>NC_069706.1:28780000-30162797 GCF_023699985.2 Odocoileus virginianus
GCTGCCTGCAAATGTTCATCTAGTGTGTGTGAATATGTGTGAATGTGTGTGTGTCTGTGAGAGTGAGTGTGCTCAGTCGTGTCCAACTCTTGGTGACCCCACCGACAGTAGCCCGCCAGGCTCCTCTGTCCATAGGATTTCCCATGAAAGAATACTGGAGTGGGTTGCCATTTCCCCCTCCAGGGGATCTTCCCGACCCAGGGATTGAACCTTTGTCTTTTTTCGTCTCCTGCATTGGCAGGCAGATTCTTTACCACTGCGCCGCCTGGGAAGCTCCCTCATCTCATGTTTTACTGCAAATAAATGAAATGGACACGCTTCCCCTATGGAACAATACGGCATCATTAATATTCCAAAGCTGCTCTGCACGGGACCCAGGTCCTCTCCCTCAGTCCTGACAGGGTCAGAGTCCTTCCAAATCCCACCTCAAGACGGCTGCTTCACCCCGGAGCAGGCGTGACCACCCTGCTGACTGGAGCAGAGGCCCGTGAAGTTTCCAGGGCTGGCATGCCCTCCCTTGCACACAGCCCACCGTAGCCGGGCTGAGATTTCCCAAGGCTCCTCCCTTTAGGCTCAAGTTACCCAGCTCCAGTGTGAAGCAGAGATGTGGAAGCCTGGTTTCCACATCGATTCCCTGAGCAGGAAGCTGAGAATGTGAGAGTGAGTCACCTTTTGTGGGACAAAGTCTGGTTAAATATCCCTTTGTTTATTATAGTAAAAAGCCAGGAAACCATGGGGGTTTACCTGGCTCCCAGCCTCCTCTCCGCCACCAAAGAGTCCTGCCTGTGGCTTCCAAGGGTAAAGGGGAACGACTCCCACAGAACACTGACAGGTGAAGGAGGGTAGTTAACATCCGCGAGCTTCCTTCCATCGTCCAGGTCCTGCCTAGGCGTCTTCCTCCTTTTATCTTCTGAAGAATCTTTGAGGGTGTCCCTGGTGGTCCAGTGGTTAAGAACCCGCCTTGCAATGCAAAAGACACCGGTTCGATCCCTGGTCTGGGAAGATCCCACATGCTGCAGGGCAGCTAAGCCCAGGCACCACAACTAATGTGCCCAAGCTCCGGAGTCTGTTTGCTGCAACTACGGAAGCCCATGCCTACAACAGCCCACGCTCCGCAACGAGAGAAGCCAGCACAATGAGAAGCTCATGAGCCGCAACTAGAGAGCAGCCCTCGCTCGCCGCAACTAGAGGAAGTCCGAGAGCACCAGTGAAGAACCAGTGCAGACAAAAATAAAAGCAAACATTTAAAAATAAAGCAATCTTTGAAGCTGCTATCATTCAGCTCATTTTATAGATGAGACGTTCGGTTACTCTCAGAGAGTTATCCGCCCCAACTCCATAGTTCAAGGGGGCCTTCAATCTCAAGTTTGTTTGTGGTCAAACCTAACCTCCTTCCCCGAATCCTTTAGTTCAGAGGATTTGAACATGCTGATAACAATGTCAAACACTTGTATTTATGCTGTCATTCTACAAATATTTATTGAGGATGTACACTGAGTTTACTAGCTGTCCTAAGACGTGTCATTCGAAAGGTTCTCCAGGGTAAGAGGAGAGGGGACGCAGCACAAATAGCTTGACTGTGCTGGGTTCGCTCAGGACAGCGGTGCCTGGCCTTAGGGAAGAGCAGACTGAGGCTTACTGTAAGGGCCCGGCGAGGCCCTGAGCCCTCGGGAACCGAACTCTGGTCGTCAAGTCAATAAAGTGTAGCGAGTGAAAGAGGAGATCAGAGGGGAGATGGGACCGCGACAAGTTCGCAGCAGAGAGGGAAGGCAATGTGGAGGAAGGCAGAAGAGAGCAAGACCTTGGAAAAAAATGGGCGCTTTGGCAGTGTCCCTGCAGGAGAATAGCGAGGTCGTGGGGGAAAGACAAGCAGCTGAAGGGAACCCGGATGCACGGTGGAGATGGAGGAGCCGGAGGGAAGACAGCAGACGGGAGGGGGTTGGGGCGGAGCAGATCTGGTAGGCGGATAAAGCTAAGATTCTGGGTAAAGATAAGATTCAAGGTTCACTGGATATGAAGTCAGCGGATCACCTTGTGACGAGAGGCTTCCCAGGGTCTAAGTTCTCCTCCTGCAAGTCTGATGTGAAGCACGTGGAACAAAGTCAGGCTTCAAGCAAGCTGCTGGGTGAGGGAGGATGGAGTCCCTGTAGATGAGGCCCCATCACTTGAGCCAACAGTGAAGACCGGCCGTTGCAGGTAGGACTGGGCAGGGATTTCAGTAAACCCTGTGTGAGCTGTGACTCAGCTCTCTGCAGGTCAGACCCGCCTAACCCACTCTCATGGACGGGTCAAACTTTTTCTAGGATCCCTGAGCTGAGCTCTCCAAATATGCTCTGGTTAAAACAAGGAGTGGGCATGGCTCACACAGTTGTCTACACTGCAGGGCCTGAAAGAGTTTCTGAGAAAGACTGCACCCTTCTCAGATCTGAATCATCTCACCGTCTTCATTAACTCTGACAGAGAGTTTTAGCAAGTTTCTTTAGTTTTGTTTTGAGAGAGAGAGAGAAAAAAAAAAAAAAAGCAAGGAAGAGAGACATGTACCAAAATAACCAGCTTTAACAAATGGCTACTGGTTTAAAAATAGTGCAGGGTTTGAGTTTTTGCCTTTATCTCAGTGGTTGACCTTGCTAATACAGTATGTAGATCTCTTGCCAACTAATCGGCCGACTGTAAAGCACGGCTTCAAGCTGTGGTCAATGATCTGTAACGGGAATGAATGAGAGGGTTTTAGCAGCCAGGATCTGTAGCCTACTATCTGTATCTGACAGCTGTCACCCTCTCTGCAGAGGCCAAGGCCTAGACCTTCATTTAAAAGCAGCATGGCTGATCAGATTACTGGGACAGTGTGTCAAAACTGACTGCGCTGAACTAGGAAGACAGAAAGTAAATCTATAAATAGTAGTCTTGCTGCCTCCATGAAGCACTGAAGGGGAACCAGTATTGAGCAGCAAATGCAATGTTTAGTCTTTGCAGCCAGTGGGGCACTACCGCGGCCAGATCAGAAGCCCTGCTCTATGATATCATGTCATGGGAAGATCAGCTTTATGGGCAAGAATTTAAAAGAGTGTTACATTCTTGGCAACGGGAATGGTCGCACAGCAATAATTGGTTTGAACCAACTTTATGAGCTAACAAGGCTCCCCAGCACTTAATAATGTCCTCGGGGCACCCGGACTCAGCAAGTCACCTTTCCCATAACGTGCCGGCTGCCTGTTTCCGACAGTCCACGGGGACCGCCAGTGTTGAAACACAGAGAGTGATAAAATAAGAGGCTCTCCATTTGATATCTATTATAGATGTCAACTGGGTCTTCAACCAGAACAGCTGCACAAAGTGCTCGGGGAGCCCGGAGCATCGTGAGGGTGAGTTATCTATAGACCATGCTGATAGCGCGGCTTAGACACTGGACATCGCTGGTTATAAATGAGCCAGCTGACATTTTAGAGTGTGTACCGACTCTTCCAAGAACCATTTGTCACTCTTCAAGGTTTCCGCTGATAAAACCTGGGATGTCTAAAAATTTGTCAACAACCGCAGAAAGTAACCCTGAGGTCATGGCAGGGGGTGACGAAGAATGTGCTTACTTGATATTCTCCAAACACGCAAATGGAACGCTGGTGGCGACAGGGTACCCAAGCCCTCTCCAGGTTGTGGAGTTCCCAACCAGCTATGGTGTGGCTGCCCAGGGCGTGGACGTTGCCATGGTGTACCTCTAACCAGGCAAACACGGACCTGGCCTGAGTGAGCAAGGCCCTGGACCGCTGGCTCTGCCCTCTTCAGACCACTCTTCACTGGGGTAGAGATGGTGGGCATTAAGCAAGTGTTTTTTTTTTTTTTCCCCAAGAGAAAAAAAAGGGCAGTTGGTTTGTCCTTGGCTCTATTTTTTTTAAGTTAAAATTAAATAATTTTTTTAAAAAAACCAATGCTAATAATATTGACAGGCACAGCTCTAGAGCTTTATGTTAGAGCTGAATTTAAATCTCACAACCTGCTGAAGGTACTTATATGATGCCCATTTCAGAGATGAAAAGCAAGAGACAGAGAGGTTACGTGAAGGGCTCAAGGTCACACAGTCAGAGGAGGGTCAGGATTAGGCCTGCTTCAGGGCTACCCCGTAAATGGTTGCTTCAAAAAGACACTGTGTGGGAAAGTGAGCGTGTGGAAAGAGAAGACCAAAGCGGCTCGTTCGGAACTGGGTGGGAATGAAAAAATAAAAGAAGACCAACAAAAGGCCATCTCTGTCTTCCTGGCTGACTGTGAACGCATTCACTCTGCAATGAGTATGCGACATGGTTTTCCAAGCACGTCTGTCCCTAGGCACTGGGCAGGGCAGTACCAGAGTGGAGCAGAGACCACCATGAGAAAGCCAGGCTAGTGTTTTAGCTCATTTGCAGGCCTCTACCCTGGAATGCCATGCCGCTTCAGACGTTAGAAGACACCTTTCAGCTATGGAATCCAGGGAGTGGAGGGGGGACATGCTGAGGGGCGGTGGCGGCAAGGGGGGTACAGGCTGATGGGAAACAGCACAAGGAAGTGCTGTGAACGCAAATGAGCTGATAAGCCTTTGGGCTGACATTGAGGTCACTTTGCCCGATCGCTGCTGGCCATTTGGGGGCTCCTGCTGGCACTCTGTGCTGCCCGGAAGACAGGAGAACAAGCCTAATTAAAAAGTCCCATGTGCTCCCGTGGCTTTAAAAGTGTCACACTGGCTGTCTGTCACTATCTCTTGGAATCATGATGCAAGAGCTGAGAGGAATAACTGGAGATCATTTAATGCAACGTCCTGGATTCAACTTCAATGAATGAAAAAGTGGGGCCCCCCTCAAAGGCCAAGTGGCTTGCCCAAGGACAAAGAGCCAGAGACAGACAGAACCAAGAGGGGACCCAGGTCTGGGAGCTCCCGACGGAAATATTTTTCTACCATTCCATAGCAGTGTCCATGAAATGAATGCAGTGTTATGGAATCAGCAAATTCAATCAAGTCAAATGTGTGTTTTGAAAAAAATTAAAAAATCAAGAATGAAGAAATAGAATTTGAAGAACATTCAACATTCATGAGGTGGGCCCATCTCAGGTCACTGGAGACGTTTCTCTGGTGCAAAGGTTTTCTTAATAAAGGGTTTCATTGGCCAGTTGGATCAAGACATGCACACACTGATATTTTGCTCCTGGCAATACCTTAAAACCCCCAGTTAGGCAAGAGTAAAAAACGGCAATGGCCTTGAGAACGCAGCATGGTTTATACATGGCGTACTCATCTTTGAGGGTTTGGAGAAATCTACGAGGGATCCGATGCTTTTCCACCTATTGACATTTACAAAGCAGTTTAAATCATGCATGAGAGGCCTCAGGCACACGCAGTTCACAAAACATAACTCTGAGCTCCCAGGGAATTTAAGCTGACCAACACTCTTTATTAGAACCGACAGTGAAAGACAGCTATTGCGAAATTCGTACCAGAAATGCTATACCAAGATGACAGCTTTAATGCCAGTGGATATATTATGTAGATTACCTGACTCAAATCTTTCTTGTTAAATAAGTTTCATGCATTCTTTTTTTTTTCCCCTCCTCAAGAAAATCCTTCTAGCTTCACTGGGGGAGTATTCCTTAAATTCCTTGCTCATTCATCTGGTTTTCAATATTTTGGACATGCTAGGTTAGCATGAAAGATCAGATAGAGATATTTAAACAGTGGGAAACAGTTAAACCTTTAAATGAACAACAGAACTGAACCATGAATTAAGTGTTTCAATGTTTTTTTTTTGTATAATGTTCCAATAATTAATAATTTTGAAAAAAGAAACACCATCCTCAGGCTGATTTATTCTAGATATTTTATTCCCATGTAATCTGAGATTTAAAATCTATATAATTATAAATTAAGGGTAATTTCACCTGTATGCTTTTATAGGCCAAGAATTTCGAGGAAATAAGGTCTCAGTGAAAACTGGCCAGGGCCAAAAGACAGTGAGACTACTTTCTAATCTTCACAGAAATCGAAATACAATGTAGATGTTTTAAATTCTACTTGAAGAGGAGACAGAAGGCGTAGGTCAATATGACTGAGGTCAGAAAAGGAAATCATGGGTATATTTGGGCTTGGTGACAGTTGGCCAAGGGCAAGCTTGACGGAGCCTGAATTCGGATAAGGCTGCTATTACTTGGAGGCCCCTGACACTCCGAACGGATCAGATTCTTTGCTTCCTGTGCTAGACGTTCCAGCCTGCCTCAGCCCTACACGCTCTGTCCCATGTTCTCGCTGCTCAAGCCTGGCCTCCTCCACAGGGCACTGCCTTTTCTAAGCAGCATAGCAACCAGTGTGCTCATGAAGCGACACGCCTGCTTCAGCAGTCAAGGTTCGTGTTGCTTGGAATGTACTCTGTGGCTGTGTTCACAGTATGTATCGAGCTGCCTTGAACTTGCTTCTCTATTGTGCTCTAATGGTTATAGCCAAAGGGTTACAGAATCCAGGAACGCCAAGCTCTGTCTCTAGGCTCCATAAATCACATGCCACTTTCACATAATGATCGGTGTTTTTCAAACATATAGATGCTTCGGTGATTATAAAAATACATTTTCCTTTTAAAAGCACAGCTAAATTCACAGTCACCTTATAGTCCTGGTGTATTTTTTTTTTTTTTGAAATGGATGTGTTTTTCAAACACATATAAAAGTGTTTATACAATAAATGCCCATCTACCATCACCCAGTTTCAACAATAATCAACTCACAGCCAACCTTGTTTCATCTACACCCTACCCATTCCAGCTGCTTCCATCTTTTCAGATAATTTTAAAACAAACCCCAGATATTACATCATTTCATCCACATGTATTTCAGTAAATGCATTTTATATGTTTCAAATTTTGAGATGGCAAAGCTACAACTATTACTCTGTAGGGCTTTCTTATTTTTAACATTTAAAAATTACCCTCATATTAAAAAAACAAACTAAAGAACCAATTTTCCAGGTGATTCCAAGGACCTCCATCATATATTCAAGTTCAAGAGAGGACAATATGTAATTTCTTGATAACTACTAGGGACTAACAAGATGTATCTATCTATTGTTTAAGGAATAATTTTCAAATGATTTCCTGAATGATACCCACCAACTATGCAAACATAAATTTATGGCATTGTAATCAAAGCCCAAAGAGTGAATATATTAATAGAGTGAGCTTGAAATGAACCTCCTGGAAAGGGTTACTATTAGTGTTAAATAAGAGATATATCACATATCTTGTAACCTAAGTAGTAAACACAATTGCATATCCCACAAGCAAGCCATAGTCTTTCAAAAGATGATAATAAAGAAGCTGTAGATATATTTTTATGCGCTGAGTATAAAAACACAGGCATGAATCACCACTTGACAATCCCAGATCATAAGCAACCCTTAAGTGACCCTCCAGCCACTGAGCATGAAGAAGACCGAGGCAGTCTGATACCCTACAATCATCCAAACAAACTTCCAAAAAACTGCCTTCTGTGCTTACAGTCATGTCTTAGAAATCACAGCACTGAATGAATTACATTATATTAATAGAACTGACAGCTGATGAAATAATGCAAGAAAAATAATCTACTAGTGACCTCAAATGAAACCACAAAGACATTAGGCTAATGGAAGTAAAATCGCTCATTGCACAGTGATTTTACTTTTAAAATTTTATACTCAAATAAAAAAAGTCAACCTAAACCTTCCTCAGGATATTACATTTTGAAACTAACCACAAAATACTTCCAGAAAGGAGGCTTATTTCAGAAAATCTATATGCATTTTGATTTTTTCAAGCGTGAGCAAGCTTTCTATATCACAGGGTGGTTAACCGTGGAAGAAAATACCACAGTGATATGAAATAAGTGAAGATCATTGATCTGAAATAGTCTATAATTACCATTTTAAGGGCAGAACACCTGTTTTACTGAGGGAACATACATATGCAATACACTTCCTCACTATAATTACAAGGAGAGTGAATGATGGCCCACAGATTCTCAATCTCCAACTCTTTTCTCTGACTTTCACTTCTGTGGTTAGGTGGCGAGACAGCCCATGTGAGAGAGACACAGGGACGCAGCCTCACTTCCCTTCCCCTCAGAAGCTGAGTGCTTCTCTTCATTCTCTCTGCAAAGACAACAAGAGCATAAAGGCGAACTTTCATAATCCACGCAGATCCCGTTAAGACAGACGAACCCAATTTTGGCCACCCCATGTGAGGCATGTGGGATCCTAGTTCCCTGACCAGGGATTGAACCTGCACCCCTGCAATGGGGCCACTGGAAGTGCTGAGTCTGAACCACTGGACCACAAGGGAAGTCCTCAACAACTTTTTATTTTCAAAAACCTTCCATCACAAAATTGAGCTCCAGAGAACAGCACATATAATTGGGAATAATAAACACAGGTGGGATTACTCACAGGTGTGTCAGAGCAGCATAAAATCTCTTGTGACTTTAGAAATAACTGCTGTGCTTCCTTCATTTCAATCCTTAGAGGTAAGAGTTTAGTTCCTTAAATTTTCTTAAAATTTCATAAAGCCGTATCACTACTGGGTTACATCAGAGAATAAGCATCCTTTGGTCCGATCTCCAGTGATAAATGGAACTTCCCTCTCCTTTACAATATCCTGCCAAGTGACGAGTGCTTGGTAATGGCAAGAGCACTCTTTCCTGAGGTAGTTAGTTCCATGTTTACATAGCTCCACTTTGAGATTTTAACTCAGAGCAAGAAAGAGCTCTCTGTCTTCTTGTAGTTTACACTTATTCTTCCTAGCTCTATCCTTAGATATCCCACAAGGTGATTCTAATCTTTTTCACTTGAAAGGATTTCAGGTACAGCACTGCAGAAAGTCTCTGTATTCCTCAGAACTTCTCTTCTCTAGGCAGACATTTATAGTCATTTTAACAGTTCACAGAACTCAGCTTCAAGAACACTTCAGCTATCATTTGCTTATTCATTTGTGTGTTCATTTATTCAATTATCCAGGTAAACATTTGTAATTATTTCAAGTATTCTTCATAAGACATGCTTCAACAATATCTTGCTCATGCACCTAGAGATTATTATACCAAAATGAAGTGAGTCAGAGAATGACAAATATCACATCCCCACCTATTTATGGAATAAAAAAAAAATGATAAAAATGAACTTATTTGCAAAGCAAAAACAGACTCACAGACATAGAAAATAATCTTAGGATTACCAAAGAGGAAAGTGGGGGATGAATTAGGAATTTGGGATTAACAGATACATACTACCATATATAATATAGATGTTAAACAACAAAGACCTACTGTATAGTAAAGGGAACTATACTCAATATATTATAATAACTATAATATAAAATAATTTGAAAAATAATACACACACACACACACACACACACACACATATAAAACTGAATTAGTTTGTGGTGCACCTGAAACTAACACAACATTATAAATCAACTATACATCGATAAAAGTTTTTTTAAAAGAATATCCTACCATTTGCTTATTTCACTCATGTATTCATTCCCTCAGCAAACACTGAGAGCGCCTCTATCTGTATTAAGTTCCTGGGTGCTCTGGACACAAGAAGTCAGGGGCCCCTTGTGATACAGATACAGAATCATGGTGCTGTGTGGTAAGCGCTGTCCTCAAGATACATAAATAAAAAGTGCACGAGCGTGTGCTAAGTTGCTTCAGTCATGTCCGACTCTTTGTGATCCCATGGACTGTAGCCCGCCAGGCTCCTCTGTCCACGGGATTCTCCAGGCAAGGATACTAGAGCGGGTTGCCCTGCCCTCCTCCAGGGGATCTTCCTGACCCAGAATCAAACTCATGTCTCACATCTTCTGCATTGGCAAGGCGGGTTCTTTACCACTAGTGCCACCAGTGGTGATGTAAATAAGCAAGTATTCCAAGATTAAAGGCTTTATAATATCCTAGGCCAATCAATACAGATGCCAAGCTAACCTTCTACTCCATCTGGAGTGAGTTTTTTTTCCTAGCAGAAGCCACAGGTTGTACTGCTATAGAAGACAGTCTGCCCAGCAGACTGCATCTTGGACTCTGCCATCAGAAAAACCAGCTCTGTTCAGGTATCAGACAGCCATGGGCCCAGCCCAGGAGATGATCTAGGGTCTAAGTTAATGTGTATTGGCTAGTGACTGGTTTGGGTAGACGGGTGACCAAGTTCAAGCCTGTCATTCATGAGATGAATGAGGAAATGCTGCAGAACCTCTGGAAGGGATTTTCTCTCCAATACAAAGAAACATACATGAAGGAGGAGGTTTGTCCTCTTCCCTTCCTTGGAGCATAGGGTGGGGACCCAGAGCTTACAGCTGGTGTAGCTAGCTTATCTACTTAAGGAGAAGCCAGATCCGCAGAGAAGCTGGTCCTACACACTCATATGGCTAACTCTGAACATTTATTCTGTGAGATAACTAACTGAACATCCCTCCTTTATGGCCATCTTTGGCTAGGCCTTCTGTTACTTGCAGCCAAAAGCATTCTAATATGCAGTCTTCAGAGCAAGGGTCTTGGTGGTAGACTGGTTCAAATGAGGCATCAAACTCTTACGTAAAACAAGAAAGACGCCAACTTGAAAGTGGAGAGGGAACCTATGATCTCATATGCCAAGATTTAGAGAGAGTAAAGACTAAAGGAAGATTAAATTATCACATGGCGATGACAGTCTCCCCCTGGTTTGGAAACTTTCCTTTCAAGCCAGGGCACTGAAAAAGGACCATTTTATCTCACTTTTGATCACAGACACAAACTTTTAAAACTTTCTAGAGTCTGACTTGTGTAAAGGAAAAAGACAGATGCTATGATATATATACTAACAAGTAAAGAGACTGAAATACCCACAGCACTTCAGAGAGCTGCAAGTTTAAGTCACACTTGCAATCCTTTGTCCCATTCTGCTTTTACTTAATTCTGCTGCTTTCAACGATATAACTCAATATACTAAAAACATCGACTGTATTTGACCAGGGATTATACAACTTTGTTTTCAGTTCAGTTCAGTCACTCAGTCATGTCCAACTCTTTGCAACCTCATGGACCGCAGCACACCAGGCTTCCCTGTCCATCACCAACTCCTGGAGCTTACTTAATCTCAATTCCATCGAGTTGGCGATGCCATCCAACCATCTCATCCTCTGTTGTCCCCTTCTCCTCCTGCCTTCAATCTTTCCCAGCATCAGGGTCTTTTCCAATGACCCAGTTCTTCGCATCAGGTGGCCAAAGTATTGCAGTTTCAGCTTCAGCATCAGTCCTTTCAATGTATATTCAGGACTTATTTCCTTTAGGATGGACTGGTTGGATCTTCTTGCAGTCCAAAGGACTCTCAAGAGTCTTCTCCAACACCACAGTTCAAAAGCATCAATTCTTCGGCACTCAGCTTTCTTTATAGTCCAACTCTCACATCCATACATGACCACTGGAAAAACCATAGCTTTGACTAGATAGACTTTTGTTGGCAAAGTAATGTCTCTGCTTTTTAATATGCTGTCTAGGTTTGTTTTAGTCCTCAGTAACAGGACATTAGAAACTTTAAGAAAAAGGTTTTAGGAAAAACAAAAGAGGAAAGGAACATTTCAGTGAAGCATAGTAGGTCCCCTACATAGAAGCCTTCAAGTTACCAACTTTCAAAGATATGAATGAGGCTCTGTATGCCAGTGGCCGTACTATACTACTGTACTTTTCAAGGTATTGTGCTGTAAGATTAAAAATGTTTTATTTTTTGTGTTTGTCTTTTATGTATTCTTTGCATGAAAAGTATTATAAACCCGTCACAGTACAGTACTATATAGCTGATTGTGCTAGTGGGTACCTAGGTACTCTGTTGGAATTAAAAACAAATTGGACTTATAAATGTGTTTGCAGAATGAAATCTGTTTGTATGGAGGAGACTTACTGTACAGTATGGATGGGAAGAACCTGTGAGGCCAGCACTGGGAGTCTTAAAGTCTTTGGAGTTGTGATTTCCCAGTCACTGGAGACAGGGAGGTCAAGGAACGAGGAGTCCAGGATGGTCCAGCAAGCCTCCTGGACCTCCTTGTCTGCAATGACTGGGAAATCACAACCCTAAACTTGGTATTGTTATCAGCAGTGACAAGAGGGAGGGCATGGCAGTGAGGTGGAGGGCTGAGGTGGACGGGAGGAAGACCACTGGAGGCAAGGAGGTCAGGAGGCTCAGGTGGACTGCCCTCGTGAATGCGGAGTCGTGGTGTAAAGACTCTTCTACGACAACACTAAAAGTTTCAACAAACTGGGGCGGGGGGTGGTGGTAGATAAGAAAGGGCAGATGTGATATAACCTGCTGCATGGCTTTCAAAGCAGCATTTTCTTAAGATGAAGGAGGAACAACTTATCTATTTTCAGATGGAAGAAGGGGAGGAGAAGGAAAACCAGAAGCCTTTGTTCCCGAGCCTTGTTTCTACAAGTGCACTTATGTACAGCAACACACTACATCACAGCAAGCAATGTGCTATGCCGAGGAACACAGCTGGACAACCCAGAAAGACAACAGGATGAATAAACTTTTTTACTATTTTTCTCATGGCTATATCATCACTCACATATTTGATAATACTCAGGAAGGGGTTGTCCTATAGCAGTGCATTTTTCACAAAGCTGAAGATACATCTTTAAGTAAATCATTTAACTATACCAAGAGCCATCTTCTCTGCTTCTCGATTTAAAAATGCCCTATACTTGATTACTTGAGTTTAACCTCATCTTCTCTTGATGACAGAGGTTTCCACTCACGGGGCTCAGTAATTGTACCTGCTGGGCTTCCCCCGGCGGCTCAGTGGTAAAGAACCCACCTGCCAATGCAGGAGACGTGGGTTCATTCCCTGGGGTGAGAAGATCCCCTGGAGGAGGAAATGGCAACCCACTCCCGTATTCTTGCCTGGAGAATTCCATGGGCAGAGGAGCCTGGTGGGCTATAGTCCATGGGGTCACACAAGAGTCTGATACAAATCAGCGACTAAATGACAATTTTCCCTGCTACTGTCACTGACCGGCTGAAGGGATGCTCCCAGGGTTGACAGGTGAATGTCAGCAGGTATTCGTCCTTTCACTGAAAGATTCCCTCCTCCTGCTTAGTTGCTAGGAAAGAACTACTAGTTCTTCACTAAGAGCTGGCCCAGTGCTGAGTTTGATCTTTTCCTTCTACCATCAGTTGCTTCTTAACGTCTGGCAACGCAAACGGTGATTTGCTCCTTAATTTTGCATTGAGTGTCTACTTGGGCACCCAAGGGTAGGCACACCTGGGCCAGGGAACCAAGCGCCTGGGCTTCGGGAACAACACATTGCTGCTCCGAAGCAGGCCCCGTTTGCACAGCGGGAGCCATAGGAACTCCAACTTCGGAGACAGTGACGTGTCTCAACACTTGTGCCAGCCAGGGAACAACTCATCAACGCTCCCCACCTGCGACAGGAGAGCCGGCGAGAGCGAAGGCAGGAGCCTCGTGACTCCACCCGGCTTGGACGCCGCGCATGCGGGGTGCAGCTAGGTTCATTCATGGAACAGACTGAGGCCGTGTACTGTGGGTCCTCTTGGCTACCTGGCAAAATATTCCTGCTTTCCTCGGAGCCGCAGGCAAACGCTCTCTGCTCCAGCTTCTGGAAGGAGGGCCTGCAGTCAGCCTGATCATCGCCTATCGGCTAGCTGGTGGATGCGCGGAGACACAAAAGGTGATGCTGACAGTCAGCATCAGATCTGACTGCTCCTGACAACTCCTGTGATACAGCAACCTCCGGGACTGGAGGACACATCTGCGAGGAGATGTAGTAGCTGCCATCTGCACAAACTGCATTATTTAACTGCGCTGGCACTGATTAACATTTGCTGTAACCTATGGTAATGGGCTCTGGGGCTTTGCATGTCTGCTACACAGTGGCACAGCTGATGTCTCCTGCTCCATCCTTAAAACAGGATGCTTTAATTTTTAATGGAGCACATGTTCGATTGGCTATACAAACAGGCTAATCTGCAAAGCATGTGCTCAATAACAACCTCGGCTATGCCGCCAGAATATCAACACAGCTCGGCCAGAGCTGGGGGAGAGGGGGTGGGCCTCCTGCTCGCCATCGCGGTCAATGGCCGGGGGCTGGCTGGCTCAGAGCCGAGGGGCGGCTGCAGCCAGAGACACCTGCGGCCTCCTCTGGCCCCTCTGTGGGGGGCTTCTGCTTCTGGGTATCCGCAAGCCCTAGCTGGCGGGGAAAAGAACAAAACTGTCACCCGGCAGGTTCAAGCCTCCGGTGTAAAGCCAGATGTGGCATTAAAGATGAAACTCCGCTCTGCTGCAGAGGCATGACTAGAATGAGACATATGCATCCAGCTTAACAGACTGGAGGCCACGTGGCCTGCGCTCTGCTCAGTGATGAGGATTTAAACACAAGTAACGTATAGTCCTTGACTCCACAAAACCCCCGCCGACAACCCAGCACTGGCGTGAGCAGTGGGGTGTCAGATGTCGGGACAGAGTTCTCTGGGAGCACAGAGGCGTACACACACAGAGGAGGCGGTTGAGCTGGGTTTTGAAAGACGGGCAGGGATTTCCCAGCAGCACTTAAGATGACCCTTGGAGACAAAGAAGCACGCGTGTGGGGTTGAGTTGGAGGCGATCACACAGAGATGCCTGGTGAGAAGCTGGTGGTCTGGATCCAGAGCTCACGAGAGAAGTTAGCACTAGAGACAGAAACATGGGTATACAGGGAATGTTGACACAATGGAAAACCCGAGAGAAAACAGTCCAGGCTGGAAAGAAAGATTCAAAACTGGAAGCCTCTGGGGTTTAATGTAAGGGAAGGCTACGAGAAGTAGCCCAGAGAGGTGCGTAAAGATCATGAGGAAAGGGAAATCTCAGGAAACGGAGACAGTCTCAAGCCTCCGAGCTGTCAAGGAACGAAGGTCTGGAGGGCTTTGTCACGACCACTATCGTCACTTTGCCGCAATCACAATCCTGGTCCTTAGTGGTACAAGCTGCTTTTCCATACAACGTTTCATAACGACCCTGTAAGACAGGCCCGTGTCACTATCACATTTTCTAGATGAGGAAATGGGACCAGAAGGGGGAGATTCCCCAAGACCAAGCAATTACAGCCAGAGTGAGAGAGCTGGGGCTGGAGGCCCACTCCACAAAGTCTCGGCTCCAGACAGGACACTGTGCCAGGGGCCAAGGACATGAAGGTCCCAGCTCTAAGGAGATTCCCAAGTCAAAACCCCCGGGGCAGTCCTGCTCTGGGCTATGCACTCAGCACAGCTGGTATACTCAAGGCTCTGAGAAGTCCCACGGGGAAAAACCACCTGCCCAGGAAAGCAACGTGTCTAGATTCGTTTAACCCACTTGTTTGTTCATGGGATCATTTTTTCAGGTTACACTTTTCCTCTTAACATTCCTTACCAGAATTAATGAAATGCTCCTCTAATGAACTCAAAGGAATGCTTCCGGCAGCAGGGTCTTGGTTTTCAAAGGTGCCTGACTAGGGCCAATGGATCGGAGGTCATCTAACCACACACTTTCAACTGTCCAGAGGGGTCTGTCTCCACTCTTCTCTCCAGATAATCTAATATCTGTTATGATGAATGGTGTTTATTGTTTCATCAGGAAAGGGACTTATTTTATCCACCTCTGCATCCACAGAGTACAGCTCTGTTACCTGGCAAGAACAGGAACGCAGTGGATGTCTGTTGGATTGAACTGAATGAACATTCTGTAATGGTGTTAGACTAGAGCAAAGCCAATCAACACAGGCTCAAAGCTACAACCCGTGGCTCCTCAGCGCATTCATCATCCAAGGCCACTGTTCAACATGACAGCTGATCCCTGTCCTCTGGGCAGTACTTGGGAACTCGGCTTTTGGATCTTCCCAGATGCCCTCCCTCAGTAGTTGCACAGCCTTATCTTGGCCCCTGGGCAGCTAGCTTCTCAGCCTCGGCAGCCCCTGGCTTCCCTCTTGCCTGGCCATACAATGGAGCAGACTTTGTTGTTAAGCATCTTACCTTCTGCCTCCGGGCTATCACCTTGGCGAAGAGAAAGCCATGGAGTTAAGAGACATCTGAAGGGAAGCCAGAATATCCAAGGACTAAAGAGCATTCTTGGAGAACATGCGGTTCATGTGTTTTTCTTTAGATGGCAGGGTGTCTGAGGACTTAGTCAGCTTGGGGGCTACTGCTAAGTGTCGATCCCAGAGATGGGGCAGTTGAAGAATCGAAAGGCTTTCCCACTAGTCCCAATGCAACCTTACAAGTTCTTTTCTAAAACCATCCAGCTTGGACTTCCTTGGTGGTCCAGTGGTTAAGAATCTGCCTGCCAAAGCTGGGGACACAGGTTCAATCCCTGGTCTGGAAAGATTCCACATGCTGCAAAGCAACTAAGTCCGTAAGCCACAACTACCGAGCCCACACTCTAGAGCTTGTGCCTCGAAACAAGAGGAGCCACTGCAATGAGAAGCCCACAGACTGTAACAAGAGAGTAGCCCCAACCCTCTGCCACTTGAGAAAGCCCACGCACAGCAATGAAGACCCACCACAGCCAAAAATAAAATAAATACATTAAAAAAAAAATCATCAGCTCAGGGGACAACCCTGGCGGTCCGGTGGTTGGGAATCTGCCTGCTAATGCAGGGGACATGGGTTCAATCCCTGGTCTGGGAAGATTCCACACGCTGCGGGGCAACTAAGCCCATGCTCCACAACTACTGAGCCCATCTGTTCTAGAGCCCGTGCTCCAAAACAAAAGAAGCCATCGTAACGAGAAGCCTGTGCACTGCAACTAGAGAGGAGCTCCTGCTCATCACAACTAGAGAAAGCCTGCACACAGCAATGAAGACCCAGCACAGTCATAAATAAATAAAAATTTAGAAAGTAATAACCTTTATTACAATCAACTTGCAAAGATTTACCTCTACCTGCCCAAGTCCCCAAATTTTACAATGGTCCTTTTTATAGTTACCAAAGTCACCCAAACCTCCCTGCTGCTCTCACTTGCTCATTTAGAACACGGAGATATTTTTTTTTTCATACTGCTGACAAGGATAAAGTTGACTTTTGGTAATTAGCTGCACTGTTGAGATCCATGTGTATCATGGCCACAGCACAAGAATGTTACCCAACAGACCCTGTGAAGAAGGTAAAGGGGTCATTTGGGCCCAGCCTCACATTGGCTCCAAAGCTCTAACCCTAACCCTTGCCCTTCCAAGGAGCATCAACCTTTTTTTTTTCCCTTGAAGTTGCGCCCTGGTAATGTGTTTTATTTTCTTGTTAAGATTTTTAGGAAGCCACAGCATGTGATAAACAATGACATGAGAACTAAGTTTCCAGGGTTCTGTCCACACCTCCAAGCAGACTTGGATGGAGGCTGAATGGCTAGAATAGAAAGTGGAAGGGTTGGTCGCTCAGTCGTGTCTGACTCTGCCACCCCACGGACCGTAGCCCGCAGGCTCCTCTGATCATGGAATCCTCCAATAAGAACACTGGAGTGGGTAGCCATTTCTTCCTCCAGCGGGTATTCCAGACCCAGGGATCAGACGGAGCATCTACCCTAACATCTGCCCGGAGTGTGGCTTTCAGGACTTTCAGTACTTATGGTCTCCTGCCAAGTTCACTGTTTCACAAGTTCAAAAATAAAAGGACAGCAAAGCCTAAATACTTATATATCAGATGAGCAAACTGGAGCCTCGAGAGAAAAGCCTCTTGGCTCATGACAGCACCTTGGATCTGAACTAGTCTTGAACCTGAACTAGTCATGTGGGTGCTGGGGTCGTCTGACTTCTTTCTTTCCAATGGGCTGTGCCACACCCAGCGCCACCAGCCATCTTGGTTACTCAGACGGTCAATGGGGCTGCCAGAGAGGGTGGTGTGCTGGAACTATCAAGATATCTCCAGGATGGGTACCGTGGGCTGCTCTCTCCAATATGGTAGAAACTAACCCATTTGCTTCCTGTCATTCTCGGAAGCCCACAGGCCTGCCACTATGTTCAGATATGGAGGATTTGGGCCATCAGGCACTTTAATTAGTCTGTCTGGAAAAATCAAACTGATCAAATTAAATATTAATCACATATAAACTGTGGATAAATCAGCAGGGGAATCACCAGGCAGAAAGGGCCCTTCTTAAATGCAGACTTAAAAAAAATTTTTTTTTCCAAAGGGGCTCTCCTCCTGCTCTCTGTCCTTTGCCAAGTCAGTTGATTTCAAAGCAAAAACAAAGCTTCTATTTTCCAAGCACAACAATGATGTCTAACCAGAAGTTTCTTTTACTGAAATATTGAATGGAAAATTCGGTTCCTTAAATCTTTCTAAATCTTTGCCTCTGATTGGGTTCATTAATAAACATGCTGATTTTGTTACAGAGAGAGACATATGGTATAATCCGCTAACAGGAAGAAGTATTTTGCATTTTATTGTAGAAAACAAACATGCAAACAGGTTCTCACAGATGGTTTTCTTAGCTTCTGGGAGGGGAAAAAAAAGCTTAATAATGCTTGAAACTAGTTTTTCTCTTTAACAACAACAACAAAAAAAAATCCTCACACATCTCTAGTGGAACTGCTTATAAATTAGATTAAGTTCCACTCCAAGGTTTTAACAATTTAGAATTCACTTTTTCCTCTTGTTTAAACACACACACACACACACACACACACACACACACACACACACACACACTTGTATTTTCTTCCTTCTCCCCTCTCTCCCTTCCTTCTCTTTTTTTAGAAACGTTAACTTGCTCAGAGAGGCAGAGATAATTCAGCAATGCTTCACTTATCCATCATCATAAAGGAATAAGATTTTCTCACAAATATAATTTCCAGATAATTGATGGCAACCCTTTAAAGTTTTTCAAATTTGGTGGTGATGGTGGCTTTTTCTTGGAAGTAGACTTTATTTTTTTAGAAAAATTTTAGATTGACATATAAATTGAGATGATAGTACAAAGTATCTCCATACACCCCCATACCCAGTTCCCCCTATTAACATCTTACTAATGTATGGAATATTTGTTACATGTAATGAACCAGTATTGATATATTATTATCAACTAAAGTCCATGCTTTATTTTTATTTTTTAAAGTTTTTTTTTATGTGGACTATTTTTAAAGGCTATATTGCATTTGTTATAACATTGCTTCTGTTTTATCTTTTGATCTTTTGCCCATGAGGCATGTGCAATCTTAGTTTCTGGACCAGGGATCAAACTCAACAGCCCTGCATGGAAAGACAAAGTCTTAACCACTGGAACACCAGGTAAGTCCTAAGCCCATACATTATTCCAATTTCCTTAGTGTTTACTTTGTATCCTTTTTCTGTTCCAGGATCCTATTCACGATACCACATTACAGTTAGTCGTCATGTCTCCTTGGGCTCCTCTGAGCTGGGGCGGTTTGTCTGAATTTCCTCGATTATGACGACCTTAACATTTTTTTGGATTTTATCAGCTGTTCCACTACTGGAATGTGTTTGATTTTTTTCTTATAATAAGACTGAATTTAAAGGTTTGGGGGGAGGAAGTTCACAGAGATAAAAATGTCGTTAATAATATCAAGAGTATGTACTATCAACATGGTTTATGACTATTGATGTTGACCTTGATCATCAGTCTTAAGTCGTGTTTGTCAGCTGTCTCCACTGTATAGCAACCCCCTGCTCCCTTCATATTGTATTCTTTGTTGTTGCTGTTGTTTAATTTATTGATTGTTTTGGCTGTGCTGGGTCTTCGTTGCTGTGCGTGGACTTTCTCCGGTTGTGGTGCGTGGGCTTCTCACTGTGTTGGCCTCTCTTGTGGAGCCTGGGCTCTATGCATGCATCACTAGTTGTGGCTGCAGGCTTAGTGCTTATGGCATGTAGGGCTTAGCTGCCCTGCAGTATGTGGAACCTTCCTGGAGCAGGAATTGAACCCATGTTCCCTGCATTGGCACGTGGATTCTGAACTACTGGACAACCAGGGAAATTCCATACTACATTGTTTGGAAGGAAGTCAACATGCACAAACCACATTTAAGGAGAGGGGAGTTAGGTTTCCCCTTCTTAAGAGCAGAGTTTTTACAAGCGTTATTTGGAATTCTTCTGCATGGAAGGTTTATCTCTTCTCCTACATTTATTAATTTATTTATAATTAGTATGGCATTATGGGTAGTTATACTGTGGGTCAAAACGCCATGTTACTTTATTTGTTGTTTTACTCAAATTGCTCCACGTTTAGCCACTAGGGACTCTTTCAGTTGACTCCTAGGAAGCCTGTGACATATCTCCATTAATTTTTTTCTTTTGCAGCACTTTCTTACCTTCTGGCATTCTAAATTTCTCTGGGCTCATCTTGTATATCTCCTGCCCTAATCCTGCAGTTGGCCATTTCTCTTATAATCTATTTTTCTTTTAATTGGAGAATGGTATTAGAAACCAAGATCCAGATGAAGGTATGCTTATTGCTACTGGGGTGTCCTTTCTTTTAGGCCCTCTCAGCTGACAACATACAGAAATATATGTGTGTGTATTCACAGACCTATAAATAATTCTATATGCAACCATCTGTACCTAAACATGAGCTCATATTGATGTCTCTGATGGATCCATTTCCGTGAATCAGTCTAACCCCTTCCCTTGTTTACCTGTAAATTCCCACACTAACAATGAGAAGCCTGGCTAGACGGCAGGTTTTTTATTTTGTTGCTGTGTACCTTTTCCTAATAGTCCTTGATAAGGATCTTTTAAAAAGGCTATGGGAGAAAACAAAACAAAACTACAGGAGCTAATACAGTGAATGGGGTTTAACTTTTGTGAGGACATGTGGTTATATTCCCCATGAGAAATAACTGTTTGATCTAGTTATTAATCTTTGGTGCAAACCCCAGAATGGGAGTCCAAAGAGATCCTGAAAGACTAGAACAATGGGTTCACTCTAACAAACACAGTGAAAGTTACAAAGTATTGCACTGGAGTCTGATTTGTCAGCCACAGAAGAAATGGATGGGACAACTGGAATTTTGGCTTGCTTGGCTGATGCCCTCACAGCCCATGAAGACTGAAGAGTTGCTTTCAGTTGACTTGCTAGTGGTGATTTTAACTTTTTGAGCACAAGGCTTGCACTAGCAGGAGTCCAGGAAATATATGTGGAGTGTTTAATGGTTTCTCAATTTCTTCCCTCACTGTTAGCTATCCTCCTTTCATTTTTTGGTGTCCTTTGAGTTCAGCTCTTGGTTTGTCTCTTCTCCAACACTCTTCCTAAAGCACAGTTACAAAAAAACCTCACGCCAAACCAAAAATCAAAATAAAAAAAACCCTAGAAAGCCAAATACCCATACTTATTACATGTAGGCTTGGGGATGAGATTCTGCAGAGATCGGAGATTTTTCCAGTGGGTTACATAAATGAGCTTGGAGAATGTGTGGCATCTATCTTTGCCTGCTCAGGGCTCTTTCAAGCTCGTTTCAGGGGTTTTCACATCTTCTCTGGTCAGGTTGCTGAAAAAACCACCCACTAAGAGGAAAATCAAGAAACCACAAGGCTGTGCAAAGTGGCATTTCTACTCCTCTGCTATAGCAGTCACCAATTCTTCTCTCTGCCTCCATGAGGCTCATGTGAAATTGTGAGAGTTGGCAACTTGTCCCCTCATCCGTACTATGAGCATAACCATGGAAATTTGCCAGGACATTAGGTGAATTTTAGCCCCTAAAATTCTGTGTCACGCAGGGAAAGGAAATAAAAGGCATCCATATGGGAAGGAGGATGCCAAAATGTGGTTATTCACAGATGGCCTGATCCTATACATAGAAAATCCAGGGGAACCCACAAAACAACCACTAGTTTACTGTTATTAGAACTAATAAACAAATAGGGCAAAACCACAGGATATAAGATCAACATGTGAAATTCAATCACATTTCTCTCTCTCTATATATATCAATGAACAATTCAAAAAGAAATTTTAAAAATTCCTCTCACAATACCACAGAAGACATGAATGCTTAGGAATAAATTTAACAAAAAAGTATAAGACTTGTACTCTGAAAAATACAAAACACTTCTGAGAGAATTTAAAGAAGATCTA
The DNA here is from genome assembly GCF_023699985.2 of Odocoileus virginianus. Classification (NCBI taxonomy): domain Eukaryota; kingdom Metazoa; phylum Chordata; class Mammalia; order Artiodactyla; family Cervidae; genus Odocoileus; species Odocoileus virginianus. Next base: position 28,802,059 of record NC_069706.1, read on the forward strand.
AATAAATGGAAAGACATTCCATATTCATAGCTTGGAAGACTCAATGTTGTTAAGATGGCAGTTCTGCCCAAATTGATCTGGGGATTAAATGCAATCCCTATCAAAATCCCAGCAGACCTTTTTTGGGTAGAAATTGACAAGATGATCTTAAAATTTATATGGAAATGGAAAGGAGCCAAAATAGTCAAAATAATCTTTTAAAAAAGATGAAGCATGTTGGAGGACACACAGTTCCCAATTTCAAAACATCCTACCCAAAGACACAAGAATCAAGACAGTCTGGTATGACGGAGGATAGATGTATAGATCAAAGGTAAAGGAATCAAGAGTCTGGAAATAAATCTTTATATTTATAGTAAATCGACTTTGACAAAAGTGCCAGGGGATTTAAATAGGAAACAGTTCTGGGACAACTGAATATCCACATGCAAAAAGATTAATTTAGACTCCCCATATCATACACAAAAATCAACTGGATCACACAGATTTAAGTGTAAGAGCTAAACTTATAAAACTTTCAGAAGAAAATATACAAGAGTCTCTGTGACCTTGTATTATGCAAAGGTTTCTTAGATACCAACAACAAAAGTATAATCTATAGAAGAAGAAAATGGACAAATAGGACTTCATCAAAATTAAAAACTTTTTACTTCAAAAGACACCATTATGAATATGAAAAGTCAAGCCACTGACCGGGAGAAAGTGAAGTGTTAGTGGCTCAGTCAGGTCTGATTCCTCATGACCCCATGGACTACTGCCTGCCAGACTCCTCTGTTCATGGAATTCTCCAGGCAAGAATCCTGGAGTAGGTTGCCATTCCCTTCTCCAGGGGAATCTTCCCAACCCAGGGATTGAACTTGGGTCTCTTGCACTGCAGGCAGATTCTTTACTAGCTGAGCCACCAGGGAAGCCCTACAGACTATGAGAAAATGCTTGCAAATTATAAACCAGATAAGGGACTTTTAACAAAAATAAATAAAGAACTCTTAAAAGTCAATACTAAGAAGCCAAACCGCCAAATATGATAAATGGGCAAAAGATTTCAACAGTATTTCATCAGAGAAGATATACAAATGGGTAATAACACCTGAAAAGATGTTCAGCATCATTAGTCATTAGGAAATGCAGGTTAAAAACCACAATGAGATACTACTTAATATTCATAGGACAGCTATAATCACAAAGACAGGCAATAACAAATGTTGGTGGGAATGTGGAAAAATCAGAACCCTCATAGGTTACTGCGGGAACATTAATAAAATGGTACAGCCACTTTGGAAAACAATTTGGCAGTATCTCAAAATAATTAAACTGAAATTTACTGTATGATCCAGAAATTCATTCCTACGTATCTAGCAGGAGAAATGAAAACATATGTCCACTCAAAGATTTATATATGTGAATGTTATTGCAGCATTATTAATAACAGCCAAAAGGGACTTCCCTGGTGGTACCATGGATAAGAATTCATCTACCGGTGCAGGGGACACGAGTTCAATCCCTGGTCTGAGAAGATTCCACATGCCGCATACAGAACTAAGCCTGTGCATCACATTTACTGAGCTTGTGCTTCAGGACCCTTGAGCTGCAACTGCTGAAGCCCATGCACCTGGAGCCTGGGCTCCAAAACAAGAGAAGCCACTGCAATGAGGAGCCTCTGCACCGCAACTCAAAGGCGGCCCCCACTCACCTCGAGAAAGCTTGCCTGCACAGCAACGAAGGCCAAGAACAACCAAATAAGAAAAAAAAAAGGCAAAAGTAGAAACAAATGTTCTTTCACTGGTGAATGGGTAGATAAAATACGGTATATCCATTCAGTGGAATACTATTCAACAATAAAGGGGAATAAACTACTAATACACTCTGCAACACAGATGCGCCTGAAAACATTATGCTAAATGAAAGAAGCCAGATGCAAAAGGTCATGTATGATATGATTCTGTCCTTACAAAATGTTCAGAAAAGGCAAATATACATAGACGGAAAGTAGATTAGTGGTTGCCTGGGACTGAGGGTGATAATGGGGACAGACTGCAGATGCTCATGAGGGATTTTACTGGTGGGATGAAAATGTTCTAAAACTGAGTTGTGGTTATGCAACCCTGTAAATTTACTAAAACTAATTTAATTGTATGCTTCATATGGGTGAATTTCTGGCACATGAATTATATTTGAACAAAGCTGTTAAAACAAGTTGGTAAATAATATGTACAACATAATCTCATTTGAAAAGAAATCAAAACAGAAAACAACAAAGCAAAAGAAGAAATATAAAATGAAGCTTTCTGAACTGTAGTCCCCACATTTAACACTAGATCCTCAGACCCTGGGCTTCACTGGCAGCTCAGCTGGTATAGAATCCGCCTGATATGCAGGAGACCCCACTTCAATTCCTGGGTTAGGGAGATCTGCTGGAGAAGGGATAGGCTACCCACTCCAGTATTCTTGGGCTTCCCTTGTGGCTCAGCTGGTAAAGAATCCAACTACAATGTGGGAGACCTGGGTTCCATCCCTGGGTTGGGAAGATCCCCTTGAGAAGGGAAAGGCTACCTACTCCAGTATTCTGGACTGGAGAACATGGACTATACAGTCCATGGGGTTGCAAAGAGTCAGACACAGCTGAGAGACTTTCACTTTCCTCAGACCTTATTCATCTTATAACTCAAAGGTGTACCTTTATTTTTTTTTAAACCAACTTATCTTTTTTCTCGTCATCCCCCAGCTCCAGTCCCTGGCAACCACTTTTATGCTATTTCTGAGTTTGACTTTTTTTTTTTTAATGATTTCACATATAGGTGATATCATATAGTATTTGTCTTTCTGTGAAATAAGGATTATTTCACTTAGCAAAGTGCCCTCAAGGTCTATCCATGAACCAAATGGCAGCATTTCTTTCTTTCTCATGGCTGAATAAGAAACTTATTGGGAGAGTAGAATTTAAATGTTCTTGCCAAAAATACATACATATACATAAATACATATGTAAATAAAGTGATGAATGTATTAATTAACTGGATTCTTTCACAATGTATACATGATTTCAATAAGAATACTGGAGTGGGTTGCCATTTCCTTCTCCAGGGGATCTTCCTGACATTGGGATCGAATCTGTGTCTCATATCTCCTGCATTGGCAGGCAGGTTCTTTACCAATAGCACCACCTTGCCTGCTTTAGGAGAAAAGAGTCTGGTCAGAAAGAACATAGGCCCCAGACTTGGATGCTGTTCAGCTCTTTCAGCATATGGCCCATCTAGGGACAAGCTTCAGGACTCAGAACAAGGTAAATAAGTCATCTTGATTTGAGGGCAAGACTGTTACCAGTTGCTGTATAGAACAAGCCCGCTGGCACACCCCGAAGCCACTCAGACCTCTAGGGAAACCTTCAGAGACTCTTACCTAGATGGCTGTATCACACCAACACTCCACTTTTGAAATGCAAGTCTTCTGGTGATGAGAATAGGGAAGTCATTATTACTGGGGCTTCCCTGGTGGCTCAGATGGTAAAGAATCAGCCTGCAATGCAGAAGACCTGGGTTCAATCCCTGGGTTGGGAAGATCCCCTGGAGGAGGAAATGGCAACCCACTCCAGTATTCTTGCCTGGAGAATCCCATGGACAGAGGAGCCTGATGGGCTACTTACTGTCCATGGGGTCACAAACAGTCGACATGACTGATTATTATTTTTAAAATCCAAACTGTAGGCCTGGCCTCCTGTGTCATACAGAGAAAGAAATTTAATTCCTCTAGTTCCAACCCTTCCAGTTACAACATCATTGTGTCAGAAGCCTTTGCTAGGGCCAGTCAGGCAAAGTGAGATTAGAAGGTGTTCATTCCTGACGTCTGTGGCTGGTCACTATGAGGTCCTTCTCAGCATCCACTGCATAATCTCCCACTCTGACTACTTGGAATAAATCAAGATCTCCACCTGCTTCTCAGCCACAAGCAGATCTGGCAGGCATTCGCTCCTTGTATTTTGGCAGCCACCCTCCTTTAGGTAGCTATTAACTTTTAAATATAAAATCCAGGCACCAAATCATGAAGCAGAAAAGACATACATAATTTGGGTTAATTAAAATGCCTCCAAGTGAGCAGGTGACAGATGTCAGGCCTCCTGGCACCCGGAAAAAAGGCAATGCAACAGACTATTAGGATTCCTGTGTTAATCAGGTAATAGTAACTTGGGTAATTAGCAAATCACACCAAATCTTGTTTAAGTCCCAAATCTCATTTAGAGCCTTTTGGAGAAACTGTTTAAATACAAAGGACACACTCTCCTACTGACAGGAGATGCTTGCTTACTGGGGCAGATATCCCCGCTTCTGGCCTCTATTAAATCCATTTTAATTATGAAGTCTCAAGGTCTCATTCACCAAGGATTGAAAGACAGAGTACTTGTCCCTTTGCTCTTGCTAAGAAACAAAGGAACCCTCAATTCTGGAATTCTAGTAGACTTCAAAGACTCAGCAAGTCCTAGAAAAATGCTGACGGTCTTTGACACTACCAAGACACTCCACACGAGTTAGGAAAACATCTGCCTTGGCCTGTTTCTTATTTATTTTCGGTTGCGCTGAGTCTTCACTGCTGCGCGCAGGCTTTCTCCAGTTGTGGCAAGTGAGGGCGGCTCTCTAGTTGCGGCGCGCTCCTCTCGTTGGGGAGCGTGGGCTCGAGGGCAGCGGCTCAGCGGCGGAGGCACTCGGCTCAGCTGCTCCGTGGCTTGTGGGATCTTCCTGGACCAGGGATCCAACCCATGTCCTCTGCACTGACAGACAGATTGTTAACCACTGGACCACCAGGGAAGTCCTACTTGGCTTATTTCTAATTCACACATAAAGGATCTAGACAATTCACATCCCTCAGCAGGAAAGGCTCTTGGTTCTTGAGCCTAGGAGCAATCCAAAGGTGCTGCTAGGCTCAGCACCACGGGGGTTTCAGCAAACCCAGTTTGTTGGTGGTAAGCCTGCTCAGGTTGGGACGACTCAGGTCTGTCTGTGCTTCTGCTTCTCTCTCCCTCAACTTGTTATTTTAAACCATTTTTATAGAGCTCTTTACAACACTCCTCCTCTACTTGGATCTAAAAGTACCTCTGAAACATTACTGAATTCCAATCCTGTCATCCAGCTTAGAATAACTCACACTGGGCTTGTTCCTACAAGACAGTTGGTTAAAGCCTCGGGACTGCTGGTGTCACTTGTCTGTTCCTTTTTAGCTGGAGAGTGTCAGGAAAATGCTCTAAAGGTCCGTAGTGTGGCATCAGTGGTCAGTTATCTTGCCTACTTAGTGCTTGGAATGCAATCTATTTTTTTCTATTTATAGTCACTTACCCAATCACCCAGCCAGCATTCTGGAGAAGGGAGAGGTCAGGGAGTTGATGTCATCATTGATATAAAGAAGGAGAGGAGAGAAACCTAAAGGTGCTTGGGCACCAGAGCTTGGCTATTTGGTATAGTCCGGTGACTGGGGCCAAGTCTCTTTTACTGTTTGAGCCCCATGTACACAATGGAAGTCAAACTATTTCTCCACTGACTCCATGGTGATGATGTGAGACATAAAGAAGAGAATAAACAGCAGGGTGTTTTGTTCACTATAAAGCATCACACAAGGGACTTTCCTGGCAGTCCAGTGGCTAAGACTCTGAGCTCCCAACGCAGGGGGCCTGGGTTCGATCCCTGGTCAGGGAACTAGATCTCACATGCTGCAACTAAGAACGAGTACAGTCAATTAAATAATAAAAATTAAAATAAAATAAAATACAGCTACTTGTTTAAAAAGTTAAGAAAAATCATTAAAAAAAAAAAATAGAGCATCACACAAGCTGTCTACTCCCAGGCCTTCTAAGGAGGTAGAAGCCAAGGGCCGGGCAGAAGCAGTGTCTGGGAGCAGGGGACCTCTCCTCCCATTCTTCAATGGCCTGCAAGGCTTGCTGGCTCCAGGTCTGGGTGGCAGGGCCCAAGCACATGCTCTCAGAAGTCTCATGTGATATCTGCTGTTAAGAGGTAGGCTGCAGCGAGGGCAGAGAGGTGGGAAGGAAAGATCTCTGGACCAGGAGTCTAGACACTGGGGTTCTAGGTACCACTCTGCCACTAACCTACTCCCTTAACTAGTGACTTGGCAAAGAAAACAAATGATCAGGATGATAGCTGGTGACGTCTTGGGGAGGAAAACGGTGGAACCCCACATGGGTTATGAAGAGTGAGTCATGAGAATGAGACTTTTTCATCAGGCATGAGATTGATAAACTCGGAAAATTGTGTAGACAGGACAGGCCTGTATTCAGTGGGATATAAATGAGCTTTCCCATGCAGTTCAAATGGTCAGGAGGGAGAAATGTGGTCAGGACAAAAATGCAATTAGGAGAGTTCATAAATGTTTGCTGTGCCCACAGGGAGACGATGAAGGTCTCCAATGGGAATTTATTTTCATCCTATCAGTTGTACTAGCAACAAATGAGGATGGGGGGCATTATCTGAGGATCACAGACACCAAGCTTTGGCCCCTGCCTGGCCTGGAACATTAATCCCGGATTCTTCTCGTGGCTGACTCCCGCTCACAGACACTACCTTTGTCCTGTACCTTTCTTCTGCGCTTCTGTATTTCCCGTGTCATGCACTGTCTGTCCCAGTGAGTCCTTTGGAGGAGGTGTCAGTGCTTATCGTGTTCCTGCTGTATCCCCAGGCTGAGCAAAATGGCTCGCACATGCAGCAGCTGAACTAAATTTTCATACAACGTGAAGTGGGAAATGGTAGTATGCTGGACCATGAAACATAGATCCAAAACATCTCAATAGACTACAGCAATGGGTGAATTCCATCTTATCTCAGTAAAATGACCTTTCATCAGGAATAAATGTAGTTTGCACACAGAGTTAGTAATAAATGCACACATGAAGGTGGGGCAAATATGCTGAACAATGATACATGTGAAGAAAGACTCCAAGTAAGTTTGGAATAAAAGAGTATTTCTGGTAAACCACCAGGAAAGCCACACCACTGAACAGCAGCGTGGGTCTCGTCAGATGCAGTGACAAGTCACTCACCTCATGCTAGATATCCCAGACTGAAGAACTAACAAGCCGAGATGTCAGGAACACAGAAACTAGAATGACATAGTTTGGGAAGCCAAGAACTAAGAGAATGGCTGCAGAAGCAACCTATATGTTCATCAACAGAAAAATGGATAAAGAAGATATAGTACATATAAAGCAATGGACTATTACTCAGCCATGAAAAGGAGCGAAATTGTGCCATTTAAAGAGATGTGGATGGACCTGGAGACTGTCATACAGGGTGAAGTGAGTCAGAAAGAGAAAAACAAATACTGTGTGTTAACACATATATGTGGAATCTAGAAAAATGGTATCGATGATCTTATTTACAAAACAGAAATAAAGACACAGATGCAGAGGATAAAAACATATGGATATCAGAGGGGAAAAAGGGGGTGGGATGAATTGGGAGACTGGGATTGACACATATACACTGATTGGTACTATGTATAAAATAGATAATTAATAAGAACCTACTGTATAGCACAGGGAACTCAACTCAATGCTCTGTGGTGACCTAAATGGGAAGGAAATCCAAAAAGAGCTCTATGTCTACATACAGCTCATTTACTTTGCTATACAGCAGAAACTAACACAACACTGTAAACCAACTATACCCCAATAAAAATTAACTGAAAAAAGACATATAAACCCAACTGAAGTTGCAACGCTGAATAACTAAGAGAAAGCAGAACAAAAAGAAGTTTTTATCAAGTAATATAAATAATGACTATTAACATGGATAAGCATATTACTCTAGGGATGAAACACAGCAGGAGGGAAATGGCCAGTGAAGTTTCATCATGTATTTATATACCAAAGTTAAAAAAAAAAAAAAGAAAAGAAACATGAAGGTAGGCCTGGAGAAGAAAGACTGAGTTAGGAATATGTAATTACTTTCAAATGTCTGGAGGGATTGTGGGTAGCAAGGAGACTCAGTCTAGTCTTTGTGAATCCAGGAGGGACAGCATCAATGGGAGAATGTAACAGGCTTCACGTCACATAGTGGGAAAGCCTAAGTGAATGAGAGGTAGCCTTATGGCAGGCTCCCCTGGTGGCTCAGAGAGTAAAGAGTCTGCCTGCAATGTAGGAGACCCAGCTTTGATCCCTGGAGCGGGAAGATTCCCTGGAGAAGGGAATGCCAACCCACTCCAGTATTGTTGCCTGGAGAATTCCATGGACAGAGGAGCCTGGCAGGCACAGCTGGACACGACTAATGGTGCACACGCCCACTCACACCCTTATGGCACCTGCTCAGGATACACACACACACCCTTACGGCACCTGCTCAGGGCTAAGCTTTCCTGCAGAGGAGGTTTAGGCAGAGGCCAGGTCTCTTCCTCCTGGTGATGCTGAAGACATCTACAAAGGCAAACAAAGTCACCTGCCGCCTCTGCGCTGCACCTCAGTCAAGGTCCCAGGGAGATGCTGGCAGATGCACCACAGTCGGGGTTTGGGAGGAAAGGCTGAATAGTGTTTTGAGTAGAGATGTGTCTGCCTCCCCAGAACAAAGAGGTGGTGCGTCTCTGCTGGGTGCTAGTGGGAAGGTGTGAGCCCACCAAGGCAGGCGGAGAGCAACACTGTGCAGCAGTAGAAAGCCGAGGGAGAAGCCACTAAACAGAGCGGGCCGTCCTCCACCTCTCCTCCAAGCAAAGCCTTGATGGCTCCTGCACCAAAGACTTCCGGGCAGGCATGAAGGGCTTTCGCCAAAACCCAAGAAAGCATCTGTGCTTCCTCGGTTGGCAGCTGGGAGGAAGGGCTCTTTCTCTTCAGTAGGGCTAGTTAAATTCTTGGCACTGCTGGGTGAGAGGAAAGGAACTGTCCCCATTAAAAGGCAGTGCCCGAGACTCCCCTGCCTACCTGCTGCCTCCCAGAGACAGAAGCTGGAAGCAAGAAGTACCTTCCTCTCTTGAGTTTTCTGGAACCTTCTGCAAATCCAAGATGACGACCACACCTCCGTCTCAAAAGCAAAACACGTAACCCCACCACCCAAGAAGAAGGCCTGCAGCATGCTCTATTTTCTATTTCGTTAGGCTGCTGGAGGTGGAGGACCGAGGGGAAGGCAGGGTGCCAAGAGTTGTTCCTCTCCCCCGAGGCCATGGTCCAAGTGAAAACGAAGAAAAACGAGGCTGGGAAAGAAAGAGAAACCTTCAAGACCACAGAAAGCTAATGACTGGAGGATGGGGGGAGGAGGAGGGCTGGATGGCTGGAAACTGGGCTTCACTGGTGGCTGAGTGCATGCCCCACACAGACTGGCAGCACGGAGACTCAGCCCTGGGCCACCCCCCACCCCACCCCCCAGGGCAGGCGGACAGTGCTGGTTTTGTTGGCAGATTTTTTTTTTTTGGTGGTGAGCTTTCTTCCTTCACAGCAGGCGCCAGAGTGAAAGCTGACAAGCACTGGCAGAATTTTAAAAATTGCTGCCACTCTCCCACAGACGTCCATTATGTCTCTGGAGCCTTACGATTCACAGCATAAAAGCATAATCAAGAGAAATCATGGTTCGGCTCAGTCAGGGATGGGCAGAATAGTCCATTTAACTTTATGTTAAAAAAAGGAAAATAATTGGACCAAAATTTGTTTGAAATGGGAGTAGGAAATGGCTTGTTTTCAATCTATTTCAAATGAAAAACCCCCATTAAATACTCGTTGGAAACTATTTAGTTTGGAAACAAGTTTAGTATTCCAGAAGCAACGCACATGAAAAGTTGCGGCATAGCATAACCTGCGTCAGGACTACCCAACAACCCCAGGACCTGGCTCTACGGGCCTCTGAAAGAAGGGACGGCTGGTGAGGGCTGTTTACAGCCTGGCTGTTGGCGTCACAACAAAAAATCTGCAAGACCAAACTGGCTGGAGAAAAGGAAGTCTTTCGAGTTGACAGAACGTCCCAAACAACCTTCTGTTGGCAGATGGCAACACGGGGGCTGAGACCAAAGAGAGACTGAGGACGGCGGGAAGTGAATCATGCAGAACACGGAAACCCGTTTTCGGTGCCGTGCCGTGTCGTGACTGCCTCACAGAGGAGGAGAGTCAACCGCCCCAACCTGAAGCCTCCGGAGCCTCGGACAGGCCCCCGGGGGTGCTCGCCCTCACACGATGTGTGGATTCCTTTGACAGCATCCCCACAGGCAGTGCACTGGGAAGAGATGCCTCGGAGAGGGGCTGGCCCAGACTGGCATTTCTCATGCACGGCAGCCAGCTCCCTCCTCACTCTGTTCTATCTTCCAGCTTCCAAGTCTGCTATTCCAGCCGTGGCTATACTACCAAGTACAGCAGTGGGATTCACCAAGTGGTAAATTCCAAGGGGTTGGGGGATTTTTCTTTTTTTAAACCCCTTCTTGTTCACCGAGAATCTAGCAGTGTACCTATCACACTGCAGGTGCCCCATCCATGTTTGCTGAATGAATGGATGAATGTCCTATGAAAGAAGTAGGAAACCTCTTACGGGAAAGGTCTGGTGTGAGAGGGCTTCCCGGGTGGCTTGGTGGTAAAGAATCTGCCTGCGATGCAGAAGACGTGCGTTCAATCCCTGGGTCAGGAAGATTCCACTAGAGAAGGGCATGGCAACCCACTCCGGTATTCTTGCCTGGAGAGTCCCATGGACAGAGGAGTCTGTCAGGCTACAGTCCATTGGGTCACAAAGAGCTGAACACAACTGAAGTGACTTAGCATGCACACATGATGGTCTGAGAAGGTTGGGTCTTCCTTTAAGCATGAAAACCAGAAATTTTAACCAACAGGGACCTATTGTATAGCACAGGAAACTCTGTTCAATGTTATGTGGCAGCTTGGATGGAAGGGAAGTTTGGGAGAGAATGGATACATGTATATGCATGGCTGAGTCCCTTCCTGTCCACCTGAAACTATCACAACATTGTTAACACTCCAATACAAAATAAAAAGTTTAAAAAAAAGTTTATGGAGGCTGACAATGCAAAAACCAGACACTTTTTAGATAGGTCAAAAAAAAAAAAAAAAACCAACTGTCAACTAATAGTCTAAGCAAAATATAAAAACTTGCCCCCTGATATTAAAGGCATAAAGCATCATTACTACTTTAGCAGCAGAGGTTGTATTTATACTTTTGGAAGAAGAAGGTCACATATCACAGCTGCAATATGCTCTTGCAGGTCCCTGGGTTGCCCTGGTCGTCTCCAGCTAAACATCCTGCTCAGAAATCTTCATGGTCTCCATCTTCTGAAATACTTACATTTGTCCCTTACTTCAATTTCTCCTCTTCTTTAATTCCTTTGTACACCTTCATTTCCTCTTTCCTTTAACCTTTAGGGTTCTCTGAAAGCGATAAAGGCTCTCAGTTGAGTACCCTTCCATTCCTCTTGAGAACAGAGAGCTGGACCACCCTTCCATGCCACTTACTCCTTCTCATTTGCGGGCTGAGTTTGAGCTTTCTCGGATCTAATATGCTTCATTTCCATCACAGCGACACTGGCACAGTTTGCGTGAGTCACTGGGATCTTTAAATACAATGGAGAGAGTGGCTTGCTGGAAAATGTTAATTTCATTGAAAAGCAGGGTTTACCTTTAATAGAGTTTGCATATATAACATAAATCCACTCAGGGAAGGAAGCCCTCTTCTCCCTAATTGCTTTACACATTTCAGGGGTATATATAAAATACAGTCTGTCACTTGTTATTAATTTTAAGAAAACAGAATTAATTCTGAAAGACTAAAATTTTGATTCAACGACAACAATAACAAAAGTCTGATTCTGTAGAGCTTGGGAGTGGATGAATAGAGCCACATGGATCTAGGTTATTGGTCAAGGGCTTTTATTCTGCTCTTCATAGATTTAGGGAGAACCTACTGTGTGCACATCTTTTGCTGAGGACTGGTGGCCGGGGAGGGCAGCATATCATGAAGCCTGGGTGTTTGTCCTTGTTCTCAGAGATACCTGGGAGCGAGTGCCAGACACATAAATGACTGAAGAGGGGCTGAGATGCTGAGTGTGGGCAGAGTTTGGGCGTCCTCTGCGGGTTTCAGAGCCGGCTGTGAGGAGGTCTGGGAACCAGGTGGCCAGCTGGTTAGATGGCTGGACGTGCACGTGACGCTCTGCAGTTAAGTCCACTTTCCCTCCTACTTTCGCTTTTGATTCTTCTGCTAAAAAGGGCCTTGGCTTCCAGTGGAGCAGCAAAGGGATCCCCAGACCACCCAGCTCAGTGTCGTACGGAGTTCTCCTTCCCACATGTCCGCTCAGCATGTGTGTGAGAGGGGAGGAGGAAGGCCACGCAATTCTCTCCACTCTGCGGTCAGCCTACATGGGCTCCCACGTGTCAACACAGGCTAAGACAGGACAGCGGCGCGTCGACCACACTGAAAGAGGCACGCTCTGCCTATTTCCCCTCACATTTAGCCAGTCATTTCTGACCGCACTGGGCCTTTGCTGTTGCGCGTAGGCTTTCTCTAGCTGCGATGGGGCAGGGGCTACTCTCCAGTTGCGGGATGTGGGCTCCTCACTGCGGCGGCTTCTCTTGCTGTGGCTGGACGGCTCTAGGCTCAGTAGTTGTGGCAAACAGCTGCAGCGTGAGAGATCTTCTCGGACCAGGGATGGAGCCTGTGTCCCCAGCACTGGCAGGCGGATTCTTAACCACCGGACCACCAGGGAAGTCCCCTTTTATGCCTTTTTTAAAATGACGCCATCCGGCTCTTAACCACTTATAAAGGAGCTACAGGGAGTCCTGACTTCCTGAATCTGGAGGAGGTGTCGGGGCTGCGCTTTGGGACGGTTTCGACCTTGAGAAACTTCCACACTGCCTCCGTTTGCTTCATGTTATCCTCCCTGGAACCAACCTGCCTTGCCTGCAGCCCTTTATCGTCCTACCCACCAACCTCCGTCCTGAGAAGGAGGGTGCCGCTGGTCTGCGCACGTGTTGCTGGGGGAAGCCACTTTAGTCAGCAGGGCTTCCCACGGCCCCCAGATCCCTCCTGGCCTGGGACTAGGTAAGACGACAGAAACACAACAGTGCAGTGAAATTTCCGGCTTCAACGGAAAGGATCATTCCTTATTCTAAAATAGTGTATCTCTTGCTTTCGAGGTGTTAACAATAATAATAAGTATGACATAAAAGGCATCAAGTGCTTCTCTGTGTCAGGCTCTCAAGTGTCTTACATACATTATTTCATTTACTCTCCCAATCATCCTAATAAGGAAGGTAGTGTTACAACCATTTCCATTTGACTATGGGGAAACGGAGGCAGAAAGAAAGTGGAAGTGTTAGTCGTTCACTTGTATCCGACTCTTTGCAATCTCATGGACTGTAGCCCACCAGACTCCTCTGTCCATGGGATTTTCCAGGCAAGAATACTGGAGTGGGTTGCCATTTCCTTTTCCAGGAGATCTTCCTGACCCAGGGATTGAACCCTGGTCTCCTACATTGCGGGCAGACTCTTTACTGTCTGAATCACCAGGGAAGCCCTAACTGAGGCAGAGACGTTATTTAAATTTCCCAAGGTCAAACAGATCACAAGTCAGTAGTATCATCAAAATCTGTATGACTCCAGAACGATTAATCACTACATTATATATTTTCTTTTATGAGATAATGGTACATGATATTTAGAGTTAAAAAAATTTCTTCTTAGTAATGTACAAAGTTAGCAACTCAATTAGCCTCTTATGATGAAGAAAAAGCCTTTTTTTTTTTAAACTTGCTTGTGAAATCCTGAAGCCTAATAACCTCTTTGTGAGTCCTAAATCTAAAAGTAGAGTCATCTGATAGAAAACCCTGCACGGAAACCATTGTGGGGTCAACTGAGATGTCCCTTCACACAAACAGAAGGGGATCTATCAACTCGGTGGCATCATTTGCTGAGATTCGTTTGCTGAGATTCTACTGAACATATACCGGCAGAGGAAAGAGTGCAGGCTCTGGAGTCAAACCACCTCAAACCCTAATCCTTAACTGACTAGCCTTGTGACCCTGGTTATCTCCCTTGATCTAGTGGCTGTTCAGTTTACCTCTGTATGAAAACAGGCATTACTCTTCTGCTGTTGCCGTTCAGGCACGCAGCGTGTCTGACTCTTGGTGACCCCAGGGATGGCAGCCTGCCAGGCTCCTCTGCCATGGGCTTCTTCAAGTAAGATTACTGGAGTGGGTAGCCATTTCCTTCTCCAAGGCATTACCTGTCTCGTAAAGTTGTCATAAGAATTAAGTAAAGTACTTATAACTGTGCCCCGGCCATAGTGAGCCCAATAAATGTAGGCACACATCACCGTCATTACTGCTGGTGCTGTAATCATCACCACCATCATCACCACCATTACACTAGGTGCTCACAGGTAATGACAAAATGTAGAAATGTTGTTCTCTGAGTTCCTATTTAAAAAGTAATAAAAGCTCATATTCCTGGCAACCTCCAGATATTACATCATCCATATGTTTGCCTTGCTGAAAAATCTCAACTGTAAAGAAATCTCTTCATTGACTTTTCCCAAAGTGCCATCTCTTTCAGCATCAGAAAGCAGTTCTTGGGATTCCTAAACAAGTGCAGACAAAAGGCCCCTTAAAGTCATTTCAGTCAAGCCTTTCTGAACACTAGTGTGTATACGTGTGTGTGCTAAGTCGCTTCAGCTATGCCTGACTCTTTGTGACCCCATGGGCTATAGCCTACCAGGTTCCTCTGTCCATGGGATTCTCCAGTCAAGGATACTGGAGTGGGTTACCATTTCCTCCTCCAGGGAATCTTCCCGACATGGGGGTCGAACCTGTGTCTCCTGTATTGGCAGGCAGGTTACTTACCACTAGCACCACCTGGGAAGTCTCGAACACTAGTAAACCTGCTCCAACACCAATGATACAAAATGACCGAGTACTGGGAGCTTCTCACCTTGCAGGTCAGGGAGCAGGGGATGTGAGATCTTCCTCTCTGCCGGCCATCTCTTTGAGTCCTACATTATATCCATCCCACCAGGCTCCCAGTTCCTGGCATCACAAAGAGAGTCTTACTTTGTGCACTGCCACTCACTGTTCTCCAGACACATGGGCAGAGCAGACCAGAACTAGGGTTCCAGTGACTCCACCCGAGGAAGCCCACTGCTGTAGGATGCTCCGCTTGCCCATCACTTCCAACTTGGCTGCTGCCAAAGGCCTGTCCTGGTCTGGCAGGAGGCAGAAGCTACCACCACCCAGCTCCTTGCTGGTTCCCATGTGAGTTTCAGCTCCAGTCTAGGAATAAGTCTATAGTGGAAAATTCTAGGCAGCATGAGAGGTGGCAGAGAAATGTCAGGAAAACAAGGAAACCTAACCTCTCTGAGCCTCTTGATGAAAGTGAAAGAGGAGAGTGAAAGAGTTGTCTTAAAGCTCAACATTCAGAAAACTAAGATCATGGCATCTAGTCCTATAACTTCATGGCAAATAGATGGGGAAACAGTGGAAACAGTGGCTGAGTTTATTTTTCTGGGCTCCAAAATCACTGCAGATGGTGATTGCAGCAAAGAAATTAAAAGATGCTTACTCCTTGGAAGGAAAGTTATGACCAACCTAGACAGCATACTAAAAAGCAGAGATATTACTTTGCCAACAAAGGTCCATCTCGTCAAGGCTATGATTTTTCCAGTGGTCATGTATGGATGTGAGAGTTGGACTGTGAAGAAAGCTGAGCGCCAAAAAACTGATGCTTTTAAACTGTGGTGTTGGAGAAGAGTCTTGAGAGTCCCTTGGACTGCAAGGAGATCCAACCAGTCCATCCTAAAGGAGATCAGTCCTGGGTGGTCATTGCAAGGACTGATGTTGAAGCTGCAACTCCAATACTTTGGCCATCTGATGTGAAGAGCTGACTCATTTGAAAAGACCCTGATGCTGGGAAAGATTGAGGGCAGGAGGAGAAGGGGATGATAGAGGATGACATGGTTGGATGGCATCACTGACTCGATGGACATGGGTTTGGGTGGACTCCAGAAGTTGGTGATGGACAGGGAGGCCTAGTGTGCTGGGGTTCATGGGGTCGCAAAGAGTTGGACATGACTGAGTGACTGAACTAACTGAACTGAACCTCTCTGAGGTAGATGGTTGAAGAAACGGCGCCCAACTTGGTCATGCCCCCTGTATCCCTGGTTGTCCCTTCCCATACAAACTCTGGACCAGCCACGTGACTTGCTCTGGTCACAGGTGGAGCATCAAGGTGTCATAGGCTAAACTTGAGAAACACTTGTGCACTGGAGCCTGTCCCTCTTGCTGCCCCGAGAACCCCGCAATTGCATAAACTGAAGCCTGAGTTAGCTCACTGAAGGATGAGAGGTCACAGGGGTCGGAGAGAAGCCGGCACAGCTGGGACCTCAGCCCCCCAGACCAAGCAGTCTGTCAATCACTAGACACGGGTGGAGGCCTCCTAGAGCAGCCAACCCCAGCTGACCACAGATGACTGAGAGGCCAGCAGAGAATAAGCGAGATGGCCCAGATAAGTACAATCACCCACTTGACCCAGACTTGTGAGCCATATAAAACAGTTACTAAGTTTAGGGGAAGGCTGTCCGTCTAATACTTTGGCCACCTGATGTGAAGAGCTGACTCACTGGAAAAGACAGTGATGCTGGAAAAGGCTGAGGGCAAGAGGATAAGGGGGTGACAGAGGATGAGATGACTAGATGGCATCACTGACTCACTGGATATGGGTTTGAGCAAAATCCAGGAGATGGTGAAGGACAGGGAAGCTTGATCTACTCCAGTCCATGGGGTTGGAAAGAGTCAGATGTGACTGAACGACTGAACAAGAACAACAACAAGGTTGTTTGTAACAAAAAGTAACTGATACCATCGCCTTTAACCCCTAATCACAGGATCAGCTGTCTGCAGCCTGCTGACTTCCAAGGATGGTACCACCAACCTTCCCTCATGCCTTGGTTCCTATAGGGCACCCAACTGTAGGCCTCAAGTGGTGTCTCCCCAAAAACACAACAACAGGAAAAAAAGGTGTCAGTGCATGATGGTAAATGTGTGTTAGAGCAGGGGTCGGGGTGGTGGGGATGAAAGGGCCAGTCAGGCGAGAAAGGCGGGGAGAAAGAAACTGGCCAGAGACAGCATGCCCCACTGAACACAGAAGCAAACGCCCCCTCCCGCTCCCCCGGAGGTCCCTTCTGCTACTGGGGAAGAGAAGCCATAAGAGCAATGAGCATGAGCAAGTGGCCAGGCTAATTTTCACGCTCGGGCTGGGGGCTGGGGAAGAGGGAGTGGCGAGAACCACCAAGCGCGTCTTGCAGAAGCCACAGCCCAAATCCTCGTCTGCTCTGCTCAAAGTAATTCTACACGGCTAGGGGAAAAAGAAAGGCTTGAGCATAAGGTTTCTATCTGTGCTGCACAGAAGCTGATTAAAAATGCTAACTACCATGATTGTCCAACCACCAGACGCTCCCCAGAGACCTGTGCTCACAGATGGTGATTAGTTTGGGATGGCCAGAACATTCACCGGTACCATGCTGCCGTAACACCCACAGACTATCTGTCACACTCCCAGGAGGCCGTTAAAGCCTGTTTACTTCATACAGTTAACTTGAACCATAAGCTGCACAAGCCTCTTTGATACAATGTTAATCACCCTCCTCATAAACCCCTAACACTCCCCAGCCTGGATATGCATTTGCACACAGCTCAGCATGGAACTCCCCTCGGAATTCCGCAGTGACACCCCTGCTGCCCCACCTCGCAGGCCCCGAGATGGATGCCCCCGGCTGCAGCCCCTGTAGAAGGCCCTCCCTGATTCACCCACCCGAATTAGGGCTTCCCAGCGCCCTCATATATCACAGCTCCCACTGGAAACTGGGTGATAAAAGATCGATACCGGGACCTTGTAACAAATGTTCCAACAGTGAAACTGCAAGCTACTGTTTATCTTTCCCAGAACATATTTTCTTCCCCCCAAGCAAATTCTAATTTTCTAGACTGACCCTGGCTATCCTCTCTGATATTTATTTATTTGGAAAGCAGAAATAAGTGAGGTCCCGGAGACAGTGTCTGAATGGACACAAAGCCCTGTTTAATCACTGCCCCTGGGAACTCTGGTCACCGCCTCCCCTCCCACACGCTGTGGCCCTCTTCCAGATTTGACCACTTCACAGCATCCCCCACCCCACCGGCTGGCAGCCTGTTCTCTGGCAAGGCTTTGGGCACGGAAGCTGTGACATTCAGCGGATATGCCAACAGTAAGAAGGACAGCCTGCAAGGAGAGGCAGGAGCCCTTTCGAGCAAGTTTATGTGGATTCTGTGTGATCTGACATTTCTTTTATGGGTGGAGTTGGTCTGGTGTCTCGAGGCTCCTCTCCATAGAAAAGGTGGAGGGTCCGGCCGCGGAGGAGGACTCACTTCTGGGTTCAGCCCTGGAGAAGGCACAGCTCTGCTGGGTCTGTGTGGCTTGCCACGCCGCCTCACTGTTTTCATCTGTAAAATGGGAGCATCTCTCTCCATTTTGCCCAGTCCACATGATTGCTGTGTGAATCGAATGAACAAACTATTTGTGAAGGGACTTTGTAAACTGTGAAATACTAACATTTTTTTTTAAAGTTTTTAAAATGTGCATTCCACTGCTCTTGCTGAACTTTGGTTCTTTATTCTCTTTTCCAGGAAAGTGAAGACGGCATCTGGAGGGAATCGCAGAGTCGTTCAGTTTGTGATGCTGGGGTTTTCTAGGCTTTCCCATTCAAGGGTCTGCCCGTGAGAGGCAGCTTCTCTGCGTGTCTGTGGTGTTTTGGATCCGAGAGGCTCTGGGCCCTTCTGTGGGCTGGCTGGCGAGCGCTGTCTGGAAACGCTCCTGTATCTCCCTCAGTGAGCATGGCGGGGTTTACACGTGGCTGTGGCTTATAAATGAGGTGATTCTTTAGATAAATAAACAGTATTCGAGAAGAAGTTTTCTGGTTGCTGTTACCTCCTCTCTTTGGCTTGCCCACCCTTGCTTTCCTCTTTTCTCCTTTTGAACCTGGGGCTCAACACTCCTTTTGAGATGGCACATTCTAGAACACCACTTAAACTGCTGACCCCTGTTGACTTTCCCATTTCCAGGCCTTATTCTACACAAAGCATATTAAAAAGCAGAGACATCACTTTGCTGACAAAAGTCCATATAGTGAAAGCTATGGTTTTACCAGTAGTCACGTACGGATGTGAGAATTGGACCACAAAGAAGACTGAGCGCCAAAAAAATCGATGCTTTTAAACTGTGGTGCTGGAGAAGACTCTTGAGAGTCTGCTGGACAGCAAGGAGATCAAACCAGTCAATCCTAAAGGAAATCAGTCCTGAATATTCATTGAAAGGGCTGACGCTGAAGCTGAAGCTCCAATACTTTGGCCACCTGATTTAAGAGCTGACTCATTGGAAAAGACACTGATGCTGGGAAAGATTGAGGGCAGGAGAAGAAGGGGGCAACAGAGGATGAGATGGTTGGATGGCATCACTGACTCAATGGACATGAGTTTGAGCAAACTCTGGGAGATAGTGAAGGACAGGGAAGCCTGGCGTGCTGCAGTCCATGGGGTTGCAAAGAGTTGGACACGAATTAGTAAACAATTATACACACATCTCTGGTTTTAGGAAACAGAAGTGATTTGCATGTCAGGTTATATCTGTAAAATACATTTTATTATCATTATTTTAAAAATACATTTACTAATTATTTATTTTTAGCTGTGCTGGGTTCTTGTTGCTACACTCAGGCTTTCTCTAGTTGCAGCGTTCAGGGACCACCCTTCGTTGTGGTGTGCGGGCTTTCACTGCGGTGAAGGGGCTTTTGTTGTGAAGCATGCAGGATCAGGGGTTGTGGGGCACAGGCTCAGCTGCCCCCCGGCACATGGGGTCTTCCTGGACCAGGGATCAGACCCATGTCTTCTGCATTGGCAGGCGGATTCTTAAGCACAGGATCACCACTGAAGTCTCATGCTGCTCCTGACTGATGTCCACCGCAAAGGAAGGCTCATGCTCTCATCTCCTCCTCCCTCGCTGAACTCACAGTCAAAAGTTGCACAGGGCAGCACCTGCCCAGGATCCCCACAAGCCTTTCCTCTCAGCAAAAACCAGGGTTTCCCATTTCCTGCTCATTTCCATTCTGTCCTCCCCACAGGCATCAGGATTCCTTCTCTGTGGGGAAGCCGGACCCACAGCCCATCACTGCTCTGGGAACCTGTCCTCTTGGACAGTTAACACATAATCGTATCATCTTATTCTTTCCTGATCAATTTCACATTCTGGTCAAAAAGCTCCTTAAATTCAAGAGAACCTCAGACTCCCTTTAGGGGATTAGTGGACTATCTGTATCATTCATCCTCCAAATTCAAAACTATGTGTTTAGACACAAGGCTAACTGAGGCAGATTGGTTAGGAGTGGTCCCATTTCTCTTCAAAGGGAAATATAAAACTCGGCCTGGAAACCCAGCTCTGGACCCCAGAACCCCTCCTGGTTTGTCTCCCTATTCTAAATCTAGATGTCACCGATTATGTAAAAGCCTTGCCTCCTGTCCTAGCAAAAAGACACACCGTGGAGAACACAGCAACCATCGCAATCACAAGTTTGATGGTATTGTGTTAATACTGGCGCCTTAGGTTGCCATAACAACCTCTCCGTACAGTTTAACACCCAGAAGCCCATTTCTACTGTTTATATTTAGTGCTATTTATGTAGGCCAGAGTTTTCTCCTTTTTCTTTTATACCCCTTTTTAACAGAGGAAGAAGTAGTATAGGTATAGCAAAGTGAGAAACTACCTCTACAGGTAAAGAAGGATATCTTTTTTCTTGGTGAGCAAAGGCAGAGAAAGAACGCAAAGGTGGGAAGAGTTTCTAGGATTTGATAAAATTATTACGTTGCATGCTAAGTTGCTTCAGTCATGCCAACTCTTTGCGACTCTATGGACCTGGAGCCCACCAGGCTCCTCGGTCCATGCGATTCTCCAGGCAAAAATACTGGAGTGGGTTGCCATACCCTCCTCCAGGGGATCTTCCTGACCCAGGGATCGAACCTAGGTCTCCTGTATTGCAGGTGGATTCTTTACCATCTGAGCCACCAGGGAAGCCCGAACTATTATGCTCACCTATATCTAAAATTGTTGAGTAAACAGTTAGAGCAGTTATTACAGCTAAGTGACTGTGCCCTTGAAATACTGAGGGACTGAGTGGTGAGTTCAACCAAAAAAAACAAACAGGAAAAACCCCAAAGCACTGAGCAGCTCCAATGTGAGGAGGAGAGACAGCTCATCACACTTTGCTGGAGGGACTGGATTTTCACTCCCACCACTGAGCGGCAGCCTCAAGCATGGGCCTGTGCACAGTCACCCGGAGCGAACTGAGAGTGTTTTAACATGAGCTGATGTCTGCTGGCCCTGGTGCACAGTACTCTAGAGCATGAGGGAATCTGCAGAGGCCACCGGAGACTCTGTCATCTTAACGGATTTCTGGAGAGGAAGAGACTGGAGAAACGGACAAATGGGAGGAAACAGGGAAGCCCAGGAGTCGCACCCAGCTGGCTTGACCTCCGTTCTAGGAAGCATCTGAAACGAACTCCGTGAAAATATGCTGAAGAGCCAGAAGCATTTAGGATCTGTGTCTTGGGAAGAAAGATCCCATTCAAGTCAATGAACAATGACCGAGTGCCGCCTGTATGCAGATCCCAGCGCCGGGGTCTGGGCTGACCAACGACAAGGATGGACTGAGACCAGTAAGAGGTCGGTGAGGGTCAGGGAATGGAGAGAGGAAGGCAGGAACTCTAAAACACCAATAAAGTTGATGGAGGCACGTCCTGAGAGGTACAGAAGGAAATGGGAAAACAGGCTCGGAGCGGTAGGAGATGTCTGAGCAGTCGAGGAGGCTTCGAAAGTGAGATGGGACAGAATACAACTGGTAAGAAGTGGGTGAAGGGCTGAAAGGACCCCCTGGGGAGACGTGGGTGGAGAGTGTGGAGGGTTCAGTGATGGTGAGCAGAGACCTGGCATGCACGGACAGGCCCTCTCCTGTGAGTTGGCCGTGCGTCTGAAGAGATGCCCCAGAGAGAAGTCGAGGTCTGAGTCACGGTAGCAGAAAGGTTGAGAGACCTTCCCAAGAGAAAAGTAACAAAACTGGGTGACTCAGGAGACGTGGGAGACGAAAGGGAGCGAGAAGTGTGTGGACTGTGATCTTCCTCTGAGACCAGACTCAGGAGAACGGCTCTCCCAGGCCAGGACCCAGAGAGGGTGTGTCACAGACCCGCCACTCCTGCGCTGAGGATTCCGGCAGGCTCTAAGCCTCGTCCACCAGGAGATGGACTGGAAGGGACGGGGCCACCTGCCAGGCGCTCTGGGGTGTGCCTCTGGGCTCCTCCTTGGGCGCCGGAGACTTGAGGTCCTCCTCTCCTCCCTTGAATGCCCTCCTCCAAGCCGCGCTCTTGGCTCTGTGGATTTCTACTCCACGGGCAATCTCGTCCACAGAGCAGGCTTCTTTCCTCCCCCGGGGAAGACCTTTCAATCACTTTTCCAGTCTGTTTGAGTCTCACCAAATCTCAATGATATTTTGGAGGTCATATTTACCATGCTAGGCTTCAAAAATCATGATCATTTTGATTTTCCCAGGCTCTGAATGGCACTTAGTCCTAATAACATTTTTTATCTTGGGTGTCACTAGGCTTCACCCATGCTGTGCTTTTTCTTTCTGTTTCAAAATGATAATCTCCAGGCCCCTTTAACTGGTTTTGTAGTGCTTGACTTTTAAAAGCCTTTTCCTGGGTGCTTCTCCCCATTCCTTCCTCCACATCCCCTTTAAAGTTATTGTGAACAGATCAGCTGGTATCTGGGAAAAAAAGACTTTCTATTTGCATGTGACAGAATCCCTTCTGAGTTGCCTTTTGACATTTCTGAACTTGACTGCGTGCATTCATTGCTCCATTCATTTAACAAATAACACCAACCACCTTCACTGGGTGGGCACTAGACTAAAGGGTGAGCAAGGGGACTTCCCTGCAGTCCAGCGGTTAGGGTTCAATCCCTGGTTGGGGAATTAAGATCCCACATACCTACTCGACGCGGCCCAAAGGCTTTAAAAAAAAAAAAAAGGTGAGCCAAAGAGGACATGGCCTCCTGGAACTTCCAGTCTACAAGGGGCAGCAACCTAATCAATGAAAGCCTGCAACCATGATAAGTGTCCTGAGGAAGAGGAAGAGGAATTATGAGCCTGGACAGGAGAAGAAGAAACACTTCCATTAGGAGAGTGTGGAAAAGCAGGATCGGGTGCCTCAGGAAGGGGTAAAGCCCCTTCCCTAGAAGTAAGAGGGGCTTTCCAGATGGCTCAGATGATGAAGAATCAGCCTGCAGTGCAGGAGACCCAGGTTTGATCTCTGGGTCAGGAAGATCCCCTGGAGAAGGGGATGGTAACCCACTCCAGTATCCTTGCCTGGGAAATCCCAAGGACAGAGGAGCCTGGCAGGCTACAGTCCATGGGGTCGCAAACAGTCAGACACAACTAACTGCTTAACACTTTCACTTTCTCCATGTGACCATCTGCCAGGGAAGCTGTGGAAGAAATTCTGTGAAGACTGGGATGCTGGGAAAAATAACTTCAGGGCCCTTTCCATCTCGAAGATGCTCTGATTCTATAAGCAGGACCAACCAAGAGGGAAAAGAACAGTGCGATTTATGAAAATGCCCTTGCCCACAAGCCAGGCTCTCAAAAGACGTTTCCCCACCTCCGTCTCACCAGCTGGTACGAAGCTTCATTGCTCTCTCTACTTAAGATCTTATTGAGGTGCCCACCCTGGGCTATAAACTACAGGAGAAAGCCTCCAGGAGCGAGCACTCTCACAGACACCATATATTGAGCAATTTCTACTGATGTGAATCATTTATTTGAGAGGAAGAGTAAAACATGTTAAAGGGACTTCAGGGGATTACCCTTCCTATATTAACAACCCATTAACATTTAATGAACTGGGATAATGGTCAAGGCAATGTGAAGCCATGCGAAAGCTGAGAAGCTGGGTGGACATCCACACAACAAATTCACAAAGTACTTGTCTGATGTTTTTGGCTTTTCCAGGCATCCTGGTCACCCCATACTCCTGTGCAAGGAAGAAAAGGCCTCTGGGTTCCAGCTATTTTCTGTTGCCAGGGAGCTTAATGCAGCCCAGAGCCCTTCCACCAGCTAACATCGGCCTGCGGGCCTGAACTGAACCAAGCTGGACATTTACCGATGCTGATGAGGCCCTTGGATTCCAACAAGCCCAACAGCTACTTTCACCCTTCATTCTGACCCTTCCTCACACACACCCCCCTGAGATGCCACATGGTGGAGGCAATTTCACCCAGAGTGAGTAAGTCACGGCTTCCTCAGCCCTCAGGAAAGCATGAAGACTGGATTTTCAATGCAGCTCCTTTCTGCTTATTATTCTCTCTCCCCCATTACAGCTTTTCCTTACACACCCTGACATACAGTAGTGTCAACAGATAAATGGTCTTGGCACTTGTGGTCAGAAAGAATGGTTCTGTAGCAACTAGCAAAAACTGAGATACTAGACCTGCCTCCATGTGTAACTGGCTTGTTCTAATAACTTCATTGAGCAGTTGCATTCATTTAATTTCTTGAGGTACATCTTTGGAGCTAGTTGATCTGCCAGGTCTACCAAGAAATGATGTCACTTAGTATCTTGTGAAGGAATTACAGAGTTTCTACAGCTGGCAAAGTCAGGGACAGCTAGAAATCTAGGCTGGAAACATTCTGGCCACAGACTAGAGCAATGATTCAATGTCTTTTGACTAGAGCAAAAGCAATGTCTTTTGCCTGGAACAACACAGATAACAGGCTTCCCTGATGTCTCAGCCGCTAAAGAATCTGCCTGCAATGCAGGAGACACAGGAAACTTGGGTTCAATCCCTGGATCAGGAAGATCCCCTGAAGAAGGAAATAGCAACCCACTCCAGTATTCTTGCCTGGAAAATCCCATGGATGGAGAAGCCTGGCAGGCCAAGAATCACAAAGAGACAGACACGACTGAGCGACTAAGCACTCATACACACAGGTAATGTTTCCACTACAGACTCTTTCTTGACCCACAGGTATCTCTGAAAGGATGCTAAAGTGGTAGGATAGGCTCTACTTTCCAGCAATCGGGTGTAACACCCTCTCTCTTGGCTCCACCCCTGACCAGGGTAGTGGTGACTGTGGTTGGGACCTGCTGATCCAAGGTCTAGAATGTGGTTACAGGTGCTGGAGCAGACCCCCAAACCAATTCCCAAAGAATCTGGATTTGCTTGCAAGTACCCCCACAGTTGTTCTTAGGGAGAGGCAGAATGGCCTTCTGTGTAGGCAGGGGTCCAATTTTCACAATAAGATGTCAACTTTACCACCTGCACTTCTGATTTCTAAGTCATAAGGCTCTGCCCTGGGCCAGCGGCACAGAATACAAACACACCAGGCTCTTGTCAGAGCATACAATCTCAAACTGTCTGCCATTCAATTCCTATCAAAAGCCCAGCTGAGAAAAGCAATATTTACAAAAGATTATTTGAAGGACAAGCAGTTCATCCACTCTTCGAAACACTCTAAATTCTATCCGTGGATCAAACCTGACCACCTCACAGCTTCACACTAGGGCCACAGTACTTTAGTCCCACACAGAACCGCTGTCACTGAATTGTATTTTAATGTCATATCATTTGCTCTTATCAAAAAGTAACTAGAAGAAGCAGTCATAGAAGATCTGTTATTGCATTTGAGAAACGCATTGTTCACCAAAGAAAATCCCATGTGAGAAAGTTATCTTGCAATGAAGCTTGAGAAGCAGCAGCTTGATTCTTGAAGAAACGGTGGTCTGTTTCTAAGTAATTTCACAGAGAACTGGACGGTGGCTTCCAGGAATCTCGGTGTCAACTCTGAAGCGCGGCTGTGGCAGTTACATGGACCCTTCCATTTCTGTGGCTGTCACCTTCTGTTCTTCATCACTATTTCTTTTTCTATGTTCGCTGCTACTTATTTGATGCATATTTTTTCAACAAACTGTCACAGAACTTATGACATCAGGTAATGGTGTAAGTGTGGAAAGAATGCCTGAGTATCTCTGTTTATATAAACACGGTGTCTGTTGGGTTGTTCTCACTTGATGGCAATTCCCTTCCTGATAGCAGTAATTGCTGTTGCTGTTCAGTCACTCAGTCGTGTCCGACTCTTTGCGACCCCTGGACTGTAGCCCCTCCAGGCTCCTCTGTCCATGGGCTTCTCCAGGCAAGAACACTGGAGTGGGTGGCCATTCCATTCTCCAGGAGCAGTAACTGTAGCCAAAGCAATAATAATGCTAATAATCATAATCGAAGTTACAATAAAGCCATCACTTACTTTGTATCCTGTGTATATAAACACTACAGTAAGACTGCACACCGTGTTTGACTTAACCCTCTCAATAACCCTCTATGTTTGGTACTATTAGCCTCATTTAACAGATGAGGAGACTAAGGCTCTAAGAGGGTAAGGGGTTTGTCTATTAAATACCTAGTAAAAGCAGAATCACACCGCCTGTATCTGACTTCAAACAGCCGCAGGAAATCTCCATGTGAATTGTAACGGGCCATTTAAAGGGAGAACGACAAAATTAAAACAGCAAATGCTACAGATAGACTGGAGCTTTTCTTCCTCCCTTCTTGGTACCAGAGTCGAGCAGTGCATCAAAGACTGCCTATAGGTGCCTTCTCGTGTCCTAAGAGAGCCCACGGGGAGAAGGTGATCCACAGTAGTATAAGGTAAAGACGAAAATGTATTTTGTTTTTTATTTATTTTCAAGATATTTATTTTGGTACTATGGGTGCTCAGTCGCGTCCAGCTCTTCACAGCCCCATGGACTTTTATCTATTCGGCTGTGCCAGGTCTTCACTGGGCCATGCAGTTGGGGCATGGGGGCTCTAGCTCCCTGATCAGGGATTGAACCTGTGTCCCCTGAATTGGGAGCATGGAGTCTGGGCCACTGGACCACCAGGGAAGTCCCAGAAAGTGCATTTTGTAGGTATAACCAAGTCAAGAGTATAGGTAATATATTTTGACAAAAGCGAAAAAGCTGAACAAAGAACCATAAGCATCAGCAAAACACTGGAGTCTAAGGACTTTGAGAGATTTCCCACAAAGCCTGGCACGCATCTCAGAGTTGCAGAGGACTCGGCCCCCTCGGGAAATGCTGCTCTGACCTACAGAGATGTTTGATCTCACATGGGCCAACCACCCACCACGAGGAGGCTGTCACAGTGATGTGACTGGTGTTCACATCACAGGGCAGAATGTCCTCCCTGCCTTCCTCATTTCTTCACATGCTACAGCCCTTTGCCATCGCGTCTCCATCAGCTTTCAGAATAATCGCCTACCCGGGCTGAGAATACAGAGCCTGGTACTTGTTCTCCATTCGAGATACAAGGGTGAAAGTCAGGGACATGTGTTCATTCATCTATTCAGTGACCAAACACGGAGCAGCTGCTAGGCCTGGAAAAACAGAAGAATAAGCAGACCTAAGACTGGGAAAAGACTGCTTAGATATGACACCAGAAGTATGTACCACGGAAGAAGAAAAATGGTCAACTGGACCTCATCAAAATTGATAACTTTTGGGCTTTGAAAGACATCATTAAGAAAAAGAAAAGAGAGGTTACAGTCTGGGAGAAAATATTTGCAAATTATGTATTTTGAAAGAGTTTGTATCCATTATATGTAAAGAACTAACAATTATAAACTTAAAATGGGTCAACTTGATAATTTTTAAATTACATCTCAATGAAGTTTAAAAAATATAAGGAATGAAATAGTGCCATTTGCAGAGATGCGGGTAGACCCAGAGACTGTCACACAGAGTGAAGTAAGTCAGAAAGAGAAAAACAAATTATCATATAATATTGCTTATATGGGGAATCTAGAAAAATGGTATGGATAAACTTATTTGCAAAGCAGAAACAGATTCACAGCCGTAGGGAACGAATCTGAGGGTACCAAAGCGGGATGTGGGGGGTGGGGGTGAATTAGAAGATTGGGATTGACACATATATCCCCTTGATACTATGTACAAAATAGATAACTAATAGAACCTACTGTGCAACACAGGGAGCTCTACTCAGCGCTCTGCGGCGACATAAGTGGGAAGGAAGTCTAAAAACAAGAGGGGACATATGTACCCAAATAGCTGATTCACTCTGCTGTACAACGGAAACGAGCATAGCATTGTAAAGCAACCACACTCCAATAAAAATATTCTTTAAAAAGATGCACGCAGCCAACTGCCTCTTTTGGCAATTCATCCCTACTCTAATTCTTTCTTTGGTCTTCCTCGTGGACAGCAGATGAGATCATCTAAGTGGGTTGAAGCTGGTCACAGGCAGTGGAGTGATACAGTAGAACCCTGCCAATGTCACTTTTTATGTCTTGAGGCAAGTTACAACCTCTCTAAGTCTCAATTTCTCCCAGTCTATAAAACACTGATAAGCTCTGTACTGCTTATCTAAGTGGGTTGTTGGGTGTAGCATATGGGATGTGAAGCTATCCATAAAGGGTTTTGTTTTTGTTGAGCTATTACGCCTGCTCTTGAGCCCTGGGACTTACATGAAAGTTAGTTCGCCATGGTTAACACTCTGTTTATGTTCTCTATTAAATTCTAATTGAGTTTTAGTGGCATTCAGACATAGCTTTTATTCATTTTGCAATAGTGATTGGTTTTAGGCTCCAAGGCTGGGCTGGGGAGAAAAGCCATGGCATCTTTGCTCAACATCCGTTCCATTCAAAATACTTTCAAAGGATGCAGCACTAGGGGATTCCCTGGTGGTCCAGTGGTTAGGACTCTGTGCTTTCACTGCTAAGGACATGGGTTCCACCCTTGGCTGGGGAACTAACCTAAGATCCTGCAAGCCACGTACCATGGGCAAAAAAAAAAAAAAATTCAGTACCAGAATAAAACCTCAGAGGGGCTTCTCCCTTTCAAAATGTGAGACTTTTGGCAAAAAAAAGACATTAGCCCTGTTCTTCCAAGAGTTCTTGAATCAATAAACCTAAAATGTTCCTTAACTATATTCGAGTTTCTCCTTTGTCTTTTCTAAGGCAAGTCCTTTGAATCCCAGAGATCCCCATGACCTAGCTGATGCCACCCTTTTTTTTGATACTGGAGGTTCCCAGCAATTTTCAATTGGAAAAAAAGATATAGAATTGATGTAAAAGAAAAAGCAAACAGGGCCAGAAAAGGCTTTGAGTGTGTGGATTTTTTTTTTTTCCTAGCGGAATAAAGTCCCTAAGCAGTAACTGTTCGTATGACATGTGGTGTATACTCTCTCCTCCAGAGTATCCCTTCTTCATTCATCCCTCTATAGCCACATAATTTAGGAAAATTATGAAAATCAACAACAAAACCCACTAATCTTTACTCAACTTTCATATAACTTCTTTCTGTACTCCGCTTGCCCCAAAATGCTCTATTTCAATTCTACAATCTTATTAAAATAAATATTGTGAAAAATACACTTAAAAGCACATTTGGAGACTTGGATTTAAACATAAAAAAAAGAACATTAAAATAAATTTGGTGCAGGCTTTGCTGGAATGCTTCTAAATGCTCATTGTTGTTATATTTCACATTAAGATGTTGACATGAACAAGGGAACAAATAAAGGTATTGGTGATTCAAATATTTTATCAGCATTTCACAGAGAAAATATCTAACCAAGCAGCTATATTTTCATTTACTAAATAAGATGTGTAACTTTCATTTTATGCCTGTTCCTCTTTTCCATTTATGTATTTTTCTGGATTGATCTATGACTTTTAAAGCTTGAGAAAGTGAACAATTTCTATTATGAACTTAGCTGGACACAGATCATATGCAAGATACTTAGCAATGCAGCATTCCAGCTGGTTTTCTACTAATTCCTGTCAACCTCAACTAGGGTTCTTTCCCAGGTAAAAGAGACACCAGCATGGAATGGTAGCTAGGATCTGTGAGCTCAGATTCAGGCAAGAGTCCACTAATCTGACATCACCAAACCCAGTCTACTGACATCGAAAACTCGTTCTGACTTCTCTCTCGTCACCATTCTAGGCCAGTCTGTTGCTGAGGGGGCCCTCCTGGGAATTACCTAGTGTTGGGTGCCTCACAGGACTTGGCACACACAGACTGAAGGCTCCCAGTCAAGGCCTGAGAGGACCTAGGTTCTCTTTTGAGTTCTGTTACATATTTGCTGAGTGAACAAATTGCATTCTCAGTAAGGCTGTGTGATGCAGTACATAAGCCCAGGGATCCAGGAATGAAAACTGGGTTTGTTCTTACATTTACTATTTATGACAGTGTGGCCTGGATCTCAATTTTCTCACCTGTAGACACGATTGTACTTAATTATCTGTAAGGTCTCCTCAGTTCAGTTCAGTTCAGTTCAGTTCAGTTCAGTCGCTCAGTCATGTCCGACTCTTTGCGACTCCATGAATCGCAGCACGCCAGGCCTCCCTGTCCATCACCAACTCCTGGAGTTTACTCAAATCCATGCCCATCGAGTCGGTGATGCCATCCAGCCATCTCATCCTCTGTCGTCCCCTTCTCCTCCTGCCCCCAATCCCTCCCAGCATCAGGGTCTTTTCCAACGAGTCAACTCATTGCATGAGGTGGCCAAACTATTGGAGTTTCAGCTTCAGCATCAGTCCTTCCAATGAACACCCAGGTCTCCTACAGCCATATAATTCTCTAACTCCCCCAACATAAATCCCCCACAGTTTTTTTCCCCCTTCATTTTAATCACAAAAAAGTTACACTTGATCAAACAATATAAAACGATAAGGTTGGGCCATATCAGATGGCTGATACTTGACCACTGTTGATCAGTAAACAGCAATTGCCAAAGGAGCAACTTAGCGTTCAGTATGCATCCTAAGTGGAAGTCTCCCCTTGTTTCTCAGGCATCACTCTGGCTTATATTAATAACTTATATTTGCACAGTGCTTTGAAAGTCTAAAAGTGCTTTCATGTGCATTATTCATAGGCAGCAAACATTTCCTGAGGGCCTGCTATGTGCTTGGGGCTTTCAAGTATAACTTCTCATTTAATCCTTACAACAGCTGAGAAAGACGGGATGTTCTGGTGTACAGGGAGTGGAAACACTCAGGACAATGGGATGAAGTGCCCCAGGTTGCAGAGCAGGTGAGTGAGGGCCGGGATTCACACTCAGCTCTTTCCACGAACTCCCCTCCCACTGGCCTTCCTCTCCTCCTAAGAACCCTGGAAGCCACAATAACTTCACACTTCTAAGATGGGCAGAAAGAGGATGTTTTCAGGCCGGCACTGATTTTCTCCCTTCTTTGCTTGCAGTACCACGCTTGAAACTGAAAATGGCAGATTCCTCCCCAATTCCTGATGGAGAAGCAAGATGCAGGTGTCTGGGAGGAGGTGGGGGTGGGGAGTGGGGGCTCCTGTCTGCAGAGACTCTTAGTGAGGGTGAAAAAAAGCACATCTTATAGGTAAAAAACTCTGTAGCTTGGCTTGAAGCTAACCCCTACGACATACATTACTGTCTTTCTGTTCAATCAGTGTTCTGCTACAAGAATCAGTTACATTCAATCATCTGAAAGAGCTATTAAAATGCTGATAAAAAATTCATAAAGTAACACACAGTAATGAATCAGGAGAATTCAGTAAAGTGAGACCTACCCTTAGAGCAGGGCAAAAATGAAGGTGAACGATCGTTTGGGCCCAGCGGCCATGAAATACCCTTTTGGAAGATGAATAATTCTGTTTAGGGCTGATAAGTTGAACTAATTTATAATGCTGTTTTAGGTCCACTGCTGAAATATTTCAAATCCCTCAACTTTAAAATGCATTGCCTGTCAGAAACTGGTCTCTTAACAGTTTCCTCTTAACATTTTTCAAAATGTAACCTAGACCAATTTGCATGATTTAATGCTTATTGTATTATACTGCGCAAGATTTAAAATGGGAAATAAAATTTTAAAAAAAGAGAGAGAGGGAGAGAGAGGGAGCAGCAGATAAGGTGGCAGCAAGGGAACGAGCGAGGGCCCAGGGGGGAGTTAAGACCTGTGGGTTCTGGACGGAATGTCCTGCTGGGAGGAGGGAAATCTAACTGGACAGAGTGCTCTGCTCAGTCGCTTCAGCCGTGTCCAACTCTTTGTGACCCTATGGACCACAGCCCTCCAGGCTCCTCTGTCCATGGGATTCTCCGGGCAAGAAAACTGGAGTGGGTTGCCATGCCCTCCCCCAGGGGATCTTCCCAACTCAGGGACTGAACCTAAGTCTCCTGCATCTTCTGCATTGCAGGCAGGTTCCTTACTGCAAAGGACCCACAAAATTCTAAGCTGGTGAGTAGACTTGGGTGGCTACATCTTTTGGAAACTACCCTCACCAAGGCAAGACAGGAAAGCAACTCTGTGAATCAAGAGGAGAAGGTGAACTGAAGCACTCCTCTGAAGCCTCACCACTGCCCTCCTCTCCAGCTCCCAGAAGATTCCCAGGGATCCCTGGAAACCCTCCAAGAAGGCACCGCCGTGGTCTGTGTCACATCCTCATTACATTTTACCTGGATTTTTGGAGAGAGCCTCTTACTGGGCATCACTTTCTTCAAGTCTCTCCTCTCCTTTATCCATATTCTATTCAGTTGCTACACTCTTCTCCCTAAAGCACATCTGACTATACTACTTGTTTTAACAACACTCAATGGCTCTCCACTGCCTGCAGGAGACTCTGAGCTCCTGAACATCACTGACAAGACTCTTCACCTTATAGCTTCCAACTTCCCTATCTGGCTACCTCTTATGTTATTTTGCAAAAAGAATAAAGGAAACAGGGAATGCTTACAAAGTACATAACTGAAAAAATAATCTACCCAGATTATACAAAGAACTCTACTGGACAATACAAAAACAGAACAAAAGACAAGCAAACTAACCTAAAAGATGGGCAAAATATATCATGTTGAACAACTTATAACTATGTATTAAGATGCTCAATTTCAGTAATAATTGGGAAAACCCAAACTGTAGTAATCATGAGACAGGATTTTATACCCATCAGATAACACAAATACTCAAATGTCTGTTGAGAGAAAGGAAGCTGGTGGCTCAGACAGTAAAGAATCCACCTGCAATACAGTAGACCTGGGTTCGATCCCTGGGTTGGGAAGATGCCCTGGAGGAGGGCATGGCAACCCACTCCAGTATTCTTGCCTGGAGAATCCCCATGGACAGAGGAGCCTGGCAGGCTACAGTCCATGGGGTCACCAAGAGTTGGACATGACTTAGTGACTAAGCATAGCACATTGAGAGTAAAAGTTGGGCAAGATGCAGGGAACGGAACACTTGCACACTTTCAAGGTGTGGAAACAGATTCACCTCTGCAGACAGCAACTGGCAATAAGCAGTTAAGGTCAAGCTGCCCATGCCTTAGGACCCTGCCCACCCGATCCTTGATATAAAGGAACCCTGGTTGATTATGGAAATCTTCATAACTAAAAATGAGAGATACTCTAAATGTCCACCAATAGAGGATTAATAAAGCATAGTTTATCCATATAATGAAATAATTTAACCACTGGACCACCAGAGAAACCCCTCCAGTTAGGGATTTCTCTGGTCCAGTGGTTAAAAATCCACCTGCCAATCAATGCAGAGGACGCAGTTTGATCCCTCATCTGGGAAGATCCCACATGCTGCAGGGCAACTAAGCCGAGGTGCCATGACTACTGAAGCCTGTGTACCCAGAGCCTGTGCTCCGAAATGAGAGAAGCCACAGCAACGAGAAGCCCGCGTACCACAAGTAGAGAGTAGCCCCCGCTCGCTGCAACTAGAGAAAGCCCGCGCAGCAACCAAGACCCAGCACCGCCCAAAATAAATAAGTTTTTAAAAATCTGTTTAAATTAACTAGAGCTCTACTTAATATAGATAAATATCTAAAACATAATGTGCTGCTAAGAAAGCAACTTTCAAAGGGCTGTGGGTGGAGGATACAATGCATATCGTTTAAAATTTATAAAACGATCAATAGATTGTGGGGCGATTCAAAGGAAAAGTAGACCATCTTTTTCAGCGATGGTGCTGCTTTGTAATGAGGGCATTAGGCCAGGACTAAAACACTCCCCTAAGAGCACAACATGGACTACAGTCACCATTTATGAGCGCAGTGAGCTTCATCAGTGTGGTTGGCTTTGGGCGTGGGCATTGCGTTGAGGGTGGGAGGATAAATAACATGCCTTCCAGGCTGGGCAGACTCAAAACTGTCCCTTTATTACACCCTCCCTCTCATAATGGAATGCTCTTTGACTGCACCCAGGCTTTCGTTGTCTTCGGTTACATAGAACAATTGCGCCTCTTATGGAGGCTGTGGCTTCTAAGCCCGCTTCTCCATTTATTCATTTAGGAGGCTGTGGATCTGATCAGAAACAGCCACTTTGGCTGACAGATCACGGTTGCCCAGAGATTTTATAAGTCCTGATTAATTGTTTCAATGTTTTGTTAGGAAGGGTTTACTCTATGTTGTGTTAAATTTTTTTTTTTACACAACCCAAGTTGTCAAATGGAGGCAAAAACCCCCACATAACATGTGATAATAAGGCTGTTACTGGGAAGGGCACACTAATCCTCTATTTATTCACCTGTTCCCCATTACACAGATCTGTTAAACTAGCACTTTGTCCATCAACACTTGAGTGCTTAAAGCTGAGTAGGCCTCTTTTGTAATCGCTGGCACCAGCAAAAGCCAGATTTCAAGCGCTCAAGAATGTGGCTGGAACTGTGGGATCCGCCTGATGAATCCCTGCTCACTTGTCCAAGACTTGGTGGCCTCCCTCTTTTCACTCATCAGTGTCTATAAAATATAGCAAAATCTGCACGGGTTAAATTTTTTTTTTTTTAAGTTTTGGAAAGTAAATAAGAGGAAAAAGCCAAAGGAAATTATTTCCTCTGGTGACATTTCTGCTGGGTTACACCTACACCAAAGATTTATAGCTTCACAAAGCCGCAAAGCTAACCATATGGTCAATTAAAGCGAATTCCAATTTCCGTGCTCCTGGGCCCAGAACGTGAGAGAGAGAAGTTTCCTGTGTTACAAGGATCTTGGTCTTCTGTAGGGGGGGCATTTAACGTACACCCCAAATCACGGAAGTTAACATTATGAGAAGCAAGAGACATATTTCTACTGAGAAGGGGAAGGAAAGAAGGCTTCATGGGCTGCCTCAGCCCCTGGTCTGCAAGGGGCCAGGGAGGCAGAGGTGGCGGGGGACGGTGGGGGGGGGGGGGGGGGGCGCGTTGCATTTGAAGCATCGTCATCACCTGCTTCCTTGCTTTTGATCC
This sequence comes from Odocoileus virginianus, assembly GCF_023699985.2. Lineage (NCBI taxonomy): Eukaryota > Metazoa > Chordata > Mammalia > Artiodactyla > Cervidae > Odocoileus > Odocoileus virginianus. The sequence goes on from NC_069706.1 coordinate 28,837,354, forward strand.
CCCAGGTAATTTTTATAGAGTCACAAGTGAGTTGAAGAACTCCAAAGAATTTCACACTTCCCTCCAAGTGGTCTGGCTTCACCTCTGAATCAAGTAGCTCAAAACAGCATTTGAAATCTTAGACTCAGCAGGCTTAGCAATGTCCAGAAAAAGCCCTGCAAACGCCTCTGTGTCGCCAATATCAAATGAATGAGGCAGGGTGGTGGTGGTGGGGGGGTCATCTGAACTGCTGGGGCTTTTTGAGCATGTGGCCCACGGGTTCACCACCACCTCAGAGGTGAAGACCTGACTGCCAGGCGTTGGACAGAGAAAAACAGGGAGGCCTACACTCAGAGCTGGAACGTAAAGGTCACACGCAGACACATTCCGCCTGCCACATCCTGCCCATTGATCCAAACGGAGCTCCTTCCTAACTCTCTGAATTACAGAAAGATGGGGGTCTTACTTTGTTATTTACAAGCTCAGCAAGTTGAGGGGGCTCAGGAAGGCTAACCTACAATTTGCCAACCAAACTGGGACACCTTTGAGACTCAAGGGTGTGCTATGCTCAGTTGCGTCCGACTCCTTGTGACCCCGTGGACTGTAGCCCACCAGGCTCCTCTGTCCATGGGATTTCCCACTTGGAGTGGGTTGCCATGCCCTCCTCCAGGGGATCTTCCCAACCCAGGAACTGAACCCATGCCTCCTGCTCTGGCAGGTGGGTTCCTTAGCACTGAGCCGCCTGGAGGAAATGGACAGTCAAAGGAGGAACTCTTACTATGCCGGCACAAAAGACACATATGAGCTGTGACTGTCCTCTGTGAAACTGCGGTATGTGATGAGGCGGTTTAGGGAGCTATTACTTATGCCATTTTTAGAGCTGAAGGAAAAAACAAAAGAAAGGTAGAGCAAACATACCCAAGTAACTCTTCCTATCACTGGATGACACAGTCCAGACTGGGAACTGTCACGGTGGCGAGGCTGATTCCCTGTGGAAATATGACTGGTTTGGTTTTTCTTCCCTTTCTTTGTTCTACTGCAGTGATTCTCAGGTGTTTTGTTATCAGGACCCCTTTACGCTCTTTCTTGAGGGCTTCCAAAATGCTATTGTTTATGTGCATTATATCCACTGATGGGCTCCCCTGGTCTCTCAGATGGTAAAGAATCCACCTACAAAGCAGGAGACCTGGGTTCAGTCCCTTGGTTGGGAAGATCCCCTGGCAAAAGGAATGGATACCCACTTCAGTATGCTTGCCTGGATAATCCCACAGACAGGGGAGCTTGGTGGGCTATAGTCCACGGGAGTCACTGATATCTACTGATAGTTATCTTATTAAAACTGAAAAAATTGTAAAATGTCTATTAAGTCATTAAAAAGTAACAATAAACCTATTCAGTTCAGTTCAGTCACTTAGTCGTGTCCAATTCTTTGCAACCCCATGGACTGCAGCACACCAGGCTTCCCTGTCCATCACTGGAACCAAGGGATGAAAATATTTCCCCACACTTTCCTCAAGGAAAGGACAGCTAGTTTTCTTCAGTTGCTAATAATTTTGGCACTGAGTTTAAAGGCCATCAAAATCTATTTGAAGGAGGAAGATCAAGTCTGAGGTCAGAACTCTAGTGCCCAAGATGTAGGGAGTGGCTTCACTAAGACTAGAAAAAGATTCAACCAGGATGGAGAGACAAGGAGAGGGCTGTTTTCCAAACATCAGAGACTCAGGCCCTGTCTGGGGCAGCCCACGGGAGGAGGTGAGACCCTGGGAGAAATGGCCGTCCCAGGCTCCCAGTGGGTTCGTGTGGGCAGAGATGAGAGGTATCTGGATAGTGAGCTGGGGGATGCCGAGCCTAGAGGACTTCCAGACTTCATAGTCCTTCAGCAAGTGGTGAGACCGGCCCTGGGCACAGCTCCAAGGATCCAAGGATAATGGTAGCACTGGGAGTTAACTCAAATTCAAGTTCCCTGCAGGAGGGCTGCTGCAAGCAGAAAACAGAGTTGACGTAAGGAGGCAAAGAAATGTGGTATTTCTTCCACATTCGAGACTGTGGACTCACTTCTCCTGTATCTGTCCTGCCTAATTTGGGAAGCCACCAGCAAGCCAGATACTGTTCCTGCCAGGTACATGGCCTCCTGCCAGCTAAATGGCTCAACCTGTCAGCCTGGCTCCTCTAGGCGCCAAGGAGCCAGAAGAGGTTAAAAGGAGAGAACAGAGTCGCCGCCTTCCCAGGGTCAGGCTCTTGGCACCCGGGGCCACGGAGCCAAGATCGGTGCCACGGGTTCACGCTGGACCCAACGGGCAGCTCGTCTTCCTCCAAACCTTCGTGTCTTCATCTGTACACTGACGAATCCTCCTTATGAACTCGAGTTGCTGTGTTCATTCTTGGAAAAACACCTCACATTGTACAGTATCCAGAACCAAGTAATTGCTGATCTGTTGCTCCTTTATCCCACTCACCCAGAGCTTCTATAGGAAATTCCCCAAGCCTCCTCCCCAGGGTCAGGATGCCTTACAATGCCTTAGTCCCCATGGCTCTCCTGGGCACCACGCTTGCGATTCTACATGATTCTGCAGGAGTCCTGAATAAAGTCTTTCTATCTGGGTTCCCCGGTGGTTGAGTGGTTAAGAATCTGCCTGCTAATTCAGGGGACACGGGTGTGATCCCTGGTCTGGAAAGGTCCCACATGCCTGGGGGCGACTAAGCCCGGGCACACAACTACTGAGCCCATCGCGCTCTAGAGCCCATGCTTTTCAACGAGAAGCCACTGCAATGAGAAGCTCCCATATTGCAGCAAAGAGTAGCCGCCACTCACTGCAACTAGAAAAAGCCTGAGTGTAGCAATGAAGACCAGTGCATCCAAAAATGAATAAAAGAAGGAATCTTAAAAGAAGTCTCTCCCACCACAGCAGAAGCTCCCTAAGGGCAGTTTTCTGGTCTGTCTTCACTCCACTGTAGTCCCTGTGTCAAGCGCAGTGTTTGGTATTTCACAGGCATGCAGTGCCAGAGTGAAGGAAGGAGTCGACATTACTCACTATTAGTTAAGAAAAATTCCTTTCTGTGGTTTGGGAATATAATGGATGAAGAAGATTAGATTTCAAGAATCTGAGATTTAAAGGGAAAATGACAAGACCATAGAAAAACACAACCTTAAAAAGGCAAAGGTAGGTTGACCTGGTATGGACACCAGGTTCTGAGAGTAGCAAGATTCTTGAAAAAGGCGTCAGCTTCTGAAAACAGGACTCCAGGTCAGGGTCCTCTTGCTTGAAATAGGAGCAGACTTCAAATGCAAACGTTGGCATGTTATCCTAATTAATACCTAACCCTCTCTTCGCAGCCCCGGTAAGCAAGCTAGTTAGTGATTAAAACATTTCTACCTGATTACTATACATTTAAACACTTAAAAAGGAATGAGAGTTAATGGGACATCACAAGCAAGGCAGGAAATCATGCTGTGACGTGTACGTGTGTGTGTGTGTACAGAGGCACTGTTTTGAAGGGATCTCTCTCCCCAATTACTCACATTTTCTTAGTCCCCTTCTGTTTTCATTTTTGGAGCTAGAGATTGAAGACTGACTCTGGGGGAGATGAAGACATTGAAGAGGAAGAGAGAAGGCTAAACAAGGGGATGGAGGATATGAGCCACAAGAGGGATCTCAACACAGGAAGTAAGCACCTGGCTGGTATGACCTTACGTAATTAAAGAGGCCTGCTAACACACATCAAACCCTGGGCACTAGGACCAAAGCAGAGGTGTTCATTTTCCATTTCTGCAAAAGCTACACAACTCCCCGGCTATTCTTCTGTGCCCCGCTTCCCCTCCCTCCCAAGGGCTCCCTCCCTCTCTTGCCTTCCCTCCCCACCCCTCTTTCTCTCTGACAGCACTATTAATGATCGTTAATGCCCCACAGGCTCTAATGGGTCCCGCTGGGAGTCCAGAAATACTGCAATTTGTATTGAGGATTTAGACATAACAACAACAAAAAAAGCCCTCTGCTCCCGGGAGCCAGAGCTTGATCAGTTAGCTACCCCCCTGGAATTGCACAACAGAATAATAAATGACAGCTCTTCGATTACATCAAGCCTTCTGCTGCAAGTGCCGGAGAGACTGTGATTGTCACTAACAATCCACTGCCTGTTAACACCACCGGGGTAGGAACAAACAGTAGTCGGCACTTAAGAAATTAAAAGTCTTCGGAACACCTCTGGTGCTCATGGACACATATGCCCACGTGCACACATACACATACTTCTCCGAAACTGTTGTTGGATAGTTTCGGTTGGGTTTTATGTTTTAGTTATCTATTTAAAACAGTGTTCAGGAAAGCTCAAAAAACAAACAAACAAACAAAAAAATACCCCAGAAACCACCCAGTTACTGTCATGTTAAAAAAGAAAAAGAATTCCGCACTCACCTGCACCTCACGTGTAGTATTCTTGATGACACAATCTACAAAGTGATAAAAGCTTCAGTCTGTGTTTCTCAGGTTGGTCTAGGGAACGGGGCATGTGAGGTACAATGGGCTAAAACTGAGTTTGTGGGTGATGTGCTATTTACACTGATTTCCTTCAGGCTGTGATGATATGCCTTCTGAGTAAAAAGGTTATTTTCAAAAAGGGGGTGATGAAGACAAGGTGTGGTTGGGTTGGTGATGACTCACAATCAGCCGCTCCTGTCCTGGAGATTCTAGCTTCACTAAATTCTAACTCCCCGAGGCAGGGAGACCTCCTTCCCATCCTCTTGTGGCCTTTGCATAACCCACAGCGCCCTTTGGGATCACAGCTAAGCCTCCAGAACACTTGAGAGACAGACGGGAGCGCAGCAGGGCTGGGAGACCGCGCGCTGAGCTGAGTTCATCCTGGCTGTAGATTAGAGACGAGACACTGGACGCCCACCCCAGCCTTGGAGAAGAACGGAGGAGCCTGCCTGTAGGGCGCTTACCCTTGAAACCAGAGGGCAGCCAGAAGGGGTCCTCCCAAGCCCAGAAAGAACACAGTGGGTGCCGCCTGCCGACTTTCAGTCTCCAGAGATGGATGGTGTCCATCTGCACTTGACCTTTCCACGAGGCGCGATGTTTGTTTGGACAGGACAGCTGAGAGTAATGGTTCTCTCCCCACTTCCTCCCTCTTTCCCTCCCCTGCCTCCCCCCTAACTCTCCCCTGGGTGGAGAGCAGGAGTCTACACACAATCTTAAAGTGAAAGGCAGATGGTTTCAGCTACAGTTAGCCATATTCACTTGCAGATTCAGAATTATTGATGATAAAAGCTAAACTACGAGGCATGTTCCGTCTGTTTATTTTCCAATTTCCATTTGTTGTAACCCTGTTAATGTTACTGGGGTTTCCCTCTCTCTCTCCAGTAAGAGCTGCCATAAGGGCATCTACCTAGAGACATCTGCCGCCCCTCGCTCCAGACGCGTCGCCCTCACGGGGGCTGCTTCCTCCGCAGCCGCCCCCGCCCCCACTATTGCTCTCCTTTCATTCTTGGAAAGCCTGCAGCCCTCGCCTAGGACCGCGACTGCAGCGTCAGCCTCCCTCCACTGGACACTAGACTGCGGCTGTGGGCGCTTCCCCGGTGACAGTGCCTCTCAGGCTGGGTGCAAAGCGGTATGCCTGGAGGGACATCAGTTTCAAGGACACTGCCTGGCCTTGGAGCGTGACTTTCAGACTGGGAAGGAGGGGTTGGAAATTAACGTGCTAGGTAACCAAGACACTGCTGACACTGAGGCCAACACAAGGGTGTTAGGAAGTGCAAGCGTATCCCTGAGTGCCGCTCCCAGCCTGCCTGGGTTCAGTTCTCCCCCAAAGAGTGTGACTTAAACTCTCCAGCTGCATTTTCAGCCTCAGCTTCGGGCTCTCTCCTCGGGATAACGGTTGGACTTAACCCTGGGTGTCATGATGGTTCACAGAGCAGAAATTAAACACGGCATTGTTTATCAGCTCTGTTGTTTAGTCTCTAAGTCATGTCCGACTCTCTGAGAACCCAGGGACTGGAGCCCTCCAGGCTCCTTTGTCCATGGGATTTCCCAGGCAAGAATACTGGAGTGGGTTGTCATGCCCTCCTCTAGGGGATCTGCCTGATCCAGGGATTGAACCTGAGTTTCTTGCATTGGCAGGTGGATTCTTTACCACTGAGCCATCAGGGAAGCCCATATCAACTATACTTCAATAAAATTAAAAAAAAACAAAACCCAAAGCCCCCAAAACAATCCTCCAGAAAAGCCACCATGTGCAGCTCTTGTGGGCAAGAACTTCCTAAGTAACTTACAGGCCTCTTTTAATCAAGAGGCAAAGCTCTTCATCTTGTTGACACTTACGACCCTCGATTTCAAATACTACAGTTGTTTAATTCAGAGGGGACCTGGAGAAAGTGCAGGCCCTCTCCATTAAGACACTTTCTAATGGGGGTCATACATCAAGTCCCTGCCTGGAATCAGAATCACAGCTGTTTAGAAACCTGTCCTGGGTCTACGTTCAGAGCCGCTTTCTGAAGGATCAACGCTCTTCACGCTAACATCATCCTCTTCTCTGCTGGCGGAGGACTGGCAGAAAGGATCCTGGGAGGAAGGCATCCACCACCTGGTTTCACTTTGCTTCTGCTTCTCTCTCTTCCTTCCTCCCTAGACGCCTGCTTCTCGTCCAGATAGGCAGTCCTGAACAGTCCTCGCCTGGGTAGTCTCCCCTGAGGCCAATGAACAAATACAAACACAATGACTGTCATTCAGTGAGCACTGGTGGGGTGAAGGCCAGAGCCAGGCTCTGCGGGGGCCACTAAAGAAAGATGCTGGGCACGTGTCTGCTGCATTTTGAACCTCAGGGCCTGCCAGTTCCCTTGGAATCTCTCAACTGCTACAGCCTGAGGATCTACTCAGGTGTGGCCTCCAACACAGTGAATGGTACTGTTTTTTACTTCTTTTCTTGGCCTCCTCTATTTAGAATACAGGCTTCAGGAAGGCATGATGCCCTAGTCAGAGCCCTCGTGGGCCCGTGCGTAGGAGATTCCTCTTTCATACATAAATCTGCATATTATTAATGTGTACAACTTGATTAGCTTGGAGGGGAGTATACCCATGGACACTGCACTATTACTGTGATGTTTTTTAAAATTTATTTATTTTTAATTGGAGGATAATTGCTTTACAATTTTGCATTGGTTTCTGCCATATATGAACATGAATCAGCCACAGGTATACATATGTCCCCTTCCTCTTGAACCTCCCTTCACCTTCTATCCCATCCCACCTCTCTAGGTAGCCACAGAGCCGTGGGTTTGAGCTCCCTGCATCATACAGCAAATTTCCACTGGCTATCCATTTTACGTATGGTAATGCATATGTTTCAACGCTACTCTCTCTATTCATCCCACCCTCTCCTTTCCCACCTGCATTCACCAGTCTATTCTCTGTCTGCCTCCACTGCTGCCCTGCAAATAGTTTAATCAGTACCATCTTCCTAGACTATATGTGTTAATATATGATATTTGTCTTTCTCTCTCTGACCGACTTCACTCTGTATAATAGGTTCTAGGTTCATCCACCTCATTAGACCTGATTCAAACACATTCCTTTTTTATGGCTGAATAATATTCCATTACATATATATGTACCACACCTTCTGTTTCTATTTATCTGTCAATAAACATCTAAGTTGCTTCCATGACCTAGCTATTGTAAATAGTGCTGGAATGAACACTGGAGTACATGTGTCTTTTTCAATTATGGTTTCCTCAGGGTATATGCCCAGAAGTGGGATTGCTGGGTCAAATGATAGTTTTATTCCTAGATTTTTAAGGAATCTTCAAACTGTTCTACATAGTGGCTGTATCAATTTGCATTCCCACCAACAGTGCAAGAGGGTTCTCTTTTCTCCACACCTTCTCCAGCATTTATTGTCTGTAGATTTTTTTGATGATGGCCATTCTGAACGGTGTGAGGTGATAACTCATTGTAGTTTTGATTTACACTTCTCTAATAGTGACTAATGTTGAGCATCTTTTCATGTGTTTATTAGCCATCTATATGTCTTCTTTGGAGAAATGTCTGTTCAGGTCTTCTGTCCACTCTTTGATAGGGTTGTCTTTTTTCCTGGTAGTAAGCTGAATGAGCTGCTTGTAATATTTTAGAGATTAATCCTTTGTCAGTTGTTTCATTTGCTTTCTTTTCTCCCACTCTGAAGGTGGTCTTTTCACTTTTTTATAGTTTCCTCTTCTGTGCAAAAGCTTTTAAGTTTAATTAGGTCCCATTTGTTTGTTTTTGTTTTTATTTCCATTATTCTAGGATGTGAGTCATAGAGGATCTTGCTGTGATTTATGTCAGAATGTTCTGCCTGTATTTTCCTCTAAAAGTTTTATATTTTTTGGTCTTATATTTAGGTCTTTAATCCATTTTGAGTTTATTTTTATGTATGGTTTTAGGAAGTGTTCTCATTTCATTCTTTTACATGCAGCAGTCCAGTTTTCCCAGCACCACTTATTGAAGAGACTGTCTTTTCTCCACTGTATTTTCTTGCTTCCTTTGTCAAAGATAAGGTGCCCATAGGCATGTGGGTTTATTTCTGGGTTTTCTATCTTGTCCCATTGGTCTGTATTTCTGCTTTTGTGCCAGTACCAACTGTCTTGATGGCTGTAGCTTTGTAACCCAAACTCTTCCAACAAACAAAAGCCCAAGTCCAGACGGCTTCACAGGTGAATTCTACCAAAGTTAACACCTGTCCTGCTCAAACTCTTTCAGAAAATTGCAGAGGAAGGAAAACTTATTCTACGAGGCCCCCATCTCCCTGATACCAAAGCCAGATAAAGATGCCACACAAAAAAAGAAAATTACAGGCCAACATCACTGATGAACATAGATGCAAAAATCCTCAACAAAATTCTAACAGAAATCCAGCAACACATTAAAACGGTCATACATCATGATCTAGTGGGCTTTATCCTAAGATGTAAGGATTCTTCAATATATACAAAGAAATCAATGTGATACACCATATTAACAAACTGAAAGATAAAAATCATATGATCATCTCAATAGATGCAGAGAAAGCTTTTGATAACATTCAACAGTAATTTATGATAAACACACTTCAGAAAGTAGGCACAGAAGGAACATACCTCAACATAATAAAGGTCATATATGACAAACCCACAGCAAACATTATTCTCAAAAGTGAAAAACTAAAAGCATTTCCTCTGAGATCAGATACAACATAAGGATGCCCACTCTTGCCACTATTATTCAATAAAGTTTTGGAATTCCTAGCCACAGCAATCAGAGAAGAAAATGAAATAAAAAGAATCCAGATTGGAAAAGAAGAGGTAAAACTCTCACTCTTTGCAGATAACATGATACCATACACAGAAAACCCTAAAGATGCCACCAGAAAATTACTAGAGCTAATCAATGAATAAAGCAAAGTCTCAGGACATAAAATTAATATACAGAAATCCCTTGCATTCTTATACACTAACAATGAAAAATCAGAAAGAGAAATTAAGGTAACAATTCCATTCACCACTTCATCAAAAACAATAAAATACCTAGGAATAAGCCTACCTAAAGAGACAAAAGACCTGTATGCAGAAAACTATATGACACCGATGAAAGAAATCAAAGACAACACAAACAGATGGAGAGATATACCATGTTCCTGGACTGGAACAACCAACAGTGTGAAAATGACTATAGTACCCAAAGCAATCTATAGATTCAATGCAATCCCTGTCAAACAACCAATGGTATTTTTCACAAAACTAGACCCACAATTTTTGTATGGAAACACAGAAGACCCTGAACAGCCAAAGCAAACTTGAGAAAGCAGAATGCAGCTGGAGGAGTCAACCTGCCTGACTTCAGACTATACTACCGTGATGTTCTGATGATAAGGAAAGTCAATGAGCAAAATATGCCCCATCTTTTCTGACAGTTTCACAGTAAAACAAGTTGTGCACATCTGAGAGACAGCAGATGACCCTGGCTTGTCTTAGGAGCTTTGGGGCATTCTGCTGCCAAGCCTGAACACTTACAGAAAGCTGACCATTTAAAGAGAAAAGACAATTGAGGGTTTTTTTGTTTTTTTTTTTCCCTCACCCACTATAGGATATGAGGAGATACCAACCCCATACTTGAAATCGCCCGTCTGCACACAGGCGTGAGAGGAGCTGCTCCTCCGCGCCATCTCCCTCCTTTCTGTGTCAGTCACACATCCACACTGCTATTCACACTTCAGTCACAAGTCCTCCGCGCCTCTAATCTCTGTTATTTTGCTGTCGACTCCTCATGCCTCATTAGTCATGTTTGACACCTGCACCTAATACCTTTTCTCTGACAATGCAGGACAGCTTCTGGCAAGAACAGATACCTTCCAGAAGAGCTCCAACAGAAGCCTCTGATGGCGTGGCAGAGAGGTGTGATATGGGGTCAGTGTGGCCCCCTTTGCCCCGTCCCTGCCAACTCTCTGCATTAAAATTCTCTGAACTTGCCTCCCTTTAGAGCCTGGGCATGGGGCTATTAGGAGTTGGGAGAGGGAGAACAAAGAGAAGGCAATAAAAACAGTCTATCAAGCTTTAATATTTAATTTACAACACATCTATGTATTCAACCTCTGTACGTGCAAAGAGGCAGATGAGAAATGTCTAAACACAGAAAAGCATTATGAAGAGTTTTGTAACTGAGCTTAAAATTCATGACATCAAATTAATGAAAATCTCTGACTGAAAAATTCAAATAGGTTTTGTTTTAATCATAAGTTCATTGCCAGCTAGTTCAACTAACGAGTAATCTCCATTCTTTAGCAGAGGGGAGATGTTGGTGTAAAATTTTTTTTAAGAATTCAAAAAGAAAAAAGAAATGTGTTCTTAACAAGGAATTTTTCATTGGTAGAGAAAATGATCTCTGCTTTTGGGTCAGTTTTCAAACTGTCTGGTTCCCACACGTGGATCATCACAGACACAGACATGCTAGAGTTTGTGTGTATGTTAGTCTCTCAGTCACGTCAATCTCTTTGCTACCCATGGACTGTAGCCCACCAGGCTCCTCTGTCCATGGAATTCTCCAGGCAATAATACTGGAGTGGGTTGCCAATCCTTTCTCCCAGGGATCTTCCACACCCAGGGATCGAACCTGGGTCTCCAGCACTGCTGGCAGATTCTTCACCATCTGAGCCACCTAGGAAACCGCATGCTACACTTTACTTGCTTGTAAATCTAATTGTAGACCTAGAGTTCATAAGTCTCACTGCACTGTCACTATTCGCAGACACAAACAGGTCCATAAATGGCCAGTGCAGTTGGGTTAACATGTGAGAATGCACTAGACCAGTCGGGCACTTCCTTTGGGGACCAATGCTCCTTCTCTTTCCAAAGTGTGTTGAACAATCTAGTCAGGATCCTGAGTGAGATAAGGGGCTGGCTGCACCCATTTTACAGAAAGGAGTCTACCCTCTCTTCCCCTGTGTTCTCCCTCTTCCCTCCCCCCTCCTCAGGGAGCATTTGGAAATGTGAGGGGCCGTGTTTCAGGAATCAAGCTGATAGCAAGAGCTACTGGGATTTCATGGGCAGAGCCATGTTGCTAAGAGTCTTGTGGCATGTGGGGATGGCCCCACCCACACCACTAACTCCCCTGCTGACAAAGGATGGACAGTACAGAATATCTTGATGGAACATCACATCTTCCCTGGCTGCTGCCCGAATTCTTCACTCAAAAAACACACCCACTTCAGAACCAGACTCTGCCATTCCTGAGATGTCTGCTACTAGGCCTTTGCCTGAATGGGCACCTCCTCAAAGCTCACAATTGCTAAGAGGCTGATGAGCACTCAGACGAGAGGTGATGGGCCCTTCTGACTGCGTCACTGACTCCCACAATCCAAGTGCTTTGAGAGTTGTCACATCCTCATGCGAAGAGCTTCCATTACTACTTTTCTGCAGGAGATGCATAAAATTCTTGACAGCCTGAGCCCTATACACACTTCTGGGAACTGTGGGCAAAAGTCCTTCCAACAGAAGGAGACCCTGGATCCCACCATGGCTCACTTCCTTCAGGACTCCACTCACCAGCTATTATTTCACACCACTGATTTCAAACAGATGTGGTCCAGCTCCTATTTCAGGAGGGCAGAAATGGGGCAACGGACAACCCTAGTGGATAATATCTTCCATTTGTGGCTGACGATGCATTCTTACATGAGTGCTATACCTTTGTTTAACATCTAGAAAGTGAAAGTGAAAGTTGCTCAGTTGTGTCCGGCTCTTTGCAATCCCACTTACTATACAAACCATGGAATTCTCCAGGCCAGAATACTGGAGTGGGTAGCCTTTCCCTTCTCCAGGGAATCTTCCAAACCCAGGGATTGAACCCAGGTCTCCCGCATTACAGATGGATTCTTTACAAACAGAGTCACAAGGGAAGCCCATCTAGAAAGATCACCGGTAATATGGAGCTGTGTGATGAACACTGGTGGAGAGGAAAACAGGAAAAAGCGAGCCCGAGGCTGTTCATAACCTTCTGATGAGAAGTGCTATCGGCTGGAGGCGAGGGCCCTGCCGCACATCTGTCTACAGTGAGGTGAGGAGAGCCATTCAGATCTAGAAGGGATGTGTCATTTAGGAACAGGCTGCTTAGGGATCCAGACCTAGCAGATGAGGAAGAAATGGGGAGGAGAAGACTGCTGGGCAGTGGGGTGGGAGGGTGAGTTTTGGGCCATAGAGACAAGGCTGACCACTCAAGTGAAGAGCATACCCTGCTTCCTCCCCCCCCCCCCCACCCCCCAACCCCGCCTCCCCGCCCTGGCCACCCTCATCCCACTGGCTTCTCTAACACTGATAGGATTTCTGAGCTTGAGCTAGTTTGGAGTTTAAGTCTGGAAAAACAGAAAAAGAAAGCCGAATGGGTGCAGAAAAGATTAAGTGCATCCAAGCACAGCACAGTGTTCTGACTCTTAGTTTGGTGGTAATGATGAAATGCTTTTAGGTTCTCCTGGTGTCAAGGGAAGGCTCACAACAATCCAGCATCTTTGCACACCGTGGCCTGGATGACGGAGCTGGCGGGTGAAACGAACAGGCACGAATGCCCCCCACCCTCCCCGCAACAGCAGCAGCACTGGGGGAAGGGCAGTGAAGGAGCCAGGCCTCTGAGGGTGGGGTCCCTGAGGGTGGCCTCTGTGTCTCTGCCATCGTGAGTGCAACTCTGCAACTGACTACTGGCTACTAAACGTGGACGTCTCTTGTCTGAAGGACCCTGGGGGGCAATTTCCGCTCCTCTGGGCTCTGATTACAGATCTGGAGTGTTTGAGACTCTGAGAGAACCTGCCAGGCTATTATGCAGGCCCAGAGGAAACAGACTATCCAGTTAAGTCCCCTGTTTCCATAAGGAAGCACATAATTCTAGAGTATTCTTCCTGTCCACAGCCCCAACAACCCCGGTAACTACCCTGGCAGATGGCATTTGGGTCACGTGTCCAATGCAAAAAGGAGCAGCAAACAGGAAAACCCATCACTCTGCCAATACAGTCTTACTTACACACCATAATCATTTACCACTGTACTAGTTCTAAAACATACACACAATAAATCTAAAAGAGTAAGATAAAAATAAGTAGAAAAAGTAGTCCTAGATTTCCCCCTTCACATCTTGAATTATTTTCTTCCAAACACACACATCAGAAAGCATCGATTTATCTATGATTCTCTACTTGGAGAAGGTGCAATAGACCACGCATTTCTCTGAGTGTCTGAAATTATCAGCCAAAGCGGAAGAAACAAAAGGTCTGGTAGGACAACCTGAAAAGGGTTCGAGTCTTCCAAGAGAGTCTCCTTCACCCCGCCATGGATGGTGAAGAGGAATCCTTCTGACTTGAAGAGAGCCACATGTGTGATTTCCTCTGTTTCCTGCCATTTCGAGAGATGTCAGATGTGGTTGTGATTTTTATGCTTTGCTCTGTTCCACATTCTCCATGTGTTGCTCATTTTTTTTTTTTTACCATTTGCTTTGGGTTTCATGCCATTCTGTCGCATTTCCTCTGCATTCCTTTTCCTGGGCTTTTACTCCCACCTCAAGCTGCTGGTTCATTTCAGAGCATCTTGTTACATGATTAAGACAGAGAAAGGGAGCCACTCTCGAAAGCACAGGATGGAGAAGGGGACCACAGAAGGCATCTCACAGGCTGTGATGTGCTTACAGAGTGAGAGGTGAGTGGGTATTTTTTAAAAAGACTACCACTACCTCTAGCATCACCGTGGAGCTTGGAGCATGAGAGCAGTACTGCAGAGGGAGAAAAAGTGTGGATGTGGTTAGGAACCTGCCAGGATTCCAGACCTCTGGCCATTCTTTCGAACACATACTCGCTGCCTGCTTTTTGCCCGATGCTGTGTCTTTGGCTGCAGCCCTCCATGCTAATCAGGAAAGATGAGGACCACTAGGATCACTGCAAGGGTTCAGAAAGGGCCCCACTCAGTTCGTCAAGGAACCCAGCACACAGCTGGGGTCCTCCTCAACAGGCCCTATGTGAAAGTGAAAGGGAAAGTCTCTCAGTCGTGTCCAACTCTTTGCGACCCCATGGACTATACAGTCCATGGAATTCTCCAGGCCAGAATACTGGAGTGGGTAGCCTTTCCCTTCTCCAGGGGATCTTCCCAACCCAGGGATCAAACCCAGCTGAGCCACCAGGGAAGCCTGGCCCTATTTGAATCCACTCCAAAATCTTTTTTCCTTTTAAAGATTTTTTTTTTAATGTGGATTTTTTTTAAGTCTTTATTGAATTTGTTACAACATTGTTTCTGTTTTATGATTTGGTTTTGTGGCCACATGGCATGTGGGGTCTTAGCTCCCCCACCAGGGACCAGACCCGCAACCCCTGCACTGTAAGGCGAAGTCTCAACCACTGGACTGCCAGGGAAGTTCCCCCAGATCCCTCTTGAAGTGGATTCCTTCTGCCGTCATCTCCATCTAGACCTTGACCTTAACCTCCCACCTGCCTCTGATTCAGGGGTCTGCAGGCTCACCCCACATGCTGATCATCCTAACACAGCTGCTGCCAGCTGTCTTCTTAAGTTAACCACCTCGTTTCACCTTTCCCCTTACTAACCTCCATGGGCTCCTCACTGGTGACAGTGGCGATTCCCTAAATTTCTCTCTCCTGCCCTATATGGGGTCTAAAGAAGACCAAGACATTTTCATCAATGCCTATGACCAAAGTGGGTTCTCGCACTGGAGCTGGGGTGGGGAGGGCCTGACCTTTTGTCAAGACTGAATCAGGACTTATGGAGTGGTTTGTAGTTGGAAAAGGAGCTTTCTAAATGAGCACTCAAGCCCCATCGTAGTCCGACCCAGTCCACCTCACACGTCTGGTGGCCCATGCTCCTCGCATCCTGTTCCCCTCACCCCCATCTCCAGCCACAGTGGGCATCAGACCAAGACCGAGGCACATCTGTGCCTTTGCACACGCTGCTCCCTGGACCTGGACTTCCTCTAACCACCGGCTCACGTGGCTGAGATCTGTCCTCTGCCTCCCTTGGAGCCCGCCCCTCTCAGGGGCCTCGGGGCTGGGGTCTGTCCTCCTGACACATCACACCACAGCAGTTGTTCAATCCCCTGCCTTGAGACTGGCTGGATACAGGGACTCCACTCATCCCATCTATCAAGATGGTAGCCAGCTCAGCGCCCAGCAAGACTCACAACGATAGAACCGAACTGGAAGAGGGATGCCAAACTTCTCTCTCTTGCCGTTGCCACTGGAGCCATCCTGCCTGCCCTCCTCTTCCACATCCCGCCCGCCCGCCGGGCCGTGGGGCAGCCCCTCATCCCCTTGCTGCCCCCAGGCCTCCTCCCTTGCGAACTCCGGACGGCTCCGTGACTCTGGCGGCTGTGATTTACAACTGCATTTAGCTGAATCTAATCAGAAGTGTGAATACTCCCCTTCTATCTGGCACACATCATCGGAGCTCTAATTATTCACACATTTTGGCAAGCGTTCTGGTGTTCCCCTACCAAGCTCCTAATCCCAGCAGATCAGTTAAAATAAATGAAAGAGAGAATCAAAAGGCACTTTAAAAATTCAACTGTTCTCCAAATGAGTTTGAACAGGCTCCAGATAACTAGTGGTTGCAGCTGACTGGCATTTAAAATATAAGAACCCTTCTGCCCAACCCCCACCCCAAGTCCCTTCCTGTATACCCCCTGCATATAAAAATATGATTCTCCCCTATTTAAGAGAAACACTGGAGAACAGGGCCCTGACATGTTTTCAATGATCTGCATGAAAAAAACCCAAGAAAATAAACTGTCACCTCCCCGAGACCCAATCAGTGCCGAAAGCCGTTCTGCTGTTTTCCACGTAGGTAAGACGACACCAATCCGGGCCTAATGATCACAACTTTCCGCAGGCACCTATTACAGAGCTCCCCAAGCGCAGGAAGTCATTACAGCAAAAATGAAAGCCATGGACCAAGCTCGGGATTTGAGAAAAGTTTTCAGATGCACAATGCTCTCATGAATACAAACACATGCAGCCAGTACAGGCCTGCATCTGCAGGTTTAAGGAAAGCAATATGTGAGGCTTCCCGCACTCCTGCCCTTTCTGCTGGCCTGGATTTCTCTCCCCCCAGATCCTCAACTCTTGCAAAGGGCCTGGTCCCTGACCCCCCACCCCCAGATCCTCAAGTCTTGCGGCTTTAGCACCTTCCACTCTGTGTTCAAATGTCTCCTTTGAAAAGACCTTCCCTGGCCACCCTACTTAAGACAGCAGGCACTCCAGGTCCCCTTTCTGCTCCATCTTGCCCTCAGGCACGTGGACTCTGACACCTTAACGCGTTTCATCATTGATCCCTCCCCCACTGGAATGCAGGGATTCTCGACTCTTCTGGCCGCTACTGCCTGGAGCAGCACCCAGCGTGTAGTGGGTGCTCAGTAACAGTTCATCTGTTCATCAAAGAGTGAACCTCTCCTGACGCCCTGTGCGTGTCGTTGAGACCCAGCCCCAGAAACCTGCCATCTCACTCTCGCCCGCCTCGTGTATGAGCAGGCTGGCTGTAAGGGAAGACGCCAAGTGCAGGATCAGAAACATGAGATTTGGCAGGGGGGGTCACCCTTCCTGAATTCTTGACTTGGCTTTGTTCCTCACACATTGGGAAACTTGACTTCTGTCCTTGTAGCATTAAGACCAGGAGAGTATACCAAGAAAAACTATCTTCCGCTATTACTAGAAAAAGTGAAAGAAGTGAATGTTAATTGCTCCGTTGTGTCCAACTCTTTGCGACCCCATGGACTGCAGCCTGCCAGGCTCTTCTGTCCATGGAACTCTCTAGGCAAGAATACTGGTAGCCATTCCCTTCTCCAGGGGATCTTCTTGACCCAGGGATCAAACCCAGGTCTCCCCCAATGCAGGCAGATTCTTTACCAGCGGAATCACCAGGGAAGCCCTTATTACTAGAAAGGTCACATAAAATCACAGGCAAGAGAGAACTTGGCAAAGCTAAAGGCACCCTCCACCTGCAACAGGATACTATTCTCCAAAGATATGGCAGTGCTGTCAGTTTTACTCTTCCCAAAGGCAAGTACACTTTTTGATACAGAATGTAATAAGTACATCAAGCCATGGTTACATGTAAGGGTAACACTGAGACCCTTCATCCATTCTTCCACTTTGGGTGGGAAGGAGGGGACATATGTATACATATGGCTGGTTCACTTCCTTGTACAGGGGAAACCAACATAATACTGTAAAGCAACTATACCCCAATTAAATCCAAAAACAAAAAACCTCTGCATGAGAGTTGGGATGGTGGCAAAGAGGAGACAGCATTACCAAATTCTGCTACTACAACTGTGGCTTCCCTAACCTCATCTCTCCGAGACGCCAGAGGTAACTGCATGCTTCCTGGGGGCAGGAACATGACCCCTTGGGCACATAAGTGGGTATGTGCAGTGGCTGATCAAGTAAGCTAGACTGAAAGCACAGATGAAGGTTTGAAAATTCTGGTTATTTGGGACCTTCTCATCTGAGTCCTACTTTTAGTTGGAGGGGGTGGACTTTAACTTCGAGCTGTGTGTGTGTTTTTTCTTCCCCCCATGGTTATTCATAGGAGAGAAGGTTGTTTAACATTGAGCAGGGCTGTTCCCCTGCTCCCTCCCAGGTGCCCTGGGTAACTGAGAGACTTTTGTTACTAGGGTCGGCACGAGACCAAGGAAAATATCACCCCCACTTGTCTATTTATATAAAATACTCCAGCCATTCATATGTCTTTGCGTTGGGGCTAACAGCCACACAGCGTAGATGTTGATGTTTCATGCATGTGAAATAACACAGTAGAAACCTACTTTAAAAAATGACTTTTCTTCGGTGTCACCATGGAAACCAGCCAACATAATCTCTCCACACCTAACTCGAGGGGGGTAAGGAATAACAGTGACTTGTTGGGGGGAAAATCAAAACATCGAAAACGCTCATAAATTCTGTTCTGTGCCAAAACGTTTAACACGAGACATTTTTCCTCTGCTTTGGGCTGGATGTCAACCTGTGATGTCTACTTTTTGAACTTTGTTTGATTTTCAAAACTAAAAAAAAAAAAAAATCCAATTGGGAAGCTTAGTGAAGTTCTTATCAAGAAACGAATCACTTCAAGGCCTACAAGAGCCTTCAGCCTGTTCTCGTCAGTGGACTTGAGTCGGAGGCTACAGAGAAAGGAGAGACAGCAGCTGGTGGGACTGAAGGGTCAAGGGTTGGGGAGTGCAGTGGGGATGTGGGGAGCTTGTTAAAAGAGGAAGAAAATGGGGGTCGGTTCCAATTGTGCTTGTCATTCTGATCATGGCTCTGGTCTCCACAGTACCCAGATCCTGGCATTTTCTTCACCCTGCATCCCATACAAGCTCTTCAGGAAGGTGGCTCTTTACTAGCTGAGTCAACCTGAGGCCCACTATGCTTTTCAAGAGCTATAGAAAGAATACTCTGTCGGAGTCTGACTACTAGTAATTTTGGAAAATATATGTATGCCCAAACCTAGACTCTGAAGGGAAAGAATAGCAGGGATTTCCCAGTTTGAGGTTTGTTTCTTTGAAAGTCATTCATGGTTTAAGAAGACAAGTTTTGGACTTTCCTGGTGGTCCAGTGGTTGGTAAAGAATTTGCCCGCCAGTGCAGGGGACATGTCTTCCATCCCTTGGTCCAGGAAGACCCCACCTGCTGTGGAGCAACTAAACACGTGTGCCACAGCTACTGAGTCTCGGAGCCGTAGGCCCGTGCTCCACCACAAGAGAAGCCCCAGAATGGGGAGCCCACGCGCTGCAACTAGAGAGTAGCCCGCACTCGCTGCATCTAGAGAAAGTCCGTGAGCAGCTACAGAGACCTACCGCAGCCCCAAATAATAAATAAATAAAGCTTAAAAAAAAAGAACACAAATTTCTAAGCAATGATTTCCCTTGATTCTCAACTAAAAGTGCCCTTGGTGCAGATGAGAAATTGGCGACAAAGAGCAGTTCTGTCAGGTAAAGGACCATTTTATTTTGAAATCAAATGTGTTATTCTGTGGAAGTCACTCAGTTGTGTCCGACTCTTTTATAGTCCCTGGAATTCTCCAGGCTAGAATACTGGAGTGGGTAGCCTTTCTCTTCTTCAGGGGATCTTCCCAGCCCAGGGATCAAACCCAGGTCTCTCGCATTGCGGGTGGATTCTTTACCAGCTGAGCCACAAGGGAAGCCCAAGAATACTGAAGTGGGTAGCCTATCCCTTCTCCAGGGGATCTTTCTGACCCAAGAATCGAACTGGGGTCTCCCGCCTTCAGGCAGATTCTTTACCAAGTGAGCTATCAGGGAAGCCCAATGATTTCCCTTGATTCTCAACTAAAGTGCTCTTGGTGGAGATGAGAAATTGATTACAAAGATCAGTTCTGCCAGGTAAAGGACTGTTTTATTATGAGTCTTGGATGACTGGTTCAAAGAGGAAGTTGATTTCATATCACACCATCCTTTCCATTTATTTATTTAAAAATTTTAACTTTAGGATTTGCTGTCCATATATCCTTCCTATTTTCATGATCAAGTTTTTTGGCAGAGGCTATTTCTTCTCCTGCCCTATCACATTACATTTCTTTCTGGTCAGTGGATTTTATTTAATTCCTTAGAACTACATCTCAGTTCTCAAGACTGTTCCCTATCCTTCCAAACATCCTAGTAATAACAGTGCTTTTAGTCTATTATAATACAATGTGAAATCAGTATCTGTTTTCAAAGGAATTAGTAGACCTTCCAAGAAAGGTTATTTAACCAAGTAGTAGAAAGAGTAGAAAACTAAAGATCGTATGTTAGAAGTCACGTTCGGGCTAATTCTCATGCTTTGTTAATGTTCCTCCTAACATTTGCTCTGATCTCTCAATCACGGTTACACAGACTGCACACTTGGGGGAAAAGAGTATGTTCCTTAAAAAAATAACAGAATCAACTTTTTCCACTAAGAACATAAATCCTGAGAACTGGGCAGAAAGTCTGAGACAAAATACTGTAATGAAATCCAGAGGAGCGGGTTACAGTGAAGACTGCCTCTCACAACCAGCCTAGTGAGACTTGACTTAGCTGCTTTAGCATTGATCTCTCCATCCAATCATTCAGCTGCCCAGCCTGGTCACAGATACGTGTGTGTGTGTGTGTGTGTGTGTGTGAGCGTGTGCACTGTTGTGTCCGACCTTCTGCGACCCCATGAACTGTAGCCTGTCAGCACCGTCTGTCCATGGGATTTCCCAGACAAGGATCCTGGGGTGGGTTGCCATTTCCTTCTCCGAGGGATCTTTCCAAGCCAGGCATTGAACCTGTGTCTCTTGCATCTCCTGCATTGGCAGGTGGGTTCTTTACCGGCTGAGCTACTGACACACAGATTCCACAGAAGCACTTCTGTGCTGTTGCAGGGAAGCCCTATCCCAGGGCAGGAGGCAGACCAGACACTGTCTGTCCCTGGGGGAGAACACATACCACCAGCGGTCATACATCATTTTTCTCTTTCCATTTCTCAGCTCCTAACAGTCACCTTTCCTCAAAGTATAAGTGTACCCTCTCCCACACATTCCTCCCTGAGTTCCTGGCTCTGAGCACATACACTTACAAATGCAGAACAAGGAGGTGTGCATCTTTATCGGCAATTACTGAGAAGGAACATTAAAAAAAAATATTCAGTGGCATGAAAAGAAATATAGTATGTAGAGGGGGAGAGGGAAATTACGTGGGGAGCGCAGATAAACGTGCATGGCATGGATAAAAATGTAAAAGTGTATTATAATTTATTCATTAAATCCAGCACGGGAGAACAACGTTCTCTCAGAAACACCCAGCAAAGGGCTAAACTTCCAGGACACTCCTCTTTCCTGGCTGAGCTTCAGGCGCGGTGTCAGCAGGGTCCCAGGGTGCCTGGTGTTGGTCTTGTTACGATCCAAGGCCGCCCTCTTGCCCAGAGTGATTTGTGCATTTGGCTCAGATGGTGGTTCACAGAGACTTCCCGCACCCGGCTCCTGCCTGGGGTCCCAGGAGGCAGCACTTCTGGGCTCTGGGCCCCACTGTGTCTGGAAGCAGTTGTGTGACCTTGATCAAGTCCTTTGGCCTCCCTGGTCTTCAGCTTTTTCATTTCTCGGCAAAGTACTGACTTAGGTCACCCCTCGATCCCAAACTGGCAGTGAGGAAGTGGTAAGAGGATGCACAGGAGAATGTTTTGAAAATGTCAGGTCAAACACAAGTGCTTGGTTCACTCACACCTCAGGGAACTGAGTCCCCCACAGCAGGCTTCTGCTCCTCACTCTTCATTCCCATCCTCGCCCCGGTTTTCCTGCTCTTTCAGATAATCCTGTCTTGTGTGCACCGGCGTCATGGCAGAAGCAGTCAGCACCTGGCGGGCATGGCCGCTGGATGTGCTCAAAGGCTGTTTTGGGGAAAGGGAGGGCTTCTAGTACATGAAGCCAACTGTCTCGGAGCTTGGAGGACCCCAGAGGAGACTCAGTCTTCACCGAGGGTCAGCGTCTGCCAGCCCCAGCAGGGCAGGGACTCCTGACCTAACTGCTGCTGTCCAACCTGGGGTACTTGGGGTCTACGCTGGGAGGGCCACCACGGGAATGAGCCTGAGGAATCCAGGAGCCACGGAGACCCGAGAGCCCCACAGCCAACCCTGAAATTTCCTGGTACCTCCAGCTCTTTCCAGGTGTCAACCTGTCAGTGGGGTTTTCTTCTTTTTGTTTTTTTTTTGTTTTGTTTTTTTAATTTCCCATTGAATGCCTCGCTCTCATGGACACAAGGACACTCAGGTAAATAAAGACACAGATGCCCAGAGTCCTGCCACTCAACTTAGCAGGCAGGGCATGCTCACCCGCTTTGACCATTCCCCGCCTGCACTCCTAGGCCCTTGTTAAGTACGTGCAGTCATTTAAATCCTCACCATGACCCTGTGAGTGAGCCACTCTTAATGTGCTCACTTCATAGATGATAAATTTAGGGGTAGAGAGGGAAGGTGACTTCCGAAGTGGCACTAGAGGTAAAGAATCTGCCTGCCAATGCAGGAATGCAACAGACGTGGGTTCAATCCCTGGGTTGCGAAGGTCCCCTGCAGAAGGAAATGGCAGCTTATTCCAGTATTCGTGCCTGGGAAATCCCAACGATAGAGGCGTCTGGAGGGGCTACAGTCTGTGGAGTCGCAAAGAGTCGGACATGACTTAGCACACACCCATACCACATGGGGGAAGGTAGCTTGCTCAGGACCACAGGGTCTGGCTCCAGAGTCCATGCTCATGTGAAACATCACCTCTCAGGATGCTGGGACAGAACTAGTTCTAACTAGTTCTAACAAGAGCAGCAGAGACAAGCCAGGAACTCCTGTGGGTCAAAGACTGAACAGCTTAGGACCTTGTCCACAGACTCACACCACCAGCCGCGGGTCCTGTGCCTGGGGGGTGAAGGCCTGCCCACGCCACCTCCCTGCCCCTGTCAGGGGTTGTGTGGGCTCCTACTGACTTGGAGGCTGTCAGTGAGCAGGCGGGCTTTGATAAGCATCTGCTGCTATGAACATTCAGGCTCCTCTTGAAGAAAGAAGAAAAAAGAGCCCATTTCCAGCAGCATATAAACCAAGGCAAGGACGACAGCACGATCCCAGGACGGCCTCAGATCAGCTTTGAAATCTGTGAGCCCAACTGGCCAGGGCCGGTAGGTGGGGAGGGGAGAAACAAAGTCTCCAAATGCTCTGGGGGTGGCGGACTCGGACCTGCTACAGTTATTCAGGGTCCAAAAACATTCACAAGTGTTTTCAGGCAGTTCAGGCACCCTGAAACGCATCTACTGGTCAAGAGCACATCTAATAAACACGAGCACTGGGAACTGTGCCATATGGAGAGGTGAGTGGGGCTGTGAACACTGGCCCTGGGTCGTTGTAGAAAGCGACAATTCTGCTCAGTACCTCATTCAAGATCCCCCGGAGGAGGAAACGGCAACCCACTTCAGTGCTGTTGCCTGGGAAACCCCATGGACGGAGGAGTCTGGCAGGCTACAGTCCATGGGGTCGAAAGACAGTCAGACACGACTGAGTGAGCACGCACACACGCACCTGACTCCAGGCAGTCTTTCTAGCCTCACTGTCTTCTGCTCCAAGCCCCTCTCCCTATGCTCCGCCACACCCACATTTCACTAGCAAGTCATTTTCTGAACTTCATACTCTCGATTTCTGCTTGCTGAGCTCCTGTTCTGATTATCCTTTAAACGCCTGCGAGACCTGTACTGATAACACTGTTCTCATTCTTGCTATGTTGGTATTGGTGTGTCTTTCCCCTTGTCACTCTAGCTAAGCGTTTCTCAATTGTCTATTTCCAGTTTCTATAATAACTGCTGTTTTCTTTACTATTTCCTTCTTCTCACTTAATTTGTGCCCTTCTTTTTCTACCTTCTCATCACGGAACCTAGATCATTGAGACTGAACCTTTCTTCTATTCTAATGTAAGCACTTAAAATGATCAATTCCTCTCTGACCACTACTTTAGCTGAAACCCACAGATTTTGATACCCAGTACTCTTATTACCATTTAGTTAAAAATAATGTCAAATTC
Source organism: Odocoileus virginianus (assembly GCF_023699985.2). Lineage (NCBI taxonomy): Eukaryota > Metazoa > Chordata > Mammalia > Artiodactyla > Cervidae > Odocoileus > Odocoileus virginianus. Next base: position 28,861,375 of record NC_069706.1, read on the forward strand.
CCCTTGTAATTTCTTCTTTGATCCATATTTAGGAATCTGTTTAATATCCAAATATGTGGGGTTTTCCTGGATGTCTCATTACTGTTGATTTCTAATGAACTTGTAGCTTCACAGCCCCCTCAGATACTGCCCCCCTTGACTCCCACCCTGGGATCTTCCTTTCCCTTGGGTCAGAATTAGACCATAAGCTTCATGAGGACAGAGGCCATGCCGCTTATTTATGCTGTGTCTGCTCCACAGAATGTATTCAATAAATACTTGTCAAGCGGTTGATGACTTCTTCTTGCATACTTTCCAAGCCCTCTGTGACCATCTATGTAACTGATATTATCCAGGTTCATGTCGGCCTCACCAAGGAAGGAAAGCTCAGGCATAGGACGTCCTTGAATTTTACAGTCTCTCCAGGGCTTGGTCCAGAGCTGACACAAGGGGGCTTTCATAAAGGACACCTAAGCAATGGCTCTTTATAGGAAATCCTGATCTTCTAATATTGATGGGAGTGTCTCATGAGGCTCTGGATTTAAGGGACATTGACAGTATAAATGATGGCATATTTAATAGCAGATATTGGCTGGGAAAAAGTCAGTTTCTCCTGCTGCAATGAGATGCTTCGGCTGGTGATCAAAGGCATCCATTCAGCCGTCCCCGTTCCACAACATCTAGGAAAATTAGAACCACATTTGTGTTCTCAGTAACTTCCTTTAGCTTATAATACTTGATAGTGTTTCTCAGCCTCTTTTATTGATTGATTGCTTTTTCCCAGATGGTGCTGTTTGGGGTCTCAAAGTATCTGTGTTTTTTTGGTTGGTTTCCTCAGGTTCATTTACAAAGTTAGGTGGGATCAGTCACAGGACTGTCATCATTCCATTAGGGAGCTAATCAGAAGTCTCCCCTTCCGGTGGCTGGTGAGGAAAATGCAAAGTTTCCCTCTGTGCGGGGGAATGGTATGGGAAGAGGGTGCCCCGGGACAGAGGCGGGACTGAGAGGCGGGCCCGCCTGGCCTCCCACTTGGGAAGGTGCTCTGCCAGCCCTGGGCCGGGGCTCCATTCATTGGCTCCAGTGCTTCCTGCCCCCGTGAGGGTCTACATGTCCCCCCGGCTGTTCAGAAAGGCTGGAAGGCTCTCCTCGGCCAACGGGTGAGCATGTTTGGGGGCAGAAAGAGCCCTGAGGGCCAGGTCAACCCTGGGCTGCCCTGGCCTGCCAGTGCAGGAGACGGGGGTCCGGCCCCTGGGTCGGGAAGATCCCCTGGAGAAGGAAATGGCCATCCACTCCAGTATTCCTGCCTGGAGAACTCCATGGACAGAGGAGTCCGGCGGGCTGCAGTCCACGGGCGCACAAGAGTCAGACACGACTGGGTGCCTAAACCAGCGCCACCCTCACGACCACCCTGAGGGCTTAAACCAGCTGCTCCAAGAGGGGAAGTGACAGCCAGTGAAAGTGCTGGGGACAGAAGGCTGCTGAGAGAAAGGGACTCCGCGAGGCTGAAGCGCTAGGGACACGAAGGCCTGGCTTACGGGAAAAGATACCAGAGCGTGGAGGACAGGAGAACAGAGCTGAGGAGCGGCGTGGCAGAGAAAACAAGAGAAACAGGGACAGTTCCAAGAGAGACAAGGTCGCAGACGGAGTGGAGATTCCGGTCAGCAGGCTGTTGTCAGCCTGAGAGAGAACAAAGGCGCAGGCTGCCCTGGGAACGCCTGGGGCGCTCTCCCCGGCCGGCCGCTAAAGTGGAGGAAGCCAACCAACATTCCCAGGTGACTGCCCAGGCAGCACAGTGGTAAGGAATCTGCCTGCTGGTGCAGGAGATGCAAGAGACTCAGGCTGGATCCCTGGGTCGGGACCATCTCCTGGAGTAGAAACCACTCCAGCATTCTTGCCTGGAATATTCCATGGACAGAGGAGCCTGGTGGGCTTCTGTCCATGGGGTTGCAGAGTCAGACAAGAATGAGCAATGGAGCATGCGCGCACACACACACACACAGTCACACATATGCACACACAACCAACAGGAAATGCCAGGTTTTCAAAACCAGCCCCTGTATGCCTATGCTGGCCCTCAGCACTCCTCAGCTTGGAGAGTTGGCATGGGGGCTTCTGGGGTGGTTCTCTAGTCCTCCAGGACAGGAAGCCTCCCGGATGAGATGCACAGGTGGTCTGGCACCCCCAGCCCTAACTTCTCCTTTCCTTGTACAATGGCCTGCAGGGTGTTGCCTTTGTGCAATCTCCAGCGGCCCTTGGGAGGGAGAATTCCCACGGCGACCCAGGAAGGAGCTCTGTGCCAAGCAGCAGAATCTGTGCGGACCACCAGGTCTCTCATCAGAGCCCCTGCCAGGGGCTTCCCTCTCTGAACATCACAGCCCCCGCCTCCCGTTTCCCACAACAAGCACCCAGGCTCCTCCTCGTCCCTGTTTTAATGGTTAAAGACACGCACACCAAATGCTTCCTAATTACCACTTTCATGGCAGATGCAGTCATTTCCTTGGATTTTACTGCCATTAGTTTTCCTCACCGATTTATCCTTAGCTACTCTCCTTGAATCTTGCCTGCCTCCCCCGAGCCCTCTCCTCCTCGCTCCTCACGGCTTGTCAGCACGCCTCCAATCCCCGGGAGAGATGGAAAGCCTTGTAGAGCCCACTGCGCAAACACACATTCCTATTCATTTATCACATTTAGCATGCGCACTTCCACTCTCATCAAAACCGGCCCCAGCTCGCTAACTCATTTCCCTCTCCCAATTACAAATTAGTCCATTAGGCTGTCTGCAGTAGGCCCTCTGTTGCATCTTGGTAATGGCTTCTGAGATTTCCATCATAATCGTAATGGCTCCCCATGCAGCCGTGAGGGCAGATGGAGGCCGCCAGTGGGTAATGAGGTATCACGCTACCAAAGGGCACAGCCCTGGGCTCATTATTTAGTCTTGGCTGTTTTGTGAAAACAACAAGAAAGGTAAAATGCTGAAGGGAACACTTTAGCATATTAAATTAACACTTCTGGAAAATTCTCTCTGTAAACATGCCATATTTTCCCTTTACGCACTGTCCCCTGTGCCACAGCATACTATGGAGGGCTGGCCGGAAGAGGGGGTGTGGGAGGGGGATGAGAAAAGAGGGAAGGAGAGGAAAGGAGGGGGATGGGAGAGAAATGAGTCAGAAAAAGAGGGGAAAAATGAGGCACTCGAGAACATTTCACAGCGTGCTGGAGGTCTTCACTAGGCAGCCGATATCCTCTCCTAGTGAGGCTCATACCCACTCCCCAGCCCCATCAGCACAGGGCTGTGACCAGCAGCCAGCCTCATCTAACAATGCTCTGTCACTTAAAATCAGTTTGTTACCATGCCCGCAAATGAAAGGCCCATGTAGCGGACCAGGTACTGTCAGCTGCAGACTTTGAGAGATGCTGGTCTCCAATTTTGTTTTTTTTAGAGAAGATACAAATATATATATGTAAAATCCATAGACCCAATCCCACCACCGCCACCACCCCCGACACAAAAACCTGCTCTGAGATGCTGCTACACAGACACTTGCCAATAGGGAATGTTTATTAAGTGCTAACTTGGGCCTGGCTCTGTGCTAAGCAGGTCACACACGCTACTACCAGGAGCTCACTCAGCCTTCACAAGGTCTCTGTGGGGCAGGGCTGGTGTTGACCACGAGTTCAAAGTGGTGGCTTTCCTAAGGGCACCGGAGAGACAAGAAGAGAATCCAGGCAGTGTGACTCCCCAGCCCACCTCCTGCACCTCTGCCCCACTGCCAGGACGGGCCGGTCCTCTTAGGGAGACTTGACGGCACCTGTCCCTTCCAGTGCTGACCCTCCCCAGTCCCCAGGGGCACTAACCTTACCACCTCTGACCCCCACGCCCCCACCCAAGCCTCCTGCATATTTGTGGGAAGGTAGGTTCCCTGGACAGAGGTCCACTTCCGATTTAATAGCATTTTCCCTTGATGTTATCAATTCTTACAGAACTGATAGAACCAATAGGATAGTTTATCCTCGAGTTCCCCACCCCCAAGACCCCCAACCTTAGCAATGTTATTGCTTCCAGACATGGCAGCCTCTAGAGGCTGGCCCTTCATCTTTCATGTGGAGTTGATTCAGATTCCTTGGAATCTATCTATGTCTCCTTCCTCCAGGTGCCAGCATCCTCTCCAGACAGGAATGACAGCAACTATAAATGCCACTGTGAGGGAAACGCCGTGGGAACAAACAGGCCTTCTTATTGGAGCCAATCCCGGCAGAGGTGATGAGCCCGCTGTGGTTTTGAAAAACACAGGTGTGAGTCTCAAGGAACCAGAGGTACTTCTACTGATAAAAGTGCCATAAATAATAACACAGTGGACCTATTTCTGAAAGCCTTTTTTTCCTGCTTTCAAAAGAGTCGTCCTAAACCATTCCTGAAATGCCTGGAGGTTGATCCAAAACCGATCATCCCATTCTGTCCTTTATTGGCTCTTAAATCCAAGACCGCACTGCTTCCCTCTGAAGGGCTGGAAGAGCTTTCTCATCCATTATCTCATTCATCCCCACAATGACACTGTGAGCCAACGAGGGGAGGCTGTAATTATCCCCAGGACTCAGAAGAGGGAGGTAACTGGCTTGTCTAAGAGCCAGAATGAAAGCAGAGTCCCTGATTCCCAGTCGGGGGCTCACCTGCCCACCCCACAATACCCCTCGTGGCTCCGCAGCTCCAGAAGGCCATGGATGCTCTCCCAAATAACACTTCTACCCCAGTCCTGCTCTGGTAACAAAACGTGGTCAGTTTAGTAAAGCCTGACCTCTAAGAGTCAGGAAACAGCCTAAGCCCAGGGTTCAGGATGGGTCTGGTTGTCAGTAGAGTGGGGAACCCTTCAACTTTGCTAGGCTGTAAAATACAAATTTATGAGCTGTTTTTGTTAAATTCCGATATGGATTTTTGAAAACGAAAAGGATGGATGGGTAGATGGCAGCAAGATGTTTAATCAATGTCATAAAATATAACATTCATTGGGCTTCTAAAATGAAATTAATAATCTGTGTAGAAGTATCATTAGGAGATAAGTGACATTTCAGGCTTTGATTTGTAACTTGCAACAAATCTCACTTCCATATAATTTAAGCATTTTTAGGGATATCCATCTTTATTAAAAAATACCCAAACCTTTACCCCTCTGCTACACAATCGAGCCTTTCTTTCCCTCCAGGACCCAGCACTAAATAAAAAAAGGATACATTATCATATACATGCTTTAAATTAATGAAGACAGAAATATCATATTTAAATTAAATCAGGGATTTCTCACTTGCTGCTTATCAGGGGAACTTAGCTATCTTTAATAAGTTTTTTTTCTTCTCTTTTTATCTGAGACTTGGGGCTTGATCTGGCTCTATCTGAACGGATGAGACATCTCACTTTCACTCAGAAGGCTAAAGCAAGATATAGAGAGAAATGCCGTTCTCCTACATAAATTCCAGCACCATAAAATAATGTTTCAGAGCTGGAAGGGACCTTAAAATCACCTAGCCTTAGCTCTTCATTTTACAGATGAGGAAACTGGGTCCAGGCCTCCCTGGAGTGTTGAGGAGAGAACAGGCCAGGCTCGGAACCAAGCTGTTTAACCAGTGACGCTTACCCCCTTCTTCTGCACATCGACACCGAAAGGCGGAAATGAAAGCTGGAAGTTGTGGGCATTTGGAGTCTGTTTTCTTTTCTTTTTGTCTTACTTTGGTTTATTCAGGAAGAGGGAAATAGAGGAGCAAGTGAGACGCTGTCACATAACCAAATGACAAGGAGAGTAAGGAAACTCCCTAGTTCGTGTGCGTCATGCTCAGAGGCCAGCGTGACATGGGTTCATCCCAACCAAATAGCCCTTTGCTCTTCACACAAGTGTAGGTAGGGGGCCTGAAAGGCGGGGGAGGGTGCTTTGTCTCTCTGGATAAATGAGAGCATACAGGGAAAAAACTATACCCTTTCAGGGAAGGGGCAGTTAGGGAGTTCGGGATGGTCATGTTTACACTGCTATATTTAAAAGAGACAACCAACAAGGACCTACTGTATAGCACAGGGAACTCTGCTCAAAGTTATGTGGCAGCTTGGATGGGAGGGGAGTTTGGGGGGAATGGATACATGTGCCGACAAAGGTCGTTACAGTCAAAGCTACAGTTTTTCCAGTACTCATGTATGGATGTGAGAGTTGGACCATAAAGAAGGCTGAGTGCTGAAGAACTGATGCTTTAAAATTGTGGTGCTGAAGACTCTTGAGTCCCTTGAATGTCAAGGAGATCAAATAAGTCCATCCTAAAGGAAATCAACCCTGAATATTCATTGGAAGGACTGATGCTGAAGCTCCAATACTTTGGCCACTTGATGCAAAGAGCCAACTCACTGGAAAAGACCCTGATGCTGGGAAAGATTTGAGGGCAGGAGGAGAAAGGAGCAACAGAGGTTAAGATGGTTGGATGGCATCAGTGATTCCATGAACATGAGTTTGAACAACGTCTGAGAGACAGTGAAGGCCAGGGAAGCCTTGTGTGCTGCAATTCCTGGGGTGGCAAAGAGTCGGACATGACTTAGCAACTTAACAACAACAACGTGTATGGCTGAGTTGCTTCACTGCTCACCTGAAAATATCACAGCATGGTTTAACAGCTATACCCCAATACAAAAAAAAAGTTTTAAAAACATGTAAAAAATATATATATAAAAAAATACTCCTGGTCATAGCTGCTCTATTAAGAAATGGCTGGACTAAAGGATTTCCAAGTCTCAGAGCCCCAGTTGACCTGCCATCTGTCCTGAGTCCCTCTAGACTGGTCCCCAACCCCTCTGTCAATGTCTTACGACATGCACACCAAGAAGGGACTGTGCAGAACTTTATAGAAAAGTACTCATTAAAAAACAACAGAAAATGGACTTTCCTGGTGGGCTAGTGGCTAACGGGCTCAGGTTCGATCCCTGGTCAGGGAACTAGACCCCACATGCCACAACTAAGGGTTTGCATGCTGTAACTAAAGATCCCGAGAGCCGCAAGTAAGACCTGGTGCAGCCAAATAAACATTTTTAAAAACACAACAGAAAAATAGATCACTTACGACATACTTCAATTTGTGAGTTCTGCATAGTTATCCTTCTCAGAATAGAAATAAATGTAATTCTACATTTAAGAACAGGCTTCCTCGGTGGCTCAGACAGTAAAGAATGCAGGAGACTCAGGTACAATCCCTGGGTTGGGAAGATCCCCTGGAGAAGGATGTGGCAACCCACCCCAGTACTCTTGCCTGGGAAATCCCACGGACAGAGGAGCCTGGTGGGCTGCCGTCCATGAGGTCAGAAAGAGTCAGACACGACTGTGTCACTAAGCACGCATGCACACTTATCAGTGTGCGTAAGAGGCATCTCTCTCTCCCCCTCCCCACCTACCTATTTATTTATCTACTTGTCCCTCTGTCTGCCTGCCTACCTCCCTCCCTCATGCCATTTCAGACAACTGGGGGAAATAAAGCAGCCATGGAAGGGAACATAATAATCTTCTTTACTTAAAATAGCCTGTTTTCCAGGATAAAGCTTCACTCAGCATCCATTTAGACTTTGGGATGAGAGGAACACAAGTCGTGGGGACAGCTTATAATGGGCACCACTGTAAACACACTTTTCAGCGTCAAGAAGGTCCCATCTTTAAGCCACTTGTAGAAGCTCCTTCCACACCCTCACCCCTAACATATTCTGATCCTTTGTCCAAGCAGGGATGGGAATGCTTGCAGGGTCAGGGTTGGGGACCTGGGCACCCCTTGACACAAAAGAGGAAGGGATCTGGGAAAACAGCAAATGTCCAAATGTCCAGGAGCTCCTTTAGGGCTGTGTGAGGATGTGAAACTGATTTTTATGGCTTCAAGAGCGTTCGTGTGACTTCTGTTCACAGTCTTTCTGCTTCTACCCTTCTCCCTGCCTCAAGTTCTTTCCCTTCCGTGACCTCTAAGATCTGCCCTTAACTCAGATCTTCCCTCCCTTTCAGGCTGTAATGGGGGCTGACCAGAGAGCTAGGTGGTGGGTACGACCACCAGGAGCTCGTGTGAAAGAAATGGTGGCAGGAGGTCCCTGCGTCCTCTCGGCTTTGTCCTCCAGAGGTCTCGGGGAGGAACATCTGACGTGTCTCAGGAACATTTCCTCCTAAACCCCTGAAATTTCATTACAACCGTTTATCTTCAAAGAAATCAAAACCCACCCCCCTCCCCCCTCCCACGGAAAGGTTAGGTCTTTGCTCAAGCCCACGGACTTTAACCTCATAAATATTCCCAGCTATAAGATCTTATTAAGAAGGTATGTCTCCCAGGAGCATAAAACCATCAAGCTGTAAATTTTATTTAATTTCCCATGAGATCTTATGGCCTCATACATATAATTAGAGTGCAGTATAGAGCACTTTTTTGTGTTTTGTCAATAAATCACCAGGGAACAATCAACGTTTAAGAGGACAAGCTTTAATGATTTTTCAGACCCCTAAGCAGTCGTGCCTCCACAATGGCAAGCCAGTCTTTAACCTCATCTAACTAGGACTGTGGACTGTGGTGTCAGATAGGACCCCAAACACTTAATCCTATTAGATTCCCCGGCCCAGACAATCATGACAGAACACCCAAGGGACGTATTGATTTTGATGTGGCCGACAGAGAAGACAAGTCGACCTACTGACAGTGCTTTATTAAGTGTTTACAAATTAAATATCTGAAGGTCTGTGACAGGCCCAGCTCAGTTAAATGGGCCACAGTGAGATGTGTGAACTGGACCCAAAGGGATACTGCGCGGAGTGTGAAGCGGCTTGGGGGAACAGCTGGTCAGGCCCTACTCCCCCCACTTCAGTTCTGCAGAAAGTCAGAAGCTGCAAGAGCAATTCCAGATGCACAGTTTGCTGTTATTGTTGCGCTTGCTCTGATTGAAAGCCCATTGTATGACATTTATTCGAGTTCTAAGAGGGTGATCCAGTGAGAGAGCTAACTGCTAACTTCTGTGTCCCTCAGTCAGGGCTCCAGAAGAAAGGATCCTGTTCCTTTGGGTTGTTCCTCACCCTGTGCTTTCTAAACAAATCCACAATCTGGTGGACACAGAAGCGCTGAGTCCTCAGTTTTATATTGATATTCGACTTAAAAGTTGAACCAGGTTCACTATTTGCCTTACATTCCTTCCTTGCTCAAAAAATTGAAGAGGTCCCCAGTGTTGTAGGCAGGCGTTCAACACTTGTCGTGGTCGACTCTGGGCGTGCCCGTCATGGTGTTCTTCAGTGTGACCCCTGGGTTCCCCTGGACATGTCTCAGAGACGTCAAATGTGCATGATGCCAACTGAGCTGCCCAAATCCGACCAACCTTCGAGGCTGCTTCAATATCTCCTGCTCCTTGACCCCTTCCCTAATCAGCCTGGAAATGATGTTCTCTGAGCTCCTCCTCGCTCACTGTTTCCTGGCAGCCCACCATGGTTTCCTCGGTCTGTCTAACTTCCCAACTAGACCAAGTTCCTCCCCCCTCTACTTTCACAAGGGGTCCCGGATATGGGGTCCCCGCACAGAACAAGGCTGTGGACTGACCGACTCAAGGGCCAGCTCATCAGGTGCTCCTTGGGCGTCAGGAGCTTCTTGGGGTTGGTCTTGATCGCCTGTGTCATCCCAGGGTGCTCAGGAGCGAAGATGAAAAGAAGACTAAGTGGGCCCCGCTGCTGGCTTGGCCTGGACAGTCTTTCGTCCAAAGTGACAAGACGGGACTGAAACTAGGTGAGGCTTCAGGACTTGTTTTGTTCTGTGAATTTATGATCTGTCAAAATGTGCATCGAAGGGTACAGCCAACCATCTTGACAGAGGCGCGTATCTTGTTATTTTATCATTTTTTCTGAACTATTTCTACCTTAGAGTTCTGAATGGCCCTTAAAATGGTACACCTACTGAGGTGCATGTGTCACCTTATGTGCAGCGCAGTGTGCCTGACGACCTGTGTCTCTCTCACAGACTGAACATTTCTGTTTTACTTATTTTTTTTCTTGATCTCACTCTAGAGAGATCCATTTCAACAGAGCAATGGAGGCTAAAGTCAACTGAAGTCAGAGAGAGATTTTTCAAGATACTCTGGCCTGTTGCCTGCCTGCAAACAATTCAATCTCCTTCTGAAGTGTTTTCAGGCAGTCAATGCCATACTCTGTCTCAAACATCGAAATTTGTCTTTTTTTTTTTTTTTTTTTTTCCTGAGGCAAACTGGTATTTTCTGTGGTACCTGGCATACAGGGAGGTCTCAAAAAAAGTGAGCTATTATTTTTATCATCTTCATGACATCTTTCTTTCCCGTGTTTCCCTTTCACCCTCTTCTCTCTTGGTTTCCATAGGCCTGGGGTTTTTCAAAGTGATCTCCAAGATGCTGACTTTGGATTAGCACAGTGGGGAGGGTGTGCTCCGGGCCCGCAAACACGCACCTCTCTTTAGAGATTAGGCTTCTGTCCCCGCCACAGGTCCCATAGAAATAGACGAACAGCTTAGCAGGTAAAAAGAGTTTGAAAACCATTGCCCTAGGCCAGGTGTCTAGTTTTGGCATCATTCTTTTCAAGTACTAAATGACCAAAGAGTCATATGGTAAAAAATGATTTATGCAGGTGAACTGAAAATCAATCTACGTTACAGAAGAAGAGCTATTCAATGTATCATTATTAATGTCTACTCCCCTTCCCCACACATCTGGGCTGCTTGCAGAGGGCAGAGCTGTGGCTGACATTGCTGACTTGGGGGAAATGGCACGTGTAGGACATATTTGGGGCTTGCTGGGGAGAAAGGCCAGTGCTTACTGTCCTTAAGAAAAGCTCCATGCCTTTGAGTATGCCCCTGAAGGGTCAGGGTGGTGCTAGGTTTCAGAATCAAGTTCCATATAACAAATGACTGCAAATGGCCTTTTCCCCATCTTACACTGCAGTAATTCATAAAGCCCTCCAAGGGGATTTTTATGACTTTATATTAATGTTCATTTAGGAAAGAAGTGAAAAGGGCATTGTCAAGATTTTAAAAAATCATTAAAGAGGGTCCTCACTTGGGTTAATAGTGATACCACAGCACAAAAAAATGCACTGATATACCATAAAAATTGTTCTAAAGATACTATTTTTTCATCATTTTTATGTGACCTCCTTTTTTGTCTATACTTAAACTATGGAGATAAAAAAGTAGACTGGGTAATTAAATTTCCTCTTTATTTTCATCTTATTTCAATAAATATTAATCAAGTATGTATAATAAGCCAAATACTCTGTTAAGGGTCTGGTGAAATAATATCTAATCTCTACTTTAAAGGACCTCAAATTTGTAAATTCATTAAAAAAATAAAACAACTGAAATTCATAATTATTTGTGTACATGTGTCATCTCTAATGATAATCTTATCCATACTGACTTAAATTTGATTTGAAGAGTTTTTTGCAGCCAGTTTGATATTTAAAAACACTAGAGTAAAGGTAAAAAACAAGTAAGGACCACCAACAATAGGCATGGTATCCTTCTCTGTGCTGGAGGAGGACATTAAGGACTTGTGAGAGATTTAGAAGTAGTAGTTATGGTCTCTTTTTATTCTATTACAAATATTTTCTAATTTTCCTTGTTATGGCTTCTTAGATGCACTCATCATTTAAAAGTGGACATTTAATTTCCAAATACATGGAATCTTGTTTAAAGCGTCTTTAATATTAATTTCTCATTTTGATACTAATTTGTCATTTAAATGCTTTCTTCTCTGCAATCACCCTCTGGGGTTTTTTTTTTTTTCTTCTTCAGTTTAACTTTACTGAGGCTTTCAATGGCTAAGTCTAAGATCTCTCTTGGTAAATGTCACACTGCACTTGAAAATATATGGGGTATTTTCAAATATCTTTTGATATTGATTTCTAAACTAATTCCAAAGTGTTAAGAGAACAGACTCTGTGTGATTTCAATACCATTAAGACCACCTAATTTTTGCACCTTGTTTTCTGTCCCCGGGTATGTTCTAGTATCTCCTAGTTAATAGTCTATGGGGACTTGAATAGAATTTTTATCCTACTACTGTGTGAAAACTGTATAAGTCTTAATTATGTTGAATTGGTTCATGTGTTTTTCAGGCCTACTATATCCTTCTACTTCTTTGTATATTTATTATATTAATTTTTGAGAGTTTTTTGTTTTGTTTTGTTTTTTTTAGAATACAGTGTATTTATTCATGCCCATGCCATAGCATGGGTATATTCATAAACTTTATGCCTTTGTTTTTTTTTTTTTTCCATTTATTTTTATTAGTTGGAGGCTAATTACTTTACATCATTACAGTAGTTTTTGTCATACACTGAAATGAATTAGCCATGGATTTACATGTATTCCCCATCCCGGTCCCCCCTCCCACCTCCCTCTCCACCCGATCCCTCTGGGTCTTCCTAGTGCACCAGGCCCGAGCACTTGTCTCATGCACCCAACCTGGGCTGGTGATCTGTTTCACCCTAGATAATATAAATGTTTCAATGCTGTTCTCTTGAAACATCCCACCCTCGCCTTCTCCCAGAGTCCACAAGTCTGTTCTATACATCTAATTTTTGAGAGTTTGATATTGAAACTCCAACTGAAAATCTTAACTTGGGACTTCACAGGTGGCTCAGATGGTAAAGAATCTGCCTGCAATGTGGGAGACCCAGGTTGGATCCCTGGGTCAGGGAGATCCCCTGGAGAAGGAAATGGCAACCCACTCTAGTATTCTTGCCTGGAGAATTCCATGGACAGTACAGTCTATGGGGTCACAAAAGGTCTCTACTTAAAAAAATAATTGTAAAATATGGTGGAACTATATGTAATCTTTTCCTGTATTTTCCAAGTCTCCTGTAAATGTGTTATCATATTTTCATAATTTGAAAAATAAAAATTAAAAAATAAATTATGGTCTTAAAGAGGAAGGAAGGGGTGGATGACATGGTGCTATCATCATAGACGCATATATTGGGGATGGGGAAAAGGATATATAGGGTTGGATGGATTGAGTCAATTCAAAAGAAAAGGAGAGAGACAGGGGAAGCACCTCTGGGTGGTGGTTTTCTGAGAAGGCTCCTGACAGTGGGATGAGGAGGCACCAGTCAATCATTACTGGCAGTGAATTATCCATTGCCCCTGGAGCGTACGATGGTATCCGCTTTTGGCAGAAGACACCTGCCAAAGCAAGCCATCTAACGTGAGGCTTCCCTGCCCAGACAGCAGCTCCACTAGGGGGATGTCAGAATGAAGACTCTATTAGAAGGATACACAGAAACTTAGCAGCGGTTATTTCTGGGTGGTGGAATTGTCAGTGATCTTTATTTTCTTCTCCGTACTTAGCTTTACTTTTGATATTGAAAACGTCTTACTTTCATAACAGAAAAGCAGTGCATGTTATTTTTCAAAAAGGTAACAACCAGAACAAAAAAAGGAAGAAAGGAAATCAGACTGGGTCTGCAGAGCAGTCCAAGTCATAAGAGCATCCTTTCAAATAAAGGCTGCCCTTCTCATAGGCTCGTCTCTATTCCTCGGGATGGCCACAGCAGTACTCCCCACAGGACTGCTGGGGACATGCTTGCTATTTTACTGAGGCTCAGGACCAAGTCTCAGGGATTCTCAAACCGTGGGGTAGCAGCTGTCAGACACCTGGGCCATCACTGCCCACTGGGGTCAAGACCAGGGGCAGGTGAAACGACAAAGTCATTTCCCAGTGACAATACAAGCTCTCTGGTGTTTGGAGGGTGGGATGCTTATTATTTTGCTATTTCGTTCTTTCTAAGCTTGGGAAGGGAAGCAAACTTGTGGACTGCCAATATGTATCAAGGATGAAGGCCTTTTAATCATATTATTGTCAAATCACAAAACTCTCCCAAGTACTTAAAGTTTGTTAATGACCCTAGATTTAATCTATATTCTCACCCAGCTTTCACAAACCTATAAATAGGCTCATCTCGGGGTTATGGCTGTTATAAATTAATTATGGAAATGTGGACCAAATCAGGTACATGCTAGCAGAGTAATGGGAGTGCAGTGACCCACTGCACAGAGGGCGAGTCTGAGGATGCCCTCTGTGAGAAGTCCACCGCCTCTGGCCAGGTTCCATCCACCCCCCGGTGAGCTTAACCTTGAAGAAGACACTCAAAGTTAGTTTCTTCAAAAAGTGACTTCAGGGTGTGACTTTCCTTCCACAAGACCTGCCTGTTATTTCTTCTCCCTCCCTGGGGACAGGTAGACACATTTGGTGTGTCTGTCTTTCAGCAGGAAGATGAGATCTTAGAACTCATCTACATGACGGCTGTGTCACCGCCCCTCACTGATCCTGCTGCTGGAAACTGAAAAGGATGCCTGAGAAAGGAAGAGGTGGGCAAAAACTGACTCAATTAAAAGGAATGTTTTCCACAAGAGAGGACAGTACAGTTCGCTTAAGGCCTGGAGCCAGTCTGGAACTGTCCAAGGGTGCTGGGAGGTCAAAACAGAGTGTATGTGGCACTTTCTTTCTGTAGGTCAAAGAAGTTAAATTTTATCCAACCAGAATATCCTCTATGACTTTATGCATGTGTGTGTGTGCTCAGTTGCTAAGTTGACACTTAGTGACTCTTCACAACATTGTGGGCTGTAGACCGCTAGGCTCCTCTGTCCATGTGATTTGCCAGGCAAGAATGCTGAAGTAGGTTGCCATTTCCTTCTCCAGGGCCTCTTCCTGATCCAGGATCGAACCTGCATCTCCTGCATTGGCAAGCGGTTTCTTTATCACTGAGCCACCAGGGAAGCCCTAGAACTTACTGGAAAATCAGAAAAGAACTGGAAAACTCCCTGAAGGAAGGGAGAAGCTATTTCAGGTTGCTTAAATTGCTCCCTTTTGGGGAAGAAATCTGGGGTCTCCGGCTCTGAATGTAAACTCAAGTTCTAGGCTCAGGAAGGGATATAATCACACGCTCTCATGCAATACCTCCTGATCAGCTGTCATATTCTCCACAATTGGGGAAGGTGGATAATTAGATATTAAATATCAGAAATTATAAATGCCCGGCCGTTCTTTAGCAAATACTCCTTTGCAAAGTGTTTCGTTCTATCTTTGATAAAAATTTTGGCAGAAGGCTTCCTTTGGTGGCTTGGAAGTTATTTTCTATACAACAGAGGTATTGCAGATGATAATAGAAGCAACATTTAAGGGGAAAAAAGGAAAAAAATATCTCACAATGACCACAGTTACTAAGTTCTATCAGGCACTGGTGTTCACACTCATCAGAATCAATCATTACAATAACTTTCTGAGATAGGCATTATCATGCTCGTCTTACCAATGAGAAAACAGGCTCTAAGAAGTTAACTAAGGAGGCTACCAAGCTTTTAAGTGCTAGAGTCAGAATCTAAACTCAAGTCTTGTTCCTACAGAGATAGTTTAATGGTAATACAGAGGGACACACGCTAGTCTGAGCACCTCGGAAGGTCATTTACTCTGGCCTTCTGACCTCATGAAGATGAACACTTAAACCAGATAACAAGCTCATCTCCACTTAAAAATGTCTGGAACAATCCACTCAGCACAGGCCTTAAGAAAACTTATGCATACTTTTATGACATTATAACAAACTGCCAGCATGCGAGGACTCTAATTTACTCATGCGTCAAGAGACAGATTGTCTTTGGACAATTCCTTTCTGGTTCAAACAGCAACTGTCATCACTGCTCAAAAGGCTCTTTGTCTGTGGTCTTGTTTAATAATAGTGAGCAATATGGTTAACTTCCTCAATCCATTCATAGGGTTGGCATCAAGCAGGGCATAGGGCAGTGAGTCAGAAGTGAGGGGAGAGGCAGAGTCACGGAGACACCGTGCGGCTCTCACCCTGGGGCATACAAACCTGTTTGAATCCCAGTCCTCCTCACCCCCACCCTCGAACAAATCACTTAGCCTCACTCCCTAGACAAAGGAACTAGACTAATGGAGTCTAGTGCCCTCTGCCTTTCAGAGGTTTCTGGGGATGGGCAAGAACACATGCAAACTGGGCTTTCCTGGTGGGCCAGTGGTTAAGAATCCAGCATGCAATGCAGGGGGACTCGGGTTCAATCTCTGGTCGGGGAACTAAGATCCTACATGCCTGAGGGGGCTACTGAGCCTGAAACCTTGAGAGCCCGTATGCCACAATGAAAGGTCCCTCACGACATCACACAAGAAACTAAGACCTGATGCAGCCAAAGAAACAAATAAATATTTTTCTTAAAAATGGTTAAAAGAAAGAACATATGCAAACTTTCATGATCAGCATCCTGGGCACTTATCTTTTTTTGGACACAGATCCTCCCCCATGGAGGGCTTCCCTGGTGGCTCAGGCGGTAAAGAATCTGCCTGCAATGTGGAAAACCTGGGTTCAGTCCTTGGGCTGGGAAGGTCACCTAGAGAAGGGAATGGTTATTCACGTGAGTATTCTTGCCTGGAGAATTCCAAGGACAGAGGAGCCTGGTGGGCTACAGTCAATGGGATCAGAAACAGTGGGACACGACTGAGTGATTAACACACATACACACCTATATGGAACCATATTATTAGTTGACTTTTCATGTCGTTTTGTCATCTCCTCTTTATTCTCCTTAGGCTGTACATTCCTCAAGGGTAGGGAGCCTCATTCACACTTCCTGGGCCGCTCAGAGGATTCAGCACAGTGATCTACCCACTAATAGCCTCTTTCTTTTCAAATGGACTCAGCAGAAATGCTGAGCACTGTGTGTGAGGCACAGTGGGGAGAATTAACAAAGTTGTAAATGAGTAAGTGCTGCAGGGGAAAGAAGTAGAAGATGTGGTCCCAGCCATTTAGGTCCTTAGACAGAGCTTGGAACACTAGGGTGAAAAGCACTAATTAGAAATAAAAGAAGTCAATGTTATGAAGAAAAATAAAAGAGTATAGAGAAACGCTATGATTTAATAAAGACAGGAGAGATCATTCCTCCTAGGGGCACTTCACTGGGGAGGCAGACTGAGCTGAGTGTGAAGGATAGAAAAGATTGGATCCAATCTTACTAGCCCAGTGGAGGTCTGTCTACTCAAAGCTATAGTTTTTCCAGTAGTCATACACGGATGTGAGAGTTAGACCATCAAGAAGGCTGAGTGCTGAAGAACTGATGGTTTCAAACTGCGGTGCTGGAGAAGACTCTTAAAAGAACATAGGCAAAACACTCTCTGACATAAATCACAGCAGGATCCTCTACAACCCATCTCCCAGAATATTGGAAATAAGAGCAAAAATAAACAAATGGGACCTAGTGAAACTTAAAAACTTTTGCACAACAAAGGAAACTATAAGTAAGGTGAAAAGAAAGCCCTCAGATTGGGAGAAAATAATAGCAAATGAAGCAACAGACAAAGGACTAATCTCAAAAATATACAAGCAACTCCTGAAGCTCAATTCCAGAAAAATAAATGGCCCAATCAAAAAATGGGCCAAAGAACTAAACAGACATTTCTCCAAAGAAGACATACAGATGGCTAACAAACACATGAAAAGATGCTCAACATCACTCATTATCAGAGAAATGCAAATCAAAACCACAATGAGGTACCACTACACGCCAGTCAGGATGGCTGCTATCCCAAAGTCTACAAGCAAAAAATGCTGGAGAGGGTGTGGAGAGAAGGGAACCCTCTTACACTGTTGGTGGGAATGCAAACTAGTACAGCCACTATGGAGAACAGTGTGGAGATTTCTTAAAAAACTGGAAATAGAACTGCCATATGATCCAGCAATCCCACTTCTGGGCATACACACTGAGGAAACCAGATCTGAAAGAGACACGTACACCCCAATGTTCATCACAGCACTGTTTATAATAGCCAGGACATGGAAGCAACCTAGATGCCCATCAGCAGATGAATGGATAAGGAGGCTGTGGTACATATACACCATGGAATATTACTCAGCCATTAAAAAGAAATCATTTGAATCAGTTCTAATGAGATGGATTAAACTGGAGCCCATTATACAGAGTGAAGTAAGCCAGAAAGACAAAGAACATTACAGCATACTAACACATATATATGGAATTTAGAAAGATGGTAATGATAACCCTATATGCAAAACAGAAAAAGAGACACAGATGTACAAAACAGACTTTTGGACTCTGTGAGAGAAGCCGAGGGTGGGATGTTTCGAAAGAACACCATGTGTATTATCTATAGTGAAAGCAGATCACCAGCCCAGGTGGGATGCATGAGACAAGTGCTCGGGCCTGGTGCACTGGGAAGACCCAGAGGAATCAGGTGGAGAGGGAGGTGGGAGGGGGGATCAGGAAGGGAAATACATGTAAATCCATGGCTGATTCATGTCAATGTATGACAAAACCCACTGAAATGTTGTGAAGTAATTAGCCTCCAACTAATAAAAATAAATGAAAAAAAAATTAAAAAATAAAAAGTGCCTTGGAAAGGAAGGAGATCAAACCAGTCAACCCTAAAGGAAATCAACCTTGAATGTTCACTGGAAGGACTGATGCTCAAGCTGAAGCTCCAATACTTTGGCCACCTGCTGTGAAGAACTGACTCATTGGAAAAGATCCTGGTGCTGGGAAAGACTGAAGGCAGGAGGAGAAGGGGACGACAGAGGATCAGATGGTTGGATGGCATCACTGACTCAATGGATTTGAGTTTAAGCAAGCTTTGGGAATTGGTGATAGACAGGGAAGCCTGGTGTGCTGCAATTCATAGGGTTCACAAAGAGTCAGAGGCAATTCAGCAACCGAACAACAAACAACTGGAGAACCTGTTATTATTGAACCAGGTCCCCTCCTCCATAGCCGAAAAGTGTGCACACCAGGGATAGGGAAGGTTTGTCTGCCTTGAAGAAAAACCTGGTAACTCGCTATGTGGCCAAGGGGCAGCAGATAGTGTGTGCAGGAGGCCCTCCATATACCACACTCCACACATGCCTGGCTTCTGGACGGAGAGTCTAGGGGCTTGAGGCCTGCCACTTACATCTTCAGAAAGAGAACAACAAACAAACAGAAAAGCAGACAGAGAGATCACTGCCCTCTGGGGTAACTTGATTCAAAGAAGTGACAGGCTCCCTTTCAGTGGAGATGGAGACAGGCCCCCAGATCTCCCTGAAGGACTTGGAGCCAGACCTGGACTCAGGGAAAGGAAAACATCTTGTTTCCTGATCAACAGCTTCTGCCATAAAGTGCTTTAAGATCTGTTTCCTGGTTCCCCACATGCGCCCCAATCAAATGGGTTTTCCTGCATGAGTTCTGACATCTCTGGGGACGTCATTGACTGAGAGGCCATAGCTACAGGCAATAAAATCAAGATCATGAACAAGGGCTTAAACCTGACTGCCCACCCTGAACCGTGCCTCCTCTAAATATGATGAATAAACAAGGTAAAACAGAAGGGGGTTTTCCATGACACATGGGTGGTTATACTTACACACCGCTTATCACAAAAGGAACTATAGAACCTTTCCAACCCACGCTTTTGATGGATGTGTAGTGGGCCCTAAATGTTGAAAGGATGTTTAGAGGGTGGTATTTTAAGTCAAAGAGAATGAAAACTTCTGTCTTCTCTGAGAGACTCTGGGATCTGCTGTGGGAAGCAACAGGACGCAACCAAGGGACTCCCAGGAGGCCAGGCTTCCAAGTGGTAGCTGCTGCGAGGCCAGAACACCAAAGGGGGAGGCTGCCCCGTCGGGGCCCCACAATGAAAGGGAGTCAATTTTATCTCCTGTGTCAGATTTCCTAATCACGTTAGCCTCTGTGAGAATTCTTTAGCTCACAGCCTTTGGATCAGTCTTATTTCAAGGATCGAGCCTGTGTGCTGGGGCACTATTGGTAATTAAAGGAGCTTTTGATGCCAGAGTGCCAAGGGGTCTGGAGGGTCCCCCGAACTCAGTTTGGAATGTGGCTGCTGACTCCCAAGGGGTCGTCAGAGCCAAGGTCACTCTATGAGCAAAAGATCTGCACTTGAAGGCTGAGCTGCTTTTTAACATACTGACATCTTCCTCCTCTTGCCCTCCTGGGAAAAGCGGTATGATTCTATCAGGGGAGAGCAAATTTCCTTGAAACACGGGAGCTGGTAACACAGGGGCCCTCAGCCTTAAGAAACATGACTCTGCCTGGTACATTAGACACAGGATGGCTGATGGGCTAGAATCGGGTTTGTCCCGGCAAATTTTATGCTTTGACTTTTGTGGAAAGAAGATCTTCACCTTAAAAAAAAAAAAAGAAGCATCACTTGAAGGGCTGCCCTCCTGAGGAAGTAAAATAATTACACCTTCTGGGCTCTGAGAATGCTCTGGAAGGAAAGGGTGAGCGTGTTCTGTGTGGCTCCGTGACACAGAAGGCACCTGGAGACCCAGCCTCCCCACAGGATGCAAGAAGCCTGGACATATTCTCTCCAGCCACTCGGGGTCACGCCGTTGCATTAAAATCTAAACAAAGCGTCACCTTATCGTGATGCCCTTGGTTTCGTGCTCTCAAAACCACAATCAGGCCAAAATCGGCACCCAGATCCACTTCCAGAGGCCATGGAAACTGACAGAGCTAGTATTTTGCAGTGACCTGCTGAGGAATGACTGCTCATAAACAGAAAGGGGATTTGCTAACTATGCAGGTTTGCTGCCAGGCCATTATGGCTTATTTAAAACAGGTCAACGTGGACTCTGGTTACATGCTGAAATTCATAAAACTTTTGAACATGTTATGTCCATCTTATAAAATTGGAACGTCTGTGTACAGTATATTTTAAAGACTTTCAGATATTAAGCGTTTCACACAGGCTGTGAAAAATGTTGGACTCCCCTCCCCCTCCCCTGTTCCCGTCTTCCCCATCTCAGCATCAGATGTTATTTGGGGATAATGAAAACCAGAGAAGTCTTCGCCTGAATAACTAGGTTGTCTAACTGCATTACGGGAAAATGAAAGATCAGACTGTGATTGCAAAGGGCCAACTTAACAGCTACAGGGCCTTGGGAAGGACATACATCTTGTAACCAGCCGAGTTTACTGATGTAGACCCTTGATACCTCAGTCAGTGCCATGGCTCTGGTGAGAGAAATTTAATTTCTCTCTGCTGAGCTCCGCAAGGATGGGATTCAACTGGAGGGGTTAAACTTAACATGAAACAAGGATCTGAGGTATTTTCGGTGACGTCTAATCCAATCAGAGATGACAGAGGGGGTAAGAACAGGAGCTGGCCAGACCTCAGAAACTAATGTCTTTCTCCGAATACCGTCTGTTTCTACTTACAGATATATTACCCTAAAAATGCAGACTGGTGTGTTGAAATCTTGATTATGGATGGTGAGTTTCCCAAAACCTTTTAAACAAAGCTTGCCTCATTGTAGCTAACAAATACGTTTTTAGTGGCTGGTAATTATTTTAAAGAATGTTTTGGAACACTTGCAGATAAAATATCCTCAAATCCGTCACACACACACACACACACACACACACACAGAGTCAGCTTCCCCATGTTCAACCAGGAGCAGGGACTGGTGAGACCCGTGGCAAGAGACAGCTTCTCTAATGTCCCTTTGTAAGACTGTCTCCCCCAAATCAAACCACAAACCAAAAAAAAAAAAAAAAACCCCAGAGCGAAAACCCAAAACCAAAAAACTCACAAACAAGCAACTTTGCTTTCATCCCACACTGGTCCTGCCCTTCCTCATTCCACTGTAACCCTACTGGTCTTCTTGCTGCTATTCCTTAAACACACACTCCTACCTGGGGCCTTGCATTTCTTGTACAGTTGGTCTGGGATGCTGCCAACACACGCAGCCACACCTCACCCACCCCAAACCCTGTACATCCCGGTCTCACTTCCTTCAGATCTTTGCCCAAATGTCACCTTCTCATGAGGCCTTCCTTGTCCATATCACATCCCTTCCTCCTCTTCTCTCCCTCTCTGCTATTTTTCTCTATTATAACACAGTCTTCTGATAGACTAGTCTGTATATTTATGTGTCTTTGTCAATCTCTCCCTACTATTACCTCTAGTGTTTGTAACAATGCCTGACACTTAGGAGGCAAGTTAAAAAGTATTTGTTAAATGAATGAAGTTGGGGAGGCAAATTCAGTAATTTGAGGACATCTGAACACAAAATTGACAATTTTCTTCCGTATGTCAGAGCCTCAATGTATGAAAGAATGACACAACTGCTCCTTTAACATTTTCAGGATCCTCAGACAAAAACCAAAGTCCCTAATCTGATTCCAGCCATCTATCTCCCTCCCTTTCTCCCCATCCCACCCCCAGCCAGTTCTAGATGCCCTTTTTTCTTTCTGTTTAAAGATCAGTACTAGGAAAGTCATAAGAAAAACCTGTGTGAAAGAAAAGTCCATGTTTTGTTGATTATAGCCATAAACTCTAGAAACAGTATATCCAACGAGGGACTTACTCAAATACCATTTGAATTGGAACCTCTTTCTTCAAGAATCCTTCTTTCAACAGCCTTTGTGCAGTGAAATAGACATATCCAGTGGGCTGCTGGGTTAATTACAGCTCTGCATAACTCTAACTGTCCCAGGGGGAAGAGCCAGCCTCGCTTCGCCTGTTTAAAGGTGTCACTTGCTTGACTTCCTTCTTGATCTCCTTATATTATTTCCAGCCTGCCCTTCCCCAGGAATGATTCCCTGTAAAGATATCCAGGAAATTCACAGGCTGAAAACACACTGCCGGGGGTCAGATCCCCACAGCTTTTATGTCTGACACAGACTACTATACAATGCCGTTTGTTACTGGTTTGGCTGGAGGGTAAGAGAAACGGTGGGGGAGCAGGGGGAGAACCAAGCCAATGTGGCCGCCCCTTTTGGGGCCAGAGGTAAAGACCATATCCACAACCCATGGGCGTCCCTTTCTCTGCTTTTTATCCTCGTGATTCTTTCCCTTCCTACCTCCTGTATTCAGACACTGCACTGTGTCTGCTCACTGACTTAAATCTCTACATAACTAAATTAAAAGCGTCCAGTCTCAGGTAATATACCCTCAATCCTGTGTTGACCAGATATGCTGAGACAGTGTTGACTATATATTTTATATATAGACTAGACATCTGCTATAGTAATAGCCACCGTGGTCAAGTTTAATCTCCTCCACCAAGGAGACCTTCAAGCCAGTGATCAACTTGACCATGAATCTTTCATGACACTGAATGTTCCCGCTTCCTTCTGCCATGTCTCCTGGGTTTGGGTTTCAACAGCAGAGTCTGGATAAGCAAATGTTGCAGCTGGTCCTCTGATGTTCCTCTTTCTCTGCTGGGAGGTTTACAGTCTAGAGACTGCTAGGTGGGGCTGGTAATGGCCACCTCAATAAGAAGCTGAGGTCATAGGGAAGCTTTGCTGACCACTAACTAGGGCCTCATCCTACTTCAGAGATGGAGGAGCGTGAGGGGGGCACGGGGATAAAAAATATTCCCCACTGGCCACTTTACCTACAACATTTAATCTTGTTAGCTTTTCCCTCAGGCATACAATGCTCTTGCCAAGATTATAACTCTTCCCTAAAATTTCTAGGTCATTTTTCCATCCACTCTTGCTAAGCCATATGTGTCTCATGTTGTCCTTGAAGGGCCAGTCTCTCACACTACCCTATGGTGATTCTTCAAAAACACAAATCAGATTAAACCACTTGCATTATTCAAAGACCTTCCAGGGGCTTCCCTTCTCCCTCAAAGAACATCTGAAACCCTTCAAGCCTCAGAATCTTGTCTTCATCTCTGGCATGTGTTAGATACAGTCTCAACCTTTTAATCTGAAGATGGAAAGCTTACTTTCTGCTGTTGACATTCCAGCAAACATTTTTTTTTTTTTTTTGCAGTGGTATTCGGGGAGCAGGGCAGAATTAGACCTAGATTCCTCTAACCACTAAAAGATGAAATGCTAATTGTATCAGTTTAGAATCTATCAGAGGGTCTGGCTTTGGACATCAGTCTTGCCAGCAGTGGGGGTTAAGGATAGCCTCACACTTTCAAGTGAGGCCTCGTAGAGGCCAGTCCAGCTCACTTACTTAGTAATGATAATTTGGTCACTTATTTAATCTCCCTGGGGCTCAGGTTCCTTGCGCATCAAATCGGGATAATGAAAGCACCCACTTCAGGGAGTCGTATAAGGTTTAAATCACATAATAATGAAAAAATATTTTAAAAAATCAAATATAGTGCCTGACATAACGAACGTATTCAATAAGTAAAGTATTAAAAGAAATGTTAAATGTACACCTTTGGTACAGCATCTTTTCCTCTCCCAAATGATCCTCACCTAAATGGAACTTTTCACAACTATCAGGTCAGATTCCCAACCTCGGTCTCACCCTATTAGGCCACAGTCCTACTCCATCCACCAAGTCATGCTTAGCTAGAGAAAGATAGAGGCTTTGTGGAGGCTGAAGACTAAATACCTACCAGGGGTGCTTTGTAAGAAAAAGGACACAAAGTTACGAACGTAAGATTAGGTATTAGGTTTTGGAAGAGGCCCTGGCAAGTGAAGAGGCCCTGGTTTGAGGCTTGTACTCCACAGCTTCCTGGTAAACCCACCTCTGTGCACCCCACTTTCATGTAGGGTGCATGGAAAGCTCTGAGGCTGGGGGAAGGCAGACCTTTGTCTCCATCACTCTGGAGTCTCAATTTCCTTATCTTTAAAATGAAGCTAGGGCTTCCCAGGTGGTCTAGTGGTAAAGGATCCGCCTGCCAATGCAAGAGATGCGAGTTTGATCCCTGGGTCAGGAACATCTCCTGGAGTAGGAAATGGCAACCCGCTTCAGTATTCTTGCCTGGAGCATCCCATGGGCAGAGAAGCCTGGCGGGTTACAAGTCCACGGGGTTCCAAAGAGTCGAACATGACTAAGAGAGAAAGCACAAACAAAATGAAGCTAATAAGAACTTGTTCAGGTCCCACAGCCCACGCAAGAAGTAGATAACTGTTTACCGTTATTTTCCATCAGTTGCCAAACCTTGCTTATTTGAGATCCAAAATGAACTGAATCCCTTTTCTTCTCTCAACCCCCACAACTGCTGAGTTGGAATCACCACCGTCTCCCACCTGGACCTTAGGGAGTCTCATTGCTTCTGCATCTGCTCCACCTCCCAGAGTCCACTGTCTACATAGCAGCCACAGTCAGCTTGTTGAAGGTCAAGTCCGATCTTCTCTGCCTTGTTTTCAAACGCTACTGTGACTTCCAGCTGATCTTTTCAACGTCAGTTTAGTGTCACTGCCTCCCACTCATTTTTAAAATCAATACATCTTGAGGACTTCCCTGGTGGTCCGGAGGTCAAGACACTGTGCAGAGGGCATGGGTTTCATCCCGGGTTGCGGAACTATCGTGCGGTGTGGCATGGCCAAATTAAAAAATAAATAAATAAAAATAATATCAATACATCTTATTTAACAGATTTCTAGGTATTGAACTGTGAAAAGAAATTACTCATTTTAATTCATAGGTAGATGAAATAGCTACAAGATTAATCATGTATTTGTCCACAAAGAAATCTTAACCAATGCAAAAGAGTAGTGATATTTAAAGGCTGTATTTCACACTAAATTTTAAGGGAGCGACCATGTCCATTTTGCTTGTAGCTGTGTTCCTGGAGCGTACTTTATGACCCAGCACACAGTAGGTTTTGATCAGCATGTGTCAATGGAAAGAATAAATGACTGTACAAATAACAGCTGTGACTGATAGCAAAGTTGCTTTTCATATAGAAGATACTGAATTTCACGACTACAATGTTCAGAACCCTAACATGTTGACAGGCGAGACTGGAAGTGCTACATAATTAACATCGTCATCTCACATTAATCACCAGGCACCAAAAATGTCTTCCTCCCCTTGATATAACAACTTCTCCCATAGCAGCTGGTGCCACAGTTTATCCAAGAGGGCTTCATTTTGCTCAGCATCCCTGGGGAACCTCACTTTCCCAGAAAGGATGAGTTACATTGCCGGTTAAGGTCCTAAAGCTAGTGCCGGTCAAGAAACCCAAATTCCATTTTTTTTTTTTGCCATCAAACACATAGAGGCAGTTACCTGTTTTCTCCATTCTTTTCCAGGTTTGAAAGATAGAATGAGCACATTGCCGGCACCTTCTACCTCCTTCCTACCTCTTGTCCAAGGCCGGTCTTCGCTGTGCTGCCCTGACCTCTGCCCCCACCCCCAGTCTGTCTTCTCCACAAGCAGCCTTCTCACAAGTCCTCCTCCCACCTTCCTTGTACCAGGATGTGCAAATGTCTAGCTGTGGCTCACCAGTCTCCTTCAGGTTGACCAGCACACCTGCTCAGCCCCCTCTAAGCTTTGCCCTTCTGTGAACAGTCTTGGTGGTGAACCTGATCCCTTCCCCTGGTTTACAGCAAGACCTAGTAGAGTGCTCCAGGGTGTGATGGCTGAGTGTCTGCTGCAGGTGGGCCCACTAGTCCCCAGGTAGCTCCTTCCTTGTGACAGCACAGTCCACTGGTCCCTCCAAGTAAATTACCACCAACTATCATCAACCCAGTGGCTCAAAGAGGCCAGGTGATAAAGCACAGAGAAAGCGAAGACTATCTGAAGAACTCTACCTCTCTTGACTTGTCCCCAGCTTCTTTCAGCCAATGTGAAGTTATTTTCTACACCCTGTTGCCCATTATGGGCTATCTGTACCTGCAGCCTGAACTCTCAGTGGCAAAGAAGTTTTGTCCGCAAGTGATAGGTTTCAGGCAGTTGTCAGCAGCCTGAGGAGGCACCCTTGGGATATAGTCCTTCCTGATGCCCCCAAATCATGTCAATACAAACATCATCAGGGAACAGAACCATTCTACAGATGCCTTCTCTCAGCAGGGAAAGGCAAAAGGCCTTTTCTTCTTGTTGTCTTTTTCACCTTAAAGACCAAGGACCAAACTGGGGTTGGGCACAAGAAAGTGGCTGAAGAAAGCCTCATTCAATCTCTAAAAGTCAGCAGAAATAGGCTGCGTGGTAAATTTTCTTGATTTTTCCTGCTTTTTTTTTTTTAATGGGAAGCAAAATAAGCTAAGGGGTTCCCCTGGTGACTCAGTGGTGAAGAATCCACCTGCCAATGCAGGAGACTTGGGCTTGATCCCTGGGTCAGGAAGATCCCCTGGAGGCGGGCACAGAACCTACCGCAGTGTTCTGGCCTTGGAAATCCCACGGACCAGAGCCTGGAGGGCTTCAGTCCATGGGGTCACAAAATAGTCGGACATGACTTAGTGACTGAAAGCAATAGAAGAAGCTAAGAATACTATAAATGCAAAGAAAGCTGTTGGCATGAGGAAGGCAGAGGAGATAGTGATAATGAAGAAGGCATTAAGCCCAAGTGCTGAAATGGGGTAAACGGTCCTTCCCCTGCACTGGGAACCTGCCTACAGACAGGAAGACATGTCAGGGTGACCTCAACGCACGTTCTTCCCCTTGGCATTCAAGAAGGGTATTAACCTAGACCTGCTTAATCTGGCCAACCTCATATTCCAGTGACCCAGAAGCTCACTCTTCCTCCAAAACTGTGCTGTTGACCATTCCACCTGCTGGGAGCATTTTTTCCGAGCACCTTCCAAGACAAACTCATCCTTTAACCACCATTCTTTGTCATTGCCTCTCACCAGGTCTCTTGAGTCCATTGGATGCTGACAACATTGGGTGATGCGAGCCTCTAGCAGACCAACTGTGCTTGCTGTGAAACACTGGGCAAGTTATCTGAACTTCCTGTGACTCAGTGACCTTCCTTTCCAATGGGGATAAAAAAACAAAGCCTACTGTACTGTGTCATTGCAGAGATTAAGGGAGCTGATATATGCTTCGCATACAGTGACTGTCCTACAAACGCCACTCCATTCAGTTCATCACACAGTATAGCATCTGCTCCTATGCTGTTCTGAACCACTCTGCAACAGATTCAAATATGTCCTCAACCTGCCTGGAAGCTCTTCGAGGATACACGTCATGCCTAAAACCTACCTGAAATACGTCAAAGCGATAGGGGTTCAGAGACTCCCAGAAAAGCTACATTTCTGAGTATCTACTCTAAGTTAAGTACTGCAATAGATGCTGCTGAAACAAGATGGAAGACAGGGAGGCCTGGCGTGCTGCGATTCATGGGGTCGCAGAGAGTCAGACACGACTGAGCGACTGAACTGAACTGAAGATTCTTATCATTTTGTTTTAATAGTTTTAGTTGTACTTCCTAATTTGCACCGTACATATCCTTAAAATTCTGGCTTTTAAGCAGGAAGGCCTGGCGTGCTGCAATTCATGGGGTTGCAAAGAGTTGGACACGACTGAGCGACTGAACTGAACTGAACTGTAAGTTAAGCACTGCAATAGATGCTATAGAAACAAGATGGAAGAGGTGGTGGGGAGCTCACTTGGTGGGGGCTATATGAGGAGACACGTCTTTTCTAAATTAACAGCTGCCCCCTCTGCGACCCCATGGACTGCAGCCAGGCTCCTCCGTCCATGGGGTCCTCCGGGCAAGGATACTGGAGTGGGCTGCCATCCTCTCCTCCAGGATCCCCATCTCCTATGTCTCCTACACTGACAGGCAGATTCTTACCACTGAGTCACCTGCGAAGCTTCCCCTCTCCACCTTCTTGTGACTGCTCTGAAATCCTTCGGGAGGACGCTGGTGGCATGCCTGCATTTGTACTGAGTAGAGCTACAATTTGTTGAACATTTTGTTTTTATTAAAAATTAATAGCTGCTTTTGACCCATATGGATTAATTTTACTTTCTCTAAAGTATCTCCTTAATTGACAAACTACCATTAGGTGAAAGAACCAATCACACCAGCACACAACTCCCTCCCTCCCTCCCTCTGCCAGTCTTCATCCCCCTTCCTCTCTCTCCATGTTGTCCTGCCCGAGTGTCTTAACAGACTATTTCCATACCAGCACCATGAGATCAACTACTCAGGGAACACACCAGAACAAAGGTGGGAGGGGTTCTTGATGTTGATGCAAGGCCACCCTGAATCTACTACAGGGCAGTGAAGGGAGGCTTGCAAGACAAGAAATTCACTTTCAGGAGCTCAGAAGATTGACACGTGCAGTTCTTGTCAATTAACAGGCCTTCTGGGCTTATCAGCCATCAGAGGCTGCTCAATGTGCTGCTTTATCACAGTTTGGCAAAAATCCTTGATAAACTCCCAGAAAGTGCTGACAAGGTTATTCTAATAACCAGCTGGACAAAGTCCATTCACTGTTCATTGCAACATGTGCTCTGTGGCCGTAGCAAGGGGGCGTGAAACTTCCTCTTCTGCTAAAGGGAGGTTTTGGTGGGAATACTGAACTGTAACAAAGTGCTGTGACCAGGTCCCCTAGGATAAACACCCTGCCCTCTGCTGGGGTTTTCTCCAGGCTTCTATATCCTTCTGGGTGAACATTTCTCTCCCCTCGCTTCCTAAGACTCTGCCAAAGCAAGGGAATAGGAACACTGTGTCTTTATTGGGGCTAGAGAGTTTCAAGAAGCCTCCACTAGGGATGGATCCAAAAGAACTCTCTGCCCTGAAACAGGAGACGTTTGTACCTAAACCCTTCTTTCATGTGGAGCACTACAGACTTCACAGCTTTCCAGCGGGAGAGTCTGAAACCAACCAAACTTGTCAATTTCAAGTCTTGGAGTAGGCAGGTGGAGAAGAAAAGTGACGAATGACTGATTTTGTTTCCCTCAGCCAATTTTTTTTTTTAATGGCACAATCCAACAATGACTAACTCTCTCACATTCACATTCATTAAAAAGATGTACCCTGACACAGGGATGGTACACAGAAACACAGGAAACTGCATTTTTCAAAAATAGGAAAGTCTTTGAGAAATGATCTACTCACTTTCTCCTACATCTTATTATGACAAATTTCAAATTCAGAAAAGTAGAAAGAATCTTACAGAGAACACTTATATATCCAAAACAATATTTTATTGCTAATGTTTCATTATATTTATTTTATTTTGTAACCTATCCCATCTAGCCAGCCTGTTATTTATCTATCATTCCAACTCCTTCTTAATTGCTTTTTAAAAAAACTACCTTTTAAAAAAAGCTATTTGAAGCACACTTTTCTCTAAACTCTTCTGAGAAAGGCAAATCTATGAAATGAATAAAAATCAAGCTATTCTGTTGCCATATGATTTAGCAATTACATGCCTGGGCATATATCTGGAGAAAACCATAATGTGAAAAGATACATTTACCTCAGTGTTCTTTGAGCAAACTCTAGGAGATAGTGGAGGACAGAAGATCCTGGCGTGCTGCAGTCTGTGGGTTCACCAAGAGTTGGACATGATTTAGCAACTCAAGAACACCACCACCCCAAAGTTGACAGCAGCACTGTTACCGACAGTCAAGATATGCAAGCAACCTAAATATCTATCAATAGATGAGTGGATTAAGAAGATGGGGCACAAATACACAATGGAGTACTGTGCTGTGCTGGGCTCAGCCGCTCGGTCATGTCCGACTCTGGGGCCCCATGGATTGTAGCCTCCAGGCTCCTCTGTCCATGGGGGTTTTCTAGGCAAGGATACTGGAGTGGGTTGCCACGCTGTCCTCCAGGAGGATCTTCCCAACCCAGGGACCAGACCCAGGTCTGCTGCATTGTAGGCGATTCTTCGCCAACTGAGCCACCATGGAAGCCGGATGGAATACTACCCATCCATAAAAAAGAATAAAACAATGCCATCTGCAGCAACATGGATGACCTAGAGATGATCATACTAAGTGAACTAAGTCAAACAGAGAAAGACAATACTGTATGTTATCACTTAAATGTGGAATCTAAAATTTGATACAGACGAACTTACTTATAAAACAGAAACAGACCCACAGACATAGAAGACAAACTTATGGTTACCAAAGAGGAATGGGAGAGAGGGATAAATGAGGAGTTGGGATCAACAGATATATGCTACTATATATAAAACCAACAACAAGGTCCTACTGTATAGCACAGGGAACCATATTCAGTATCTTGCAATAAACCATGATGTAAAAATATATATATATATATAATATATGGTGGTTTAGTTGCTAAGTAGAGTCTGACTCTTGTTACCCCACAGACTATAGCCTGCCAGACTCCTCTGTCCATGGGATTTCCCAGGCAAGAATACTGGAGTGGGTAGCTGATCTCCTCTCCAGGGGATCTTCCCCACCCAGGGATCAAATCCAGGTCTCCCACATTGCAGGAGGATGCATTACCAGCTGAGCCACCAGGAAAGCCCCTTATATATGTGTGTGTGTGTATACATGTGTGTATATATATGTGTGTGTGTATACATGTATGTATATATGTGTGTGTATATGTGTGTGTGTATACGTGTGTGTGTGTGTGTGTATAAGGGGCTTTCCTGGTGGTTCAGCTGGTGAAGAATCCGCCTGTAATGCAGGAGACCCGCGTTGGATCGCTGAGCGGGGAAGATCCCCTGGAGAAGGAACGGCTGGTACTCTGGCCAGGAGAATCCCATGGACTGGAGAGTCTATGGGGTGGCAAAGAGACTGAGCAACTTTCAGTGTGTGTGTGTGTGTGTGTGTGTGTAAAACTGACAGCTATATACCAGAAACTAATACAACCTTGTAAATCAACTATACTTCAATTAAAAAATAAAATAAAATTTAAAGAAAAGCAACGATTGTGAAATGTAAAAAAAAAAAAAAAACCAAGCTACTGTGGTTAAAGCAGGGTCAGGCCCCTGATATCCTGACAACCCATGCTCACTCCCACCTGCTCCTTTGGATCCAGGGATGACTGAGTAAAATCCCAGATAACTCCTCACCTGGCAAATGGGCCACTGAGCCCCAAGAAAGGTGTGACCTTATCTGACTATTCCCTTGCTTTGTGTCCTTGGGTCAGTGATCACAATACATTTCAATGCTCTTAGTTATAAAGAGGAGATAATAATGACACAAAGCATGGTAAGATTAGCAGCAAATTCCTGGCACATAGTAAGTTAATGCTCTGCAAACTATAGTGGTCCCTACAATCATTATTAGTATTATTAATGTTATCATGACCACCACAACATCTTGGAGAGAATGAAGAACAGCCTCCAACAGGATGAGCAGGAGAGAGGAAAATGGTGGGAGCCTGGGGCGGGGGTGCAGACAATTCCACCTTGGAGCATATACTCAGCCTGGAATGATTTAGTCAAGTTCACAGCAGTATGTCACTGAGAAGAATCTCTGTGTCTTCTGCGTCCCAAAGGGTTATTTTAAAGATGAAAAGGGAGAATAATTATAAACATTCTGGAAGCACATTTCTGCAGCAATTCAGGTGTTCCTATCGTTATTAGTAGCAATGTTGTTCCAGAAACTGAGAAGTCATACCACCCCCGAGCCACTTGAGAACAAGGTTTCCCTCTTCCTGCCTTGACACAAACCACTGGGGACGGCTCTTTCGACCGTCATCTACTGCCATCGTCCCCCAAAGAGAAGCCCATCATCTGGTTTATCCACCAAACCAAATCAAACCTCTAAACTAATCCAGTGGGTTTCCAAGGGCCTTTCTGCCCTGACACCAAACGTCTCCTGAGATCTATCCGTCACCACTTACCTGCTTCCTTTCCCGAGCGTGAGGTTCACTAGTTGCCAGATGCACCCATCTCTCCATTTCTCCCACGCTCGCGGATCATTCTAGAGTCTGTGCCTTGGCGGAGCAGAGAAATATAGGACTGGTCGGGCACTAAGGAGGCCTGGAGCCCATGTCCCTCCACGTCTGCTTGTACCATAAGACTGCGGCGTGGCCACGCCGAGCTCACTTCACAGACAAGGAAATGGGGGCAGAGACAAACCCGCTACGCTTGGGCTTCTGGTGAGTAAGCGCTTCTGACTGTGCTTCAGAAAAAGCTAAGGCAGTCTCCCTGCTCAGGCTGGTTATCTCTCAGGCTATGGTTCTGCTGCCACTGCTTCCAGGAAGCCCTCCTCACTTCTCCCGTCCCTCCGTGGACCTCCTGCAGCACTGCACAGACGCCTGGGCAGCTTGAGAGAAGACTGGGCAACACGGAAAATGGGTGGGTTTCAGAGCTGGGCAGCCCTGCCTCTACTCCTGATTTTGAGTCTGACTGGTCAGGGGTCAATTCTCTCATGTGCATCTCACGTGGCTGATCTAACAAGCTAACCCCTGCAGGCGAGCAGACTATCTGCTCCATGGGGTGGAGTGGGAGGTGCCTGTTAAGTGTTGGTCTCTCTCCCCACACCCCTCCCTTCAGAGTTTTTAATCTACCTCTCCTGAAGACTCGACTCCTGGCCATGAAACAGCGAGGGCACACTGCAGGCAGGGCCCGGCGGTGCCGCGGGGACCAGGTGAGCCTCTGGCCCTGCTGTCTTTAGCAGACCCCTTGTCTTACTGAAACTTAGCCTGGTGAACCTCCCCCACAGACCTGGAGGGAGCTCCCAGGGCCACGTTCCGGTACCGGGCCCATCACCTGTGAGCTGTGGAGGAGCCTGGGGCGCTGCGTTTTTGCAGATAATCAAGTCCAGGTGATTAGACTCTGTGTGCTGCAAAGCAAACAGTGCCTTGTCTGTGCTCAGGTTCAGGTTACCCGGTGGGACGGCGCCCAGAAAGTAACTGAGAACACCGGTCAAAATGCCTTCTCTGTGCACAGCCCAGCTGGGGTTTTCAAAGAGCTGGGGCTTGTTCCGAGGCTGGACTCACACAGCCTAGCTACTGTCCTGGTGACCTGGGTACACGAATGTCCACTTGCGGGCTGGGAGCTCTGCAGAGACATAATGCGCAGTTTGCAGGGCGGTCTCCCTGCTCTAGGATCTCAACGCCCTCCATCTCTCCTGGATCGTCCAACAGTGGGGAGCTACCTTGCACCTCAATGTCATGAAGGATTAGCAGCCATCATTCTCCCATCACTAACAGTCATGCAGGGACAAAACTGTCCTCTCAAAATCTCAGAAGGGAAAGGGGAAAAAAGCCACATGACTGGTGACTTAAAACGTGGGATTTGTCACACAAGTTTATACACAAGGGGAGGAGAATGGCACTTGTCCTTCCTCCCTTTCGGGTTTAAATGGAAGCCAGTCTTAACTCCGCCTCCTTGGGGGAGACCACTCCATCCAGCTAATGAAGAGAGCCCCTAGTCGCCCAGTGTGGACAGTCAGTTGTCCACTTCAAGCCTGTGTTGGGGGCGACTGCAGGGTGACAGGCAGGCGCACCTGTCCGGTCTCCCCCTGCATGCATCAGGGCAGCCACCCCCAGATCTCTAAGATGTCCTCTGTGCAGAGAGGGACAGTGCTGAGCTTCCTCCCATCAGTGGGCCACACGAGTCAGATGCAGGCGCACTGTCAGGAAGCTACACAACTGGTTCTGGGGGGACACAGCGGAGCAGGAAACCCCAGCACCCATCCAGCAAGGCGGTGGCTTGCTCACCACTGGGTTTATTCCTACAGTACAGTCCCCGAGAAGAAATTCCTGAAAAGGAGCAAAGAAGTAAATTTCCACCAACTGCCTGGCCACCTCAACAACGCCTGAGGAGGGAGGTGGATAGACGCCTCCCCTTCCCTTCACCCTAAAAACAGCTACTTCCTGTTTAAGGAGCTGAAGAGAAGAGCAATTCACCTACCCACAAAGGCCGGCCACTTGGCAACCCGCCAAGAATCTAAAAGAAACCTTGAATTTCGAAAACATAATAGACAAGGGAGTCAGCTTAAGAAAAGATTTCATCTATCATCTGACAAGAGGCTGGGGGTCATGGAGGAGGGTATTCTTCATCCTGGAAAGACCATGCTAAAAATCTCAAAAATGCGCAGAAGGAGTGGGGGCTGGTGGTGGGGGCTGGGCTAAGAAGACATTCTGAGCGTGGAACAGAGGCTGCTGTTTCAAGGAGGCTTCTCATTTCTTCTGACGGCCTGACACAGACGTGTGGTAGAGAGGTTCAGCAGCGTGAGCAGGTTAAGTCACGTGAGGCAGAGGAAATCACTGCCCTGCGAACTGAAGGGCTGCCGCGGGCGCCCGGGGCCTGGGACCCCACAGGAGGGCAGGGCTCGGTGAGCCTGGGCTCCAGGGCGTGTGTTCACGGGCAGCGGCCCTCCACAGGACAGCTGAGGCGCTCTTCGGACTTGTCCGGGCTCAGTCCTTCCTCGGCTCCTCTCGGTCTCTCAGAAACGTGAGGAGTGTGGCCTGAGGTCCCTGGGAAACCGAGAGGCCGGCACGGTGAGGCTACGGGTGCTCCCGGTCGGGGTCTCTGCTCCCCACCGCCTCTGAGACCTGGGATGCAACAGAAAGGGCCGCTCCCTACAGAGACACTGATGATTCTGAAGGGCTTTTTAATCATCGGAGAAAGATCAAACAGAGGTCAGGAAGACCTGCATTGTACATATCTAATGGGAATCTGAGTCTGCTAAAATCACGCACCTGCATCTCTGTAAGTGACACATGAGACAGACCAGCCAGCGTGTCACCCATCACGGCAGATCTACCCATGGTCTGGTCCACCCATTGCAGGTAAAACTAGGTATCCAGACACCTCTTCCTCACCAGAACAGAAGCGACTCTCAGCTCACTGTGTGTTAACTGTGCCAAGATGCGGACCTGGAGGTCAGAGCTGCTTCTGTGTGGTTCTGTGATTGGGCTCCCCAGTCCTGTGCTCAGAGCTGCCACTCCTCAGGCAGAAAGGCCACCCCTCCAAGCTCTGGGGAGCACGTGCTGAGGTGGGGAAACAAAGCAAAGACAAATACTCATTGCCATGACTTCCTGACACTAAGGTGGTAACTACTAAGCACCACATGTGGACATGGCACTTCCTCCCACTTAATAAGACTGAGCCGTCAGATGAGGAAAACGACCCATTTTACAGATGAGGAAACAGGTGCAAGTCACATGGCTGGGAGGCCAGACCCAGGCCTTCAGCTGTTGCAGTTTGCAGCCCACAGTGCCCACTATAAAGGGAAACACGGCTCTCTCCTCACCCCAAACAGCTCTGCTCACCCCCGACCCCACTCCTTTCTGGATGAGTCATTTGAAGAAAGCTGGGGATGTCAACAAACAGGCATGACGTAACAGCTGCCCGGGAGCCGACTTCTGCAGTGGCACCCGCCAGGCCTCCTGGGCAGCCTTCTCCCCCAGGGTGGGCTGCAGGGGGACAGGGCTGCACAGTGGGGCTGCAGGGCTCTAAGCGTCTCACGCTGCAGGCTCCCAGGGCCCCCAGCCGATGTGCGCAGCCAGGTGAAACCAGGGTCAAAACAGACACCCACGGCAGCTGCAGCCTGGAGGAGAGGTCAAGAGCGCGGTCGAAGCTAAGGCAGAGGGCTTGGCTGTGTGGGCGTCTCTGGCTGGGAGTGTTCCAGGCCTGGGGCTGGAGACCAGCCTCTGGAAGCATCGCTGTCCTGCCTTCCCCGCAGGAGGGGTCTGCCCAACCCCCTGCTCCTTGCCAGGGTAGCAGTTCCTGCCTCTTTGCCCAGTTCTCCCATCTTCTCTCTGTGGTTTACAAATCCGGCTGCTGCTGGTGTCTCTGAGCACTTTATAGAAAGTGGGCAATGCTTTCCAACATTATGGGAAATTAATTAATGGTCAATGACAATAGAATTTCTCCCAAATTACACATGACACTTGCATTAAAAGCAAACATGTTCATCTGGATAGATGTTATCACAGGGAGCATCATAAGAATTTACAACGATTTGTCAAGGATAAGAAGTACACTTCCTTTAACTAAGAGTTCTCTTTAACCAAAATAAGAATAAAAGCCTTTAGGAGTAGTTGTTAATTAAAATAACAATTTGGCCATGGGCTATGTAAATCTTCGGTAAGGACGGACTTGGTGGCAAGTGGTTGGTGGGGACACCAAAGCTGAGGCAAGTGAGCCAGGCTGGCTGCGGGCTTTATGGGGATGTACAGACGTCATGGTTTTGCGGAAGTGCTCATGACTTGTTTGCATGTCTTAACTCATCCTTCCAACACCCCAGGGAGGCAGGTATCAGGCCAGCTTGAAATCTAAGGCTGCTGGAGTTGAGAGTGTGTGAGGAGAGTGACAAAGCTGTCACCAGATGTAGGTTTTCCTGACCCCAAGCTCATGGTTCTTTCCTAGAAACTTGTGTCTCTGCTGGGCTTACTGTGTGTGCATCAGAAGCCTTGAGCACCCTTCTGGAAATACAGAAGGTTCCTGCACTCCACCTGGGAACTCTGGCATCACAGTCTCCAGACGGTCAGTGTTCCGCCCCCTCTCTCCCGCCACTGCACAGGGCACCAGGGGTGACCGTGGTGCAGTCAGGTGGGGGCCCTCCCTCCACACTCATGTTCCTTTCTGGCCACCTGCCCAGGTGTTAGATTTCGTCATCTGCTCTGCAGGCCGCCACCCTGGGCGTAAGTCTGATCAGACGAAAGAGCTGGGACTGGCCCAGGTGCTAAGAACATCTCTGCTCCTCCTCTCTGGTTCTTGGCATTACCACCCACACATCCAGGATCAAGACCACTGGGGATGGGTTGGCCAGGCCACCGCGAGCATGAGTGCAAACCAAGTGCAAATTCAGGAGCTTCCCCTCGCCCCATAGTCCAGATGTGACAGGAACTTTCTAGTGCCCAGAACTCCCCTGATACTCTCCACTTGCTTCTGGAATTACACTCAGGGATGTAGTGAAAGCAGTGCCAACATCACACCAAAGGCGCCCTGCCTTCCTGGTCAAAATTGAAGATAAACAAATGACAACAACCAGCGCACGGAACAAGTCTGAGCGTGCGTGGTGGGCGTGGCTGAGAAGGGAATGTGTCTCAACACGGGCTCCAACTGCCTAAACCTGATGGAAGCTGGGAGGTGCCAGTGGGCGCCACTTAACACGGACAGCAGTAACACCAACTATCATGTCAGTAAGTCCCGTAAACACATTTCACCTCTTCACCACAGCCTTGCCTACCAAGGAACTCTTCCACTGAGGCTCTAGAGAGCTTCAGTGACTTTTAAGTCACACCAGCAGTCAGTTATGAATGCTAGGCCTTCTGAGTGTCAACCTTAAGCTCACTTTCCTCATCAGTAGATCCCAGAGATGGGTGGAGAGTTAGAAACTCGACAACCATGGTCATTTACTGTTTGACTGAGCCAAGAAGGTTTAAACAGAGAAATTAAGATGGTGTGAACTTAACAGAACTAGAGGGTAGACACTCATTCAGATTTTGCAATCTGACCACATCAGAAGGTTTGGACACCCACACCCTCTGTGGCTGTCGCTGTTTTGTGCTTACCAAGAAGCTATTTCTCCCACTCCTCTCTTGCTAACAGAACTCTTAAGGCAGCAGAATGCCCAGGGACTGTCATGCTGAATCAGGGAAATCCAGGTCCTTTTTCCAGATTTCTGTTTTTCCCTTTGTCCCTGGACTGGACTGTTTCAGCCACAGAGACGTAAAAGGCCCCTGATCGCCTGCTTCCTTCCTGCCTGCCTTGTATATGTTCTGCAAGGACCCATGAATGCTGCCTTGTAAGAAAAAGGTCTTTACGTGAACCCCAATGTTCACTGCAGCATTATTTACAATAGCTAGGACATGGAAGCAACCTAGGTGTTCATCGGCAGACGAAGAGATAAGGAATTGCAGTACATATATACAATGAAACATTACTCAGCTATAAAAAAAGAACACATTTGAGTCAGTTCTAATGAGGTAGATGAACCTGGAGCCTATTACACAGAGTGGAGTAAGTCAGAAAGAGAAAGACAAATACTATATATTAATGCATATATATGGAATTTAGTAAGAGGGTACCAACGATACTACATGCAGGGCAGCAAAGGGGACACAGAGATAAAGAATAGACTTTTGGACTCAGTGGGAGAAGGTGAGGATGGGATGATGTGAAAGGACAGCATTGAACATATGTACATTACCACATGTAAAATACATGACCAGGGTGAGTTCCGATGCATGAAGCAGGACACCCAAAGCCGATGCTCTGGGACAACCCAGAGGGATGGGGTGGGGAGGGAGGTGGTGGTGGGGGGTTCAGGATTGGGGAGACACATGTATACCTGTGGCTGATTCATGCTGATGTATGGCAAAAACCACCACAATATTGTAAAGTAATTATCCTCCAATTAAAATAAATTGATTAGTTAACAAAAAGAAGAATAGGTTAAAAGAAAAAAGGTCTTTGCTTACAGGACTCAGTTAAAGACCTGAAGATGCGGAGATTATCTCAGATTATCATCAGGGTGGCCCTAAGTGCCATGCCAAGTGCCCTTATAAGAAGGAGGCAGAGACCAGTCGCACACGAGCAGAGAAAGCCACGTGAAGACAGGAGCGGAGGCTGGAGTGAGGCTGCCACGCAGAGGCAGGCGGACAGCCACCAGGAGACGGCAGGGGCACGGGGCAGATTCTCCGCTACGGCCTCTGGGTGGGGTACAGCCCTAACGGAGCCTTGATTTTGGCCCAGCGGGCATGACATGGAATGTCTCGACCCCAGAACGGAAACAGAATCTCCTGCTGTTTTAGGCTGCCACGTTCGTGGTCTGTGACAGCGGCCACAGGAAACTAATATGTCCCACAGCCACCGACAGGCGTTCTGTTACTGCAGCCAGACACAACGCGCTTCCGTCTCTCGGCCGCACTCCCAGGGCTGACACAGGGGCTGCTCCCTTTCTGACCGCGAGATATACTTCTAGAAACCCTCAGGTCCCAGCCAGTCTCCCTGATTCCAGTCTCCCCGGGCCTGGAGCTGCCACCCTTCAGGGAGCACAGCTACCGTTAACATCCCCATCGCGTGTCTGGGGCAGCGAGTATGTGCAGCATGTCGGATGCCCACATTCGTGGAGCAGCCGCCCTGGCAGGCAGGTTCTGCGGTGCCCTCGGCCTGAAAGCACAGGGTGCGCTCTGAACACTTGGGGGGACTGCTGAAGGTGGCAACTCCGTGGCACACATCACACGTGAGGCTCTGTGTTAGCAATCACGTAAACATCCCCGGGACTTCCCTGGTGGTCCAGTGGCTGAGAATCCGAGCTCCCGATGCAGGGGGCCCAGATTCAGTCCCTGGTCAGGCAACAAGACTCCACGTGCTGCAACAAAGACCTGGCACCACCAAAGAAAGAAAGGAAAGACAGAAGGACATCACTTGGAGTTGGGAGTCCAAGATAGGGAGGATGTGGGGAGAAAGAGAAGGGCCCAGAAAGTTGGGGAAGGGACTTTTTAAAAATCCTACTCTGTACTTATTTTAACAGATGGAAGTAGTTACGTTTGTTGTAAGGTGTGTATGTAACCTGTGTTAACTTTGTGGTCTGAAGTGTTTAGCTATCAAGCGGATTCTTTAGTAGACCAAAATTTTCTGTCACTGAAGTGTTCTGAAGTATATACCGTGATGTTTAAAAGAAACACTTGTTAAAGCAAGTTTTCATCTTCTGGGATATACTTTTTAAAACTTCCATCCCCTGTAGTTATGACTGCATGTCCCAGGCCTCTAGAAGTTAGTGTGTTAAGCTGAACCAACTTGATTGGAGTCGCTGTCCATACATAGGGCTTGTTTTCCAAAGAAAAATATTGTTTAGAGTAGCAAACTTATAAGCCTGCTCAGGCATGTTGTAAAGCCGCTGGAAAAGTAACTTGGAGCAAGTTTTGTGAATGGAAATGTAGTGCTCAAGTCACATTCTGCTTTAAAAAGTTGTAACAAATACAGATGAAAAAAAAAAAAAAAATCCTACTCTGTACAATAGGAGCAAATTCAGTGGAAACGTACTTAAAAGCCTTCTCAAAAGCAAAAATGGGGCTCAGGTAGAGAGGGAATCTTGGTGAAATCTTCCTGATTATTAAAGCTGCCTCTGCCACCATTCTTTGCTTGGGGCCCATTACTTGCTCCTTGGGGTACCTCCTGCTCCTCCAAATGCTTGGTGACTTCCTGTCTAAAGTCTGTTCTTCCTGTTGAATCTCTCTCTGCAGGGCCCCCCTTTCCAAACTTCACTGACTGATGCCGTAGCCAAGATTCATGTCTCTCTGATCTTCTGCTTCTTCAGGACTACTCATCCGGGGTCCCATTTCTTAAGAGATCTGCTTCTGAGGAGTGGACGGACTTGTCTGTAAGGGATTCAACGCTAATGTGCGTCAGGGCTTTGTTTGGTTTTGGTTTTTGGCAGGGACAGCAGGGTGGGGGAAGCAGTGGTAGGGGTAACTGTGTGGAAGAGACTAAAATCTGAAATTTATCGAGTATTTATTACAGGCCATATCATTCTAGATGTTTTGTATCCAGATTAAGAAAAACAAAACAAAACAAAACAAAACAAAAAACCCTGCAGCAGCTCAGAGGCATTAAGTAAATTTCTCAAGGTCAAGTCCCCCAGCCTGTCCTGATGGGACTGGAACGGTGACCTCAACCACCCCTACCTTTCCAGGCATCTCCTCCGCCCTTCTACTTTCTAGACCTCAGGCTGCCTGACCTCCACAGGGCCCCTCAGGATCACACCTCTTGGAGCTATGGCTTGGCCTGCAGACTGCACAGTTCCCGCTGTTTATACCAAAGGCTAGCTATCATGAAGAGCTCAACCAGTTTAAAAGCACATGTCTTACCATCAGGCAAACACTGGAGTCTATCTACTGAGGTTAAGAATCACAGATGAGGATTGAAACTGTGGTCGACAGTTTGGTGAGAAACAGGTATTTTGCATAGCCTCAAAATATCTCCCCACAAGATCCTAATTACTCTGAAAGGACAAAAAATGGTAACTTTACACTGAGGAACCTCGTGGGTCTTACTTTCATTGAGTGATCCAAGTTGCATCCCTATGACCAGCAGGAAGACGTCATGAGCCCCTGATGTGATGCACCAAGAAGGGGCCATCACTTCCAAGTTTTTCCCGCCAAGATGGCATAACCTTAATCTAATCAAAAGAAAACATCAGTGCTCTATAATGACCTAGAGGGGTGGGATGGGTGTGGGGAGGGAGGCCCAAGAAGGATGAATATATGTGTACATATAGCTGATTCACTTCACTGTACAGCAGAAACTAACATAACATTGTCAAGCAATTATACTCCGATTAAAAAACAGAAAAGAAAAAAAAAAATAAGACAGACCCAAATCAAAGCATGGATGGCCACAAAATAACCTGTCTGAACTCTTGAAAAATATCACAGTTATAAAAGACAAAGAAACACTGAGCAACTTTCCCAGATAGAAGGAGGCAAAGAAAACCTATAGCAACTATATGCAGTGTGGGGTCCTGGATGAATGCCAGGACCAGAAAAAGGACACAGTTGGGGAAACAGGTGAACTCTGAATAAAGGTCTGTAGATTGCGCTAACAGTATCATATGAAGGTTAATTTTCTGATTTAAATATCTGTTGTTGTTTACTCAGTCATGTCTGATTCTTTGTGACCCCAGGGACTGTAGCCCACCAGGCTCCTCTGTCCATGGGATTCTCCTGGCAAGAATACTGAAGTGGGTTGCCATTTCCTTCCTCAGGGGATCTTCCCAACCCAGGGATTAAAATCAAGTCTCCTGCATTGGCAGGCAGATTCTTTACCACTGAGCTACCAGGAAAGCCTTAAATATCTGTACTCTGGTTTTAAAAGATACAGTTTTAGGAGAAGCTGGGTGAAGGGTGTAAGGGAACTTCCTACACTATTTTTCTGTAAGTCTAAAATTATTTCAAAATGAAAAAGTAAAAAAAAGAAAATCCCCCAAACCCAAAACCTTTCAGACACTGCTTTCTTGAAGGATCATCTTCACGTTAGAATTCAGGTGGCAACCGCTGGTGGGCCCTCTAGGGGTCTGCGTACCTATCACACAAGCAGTCACTTGGTGGCTGTTTGAAGCTGGTCTTGAAAGTCAAGGTGCTCCATGTGCTAGCGTCTGGGGGTCCTGAGCTCGGGACCCCTCACCCTGTGCTGCTCCCAGGGTCAACCCCGCCTGTGCAGAGTGACCTTCCAGGCAAGTGGAGAAGTCCGAGGAGCTGGTTTCCTGCTGAGTTTTTAGAGGCCTCTGATTTCACTTTTTAAGAAAAGAGGATGAGGAGAACGGTGGGACACCCAGCTCTCCTCTTTCTACACAGTCTCCTTTCAGGCTCTGGGGAGATCGACGTGAAGGAAGAAAGGGGCAAAACGGTTCTGCTAGGTGTATCTGGTTCCCTTTCCTTATCTTAAGCCACTGGAAGCAGCCCCCTTCCTCACTTCCTGTCTGAAGCCTTCCTGAGGCAGCCCCAAGCAGATGGCTCCCTGGGCTTTGCTCCCCTGCCTCCGTGTGTGGCAGACGGGGCGGGGCAGGGGGACTAGTCCTTAAGAGCCCTTCCACTGCCAATAGGCCAGGCCAGCCAGGCCCTGATGGGTGGCCCCAGGTGGGACCGCTGTGAACCAAGGGTCTTCAAGACTGGCTAATCCTGAGTGTTCTAGGATGGTGAATCAGCCCCTCTCACCTACAGACCAGAGCATGGAAGCTTCTATGAAGAGTTTGCTCTGGTGTTCTTTTCTTTCTTAAATTGGTGTAATTGCTTTACAACATTGTGTGAGTTTCTGCTGCACAACGAAGTGAATGAGCTCTCTGTACACTCGTACCCTCCCCTCCTGAGCCTCCTCCCGCCTCCCACCCCACCCCGCCCCTCTAGGTCATCGCTGAGCTGAGCTCCCTGTGCTAATAAGCAGCCTCCCACCAGCTACCTACTCTACACACGGGAGCGTGTATGTGTTAGGGCTACCCTCCCAATTCATCCCACCCTCTCCTTCCCCACGGTGTCCACAAATCTGTTCTCTACCTCGGAGTCTCCATTTCTGCCCTGCAAATAGGTAAAAATGGTATTGATGAATCTATTTGCTCTGGCTTTCTTACAGCAAACTCTGGAATCGGAGGATACAAGTGAGTTGCTTACTGCTGGGCCTGTGGAAGTTAGATGCTAAGTACTGTCACCAGCGATGATGTGGTATAACTTCTATACTGATCAGAGAAGGCGTGGACGTATTGTCACCAAAGCATTAGATTTTGCCTCAGTTCTTCCCTTGTTCCAAGTCCCTCCTTTGTAAAATGAAGACTAAACATTCTTTCCCCCAAGGGTGTTGGTTATGAGGTTTAAATGACCAACCGTTTGGTGCTTTAACACATTTGGTACAAGAAACCAGA
This sequence comes from Odocoileus virginianus, assembly GCF_023699985.2. Taxonomy (NCBI): domain Eukaryota; kingdom Metazoa; phylum Chordata; class Mammalia; order Artiodactyla; family Cervidae; genus Odocoileus; species Odocoileus virginianus. Next base: position 28,905,332 of record NC_069706.1, read on the forward strand.
CAGGTCACACGACCATGTGAATGTACCAAACATTCCTGAAACGTACACTTAAAAATGTCTAAGATGAGAAATTTTGTTCTGTGTGTTTCACCATAACAACAACAACAAAAAGTCATTCAGTATATCATTTTAAAAAACCCCACACAAACATCAGTTGCTAGGATTAATGTATCGTCACTTTGTTCTGAATGGTTACCATCACCACATGCATTGACTCCTAGATTAGATGCAGACAGACTCCCGGCGCTCTGGCTGGGCTCCCGCTCGCTCCCACAGCTCCAACTGTCTCCGAAACCCAGATGGTTCCTGGGCTCCCAGACACCACCCTGCAGTTGGGCTCGCTCCTGCACCATGAATGTGCACAGTCTCTTCAACCCATGCAGCGGAGGCTCCTGCCAGCCGCTCGCTGGCCTCACACTCTCTGGCCCCCGTTATGTACGCATGTGCTCCGCTGCTCGGTCGTGTCTGACTCTCTGCAGCCCTGATGGCCGGAGCCCACCAGGCTCCTCTGTCCATGGAACTTTCCAGGCGAGAACACGGGAGTGGGTTGCTACTCTTTACCCCAGGGATGGCACCCGCAGCTGTCATGTTTCCTGCACTGGCAGATGGATTCTCTGCCACTTGTGCCACCCTGGAAGCCCGTATCTCCCCATTCTCAGTCTCCAAGTCATGACATCATCAATACCCACCCAGTCAGCCTTACTTGAAACCTGACCCCCACATTCCAGGGGTCACAAAATCATGTCAATTCCACCTCAGAAATGCCTCCAAAATGTAACTCCTCCCTTTTACACCACTTTATTATTTTTTTTCCATTTATTTTTATTAGTTGGAGGCTAATTACTTTACATCATTACAGTAGTTTTTGTCATACATTGAAATGAATTAGCCATGGATTTACATGTATTCCCCATCCCGGTCCCCCCTCACACCTCCCTCTCCACCCGATCCCTCTGGGTCTTCCCAGTGCACCAGGCCCGAGCACTTGTCTCATGCACCCAACCTGGGCTGGTGATCTGTTTCACCCTAGATAATATACATGTTTCAATGCTGTTCTCTTGAAACATCCCACCCTCGCCTTCTCCCAGAGTCCACAAGTCTGTTCTATACATCTGAGTCTCTTTTTCTGTTTTGCATATAGGGTTATCGTTACCATCTTTCTAAATTCCATATATATGTGTTAGTATACTGTAATGGTCTTTATCTTTCTGGCTTACTTCGCTCTGTATAATGGGCTCCAGTTTCATCCATCTCATTAGAACTGATTCAAATGAATTCTTTTTAATGGCTGAGTAATATTCCATGGTGTATATGTACCACAGTTTCCTCATCCATTCGTCTGCTGATGGGCATCTGGGTTGCTTCCATGTCCTGGCTATTATAAACAGTGCTGTGATGAACATTGGGGTGCACGTTACACCACTTTAGTTGAGATCCCGACTGCCTCTCATCCAGCCAAGGATGATGACAGCAATCTCTTTGGTTATTGTCCTTCCTTCCACCTCAGGAATTAATTCTACCACTTCCAGGATTAATTCTCTTCCAGGAAGTCAAATCTGATGTATCATTCACCAACATACATGGTACCCAGTGGGCGCCCATCTGAATCCAGTCTAAGAACTCTGTACCTTGCCATACAAGGTCTGTTTATATGTAGCTGTTTATATCAACCCACATTTACAGTCATATGTTCCCCCCATCCCCTATCATGAACCTTGCTTCATTGTAAGTGTCTCTCCATATGCTAAGACTGTCACAACTCTTCAGTTTTTGAAAGTAATATCCCCATTTGCCTATTACCTGCAGGACTCTTGCTGCCGAACAATCATTCACACCCATGTAAAATCTAATCGAATACCTCTTCTCCCAGATAGCAGGGTTCAGCCAGTACGCCCTTCCTCAGCATACACTGGGCTGGGGCGCAGGTTAATAATTCATCAAGGTACTTCAGTTTTCTCTTCAATTAGACCTTCTGTCTCTGCAGGCTTGTTATGTCTGCAGCATTGCTCCATTCCTCGTGCTCAGAACAGTGCGTGGCTCAGCACACAGAGAAGCCTGTTGAATGAACTATGAGTGGAAATGCTGTGGCTGAGTTTCTTAACTTCCAATCTTATGACAGTCATTTCGACAAGGCTGCCTGTTATAGTTTAAGATGTCCCACACTGGACACAAGCTAGGTACTCTGGGATGACCATAACTCCTTTGGACAAGTAAGTTACATTTTGTACCCTGGATAAGTAACTTACTAACTGGCATCTCAGTGACTTCAAAGATCTTTGTGTCTCTCATGGGGACTGTCATCACCTACTGTGTCAATAGCATTAATGAATTCTGGGCTGTTCTGAATAGGTGTACTCATGAATTCCTACTCTCAAAAATCCTGTGCCCCTCTATAACTTAATTAGCTTTCTATTCTTTAACATTTTTATCTTCTGCTTTTATTTTTTCAGTTAGTATCTTTTTTTGACCATGCCAAGAGGCATGTAAAATCTTAAGTTTCCCAACCAGGGATCAAAACCATGCCCCCCCACAGTGGTGGCACAGAGTCCTAACCACTGGATCACCATGGAAGCCCCTAAATAGTTTAATTTAAGCAAGACAGACCCAATCTGTGCATGGCACTCAAGATAATTCTATGGAAATTTAGGCAAGTATCGTGTATAAAGGAAAACATGTTCATATTTCAGACCCTGTGACCAATACTAAGTGTTACCTTTGGATGAAGATCAAGGCAGCTTTGGTGGCTGACAAGAAGTACCCATGAGTACCTGACTCACCTGCAAGGAGGTCAGAGTGAGCTTGGTAGACACACTGTTGTCTGCCAAACTTCCACTTTCTGGATCCTCTACCTACTCCATACAGAGTTACCTCCAGAGCACCTTTGTACAACACAGCCCTGTCTTTCTACCCATAGCTTGGCCGGCCCATAGTCCCTTCCAGAGAACCTGCTTCTCCAGCTGTAACCTGCTGCTTAGCTGCTGTTGTGTGCAACTCTTCGCCACCCCATGGGCTGCAGCCCACCAGGCTCCTCTGTCCATGTGATTTATCAGGCAAGAATAACTGGAGTGGGTTGCCATTTCCTTCTCAAGGGGATCTTCCCGCCCCAGGGACTTAATCTGCATCTTTTGCACTGGCAGGTGGATTCTTCACCACTGAGCCATCAGGGAAACCCGGGCTGACCCAGTCAGAATCCTTCCCATGGATTTTAGTAACTGCAGTGGAAAAGCAGGCAGTCTCTCTTCCACTGGCTGAAGCTGAAAGGTGTAGAGCTCAGAAGGACAGTTCATGGTTTCTACCAGCAGGAGAAAATAATTTCCACAAGCAATCAAGAATAAAGTGGATATGGGCTTCTCAGTGATCCAGTGGTTAAGAATTCTCCTGCCAGGGCAGGGGAGGGGACAGGGTTCAATCCCTGCTCTGGGAATGTCCCACACTCCACGGAGAGACCGAGTCCCTGGGCCACAATGACTGAGCCCGCTTGCTGAGGCCCACACCGTGCAACGAAGGGTAGCCTCTGCTCTATGCCATGACAGAGAGTCCGAGGGTGGCAACAGAGACCCAGTGCAGCCTGAAAAGTAAATCAGTGAAAAAGAAATAAGCCTTTAAGAAAAAAGAATAAAGTGGGCAGACAAAAGAAACAGAGCCAATACAAGGACGGCACTCAACTCCTTGTTCTGCACAACTGAGGCCCAGCGGCACAGCTCCGCCCTCCTGGTGGCGTGGCTATCTCGATACTTGTATTCCAGAGGCCCACACATTCCTCTAGCTTTTAGCTTGAATTTAACTTGTTATTTGAAGTTAAACAAATCTTAAAAACAAAACAAAACCCTGCTAACATAAATACAAAGCTGTTAACTATTAAGAGCTTTAAAATGACCCCATGGTTTCATGAAGGCTCTTGAAGGAGTTTTCTGGAAAGTCTCTAATATGTGGAAATCACATATTTTCTTGAGCTACAGAAGGTTGAGGGATCTTTTGTACAATGAATAAGTGCTGTGTAACTGATTCACTGAGTAAATTGGATTTTTTTTTTTCAGTGTCTACTCTTTTTACAGAGGATCTAACTGCTCATCATTAGAGGTTTGGGATGTGGTGAGGGTACCACTGTAACTCTAGGTTAACTAAGTAGCTAGTCCACATACGCTGTCCTGCAGTCTCTGGGGAATACGTTACTTGAAATTACTGCTGCATTCTAAACAGACCATCTGAGAGGGATAATTGCTTTTCAATGACTGGATCAATATTTTTGTTTTTTACCTTTACTACTTGAGTGATTGAATCTAAGGCCAGAGGAGAAAAATCAGGTCAGTCCCCTGGACCGCCTGCCATTCAGCAGGAAGATCAATGTGCCTGCGAGGGAGTCCAAGGAGGGGAGTGGGCCAGGGAGCACAGTTCTTAGGGCGCTAACTTAATTTCAAATTTCTCAATGAGAGAAGCCATGCTTATCTATGGCTCTTCTGTTGCAGCATTAAAAAACTGCCTTGAGGGTACAAGGTATAACTTGTTTAATGTGTGGCTTATTGAATAAGTTCATGAATTGATGACCCGACCACATATACCAGCCAAGGGGAAGAGCAGTTCGGCCACTCTGCCCAGGAAGGGGAATATTTCAAGCTCTGGGAGAGGGGTGACGGGGCTGGAGATGCAGAGAGAGGTCATTCGGTAGCAGAACAAAGACAATATCCACACGCGCAGGCATGAGTGAACATTCTAGTCCAGCACTCAGGACCCAAAGATGTGAAACGTGTGATGATATGATGCAGAAGACCTAAGAGATGTGGGTTCAATCCCTGGGTCGGGAAGATCCGTTTGAGAAGGAAGTGGCAACCCACTCCCAATATTCTTGCCTGGAGAAGCCCATGGACAGAGGAACCTGGAGGGCTATGGTTCATAACATCGCAAAGAGTTGGACACGATGGAAGCGACTTAGCACTGACGCACAACTCTGGCTGACAAACTGGGCCCTGATCTGGATCCCACTCATTGCTGAGGGACATCCCTAGATGGTCCTATAAGCCTTTCCAACAACAGAGATGATGCTAAGCAATATATTAAAAGAATGAGGCATTTTGCCTAAGTGACTGCTTAGCTAACAAAATCGATGCCTTTCAAGCACCTTAGAAGCACCATTTGCATGCAACTAATGTACTAACAGCAAATGGGGGGTTATTACTCAATTAAAGCTCATCACAGAGCATCTTTTTCAAGCAATATTTTGTTGGAGGTTGGAATTAAAACTGAAAGGGATAAAATGCCATTTGAACATTTCCTTTTAGTCCAACATACTACTGTTCTCCCTGGTCTTTTCCTGTCAGTCCTCAGGCTTACTGGACTGTGGCAGGATGGAAAGCTTGGTGATGAAGAATGTTGCATTAGGAGCCAAATTGGCTTTAAAACCACCAACTGGTACAGGATTACATAAGGCTCGTTACATAAGTTTGTTATATAAGTTTACATTTGGGCTTGTTACATAAGCTCCCCATGACTCAGTTTCCTTGCCTGTAAGCTGGGGACAACATGAGCACCTACCTGGTAGGGCTACAGTGTGGACTACACAACTCAGTACATGTAAAACACATGAACAGACAATTCAAGTAATTTTTTGGTTATTGTTGTGCAGTCGCTAAGTAGTGTCTGACTCTGCAACCCCATAGACTGCAGCGCACCAGGCTCCCCACATCCTTCACTATTCTCCCAGAGTTTGCTCAAATTCGTAGTTATCTATTATATAATTATTATTTCTGTATAACATGCAACACTAAATACCTTATAAAATACAAAGTCAATGAGATCTGGATAAAAGGTAAGAATCCCACCCTTGCTACCATTAGGACACGAGGTAATTTACCTCTTCGATGGATCCTGTTTCCTTTTAAGTAAAACAGGGTTGATTGGGCCTACACGCTGGAGGGTTGGTGTGGCGACTGTATGAAATAATGTGTACAGCGTCCTGACCAACATTTCTAACCGGGTTTATTAGAGCGCTAGGCTGCTGCGTGGACGCATGTGGATTCTGCCACACGAGGACCCAGATTTCCTTCCTTCTGTCTGAACGCAGGCAGACTACTAGTAACGATCAGCCTGAGGCTTGGTGGGGTCTGGCGCGTAGGACCCTGGGCTCTCCTTGGACAAGGAGCTGCTGTGGACCTATGCCTGGGGGTAGGCATTGCAGAGAGAGCTGAGTGCAAGGAGCTCCGCGCTCTGCCCCTGGAGGCATGAGGCAGCCTGTCCCCTCCAGCCGGGGATGTCCACAGACACACACACACACCTGCAGGCTGGCTCCCCGTAATTCTTTCCCTGCTTCCTTCTCGGGGCACGAGGGGAGCGGCCCCTGCTTAGCCCACGTCCCCTCTCCGCCGGGCCGCAGTGCAGGAAGCCAGGGCCCCTGGACTCCCCGCTCAGACTGCCCGCCTGCAGCACACACTGGGGCCGGGGAACTTGCCTGAGAAGCCAGTAAAATTTTAATGCACTCCGTAGCGCGGTCATGTCATACTCGGTTATGGCAAATAATCCCAGATGCCTGCAGAGGCAAGATGGAGCTGTAATGTGCTTGCCTCCTAACCCGAGCTGACAGCAATGATGTACGACTACCATTAGCGGAAAATATCACTTCAACTAACCCATGATCCAGCTCCGCTCGGGGTCACATTATCCATGAGGAACAAATTACACTCCCAAAGTAAATACAAATCTTCTACACAAAATGGGCACAAAAAATACAAACGGGAAGGGGGCGACCCGTCCCCTTGGCCAGCACACCGCTGAGCGACACAGATGATAGAGGACAGGACCAATCACTGGCTGACAGAGGGCCGCGCCGTAATCAGCTCTGCCGGCTCGCACTCCAGCCGGTAAACACCATATCCTCCCCTCAGTGGCAAACACATAATCTTTAACACAGACACGGCCGCTTCGGATATTGACCACTGGGCTGCAGGAACAGCCCGAGCAGCACTTGCCGTCCGACAAGGAAAGCGCTGCTTGGGCTCGATGGGCCCCGAGACCCCCCGCAGGGCGCGGGAGTCAGTGTCTGGAGGGCTCTTGAAGGGGCGGGCGACGCTGAGCGACGCTGTCCGGGGGCGCAGCGCACGGCTGTGGTGGTGCCACGGCCTGCCCCCCTGTGCGCTGGCGACAGGAAGAAGGCAGTCTGGAGAGACCACACGAGACGCAAGAGGCTTGGGGCCGGAAGGTCCAGTAATTCCCCACCTGCCTGGGCGACCGGGACAAGACCTCTTCCCCTTCTGTGACTCAGATAATCAACAGAGCGGCTTCCAGTTATAGAACTAATACTTATAGATCATCTACTAAATGTCAGACACTACTAGACGTGGGGTACTTGCTAAGAGTTGATGATTTAAGAAGGTATTAAGTGTTTACACACAGACACTAGAAGAAGACTGAGCACCTTGACCAAATGTGCTTAGTCTGCGGGGTGTGAGCCTCCACCTCATTACTCATGGTGAACCCTGGGCTGACATGGCCACTCACCTGTATGAGCAAAAACATATACCTGTAGCCCTTGCTTTCTTACCTCGGACAACTGCTTCCCAGGTTAAAAAAATTAAGTCACATTTCAGAAGAGCTTGTACATCTAAGTTGTCAGTGGACCCAAGTTGTGTTTCCTCTGTGTCACTGAGCAATTGTCAAGTCTGAACATGACAAATCCAGTTTTTAGAAGCTGGAAGGTTTGTGGGTGGATAGGTAGGTACAACCCAGGTCTCCTGGAGGGTGCAGCACAGAGGAGAAGGAAGCAAAGATTCTCAGATACCTATGGGCAATTCCCAACTCATCTTCGTATATGGGGGAAAGGGCCCAGAGCCTGGAATCTTAAGACAGCTCATATCTCAGCTCTATCACTTATCAGCTCTTAAGTTTCATCTTCTTTATTTGTAAAATGACATATGCTTGAGAAGATAGTCCTTGAAAGGACTGATCATTGACTGGCTCACTGAAGGTTATAAACAGCGTAGCAGCTAAGGATACACACAGATCCCCACAATAAAATGACACATGTAAAAGTCTTTTGAATGACACAATGTTCTCTGTAGTGTGAAACACTGTTTCATGTTATTGCTGCTGCTGCTGCTGCTGCCAAGTCGCTTCAGTTGTGTCCGACTCTGTGCAACCCCATAGATGGCAGCCCACCAGGCTCCTCCGTCCCTGGGGTTCTCCAGGCAAGAATACTGGAGTGGGTCGCCATTCATCTTATTACTTAGCTATTATTACTGACCCTACTTTGGCCACCTGATGCAAAGAGCAGACTCACTAGAAAAGGCCCTGATGATGGGAATGAGTGAGGGCAGGAAAAGAAGGGGGTGGCAGAGGATAAAATGGTTGGATGGCATCATCGACTCAATGGACAAGAGTTTGTGCAAACTCCGGGAGATGGTCAAGGGAGACGTGTCATGCTGCAGTCCATGGGACCACAAAGAGTTGGACACAACTGAGCGACTGAAAAAAATGATCCTAATCTCATTTGTTCACTTCCCCTAATAAATTAGTAGTATCTATCTATTTTGGCCAAGAAATTAGGGAGTTGAAAAGTCATTAAGAGTCCCAAAGAAGAAAGATGAAGCCCAAGGTGAATGCTCTGGGTATCCAAGGGTTTCTGCTCAGTCCTTACTTCAAATGCTCCATTTTACTGTCTCAGAAAACATGCATATAATCAGCAATGAACCACGCCTGGAACCGAACAGCACTAAAGAAAGCTACCCTGCTTACTCTTCAAGTAACTGGGGGTATTAGTAGGTCTATAGCCAGTACTTCTCAACATGATCCTCCTGAGGACCAACAGGGGAAAGCTTCAGATGGAGGCCAACCTGACCTTCCCAGTTGTAGCTTTGAAAAAAAAAAAAAAAAGAAAAAGAGGAAAAAATAATATCCATGCACTTAATTTTGGGACTTCTGAAAGTATAAAGTTTGGCTAATTATGAAAGTATAAAGTTTGGCTAATTACAAAAGTATAAAGTTTGGCTAATTATGAAAGTATAAAGTTTGGCTAATTATGAAAATATCCTAATACAGAGATTTTATCACATCTTTACCACATCTAGATATGGCAAGGTTGCAAGGAGTGATTCCATTGCCCATCATCACATATCACCAACTAGAAGTTGCCAAAGGGGGATTAACTAAGACACTCACCCCCACATACAAATACACATGTGCATGACCACAAAGAGATGACTACTCTTTACTGAGGACATTCTCTGACCCAAATACAGACTAAGAGAGACTCTTCGGACAACCAGAGAACAGCCCGGGCCATACTCGCTGATAAGCCACCAGATTAAGGATCGCCAGTGCTAACACCTCTGCTTAGGACCTCTCTGACTGTTAGGTGGCTCAGGACTCACGGTCCATTTCATGAGACCGAAAGCCATCATCTCCACCTAATTCCTCCTTGGCTTTGCAACCTTCCCTTCAGCTAGGCCATAAAATCCAAGTCAATGGCTCATTCTAAGGGAAAGCAGTTGATCTTTACTCTGGCAATGTAGAATCATGTATTCAACTCTGGGCCTCTCCTGAAGAATTCCTTTAATAGGTCAAATGATTTCTCATTGTTAACCATTGAGTCCTTAAAAGGTACTATGTCAACTAGCTCACTAGCTCCCATGATCTCCTAAATAATTAGGGTTATTGAGGAACAAGATTAAACTAACTGCTGCCTACTGACAAGTGCATGATGACAGAGTCAAGAAACTCTGTCAAGTCCACGTTGGTTCATCAGTAGGTACTTTCATAAAAAAATAAGTAAGTTGGATGGGGAGGGAGATGGGAGGGAGGTTCAAAAGGGAGGGGATATAAGTATACCTATGGCTGATTCATGTTGAGGCTTGACAGAAAACAAAAATTCAAAAAAAATTTTTTTAATTTCAAAAAAAAATTCAAAAAAAAAAAAAAGAAGTGAGTTGATATGAATGACTAAATTAAAGAACCAACAAACAGGTAATGACCTTGTTTAGACATCAAGCTCATACATAAGTTTCCTTTAGTTACTTGAAAGTGTCAACATGGATGTGTCTAGACTTATCCACACTATGTTTATTTCCTATTAGGAATTTGAGAGAGATAAAAGAATGGAGAAAAATTTTACATAATATTTCTTGTACCTTGGCAAAGAGAAAATACTTTCATGTACATTTCCCTCTGGGTCTGCTATGTTGCTGGGCCTAGGTAACTAGCTACATAGAAAAACATGGTATTCAGAGCTACACCACTGAACTCAGCCTCCTATTACAGATGGCAAAACTAAGGTTCAGCAACATTAGGTAATTTACCCAGGGCCACACACTTGGTTGGTTAGAAATCAGAAGTCAGGTCTTTCAAGTATCCTTCTCCATTACCTGCCCATGAGAACAAGGGAATATCTAGAACCCATTCCTGTCACTATTCAGTCTAAGAAATAAGAGTTTAGCTGAAGATGACTGACCAATTTCTAATAATTTGAGTATTCATTTGATTTATATTTAATAAAGAATATGTACATATATAAATATGCATATATATTAACCAATATATAAATCCTCTTGGGTTTTTCAGGTGTATGAACTGATAGTCTACATACACATTCAGTGTGAATGAAGCAAGTTTTGCTCTGGTACAAAAATGCAATGATATGATGCAGAGAAGGATTTAATGAAACTCAGGATTTAAAACAAATTGCAGCAGAGATTAAATCCAAGGATGGTGTCAATAGGAATTCTGGAAGGATAGGAAGGAATGAAGTCAGATGGAAACATGGTGATGCTGGAAGAACAGCCTAGTGTCACTTTAACCCAGACTTAATCTTGGAGGTTGAATTGATGGGCATCACTCAACAAGAGCTGCAGAAATTTGCCAAATAAAGGAGGAAATTTATAAATGACTCAGAAATATCTTATGAAAAAATAAAATTATACAAGAAATATGGAAGGCTAGGGAAGAGAGCCCAGAAAATACACCTTGGGATTGACATGAGGTGCACTCAGGTAACAGCACCAGTTTTCTGAGTTTTCTGAAGTCGTTTCACTTTTCCCCTTCATTGAGAGATGAGTATCCAGGAAATGGAATGCAAACTTAGCAGAACAATGATCATGACTGAACACCGGGCATATAAAGATGAGAACCTGAATCCCTACTCTTCTCCTGGGCCATGATTGTGTGCTTTGCTGCTATGAAACCAGAAGGGAGGAGAAAATGCCTTTCCTTTCCTGAAAAGTAGGGGACAGCATCTTTAAGTTCTCTCCTGATCAGAACATATCCTATTTCAAAACCAAGGAGGGAGGTCCTACCAGCAACAATGGGGGATGCCTCCTGGGCTTCTGAAATGTTGCTGAGGGTGTGGAATTTTTACCAAGTGTGAAACGTGGTCCATCAAGGGATGGGGCTCTTCCCATCATAAGCACAAGCCATACATCCCGTCTTTCATTTGACATCTCAGCAGTTTCTCGGCCCTTCCAGGAGCCAAGTCAGGCATGTGGTTTGTGTTGGGTTAGGAACACAAGCCTCTGTCAGTTTTCTAGTTGCTTTTCTTAGAAACGGCCCCCTTTCCACACAAGTGAATACAAAATGATCGACACAACACGTATAGCTGGAATTAAAAAGTTAGAATGCACCAAAAAGTGTGTGTATGTTAAAGGGAGGAGGAGCTGACATGGAAAATCCAGGGTTCTGCATTTGCTGCTAGCCAGTATCCCAGCCAGCAGTCCTGGGTGCTGGTGAGCAAGTCCAGGGACCCAGCAACCTTCTCAAGGAGATCATTCCTGTCATTAAAAACCCAGGGAGAGGAAACTGCAAGCAGAAGTCACGCTGAAAGCTTCATGAGGACAAGGGGAATGGTTCACATCTACAAAGACGTTTACGTGTGTACTGCGTGCACTAGGCACCACACATCTACAAACACAAGCACGTGGGGTGCGTGTACACACACAACACCCCTACTGCTTTCAGGTCTTTCTCCTGAGCTGTCAAAATGTTAAGAACATTAATGAAGAGGAAAGTAAATGCTTCTTTTGGACATTTGTTATAAGGCAGTAGTCCTCAAAACCAGTTGTATAAAAAGTACCAAGAAGCTCTCTGAAAAATACGGATGCCACGGCCCCCACCCTGATGGACCTCATCAGACCCCCGCTGCTGCAATGGGCATTTGGAGACTGACAGTGTTTGGTTTGTGGGCTGGGCCACCCACTCCATCACCCTCTGCTCCCTCCAGGATGGCAAGCTTGCTCTCTGCTCAGACTGTGCCAAGAGGAAAGACTGATGATTGGGGTAAGGAATTTAATAATCATTGTTTGGGGACCCTTTCAAATTTCACAACACTTCCATTCAGCCTGTGTCAGGAAGAATTGACCAAGGCGAGTAAGGCTGGGCCTTGGGTTCCAGTGGAAAAAGAAACTCACACCTCTTATCCTCTGGCATGTTCTCTGGCAGACCCTGAATTTTCGGAAGAGAAGGATTGCCTTCCTCCTTTCCCAAGTGATTCTCCCTCACTCGACTCCAAGGAAAACTAATGAAAGTTGACATTTACAGAGCAGGGACCAGGCACGGAGCCAGTTTAACTGTTAACAAAGCTCGAGGTGGGGGCTGCTGTTATCCCCATTTGGCAGATGAGAGGATCGAGGCTTGCCCGTGGCTCTGGAGCTGTGAGGGACAGTCAGGAACAAGCCCAGGCCATCAGACTCAGCGGCCCAAGCACATGACCACTTGAGTACTACCCCTTCCAACCAGCTCGTTCACGTGGCCCACAGAACACACAGGAAGCCGGTGAATGGAAGCAGAATCACTTTTCATCTCCACTAAGATTTCACAACCAAACTGGGCGTGTTTCTCAGCACAACCGGTTGCTGCCAGTAGGAGAGAAAGAGAGGAAACAAGAGAAAATATAGGCCAAACATGGGGAGATATGCATGTTGCCTCTTTGTTCTCCTTATACCAATTCATTTCAGGTGGGGGACTGGAATAATTGCTTAATTTGGGTGATTAAGGTGCCAAGTGCTGCTTCTTTGGTCTACACTAACTGCAAAGAACAATCCCAAATCTAAGATACAGCGTTCCCAGCCTTCTCTGCTCTTCCACCCTGTTTCCACTCTTCACAGAAGTCCTCCAGGGCTGCTGACATTAACGTGAAATGTATTCTCACAGCTAGTGGGGCGGGGAGTGGGGGCGCCAAGAGATGTGGTGCTCAGTGTCCCGTCAAGCCTTCTCCACGTATGAGAATGTCTCCTGCATTTATGGAAAGATCTGCTTTCTAGCCGTCTTCTCAGTCACTTCCACATTAATTAGTAAGGGTATCATTTTATAAATTACAGCTTCGTATCAGAGGAAAGCAGAGTTTATCTTAATTCAGTCAGCTGTGTGAAATACGGTACCCTAATTTTAGACCGCCGGCTCTGCGGATCCCTATGGAGTTAGAGAATGACAGGTCTTCCGGAGAGAAATCCCAGTGGGTCCTCTGCAAGTCTCACTTTTGCCTTCGACAGCCTCCCTGGTGGGGCTGCTGAAAGGATCCCAGGACACTGAGTGGCATCTCTGCTGCCATTAGCAATTCAGATTCAAATGCGAGTCCTCCAAAGAGCACAGGAGGCAGCCCGGGTTAGCTCTGGGGCTCCGAGTGGGCCCGGCAAGAGGCTCTGGCAAGACGGATGCTGACGGGGGCCCAGGCCCTGGTGCAGAGCAGAAGCCTGGGAGGATGGTGTTAAAGTCAGAGATAAACACCAAACAATCTCAGTCCAAAAGGGGAAGCCTTGACAGCCTTAACTACAACGGGGCCAGGCAGGCACCACGGCAATTACGGTCTCGACGGCTCCTGCCTGGGTCCCCTGGAGGAACGCCTGGTGACAGGGCTGGGTGAGACAGGGGAGTGCCGCTGTGGAGGAGCCGCTGGGGATGGAGGCGAAGACCTGCGGGGCGACTGTGGTCTACAGGGAAAGTGGCTGGGGAGGCGAGGCGGGAATTCCCTCCTTTTCAAAGGACTGACCACGCCCAATGGCCCTCTGCGCCTACCATCACCCCTCCCATGGACTTGCCTATGGACATCTCCTATTCTCCATCATTGTCCAGAAATCGCACCAAACTCAAGAGCCATGGGCGCCGGCTATCTTCTCACCCATACCCCTGGGCTGACACTTCGCTGCTGCCCACACTCGGAGATGGACACCCAAGCGGCAGAGACTCGGGGACACAGGTCCCGGCAAACCAGTAGCTGGGGCGCTCCCAGGATGCAGGAAACACCCGGGCCCCCAGATGCCTCTGAAAACTGCAGGCAGCACTGATAATTCTCAACATTAATAGTCAGTGATCTTGTAGACAGGGGTGCTACCCACCAGCAGAGAGTCTGAGGCACTGGCCTGAGACACGGCCCAGGCGTCAGGGACTCGTGTAGCTCCAGGGGCATTTGGAAGCACAGTCAAGGTTGAGACTGTTCATCAAGACACCTTTGTGGAACACAAAACTGGATGCCTTGCCACCTTCTGCCACCGCTGGAGACCGGGACACTTCCTGAACTCACTCTGCCCTGTGTGCTTGGCAGTGCCAGCCCAAGGAAGCCTCGTCCCCTTGGAAAGGGCCACCCACTGGGAAAGTGAGACCTACTGTCACCTGAAACGATCTCCTGTAGCAGCCGGAAGTGCCAGTCTGTCCCTGGGTCCCCGGGCCTGATGGAACGAGATGACGACTGCCCAGGATGGCTCGGGGGCCAGCGGGCTCACTCGACCACCAAACGCCCACCGCAGCCCACAAGCCTCAGGCACCCACTGCACACTGGCTGCTAGAGACACAGTGCGGGGAACAACTTCCAAGGAGTCAGGACTCCCCGGGGGCTGGAGCAAGGAAGCGCCTACTTGTCAGCTGAACAAAAGACGAACCCACGGCCCCCTCTGCAGAGTGTACTTTCACTGTCATCCAACAGCCCATTACCGTGTCACAGCACGGCGCACCCTTCCATAGGTCACTTTGTTTAAAATGACATGGATAATGCACATGTCAGCAAGCTGACAGTCCTAGCCGTCCTTCAGAGATAAAAACCTCAAGGCGAGAGCCTGTTCTTATCTGGGGGACACGCACTGGTCTATCATCCAAGTCAGGCAGAACATGATTTCTCCAGAGAGCACTTTTTTCATTTCCTGATTTTAAGGAAATCAAATAAGCACCATTTGTCTTCATCTGAATATGCTTGACCTGCTCAAATGATGATGTCTCGCATTTTATAACGGGCTGCATATGCTGAATTCAAATTAACGACAGCACAGAACAAGGGCCTTCAGATCTCTCTTGGAGGCTGGCAGCAGAGAAGGAGGGGAAAATGCTGGGCTCCATGGAAAGATCCCACTAAATACTAACCACAGGATTCTGAGTAAAACCTGCCAGCACGTCGGAGGTGAGAGTCAGGGAGAAGAGCTCAGGAGAGCTAGCTGGGCAGGACAGACCCAGAAACCCGGGACGCGGGGAGGATGGGTACATTCCTTTTGGTGCCAATCAATATAGAAACCATGATATTCAGGTTAACTCTTTTTGAAATGCATAGAGTGGCAATAACATTGGAAAGAAATTTGGTCAGAGGGTTGGGACAACTAGAAAGAAAAACCAAACAGACAGACAATCCCTTTGGCTTGGGCCGCAGAATGTACACTTTACCAGGTTGTGATCCGATCTTCTGGAAGCCCCCAAACCGAGCTCCTTGTCTTGGTCCGTGTGGAACTGGCTACACAGAGGCTGGTGGCCAGCAGCCTCGGAACAGAGCATGTACCTGCTGGAAGAAGCACCCTCCCACCTGGACCAGAAGAAGGCGGTCCCCACCTGACAGCCTGGCCCACCTCTCCCCCCACCCCCATGAGGAACAGGAATAAACCATTAACATCAACCAAAACCCATAGCAATAAACCATTAACATTTCTATCAAGAAGGCCAATATGTACACAAAAGCAGGCAGAAGCATATGGGTCAGTAAGAGAAATGCAGGAATGACATTACAGATGCATATTAGCAGGTTTAATGTTCCAATCAAGGATAAAACAAGAAAAATCAGATGGCTATTAAAATAAACAATTTCCTCTTTTAAAATCTTCTATAAAGTGAAAGACGTAGTGTCATATATACACAACATTAAAGGGCTTATTTTTTAAAAGTGGGCCTCACAAATGAAAGATTTCTTTCTCATCATAGGAAATGTCACTGTGTGAATACAGCCTGTCTTTGCAGGAGACGTGCTCTCAGCATGAAGCTGGCACCCCACCCCTCGCAGTGTGTGAGGGAGACCCCAATGTTCATGATGCTGCATGCTGTGCCCACAGTGGGGGCATGAGAGGGGCTTACCTTCTCTTCCTGGTCACTGTCGCTGTCACACTGAAAAGGAAGACAAGAGAATGAGCATTAGTGCAAAAATTGAGTCATGTTTTTGCTATTGCTACAGAAAAAAAAAAGTAAGACAAGTAAAGGAAATAGGAAGCATTGTGTCTGGGCTGGAAAATTTCTTCAGTTCAAGTGCTGTGAAGAGAAATAAAGCAAAGTGCCGAGAAGTCCTCCTACTGGATTCATCCGATGCCCGTGCTCCGTGGCTCAACTTGTGGTCAGTCGGTCACACCGGTGAGCACCCCTCACCGCAAGGCAGAGGGGACGCCCACAGAGGAGACAATCTAGCCCTGGGACTAAGGTAAATCAAGATCATTCAATGGAAGTCAAAGCAAATCAATGTCTTAATGGAGACGTCTTTCCTTTAGCTAATGTGAATGGCGCGCTCTCTCTCCTGTTGCTTTTCTAGAGGAAAAGAGGTGAACCTCTGGGCACTGCATTCTCTCACATGGACTTTGAAAGAAGCAGAACACGAAAGGCAAGGCTCACCACTTGTGATCAGTCAGAGAAAAGAGGGAATATTCTCTATTAAAAACATGCCAAGGACAAGAGGTCAAGGTAACAAGTCAACAATATGGGCCAAAAAAAAAAAAAAAAACTTTAGGTCAGGAAACTCACATGGAATCTAACAGATTCCAACCACTGAGCACAGTTTCAGAAGACCAGAGAATGACAGCTAACCCAAAGCTTTGGGTTCCTCATTAGAAGGAAAGGAAAAAAAGAACACATTTTTACTCCAAAACCAAGAATAAAGTTTTGTTATCCAATACTTGATTAGTAAGAAGAGGATGTGTTTTGTGAGAGTAAATACTCAGCATGTCAATACGTCTATTCATTCACTCAAGGGACCTCGATAAGCACTGCAAGGCGGGTCAGATATTCAGTCAAGACAGGGGCTTGGCCTGAAGGCAGCTTTCGGTTTCATAGTAGAAGTAACCAGCATGGCATGATCAGAGATAAACCTACTCTGTGAGGATGACACTCACGTGGAGCGGAGGAGATACGGAGTGCTGTGAGCAAAGGACCAGGTCGTGGGGAGACCAGGCTGGCAACCCTTATGCTGTCTAGACCAGCACGATGCATGGTTAAAGGGCAGAGCAGATGGCTTCCCTGGTGGCACAGACGGTAAAGAATCCAACTGCCATGCGGGAGACCCGGGTTCGATCCCTGGGTTGGGGAAGATCTCCTGGAGGAGGGAATGGCAACCCACTCCAGTACTGCCACTGAGAGAATCCCAAGGACAGAGGAACCTGGCCAGCTACAGTCTATGCGGTTGCAAACAGTCGGACGCAACTGAGCAACTAACACACAGAGCAGATGGCATGGCAACTGTGAAGGTAGAACCGACAGGACTTGATGACACATGGGTGTGGAAGCAAG
Source organism: Odocoileus virginianus (assembly GCF_023699985.2). NCBI lineage: Eukaryota > Metazoa > Chordata > Mammalia > Artiodactyla > Cervidae > Odocoileus > Odocoileus virginianus. The sequence continues at coordinate 28,923,038 of NC_069706.1, forward strand.
AGGGGTGGGTCTAGGATGACGCCAAGGATTTTTAGCATGGCCGCCTGGACAAGGGAGGTGATGCAGCTATGACCAGAAATGGGAAATAAATTCACTTATAGAGCAGCTGCTGCAGGCTACACACCCACAGCCACTTGCAGTCCCCCTTCTCCCACGTCTGTGAGAGACTGAAAGTCAGATATTCCCACTTCCCAACTTCCCTTGCAGCTAAGGGTAGACATAAGACCCAGTTTTGGCTGGGACTTGAGGAAATGTCTGCTTAAGTTTCTGGAAAACCCTTTCCTCCTCACAAAAAGGAGAAAAGCAGAAGCACTGCTTCTTTCCCCTGAATATCACTGCATAAGGATGTAACGTCCAGATCTGGGGCAGACATTTTGCAAAAATGAGGCCAAAAGCTGAAGTACAAAAACAAGGGAAAAAAGATTCTGGCACAACTGAGACATGGGAACCAACCTCAGAGCAGCCAGGCTTTGGAGTTTTTTGTAAATTAACCTTATTTAAACCACCATTAGAGAGTTTTCAATTGGAAGTAACAAAACCTCCATGCAAATGAGGACATCTACTAAGACTCAGTTTGGGGACTAAACTGTCTGCACGATATGCATTTAGGAACTCACATGGCATCTTCCTGGCCTGTAATATCTTCTGCTCTTCCACTGGCTCCTCAATGCCACAGGGTTATCAGAGCTTTGGTGACAATGCTTTAACCACTGCCTTATTTTCAGCTGAGCTCCCAACCTCAGATTGTGTAAGCTTCCTTTCCTCTGCCTGAAGAGTGACTGCCCTGTATAAGTCAAACCAGCTGACAAAGAAAATGGGTGGGATGAAGACCTCGAAGGCCTCCAACACCAGAGGATGAGGGACAACAGTCCTCCTGATTGTGTGGTTTCTCCATTGCCCTCAGTGAAGCCTTCCTTGAGGTTCTGAAGCTCAGGGAGCATTTTCAAGAATGACAGAGCATGATTCAGGAGGGGTGTGGAAGACAGAAGAGGGTTTTGCCAGGCAGACTCATCTTCCCAGATGTTCACAGCCCGCCTTGTGAGGTAATCAGCGGCAGCTGAAGGCGGGGGCAGAGCATCTGCCCACACCCCCCCCCCCCAAGGACTGGCATGCAGGGGCAGGAAGATTGGGGACGATGGTGGGGATAAGAACCACCGCTGTCCACACCCCCTCCCCCCACCCGAACAGCAGTGTGTCCCTGGGAATGGTTATTCCTATCAAAGTGTTAAGCTTCCTGCTTTCCACAGTCCAGTTCTAATTTCAAGGTCCACTTAATTCTGCATCAAGTAATTACTGATATACCCAGAAGCACCTTGTCTCCAGAGTTAAGCATATGGTGAAGAACTGAGACCTACTGGTATCCATTATGGAAGCAGCACGGATGCCAAGCCGATTAAAAATGCTCAGGCTCCCCACACAACATGCCGGGTGAGTGACAGCCCCTCGACAAGGCCAGTCGCAGAGTCTGCCAAAACAGTCTGTGCTGCGCTGGGGCCCACATGGTGCGCTGAGAAAACAGTTCCATTTCTGGCATTAAATTCCCATACTGACCCGAGGACTTTGCCGTGAGCTCAGCAGGAGCGCACCATCCAATTTACAGCTCCGCTCTCTGGAGCCTGGAGTGCCAGCCCCTGGCAGAGACGAATGATGGTCAGCCCCTCCAGCTCATAAATTATGCAAAGGCAATAAATGCACTCAGCAAACAGCGCCGAACGTTTGCCTAGCCTGGCTCCTAACACACTCTGTAAAAAGCCAGAAGCTCGACACATACAAGAGGTCTATTCCACTCATAAAGGGGGTTTGTTGACAACCCCAGACGGAAAGTGAGCCACAGTCCTAAGGAGTCTTTCTGCTTCACTGGCAGCGGTTTATGGGCCTGCTTTATGAAAAAGGGAGGCTGTTTTATGGAGTCGGTGTGGGCAGAATTCATGGTCTCAAATTCACATTTAATACACTGTAAGGCTTTCACACCCTAAGTTCAATACGGTGTGGATTTCTGGCCAAATGATTCTTGGTCCTGAAAGGTTAAAAGAAGAAGTGTCTGCTCCCCACTCCCTAGATACCCACTCCAATTTATGAGAGTTCACACGGAGCCACCTCCCGAGTCAGGTTTATGTTCTTCATGGGGCTGGGAAATGGAAAAGGCCTGTCAGATACAGAAATGTGGTCCCAGCTGATTTGGCCATTTTAAGCATTTTGACACCAAGGTCCTGTATTGGTTTATTAGCAAACAGGTTGCATGCTAACCACCAGCTAGAGGTGACAGAGTACTCGCCATGACTGGATTTCAAAGCCCTTTGTGAACAGCTGAACATCCTTTCCTCCATTTTAAAAGCCAGACAGAGAAGAATTCTTGGCCACTTAGCCTTCAGACAAAGACATGACCCCGACCTACCACAGACAGGAGAGGGAAACAGGAGGCGTGAAATCCAAGCCACATGCCTTGAATGCAGGATTAGCAGGAGACCAGTTCCTAACCTGGGTACCTGTGTTCATTCCAACCCATCACACCCAACTTCCTCTTCACCTTTTCTTCCCCAAATCAGACCAAACCTTTGGAGGCACCTTCTTCTTTTCCACACAAGTCTTACCTCTTAAACCCAGAAAATAACCAACCAATCCCCACCCCAATATTTTCTCTTTTTGAAAATAAATACATATGTATTAAAATACATGTTCAAAAATCACCCTCCAGAGACTTTCCTGGTGGTCCAGTGGCTAAGACTCCTTACTCCCAATGCAGGAGACCCAGATTTGATCCCTGGTCAGGGAACTAAATCCCACTTGTCACAACTAAGAGTTCACATGTGTAAACTAAGACCCAGTACAGTCACATAATTAAATAAGTATTAAAAAAAAAAAATCAGTCTACCATCTACAGACAAACACCATTAACACATCTGTACAATGTGGCTCAGCTGGTAAAGAATCTGCCTGCAATGCAGGAGACCTGGGTTCGATCCCTGGGTTGGGAAGATCCCCTGGAGAGGAGAAAGGGTACCCATTCTAGTATTCTGGCCTGGAGAATTCCATGGACTGTATAGTCCAAGGGGTTGCAAAGAGTTGGACACAATTGAGCAACTTTCACTTCACTTCACATAATTCATTCCAGCCTTTCCTTCATTCTCTGCATCCTTCACCCACAGATTTTAAGAAATGAAAACAAAGGTTACTATTTGGTAACCTGCTTTGTTTTCACCAAATATGTACAATATTTTAGTTTAATGAATAAAATTTGCCAGTAACCCATGGGCTGTAGCCTGCCAGGCTCCTTGGTCCATGGAATTCTCCAGGAAAGAATCCTGGAGTGGTTTGTCATTCTCTTCTCCAGGGGATCTTCCCAACCCAGGGATCGAACCCAGGTCTCCTGCACTGCAGGCAGATTCTTCATCGTCTAAGCCACTAGGAAAGCCCTCAGTCATGAGGAAGCCCTCTTTTCTACTTTAACTTTTCATTTTTGTCTTCACCCAATATATCCAATATTTTAGTGCAATCAGTAAAATTTGCCAGTAACATCATATTTTTTTAAAAGGCTACACCATAACCCACTGTATGGATTATAAATAATCTAGTAAAAAAATTCCCTAGTGCTGGAAATTTGGACTGTTTCCACCGAACATGCTGGAATTTCTCCCTTGTACACATTCACCAATGTTGCTCTTTCCTCATATCTGCTCAGGGTCCTTCCTTTTCTACATATTCATTCATGTCATTGTCTCCCTAGAGTTGCATGTGCGGGTCTATCATTTCTATATGATTTCCAGGGGAGTCCTTAAAGAATCCCTCAGCTCCAGCTAACATGTGTATGCTAAGACTAAAAAACTCTCCACGCCTACCATCTGCCACCTGTGTGACTTTGGGAAAGTTATTTAAACTCTGCATCTCAGTTTACTTCTCCATAAAGTGTGGGTAATAATGGCATTTTCCTCCTAGGAAGGTGAGAATAAAATGAATTGATACATGTAAATAACTTAGACATAGTACAGAGTAAGTATAGATAATTAATATTAACTGTTATTGACTTATGTTTTGTTTGCTCCACCCCCTTCCTGAAGCCCTAGAAACATTTCAGCTCAAGTATCCATCAAAATCCAGACTCACCATCTTCTGCTCAGCCCACACCTGCCCCCTCCCCGGCTGTTCTTGGTGATGACATCACCATGCAATCACTCAACTGCCTGAGTGAAGAGTCTTGTCATCATCCTTGACTCCAATCTTGAGCAGATCTATCTTCCTCTCTCACCCCGCACTATCGATTCTGTTTTCTAAGTCCTCTCCATCTTCACGGCCATGGTCGCCGCTTTCCTTCAGGCTTTTATTTTATCATTACAAGAGGCTAATGACTACTTTCCAAGGCCTAAGGTCTCTTTTGTTTCTGACCCAAGTCTTTACTGAACAGAGTGGATTTCCTAAATTCCAATTTGCTCATGACACTTCCCATGGCCTAGAGGGCAATGAAAACTCTACACAGTTTCCCGGCTCTCCCACTGCCCTCCGCTTCTCCAGCCCAGTGCTTCTCGGGCTTTCTTTGGAGAAGGACCATTTGTTTTTGTTTTAATTTTCAATACGTTGTAGACCAATACTTTGTAAGATACAATAAAAAATAATTGCTAGAAAAATGGAAAAGGAAAGCAAAGACATATAAAAATATGTTATTATTAGATTTAAGAGATATAAAATTATTCTACAGAATTGCTGTAAAAGTTCCCAAATGCTTACTCTCAACCACTAATACTAATCTTGCAGCAGGCAGTTACAGACCGCTCACAAGGTGGTTTTGGTCTGCATCCACGCTTGGAGTGGTATAATCCTAACACATCCCTTGCCCCAGTCACACCCCAGTACACTGGCTCACACTCTCAGGTCCTCCCATCTTCGCTCTGAACAATGTCCTCTGCCTGGAATTCTGTTCTTCCAAGTTTCCCCCTAAAAACTTACAATTCACCTTTAAAAATACAATTTCCTCTGAGTCTTCCAACACTCTTCTTAGAATTGAGAATTCTTAGAATTTCAGTACTCTTTTTAGAATTAATTGCTTCTGCCTCCATCTCTTATAAAACTGTGTTTTCACTGTTGGCCACAACAGTCTTCCCATCAGAGCACAGGCCCTGTGTAGGTAAGGGCAGTGCCTCCTTCATCTTCCTCCAGGCCTTGAGACACAAGCAGACGCTCAATCATAGTGATAAATCCATCTCACTCATCTTTAGAATTCCTGATTTCATGCAATGTAAGCAAACGCCGATTTAAAAGACAAGTAACTCCGAAGAAAGAAAGGCACAGGAAACACTGACTAACTTAACTGCTTAATACAAAGGAATGTATGTTTGAACACACCAGGTAGGTGAAAATTATTAGCAGAACCAAGAGAGGAGGCTGGTGGCTCAGCAGTAAAGAACCCACCTACAATGCAGGAGACGCAGGAGAAGCAGGTTTGATCCCTAGGTCAGGAAAATCCCCTGGAGAAGGAAATGGCAACACACTCCAGTATTCTTGCCTGGAGAATCCCATGGAGAGAGGAGCCTGGCTGGCTACAGTCCATAGGGTCACAAAGAGTCAGACATGACCGAGCACACACACATACAAGAGAGGTGGGGCCCAGAAGAAACGATGTTATTGTTTAGTGGCTAAGTTGTGTCAGACTCTTTTACGACCCCATGGACTACAGTCTGCCAGGTTCCTCTGTTCATGGGATCTCCCAGGCAAGAATACTGGAGTGGGTGGCCATTTCCTTCTCCAGGGGATCTTCCCCAACTTGGGGACTGAACCACACTCTCCTGCATTGGCAGGCTGATTCTTTACCACTGAGGCCCCAGGGACGCTCACAGAGGAGTATATCTTCCATTAAAAGGCCTGGATAAGACATGATTATGATTTTATTCTATCAGTACATCCTCAAAAGCAAACATCTCTCATTGCCATTTGGGACTCTCAGTATCTGTGTTTTAAGACTCAAACAGAAATAAGCCAAGGTCTGCATCACCTCTGCCTCATTCAGGATGAAGGAACAAGATGGAATTCCAGGGACTTGGTGATGGAATGCATTTTAAAGCAGAAAGCAGCAATCATTGAATATACCACACACAATGACATTGAGGAGGGCATTGCTCTCCATTCTGCTCAATGGACCTTGCTGGAACAGTTATTTCGTGTCTCAAATCCATTTATCATTGCCACCAAAGATGTCAGGGCCGAACACCATCGCTGAACAAAGTTATTTTATACTTCTTTCTGCCTAAAGGAAATGAGAGGAAAATGAGGGAGAACCCCACCTTGTAAATGACAGCACCTATCATCAAGTACGATTTCACTGTGCCCGTGACAAAACAAATAGATTCCCCTTTGGGGCAGGCGGTTTATCTGAGACGGTAAGGACATCCCTCACCTAAACCAATTTCAGAAGAAGCCACCTGCAGAAAATATGACACTTATTTTCTTATTTGAGGAAGCGAGAGAGCGGCTTGGTGACCACAAGCATGTCTGCCACCATCTCCCCATCTGCCCAGTTCCACATGCATGAAAAAGACAATGGGCAGCTCTTTTGTACATGTGGCAACTCCGATGTTGTCCGTGTTTCATCATTCCCTAAAGCTCTCATTTCACATTGTTCACATTGCTCCCGTGCCGGCTTCTGACTGTAAGTTAAATTTAAAGCTATGGGGGCCAAAATAAATAAATAAATAAAGCTATGGGGGCCCTAGAAATAAAATCCGTATCTTAATCCTGAAAATGGTTTGGGGTTTCTCAGTATAAAATGATGTCATCGGTTCCTTTCCCCTTGTATTTCAACAATAACTATGTCTGAGCAAATATAATAGCTCAGGAAAAAAAAAAAAAAAAAAGAAGGCCTAATCAAGAGGCTTCCATCACGGCTCAGATGGTAAAGAATCTGCCTGCAGTGCAGGTGACCCAGGTTCAATCCCTGGGTCGGAAGATCCCTTGGAGAAGGGAATGGCTACCCACACCAGTATCCTTGCCTGGAGAATTCCATGGACAGAGGAGCCTGGCGGGCTACAGTCCATGGGGTCCCAAACAGTCAGACACGACTGAGTGACAAACACTTCCAATCAAAAGATGTGTGTGTCCAAAGATAGTTTAAAAGATAAAAGTACAGCTTCTGATAGTCACCTGTGCACATCTGAAAATAATATATCAATCTTCAGCTGTCCAGCAGGTAGAATCGAGAGTGAACTTTCAGAAGCTTATGGAATTCTGTGCTGGTCACTTTATCATTCCTATATCGGGAGTTCTCCGCACCTGGCATTTTTGCAAGTTCTCAGCTTGAACTGGCCAGAGTTCAGACAACCCATGTATGTGATCTGACGTGCCTAAGAGAAATCTTCAAAAGAAGATTCTTCAGCATCTCTCAGGCGATCACACAGTTTCATTCAATAATTAATTTAAAAGTGACTACTGTGTGCCAGGTTCATTTTGACCACTGATTAGAAGTGCCAATCTATTTCCAGAAATCAAGCTGTCCAATCTGAAGTTTTCCAGCTCACAAATTAATTTTCAATATTTTTTTCCTTTTAGTCACTTGGAAATCCAAGTATAGGAGAGAAAAAAAACTATTTAGATGCTATAAATTTCCACTTAGCTCATTAAAATACAGTAGGGTTTTTGGAAATGGGGGAGAAATGGATATTTCACAAATATTTGAAGTGTTCAGCACTTTTCTTTCCTTAGAAGAAAGAAGTGACATTTTGCCAGGTATAAACATACCTAAACCCCAAAGATGAAACGTACTTAAACCCCAGAGCTCACAAGCCTCAGTGATTGCCAAAATGAGAAAAATGAGTTTCTTGTCCAAAGGTAAAACTGACAGGCTAGGGCCGGGTGATTTGTAAACCGTCTCTTTTAAGCTTAAGCAACAGATCCTTTGCCTCCTTGTCATTGATTTACTGATTCTAAGTCATCAATAGCATTAATCCGTACCTGCCTGGGGACCTATTACAAATGACTTTGAAGATGGTGTGAAGGAAGAGTTTATTATAAGACCACAGCATTATTACCAGGGAGACCTTCTCCGCTATCTTCTTTGGCAGGATTCTATCTGTGACAACCCCTACCCCAACGCCCCGCCTCATAAGGCTGCAGTTTTCTCCTACATCCTGCTTGCTTGTTTCTTTGGGTGGGGCCTGAGCCCCACTACGTTTGCTCCAACTATGGCTTGGTTCTATTCAGAGTCCGGGGTGAGCTAATAAAACCCAAATTTGCTGATGAGGAAAAAGGAAAAGTATGTTATGGGTTAAAATAATACAAGAGTCTATTTTTTCCGCTGTGTTGTGATCCATAGAAATCACCCTGAGCCTTTTCTCTTTCTTCTCTGCCTGGGAAGCCAATTGCTTTGATTGCAGTGATATGAGCTAGCTAAAATGACTTGCCCTTGCTTGTGAGGCAAATGGAACATGCTAATAGAACTTATCGCATTACCCGATGCAAAAGTGCCATAGCTCATTACTTTAAGATAAAAGGATATCATTGCAGACGGCAAGCAGAATTGACTTTCTGAGGCCCGACTTGATGATGATTTAATCAACTGCTCTCTTTCACTTCTCATCTCTGCGCCTGTCGGTTTCACAGGTGCTGTTAAATGAGACACTCAGAAAGTGAGCGGAGGGAAAGAAATTGCTGTCATTACTTTTCAAGAAAGGAGGTATGCAAATTTTCGACAGAAAGATTGCGTTCATAATGGGCCTGGTAAAATACAAGGATCATGCTTGACAGGTGAGGGCAAGCCATTTGTATGTCCTTAAAGCAGAGCAACCTTCCTCGTTTAGAAATGTGCTCAGTAAGAGAAACGACAAATGAGAGGACTGGCGGGGCCAGGGAGCGGTGGGGTGGGACGGGCCGCACCGGGCCCGTGCTGGCCCGAGTTCCACCCGGGGGGAGGGGGCTTAAAGTCTTAGGGAAGCCAGAGGAGCAGCTAACAAAGCCTAGTAGCTGCTCATCTGAACCAATCTGCCAATGAGCTCTTGAAAGACCACCTTAATCTCCTTCATCTGTAACTGTGGAGCCAGCTGGCCTGGGTTCAAATCGTACCTAGATGGCACGTGACTGTAGGACCTTGGACAAATAACCTGTCTTTCTGTGCCTCAGTTCCACTATCTATCAAATGGGGCTATTGATAGTATCAAGCTCAGGAAGATGTTGAGAGCTTTCACTGCATTAATAAATATATTTTATACACACACACACACACACATGAAATGGGCTTCCCAGGTGGCACTAGTGGTAAAGAACCTGCTTGCCAATGCAGGAGACATAAGAACCTCAGGTTTGATCCCTGGGTTGGGAAGATCCCCTGGAAAAGGGTATGTCAACCCAGTCCACTATTCTTGCCTGGAGAATTCCATGGACACAGGAGCTTGTAGGGCTCCAGTCCATAGGGTTGCAGAGTCAGACACGACTAAAGTGACTTCAGTTCAGTCGCTCAGTAGTGTCCAACTCTTTGCAACTCCATGAACTGCAGCACGCCAGGCTTCCCTGTCCATCACCAACTCTGGGAGCTTACTCATACTCATGTCCATCAAGTCAGTGATGCCATCCAACCATCTCATCCTCTGTTGTTCCCTTCGCCTCCCACCTTCATCTTTCCTAGCATCCAATGAGTCAGTTCTTCCCATTGGGTGGTCAAAGTACTAGAGTTTCAGCTTCAGCATCAGTCCTTCCAATGAACATTCAGGACTGATTTCCTTTAGGAATGACTAGTGCATATATGTAACAAATATTGGGTTGGCCAGAAAGTTTGTTCAGGATTTTCCATAGGCTCAGATGGAAAAACCCAAAGGAACTTTCTGGCCAACTCAATATATATGCGTGTGTGCATGTTCAGTCACTAAGTTATGTCTGACTCTTTGCAACCCCATGGACTGTAGCCTTCCAAGTTTCTCTGTCCATGGAATTTCCTAGGCAAAAATACTAGAACGGGTTGCCATTTCCTTTTGCAAGTGAACTTCTCGACTCAGGGATTGAATCCACGTCTCCTGCACTGGCAGGCAGATTCTTTACCCCTGAGGCACCTGGGAAGCCCCAATATATATGTAGTAAACTTAAAAGGGACTGGAACCATGCCTGACACACAGAAAGCACTCAAGAGGTGTTAAAGGTCATTCGGTCATTCACTGTGCAACAAAGACTGAAGTTTCAATTTAAAAAATCTTTTTAAGAGTATGCGTGCCAGGTGCTAGAAATCTGACTGGTTCTAGTTTAGATAGAATGCATTTCTCCCCGGATGTCACATATATAAGTCTTGCTCCCAGCAGATGGTGAGTTCCTCAGAGAGTAGTCTGGTGTCCCCAGATTCATCAGAGGGCCCAGTGCAGTTTTTAAAGATCCTGAAAAATGCTCATCAGCGCTTTGATGATTTGTGGGTTCCCTCCCTCCTTCTACACATTCCACAGATCTGATACTTCCTGTGGAGTGCCAGCCCTTAGAGGAAGCTCCCCTGAGCAGGAGGAAATGTCTGTCTTTCTCTGGGAACTTCAGGCCATCACCACATGCCCCAGTCATGGGGAGACGTGGGGGAGCCACTCCACAAAGACAAGCGTAGCTCGAATCACCTTCAGGAAGGCAGTATGAATCTGAAGAGATTAGATGATCACTGGAAAAGGAACAGAGGTGTTTTTTCACACACTTTGCCTTCAATAGGTAATTGTTCTATTTTCTCCAACACTCCAAGTAAAAGCATCTTTCTTAAGAGCTTGTAACTCCGAGTTCTTTTCCCCTAGATAATGAAGCTGCTGCAAACCATTCTTCCCTCCAGCCCCTAAGGTTGTGAGGCGCTGAATGTAGTTCCTGCTTTCCATGCTAAGTGCGCCTTCGATTCCCTGTCAGAGGGACAATGTCCACCTCTGGAAAAAAAAAAAAAGGAAAAAAGAGGAGGACCCACAACAGCAGAGCAGCTCCAAGCTGTCTTTTCTAGAAAACCCTGGATCCTGAAGTACATTTCACATCTCTCTGCAGCATGGCTCTTTCTGGGTAGGGATTCTCCCTAGGATGATTGCAAAAGCATTTTCCCCTAAAATGCCAGCCAACAGCTATTAGTCATTTAAAATGAACGTCCTGACAACAGCCCTGGGAGGGAAGTATGACGACCCCCCATTTTCAAGATGAGAAGTTAAGCCTTCAGAGGGCAAGAGGCAGGAAAGGAACCCAGTTCTGTCCTCCAGAGTCCATGTTTCCAGCAAGCACAGCACACCGCCTCACTCTCTCTGAGGCACCATAGAGTAAATGCTCCACACACGAGCCTTCAAGTTGGGAACCCTCGAAGATGCGAACGTGTCCCTGGATGCCACTTGTGCTGCACTCCTGTACTTATCAAGGTACTGTACTGTAAGGTTCAAAGTTTTTCTTTATTTTTAAGTATTATTTGTGTGAAAAGTATTATAAACTATTAGAGTATACTACTATATAGCTGATTATGTTGCTTGGGTACCTAGGCGAACTCTGTCAGACTTCTGAACAACTGGACTTATGGACGCGCTCTTGAAATGGAACACATTCATATGGAGGTGACTTAATGTACAAAGGAACTGCTTTAAAAATATCTGCCTGATTGACAGCTCAGCAGAGGGTAAGTACAGGCCAGCTGAGACTGAAGAGCGTGTGGTGACTGTAAGCAGCAGTGAACGGAGCACATCAACCACGTCTCCACTCTACCCCAGACGGCTCCCCCTTAAGAGCAGGACAGAGCCCACGCATAGCACGTGCTCATTAAATCTGAGGCTGACCTCAGTTCGGATTTTGACCCCTCCATTTAGCAGCCAGGCAATCCTGGGAAAGGTACTTAACATCTTGGCATGCATGCCTGTTCTAAGTCATGTCACGTGACCCCACGGACTGGAGCCTGCCAGGCTCCTTTGTCCACGTAATTTTCCAGGCAAGGATACTGGAGTCGGTTGCCATTTTCATCTCCAGGGCACCTTCCCAACCCAGGGATGGAACCCAAGTCTCTTGTGTTTCTTGCATTACAGGCAGGTTCCTTCCTGCTGAGCCACTGGGGAAGTCCCTAACATCTTGGAGCCTACTCTTTTTTTTCTTTAACCTGTAAAAGGGGATGATACCTACTCCACAAGACTTTTGTGAGAATGAAATAAGTTCAAGCATGTGAAAGCAGCCAGAGAGAAATGCTAATAGTTTTGTTTTTTCCAACTCTTTCCTAAAAGATATGTTATATCACACACAGAAATGAGGTAACTTAATAGTCATTTAAATGTTGGGTTGGATTTTTGTATTATTTTATTGCCAGAGGGAAAATCATATTCTGCAAGGATTTCTGCTTGGGAGGTGTTTGAAGACGTGATACTATGCTGCACAAAAGCAGAAACAATAATCTAAACAAACAAACAAAAGCAGAAACCACCATTGCCTCTCAAAGAAAACAACAGGAATCTTCCCGGTAACAAATGGTTTTATTTCATGCATAAAATACCAACAAGGAAAGACGCTTTAGAATTCAATTTTCTAAGCATTCCTTTTGGTTCTTACTGCATAATTCTGAAGGTTAATAGAATTTGGACTTATTCTTCAGTCAAATAGTAGTCAGTAATCCTATGTAGAAGGGCTTCCTTGGTGGCTCAGATGACAAAGAATCTGCCAGCAATGCAGGAGACTCAGGTTCAATCCCTGGGTCAGAAAGATACCCTGGAATAGGAAATGGCAACCCACTCTAGTATTCTTGCATGGAAAAATTCTTGCATGGAAAATTGCAAAGGAGCCAGGCTGCAGAGAGCTGGACACAGCTGAGCACCATTTATTCTTCTATTAACCCTATGCATAGGGCCTAAGTAAAATACATAGATCTAAGATGTGGAATCTACACTTGTAGATTATGCACTGTGCAAATTATGACTTATGCTTTGACATCATTAAGATGTTCATTAAAATTCAAACTGACAAAATAAATAAGTGGACAGATACACAGAATAAATATAAAAAACTCAAGTGATTATCAGTGCAATTAGGAAGCCAGTTATTTTGGAATTTGTCCAGAGACCTTGACCAATCAGAATTTGGGGCTATTTGGATAGTCCTTTGCACAGAGTTTATTTATATGCAAGATCTATTTAAGGATGGAGCTAAAAAAATCAGCCAACAGAGTAACCTTGGGAAGAGACCAAACTTAACTGCAAAAATGGTGAATAATCGAGAGACTATAACTAAAGTGCTCATCACTCAGTATGCACTTGCCATCCAGCAGGGGAGGTCTACCCTCCCGGGACACAGGGACATGTGTGTACCCTTTTCCACAGGTACGGACTTCTCTCCCCAAACCTACCTCAGAGTTTGCTTGCATCTTGGTCCTCCTAAACCTGGCACCTAGCCCATGCTCAATAAATATGTGTGAAAGAATGAATTCATAAACTACATGAGTCAAACATCTCAGGGAAAGTGTCACAGAAAGTGTTTAATTAAGGAGACCAATGACTGAAGAGCAGTTGATGGAATGGATGCTAAAGTGTTCGAAGGCGGTGTTCGAAGATGCTATCTGAATGCATCTACGAGAAAGAATGTCAGTGTAATTTTGAGATAAAAGTAAGTCCTAAAAAAAATAACACCATACACTTGTAAAAATCCAATGTTAAGGTTATTCTTTTAAGGAATTGAGGAAACTCGAAATCCTAAAGTATTTCTTCTTAATTTGGACTCATTTCAAGCCAAAGGAAAGCAACTGGATTTGAACAGGAAAAAGGAACAGGGTGCTCTCATATTGCTAAAACATAACAGCCACATTATCAACTTCCCACCAATCAGATTTTCTGTTTTGTTTTCAAACTGCAAGATGGTGAAAGAAATAGAAATATGGCTTGAGGCAAACTGATTTACAAACGTCAGGAGGTAGTTCAAGGAGATCTGAAGACATGTTGAACTGCTGTATCACAGAACTAAACCCTGATTTCTTTCCTTCTTCTCTTTATGAGGTAGTTAACTTTTGCTCCTCTTAGAATTCATCATTTTCATAACTAGGATTTTAAATTAAATTATACGTAACAACAGTCTTTATTTTAGGATGGCTTGAAAACTCCGTCTTCTGTATCATAAACAAGGAAGGCTAGGATTACTATAAATTGTCTGCAAGAAAATACAAATTGCCAAGATAAAAACACCCACTGGCCTGCCAGTCTCAAGTTTCCTGTTTTGACATACTATATGCAGTAATTTGGTATCCACAATCTCTTATTAGAAAATGAATGTGCTATTTTTCTGAATGCTGCAATTACAATAATTGAATTTAAAATGGGGATTGAGTTTCTCTCTTTGGAGGAAAAGAATAATTGTGTATTTCTGATTAAAATCAAGGGGGACTGAAAAGAGGTTGTACAAATTCCAGCTTCAGTCTCCCCGCCTGACTCCCTGTCAGGCCAGAGAAAAGAAACATTTGGATGCAGAGAAACGGACCAGCACCTTAGCAGTAGGTGCTGTCTCTGGGCCTCCTTTGCTTTGCTTCCTGGCCTTTGGTCACAACACCCCTGTGACAGAGGCAATCACATTTTAAGTGGCAGCCTTGCTGGGGTTCTCCACTGTGTCAAAAATTAAGAGTTAAAATGCAAGGAAAACAAACATCTCTTTGTGTTGAAAATGTCTGTCCCCTTTTAAACTGCCAACATTTTGGAATTGTCTTTTTTCTTCATTGTGGGATCTCTCCTCCTGGTGGGGGAAATATGACAGAAGGATTAGGGGGGCTGAGGGGGAGAAGAGATCCAACACTTTTATAAAGTGCTCAGCTTGTTTTGTCTTACAGAAAAATTATATAGAAAGTCACCTTTAAGGTTCAAATGTAAGAAAGGATAAGAGATGAAGAGAGGGCTATCTTGCCTTTGGAATGCCTTACTATTTTATGTTGGATTGATACCATTCAGTTTTCTGAAAGCTCCATTTATTCAAGAGTGAAGGTAAAATTTAATCTCATAAGTCCTCCTAAATATTCCTCAATATATAGCTTAAGAAAAAAAATTTCCAGCACAGAGTAAGCCAAGGATTACCTCTTTGTACTGCTCATTGTTTCTTTAGTGGCTTTATTGACATATAATTGACATGAATAAACTGCCCATATTTCAAATGTACTAGTAGATATACACATGCATACACCCATGAAACCATCACCACAATCAGAAGAGTGAACAAGCCACTGCCCTCAAAGCTTTTCTTCTGCTACTTTGCTAATCCCGCCATCTTTTCCCTGTGGGTACCACCTTCCCTCCTCCCCGCAACCACTGATCTGCTTTCCATCACTATAAATGAGTTTGTACATTTTCTAGAGTTTTATATAAATGGAGTCATGTAGTACTGAATGTACTCTTTTTGTCTGGTTTCTATCATTCATGCTTACTATGTGGATGCCTAATTAAAAGGGGGCCTTCTAGCTCCATGCGGAAGGCAGTCCTTGGAGAGTGCCTTGCCCAGGGTTTTACTGTCATCCGCCAGGAATAGGACCGATTACTTGGTCTTACTTTATTCTTAGGCTTTATTATGTACTTCAGTAATCAATAAGCACTTCTATGGCAGAGGGTTTATTCTACCCTATAAATCCAAGGAGGAGAGAATGATATTAAGACATCAGTATGGATGGGCTCTGCTGCTCTGTAACACCACGAGGAAAACGCGAGCAACAGATTTAAATCTGGGAAGGTTACGGAGCAGTCACAGCTCCTGGCTGGTTGGCAGGGATCGTAAAAGACTCAGGCAAGATCTACAGCAGTGCACTGTGAACCGATGGGACTCTCAGAGCAAAATCCCAAACTGAGGAGGCAATACTGGTCGTCTCCCAGGGAAGAATTATAAGCACTGACTTGAGTGCAATGTTAAGAGCCCCTCTCAAAAAATCCAAAATATTTCTTAACAGAACAAATGAAATGGTAGAGAACAAATACTGATTGCAGACTGGCTGTGTAGAAAAAGCCTGGCTCTGGTTTGGGAAGATGCCTACTTGATAGTCGCCTGGCAGTCTCAGGAGGCTCCTAATTCTCTCTCCTGCAACTCCTGGCCCCAGGGCTCCGCGGTAATGATCACTGGAGCATCTTTTCTCTGGCTAGCCCTTGGAGACTCATCCTTTCTTTCAAAAGCAGAGAGGTCAATTCATGGGAGAGGAACTATAAATGGCTAATAAACATATGGGGGGGGGGAATGTTCAGCTTCGCTGGTAATCAAAGAAACACGGAGTAAAAAGAGATGTATTTCTTTTTCATTGATCAAACAAAAAGAAAAATGTAACTGCTGATAGACAACATTGGCAAGGTTGCAGTAAGGCAGACACTCACCCACTTGTGAAGGAATGTCAGTTTTCTATCTGCAAAATAATTCTGCAATGTGTAGCAAGAGCCTTCACGCTTTTCATGTTACTTAAGCTCAAATCTTCTCTTGCTATTTATCCAAAAATGTCAGTATGAATTTGTTTACAAATTTCATCATGCAATTATAAAACAACGTGATAAAATGTTATTTATATGGCTATTGTCAGGCATGTAGAAAGGGATGGGATATATGCTATGATACACTTACATATAGTCCCTTTTTTAACCTTACACCACCTCCTGAACCTCTCGCCACCCCTACTGTGTGGGTTTTAGTATTCCAGTATACGGTAAGAGAGTGAGAATTCAGGATTGAAAACATTAAGTAACTTGCTGTGAGACACAGAATTGCAAGAAGAGGTTGCAGGCATTTTAATCCATGTATTTCTAAATCTCTGGATGAATACAGTACACAGACTTCATGAACCTAAATGTCCCCAAATTGAGGAACAGATTGATGTAACAGTGCAGTGTTCACCCATAAAAATAATGTTCCTAAGGAATTTTATTAACAAGGGAAAAATGATCATGGTCATAGAAAAGTTAAAATAAGATCCTACAGGTGATCGTCCCTGATGGCTCAGACGGTAAAGAATCCGCCTGCAATGGGGGAGACCGAGGTTTGATCCCTGGGTTGGGAAGATCCTCTGGAGGAGGGTATGGCAACTCACTCCAGTATTCCTGTCTGGAGAATCCCCATGGACAGAGGAGCCTGGTGGGCTACAGTCCATGGGGTTGCAATGAGTCGGACATGACTGAGCGACTAAGCACAATCCGGCACAGAAGTGATCTTAGGTGAGTTACATATTCTTGCTCAGGTTCACTTTTGTTTTCTCATCAATAAAATAGGGATAGTAGTATCTGCAAACTCTGGGAGATGGTGAAAGACAGAGAAGCCTGCCGTGCTGCAGTCCCTGGGGTCAGAAAGAGTCCTGATGTGGCTGAGAAACTGATCAGCAGCAACAATAGTATCTGCCTCTTAAGGCAGGAGTAAGAACATAATCCATGAAAAGGGATGTTTTTACTGTTACTATTGCAATTAAAATAGCACAATGCATTTCATTATATACAATATTACTTTGAAAAGGCTAAAGACACACAGAGAAAGAAAAAAAGACTGGAAAAGGAGGCACCCAGTAGTAACAGTGTCTATGTCTGAGTGATAATGAGTTTGGATTATTTTCATTTTCAAATCTTAGTGGTTTTTTTTTTAAAAAGAAAAACTCTCTAATGATGCTATTTCTTAGCTAGAGGAGAAAAAGACACACACACAAGAGACATGCAGAATGCTGCCCGTGTGAAGGTGTCCCTGAGAGCCTGATGGATGCTGGTCCCTGGAGGTCCTTCGAGGGCAGAGAATAACCTCATTGTTTCTCAAGGCAGAGCATTTCTCTCTTCTGATGGTTCTCCTGCATTTTTGTGGTCCAGCATGTGTAGCTGAGGACTTCTGCTGTCCAGCACACCATGTGAGTTTGGATTTCGATTCTGACATTAGCAGAAGTGATTGGGTAAATTATTCAGCCTCACTGTGGCTTCACATCCCCTCATCCATAAAATGGGGAAGATAACCTGTAGCTCTTGCATTTGTGTATGAAAGGAGAAAATGCAATGCATTTCAGGCATTTCACATAGTGCTGTGCTCAGTCATGTCTGACTCTTTGCAACCCTTTGGACTCAGACCGCCAGGCTCTTCTGTTCATGGGATTTTTCGGGCAAAAATACTAGAGAAGGTTGCCATTTCCCTCTCCAGGGGATCTTCCTGATCCAAGGATAGAATGCTTGTCTCCTGTGGCTCCTGCATTGCAGGCAGATTCTTAAGCCACTGAACCACTGGGGAAACCCAATGGAACACAGCGCTAGGCCACAGTAAGCGTCCAGTAAATGGTGGTCACTGGTGACATCACTAGATCATCCTCTCTGTCCCTTAGGTTGGTCCCTTGTGTCCAGCGTGGGAGATGAGTGCAGTACTGGGAAGGTCAGCTACGACCTTCGGGTGACAGATCCCCATCAACACAAGCACCCCCTGCACTTGTACAATCCACACCCAGGAAGACCAAATGGTCTTCAGCCTCCAAGGAGCCCGTTTCCTTTACAGGTGGTGCCTGGCAGGGAGAAAAACAGGCCAAACAATGGTGGCCAAGGCATGGTGTTTGAAGGTGAGAGGTGCAAAGCATGGGCACAGGGTCCTCCAGGCGTTGCAGCTTGCCTAATGTGTCCTTCAAGAGGTGATAGAAGCAGATGGCCATGAGGAGAAGCCCTGGGCTCAAAGGCTTCCATGGGGTCAATGGACCGGAAGAGGGAACCTCCAACCTGCCCACCACCCCAGGCGGCAACGCTCATCCTTCCCAGGTCAGAGAAGGCACACAGAAGGCAGCTCGTGCCTGTCTCCCTTCTGGAGAAGCAGCTATTTCCAAAGCTTCTGAACCGTACTCCACTGTGCCTTGGAAAAGGAACATGTAAGTAACGGTTTGCAAGCTGCCAAGAGCGTGGGTTTCACAGCGCACATTGCAAAGCTCACGCCTGTCACCGCAAGACGACAAGTGTGCTCTCCACGTCTCTCTCTCCCCTTCTAGATCTTAAAGGGTTACGCCTGGAAATTGCCTCACTGTGCTTCTGGGACAGTATGAAGGATGACTGCCATTGCCACGGTCAGCTATGACAGCGCCAATTTGATGTGCTGCCATCAAGGGCCTTCTAAGAGCTGAGCGCCCTGATGGTTTTGTGATGCGAATAGTCACATTGCAAAATGGTTTTCCTCTCCCGCTGCCTCTGCCTCCATCTGCTGCTGGGCTAAAGGCACAGCCGGCTGCCTGCCTGTCACAGCATGTATTAAAATTAGCTGGGGAGGAGGCACTCAGTTGTGCTAATTACATTTTAATCATTGGAAATGTGTTGGCAAATCAAGCCTTGATTGCCATCTCGGAGTCTGTCTCCTCCAGCAGAGTGGAGGGGCTGTCTGCATTAGGCAGGGCCTGCTGGGCCTGCTCCTTTCACAGAAGACAGACTGGGGGCCCTGCTGGCCCACCACTGAGACCGCTTTGGCACATTATTAAAAAGCCACAAGGCTTGTTTCAAATCATCCCTGTGTGAGGCCTGCTCATTCTCACTTCCCTGGGCATTCCAGCAACTTGGTACTTTTAACGAGAGCTTCAGTACTCAGAGTGTGTGTGTGTTGGGGTGGGGTGGGGGGTGGCAGGGGCGCAGTGGCTGCAGTCACATCCTCTCAGCACCTGGGACTCGAGAAGGGGTCTGCTGACAGGAAATACTATCCCTGGGGAGCAAACGGTCACCGGAAAGGGTGCTGTGTCAGCAGGGCTGTCTTAGCAGCCAGGATGAGGTTGGAGGACAGAGAACATCTTTTGTGGGCCTCTATGGGATGCTGAATGGGCTTTGTGGGGATGAACACCACTGTTTCTCCCTGGAGTTAGGGAGCTAGTGAATTTAGGTCTCTGTTCCAAAGAGCAAGGAAATCCACGTTCAGCCGTTTTTCAAGCAAGAATGTCTGCTTCTGCGGCCAGCTGCCATGAGCCAACAGAAGAGGAAAGCAGCTAGCCTGGGCAAGACTCTTTCAAAAGAGCCCACCTAGAGCAAGTTGCTTGTTCTTGTTCAGCAAAAGGGCCCGATTACGGCCCTCACATTAGAAATGCTCACTACAGGGGCTTCCTGTTCCCTGGAGGCCAGTTTGTTACAAAGAAAGAGAAATCAAAGAATATAAAATATGAAACAAATTGCCTTCCAAAGTATGATCGGTTGCAGCAGTTATGCTATTGAAGGTATTGGGTATTAGGTGAAATTATATATAATCAGGTCGGAAAATAACAAATGTTTTTAAGTTCACACATTTTCAAAAATTTTCTTCTTGGCCATTAATTACATACTACTGTACCAGTAATTACATATTACTGTGTCTGAAAGAAAACACAAGTAAACAAACAAAGATGGCACCTCCACGACAGCACAGACTACAATCCTTCAATAAAATATGAAGGAACCATCCTGGGGCAAAAGACGTGCAGATCCAGGGATAATGTAGAACTCCTCTTGAGAGAAAAAGGGCTCTGTAACACAGACACACGGAGTGCAAGGGAGAGGGGATTTCAAAGTCAGGCTTTAGAGGAGCCTGCAAATAAACAGGGGAGCACTCATCAGGCAGGACTGGATGAGGACAGCACCCCTCATCTGCGGACTGGTTCACGTACATGCATTGTATTTTTATGTATATTTATATGCATTGGTTTATGTATGTGTGTCTGGGTGGATGTGTGTGCGTGCATTCAGAAGTTTCAAGTGCCTTCAGAGTGGCCTGATCTACCCACACAAAGCTACAGGGTTGACTCACTTTTTCTGTAACTTTGACACAGGCGTAACACAGAAAGGTCTCTACCAGAAATGGGAGAGAGGAAGAAGGTGGCTGGGACTTTGAAGTTGCTGTGACCTTAAAACAATCCCCCGAGTGGTGGCTCCTTGGGCAGCAACTAGGTGGACACAATGTAGTAGATGACCGGACCATACACGGTTGAACCAAAACATTTTTTGGTGTGTGTTTGTCAGCTGAAACAAAACTAAAAGACAGGAGGCCTCCCTGATGGCTCAGAGGTAAAGAATCCGCCTACCAATGCAAGAGACAAGGGTTTGATCCCTGGTCCAGGAAGATCCCACACGCTGCGCAGCAACTAAGTCCATGAACCGTAACTATCGAGCCTGTGCTCTAGCACCCAGGAGCTGCAGGTGCTGAAGCCAATGCGCCTTAGAGCCTGTGCTCTGCAACAAGAGAAGCCACAGCAATGAGAAGCCCGTACACTGCAACTAGAGGGTAGCCTGTGCAGCAATGAAGATCCAGCGCAACCAAAAATAAAGTTATTTAAAAAATAAAATACGGTATGTGGCTTTTCCTATTTCAGTCAATAACTTTACATGGTACAGTATGTGTGCTCATGGGAAAAAGCAAATCTCAACAGATCTGCTAGTATCAAACACATGAATATTGCTTTGAACTATGCAATGAACTTGCACACGTGTTACCTTATCCCATGCTTGAGACTAAGCTGCAGGCAAGTGGGGCAGACTGTATTATAGAGTGGAGATGACTGAAAATTCAGAAAAGGTGCATGGCTTGGCAAGGCTTTCACAGCTAGTGGTGGCAGAAGCAGGACCAGAGCCTAGGCTGCTCGCCTAGCCTCGTCTTTGTAAAAAAGGCTTCATCAGGAAACGGGACAAACAGACCTGAGGAGGTCAGAGAAAAGGCCAGGACGGGGCTGAGCTGGTGCCCCTGGAGGAGTGGCGGGTCAGTGCGCAGACCTCTCTCTAGGGGCGTGAGGCAGCTCCCCGGAGAATGACCGTTTACTTTGTGGTAACTTGCAGCCATAACATGACAATGACAACACAGTCCCAAATGGTGAGCTCTTTGCTCTCAAAGTGAAGAAGCCCATGACTCTGGACCTGCTGCGCTGAGAGACGGCAGCATTCGTTACGGCTTCTAAAGAAATCCGGCCAGAAAACGTGAGCTAAAGTGCGACTGACGCTAGTAGTACTGTGAGCCCTGGGCGTCTTCTTGAGCATGCACTGCAGCTCACCTAGAATTCTTTTCTTCTGAAAGCATTCTCTCACTCTGCCTTAGCCTGAGAGAGCAATGGACCTGAATAAATGACAGGCCTCTTCAGCATGTGTCAGGAAACACATTTCCGTGCCCGCCTTCCTTGCCATATTCTCTCCTTCCTGGGCAGTGAGCAGAATTCTCTCTTTCTCACCTCTGAGATTCTCATAATTGTCTCCCCTACTGCGAAACCTCCCTCCTGACAGTTTATTCTGAAGGCCTGTCAGATGAACGCAGGCTTAATATGTCTGACACCCAGTTTGTGACCAAGCTACAAATGCCTCTTGCTTCCCACTTTGCAGACACACAGGGCTGATATACACACTTCAGCTGCTCACGGGCTAATTCCAATTCCGCCAGGCCCACTTTGGACTACCCCTCATAGGAAGAGGTCACTAATTATATGTTCATCTCTACATGAGCTTTGTTGGTGCTTTGAATACAGTATCTCTCCCCACTCAGTCCTTGGAAAAGCATCACAAATAACTCACAGTCTCTGGACTCAGTGCTCAAAACAACGGGCCACTGAACTTGGCTTTTAGGGAGCCATGGGGAAAAGGGAAGGTGACACGTGGGGAAAAGGGTGCTGACAGCCTATGGGTGCTGTCTGAGCTAACTGCTTGACGCTACCTTATTTCATCTTTATTTTAACCCTATAGGATCAATAGAATTTCTCTTATTAACAAACATGAAGACATTTCAGAAAGTTCACTCAGATAACTCAGATTCAAATCTGGGAGAATATAACAGAAGACTCCATGTTATTTTCACCTGAGAAGCACTGTATGAGAACAAAAATGTTTAAAAAGAAATTGTAGATGATAAGTATACGACAACAAATTAGATAACTGAGAAGAAATGGATACATTACCAGAAGCATACAACTTCCCAAGATTGAATCATGAAGTAATAGAAAATCTGAACAGGAAAATACAGAGCAATGAAATTGAATCACTAATCAGAAATCTTCCAATAAATAAAAGCCCAGGAACCATATGGCTTTACTGGTGAATTCTACCAAATATTGAAATTAATTAAAATCAAAGAATTAATTGAAATGAATACCAATCCATCCTTCTCAAACTCTTCCAAAAACTGAAGAGGAGGGAACATTTCCAGATTCATTTTATGAGGCTAGCATTACCCTGACATGAAAGCCTGGCAAGGATACTATAAGAAAAGAAAATTATAGATTAGTATCACTGATGAACATAGATGCAATAATACCCAACAAAATACTAGCAAACCAAATTCAACAGCATATTAAATTTATTCCTGGATGCAAATATGGTTTTTAATCTAAACAAATCAATAAAGGTGACATAGTAAGAGAAGGAAAGATAAAAGTCAGATGATCTCAATAGATGCAGAAAAAGCATTTAACAAAACTCAACAGACTTTCATGATAAAAGTTATGAATAAACTTTGAATGGTCAGAAGAATAAATTCTGAGATTCTAATGCACAGTATAGTGACTATAGTTGATAATATGGTGTTGTGTGCCTGAAAGCTGCTGATGGTAGATCTTAAGCGTTCTCACCACACACACACACACACACACACACACACGCGCGCGCGCGCACACACACACACGTTAATTATGTGAGGTAAGGGCTGTGTAAATAATCTTGATCTTGGCAATCATTACACAATGTATGTGTGTATCAAATCATCCAGTTGTATATTTTAAATACATACAATTATATTTGTCATTTATTAATAAAATTGGGTAAATTTAATTAATTAAAAAAGTGGACAAAGGCAACTTTAAAGAGGAATGAGGGAGAGACATGCAGAAAAAAACACTGTAGGTTTGTACCAAGATAACACTTGCTCTTGTATCCTCTCTCATGATTACCCTCTAAAGTATATTACGTTTCCTGCAGCAAATCCAATAAGCCCAGGTTCTTTATAAAAATGCACAGTAGGAAACATTGATATACTTCTGGTGTCTTTTCTGACTCCCTTTACTTGTTTTGATGTAGCTTTAGCTCCCCAAGACTTTTTTATTGAAGCACAGTTGATATACAATACTATGTAAGTTTCAAGTATGCAGGATAGTTATTCACAACTTTTAAAGGTTATACTCTACTTGCAGTCATTATAAAATATTGGCTATATTCCCTGTGCTGTACGATATATCCTTGGAGCTTATTTATTTTATACATAGTAGTTTGTACCTCTTACTCCTCTACCCCTATTTTGCCCCTGCCTCCTTCCCTCTCCCCACTGGTAACCACCAATTCGTTATCTGTATCTGTGAGCCTGTTTCTTTTATGTTATATTCACTAGTTTAAAAACATCCATTTTTAAGATTCCACATATAAGTGATATCACTGAGTATTTGTTTTTCTCTGTCTGACTTATTTCACTAAGCTGCCCAATATGTTTTCAGCAAGATCTCTACACAGACTGGCTTGCCCCAGAATCACATCTAGCTCTGATCTAGATCTTGTTTATCTCTGCTTGAACAGTCATTTACTGAATACCTCCTCCATTTTAGGATGGAGAAATGAGTAAGACACAGGTGCTACCTGCCTAGAATAATTTATACTCTATATTGGTCAGATAGTCAGTTTCAGACATCTGGAACATTTGCAATTACCTAAATAGGCAAGGCTGATTGCAGATGAGCAAAGATTTGATCTTCACTCATGCTGGAATCTCTGCTGGGACTAGGATTCCCTGGACATGTCAATCAGTGAAGGCAAGGAGCCTGCAGAAGCCTCAAGCTCCTCTTGAGTCCTCCTCTGAACTCCCCAGGATTAGCAGCAGTGTCAGAGGGGGCAGGGACGTGGCTTGGACATAAATTATTTTCAATAATTATATGCAAAATCTGTATCCACACAGTAATCAAGACACAAAGGAAACATTTGGTGAGCTGCTAGAATGATTTTAAACTCCCACTATCAAAATATGAAAAAAATGAAAATACTGTAAGAGGCTCATTTTAGAATGGGGTCCCATATCTGAGTCATGTCTACCAAAGCCTGTGGTCAGGTTAACTGGCATTGTTATTCAGAACAGTGAATTCAGAATACTATTCAAAATAGTATTCTGTAGGTGTGCAAATCATCTTAGAGTCCTTGTTCACCAAGGTCCTTGAAAAGGATTGACTTGAAAGGATGTGAAATCTGTAGTTAACTTGTTCACATATTATTTAACCAGGTACTCTTTGCTGTCCCTAACTTCCTGGAAGCTAAAAACAAGAACATAAGCATCTAAGAACTTCTACCCTTGTCTACTCTTCATATGCTGGTATTAGAGGACTCTGTAGAAGGTCCAATGGAGAAGGAAATGGCAACCCACTCCAGTATTCTTGCCTGGAGAATCCCAGGGGCGGCGGAGCCTGGTGGGCTGCCGTCTATGGGGTCGCACAGAGTCGGACACGACTGAAGCGACTTAGCAGTAGCAGCAGCAGTAGAAGGTCCAAAGTGTCTTCTTGGATATAAACATCAAAGGAAAGAGAAACCAATCGTGTTTATCAGTAATCCTTGGCAGTGCTGGCTGGCGGTCCTCCGTGTGTTCCCCAAAACCATCTTATACCTGCCTCCGTTTAGTGCTTGTCATTCTGTATGTAGCTATCTGTTCACATAGTCTATACTCCCCTAGGGACTGTGTGTACTTGATGGGTTCCCAATAATTGTTTATTGACTGAGCACCAGTATCAACCATTGACAGTATAAAAATACTTCTGAATCTATAGTTACTATTTACTGGCTATACTACTTTTAGTATCACAAGTTTTACAGGTTGACTACATGTTATATTGAAAAATTCTCCTATTAGCATGACATGTGTTTCAGTATGTCCAGGCAGGATTTCACATTCTAGTTGTTACGGGACTTGGTAAGCAACGTGCTTATTGTTTTCCAGCTTTCATGGACATCGTCTTTGGGTCATTTTCCAGGTGCTTGCTTCCAGACTCAAAATCCATACATGGTAGTTATCCCTTCTGAGAATCACTTCAGTTACCTTTCTTGAGACACATTTAGGATTTTCTTGAGGTCTGATGTTGAGTTGTGCATCTATGCTGCACTAGACATGATAAGCCTGGCTGGATACTGCAAATTTTGAGAGGCCATGGGTATACACTAGGAAATCAACCCTGAATATTCATTGGAAGGACTGATGCTGAAGCTAAAATTCCAGTACTTTGGCCACCTGATGTGAACAGCCAACTCACTGGAAATCAGGCCCCGACGCTGGGAAAGATTGAGGGCAAAAGGAGAAGGGGGTGGCAGAGGATGAGATGGTTGGATGGCATCACTGACTCTATGGACATGAGTCTGAGCAAGCTCTGGGAGACAGTGAAGGACAGGGGCACCTGGCGTGCTGCAGTCTATGAGGTCACAAAGAGTCGGACATGACTGAGTGAATGAACTAGAGCAATGGGCATATGCTGTCCACCAATATTCTTTTGCAGAAAGTCACTTTGTTCAGGGCGGCAGTGTGTTCAATAAAAACAATTATCTCCTTTGTTCCTTTGTACGTAGAGGGACCATTTGATATAATTTTGCGCAATAAGGATGCAGTTGGAAGTCGCTAGAGAGGGTGTTCCTTCCTGAATAAAAAGGTGAGGTCTCCTAAGAGAAAGCCTTTTGTCTGTCCCAGATTCAGGATGTGAGATCTGTAGTTTTAACAGTCATCTTAAGACTGTGAAGCAGCAAATGCAAAGACTGCATTCTACATGGGGGCACTTGGGTTCCTGGTGGCACTTTTGAGTGGTGGCATAAGCCCATGCCTTTTTAATGTAAAAATTTGGCTTTATTCAAAGCGATATGGGAAACTCTTGGGGGAAGCCTTAAAAGGAGAGTTGTTACACAGACCGCTTTATGATTTCATATTCAATTGTTCTAGCTAATGTCTTAAGAATGGTCCTAAGACGAGTAGAGGTAGGGACCTTCCTGGCAGTCCAGTGGTTAGGAGTCTGAGTTTCCATGCAGGAGACATGGGTTTGATCCCTGGTCAGGGAACAAAGGCCCCACATGCCACACACAGCATGGCCAGGCCTTTTTTTATAAGAGACAAACCAACCACTACACTGTGGCTTTCAGCCAAGAGTAATCCCAAATGATACACCAGATGAT
Organism: Odocoileus virginianus; assembly: GCF_023699985.2. Lineage (NCBI taxonomy): Eukaryota > Metazoa > Chordata > Mammalia > Artiodactyla > Cervidae > Odocoileus > Odocoileus virginianus. The sequence goes on from NC_069706.1 coordinate 28,950,010, forward strand.
GGGTAAAAATAATTAAAATACACACAAAAACCAATTATAAAGTTCCCCATAACATACTTGTACAAATAAGGGCAAAGAGGTAAAACATTCACCCACATCCCAGCCAAGGCAAAATAACTGCTTCAGACTGCTTCTAACCTCCTTAAGTGGGACTAACTTAGAAGGCTTTCAACTTTCCCCACACTGCTAGGGTGCATGAGTCACAAAAAGGTTCCGAGTTCCTTGCACTGGAGTTTGACTTCCTAGTTGGATAAGCTTCTGAATTTCCTTTACAGTAAAAGGGATAATTTATGAAAGGTATACTGAATAGAAGGTCTACCAAAACACCTACTCCCCTTCCTCCAACCACCAGGGCACACCAAACAGGGTTTTTATTAGAATAAAGTGTGAGAAATAACACATATTATTTTAGAAGTCTTAATATAACTTTTCATGTATACATTTTACTATAAATATCAGCTGGGAATCAAAGGCTAAGGCTGTTCTGATGTTTACAGTTGCATGTGTCCTAAAGGAAGCTTTACTCTCTCATTAAATTCTATTTTTAGCGTGTGTGTGCTCAGTCATGTTCAACTCTTTGCCATCCCATGAACTGTAGCCCCCCAGGCTCCTCTGCCCGTGGAATTCTCCAGGTAAAAATACTGCAGTGGGCTGCCATTTCCTACTCCAGGGGATCCTCCCGACCCACGGACCAAACCTGCGTCACTTGCATCTCCTGCATTGGTAGGTGGATTCTTTACTCCTGGAACCACCAGGGAATAGGGAATTATTTTTTAAAAAATATTTATTTATTTATTTAGCTGTGTTGGGTCTTAGTTGTAGCATGAGGAATCTTTGTCCCTACCTGCAGGATCTTTGCTGTGACATGAGATATCCTTTTAGCTGTGGTATGTGGAATCTAGCTCATGCCCAGGGATGGAACCTGAGTCCCCTACATTGGGAACTCAGAGTCTTAGCCACTGGACCACCAGGATAGCTCTATCTCTTTAAACAATGAAAGCAAAACAGTTCCCTATGTGAGCAACGGCCACTTGCCCAAAGTGACAGCATCCTATGTGCCTCTAGAAGATATTGTACAGACGCACGTTTACAGGCACGTTCATGCCCACGTATATGTACACCACATGACCCATCTTAAGAATTACAAATGCCCACAAAGTGACAAATCCTTCTCCAAACTGATAGTCTACATTCCTGTTTAGCCCCATGCAAGGACTGACCAGGTAAAAGTCATTTTCCTACTTAATGAGTTACTGTACATACATAAATATAGCAAGTGAGCGTAGACAAGTACACATACTTAGAACTTGTACGTGTGTACCAACATCCTCATTAATACTGAGTGATCAACCTTCCTCTAGACTTGTAACAAGGGTGTACAAATAGAGTTCTATATGATTAGATACTTCTCTTTTTCAGAGGTGAGAATATACATGGAGATGTGTGTACGCGCACACACACACACACACACACACACACACACACACATACACACAGAGTAAATCCAGACTTCACACATTTTCTTTGGTACCTTTGCTGCAATCCAAACTAGTGCCATAAGGTACTTAGAACATTAGCCAAGTTGAAACCTTCAGGGCTGCACACACCACTGTTTTCAAGTCTGTTCTTTCATGTGACATGCCAGCTGAAATTACTTCTACAACATGGTCAGAACCAACCTGGAAGGATTTATAATGCCTTGTGTTGCTATTGGCATATTTTTGAGAATCATCTCGAGACAGCAGTCAATTCTCTTCAGGTTGCAGGGACTGTTAACTCCTGTGCTTGCTGTGAACTTTTTTAGGGCACTTGTCTAAAGAGGAAGGATGCAGAGCTCCAAGCATGCCTGGTATCACCACCACGGTGGGCAACGGCAGCTCACAGCGAGGTGTGTGCGAGAGCTTCCTGCCCCAGCTGACACTGGCTCCCAGCTAGCTCCTCCGGCCGATCCCTGGCTGTAAGGGTGCCTGACTCTTCCCACTCATTACCAAACACAAGCAGCTTCCTGCAGACTGGGGCGGGGGGGGGGGGGCGCGGTGACAAGTCATTTCCAGCTGTACTCTGTCGGCAGAACTGTGATGATTATCAACAACTGTACCCTGAGACTGGAATGCACCAGGTGCTCTGAGCACTGGATGGATGACAACGGCTACTGTCTTCAAGGGGTTAAGCGGGCCTTTTCCTGTTGGCTGTGCCTTCCCGTCTTCCTCCATTCTGGATTTACTTTGACCTTTCCCCTCACTTTGTCCTCTCACCAGGAAGAGTCTGCAGGAATGGCATTCACTCTCCGCCTCCCCATCTTGAATGCCCTCACTGCAGTCTGGCCTAATGGTTTTACCCTTCTCTTCGTCTTGGGACTCTCTCTGAGTCCACCCCATGAATCATTTTCTTAGCTCCCTCTCTGATGAAGACCATACTTGCCCCATCTTTCCCAATGCTGTGAATTTGAATGGCGGGAAATTTTTAAGTGCTGTTTTGTTTTCCAGCCACTATATTCTGTATCTTTTAAAATTTTATGCAGCTTTCTAGGAAAAAAAAATCTACTGGGTGCCGATAAATACATACACACAGTGTAAACCACATTTACAAACATCCTGGCACATAGGCACGTACATAATTTGGATTTACAGTTTCAGCATAGTGTGTGGCTTTTATTTGGGATGTTCCTAAGATCTTTATTTTTCAAGGGCTCACTGTTTTGTGTTGTGCTCTTGGTAAAAAGAAGTCAGCAAGTAGGAGGATACGGAATTAAGCCAAAAAGAGCTGCACCCCAGCTCTACCTGGGAAAGCCTAGGTAGGTAGCACCATGATTAACAGGGGTGATTAATGCAAGTTCCTCCCCACTGCATTTGGCTTTAGGGGGAGAGGAAAAAGTACTGAGTTTCTGACTAATACTCTAAACTTCAGACAAAATTCTACCTAAATTGGCTGCCAAACCGACTTGTATCTGATGTTACTTCCTCACTGAGCTTGGCTCACAATGTCAGCTTTGCTCAGCGTAAGCTGTTATGAGCTATACGTTAGAGGCTATAACTGAGTTTAATCAGCGCCTGGATTTTCCATAACTTACTGATATTTGGCCAGCTCCATTTTTGGCATATCCAGAGAGTCCTTGATGTCCATAAGGAGAGTGACAACTTAACAAATCAGTAGCTTTTGGGTACTTATGGAAAGGTTGAGAACAAGCCAGCTGCTTCCTCTATTGGAGGTGATGCATGGTTAATTTATTTATTTTAGCATACAGTACACAGATGCGGCTGGGTTGTTAATTTTGCTTTGCTACCAAGAGTTACAAGGTATCAGCTATCGGCTGATTTATTTGAAATCCTCCCTGGAACGCATCAGAATTTTAATTGTTTCCTGAATTTCTGCAACAGAAGAAGAATGGATGTCACTGGAAAATGCCCTGGGTCCCCGCTGACTGCAACTAACTCCCAGTGACTGATTTCCAATTGATACAGATGAGGCCTGAGAGGCGGTGCACACAGATACACCCACGTGAGCCCAGCAGCCCAGTAATGACTAACGGAGATGATGGGGGAGACCAAACACTTCTTTCCAAACACTCCTCATGTGCACTGTTCTCAACAGATGTAACCGCCGGGGCCCGACGTGGATGCTGGCGGGAACAGATGGTGCTGCGGGGCAGCTCTCTGTTCCCTGCTCCCTGGGTTGGGCTCTGCAAGATGGAGACAAGGGCTTGTGTGTGCCGTGTGCAGGGGTGGGGCGGGGCTGTGTTTTCCAGCAGCAGGTAAAATCCATTTGTCACACCAGCTCCAACCGGGTTTTCAGCACAGAAGTTAATATCTGGAGCCAATGAGGCATTCTGTCCCACCGCTGCGGAGAAGCCGAGGGAAGCCTCCACTAACTGTGTCCTCTGAGAGGAGGGAGGGACAGAAGAAAGGAAGGGGGTGGTGGGTCAGAGAGACAGGGGGAGGCCTCGAAAGGGAGGGACACACATGAAAACATGGGCTAGGCTTGCAGCGGCTTTAAAGGCTTTGCTTTTAAAACAAGATGGCAGGCGGAGAAGGGGCAGGGAAAAGATGAAAAGAGTGTTTTCTCCTAAATACCTTCGGGGGAAGAACTTGCTGCTGCCACCAGGGCCGCCACCACCACCACTAAAAACACTAGAATCATCAAGACCCTCCGCCTCCAAAAAAATCTTCAGGAGAAGAAAAAAGGCGTTTTCTTGCTCTGTTCTTAACAGAGTCTCAGCAATCTCGTAAAAGCAGCCTCTACATATTCACTCAGTCTGAAATATGAACGCACACAACAGCAATAAATTTCCATTGCCTCCAACTCAGAACACGGCCAAGGTATGTGGCAGAGAGAGGGTTTTTATGAGCAGGCCTTCAGCTGCCAGGATCCCACCTTCATAAAGAAGAGATTTTAGTCCATTCTGTCTATTTATTTTGTGTAGAGAAATCAAGGGCAATAAACCATGAAGAAATTCACTCTACCTTATTCCATTTCACACTTTTGTCAACCACGCTTTATCGAGTATCTGAATGAATTTTTAATACCGTGCCACAGACTGCTTCAGTCTTCTATCGTATGCTGGGACTCTATCAATCTGATAACACTTGGGAGTTCTGAGAGATACTCAGCACTGAAGAAAAACAGCTTTAAAGTTTAGTCATTCTGATGGAATGTAAAAGCTTATATCAGTGACAGGTTGACAGAAAAAGCTGTTTTCCTTTCCATTTCACAGACTTCCACGTATGAACGCCATGAAACATGTCAGGACTTTCTCTGAGTCTATGAAGACAGAGATGGCATCTGCTCCCAGTGGGAAGCCCTTCTAACCAGTAATACTATAAAATTTCATGATTCTGAATTCTGACTGACATTCAAAAGGGCAGGGAGGAGGTGTTTACTGTATTTTATAGAACAACATCAATTGCTTGTCTTAGCACATAAATATAGTTTTACGGTATACAATGCCACCTCGAGCCTCTTTCCTCTCTCCCTTTCTCTCTTGCAGGAAAAAAAAAAATCATAATCCATTTGTGTTAACCAAAGAGGTTTCTAATTTCCTGCTGTGGACAGGATGGAGCTGATATTTGCATTTTCCCTGAACTAGACACATTTCTCGAGTTCTTCCAGAAGCTGCTGGCATAAAGGGAGAGGGTTTCCATCAGTTCCACGGCCAATCTATAGATTGTAAATTGCAGCAGGAACTGTCACTCTGATTTTAAACTATGCTGCTGCCCTCCAATCCCTATTGAATTTGGGTAGAAGCAGCAGTTACAGAAAATGTTCATGAAACTCAATTCACTCAGTTTACATTATGGTGGTGCTGTCTTCCCCCCCCCCATATCACCTTAGGTGGAAAAGATGATGAACCATATTGCCCTGCAATATGAAACAATGATGTGCTTCTCTGTGGCTCAGTGGTAAAGAATCTGTGTGCCATGCAGCAGAGAAGGGTTCACTCCCTGGGTCAGGAAGATCTCCTGGAGAAGGAAAGAGCAACCCACTCCAATATTCTTGCCTGGGAAATCCCATGGATGGAGAAGCCTTTGGGCTACAGTCGATGGGGGTCAAAGAAGAGTTGGATATGACTTAGTGACTAAACAACAATAACAACAAAGGGAAAGGTCAGGAAATGTAGGAAACTGCACAACAAACAAGCAAGCTCTAAGGATGGTAAATTGTAAGGAGGGAAGAAAAGATACAAAAGAAAGAAGACAGAGCTCCCCACGTGTTTTATGTATCCCAACAGGGGCACTGGGACCCCAAAATGGGGCCAAAAAAGTGTCTTTAAAAACGAAAAAATCACGTATGACAAAAACCGTGGCCCTTCGAAGTTCAACGTAGCCCAAAAATATCATTCCTTAGTATTTACTTTCATGAAAGGGGGGTGGTGTCACTTTACAAAATTGTCAAAGAAGGCTCTTTGAAGAAGACAGGGTTACAAGGAAAAACGCTGATAAACACTTGTTCTAAGTACGTTAAAAATGCAGCACGTGCCTGCTAAGTCATTTCAGTCATGTCAGACTCTCTGCAAACCTATGTAGTATAGTCCGCCAGGCTCCTCTGTCCATGGGATTTTCCAGGCAAGAATACCGGAGTGAGTTGCCATGCCCTCTTCCAGGGGATCTTCCTGACCCAGGGATTGAACCTGTGTCTTTTATGTCTCCTACACTGGCAGGTGGGTTCTTTACCACCAGCACCACCTGGGAACCCCATGGTCCCAAAAACCATACCTGAAGAGAACTCCGTATAAAATGACCATTGCTGCAGAAGAAATGGGTGAACGGTCATAAGCTCGTGCTCAGCCGTGCTGGCTAGGATGTGACTGATGACACTGGCATGTGATAAGCTCACAAAATATTGGGTCTGAAATGCATTTGCTCTTCCTGACAACTCTTTGAGATAAGTTTCATTGCCTGTAATTTACATATGAAAATACTAAGACTTGGACAGCGTAAGTGGTCTGAGGGCCACACAGCAGTTGAGAGGAGAAGCCAGGACTTACATCTAGGTTTTGACACTGACAGATTCCAACCACCCCTATAATACCCTCCCTACCCACAAAGGTTGAAGGTGGAGTGACACATGATGGATTTTACACTTGAGACTTAGAAGGTGTTATAAAACAAGAAAAACGGAAGACCTCAGAAAGACAGAAAATGCACGCAAAGATTAAGGAGAGAGGATATACAGAAGACACTGAAATCTTCCTTCTCTCAAAAAATAATAAAACTGCTATCCGTGTCACCAAGTTTCCTGGACTCGATCCTGCTTCTTGTTTTTGAATCTGGGTGTGAACATTTTCAAGCTTTTCCCCAAACCAGTTCTTTAAGAGTCAGGCCAGTAATCTGACATCTTTGAATGCCTTCCAACACCTCTCTCTAAACCCAAAGGTTGAACCAAGAGGACTGCAGTATCTACACAGGCTTAAGAGGACCCAAATGTCTAGCACATACACAGAGCTGTAATGAATTTTGTATCAAAACATGCTGCCAAGCCTTCCTGATTTATTCTGTTGTGGCTCTGCTCAGTTTCTTTGTTAAATAGGAGGACCTCATAGGGAGCTGGAGAGAGGCCTTATCCTTCATCTCTTCTTTAGCAATTTCTTTTCTTGAGAGAGTTAAGCTGGGGGCGTGAATGGATGGGAGACTTGAAATCCCAGAGTCGGGGTGTCTTTGGGGGCATATTTACATTTGAGGATGCTCACTGGAAGGCAGATCCTTGGCCAAGGTAGGCAGTCAGACAGATGCCAGGCAGACAGCTGAAGATCTGATGAGAGAAAGACCCTGCTGCTTTCCAGTTAGTTTCAACATGCAATGCCAGAGGATGGCACTTACATTAGCAACCACTACTGAGCGCAGCAGTGGGACCCAAGGTGCAGGATAGGCGGGGGGACCCTGGCCAATCTCCTGACGTAACTCCAAGTACTGACTTGGCTGGCTGGCTGCATCTTCGCCTGGGATGGTGGCAGCAAGACACGCAGAGTGCTCTTTCTAGCGCTGTGGGAGTCCCCATGTCCTGCTGTCTGTTCTTCATTTGTGATCATACACCCTGCCCGCGGCAATGTTTCAGCAATTCTGCAGCTTCTGAGCAGGTGGCTCAACAAAAGTTCACTTGTAAATAAGGGATTAGGGCAACTTCCTGGGAAATTCTGGTGCAGAGACCCACCCCAAAAGTCCTAGTCAGCATATAAATGCCCTAAAGGGCAAAATTCATTAACAGAATTAGTTCACCTGTACCCAAGCTCCTTCTAGCTGTAACACTTCAACAGGATAAAAATATTTAAAACTCAAACGAGAAACACCAACAATGAAAAAGGTACATCTCTTCAGATGCATCCAGAGGGGTGCATGAGTTCCCTATCAGGGGTCCCCAATCTCTGGGATCTAATGCCTGATGATCCAAGGTGGAGCTGATGTAAAAATAATAGAAATAAAGAGCACAAGAAATGTAACGCACTTGAATCATCCAGAAACCATCTCCTTACCCCTGCCTGTGGAAAAACTTCTATGAAACTGGTCGCTGGTGCCCAAAAAGTTAGGGATCACTGCACTGACTCCAGAGGAAAAACTCAGTAATTATTCTAACAGTTAGCAATTATCAACTACACACCAGGTACTGTAATGGTTCCATCATATTTAATTCCCAGCACTACTCTTAGGAGATAAATATGATTACCTTCTCTTAACAACTGAGGCTGAAGCTCAGAAACTGAAGGTCAAACAAATTGCCCAAGGTCATATAGTGAGGAAGTGGGATGAGAATTATGCCCAGGTCCATCTTTAAGTGACTCTTCAAACAACTGCTACTTCTACATGCAAGACTTTCTCTAATTTAACAGTCTCTACCTAAGTGAAGTGAAAGTCGCTCAGTCATGTCTGACTCTTTGCAAGCCCATAAACTGTGTATAGTCTTTGGACTTCTCCAGGACGGAATACTGGAGTGGGTAGCCTTTCCCGTCTCCAGGAGATCTTCCCAACCCAGGGATCAAACCCAGGTCTCCTGCATTGCAGGCAGATTCTTTACCAGCTGAGCCACAAGGGAAATCCAAGAATACTGCAGTGGGTAGCCTATCTCTTCTCCAGCGGATCTTCCTGACCCAAGAGTTGAACCAGGGTCTCCTGCATTGCAGGTGAATTCTTTACCAACTGAGCAATCAGGGAAGCCTCCACCTAAATGAGGTCCCATAAAAGAATTTCTGTGAAAATGTAGCTGATGAAGCCTCTCATCTTCTGTAGTTTCGAATACTGCTCTAACAGAATCATAATATGGAATTAGATTTTACAAGAAGAGCTCTTACAGTGAACTCACCGCCTTTTCCCCTCTTTAGCAGTTTAGTATCTTGAGCCATTAATGATTTGGGTTTTTTTTTTTAATCCAGAAGGTATATAGGAACATTTTCAGATTTTTCACAGGATTTGTTCATGCAGATTGTAATTCTATTAAAATCCCGTACCTTACCTTACAGATAATTGTTGCACAGGCAGACACTGCTGTATTTAGAAATTTCTATTTCAGTTCATTAAAAACTGCAAAACCAATCTGTATCATGTACCAAACCAATCTAAAATGAATCTACATGTTTATTGGGGAAAAAAAAAAAAAAAGAAGCCCCTCTGGAAGAGTGTGCTGCGCTCTACACACCAGAACACGAGGTCAAATCTCCTTCCCAAGAGCTCCTGAACTCTAATGATTCCCTGGTTAGGGACTCATTTCTTCATTACTTGATGCCTCAGTTTCCTTACTCAGAAAGTGAGATAAGTGTCGAGGCTAATCAAAGATAAAAATGTAAGTTTTACAAGTTAAGAAATGCAGTATTTCCTGCCACATCAATAAACAAGGATGTCACAGCCATCAGCGATCCCAGCCCTCCAAATGTGAATCTCTGAGCCCCGAGGGTGTCCATGAAAACAGTATGTGCAATCTGGTAGCTATCAGGCTGCTGCCACTCCTGATGGTGAGCAGTGAATGAGGAAGCGAAGAACTAAGGATGTGAAAAGTCAAATCGCAGGATGCTGGCTCCAGACAGCTGAGATGCACATGTAAGGAATGATTTCAGTGAGCCCAGGCTCTCGTATCTTCCCATAAACAGAAAAGCACTCAATTTCTTAATTTGAGATATCTGGTTTTCCTTAGCTAACAATAATCTCTTGATGTTCAGACTACCTGCTCCTTATTGCAAAGTTCTATACAACTAACTCTTTCCGCCACCTCCTTGGGACAGTTCTCTCAGGGTCACCTGAGATAATGTCTCCCGGGCTTGAAGTCCTAAACATCCCCACCAAATAAAACATAACCCTCCATTTTTCAGTTTTGAGTATTTTAAGTCGACAATGTGTTGGCCCTATTTGCAGCGAAAGGTGATGCCATGTTAGCCTCGCAGAGTGCCTTCTGAGACAGACCGCTGGCCCTAGGTCTCCACGCAGCCACAGTCACAACTGAGGCTGGCCAGCATCAGGAGTGGCCAGTTTTTATGACAGCCACTTCAAGAACCACAGCTTCACAGCACCACAAACAGAATCTCTCTGTAATTCTCTACTTCCTGGGTTGATACAAACACTCCTTCTCTCCATTGTGTGCTCATTCAATTTGTTTTTGTTTAGTTAAGACATGCCAATTGCTGGGCACCCTGGAGGTGCCTCCAGAACACACCATCCTATTTTCATAGCATGAGATCATGGAATCAGGCAGAATGTCTCGAACTTTGTGGGGAGCCAGGACCCAAAAGCACTATAATGATTTATATACCTCATATTTGGCTGCACTGGGCCAAAAATGTGTACAGAAGGGTTATGAGCTGATCAGAGACCTGGGGGTAGCCTATCAGAGTAAAACTCCCTCAGTCAGTCTCTCTTATCTCATGTGCATGTATGTGTGTATGCTCAGCCGCTCAGTTGTGTCTGACTCTTTGGGACCCCACGAACTGTAGCCCACTAGGCTCCTCTGTCTGTGGAGTTTCCCAGGCAAGAATACTGGAGTGGGTTGTCATTTCCCCTTCCAGGGATCGAATTCACGTCTCCTGCATTTCCTGCATTGGCAGGTGGATTCTTTACCACTGTGCCACCTGGGAAGCCCTCTCTTTGTCTGCTACATCAGCTCAAAGACACTAGAGTTTAGAAAGGAGATTTTTAAACGTATGTGTCTGTGGAGGACTGATCCCTTTACATGAACCTGCCACGCAGCCCCAGGGGACGAAACTGGTCCGTGCACTTGACCACGTCTATAGGATGGCTGGTGGAGCAAGAGCTCTGCCCGCCTATGAGCAGGTCATCCCCGGCTCCGAGCTTTCCAGACCGCAGGGAGACAGCAGTGCCCTTGCGCCTCTCCGCCAGCTCTTCTCTGACCTTCACCTGTGCATGACCATTAAACAGAAGCTTTCTCTCTGGGTCCCTTTATTCTCTCCACAGTGTCGGCTGTCTCCTCTGGTCTCCTCGGGGTGGCCTTTCTTGTGTGCATCTGTAAGGGAGCTCCTGCTCCCCAGCTCCCAGGGCTGCTCCCCACCCTGCTGTCAGCTCCAGCCCTGTCCTTCCACGGGGAGCTCACCCATGCCCCTCCCTCCTGGTTTCACCGCGCTCTCTGCAGGACCATCACTCTCAGGGTCACAGAGCCTCAGTCCGCAGGGTCACCTGGAGGAGCTTCTGTGCCCCCCACTCCACGTGAGCTGCGCAGGGAGGTGCTGATCCGCCCCCTCCCTGCTCTGCCTCAGGGGCTGAGAGAGAGGAGAAGGGTGTGGGAGGTGAGGCTGGAAGGGGGAGCAGGTGTGTGTAATCTGAGTTGGGGCCCCTGGGGACTCTGTTACCGCTCCCCTCGAGCCGTGGAGAACGCGGCTCTCAACCTTGGCATTATTTGTTAAGTCCCATTTCTCTCTCACGCTCCTCATCAAATTGGCTACCCAGTCCTTGCTGACTGCCTCTCAAAAATACCTCCCCTGTCTGATGCCTCCCTTCCGTTCCCTCAGCCCCCAACCTCATTATCTCCTGCCGGGAGAGCTGTTGCAATCGCTTGCTAGCAGGTCTCTGAACCTCCAGGCTCTCTCGGCTCCAATCCATCTTGCGCACTGCTGCCAGATTAACCTTCCAAAGCAGTGCTTTCTAAACTTTGGCGTGCATGAGAATCACCTGGGGAGCTTGTTAAAAATACAGATGCCTTGACCCCAACCTATAGATTAGGATTGAGCAGGTCTGGGCGGGGCCCGAGGTATATGTATTTTTAACAAGTTCCCAGGTGACTCTGAGGTCATCAAGGTTGGAGAATCTCTGGCACAGCTCTCGCCATGAGTGCTCCCTTAAAAAAAATAAGTTTCAAAGGCTCTCCACTTCCTACCCTTCTTTCAGTCTTTAAGGCTTGGCATGCTCACGCCCTCGTCTACCCTTCAACCCACTCTATCTCGACAGGAACCGCACCCCATGCCGAATCCTGATTGCTCACATCTTCCCATGCAAGCTTTTCACTTCCTTTCACTTCCTGTGCCTTGGGTGTTCTGCCTTATTCACTTCCAGCAGACACTGGGAGGTGCGGGACCTGCAGGCAGAAGCACCACCTGGGTGGGGACAATGCACCATCATACATCTTGGAATGGAAATCCAACGCACAAAGAAGGGGTACCTAATTGACACAAAAGAAATGCTCCTTTATTCTTCAAGGTGATCTTCTGAAACATGAATTTACCCAAGGTTGCTTAATCACAGAGAGAGCTGCTGATAATCAGACCTATTTGAGCCCCAATCCAAGATTCTTTCAACCTCATCCTATTTGCTATCATTGCAGTTAAAGCTGATATAAGGAGCTACCCCAGGTCATGGATCCTTTTGCACCTGTGAAGATAAGTCAGAATTGACTTATTTGTGTTCCTTACATAGGAGGGCTTGTGACCAAAAGCTCATTTTGCCCACTGGGTGCTGAAGGTCAGGAGTACTGTTTACAGCAATGGAAGAGTTCCAGGAGCTCTCAATCAACTTCCATTTCCCTTATTACCTGGAGTAGCTAATCATTTCTGATATGCTCTCTGTACAGCTTACTGAGTGATACCACACACACTATGTACATCTTTGTATCCAACTGGCTAAATAATATGTAGAATGAAAGATCAAAAAAGAATACACAGTATATAATACTCTAAACATGTAATCTGAATGACAGAAAGTAAATTTAGCATAATTGCAGAATATATAGAACATATAATTACAATATATTCTCATTATATATAATTGAAAATCATTGTAGAAAAATTAATTGTACTAGCCAATTATAATAGCAAGCATGAAACTGAATTGAAATTTTAAAAGTTGTGTGTTACAATAATTTCCCCAAAATGAAATATTTAGGGCTGATTCTGACAAAAAAACCTAAAAGATCAATGCATTGAAAAATATAAAGTGTTCTTAAGAAAAATTAAAGACAACCTAATAAATGGAAAAATACTTTGTTCATGGGTTGAAACACACAACAACATAGACAAAACTCTAAATAATTATGTGGAAAACATGTAAAGTAATTTGTAGTGACAGAAAGGAGGTCAGTAGTTGCTTTTGCGGTGGGTGGGATTGGTGGAATGAAGGGGAGGGAGTGACAAGCAAGGGGCATGAGGAAACTCTGGAGTGACAGGTATTGTCACTAGCCTGATTCTAACGGTGATATGGTGGATGGTGCATACATCAAAACTTAACAAACTGTACACCTACGTGTAGCTTTTGGTATATGAGTTACACTACAATAAAGCTGCTTTTTAAAAAAATTAAATGTTGATAACGTTTTCTTTTTTGTGACTTCCTTTAAATGGTTTCTCAATTAACTAGCTACACATGTCACTGGTTAACAGTGTAACATAAATGGCCTGAGAGTGGAGAGCAATCACCATTCAGAGCTAAAACAAACCCTGGAATTATCTGACCTGATGCATAGATGAAAGAGCGGAGGCTGAAGAGAGTTCAGTGAGGTCACCAGGGCTATGCAGGTGGTTGAAGAGCAGAGCTGGGTACACATTCCCAGCTCCCCTGACTTCTGACGGCTCCCTGCACCCATATATGCGTTCCTCTACAAAGTCTGGCAACCAGCGATCATTCTAGAAGCAATCCTCAACGAAGCAAAGTTATCTAACTAAAATCCTATCTACATGAAGAACATGGCAGCTGAAAGAAGATGACCAGCTATGAATAAGCAAGAGTGCTTCCAGCAGGACACAACCATGTCGGCACCTTGATCTTGGAATTCCCGGCCTTCAGAACTGTGAGAAATAAATTTCTGTTGTTTATAAGCCACCCTGTCTGTGGTATTTGCAGCCTGAACAGACTAAGACATACGAAGTAATGGGAAATTTGAGATCGTTATATTAGCAAAGAGTGAGAAATTTATACACTCATATGTATACACATATACATGAGAATCTGAACGGATAAAGTGAAATGATTGTGCATAAAAATATTACATTTGCTGTGCCCAGTTCCATCATATAATAAAATACATGTTGGCAACTTTGCCTTAGGGAAAAAAAGAACATGGCAGCTGACTGCTGGGACCACTTGAACGTGATAAGGTCACTTGATGGGACCAGGAGGGCAAACCTTTGTATACTCTGCTCAGTTATACTCTCTGGTCCACAAACATAAGATCCCTCTATTTCTCTCCATTACCAGTAGGATGGCCTACTAACAATGACAGTGATCCTGGTTAAATTTCATAATGGGTACAGGCTGGCAAGGAAGGAGGAACGGAGTACAGATGTTGAAGACAGATAGCTTTGGGATCAAATCTCCTTTTTTTTTTTTTTCATTTAAGATCCAAGCAAACTTGGGTCAAGTTAACCTCCCTGAACTTATTCTTCTTTAAAGGTGAGATAATACTCATCTCATAGAATCATGAGGGATTATTAAATGAAAGCATACAGCATCATGTAATACATATGTTCAACCAGTGGTAGCTTCTGGTTAGTGAACACTGTGCAGTCTTAGAATCATGATTAGCCAGTGATTAACCACGACTACTTTATCACCCTGGGCTGTATCAGAACTCGGTCCCCACTCTCTCTCCTGCGGTCCTCACCACGCCTTCTCCACCACTCTTGTTAATATTCTCTGTGCTACTGAGAAATACTGTTTTATCTAATGGGCCACAGTGACTGCTGGGAGTCTGCCTTATCCCTTAGAACTTCGGACCATAGATTATCTTTCATTTACCTCATTTTTGCTGCAATCTAGTCCTTCCATGGATAAACCGAAGACTAAGTTAGCAAAATCCAAATGAGTGACTGAGAGTATAGGGGACCCAGCAGCTTAGCTTATTTGTAAAAAGCCTGGGCATTCAAGATCAAATGCTTAGGTTCATGTCTTAGCTCCACCAAGGGACAAAAACCCTCATGCATCAGTCTCCTCATCTTTAAAATGGGCACTACTTCTAAAGGTTGTTGTAAAAATGACACGAAACCATGCAAAGCTGCTGGCACACAGGAAAACTCAAAACAAGGTCTGGCAATTATTATTATTTACTGATTCTGTAGGGACAGGGGAAGCAATGAAGAGGCCTAAGTAAGGTGAATTCTTGAGGGAACAGAAAATAGCCAGCCTTTCAAAACAACTGGTAAAACCTCCAGGGAGACAGGTAGCAATAACAACCAATAAGGCTGTTTGTGAAGCCGCTTTCAAAGAGGGAGCTCTGGTGGAAGCCCGGATGAATAGAAAGGATTCCCAACCCTTGCTTTCTTTCTGCCACAAAGATGTCAAGGTGAATGAAGAAGATGCTTCAAGCTGCTGCATGCCATGAGGTGTCAATGGCTCACCCTCTGACTGGTTTTTGATAAAAGACAGCCTGAGTGCAAGGAAAAAAGGGGGAAAGTGAAGAAGAAAAAAAAAAGACAAATTGGATGCTCAACAAGCTGGCTTTCAAAGGAGACAGGTATTAAAGTTAGAAGCAGGATGCTGGACTCCATGTTACAGAAAATGAATGATTTAAAAATGCGGAACATATCAGTCGTACGCTTTGGCACTGGCGACTGGTTAAGAGCAAGAAAGCAAAAGAAGAGCACACAATGTCCCTCTCGTATAATGAGGCTGTGCTATCCACTCCATGAGGACAGAGAACAAGATCAAGGAAGAGGTGTTTGTGGGACAGAATCTGCCCCAGATAACGAGGAGCCAGTGCAGAGAGTGTGCCCAGGCTTTCCCTGTGACCCCGAAACACCCCTTTGCGAGCCAGGCTCTTTTCCGTGACCCCCAGAAAGTACCAGGGAAATACTGTGTTCATGCTTCAGGACAAAGCAGCCCACGGGGCAGATGGCACCCCTCAAAAGCTGCACTCTGGTGAGGACGGCTGGTGAGCCCAACAACCCCCCCGCCCCGCTCTTCCAAGCCAGCACACATGTGCTGGGGATCTCCTGAAAACAAGTTCCCCAAGAAGACATATGGTGCTTACTTGCTAGGAAAGAGTGCTAACAAGACAAACTGAGAAGGAACAAGGGAGAAAGCTGCCTGAGTTTTCAGTCCCACGAGGAGGTGAGGTCTGGGCAGGAGGACTTGACGGCGCTCCTGGGAGAAGGCCTGGCTCAGACGGAGGAGCTCTGAGTTCTGTCCTTCGGGCTCCTTCCTGCAGGCAGAGCAGCAAACAGTACACCCTCCTGTCGGGAGCTGGAGGGGTCACTGGCCCTGGGCAAGGGCAAGTGGTGGCTCTTTGAGGTTTCATATCCTTAGGGGTAAGGAAGGGCTTCAGTGGAAAGCCTTTTTAAGCTTGACTCCATGAAAAAACACTCTCAACAGTTCTAAATCATCCAGGAATCCAGTCCCTTTCTGATCCCAACTGAAAATAGGAAAATGAAAACCTCACGTTGCCAAGTGTGTCGAGGGGGCCACAGGTGTCTGGAGATTTATGGGAGATGGTGGGGTGCAACAGCAAGGGCGTCCCAGTGGCCCATTGAAGCCCATCTTAAGGACTGGCTATGGTTAGCAGGCGGAGGCAGGCTGAGTATGCATCAGTTGGTTTTCAAAATATGTTATTTACAATACGCAGCAGATGTTCTTTGAATTCTAATGTGAAAATACAGGCTTTTTATTTTTTACTGACAGACTAAAAAGTACACTTAATATAATAATCTTACAAAGTCCAAAGATTACCTCACAGTTTGGAAACTACTATGTTGAGTCATTAGTCCCATTACTCAGTATTTTCAAAACTCACCAGATAAATACGGTACGCTGAGACTTCCTGGTAACGACCTTCTATTTTTCACAAGGAAGAACACAGCAAGGCTTCCCAGAAGCCTCAATTAAATCTGGAAAATGTTTCTAAAATATTCTGAAGCACAACACATGCACACATGCTGAAGTGTTTCTGGAGATCTTTGCTGGCAGATGAGTTTCTCCTGTCATTCGTTCTTTAAAAAAAAAAAAAAAAAAAACACTGGGTGCCTCCAAAGGGCTAGGAAATACATGAGGCTAAGAGAACAGAGAGACTGGGGCAAGAAACAGTTGCTGCCCTCAAGGACATCCCTGCCTACATAGAGGAAGAGCCAAGAAAACGCAAACATAGAAAGCTCTGGGGATAACAAGCTCTGCACCCTGCTTGGCCCAGGATACCAGGAGGGAGGAGGGTACCTGAGCCCTTATGAAGGTGATCAGGCAGTTATCAGGTCATGGGTGAGTAAGAACTTGCTAGAGAAAGCCTGTTACAGAAGGCAGGAAGCACTGGGTGGAGCCGCACAGGGCTGGGAGGAGCCCTCAGGACAGGCAAGGGAGGGAGGGAGCACAGGTGGCTGGAGAAACTCTGAGGGGCAGTAAAACAAATAGGGAAGATTTCCCTAGTGATCAGCGGTTAAGAATCTGCCTTGCAATGCAGGGTACATGGCTCTGATCCCCGGGCAGGGAACTTAAGATCCCACATGTAGTGTAACTACTGAGCTCAAGTACTCTGGAGCCTGGGGCCTGCAGCCTGTGTGCAAAACTAGAGAGTCCACTGCACAACTAAGACCCAACACAGCCAAATAAATATTTTAAATAAATATCATTTAAAATAAATAAGTATTCATGGCAAACAGATGGGGGAAAAGTGGAAACAGTGACAGACTTTATTTTCTTGGGCTCCAAGATCACTGTGGATGGTGACAGCAGCCACAAAATTAAAAGAGCCATAGTTTTTCCTGCTCCCTGGAAGAAAAGCTATGATAGACCTAGATAGCATATTAAAAAGCAGAGACATCACTTTATGACAAAGGTCCACAAAGTCAAAGCTATGGTTTTTCCAGTAGTCATCTATGGATGTGAGAACTGGACCATAAAGAAGGCTGAGTGCCAAAGAACCGATGCCTTCAAACTGTGGTGTTGGAGAAGACTCTTCAGAGTCCCTTGGACTATAAGGAGATCAAGTCAGTCCTAAAGAAAATCAACCCTGAATATTCATTGGGAGGACTGATGCTGAAGCTGAAGTTCCAATACCTGGGCCACCTGATGTGAAGAGCTGATTCATTGGAAAAGACCCTGATCCTGCAAAGACTGAAGGCAGGAAGTGAAGGGAAAGACAGAGAATGAGATGGTTGGATGGCATTACCAACTCAGTAGACATGAGTATGAGCAAACTCCAGGAGATGGTGATGGACAGGGAAGCTTGGCGTGCTGCAGTCCATGGGGTTGCAAAGAGTTGGACACGACTTAGTGACTGAACAATATGGAAAAGGAATTTGGGCTCTGGAATCAAACGAGCTCCCTCTAGCTTCCCACTGTGGGCAATTTGCTGCTATTTCTTTCTCCCCTCAGAAAAAAAAGATAGGAAGGATGCAAGTTTGTTGGAATGCGAGAACACATGAAAATGTCTGGCACACAGTAGGTGTTCAACTGCTTTCCCACTTAGTGTTGTCAGAGCTCTGCAATGAAAATGCTCCCTGGCAAATTAATCTTCCTGGTCTCACCTGAAAAAATAAATTATAGCTAGGGTTGACTCCTAGAAACTGTTCAACTGATACCCTGTGATAATGATTCTGCAAATTTTTTGATAAATACCCTCTCACTGTGAGGGTCTGAATGCTACAAAAGTCCGTGTTTGTATAAAATATTTAAATGTGGGGACGTTTTGGTATGAATTCTCTTGGCACTTCATTCATTCACAATTACAACCAATACACCTGGAGCATCTAAGGCAGTGGAAGGGCTGGACTGGTTTCTAGGCACCAGAGCTGCCCTCAGTGTCCTGACCAAATGGTGTGGGAAAGAGACCAGCCAACACACACACACAGCATGCTTGCTGATGTCATGACAGGGGACTGATGTCATGACAGGGGACTCTTTCTAAGTCAGTGGTTCTCAGCCTTCACTGCACATCCAAATAACTGAGGAGCTTTTGAAGATGGTAGTGATGTTCAGACCGCAACTCCAGAAATTATGGTTCAA
Organism: Odocoileus virginianus; assembly: GCF_023699985.2. Classification (NCBI taxonomy): domain Eukaryota; kingdom Metazoa; phylum Chordata; class Mammalia; order Artiodactyla; family Cervidae; genus Odocoileus; species Odocoileus virginianus. The sequence continues at coordinate 28,968,849 of NC_069706.1, forward strand.
CTTGACCGGACAGTGGCCCATGCATGTGGAATTTAAGGCTCCTTGGGTTGATCTCAGTGCGCAGACAGGTTGTGAACCATTGTCTAGAGTATACAGTTTCTTTCTGAGTTGTCATGAGCCCACATATAATGGTTCTCAAATTTGGGAGGGTATGAAGAATCACCCCAAGGTCCAGGTTCCTTGAAGTAGGACAATGGGCCTGGCTTTTGTACATTGTTAGGTGTTCCAGGGAATTCTGAATCACAGGACAGTTTGGAGAAACAGTGATCCATCTCATAATACAACCTGGCCATATAGTATAGAATGGGAATAAACTGGGGTATCTGACTTTTCTCAGAGAAAGGCTTCAGAGGACAGGAATTCCTTAAAATATTTCCATCTTGTCTTTTTTGGTCCCTTCTTAGCATGATAGTATTGATACCTATGTGTCTGAGTTTGATAGAATTTCTGCATCTTGACACTTTTCCAAGTTGCCTTCCTTTAAGGCAGATTTCCAAAGAATAGGAAGGAGAGATAAGAAAGCCTTCCTCAGTCATCAATGCAAAGAAATAGAGGAAAGCAACAGAATGGGAGCATCTAGAGATCTCTTCAAGAAAATCAGAAATACCAAGGGAACATTTCATGCAAAGATGGGCATGATAAAGGACAGAAATGGTATGGACCTAACAGAAGCAGAAGAAATTAAGATATTAAGAAGAAGTAGCAAGAATACACAGAAGACCTATACAGAAAAGATCATGACCCAGATAATCATGATGGTGTGATCACCAACCTTGAGCCAGACATCCTGGAATGCAAAGTCAAGTGGGCCTTAGGAAGCATCACTACGAACAAAGCTAGTGGAGGTGATGGAATTCCAGTTGAGCTATTTCAAATCCTAAAAGATGATACTGTGAAAGTGCTACACTCAATATGCCAGCAAAGCTGGAAAACTCAGCAGTGGCCACAGGACTGGAAAAGGTCAGTTTTCATTCCAGTACCAAAGAAAGGCAAGGCCAAACGCAAATTACTGCACAATTGCACTCCTCTCACGCTAGTAAAGTAACGCTCAAAATTCTCCAAGCCAGGCTTCAACAATACATCAACTACGAACTTCCAGATGTTCAAGCTGGTTATAGAAAAGGCAGAGGAACCAGAGATCAAATTGCCAACATATGCTCCATCATCAGAAAAGCAAGAGAGTTCCAGAAAAATATTTACTTCTGTTTTATTGACTATGCCAAAGCCTTTGACTGTGTGGACCACAACAAACTGTGGAAAATTCTTCAAGAGATGGGAATACCAGACCACCTGATCTGCCTCTTGAGAAACCTGTGTGCAGGTCAGGAAGCAACAGTTAGAACTGGACATGGAACAACAGATTAGGTCCCAATAGGTAAAGGAGTAGGTCAAGGCTGTATAATCACCCTGCTTATTTAACTTATATGAAGAGTACATCATGAGAAATGCTGGGCTGGATGAAGCACAAGCTGGAATCAAGATTACCAGGAGAAATATCAATAACCTCAGATATGCAGATGACACCACCCTTACAGCAGAAAGTGAAGAAGAACTAAAGAGCCTCTTGATGAAAGTGAAAGAGGAGAGTGAAAAGTTTGGCTTAAAACTCAACATTCAGAAAACTAAGATCATGGCATCTGGTCCCATCACTTCATGGCAAATAGATGGGGAAACAGTGGAAACAGTGACAGACTTTATTTTTTGGGGGCTTCAAAATCACTGCAGATGGTGACTGTAGCCACGAAATTAAAAGATGCTTGCTCCTTGGAATAAAAGCTATGATCAACCTAGACATTACTTTGTCGACAAAGATCCATCTAGTCAAAGCTATGGTTTTTCCAGTAGTCATGTATGGATGTGAGAGTTGGACTATAAAGAAAGCTGAGCGCCAAAGAATTGATGTTTTTGAACTGTGGTGTTGGAGAAGACTCTTGAGAGTCCCTTGGACTGCAAGGAGATCTAACCAGTCCATCCTAAAGGAAATCAGTCCTGAATATTCATTGGAAGGACTGATGCTGAAGCTGAAACTCTAGTACTTTGGCCACCTGATGCAAAGAACTGAATCATTTGAAAAGACACTGATGCTGGGAAAGATTAAAGGCGGGAGGAGAAGGGGATGACAGAGGACGAGATGGTTGGATGGCATCACCGACTCAATGGACGTGATTTTGAGTAAATTCTGGGAGTTAGTGATGGACAGGGAGGCCTGGCGTGCTGCAGTCCATGGGGTCGCAGAGAGTCGGACATAACTGAGCGACTGAACTGAACTCTTCTCAGTACAGTAATTACATGCTTCAAGTCCTTGCAAAAGTGCTAAGTGCTTTTCTGTGGATTCTCAGATTTTATTGTCAAAGTCACCCTAGGTCACCTAGATCAGGGGTCATTACCTTTCTTTTAGAGATGAGGGAAGAGGCCCAGGCACTTGTCCACAGACCCGTGGTTGATTAAGAGTGGACTCAGTGGTAGAAGCGAGGTTTGCTGACTTCTAACTGACACTCTCTCAGTATGTCAGTGTTTCTCAAAATGTAGTCCTATAATAGCAGCATCAGCACTCCCTGGAAACTCATCAAAAGGCAAATTCTTGGGCTCCACCCCTGATCTACTGAATCAGAAACTCCTGAGGTGGGGCCTAGCATGTGTTTCAACAAGCCTTGCAGGGGACTCTGATGCACCATTGCATTTCGCTATGCTCACTCTTTAGAACATCTTTTGCATCCAACTGCGAAGCTACTGGTATTTCCATGAATGCATAACACAATAAAGATTCTATCCTTTAGTGCAGGTGTCTCCCAACCTCTGGGATCTAATGCCGGATGGTCTGAGGTGGAGCTGACATAATAATAATAGAAATAAAGTGCACAATAAATGTAATATACTTGAATTATCCATCACTCCATACCAGTCCATGGAAAAACTGTCTTCCATGAAACTGGCTCCTGGTGCCAAAAAGGTCAGGGACTGCTGCTTTACAATGTATTCGTGAGTTACAGGAACACTGGAAGGTAGGGGAAATTTGTGAGCTGGTGTGGACTCTTGAATGAATCCATAAGAAATCAGAAAGCACATGCCCTCCTTTACCCCATATTCTCCTGAGAAAGATTAGATGGTGATAGCTGAGATGTAGCATCATCTAAAATATGCATGTCTGTGTCTGCATTCTCCCAGATAAATTCAGAAAAATTCTCTTAATTTGCAGGCAGTGAAGACTTGATGAATAATTCTAGTCTTTTCAACATTGCACCCATAATTCTTTGCACTGAAAAAGTTACTGTGAAATAGAAAATGAAGTCTTTCACTGGTTCCAGCCAAACCTACAAAGTGGCTCCTTTATGATGAATTCATGAAAAATTTAATGTTATGAGAGGAGAGGAGGGTATTTACAGTATCTGAGCTTCGTGAAGTAGAACAGGGAGCCAAAGTATGATTTCTTCTTGGCTCCCAAGGCACATGGCACACAAAATGTTTCTATAAAGACGGAACAAAAAGGCAGATTTGGTTCTGAGTTCAGTGAAATATCAAGATTTCCATTTGGCTGTTTTGTCACAGTTGCCTTTTTAGGCAAGTCCCCGTTTCAAGGAAAAGTTTGGATCTCATTAGAGTCACCGACCTCCTTCCAACAGACTATGCCATCCTGAGAGAATGCTGGGCTTGCCTGCCATGTCCATGACACCAGACAGGTGCGTGGAGTGCCAGACTGCGCCGGCTACATGTGATGCTGGCATCTGTGAGATTTTCAGCAAACTTCATTTTTTCCTGGGCTGGCAGCTATAGGCACTAAACAATTGGGTGAAAATGTGTTTTTTATGTGCCCACCTGCAGATGATCCACTGACAGTTATATAGAGTGGCTGGGGTAAGCTGGGGTCCCCGTTGTATGAAAGATTTAGGATCTGAATGGTGGATCATCCCACATCCTAGCTACATTTTCTTAAAAGCTAAGTTCTACAGAAAGTCAGATATCAAATCTTAGATTCTAGAATATAGGAGCACAGTGCCAACCTAAAAAAGAATTGCAGAATTGCATAACAAGAAGGGACCTTTGCTAAACTGAGCCTTTCAGTCACTCATTGCAATGAAACGTCCTACACCTGGTTGGCCAACTTGCTGTCCCTGATCTCCTTTTAAACAACAGAGACAGTCAACACCATCTTGGAATGGATCTGTTAAATGATTTTTCTCTATAGTTTAGCATAAATTGCCTGTACTTTTTCAGTCCTCTGAGAAAATAAAGAATAAAAAATGAGATTTAATCTTCTTTTACAAGATAGCTCTTCAAATATTTACAGACAGTCTATATGTCCCTGTGTTTAGGCGCTGCCACTATCTAATCACCTAACATTGGTTAAGTCACTAAAACTCCCCAGACCACAAGTGACCATTTATGAACTGCCAGGTATTAGAATAATTTCTAACCCTACATAGATAAAGAGAGGGTCATGTAAGATGTGAAAGTACTATCAAATGGTATAAAGTATTATGCAAATGTAAGACATTGCAATGAAGATGATGTCAGGTTTGCTACAATTCTCTCACGCTTCCTTCATCTAAGTCTTGCACTTAGATTGATTGAAAATAATAGTTCAGAAACTACTGAGAACTCTCTTGACACTGACATAAAGCCTGTCATCCACGAGTTTAGTTTATATCTCCTATATTTTATAGAGGTTAAAAAATTCATTCACTCAAGAAATATTTATTCATAATATACTACACTTACAGTACTCTATCAGCTGTTATAGGAGTTACAACAATGAAAATGCAAGGCTTCTATCTTGGAGGACTGGATAAGACAAGCACATAAATAAGTGAAACACAAGACAAAGTGCTAAAAGTCCTTTCCCACCCCTTACATGCACACACACACACACACAAGGAATTCTGGAAATCCAAAGGGGAGAGAAATTCTATGACAAGAAGATTTCATGGAAGAGAATGGATTTAAAGGGTGACAAGATTTCAACAGAAATGGCAGAAATAAAGAACATCATTTTAGATAAAAGATACAGAATAAGCAAGGGCTTAGAAATGAGAACTTGTGAAGGTAAAAGAAACAATCAGTGTTTTGCTTAGACTAGAACATAGAGAACAGGAAGAAGAGTACAAAATACACTTGGAATGGAAGACAAGGTTCAGGTTGTAGGCCTCACAAGTTAGGTTAAGAGTATATTAACAGAATGTATTCAGTAGGATTAAAGGAATTTGAAAGATTGTTGCCTAAGGAAGTGATATAATCAAGTCTGTCAGAAGGTGGATTAGTATCTGGCAGCAATATGTATGATGGAGTGAGGCAGAGATAGAAGGGCCGAGTGATAGTTTTGATAAAAGACAATGAAGAGGTGGATCTGGACAACTGCATTGACCAATAAGACAAGAGATGAAGAAATAAAGCCTAGATAGAACAAATGGGCTATTTTATTCATGATGGCTGTCATCTACAATGATCAAGGAGTTGAAAGAAAGAAGTCAAGCTTTCAACCCTGGGTCACACTATGGCTAGAATTAGGGAAGACAGAAAGCCTGCCAGGGTATGAGTTCTGTTTTGAGCAATGAGTGTAAGAAGCTGGCAGGACATCCAAGTGGTGAAGACAGTTCTGGAAGCTATCCACACAGTTAGGAGCCAGATGGTGTTATGAGATTGGGAAAGGAAAAAGTAAGGAGACAGATATAAGAGGGGGCATCCATATTTAGGAAGGCATTGAGCATCAGAGCCAAAGGTAGAAGAAGCCAAAGAAAAAAGAATGTTTCAAGATGGAGAGATAGGCAGTATGGTTCTATGCACCTAAAGGTCATGATGATAGGAATCCAGAAAGGTTACTGGGCTTGGCAAATAAGATGACACCATGAACCACGAAGAGAGGAATTTCAGTCAGGGAATGAAGGCAGAATTATGAGTGCAAAAAGTAAGGTGGGAGTGGGTGGAAAAGAAGCACCAACAGTGAGAGCAAACTGTGCTTTCAAAAGGTTTGACAGCGAAGGGAATGAGAAAAATAGAACGGGAGCTTGAGGGGGCAGCAGGATTGAAGCAAAAAATTTTTTTAAGTGTGAACTATTCAGTATTTTTATAGGTTGAAGAAAGAAAATGAAGATACTCAGAAGCTAAGTTCTGGAGGAACTGGAATAGAGGGCACAATGGAGGCCTTCACCTTAGAGGAAAGGGTGGACACTTCATTATGTAGATGAATGAGAAGAGGAAACAGGAGAAAATCCTGGGTAAACCTGAGCAGAGGGATAGGAATACTGACATCATTCATCCTACAGATAAGTTGGAGGTGACTCAATGTTTGAGTCTATCAAGAATTTGAGGGTTGGTGAAATGATCAAAGAGAGGCAGAGAAGATGAACAAGAGAATGTGCGTTAATACCACAGGGGCTAATACTACATGCGTGCATGCTAAGATGCTTCTGTCATGTCTGACTCTCTGCAACCCTATGGACTGTAGCGCACCAGGCTTCTCTGTCCATGGGATTCTCCAGGCAAGAATACTGGAGTGGGTTGCCATTTCCTCCTCCAGGGGGTTTTACTGACCCAGGGATAGAACCCAGGTTTCCTGCGGCTCCTGCATTGCAGGTGGATTCTTTACTGCTTGGGCCACCAAGGAAGCCCTTAAAAAGCAACTCATCCCTGTGCAACCGTGGCAGGACACAAACCTGCAATATTCTGATCTGAAGTCAGACACCTTATCCATTAGGCTAATACTAGACAAGGAAGTAAAAGTCAGACTTGAGTGGTGCATTTCTAACCATAAAACATGTCACCCCCAGAAGCCATCACTGGAGAGTGAGAAAAATTTTCCCTGGAGATCCCTAAAAAATAACTGGACTCATGTCCCATCAGCTTTTAATATTTGAAAGGTTAAATATCCAGAGTAGGCAAATCCACAGAGATAGAAAGCAGATTAGTGGTTGCCAGGGGCTGGAGGTCAGAACGAGTGGGTATGGGGCTTCTTTTTGGTATGATGAAACTGTTCTGGAATTAAGAGAGTGGTGATGGTTGCACGATATACTAAAAGGTTGTAAATATACTAAAAATCACTGACTTTAGTGGGTAAACTTTATGTGAATCATATCTCAATAAGGCTCTTTTATTTAAAAAAAAATCAAGTCAGGTTGTACACTACATACTTGTGACAGCACTGGGAATATAGTCAATAATATTGTAATAACTCTGTGTGGTGACAGATGGTAACTAGACTCATAGTGGTCATCATTTCATAATGTATAAAAATATTAAATCACTAAGCTGTACACCTAAAACTAACATAATATTTTAAGTCAACTACAGTTCAATAAAAAAAAAACTGAATCAATGTTGAACACCTGAAACTAATATGATAAGTCAATTACACATCAATAAAAATCAATTCATTAAAAATTTAAAAACTAAAGTCATTTAGATTGAAAGAGCATTTCATAGGTGAAACTGATGATGGATTTGCCCAAGGCAGCAGTAAGACTGGGGGAGATGCTGAAGTTTGCAGTGTTGTGTCCTTCCCAAACCAAAGCCCACAGGTTGGTAGGATACAGACCACATAGGGAACATTTCAGAGGTATGAATTCCCAGGCTTCACTACAGACCTCGTAACCCAGGACATCTAGGGACAGAGCACCTAAGCCTGTTTTAAGGAAGCTTTCCATGTTTGCGGAGAGCTGTGTCGTGACTGACCACACCGCTGAGCAGAAGCAAAAGCGAACAGTGAAACTGGCAAAGTGATGGCTGGGCCATGTCCAGGGTGCGGTGAGGTCCGTGTCTCTCACAATTACCTTTCTCTGCCAGGCTACTGGAAACCTGATGTTTCTTAACACTGGCTGCGACTGCTCACATTCCCAACAGTCTTCCCCCTGGTCCTTAAAATTTAGAAGATCCTTGATCTCATGAATTTTCTGGTCTGCTTGAGGGAAATAAACTCTGTTGTAGCAAGAAAGGATGCAGATGCTACAGTGCTGATACTGTTTTAGCTGTTTGGCAGAATGAAAATGAAATAATACAATATTGCCACCCAGTTTTCATTTGGCAAGTCATACTGAAACATATTGGAGTTATGACTGCCTGGAAATCAAGAAGATAAAGGAAAAGCCAACAACTCCACAATGACCCAACAATGACTTTTCTCTTTACAAATGAGCATCTTCCTTTCTTTCTTTATTTGCACCCCCCAGGAACCCAGAACTCAGCTAAGCATCAATCCTCCAGAAGAATGCCATTTGGGGGAGACACAGAAAGTAACTGATGACTAAGTGCAGGGAGTGGAGACTGGTGACCAGTCTGCATGGTGGGAGTATAGGAATGCAGGCTATGCTTCATGAGGAACACGCACTGGGACTCCAGAAGAAGACAAAGCTAATGTCGACCTGTGTAAAGTGCTCTCTCACCCACCCAGTTTTTGGAATTCGGACAGGAGTATGGCAGGTAACCAAGGCTGTGTTTGCCTTTACCTGCTGTATCCCCCAGGAACTGGCAGTCACTTGTCCACCTTCCCCATGGGGAAGCAGCCAGGCTGTGAGAGCCGAGTCCCATCACACTCTGCCCAGGGACTTCATTAATATGTCATTCTCCTGTTGGCATCCAGCAGGGGAAATGAATAGCAGCGTCTGTTCATGAGAAAGCTCAGAGTCCCCCACTCAGAGGTTTATCTGTCCTCTACCCAACACCACAGCAAACTCTAGCTCCCTTTCAAGCTCATATTAGTAGGCTAAGGAGGGGAGCTCTGACGTTTTCCACTGACATCGCCAGGAATGGCTTTTGCCAGTAGTACTGAGCACCAAGGCAGAAAGGAGAGACCAGGAAACTGAAGGTTCTTTTCCCTGCACAGGCCATCTCTTGGCATGCTTGGCGCCACACACAGCTGCCTGGAGCCGAGCTGGAATGGCAGTCATCTTCGTGCGGCATGACAGGAGTGGTATTTTGCTGTAGGCCCAATTTCTGGGAAGATGGTAGGAGGAGTTGCCTGTCACCCAGAATTACTTCTCAGATCCCAATTACATGTTTCCAAAATATCACCTATTAAGACCCAAACACTTTGTTTGCTGGTGCAACCCTCTTGAACAGGTTACCATGGATTTATGCTGGCATAATGGGCCTGCGTGATATATGTTCCCTGTCAGTGCTGAAACAACAGCCAGTGCATCTGAGCAGGCCCACCTGCCAAGCAATATGTTCTCAATCCCTCAGGCAGAGCGGTGCACCGCTCAGCTAAGAAAACGTCCCCCCACTGAGCAAATGGCAGAGCCTCGGAACGCGGGCGGCCGCCAGCGCATGCGTACATTAGACCTCAGACACATGGCAGGAGGGGCAGCGGGGAGGGACAGTGAGGGTGTTCCCGTCAAGCTTCACTTCACAGTGACGGGCACACCATCTCCTCGTTTTCCTTTCTTTTTCTTTTAATCTCCTAATGAACTAGCAGAGGCTGCTAATCGCATACACCATCAATGCAAGTGACTGGAAGGTGGCTGAGGGATGTTGGGTAGCCAGAAAGAGGAAAGAGACAGAGTACGGGGCGGAGAAGTGGCTGGTCTCGTGGTGGTGAGGTATTTAGAGTACAAAGGGACGGTCGGATGGAGATCCCACCTCGAGAGGAAAGGGAGAGGCAAACAGCAAGTCCTCTGGAGGCTGGCAGCGTGTTTCACCGCGCTGGCTGATCTGAGAGCTCCCCACCACCCTGCTGTTGCTTGTCTCACGGAGCGGCCCCTCGACAGAGAGGCAGGCTTCACCCTTTCCATGGGAGAAAAAAAAAAACCAGACTTTTGTCAAGCCCAGGCACTGGGGTTTTTGGCTGGGAACGCTCTGGCTAATTAGGGATAGCACGAGGTCTGTGCTGTGAAGAATGCCTCAGAGACGCAGAACAGATTCTGCTTTTAGCTCCTCGTAAGAGAGAGACTACGATGAACGTGCTGCTTTCTAAGCGAATAAGCTCTCTGCAGATTATGTAACAAGGAACAATGAATGGCTTTCTTGCAGGCGATGGGAGGCACAACGCTGTTCAAAGCAGTTTAAAAAAAAAAGGCGACAATTTTACTCGGGATTTTAGGTCAATCTTCTCTAACCTCTTTACAAGATTTTCAAACATTTTTTCAGATCCTGAACCACATGGAGTGGCATGTCAGAGACATTTCTTGTCAAGGGCCACGACAGACTGCTCACTTGCGTTTTACACAGGCTGTGTTAAGCACACGGGCCAGAACACGTAACAGCCTCTACCCTGCTCCTCCTAATAAATAAATGAAGGCAAGCTTAAAAATAAAAACCACCACCACCACCACCACCAACAAAGAACAAGCAGTGGCTGTTAGATTATGGAAAAGCCAAACAATAAAATACCTTGTGGCCACTGAAAATTTACACTTTGCTATTCTACCAAGTAACATTAAAAGAGCACCAGAATATATCAACAGGAAAAAAAAATGACAGAAAATTTGATTTCATTTATGGGAACGTGTACAGACTTCATCAATGTTTGTATATCTGTGCAGAGGGATGGAGAGATGCTCAAGGAAAAGCATATCTGGGTGAAAAGATTTTAGGTGTTTCTATAAATGAAAGTACCTGAAAATTTCTGTACCTGAAATTGTTCCTTGTTACATAATCCGCAGAGAGCTTATTTGCTTAGAAAGCAGTGCATTCATTGTAGTCTCTTACGAGGAGCTAAAAGCAGGTTTCTGTACCTTAAAATTTTTTCCCAAGAAGGATGTGTCCTTTTATGAAAATCCATCGAATCATTTTAATGAAAAGTAAGAATAACCATAATGCAACATAGTAAAAAATAAGTGCATTCAAAGGAGGGAAGAATCATGCTGATCAAATTGAGGAAGGTCTGTGAGATCAGGCAGTAAGTGAAATGTATGCAGAGGCTGAGGATGGGGGTAGACAGGCAATGGCTCCAGGTAGGAAACGCAGTGAGCGACTGGAGAGTGACAGAGAACAGGGGACCGGCTAAGGGAGCAGCCAAGAACCCACTGTGGTTGCAATAAAAGCAGGGACCTGTAGTGGGGATGGAAGAAGATTTGAGAAGGAGGTTGGAGCTATGCTTTCAACTGCCTTTGTGGACAAAGATTGTTGCCATTTAATTTGAAATGTGAACAAGATCCAAGGGTAATTTGTGTGTGTCTGTCTGTGTGAAGGTGTGTGTGTGTGAAGGGATTGACAGAGGAAATAAGTTTTAGGGAAATTAGTAATATTTAGGAAAGATCAGAGTTGGGGACAAGAGGAGATAAGAGAGATAAGTTAGAAAAGTACTGAAACATTCCAAAGAGGAAGCAAAGTAACAAGGAGATGCTGAACAGATATAAGAAAATATCAATTTGGTAGAGCTTAGGGAATTGAAATTGGTTGACTGAGAGGTTCAAGAAGAAGAGTCAAACAAACAAGGGCTGCCCTGGTGGTCAGTGGTTAAGACTGCACCTGATCAATGCAGGAAACACGGGTTTGATCCCTGCTCTGGGAAGATCCCACCTGCCAGGGAGCAACTAAGCTCATGCGCCACAACTACTGAAGCCTGCAGGCTCTAGTGTCTGTGCTCCCGGACAAGAGAAGCCACTGTGATGAGAAGCCAGGGCACCACAACATAGACCCCGCTCACCACAACCAGAGAAAGCCCGTGCACAGCAGGGAAGACCCAGCACGGCCAGAGATTTAAAATAAACAAATATTAAAAAAAAAAGAGTCAAGCATTCGTCAGGCACAGGCAAGGCAGGAGGAGGAGGTAATCTGTGAGAAGCTGAGATTACTGTCACATTCAGCTCGCTGCTACGACATGCAGGAGGCTTTAGGACACTGAGCCTGGATCGGTCAGAGCTCGTGTCCCAGAAATTACTACCTGGACTCTATGTGCACAGACACCCGTAGAAACGAAGTTCTGTGAGGAAAGATACTTAGTCTGTTTGGTTCGGTGCTGTACTTTCCTCCCATAAAACAGGGCTGGGCATATGGTAGGAACTCAAAAGTACTGACTGATTGAATAGAGAAATATTAACATTGAAATTAATGAATCAGTGAGAGAAAGCCAGCGAGAGCTGAAAACAGAGCCTTGGGGATGGATAACAGGTGGGAGCAGGAGGAAGTCAGGATGACAAAAAAGGAAGGAGAAGCTTTAAGCTTGCAGTCCTGCCATCTGGTGAAGTTCTGTCTCTAAATTCTTGTGGATAATTTTCTACAATTATCTGAGTCTCAGGTTTTTAAATCATATATAATGTTTAAATTAGGAGGGATGATGATCTTGAAGGCTCCATCCAGGTCTAGATTCTATGACTTAATCATTGTTGGCTTATTTAACTTTTATTACTGAAATTTTCTTATATTTGTGTTAATCCCAATGAAGTTTCCTGAAGGGATGGAAATGTCTCTCCCCTAAATTGCTTAGTATTGTAACTTTCTCATAAATCATTGCGCCAACAGATAAGCTTGATTTGACTTTGTCCTTTTGTGTACTGAAGTATAATTTGCACACAGTGAAATGTAATGACCTTAAATATACTGTTTGTTGTGTTTTCACAAATGTATGCACTTTTACCTGCCTTCTTATCAAAGTTTAGGACATTTACATGTTCACTGGATTTTTATTTCTTAATGTTTACATTATAGGGAGCCCAGCTGAGCTATCCTTATTCCCCTTCTCTATCTTATCAATATCTCATTGATACAACAGTTATGTAATCAGTTATTTTCAGATATATAAATCTGATTTTTAAAATATTATTTCTTCCACCTATTTTGGTATCCCTGCCCCCTGCCCCCCACCCCCCCCCCGCCATGTAATAGACAATAAATTCAACTGAGAGCCCCAGACAAGATTAAACATTTCTTATGTAGTATCATTACCAAGTTTTTTATTTAAAAGAGAAAACCCTAAGCCTGAGTATTTCTCCAGAAGAGGTTAACCTACAGTCTTCTATACTAAGTGAGTATTTGGACATTCTAGGAGAAAAACACTTAATTCATTCTGAGTCAAAGATAAATGTGTTTGATAGCATATTTTTTTTAAAACATGCTGTTATTTTTTCAGGCTAGTTTGGAATATTTCTTTGGTTGGGTCATGAGACTGTGGCTTTTGAATCATCTGAGCCCAAACACCATTCGGCTGACTTTGGCTCCTTCCAGGAGGTAAGGGGAGCTCTGCTTCCTCCTGTTTTCCATCAGATACAATTTGATATTTACCCATCTCTGACACCTGGCTCGCGTGAAGCCCATGGGCGCCAGCTCAAGCTGGGCCACATCCCAGACCTTGATGGGTCCTCTGGACCTGACAAGCTCAAGCTCAAATTCTGCGGGGTCACTTTGGCTCTGTTTTCCCCCACCTTTTCTAAGAGGCAGGCTTCCCAGTCATAAACCCAAGCCATGGACAAGAGCCCTCCCCTGAGATCACAGCCACGGACGTGGGCCTGGCTCTGCCAGCAGAAAGGGGGGACTGCTTTTGCGGTTAGTGTTAGACGTCAATGCTGGAGGCTGGCTTCCAGGCAAAGCCTCCAACACTCAAATTCTCCTAAAACAGAATAAGAAGCAACTCATGCAACTAAAATTACCAAGTCTGTCCTCCTGATACTTAAACAAGCAATTCCACCTGCACTGAATTTTAAGTACTTTTGGCCTCTATATGAGAAAATATTCTACACTGTGTATTAACTTTGGTTGAGCCTGGAGCCACGTTAATCAGAAAAGAGGGAATGTCATTTGTGCCAAATCCCAAGTCCTTGCTCAAGCCACTGAAACACTGTAAGTTTTCTAGCTCTGGATGCTAAGGAATTCCAAGAAGACTGTGCACAAAAGAAGTCAATAAATCAAATAATCAACATAAATTTATTGAACTACTTCAGACACTTTGCTCACTGCCAATCCTATTTTGTACATGGTCTGTTGAGACCCTGGAGAACCTGAATGTAAAAAGATGACTCTGTTATCTCCTTGACCATGATTTGGATTTGGTCGAAATATCTTTTACTTGTAAGCCACTCCAGCACAGCACAGTTATTTGTTCCTCGTACAACAAATAAACCAGGCAAAACCTCTTAGTACCTGCCTTGTGTACCAAATAAGACAAAAGCTAAAATGGAGTTCTCAGGACGCTTGAAGTAAAAGCAATGATGCACCAAAACTGAAGAGTAATAATATGAGTGTCCTAGTGTAGGAATCCTCTTCACCTCATTGTTGTTCAGTTGCTCAGTCGTGTCTGACTCTTTGTGACCCCGTGGACTGCAGCACACCAGGCTTCCCTGTCCTTCACCATCTCCCGGAGCTTGCTAAAACTCATGTCCACTGAGTTGATGATGCCATCCAACCAACTCATCCTCTGTCATCCCTTTTCCTCCTGCCCTCAATCTTTCTCAGCATCAGGGTCTTTTCCAATGAGTCGACTCTTTGCATCAGATGGCCAAAGCACTGGAGCTTCAGTTTTAGCATCAGTCCTTCCAGTGGATATTCAGGATGTATTTCCTTTAGGATGGACTGGTTTGATCTCCTTACAGTCCAAGGGACTCTCAAGAAGAGATTTTCTAGCCTATGTTTGAATAATGCCACTGACAGGGAGCTTACTACTTTTCAAGGGATCCAGTCTACCACTGTACAGCTAAGCATTGTATTCTGAACTGAAATTTGCCCCTTTAGAATCTCCGCACACAAATGGCCTGAATTCTGTCCTCTGAAGTGACACAATTAAGTCTAGTGGCTCTTCCATGACAGTTCTTTAAGCTACCTGGCACCTAAACCTAACCTCAAAGCTGTGAGATTTCAAAGATGGTTGAAGACATGGTTCTTATTCAGAGGGTACTAGAAATGATAAACATGATGTGATGGGACTTCCATGGTGGTCCAGCGGCTAAGACTCCATGCTCTCAATACAGGGGGCCAGGGTTAGATCCTTGGTCAGAGAACTAAATCCCACACGCCACAACTGTGTTTGCATGCTGCAACTAAAGATCCCTTATGCTGAAACTAAGGCACAGTGCAGACAAATAAATAAATACCAAAAAAAGAACATGATATGAGAACTGGACTTATTCCCACCAACGTAAGTGGAAAAGGCCATGATGTTCATAACAGCAGTTGAAAAGGTAGTGCCAGTCTGAATAAGAGTTAGAAATGGCATGAATAACATAGCATAGAAGCAGTATTCTAACAAAATCACAAAGGTAGGCCATGGTTAAACTTTCATAATCCTTACACTACAGTTTACAATCTAGATGGTTTGGGGTCCACACATTTATAGCATTTTAACATCTGCCCATCACTAGGCTTAATAATTTACATTTATATAGCACTTTAGAGCTTTCAAAGAATTTTACATGTTATTTTATATAATTTGATTTTGAAATTCAAAAGTGACATCAGGCTTTAGAAAATAATAAGCCTTTCACTAACCATGCCGAGAACATAATGAGATATACAGATGTAATCCACTCTTCTGAATGGCTTCCTGGTACCCAGAACCATGGACTCTGAAGTAGCAACTTGTCTGCCATAAATTTATTTCCTTTTGTTTTGCCAATTTTTCCATTTAGGTCAACTTGTTAACCTTGCTAAGCCTTTATTTCCTCTTCTGCAACATGTAGATCACATACTGTGGGCCTTAAGTAAAGTAATTCACATAAAGAGCTAAGCCCAGTGCCTGATATTACAGGATGAATAAATGTTTGTGCTCACTGATCTTTTTTGTTCATCATAGCTAATAACTAACTTCTTTATTACAAAACTGACCTTATTAGGATAGATGACATGTAAAAGTATGGTAAAAATACCTGAAGTACCATAGAGCCTAAAAGAAAAGTGTCAGTTCGGCAGTCTGAAAATTATTGTGAAGATCACTTCCAGGTATCCACAGAAAAGAACTAAAAGCAGGTACTCAAACCTGTTCTTAACAGCACAGCATTATTTACAATTGCCAAAAGATGGACACAACCCAAGTGTCCACTGATGGACAAATGGATAAGCAAAATGGGATATATATACACATACAATGGAATAGCATTGAGCCTTATTAAGAAGGAAGGGAATTCTGGTACATGCTTCAAGATGGATGAATCTTAAAGACATTATGCTAAGTGAAATAAGCCATTCACAAAAAGACAAATACTCATATGAGACACTTAAGAGTAGGCAAATTCATAGAGGCATAAAGTAGAATGGTGGTTGCCAGGGGGAGAGTGAGGAGGAGGAATGAAGAGTCATTGTTTAATGGATATAGTTTCAATTTTACAAGATGAAAAGACTAATGGGAGATGGATGGTGATGAATGTACTTATTGCCACTGAACTGTACACTTAAAAATGGTTAGAAATGGTAAATTTTATGTTATGTATATTAAAATGGTAAATTTTGTTATGTGTATCCTAGCAGAATTAGAAAACCCTATGAACACTGCAATGATATTCTAACAGACTTTAAGCTTCAAAGAATATGAGGCACATTCCCTGTACTAGAAGCACTTAATATCCAATTAAGAAGACAGAAAACAAACTAAAATGACAAATGACCATTTAAAATACTCTAAAGCAACAAGCAAATAGATAAACAAGCATTCTTGAAGCTACAACTTGCCAATGACATGATCCAGTTGGTGGACATTAGCCATAAGTTATATGCCAGATGTCTTGGGTCAGTCTTTGTGTCACAAAGACTGTGACCTGAGGTTTCACTCAACAGCACTCCATAACAGAGCATGGTTATTAAATGCTAAAGATCAAGAGGCTCCCAAAGATGCTTAGTGACTGACAGCTTCATCTCCCAGGCTTTTTATACTGCATCATGCAGACACAGACAATGAGAAACAGTTACTCTAATTAAGCACTTTCCTTATCCTCCCCTCACAGAGCTGCATTGGAGATAAAGGATAATGGCACTAAATGAACAGGTTAATTAGAGACAGCATTTACCCCTGCAGGCCTTCCAGTGGAAACACCATTTCACACCATTACATCACACAGGAGAGCAAGGCTCCAGGGACTGGCTCCTGAGACAGCCAGTGACCAGGAGAGAACAAAGCAAGCGGTGCAAAGAGAGAAATCATGCTAGCATAAGTGACACACACTCTTATCCAGGATTTCACCCTGTATTTCTTGAGGGCATGAGCTGGCAAATGACAGCCTGCAAGCCAAATCTTACCTGCAGTATAATTTTGTATAGCCTGTAAGCAGAGATTAGATTTTGCATTTTAAAAGTGTTGTTAAAAAAAAAAAAGTAAACAAATAGTACTGTATGACAGAGACCTATATGGTCACAAAGGTTAATATCTGCTATCTGGTCCTTTACAAAAAAGTCTGCCAACCCATGCTCTTGATGATAGGAATTAAGCATGTGTTTAACACCAAAAGAAGGAAGAGAGAGAGAACTGTCAAGTGATCACGAGAGAACATTTTGAAATACAACCCTATCACCAGTTGTCATCCTACAAATATCTTCATTTGATGCAGACGTATCCTTTTAGTTCATCCCTTTTGTGAGCTACAAAGCTCTCCCACTTTGGACATCGAGAAAAAAAAAAAAACACAGCAGAAATGTGAGCAACTTATGAATTCAAGCAAGTTAAAAAAAAAATAAGAGAACACAAACTTGTCTACTCCTCCCTTCTCACCTCTTCTTTCTCCAACCTGGTCATTATTTCAAAGTTGAACATGTTCTTGCAAAAATACTGTGATTCAAGGTGGTGCCTGCTATCATTCCTTTGGTTTGGGGTATTTAGGACCAAGCTTTAAAATAAGTTACAAGTTGAAACTTGGCAGAGAGAAACAGACACTCAGGGCAGGCACCAATTTTATGTAATTTGAAAACAGCTGGTTTAGAATTTGCTAATTCATAGGAGTTCAGGAAAGAAAGCAAACCTCAACAACCTCACCTAACTGAAAATACTTGCATTCTGAATAGAGCTCAGTGCCCATTCAGAGTCTGCCATTAATTCAGCCAATGTTTTTCTTCCTAGAATAATAAATACTTTCTTCAACTGAAATGTGGGATCATTACAAATAAAAATATTGCTATGATCTGACTATAAGTGGAT
Organism: Odocoileus virginianus; assembly: GCF_023699985.2. NCBI lineage: Eukaryota > Metazoa > Chordata > Mammalia > Artiodactyla > Cervidae > Odocoileus > Odocoileus virginianus. The sequence continues at coordinate 28,986,823 of NC_069706.1, forward strand.
TACATATTCACTTTGCTTTATTGGAAGGGCCATGAGGGGTATGACTATAACTTATGCCTTCTCTTGCATTCCATACTGCCTAGTTGGGCACAAAATTGGCACTAAAAAAATACTCATTTATGAAATAATAGTGTAAAGAATGAAAACTAGTATATGAGATTGGTTCACCCATGTAAGGTACACATATTTTAATGTGGTTATTGGCAAAAGCTGAAGCTTCTTGGCTGTGGAATAAGGCTTCAAAGTTCAGAAACCTCTAACAGAACTTTAACATAAAGCTGGTCATGCTTCTAACAGCTCTGGTCTCTACTATCTATGTGCCTTAGAGATGGAAAAGGTCACTCTATATGCCTTCTTTGTTTCACAAATATTTCAACACTTAAATTTTTATCAGGATGGGGTGTTTTTAATAGACCCTCCCTCTGAAAGAGGGGCACGTGATCGCTTTATGGTCACTGTTTAGAGAATGTGCGTTCCCACCTACATTATCAAGGACGAGTTGAGCACACGTGCAGAGAGAAGCAGCGTGCACCCAGCAAGGAGCAGCGAACAGGCCTGAGTTGGAACAGCTGTTGCCAAGGGCTGCCGTACTGGTGCAGTCTGTCCACTGGGTCTATGAATGGCAGTTTTCCATTTGCAGAGAACAGTAACTTGTTTAAAACTTCTTGCTTCATCGACTTACAGTCCATCACACACACACACAGACACACACATAGACACACACAAACAGCATGACCTTGAAACCAGGCGTGGTCATAGGGGCAAAGTGTCTTCTAGGGCTGCACTAGGACAGGGACTTAGTTATCTTAAGCTCAAAATATTTCAAACTGATAGGATCTTGATGACCTTAATGCCTCATGTTTTTCACCTTCTCTTTAACATATGAACATATTTTTAAAAAGGAAAACATCATATCAATTGATAGGTCACTCATCTCAACCCCAATAAAGTCACTCCCCTTTTCACAGTTTTAAAAAGCTAGTCCTTTCTTATTTTCTTGCCCTTTGACTACACATCAAACTAAATGTTACTTACAAGCAATTGACTGCAAGTTTGTTTAACAGCAAGACATCCCTTTAATTAACTGCCCTCTTTTTTATTGAACTTGACAGGCAATACATTTGTAGCATCTCAACTGATTACATGAAGTCTTAGGTAGTTATATGCCAGTTGGAAAAGAAAAACTAGCCTGTATTAATCCTAACAGATAGGTCTTGTGGTTAAGAATCACACAAGGCAAACCGATCCCAATAATTTCAAAGACCCTCAGATTCAATGTCATTATCAATTTTTTTAAATAGGAAGAAAATATTAACTTCATTAATGAGAAAAACCTATGCTTTATCCCACTTTTCAGGACAAAAATTATTCTTGAGGGATTGCAGATCTTTCCCTCAGACTCTCTCTGCTTCATTGTAGAAATTCTATTTCTACAAACTTCCCTAAGGAAATAATCAAGAATGTACAGCAGGGGCTTCCTTAGTTGTCCACTGGCTAAGACTCTGTACTCCCAATGCAGGGGGCCCAGGTTTAATCCCTGCTTGGAGAACTAGATTCCATATGCCACAACTAAGACTTTGCATGCTGCAACTAACGCCCAGTGAAGCCAAATTAATATTTTTTTTAAAAAAAAGGACATATACCAAAACTTAACCAAAAGTATATTTACTGCTTCAGTGCCTAAAATGGATAAAAACCATACTAATACTTCATTTCAAAAGTTGGAAGTTAAGTTAGATAAAGCATTGTAATTCACAGAGAATACATACACAGCTTACGTAGTTATCAGAAACGGAACTGTAGATGACACATAGAAAATACTCATGATGTAATGGTTAGTGAAAAACAAATAATTATAAACAATATATATGATTTCAACTTTGTTCACTATGAGCAGAAAAAAAGACTAGAAGGAAATAAATGAAAGTCATCCAATTGTTATCAATGTGGGGAAGAGTTATAGTGATTTTTATTCTTCATATGCTCTCCACGCTTTATACAATTTGCTCATTTTATAATAAGAACCAAAGTATAATTTAGAAGTATATTTCAGAAGAGGATTCTCCCATAGGTGTTAATTAGATGATTTTCTAGACTCAGAGCTGTCTAGCAAACCACTCCCAGTAGCAGTCAAGTCCTTAACTAGAATGACTGCTCACTGACACCATCTCCATCTTCTCTAGATTATCTTGAGAACTGAAAAGAAAAAGATAGTTTGGGAAAAATGTCTACTCCTGCATTTATAAACAAGAAAATTCTCAGTAGGAGGATGAATCATTAAAACCAACAACAACAACAACAACAACAACAACACCCACCCTTGTTATACAATACATCGAACAGGTTTATATCCACACATTTTAAGAAACCAAGAGGGAGTCATAAACCCAATTCAATTTAATTGGGTGCTCTCTTGACAGAATTGTTATTAATAAGGTTGCATTGTACAAACCTCCCTGAAATCCCAAACGCTGCCGACTACACCGGCAGAAACATTTAACATCCAGCATTCAACATGCAGTTCTGTCTGCTCCTCTGTCCCAAGCCCCTCTTGCAAGCCCCTCATCCTTCTCCTTCTCCTTCCCCTTGGATTTTCAAATCAAAGAAAATGCTTGTCTGGAGCAACCTCCATAAATTATTCACATGATATTACAGTGTATGTCAGCAATCTCGCAGTGTTTAAAAAACTTAACTACAAGCCAATTAAAATGTAAACTGAGAAAGACGGATGGAGCTGGTTGCTCTGGTGTGAACTTGAGCAGCTCATAACAATATGCACTCCAACTTCCAGGCCTGCTAATTTGACAGATACTTTCATCAGCAGAGCCTCCCCCTCCCCACCATGACTTCATCCCCCTCCTTTAATGCAGTGGTTCTCCCAGGACAAATGGTTCTATATCCTTCCACATTCAGCAGATGAGTCCCCTGGGACTTGCAACCAGCCCAAGTGCTCAAAGTGGAAGTTATTAACAAGGGTTTGTTTCTTTGCCTCTTTGTTTTTAAGGAAGTGTAATATACCCTTCATTTTCTTTACAGGTTGTAGTTTATAAGTGAAAGAAGTTTTTAAAAAAGGAAAGAAAAGACAAAAGGAAGAAGAAAAAAGTAAGCAAATATCATGTATCAATGAGAAAAGGTCCAGGAAGTCTGAAAGCTAGCTAAATGGGGATCATGTTCTGAAGCATGTTCCCTTCACTGTTTCCATTTCAATTTTTTCTATGCTACGCTTCACACCAATGGGTCTAAAAGACATAATTTCACTTACTTGTGAAGCAACTAAGAGACTAAATGCAAGGAGTACCTGCTTTGGTTTTGAGAAGAAGAGAAGATCTGTACTACTGCACAGAGTTGAGCAGTTCTGTTAAGACCAAAAGATAAGTTCCCCCTTTAAAAGTATTCCAGCACATCTTCCTCCATATCCCTCTTCCTGACCATCTTTACTACTTCTCCTCTCTTTCCGCATTATATAAGAAATCTGTCTGTAATGAAACCACAGCAGGACCTGACAAGGAGGGGCATTAGACATGAGTCAGATTATCAGCACTTCTGCACTGCCTACCTCTTCTTTACAGAACATGCACTTTCTCTTTCTGAAACTTTACAACTCAAATTTAAGACAGGGACATCTGATTCTTCTAAGGAAGGGCTTGGACAAGGAAAATTCATAGTTTCAGCAATGGGAATTTGGCACCAACCTAACAGCATATTAAAAAGCAGAGATATTACTTTACCAACAAAGATCCATCTAGTCAAAGCTATGGTTTTTCCAGTGGTCATGTATGGATGTGAGAGTTGGACTATAAAGAAAGCTGAGTGCCGAAGAACTGATGCTTTTGAACTGTGGTGTTGGGGAAGACTCTTGAGAGTCCTTTGGACTGCAAGGAGATCCAACCAGTCCATCCTAAAGGAGATCAGTCCTGGGTGTTCATTGGAAGGGCTGATGTTGAAGCTGAAACTCCAATACTTTGGCCACGTGATGCAAAGAGCTGACTCACTGGAAAAGACCCTGATGCTGGGAAAGACTGAGGGCAGGAGGAGAGGGGACGACAGAGGATGAGACGGTTGGATGGCATCACTGACTCAATGGACATGGGTTGGGTGGGACTCCGGGAGTTGGTGATGGACTAGGTGGCCTGGCGTCCTGCGGTTCATGGGATCCAAAGAGTCAGACATGACTGAGCGACTGAACTGAACTAAGAGAATAATTTTCTACTTTAGTTCTCATGCTTTTTAGTTTTAAGACTTAGATATACAATTTAAATATAAAGACACAAATGGTCTTCATTCCCCAAGGAGAATAAAATAATACCTTAATACTAGAAAAAATGGTGACTTATGGCAATGGAAAATCACCTTTGTTGAGCTCCTCTCTGTCATTTGGATATATCTGGTCAATCAGAAAGATCAAAGTTCTCATAGGCATGGCACCTATTCAAATCAACACAAGAAATGTGTGTACCTATGAGCTAACTGAGTAAGTGTCTGGGTGCTCAGTCATGTCTGACTCTATTTCAATCCCACGGACTGCAGCTCCCAGGCTCCTTTGTCCATGGAATTCTCCAGGCAAGAATGCTGAATTGGGGTGCCATGCCCTTTTATAAGGGGTCTTCCCAACACAAGGATCAAGCCTGTCTCCTGTACTACAGGCAGACTCTATCACATCTGGGCTGCCAGGGAAGCCCAAGAGCCAGCTAACTAAGGTATCCACCAGTGACCCATGACAACAAACTAATGTGTTATAATAGATTGTTTTATCTTTGAAATTATTCATTATCTTGAAAAGGTACACAGTTATATGATCACTGCATGCTCAAAAAGAAGGCTCACTGAATGGATATAACTGGAAATAAACAAAAGTCTCATGAGGGACTTTCCTGGTGGTTCCAGTGGCTAAGACTACTTGCTTCCATGAGAAGGTGTGGGTTCAAACCCTATCAGGAAATTAGATCCCACATGCCACAACTAAGACCAGGCAAAGTCAAATAAATATTAGAACAAAACAAAACAACAAAAGTCTCATGAGTAGACACTATTAATGGAAAGGAAGTGAAGGAGCTCAAGTCTTTGATCAAACTTGGAAACTAAGAGGTTCATCTGAGGAAAACTGATCAGCTGATTTTATGAATTTCACACTAGGTTTTCTCTCTGCTATTAGTCAGAGAGGACTATGCACACTGTAATTATATCTCAATATTTTTTTTGTTCAAATTCAGTTAGCAGTTGTCTCAGAAAAGCTTACAAGTCAAAATAAAGGCAGATGGTTATCTGAACAGTACATACAATCAATAAATTCATTCCACTATTTAATCCTGCTGAATTATTTACAACAGTGGCTTTCTAGTCCCACAGTGATTCAAAATCATGTGGGGAAATTTTCTTTCAAAAAAAAAAAAAAAAACAGATAATACTGGGGCTATATTTTCAGATATTCTGGTTTGAAAGGTGTATTTAAAATATTTTCAGATGATTCTACTCTAGTGCTGCCAAGGATTGAGAACAACTCATCTGACTGAGAACTGTAATCTCTGGTCACTCATTACAGTGGAACATGGCAACATCACAGACTGGACAAACTAGAATATGCTGCCTTCAACTCATGCTTAGCCCTTAACTGCCTGAACTGTCCTTCTATTCAGATCAGCCTCTTGGTATTTCTTTCTTAGGTTTTGGCTTAAGTCCCTGTAATATGTTTTGTACTTTATGCCTTACATTTGAAAATGGGGCTTCTGATCAGGGAAATATAGTTTAACACCACAATGAGCCATCCACACCACTAGGATGGCTCTAATCAAAAAGATAATAACAATGAACATTGCCAAGGATGTGGAGACTTTGTAAATGCAAATTTTACATTATTTCATAATGTGAATACAAAATGGAAATGATGTAAACTTAAAATGATCCAGACACTTTAAGGAAAAGTCTGGCAGTTACTCAAATGGTTAAACGACATAACTCAGCAATTCCAGTACTAGGTATATTCTTAAGAGAAATGAAAACATGTCCACAGAAGAACTTTTAATGAGTGTTCACAGGAGCATTATTCATAATAGTAAAAAATGGAAACAATCCAAATGTCCATCAAATAAGGAATGGATAAGCAAAATGCAGTATATATTTTGAATGGAATATTATTAAACAATATAAAGAAATGAAGTATTAATACATGGATACAACATCGATAACATTAAAACATTACATGGATACAACATGGATAAACATTAAAAACAAGTGAAAAACAAATGAAAGAAGTCAGCTGCAAATGGCCACATATTGTATGTTTCTATTTATTTGAAATGTCCAGAACAAGCAAATCTATAGACAGAAAGCAGAGTACTAGTTGCCTAAGGCTGAGTGCACTGTGGGGGTAAGGAGACAATGATCAAAGAGTGCAAGGTTTCCTTTTCTTTTTGAGAAGCTTTTGGCCATGCCACGTGGCATATGGGATCTTAGTTCCATGACCAGAGATCGAACCTGTGCCCCCTGCAGTGGAAGCACAGTCTTAAACACTGGGCCACCAGGGAAGTCCTTAGATTTCTTTTTTAAGTAATAAAAATGTTCTAAAATTGACGGTGGTGAAGAATGCAAAATTCCGTGAATATACTAAACACCCTTGACAGGTACACTTGAAGTGGGTGAATTGTGTGGTATGTGAATTCTATCTCAATAAAACTGCAAAAAATATAAAGAAAAGAAGGTTTCTGTTCTGACATCTGACCTGGCAGCTAACCAATCCTCCAGTGTTCTAGTGAGGCTGGGGGTCCTGTCTGGCATGGTCACTGCCCCTGTCAGGAGCTGTCCTGGGCCTAGCTTGTTGATAAGATCTTTTGGTTCTAATGTGCCTCTTGGCTTTCTGACTCCCAGTCTTCAACATATCCGAGTCTTCCTCATCATAATACCCTTTGGACAGTCAACTGTCCCTTCTGAATGGCCATGTACAAATGAGACTAAAGACCAGGGCTTTATTCTGAGGGTTAACAACAGAAAGTCATTAAGGTTTAATGGGCAGCAGTACAGACAACCCAGGAAATAACATGAAGTCTTTTAACTGACCTCACTCATTTTGTGTTTGGTAACAATTTCTCCTTTCCTCCCACACTTCACTAGCTCCCAGTAATGAGGCTCCAGTCTCTCAGTTTGGCCTAATGTCTCATAACTGCTGCCTCCAATCCTCTCCTCTTCTTTCTGGCCGTCCTCATTCCTGCCCCCGGTATACACCATTTTCACTCCACCATCAAATCTTTACTCAAACCATCCCTCTTGAATCCTCCTGCTTTTCTGCACTTTCCCAGTTAAACTTCTTCTTCAAGATCTAGATGTAATGCATTATGTTTCATGTGATGATTTCCCAACATTATACTAACTAGGGCTGTAAATGATATAAATTAAACAAACCCCAAACTCATATCATGAGCTTTGTCCCTCTGACGTAGCTCTCTACTCTTTAACAGCAAGAATAAAGTCATAAACGTCTCTTGATTCCATACTGTGCCAAAGTGCTAGGCCAGCAGCTAACATACTCACAGTCTGACTGATAAAAGGAACTCATTTTTATTTCCAAGAATTTGTGTACAATCAACTTCTCTGGCTTCTTTTCTCTCTGGCGTGGTTTCCCTTTCCATTCCCAGAAAGCTTGCCTGTGTGCATTTCCTTTTCTCGAGGCTATGTGCTGTTACAGGAGAAATCACTCCCTTGGGAAAATTATTGATGGGCAGCTTCTAATTTTAAGCTACAGCTGAACTAAGAAACTGAATCGCAGCTGCATTACCATTTCATTCTGCATGAAGCCCTAATGATAAATATTTAACCAGAACAACTTCCCTTTCCTTTGCTGCTATATTCTCATATAATTATTTTAACAAACGGCTGTTCCAAACATTTGCCACTCTTGTCAAACCTCTAACTACTCCCTGTGGATGCTATTTTGCTGCTTCTATCACTAAGAAAATCAATGGTATTCCTATCACCTCCATATTTACTGATGTTTGTGTGTTAGTCACTCAGTCATGTCTGACTCTTTGTGACCCATGGACTGTAGCCCACCAGGTTTCTCCATCCCTGGGATTTTCCAGGCAAGAATACTGCAGTGGGTTGCCATTTCCTTCTCCAGGGAATGCTCCTGACCCAGTGATCAAACCTGGTTCTCCGACATTGCAGGCAGACTGTTTACTGTCTGAACCACCAGGAAAGCCCTATGGTTTAACCCATTGTTCAGGTCATCAGCACTGCCCGTCAAATATTTTCTGTTTTCCCCTAGTTCGAGGCACTCTGATGGCCCTTTGGGGTTGGGTGCAGCCACGTGACTTGCTCTGTGATAACTGCTGAGGCAAATGCTGAGATGCAAATGCTGAGATGAAGCCTCCATCAGCCTGGATCCTTGAGAGGCTAAAATAAACAAAGCCCCATCCTGATATGTGTTGCGATATGTGGCCCAAGTAAGGAATCTTCATTACTTGAACAGACTTAGGTCCAAAGGCTGTTTGTTACTGCAGTAGAACCTACAGTATCCTCCCAATACTTAATTTTATCACTATCTTTCCCATCTATTACCCAGGAAGACATGTAAATCCTCACATTGAAGCTTACTCTAGTTTTCTTCCAGACTGTATTTCCACCTAACGCTTTTTCTCTGAGGTATATAGTTCATTCCCTTCCTCTCATTTCTTTAATCTCTCCTCCTTACAGAAACAAACACACACAAAAAACAGCACCACTTACTGAGTATCTTCTAAGCCCGTAGGTGTTTTCACATCATGATTTCATTTAATTCTCACAAAACTCCAAGAGTATTAACTTCATTTTATACATGAGGAAACTGAGGCCCACAGAACTTGTTCAAAGTCATTATCTAGTCAATGGTAGGCCTGAGATTTGATATTTGGTCTGATTCCAAAGATCTTACCATCCCAAAGACATATAGATTCCTCAGTCTACAAACACATTTAATTCACTCTCCTACACACATCCACCCTTCCACTCTGCTTCTACTTCATGCCATGGCCTCCTCTTCATTTTCTCATCATGCACATGTTTATTGTCTCTATTTTTTAAACCTATGTTTCAATATCTTTTTGAACTTGGAAGAAAAGCGATGACAAACTTAGACAGTATATTAAAAAGCAGAGAACACCACTTTGCCCACAAATGTCTCTACAGTCAAAGTAAGGATGTGAGAGCTGGACCATAAAGAAGGCAGAGTGCTAAAGAATTGATGCTTTCAAATCTGGTACTGGAGAAGACTCTTCAGAGTCTCTTGGACAGCAAGGAGATCAAACCAGTTAAAATTAAAGGAAATCAATCCTAGATATTCACTGGAAGAACTGATGCTGAAACTGAAGCTCCAACACTCTGAACACCTGATGCAAAGGGCTGACTCACTGGAAAAGACCCAGATGCTGGGAAATATTGAAGGCAGGAGGAGAAAGGGGTGACAGAGGATGAGATGGTTGGATGACATCAGCAATTCAATGGACATGAGTTTGAGCAAACTCTGGGAGATAGTGAAGGACAGGGAAGCCTGGCGTGCTGCAGTCCATGGGGTTGCAAACGCTCAGTCATGACTGAGTGACTGAACAAGGCACAAGGAAACCCGGACATCACTCTCACCATTTCACTGACACAGTTCTTCTGAAAGGTCAGTGGCCTAGCTGGCAAAGCCAGTGGTCTTCAGAAGACTCACACCTTTCTGTCCTACAGTATCAGATATTATTACTTCCACTTCCTGAAAACTTATTTGTAAAACCACTCTTTTCTCAACATCAAAGAATACCTCAGACCATTCCCCTTGCTGAATACTCCTTTTGCAGCCCTCAGGAGGGAGCCTACGCAAGCCTGGGTCTTCAGTTAGCGATTTTATTTCTAATCCCAACCTTAATCTTCAGCTGTCAGCCTAAGTTCTCCACCTAGCTGTGCCAAAGTTCTTCAAAGTCAGCATCTCCAAAACCCAAGGGCTTCCTCCTTATATCCATCCTCCCCGGTTCTGCTCACCATCGTCCACCCAGCCTTCTGGCTTAGGTACACTCCCTCCTCCTCTTCTCCCCCAGTCTTACGCATTTATCCAATCGCTCAGATCTCCCAATTACCACTCTGAAATCTCTCTGGAATGTTCCCTCTTCTCAAACACTACTAGTATTGCCCCAGGTGAAGCTTCCTCACCTCTGATCTAAAAGAGCCCCTGTGGACTTCCCTGCTGGTCCAGGGGTTAAGAATCCGCCTGTCAATGCAGGGGACACAGATTCAATCCCTAGTCCAAGAAGATCCCGTGTGCCACAGCTACTGAGCCTTCGTTCTACAGCCCGCGTGGTGCAACTAGAGGAAGGCTGCTCACACCAGTCAAGATGCAGGGCAGCCAAAAATAAACAAACAAAATTAATTTAAAAAGAAAAGAAAAATGGCAAATCAACTTAAAAAAAAAAAAAAAAGAGCCCCTGTCATTCCCCTGAGGTTGTCCACATTAATTCATTGAAAAACAAATCTGATTATGTTACTCTTCTGCTTATAAACCTCTCTGAGGTCTATAGGATTTAGACCCTAATCTACTTCTCTATTCCATCTATCAATATTCCTTTACAAATACCTCTATGCAGCCGTACAGAAGCTGTTGTTGTTCTGTCGCTAAGTCATGTCTAACTCTTTGCGACCCCATAGACTGTAGCCTGCCAGACTTCTCTGTCCATGGGATTTCCCACGCAAGATTGCTGGAGTGGGTTGCGAGTTCCTTCTTCAGGGGATCTTCCTGACCTAGGGATTGAACCTATGTCTCTTGCATTGCAGGCAAATTCTCTATGACTGAGCCAGGGCTACCCAGTTCCCTAACAACATAGCCATCATTTGCTCTGTCTCCACTACCTTCAATTCATCTAACAAGACTGTCTTGCTGCTTGAAGATACTTTGTTTAGGAAGACTTTACTAACCTCACAGGCAGCTTAAGTTCTATCCTTCTTTATGTTCTCTTGTCAACTGTGTTCATATTTCTATGCCATCTCTTATAATGGGTTTTGATATTTGCTTGTAGGTCTATTCCCTAAGAAATATTGGTTTTAAGCTCTGTTTAATCAGCCCACGGACAAAGGACTCAGAGGCAAAAATGGCAGGTTTTGAGGTATGATTCTTTTGCTTTTTATAAACGATGAGCCCATATAAGCTTGGTTTAGAGATTTACCAGATAAAACAAAATTGGAAAACCATCATACTACAGCATAAATTCCTCCAAGTGAGATATCTCACAAGACGTTGGAACCCTAGACTGTAACGTAATGACTGTCACAAGGAAAGTACCCAGAAGATGTTTGCAAAACGAGTGAGTAACTCCCTGGGCAATGAGCTAATCACTGTTCCCTTACACCTAAGCTTTTATTTTAAGTACAGTATGAAACTTAGTAACCCTTCTCCAGGTTACCCTGGGAAACCAAAACCTCTTAGAAACAAATCTGTTTATTAAAAAACTATGACAGTTGTCATCAAAATAGCATTGCTTTAGAAGCATTCAGAGTACAAAGTTTCTTAGCAGCTTTGGTTCATTACCAAAGTAGGCATTATCTTAAAATTGATCTTATCTGAAGGTTAAACACACTTAGCTCCTTGTCAGAACACTTAACTCTCCAATATGGTCAATTACCAGGTAATAGTGTCCACTTTTTCATGTCTTACTACTTAAATGGTCTGATCAATAAATAAGTACACACTGCATTATTAAGAGCTTGCTTATGTCAGACACGAATGGAAGAAGTCTCTGAACTTCTAGTCTTAAAAATAACATTTAAGTTCCCTATCACTTTCAGGTATTTTATAAGTCTCTACTGTGTTCATGGCACAGAAATATAATTTTCTTCGAACCTGTGATCTGCATTAGACGTGTCACATGCAAAATGGATGGACTGGTTTTTCAATTTGTTATGAGTTTGAGTGGCATTTTATTTCTCTTAGTAATTAAATGATAATTGACCAAGTATATTGGTTCCTCATCAACACAAAATATTTAAAGGCATCAAAATAAAAGCAATTCTGAATCCAATAATCTAATGGGAAGTGACAATATTTGTATCTTGCTTGGTGATGGAACTTGCCAGCTCTTCTGCAGAATATATTGGGAGAGTCAAGGTAGAAAAGGAACACGGTGGGGGGAGGGGGGAGGGGTATCTGATCCAGTTATCCTTTCACTAAATGTACTTTCCTTACAGATGGTTGTCTTAGAAATCATTTTAGTCAGTTAATTTTAAAAGTTTCTTTCAATCCTTTTTAAAATAAGCTTTCTTAGACTCTACACTTACACACAATGTTTAAAGTGAACTACGGAACTTGTAGAGAAAAGAAGTAACATTCTAACTACCTACAGAAGTATTAGTCCTAGATGCTTATGAGCGCACATTGATCTCAATGAAATTTTATTAGCAATTTATCATCAAAGATTATCCAAACCAATCCAAGAATATTTAATTTACTTAAAACAAGGTTGAACATTAGCTGGCATTTACATGACTAGTTCTGATCCTGCCTCCAAAACATCAATACCTAGGAACATTGAAAGGTCTGATGCTGTAGTGGAAGCTTCAATACTCGGGTCACCTGATGTGAAGAGCCAACTCATTGGAAAAGACACTGATGCTGGCAAAGATTGAAGGCAAAAGGAGAAAGGGGCGGCAGAGGATGAGATGACTAAATAGCATCACTGGTTCAATGGATATGAATCTGAGCAAACTCCAGGAGAGAGTGAAGGACAGGAGAGCCACAAAGACTCAGACAAGACTTAGCAACAACATCTACCAAGGAGAGTGACTGAATATTCTTAAAGAGTAGAAATGAATCAAATCCATCTCTCACAGATGAGGAAACGGATGTTCATTCTTGCCTGGCATCTGACAGTAAGAGACAACTGTCACTTCTGAGTCTTTAAAACAAACAGGCTTCTATTTATTAATGCCTACTAGTCCTAGACAGTTTAAACTCTAAGTTCATTTTTTTTTCTTATGTAGACAATACAGTGCTTTCTCAGTGAGCCAATCTTCCTTATTTCCACAGCAAAATGAGGAAGACAAAGGTTAACATGATATTAAAAAGCATACAAATACCATGAATTTGGCCATACCCTTCTGTGGACTCTACTTAAACAAAAAGAAAATATGCATATATGATAAATAATAACTGTTAAAATATATTCCATTCCTATGATGTGTAAGATGCACTTCTAGCCACATATATAAGAAGTCCACAGCATGGTCTCTGGTTCTTAGTTTATAATCTACTAAAAGAAATAAAATCCTCATCATAAAAAGATAACCTATGAGACAGTTAATTGACAAGTGAGATGAACAGGCCACAAGAGGGACTATTAGAGGCCAAAGAAAGAAGAGCTCAACAAGGCTGAGTGAGTCTCAGAAAGTTTTCAGGAAAAAGTGTCATTTAAGCTGTTTTGTTTAAGTACAGAATTCAGAAGCATAAAGAACAGAGTACATGAGTTGCAATACATGTGGAACACAGTGAGGAAAATGTTTAAAAAGTGTAGTTAATTGTACAAATATCTAATGAGTTATAGGAGAATAAACAGCAAATCATAACACTTGGATATTTCATCAGCAAAAATATATCCATTTAAATAAATAATTCTTTTGATAAACACAATATTTATTTCAGAGCAGTTAAAATAAGACTACCAAAACCTTCAAAAATGCCCATTTCCGAGCTTATGTTCTAAGAAATTCCAAAACTCAGTTAATAAACACCAAGATGAAAAACTGAACAAAACTTAAATGTGTAGCAATCAGAGATTAGTTATTCACATTACCGTGTACCCATGGAATGGATCAAAACAGATGTAGGACAATAATTAATAAAATGAAAACATATACTATTAATAAAAATATCTTGGGGATAAATATTATTGCCTTAGTTTATTACCATCTGTGTATTAACAAGAACAAAAAATTAAACATACATATAGGAAAAGATTGAGAGGATATGTATCCCAAAGTCTCGTTTCTTGAGTTCTAAAGGGGCTAATGTCACCTTAGAGTTACGGAGATAATTTATCTTTCTTGTAGCATGGCTGCTACTTAAGAGCTAAGAACCTGCCTCTTTCCCACCTAACAGTGGACACCACGGTCCATGGACGCCACTGTGGCTTATAGATGTCCACGTGTTAGTACCTTGCACAGTTGTGGGAAAATTGTCTTTTCAGTATCTGTTGGTATAAAGAATTTGGAATACTTGCTAATGGATAGTCTACTTTTCTAAGACTTAGGATTTGCCTGTTTTAGAATATACAAAGTTGATAGTTGTCTTCCTTAAAAACAAAATCTTCTTTCTGATTAAAAATAGAAAAACAAAGAAAGAACTATTATCCTGTCACATGTAAAGATAAATACTCCAACTTCTTAAAATGAATTTTTCTGGCTTGGAATATCAGAGAACATACTTATTTCTTAAGATGGCATGGAATGTTTTAGTTTCCCTGGGAAGAAACATTTAAAAACTAGATCCTAGTATGGTATTTCTGGAGTTGAATGTCTTATCTGAGCCAGAATCTCCATGAATTGTGTTGTTCAAACCTGCTTAGCCTTCCGTGGTAAAGAAGGAAGGTTGGAAAGGGAGTGAAGGGAGAAACCAGGTAAAGAGAAGAATGGAACAGAGGAAAGAAAAAAAGAAGCCAGGTGGAGAAAAGAAGGAAATAGTGACGAGAGGGATATTTAGGGACAGACTGGCTTTATTTCCCAAGCTGGTCTGGTTCTTGTTTTATTGGAATTATTTCACCATCCTTAATTGTCATCAGTGTAAACACCCAATCTGCTCTTAAAAGAAACCATTCCCGCTGATGGAAGTAATAAATGACAGTGCCCTAGGAATGGAATCCTGAGGTCTGCATAAATCAGCGTTTGTCATCTTTTCAAATGCTAAAAAATTTCTGTGGTTCCAGCGTTTCCAGGAAAGGCTCAGTTGAGTTCCCATAATAATCACTTCATAGACTCTAAGTTTTCTCTTTGAATTGTCAAAAGGTTAAATCTACCCTAAATTAGAATTAAATGTGTGTGAGTGAGCATGAATAAGTATGCACAAACATATGTTTTACTTATGCATGCATACATCAAGACACACATACATATATATATATATATATATATACATGTATGTGTACATGTGTAAAAATGTGCATCTATAAACATATCCATGGCTTCCCAGGTGGCTCAGTAGTAAAGAATGCAATCTGCCTGCCAATTCAGGAAAAGGGGGTTCAATCTCTGGGTGGGGATGACCTCCTGGAGAAGGAAATGGCAACCCACTTCAGTATTCTTGCCTGGGAAATCCCATGGACAGAGAAGCCTGGTGGGCTACAGTGCATGGGGTTGCAAAGAGTCAGACACGACTTAGCAACTAAACAATAATACATACCTACACACACACACACACACACACACACACCCGTGCTCAGTCATTGCAGTCGTGTCCAATCATTTGTGACCCCATGGACTGTAGCCCATCAGACTCCTCTGTCCATGGGATTCTCCATGCAAGACTACTGGAGTGGGTTTTATACATATATAAATACATATGTCCTTCTTCAAATTCTCTAATTTCAGCAAGTCTTTATTCTATTTAATAGCTTCCAGAGTTGAAAGGTCTCAGGCAGAACCCGGCCACTAACTCTCTGGGCAATGAGTTCAACCAGGGCACACGTGTATTCTGCCGCACCGGTTCACCTGGGCCTCTCTCTCCTTTTCTATTACTCCTCTCCTTGCTTCTTCAGTGGATGCCTGACCTCCTTGGACTGTAAGATTTAGCTCTTTGTAGGGTGCTGCTAGAGAATTCAAAGGGTGCCAGATTCTTCTGGAGGTGGTGATGACATCTTAGGAACCTAGTCATTACTTAGACAGGAGCTTCAAAACTTAAGCAGCCTGGTGACGTTCCAGAAAATAGCCATGAACATAAGCACAGGCCGGTATATCAGAGCAAAGCTCAAAGGAAAGAAGGCTGAAGCATACTGAAAAATGAACACTGGGCCAAAGAACACAAGCTGAATAGGTTGTCATATCATCGTTACCTGGCTTGATTTTCTAGAATCTTTACTTGTATGAGGGGCTGGCTGATAACAATTTTAAGCAAATCTGCTACATATCAACTTTTTCCCCAGGTAGGAATGAGAAGTAAGCAACAGGGTGGCACTGGAAATGCAGGTAAGGCCAAGGCAAGTTTTATAAACAGATGATGACTTTGGGGTGGGAGGATTATTTTTGAGAGCAAACATACTGCATATCCTGAAAGCTAGTCTGATACTGTAGGAAAGAGAAGCTCAGAGTCCTCTGGGCAGAATGGTGACAATGAGCCCCTCATAAACATAGCCTTTAGACAAAGAAATATTCCAAGCTGAAACTCACTTGTCCTGGTTTGGTTCTCTCTTTGTCTTGCTGGAGAGTAGGAGAAAGTCAATGAAAATGAAAGTACAAGAAACGAAAGAAAAGGAAAGGAGAAAAGCCATTTCTAAGATATAAAATTATGTAAAATTATTCCCTCACCTCATCTAAATTTTTTGAGTAAGGCGAGGTGGCCCCTTCATGGATCAATGTTCTCTCGTGGCGAAGGGGCTTGTGTAATTTGATGAAGCTATGAGCCATGCCACGCAGGGCCACCCAAGACAGATGGGTCATAGTGAAGAGCTCTGACAAAATGTGGTCCACTGGAGGAGGGAAGGGCAAGCCACTGCAGCGTCAGGGAAGCCTGGCGTACTGCAGTCTATGGGGTCGCAAAGAGAAGGACACGACCTAGCAACTCAGCAGCAACTCATCCCACACACAAGGTGGGTGGGGAAAAGAGCTACCCCTGAGACCACCACGGGTCTGACGCTCTACAGATGTGCATTCACTGTACCCTAAACACCTGGTACAGGGATGACTGTCCTTTCCTAGATGAGAAAAGTGAGCCAAAAACATAGTCTCCTAATACTGTCATCTCTTGAAACAATGAGAAAAGTAGATTGACAAGGATTCAATTCAAGATACTTGAATTGAAGATTCATTTCAAGGTACTTGCTTAATTTTCCTTTGTTCCCTTTCAAAGCCACTATTAGCATATTTTCTCAAAGGGTTTTCTTTTGGAGGGCAAAGTATCTCATTTTTTACAATAATATCTGTAGGATGAAGATGACAGATCAACTGAACTTTTTTTAAAGTTCAAAATCAAGGTCATTAAATTTATGAGCTCCTACTCCTCCCAATTTATTCAGGAGTCTAATTTATGAGCTCTTACCCCCACCAGGGGTTTTCCCTGGTGGCTCAGATGGTAAAGACTCTGCCTGCAATGCAGGAGACCCAGGTTCAACCCCTGGGTTGGGAGGATCCCCTGGAGAAGGGAATGGCAACCCACTCCAGTACTCTTGCCTGGAGAAGCCCATGGACAGAGGAGCCTGGAGGGATACTACCGTCCATGGGGTCACAAAAGAGTCGAACACGATTGAGTGACTACCACTAAACCCTCCTTAAAAAAAACCCCAACTAACAATATACCTACAAAGACCTGCAAATACTTTAAGAACTATCACTTCCACACCAAAGTGAGAATTCCAAGTCTTAAAAATCTAGGTAACTGTAGCACAACAGAGAAAACGTACTGCATTGACTTCTTATTGGAATTTGGGTCATTTCAGAAGGCCAAACACCATATTTTAATTTGGAGGGAGAATGAGTTTCAATAGTTCTCTGCATATTACAAATAGTATCAGTAACAACACAATTATCCCATTTTTTTTTAAAGAGGTTGACTAAGGATGTGTTTTTAAAATGCTAGCAACCTTCAAACTGCCTTACTTTGAATCATATCAATACAAGGCTTTGTTTCTCCCCAAATTGAAAACATTCCTAACTTCGTTCCTCAGCTACACTTTTTCCTTACATGGTCCTTGCATAGTATGGGAGGGCATTCCCTGCATCTGGAGGGCAGTGTGTGACACTTTAAATGCTAATGGAAAAGCACATTGCTTATATAAGCATGTCACATAACATCGTTTTGCACAAGATTCCAGCCGACTTACCAGTACTGAATCTAAAAATGAAGCAATCACATCTTGTGTCCATAGACACTGATGATTTAACAATAACTCATCTGATTTAGCTTTCTTGGAAAAGACTTGGATCCATCTTATATCTCTTATTTTATTTTGCTTTCCATGGGGTCTGGAGAGTGACGTTATCAAAATTAAAAGTGCAAGACAGAGGCAACACTGGTCATACCCAGACAGGTGAGCCCCTGCCCTGAGATCCGTGCACAAGAGGCTCCTTCTCAGACTCTCTTCAAGCTGTGTGCCTTTCTGTGGGGCAATGGTCTGTGGGGTCTGAGGATGCACCCAGCCAGCTCAAACATCTTCCTTTTAGGACCATGTTTTCCATACCAGAAACACTGGACTTCCCTGCCCAGGTGGCCCCCCACCCCTTCCAGTCTGGATGGGCAGGCTTTTCCCCAGGGGACCATCTTTCTGAGGCCAGGCCATGCTACTTATATAGAAACCTGCAGGCCTAACAGCGGCTAAGAGGCAGCTGTGTGGTATGGATGAGAACTTGAATATGTGGGGTGGATGCCCATGTTCCTATGTGCAAAGTTCCTTGTGCTCCTGGAAAGAACCAGAATTGAAAAGAAGGAAGTAAGGTGGGCGTCCATACATACTCTTGCCCTGCAGATATTAGGGGTGGGTCTGGCAAAAGGAGACTCAGAGATAGAGGTATATTTAATGGTGCTTAATTTAACAGAGAATGGCGTAATATTAAAAAATCCTACCCCTTTATTTTGGTCTTCCCTTCCAGATCAACAAGAGGAAAGTTACCAGGATAAGGACTGATCAGAGAATCCTATCAGCTGTCTATTTACAAATAAACTCCAGAAGAATCAACTATAGAAAGACTCTCTGAGAGTCTTTGAGACTCTTTGAGAATCTGTTGAGAAAGAAATCAACAGATGTGTCTAAAGCCACAACACACACACACACATACACACACACACCATCCAGAGTGGGCTATAGACTGTGACCACCAAGGTTATGGACATTTTAGGTCATTGCCAATTTCCATGCTATCATTGTTCTGTAGGATCTTCACTTCCCGAATCAGCTCCCAAACCATTTTATGGCTCCATGTCTTTTAAACTGGCTTCAGCTTGCCAGTAGCTTTAGCTCGAGAAAATTTTATGATAATGTATAACACCTACCCTTCATATAACACATGAAACCTCAGAATTGGCTTTCTTCCCTCTTTTTTACACATTTATTATAGGTGTTAAATTACAGTCATTCTCAAGCTTAACCCCTAAGAAACAGAGTTATCTACACCAAGCTTACTTCATACTAACTTTCTAAAGTATCATGCCAAAATATGTACTTTATTCCATAGCTAAGAATGGCATGTGTTTACGGGCAAAACACACAGGCTTTGGAACCTTGGAGAGAAGGGTCAAGAGCTTGTGTACGTCTTCTAAAGAATGAAGAAAGGAGTCGCTGAGGTATACAGCAGACAGATTAGAAGATATGTTCTGGTACAAAGAGACCCCAAACGTTCTACTATTAGACAAAAAGGTAATCTCAAAGTAGTGAGAGATGGAAAGATGGGATCTGGAAAACATACAAACATGGACATCACCCTGGGTTTCAAACGACCCTCTTTGGGACAGAACACCAGAGAGATTTTCAAATACGGATGGTGGCTTTCAGTGAATCTGGGCTGGATGTGAGTGGGAAGTAAGACCTGGGTGAGTGCCCTGTGAATGCAAAGGAGAAATGAACCCAGGGAATGGGAAAGCTGGGTGCTGGGTCCCAGGGCTCGGGCAGGTAAACTTGTCTCTCCCGGCAGGAACTGTCCCACCCACTCCACCGCTACCAAAATGCTCCTTACCAAAGTGCTTAAGACTAAATCCGCCTCCTGCGAATGATTCCCACCTAGAGCTAAAATGCTTGGGCTCCCCCTCTCTGCTATCCAGTGAATGAATCCTGCTACTAGACTATCCCGCACACCATATGCTCCCCTCCACCTCAATTTTTTTTTTTTTTTAATGTGCTCTAGGAAACATTGTGGGCAGTTTTCTGGAATTTATGCAACATTCCTGAAGGGGTCATTTTGAAGCAACAGGAAAACCTTCATGAAGTTCTACTAAGGAACTGGGACTGGTCCAATTTTCCTACACAAATTTTTACTAGATGAAAATCCAGAAGTTTTGGCCTTTTCCATCCATCATAAAAACGCCCTTTGTTTAAACAAAGTCTCCACTGATGCATTTTCCAGCGCATAAGGTAATTTTCAGTGTGGTACAGAACTCACTAGGGTCCTTTAAAACCAGGGGTGGAGGGGTGGGGAAGGAGAAGGGAAAAAAGTACCTACACAGCAGAAGCCTTTATGATCTATAGCTGAGTACACACTGCCTTTGCAGGAAGACCGCATTTAACCGCCTGGGCTGTAACACAGTAACCCCCTCACTGCACTGACCAGCCCACAAACAGAACCAAGAAACCTGGCAAGGAACTCGATCTGCAATAACAAACCCAACTTGCAGTAAAAGCCATCTGTGCAAGTGCCAATTATTCTGCTCCTCAAATGATTGGGTTCCATCTCGTTTTGCTGACAAGCAAGTTATGCCACATTTTAATAGGCAATAAAATGTATTATTAAATAATTAGTAGATAAGAAACAGAAATTAGAGGCTACTTCCTTACCCAAGCATCCCCTAGTACTTCAGTTTGTTGATGGAAAGCAACCAGATCCTCCGAAGAGGATGGACTGGAACCTGACACCGTTTACTGTGAGACAATTACGAGGCTAATGAGTGTTCACAGAGACTGAAGCAGGAAAGAAATCTAGAAAATTCCACCTAACCCTGGTGATGTCTGTAGCAGGGTCCCAGAGGAGCAGAAATTTCTTCAAACCGCTCCTTGTTCCGAGCACATTAATTAAACCGTTAGAGGTAAAGGAGTATTGATGTCTTTCCCGTCTCCCCACTTCTCCCCGCAGGTAGTGTCTGGTACTTGTTCAGCCCTAAAGGTACAGTTGCACTAACTGAAAAAAGCCCCACTAAGACCAATTAAGGTCTTTACTAAGAGGCTGAAAAGAAGACAAATGAAGGCAGAAAGCCCGATTACAAGGAACCTTTGTACAGATGTAAAGCAATTAGAGTGGTCCCGGGGGAAGGCAGCGTGGTTCCAGAAGCACACGATTTTACAGCCTGTCTAAACTTGGAACAATCTATCTTTTTTTAGGTTGAGAATAAAAGTGAACCCTATATTAGTGTCATATATCAGCTGCTAGTGCCTGCGATTGGCTCCCCCACGCCTGCTAGAGCCATAAAGCTTCTCAAAGCTCCCTGGCGGAGGGCAGCACCATTATACACTGCTCTCACAGGCAGGGAAAAAAGACCTGCCTCGTGTCAGAACTGCTTAGCAGAGGGGCTGCCCCTGATGCACAGATGCCCGGAGAGAGGAGGGTGGGCCGGGAAAGGGGTGAGCAGGGACTGGGAGGGAGGGTGAAGTGGTGGCGGGGAGGGCCTGGGAAGGAGCCTGGAGAGCGGGTCTCTGGAAGACATTTAAGGGGGTCGCCTTGAGGAGAACAGAAAGTTAGCGCAGATTATCCTCTCAGGACGTTTTAACAGCAGCCACATTCCTGTCATTAGCCCTCCTTTTGATCTCGTTAATGCATAACATGTCAGCGTTTTATCTTCCCATACTTGATAAGCGCCAACAGATGGGTTCTTGGTGGAGACTCAGATGTAAGAATTTATACTCTGTGCTGGATTTTCTGCAAGTGAATAGACCAGAAAGGAGGGAGGGGAAGGGTCAAAAACTTGTGCATATCCCCTCAATAATTTAGGATCAGAAGCTCCTAAGGCAGGGAAAGAATCTAGAAACTCTGGAGCCCCATGTGTGTATGTCTACAGCAGCCCTTCTCAGCAGAAATGTAATGCCAGCTACATAAGAAATTTACAATTTTCTAGTAGAGACAGTAAAGAACTGAAAAGAAACAGGTGAGATTGGCTTTCATATTTTATTTAACCCTATATATTCAAAATGCTAGTATTGTGACAAGTAAGGGATATGAACACACTATTAATGAGCTGTTTCACACTATCATTGTGCACTAAGTCTTGGGAATTTCCTGTCTATTTCACACACAAAGCACACAAATTCAGACTTGCCCCATTTAAGTGCTCAGTAGCCATCTATGACTCAAGGCCACTATCCTGGACAGCACACCTATGTGTTGCAGGAAGCAAGGGTTCAGACACTTGCCCCACCAGGTGATGGTGCATGAACTACTTAAGTTTTTAGTGCTTCTAATTGCTCAACTTTAGGTTAGGAATCCAGTCCCATCACTCCATGGCAAATACAAGGGGAAAAAGTGGGAACAGTGGCAGATTTTATTTCCTTGGGTTGCAAAATCACTGCAGACGGTGACTGTAGCCATGAAATTAAAGAAGGCTGAGAGCTGAAGAATTGATGCTTTTGAACTGTGGTGCTGGAGAAGACTCTTGAGAGTCCCTTGGACTACAAGGAGATCAAACCAGTCAATCCTAAAGGAGATCAATCCTGACTATCCATTGGAAGAACTGATGTTAAAGCTCCAATACTTTGGCCACGTGATATGAAGAGATGACTCACTGGAAAAGACCCAGATGCTGGGAAAGACTAAGGGCAGGAGGAGAAGGGGGTGACAGAGGATGAGATGGTTGGATGGCATCACCAACACAATGGACATGAGTCTGAGCAAACTCCAGGAGATAGTGAAGGACAGGGAAGCCTGGCACCCAACAGTCCATGGGATTACAAAGAGTTGTACATGACTTAGTGATTGAAAAGCAAAAAAGTTGGGAATACTACTTTACCTCATAGGGATGTTGAGACAATGAAATAAAATAATCCATAGGGAAAGCTAGTAACAGAGTCTGGCACAGAGTAAGGCACCCCAATAACTACCAGCTACAATTTTCACTATTATTTTTTATAAACCAAACTCAAGTAAAGAAAGTTGCAATTTCCTATTCAGACGTATGTTTGATAAAAGCTTTCAGGGAATCATTCTATCTGAGGTTCCTACTGTATGACATAACTCATAGCAAGATCCTCTTTGACCCACTACCCAGAGTAATGGAAATAAAAACAAAAATAAACAAGTGGGACATAATTAAACTTAAAAGCTTTTGCACGACAAAGAAAACTACCTGAGGTTCCTCACTTCTACCTGTATTTATTAGAGTTGCCAAATGAGTTCTAACAGTGATTTGGTTTAAAGCAAAATCACTTAGGAAGACTGATTAAATGATTGCTTCAATTAAATAATATACCAGGACCTGGTCTCTGCTATACACTAAGGATGTGTAGACAAGGTTAGGAATGTGGTGAGTCAGGACTCCACATCTGATGGAGATCTGGGTTGCCAGACATGCGCAAATGCTACCACACTTGAGAAGAACGGTTACCAAGAGCATAGGCTTTAGGTAAAGAGTCGATAATTGCAGAGACCATCGTGATTTTTGATAACGGATAATTCACACCAAGGAAGAGCATTAAAAAAACGGTGGCATTTAACATTCAACAGAGAAATAATTAACTTTTAAAGTTAGCCAGTAAAAGAAAATGCCAAGGCAGGGTGGTGAGGCAGAGCTGACAACAAGAGGGGATACAACGGGACATTAATTAGGTACAAGCAAACATCTTCCCTAATAGCTCATGTTCTCATTCCCTAAATGTCAACAATAGATATTAACACCAGATGCTAGCTTTACATCTCCCCTGACAGTGAGTCTGGGCCATGTGTGTGTGCTCAGAGAAAAAGACTCATGTGACTGAGGGGAAAGAAATCTGATGGGATGAGAGGCTGTGTTTCCTTTTCTTAAATAATTTACAGATCCTTTATGAATGGTGGGGAAATGGGAGCTTTCAAGGGATTTCAGGTAGAACACTGGGGAGGAGAAAGACCTGGTCAGGTAAGCTGCTGTTCACGTGTGGACTACCCAGACATCAGGTACATTCACCTGATGGGACGTGGACCCCAAACTGCTGGGCGCCCACCTGTGGAAGGCTGGGAATGTACCTCTCTTGGGATTTGTAAGCAACTTTCTCTTGAGCGCAACATGGTGAAATCACCACCCCTGGGAATAAGAGACATAATTACAATCTTTAGAAATTTTTATAAAAAAATAATTTCTGATGATTTAAAATCATTCCCCCTTTTTTAATTTCTGGTTTTCTTTTTTTCCTAAGCTTTAAGTCTATCAAAGAAGAGATATAACAAGTATAAGGAATTTGACACAGTTCTACTGTTGAGCCCCATGCAGGCAAGGTTTATGACGCGGAATGAAATAAAATGGACTAAGTTACACTCCACACCCTGTTGGCCACATGGAACTGCCTCTGCTTCTGATTTACTCTGTTTTCAGAGCAACCAGTCAAAACAGCTCTGAATACTGGCTGTTGCTTTGGGAAGTGGACTTGGAACCACTGACAAATGAGAATAGGCTGCAATTCAGGAGACAAAAAGTTTGGCCAGAATGTATAAGAAGCAACTATCTAAGCCTAATGATTATCCTTGAATTCCACTATTAAGCAGGTTGAATAAATCTCAGGGCCTTTGCACATGCTGTTTTCTTTTCTAGAAAGTGGTTTCGCTCCAGTCTTCTCATTCTTACCTAAGTCTTTCTCTTCTTTAAGTCTCAGCTTAGAATTTAACTTGCAAAGAGGAACTTCCTGGGCCTTTCTATCGAAAGTAGGCTCTACTCCACTCTCCATCTCCTTCATTTTCCACTCAGCTTCTTGAACTTGTTTTTTTTCTTTCTTCTTTTCCTTCTTTTAAACAGCACGGGGACTTTCCTGGTGGTCCAGTGGCTAAGACTCTGCACACACCCAATGCAGGGAACCTGGCTTGATCCCTCGTCAGGGAAGTAAAAAGTGAAAGTGCAGTTGCTCAGTCATGTCTGGCTCTTTGCAATCCCATGGGCTGGAGCCCGCCAGGCTCCTCTGTCCATGGACTTCTCCAGGCAAGAATACTGGAGTGGGTTGCCATTCCCTTTTCCAGGGGATCTCCCCAACCCAGTGATCCACCCGGGTCTGCTGCATTACAGACAGATTCTCTATTGTCTGAGCCACTGGGAAGTCCCTCCTGGTCAGGGAGCGAGACCCCAAATGCCTTACCTGAAAGTTCACGTGCTGCAGCTAAAGATTCTGCACGCCGCAGCAAAAACTGAAGAACCCGCATGCTGTAACCAGGACCCAGCGAGGGCAAATAAATATTTTTTAAAAATAAATAAATAGCACCTACACACTGTGCTTATGTCTTCTGTTTCTTTGATGAAATGTAACCTCTGAGAAGGCGCAGATGACGCCTGTCCTGTTCAGTCCTTGATGCTCAGGCCTGAACTATTTGCTGAACACCACTGAGAATGCTGATGCCTCCTCTGTAGCTGCAGACTCCATCCCCGGGCCAAGAAACACCAGTAAAGATCCCAGGGGCCAATGGAACAATTTAGATCTCAAAGGAATCTAGAATAAAACTTACAGAGTCTTGCTTTGAACAAAGACTGAATGAACATGAATGGGATAGATTCTTTACCCTCAGGGAGCTTACAGTCTAGGAAAAGAGAAATGGTACATAGGCAGAAATCTGAGAACCAAGACAAAGCACCCAGTACAAGGGTTAAGAGCAGTATCTCTAGAGTCAGATCATCTGACTTCATGACTAAATAAATCGTGACCTTTTGGTAAGTTTCTTAAACTCCTTGCACCTCAGTTTCCTTATCTATAAGATAGGGATAATAGTTGTATCTATTTCATAGATTAGTCTTAAGGATTAAATACTTGTAAAGTGCTTAGAATCCTATCTCGCATGTAGTAAGCACTCAATAAACATTAGCAATCAAAAATACTTGGTCTCTTAAATGGAAACTTGTTCACTAGTTAACCCCATCCAACTTTCATCTGTTTGGCCCATCAATTTCAGCATTTGGGTGAGGCCCGCTTATACATTCGTGTATCCTTTTGTCCTGTTGCTATAGCATCTAGCACTGGCTATGAGGTGAAATCACAAGTTTGCTCCAAATGCCTACTTCCAACCACAAACCCTGATCCAGCCCCTCTGCTGTCTAACCTTCTGTAGTGGCCAAGAGAAGAGATGCTGCCTCTGTCCCAGTGCTTGCTATTATTTCATATTTGGTATCCCTTTCAGAAAACATCAGCTTTACCGAGACGCAGTACAACACTTGGATTGGGACCTGGGCACTGACGTTCAGGCGATTAAGAAGAGAAATAAGATTAATTAAGAGTTTTGTGTTTAAGCAATCTTTTCGAACATACTTCATTCAGAAATCAACTCTTCCTTAAATTCACAGCCCCTAAAGCAATACAAAATAAATTCTGTCTGTCCATCCATCTCAAAGTATCTATTATGTAGAAGGCAAGATACTAGGCACCATGGGAGGAAAAAAAACAAAAAACAAGATCTCAGTCTTCAAAGGGTGATTATATTTCACTGAAACAAAGCTCAGAAGCAGCTTGCCAAAGAAGGCACTAACCTCTGATTTTCTGAGGATCAATTACATTTTGGTTTTGAGCACAGAGCTCTTTAAGCACCGGAGTGCCAATGACTGAAGCCACAAAAGAAAGTCCTCAAAGTACCACTGGTAAATAATCATCTTTGTGATGGTTTTTGAATTTCACTTTAATCAAATCCAGTAAGACCTTCCAAATATCATTTATCCTTTAACAATCAACTCTCAATCTCTAAATCCTGGCTTTTACTTTAATCGCTCATGAAAATTCTATTATTCAAGTGCTGATTACGGTCTGTCTTGCTGTGCGCCAAGCAGCACAGTCACTAAGCCCACAGGCTGCTCTGCATCCCCGTCACCGCCCCAGAACCGGAGCCAGAGACGCGTCTGGGAGTGAAGGGCTCCGAGTCGGAGCCCGGGGGCAGGTCTGGGACCGCTGTGGCAAGTTACTCACCCTGCTCAGGCCATTCGTAAAGTGAAGTAGTAGCTCTTCTCTGATGAGGTTTGAGGGGAGTCAGTGACTACAAAATGCTTAGATTTCTTGACCTTCAGTATCTCAGCCATTTTTACTACGTGTGTTGTTTGCTAAGTTGCTTTAGTCAAGTCCGACTCTTTGCAACCCTATGGACTGTAGCCCACCAGGCTCCTCTGTCCGTGGGATTCTCCAAACAAGAATACTGGAGTGGGTTGTCATGCCCTCCTCCAGAGGATCTTCCCAACCAGGGATCGAACCCGGGTCTCTTATGTCTCCTGCACTGGCAGGCAGGCTCTTTACCACCAGCGCCACCTCTTAGGAACCGCTCTTGCTCTCTATACATTTCCCAACTCCCTGGCTCTCCACCACAGGCGTAGGGCACACACTTGGATTCTAGAAAAGGGTTTGTTTTGCCAAGTCACAGGATGAAATCCCGTTAGTTCACAGTCACTCAGCTGGAATTACTAGGCAGCAACTGCCTGATGAAGAGTGAATTGTGAGAGACTGGTGGTGGTGGGGATGGTGGAACAGCAGAGACAACATCACACAGACTTTACGTTAAAGAGATTGAAAGGAGCCATGTAGCAGATAACCTTTTCAGTGGTTTCATGCAAACACAGAAGCAACTGAATAGATCTGAATGTATGATCCTGTTTTGTCTATTATTAGTTATGAGTGGTCTTAGAAAGTTAGCTTTAACTTCTGGGGCCTCGGCTCCCAGAGAGCACAGGGTCCCTCCCACTGACACCCTGTGGTGGTGACTGCATGGGGGGGCGGGCTTTGCAACACAGGCTACAAGAGAAGGAAGTGCGAGACGGGCTCTAAATTCCTACTAGGGCTGCCGTCTCCCTCCCACTTGACTAGCTGATTTATAACTGGACTACTGAGGAAGCATACGACTCACTTGTACATCACCCTCTAGAACTTCCACCCGAGTGAGTGAAAGTCGCGTCTGACTCTTTGGGACCCCATGGATTAAAGTCCATGAATTCTCCAGGCCAGAATACTGGAGTGGGTAGCCTTTCCCTTCTCCAGGGGATCTTCCCAACCCGAGGGACTGAACCCAGGTCTTCCGCATTGCAGGTGGATTCTTTACCAGTTGAGCCACAAGGGAAACCCTCCACCAGAAGGAGTGGGAAAAGATAACATGAGCCAGCAGAGAGGGCTGCCCAGGTGGTGCTAATGGGAAAGAACCAGCCTGCCAATGCAGGAGACGAAGAGACACGGGTTAGATCCCTGGGCTGGGAAGATCCCCTGGAGGAGAGCATGGCAATCCACTCCAGTATTCCTGCTTGGAGAATTCCATGGACAGACGAGCCTGGTAGGCTACAGTTCACGGGGTCGCAAAGAGACACGACTGAAGCACGCACACCAGTAGAGAACAGAGTTGTATGAATGGCACACTCCATGGGGCCAGGGGGTCTCACGGAGTCTCAAATTAAAGGAGGCCATACATCTGACTTTAATTCAAAATGACACATGCACCCCTATGCGTGCAGCAGCACTATTCACAGTAGCCAAGACACGGAAACAACCTAAATGTCCATCAATGGATGAACGGATAAACAAGAGGAGGTACATGTATACATTGGAAAACTACTCTGTCATAAAAAAGAATGAAATAATACCATCTGCAGCAATATGGATACAACTAGAGATTACCACACTGAGTGAAGTTAAGTCAGAGAAAGACAATTACCATGTGATATCACCTACATGTGGAATCTAAAACATGACACCAATAAATGTATCTATGAAACAGACACAGAATCAGGAACAAGGGGACAAACTGGTGGCCAAGGAGGGAAGGGAGAGAGAGGAGGAGGAGGTTGGAGTTCCCAGATGTAAGCTTTTATATACAGGGTGGATAAACAACAAGGTCCGACTGCATAGCACAGAGAACTATATTTCATATTGTATGATAAAACATAATGGAAAAGCATTTCTTAAAAAAGAATGTATACAAATATATATATGTGTAGATATATATGTATACACTTGAACCACTTAGTTGTATAGCAGAAATTAACATAACATCGTAAATCAACTCTACTTCAATAAAATAAAAATAAAAAAAATAGAGGTACCACAAGGGCAGAAGGAAGGAGATGTGGCCTGGAATCCTTCCTGACACCAAGGTCAGGGAGCCAGGGGCACTGTGCAAAGTCCTGCAGGAAACATCCCATCTGTCTGCTATGCCAGGGACTGGCTCCCACCCGGGGTGGATCTCAGGCCAGGCAGCTGCACACAGCGGGCAGAGAGGAGCAATGGTGCTGACAGGTGGGCAAGGGCTGCTGGGTGGCGGGGATTCTCTTCTGCTTTCTGCATTCCTGCAATCCTCATTCAGATTGAGAAGAGAAGAGGGAGCATCCTGAAACACTGTGTGATGCTCATCCACACATGCCTGCACTGATGAAACAGCACCTATTATTAATCATGTGGCTCGGTACTGCGGGCACTGATATGAGTGAGGGGCAGCACCAGTCCTCAAGGAGATGAGACTGACACATGCTGGATGATTTTAGAGCAGTGTGTGGACTATGATGGGTGCCCCTGGTGGCTCAGACCGTGAAGAATCTGACTGCAATGCGGGAGACTTGGGTTCGATCTCTCGGTCGGGAAGATCCCCTGGAGGAGGGCATGGCAACCCACACCAGTATTCCTGCCTGGAGAACTGCATGGACAGAGGAGCCTGGCGGGCTACAGTCCATGGGGTCTCAGAGCTGGATGTCACTGAGAGACTCAGCCTGGCACACGGACTATGACAAAGATGTGTACCACCCTGCTTTCTCCACAAGTTCCTTGGACCCAGGTGAGGGGGAGCAGGCAAGAGCAGAGACTCCACGAGGGAGCGAGAGGCTCGTGTACAGAGGGCTTTCTTCCCAAACTTCTGAGTCCAAGGCGCGTTAGGCCCTGCTCTGCAAACAGCCACCTGTCTGCTTATCTGAGGCAAGTGCTAGCAGGTGTTGGGCGAGCACAGGCGGCCAGAGGAACCGAGACGCCCTTTCTTGCATGTTTTCCCAATTAACTATACTCTTGGATGCCTTTGAAGGAGAGAGTCCCTCCTGAAAACATCCCAGAGTTTGGAGGGAGGAGAAGGACTTTCAAGCAGTGCTGGTAATTCTAAACTTGTTAAGTGGAAAAAGCTTTGTTCCAAAACAAATGGTTTTTCGGGGGAGGAGGGGGATACTGCTAGCCAAATGTCATCTTTGCTTATTCTTGATAAACTTGCTAAAATGTCTCCTAATCCTCAGAAGGTTCTAAGCCATGTTGATCATCTTTTAAAAATAAGGTCACTGAATTTAGAGAGCCAAGAACTGCAGTCCTCTGCATGTGTTAACACCATCTAGTACAGCAGATCTACCTAAAGTCAGACACTACTTTGGGGGGATGGTGGCGATAGCCCTATATGCAGGGCGGAGGGGGAGACTCAGATGTATAGAGCAGACTTGTGGACTCTGGGAGAAGGCGAAGGTGGGATGTTTCGGGAGAACAGCATTGAAGCATGTGTGTTGTCTGGGGTGGAGCAGATCACCAGCCCAGGTTGGGTGCATGGGACGGGTGCTTGGGCCTGGTGCACTGGGAGGACCCAGAGGGATCGGGTGGAGAGGGAGGTGGGAGGGGGGACTGGGATGGGGAATACATGTAAATCCATGGCTGATTCATTTTAATGTATGACAAAAACTACTGTAATGATGTAAAGTAATTAGCCTCCAACTAATAAAAATAAATGGAAAAAAAAAAAAAAAAACTCCAGCTCTCACGATGTTCTCTCAAAACAGTCAAGGGTGTCAGACTCAGTAGTTACATAGGCCACCTTGAACTGGGTGTGACTGCCTGCAGTGGAGGAGACCCGCGTTTGACCCGTGGGTCCAGAAGATCCCCTGGAGAAAGAAATGGCTACCCACTTCAGTATTCTTGCCTGGAGAATTCCATGGACAGAGGAGTCTGGTAGGCTATAGTTTGAAGTGAAAGTCATTCAGTTGTGTCCAGCTCTTTGTGACCCCGTGGACCATATAGTCCATGGAATCTCCAGGCCAGAGTACTGGAGTGGGTAACCTTTCCCTCCTCCAGGGGACCTTCCCAACCCAGGGATCGAACCCAGGTCTCCCAAATTGCAGGCAGATTCTTTACCAGGTGAGCCACAAGTGAAGCCTGGGCTACAGGCTCTGGGGTCGCAAAGAGCCAGACAAGACTGAGCGATTAACGCCTTCACTTTCACAAAACAGGGCAGGAACTGAGAAATTAGGGAACAACCAGTGCTAGGCAATATGACAACCCTCAGAATCACTAGGACATTCTGGCTCCTCTCTCCCATGCCTCATTTTTCTCTGTCACGAGGTCTCTTTGCTTTACTTTGTAAAGTTGTCTCATGAACGTCTACTCTGCCATGTCCACCATAAGCCTTGGCTCAGATGTCCATCCACTTCCCTTTCAACCCCTTTCTCTGCATATAAGCTAGTCATGTTTAGGGGCCTGGATTAGGGCAAGGCAAGCGAGGTGCCCAGGCACAAAATTTAAGGAGGCCATCATCTCAGGACTGTGTAAGGAAAACGCTGAGCATGAATGACCCTCAGAGGGAGTGCTTCCTTGTATTTTGTACCTCAAGTGCTTCTCCTGCCTAATCCTAATCCTGGTTCCATTACGTTTCTAAAACTTAGCATCAGGGACTGCCTTGGTGGTCCAGTGGTTAAGACTCCGAGCTCCCAATGCAGGGAGCCCATGTTCATTCCCTGATCAGGGAACTAGATCCCACATGCTGCCAATGAAGACCTGGATAAATAAATGAATACTAAAAAACAAGAATCCCAAATGAAAACTTTGCATCAAACCCTAATGCTCCACCATGTCCATACCATACACTCCCCTGCAGGAGCTGAGCAGGGCTACCCTTCCATCCCCATCTCTCAGACTCTCACCATCTCACACCAAATACTGCATTCCTTTCCTCTCAGCAGGCCCCTAAATACACACTGTTGCTTCACACATCTGAGCTATACTACATCACACCACACTCCCCTTCATGAAAATCCCTGGAAAAATCCTCAAATTCCCGTACGAGTCTCCCTTATATTTATTTACATTTACATATAAAAAATACAAAGTTTCCCTTACATGTTTCCACCTTAGAAGCTTCCTGTGGAATCATCACTTTGTTTTTCTCTTCCAGATTCAACCACACAGTGTATGTTTACTTCCATCACAATGCCTGTCACAGAATTTTATTTGTCTACATGTCAGCTGGGCTTCCCAGGTGGCACAGCGGTAAAGAATCCGCCAGCCAATGCAGGGGACATGGGAGGTCCAGGTTCAATCCCCGGGTAGGGAAGGTACCCCGGAGAAGGAAATGGTGACCCACTCCAGTATTCTTGCCTAGGAAATACCATGGACAGAGGAGCCTGGGTGGTCCCAAAACAACTACACTCATGTTTAGACACAACTAAGCATGCAAGCATGTGTCAATTGCTGGCGATCACAGTCCTCTAGGGGGTATGCAGTGTCTTTCCATGTATACATCCCCAGCTGCTGCTGCTGCTAAGTCGCTTCAGTCATGTCTGACTCTGTGCAATCCCACAGACGGCAACCCACGAGGCTTCCCCATCCCTGGGATTCTCCAGGCAAGAACACTGGAGTGGGTTGCCATTTCCTGACACATCCCCAGAGGTCCCCACAATTCCTACCAGAATTGGCCTTCAATACATTTTTGTTGAATAGATGAACATGCATTCTGTTGAATACACAAGCTTAGTGTTCTATCTTTCCTCCTTTAAACAGAATCCATTCCAGGGTCCAAAGCAACAAAAGGGACTTCTAACCACGGGAGAAGGAGCCAGACTGGTCTTCACAGAGGCAGGTCTCTGTGTCCAGGTTGCTGACTTCCCTTCAGTGTGAACTGAAGAGTCAGCTCCACGACAGCATAGCTGGCTACCAGGAGCAAAGTTAGCACATTTGTTAGACATCATTGATAAGGATGATTAAATATTCCATTTTGTTTACTTTAATTAAGTATAATTAAAACATCACAGGGAGTCTGTAAAAGCCATTTGCATCTACTTAATCTAGCTTTTTGGAAAAGTGTTTGACACTGTCCTATCTCTGAGATTGGGAAGGTTCCATAAGTTTCAGCTGACTGATTCCTCCCCCCTCTCATCTTAGAAACAAACTAGTGTGTTGGCTATGTTAAAAACTACAAGATTTTTTCAAGTGTTAGAACAAAACACTGGGTTGGGGGAGTATAGCATGATCTTCAGTTAACACAAGCCAAGAGAAAGCATTGTGTTGAAATCCTCATAGCACTGAGAACAGGGTCTGAGTGGTTTGAAGACCAGGCTGAGGAGAACAGAGAGCCGGGGGAGCTGGGGGCAGCATGCTTCCTGTTGGTACGGATGCAGCTGTGTGTACACTGGTGAGGGTGGTAGAAGAGGGCTAGATCTGCCCTGTCCAATACAGTACCCAACTATCCACAAAAGGGCTACTTGAATAAATTAAAAGTAAATTAAAAAAAATGTATTCCCTCTGCCTCACATTTCAGGCATATGACAGCCACACGTAGCTAGTGACTCCTGTACTAGACGAAGCAGAACACTTTTATCATCTCAGGAAGTTCTACAGAGCAGTGATGGCCTGGACTATGGAAGCTTGTATGTTCTTAGCTTCTGAAGCCTGGGGAGCAAGGATGCCCATTCCTTTCCCTAGTTCATAGTAAATATGCACACACTAAGCATCTTCTCTTTTACCTACTTGCAAGCAAGTGCATGCTAGGTCACTTCAGTCATGTCCGACTCTTTGCGACCCCATGGACTGTAGCCCACCAGGTTCTTCTGTCCATGGGATTCTCCAGGCAAGAATACTGGAGTCGGGCGCCATTCCCCGCAAAAGGGACAACAGTTTCTATGCTGTGGGACCGGATGTCGCCATTATAGTTTCCTTTTCAGGTAAACATGAAAAATACATATTGACACACCCAGAGTTGGCTCCCTTAAGAGATATCAAGTGATGGATAGATACTAGAAATTTGAGAACACTTCAAAATCGAATGTGGCACCCGTGGAGCACTCCAAGGCAGAGAGAGGGAGAAGAGACAGAACACCAAAGGCGCAAATTAGCCAAAACTGATGGAAAGCCTGCACCACAGAGCCTGAGAAATCAAGCCAGGAAGCCCAGGACTCCAAGTTCATTTTGAGTCTAACATGCTACATGTTTCGTGCCCTCAGGAGGTGTCACCATGACAAACCGGGGCTATTCCAGGGCCCAGTTAAAAACTTGTAAATGAAAGCTATCAAGGAAAACAGATTCTTTAATTGAAGTCATTACACTGATGACTGCCAACTAGTGAAGATTTCTAAGCACTTTCTCCAGCTATCCTTCCACTGGGAGTCAACAAGTTGGTTGTGTCTTGCCCCTTCTGCAGATATGTGCTCACACCTTAAATAAACACTCACTAGGCACATCCCACTCTGTAAGGAGATGAACCGAAAATCCTAAGATCCAGTCTGAAAGAGAAGCCAAGGGCATTCTTCGCCAAGCATTAGATTGGTTTCACATGAGGTGATTAGACTCTTTCGTGCTAATTGCACTAGAAAGAACTAATTAGAAAAATCTACCATTCAGCTAATGAGAGCTGGGCCCTAACCATCTCAGTGCTTAACTTCTCAGGTTGTAAAATATCACTTTTTTTTTTTTCATGCCCCTTCTGAAAAACTTGTCACTCTGTTAAATTCCAGCAGTCAGGCTAGGCATTAAACAACCGAGGCTGCACTAA
Organism: Odocoileus virginianus; assembly: GCF_023699985.2. Taxonomy (NCBI): domain Eukaryota; kingdom Metazoa; phylum Chordata; class Mammalia; order Artiodactyla; family Cervidae; genus Odocoileus; species Odocoileus virginianus. The sequence goes on from NC_069706.1 coordinate 29,021,548, forward strand.
CAAAATGCCTACACAAGCTAGAAAGAGTTGACTACCGCTCTGCCCACGCCTTCTTGCTGTTTCGGAAGGGTAAATGTGATAGATCAAAGACTGCTAACTAGCAGTGTATTGAACTGTAATGAATTCTGCCCCATTTCTCAGTGCAACCTTCTCAGGGCCTTTGTGCCTTTTATTCTGGGGCCCGTTAATAATGCAGGATAAGGAATTTCACATGTGATGCTGTTACTGTGAAAGGAAGAGTTCATTAAAAAGCAATGATATCACCTGATTGAGACGCACGTCTCTGCCAAGGGTTGTAGCATTTATCAGGAAGCTGATGGAATGAGAGTAATGAAGAGCTAATAAATCAGGGTCCCTTATTATATGATAAACTCATTATACGGTAAACATTATACAGTACAAGTAAACACTGGAAAACAGAAAATCAGCCACATTACTGGGAGGAAGGCTATAGAAACGCTTTCTCAGAAAAGTGAAATTCAGAGGAGGGCTCTGAATTTCATGTATTTACATATTATGTCCCTTTAAAGAACAATATTAAGGAAATGTCTCTGCAGCTCAACACTCTTTCTACCCAAAACCACTTTTTCAGGAAGACTTTGCAGTCCTATTGGCAAGAGCCCAGACCCTATATTCTGCAAGATGACGTGTGAAATTAGCAAAATATAAATGTCAGAACTTCTGGCTTTGGCATTAAATCCTAGAGCTTCTCTCTGTATCCGTGGTGCCCATTCCCTAACCTCAAGGTAGAAAGTTTTCAAAGAGACAAAGTTTCATATGTTCCAGTACAGTGATGCTGACTCTAACTTCTGAATTTCCAAAAGGGTCAAGAATGAGAACTGAACTCTGCATCTGTAGCAACCTCTGGCAAGCCTAGATGTTATTTGCTGTGTAGGTGTGTTCCCTACAGTCCATTCTTAATTACCCATAACATGAGTAGGTAAAGTTCAGATAAAGGGCCTTCTTGGGGTTATTCTGCTGCTCATTAGCACTTCTAAGCAGAGTGTGAAAGGAGTAGCAAGATTTACATCCTTCAACTGTGTCTTCTGTTAACAATTTCAGAAAGTAGTACTTGTTAGAACAAGGGACTAAAAAAAGAAAAAAATGCTTATAGGAAGGTTTGGGAAAAATCTAGAAATTTCAGTTTCTAGGTATACCTCACCCTTTAGGTGTATTTCTCCTGACAGCTATGCTACATTCTTAAAAGTACTTTTTATGCACTGTAAACCATATATTATTCCAAAGACTCTTAAGTTATTATGGTGTGTGTGTGTGTGTGTGTGTGTGTATGTGTGTGTCTATCATACATGAACACACATTATAGGTAATGGGAGAGAAAGACTAATAGTGAGGTTCCCATGTATATATTTATTTCCATTTTATAAATGAGGCATCAGAGGCTGAGAAAAATCACCCGGTTTTCTTGGGATTAAACAGCTAAGTGACAGAGCTGGGATTTCAATCGTTGCTGGCCCTGACTTCAACTACAAATTATGTCTCTTTTCCTTTGAAAGCATCTCTAGCACCCCCAACCCTCCATACTGCAGCTAACAGAGTATTTTGCTTTGAATTTCACCATAAGGCTTAATTTTGTCCAATATGCTTTAAAAATAATCATCATAAATTAATCAGAGTTTCTGTGACAAGGCAGCAGAAAGAAAAAAAGATAATCAAGTCACTGATCAGTCAGAAGTTAGATTCTCACTGGTATAACACAGAAATGGGTCTCGATTTGAACCAAATGTTCTTCTCTGACAGTCTATAGTCCAATATTTTTCTGGTCAAGGTTTTTCATGTAAGTGACTTCTCCAGGAGCAAAAAAAAAAGAAAGTCCAAGGCCTACTCTCTACACTTTCTCTAACAATATAAAAGCTAAAGAAGTGAAACACGTTGTTCAACATCATCTGGCAAGTTACTAACTGAACCATGAAGAAAATCTCAGGTTCTCACCCCAACATATCATTTTTAACAATTCAATAGCTTCACTCTTCTCACATGGTCAAGAACCATGATTTGGCATTGGTATTCAACAGCAGTGCTAGACTGTCTTTTTATTTTTATAAATGTATAATCCTTATTAATACAATAGATGGCCCAGAAGTGAGGAGACATACAAATTTTAGAAAATACTGTTGATATCATCTAATTATAATGAAGCTACTGGAAGAGAGAACATTATTTCAAATTCTATGTTGAAAAAACTGACGTGTTGTTTTGGAAAGCAGAGATGTGATGACAATACCCAATATCCCTGTCAAATTTATACAGATAACGAGACAGAAATTATTGTAGTGGTGCATCTAGGTAGTAACAGTAACAAAAATACATTTAAGGTGAGGAAGAGAGTGTTTCTTTGATTACATTCAATATTCACAACATTATTTGTTTTTAAAATGAAGAAACTTATAACCTTAAAATTGCATTCCAATACATTAATACATTAGGTGCAGCCAAATACTGTTTGATTTCATTTATATGAAGTGCCTGGCATAGTCAAATTCACAGAATCTGAAAGTACACTGGTAGATGCTAGGAGCTGGTGGGGGTGGGGAGGGGTGGGTGAAGGGGAGTTGGTGCTTAATGGGGACATAGTTTCCGTTGGGGAAGTTTCAGTTTTCCTGAATTGAATTCAGGACATGGATAATGGTGAGAGTAGTGCAATAATGTAAATGTACTTGGTGCCACTGAACGGCACAGTTAAATATAGTTAAAATAATATGTCTTACAGTTATGTGACTTTTACCACACACACACACAAAAATCAAAAATAAAGTAAAATGAGGAAACCGAGAAGCAGAGATAGGGCTGGCTATGGCGATGGGTTAGGTGGAATGGTCTGGTATGAAAGGTAGGAAGGAAAAAGGCTTGACTTCTGACAGGGCCTTTCCAGGAAACCTCGGGTCTGCTCCAGAGTGAAACAGACAACACAAAAGATAGGATACGTGGAGGGACTCACTCCTGAACGGCCATCATCAGGAAGATCTCCCTGTGTTGCCGCTCACTGAATTTCTTCTGAACTCCGTGTGGGGAGAGCTTCCCAGGTGGTGCAGTGTGAAAGAATCAGCCTGCCAATGGTGGAGATGCAAGAGACACAGGTTTGATCCCTGGATTGGGAAAATCTTCTGGAGAAGAAAATGGCAACCTGCTCCACTATTCTTGCCAGGAAAATCCCATACACAGAGGAGCCTGACGGGCTACAGTCCATGGGGTCTCAAAGAGTCGGACACGACTGAGCACGCATGCACGCTAGCTGGGGAGGCTAAGATGATCATCTCTCACAGCTGGCTTTGCTATCACAGGCAAAAGACACAATGGCAATTACACAATTCAGGCAACATTTTCACTACAACTTCCAACGTTCTCCCAACCTTTAGAGAGAAAACTTAGCTTCTTTTGTCAAATTTCCCTAGAAGACAGTCTCTGCTATCTGTAATACTGGCTGTATCTAAACATCAAGTGCAACCATGATACCCTTTAATAGTTAATCCTTCAACATGTAATTAGGCATTCACATGACAATCAAAACCATGACTGTATTTCATGTTTGCCTTCCCTTTCAAGCCCTCTACTAGAGGGGCACTTACTCTGTCAAATCTGCTATAGTAATCAAAACATTGAAATTACTTCTTTCCACACTAAATATACTGGAACTGGTTGTTTGATTAAATGTAGAGCAGAGAGTGCAATTTGCTAAATTACAAGTATTCTGAACATGTAAATATAGTTTAATTACTGCAATTAAAGAAGATTACTGGAGATTGGCAGATGGGAACGTAATGCTGTTTTAATTAGAGTTTTTAATGCACTGTAACATAAGCATAATATTAACCCTTTATCCTAGAAGAGGTAGCTGGTCTTTGAAAAATTAGTATTGGAAAAAACGTATTAGAGCTAGTGTTTTATAACAAGGCCCAGACTGAATCAAACTTCCCTGGTAGCCCATCAGGGAGGAGAATCTTATCTTCCAAGAACAGGAAACTGAGGCAGAGAGCAATGACAGACAACACTGCTGCAGCAGTCAACTATGAACATACATGCAGGCATGCGTGAACGCCTGTGGGCACGGAGAAACACATACACACTGACTGCTTCTCATGAAAGAAGAACACTACCACAATGTCAGAGACTAAGAGATTTCCATGCCATGAAAGGTTTCATGGAACTCAGGGTTAGAAAACACAAAAGCATTTCAAAAACACATTTATTTTTTTTAAATGCATTCATTCATCTTTGAGAAAAACTATACCAGATACAGCTGACATGCTACAAAGAGAGGCTAACAGTTTATTACTCTGCTTATTCACCTTCCAGAATGGTATAAGCTACATCAAGTAATATTGCAGAATGTAAGAAGCAATCTTTGTCATCTTGAAAGCTATCACTTGCAACATTTTATCCATTTAAGTCAATAGCCTATTAGAAATTCTAATTGAAAGTTCAATAGTCAGCTCGGAGCCTTACAATAGAGGTTGCCTTTTGGAAAGCCATTTAAAGTCTTAATCTCTTTATCATTTGGTATTTTGAAGCCTAACTTTGTTCTTGTTAGGCAGATCAATGGCATTAATTTACAAAATGGGGGAAAATGTCACCCTTCATCCTTTAAGTCTCAGCTCAGTGAAGAGCAGCATAAGCGAATCTGATCACTGCTTTCCCACATTAGCAGCAAACGGTGCCATGGGAGGCCTGACCTACAAATTTTAATTACTGCATGAAAAATTCAGTTCCTGGAGATGAAGAGGGACTTCAGCAAAAGCAGGGGCCCACTCTGTGCACGTCTGCTGAGCTTTACCTCTCCAGGGACTGAATCGGAGTCAACCCCATAGCCAATGAGCAGGGCTTACAATGTCCAGGAACAAACCATAAACTTCAAAACAAAACCAGGCTGACACAGAGGACACAGGCAGATAAGTAAGCTGCTGAGGGAAAAGCCACAGAAGAGAATATGTTTATGTTTTACTGAGCATACAGCATGCTGATGGCCACACAGATGTCTATCATTTGAGAAATATGACCCTGAGTCTAATTCAGTTAAAAGTTACAGCCTTAGAGGTAAGTGCCCCTTGTAAAAACCAGAGAGGCAGTCCTGGTGCTTTCTGCCTCTGCTAAAGGCATTCTTAGTGAGCAAATGGGCACTTGGTGGCAGAAATTATTTTCACTCCAAACAAAAGAAACAAATTCTGAATGTGAAGATATAAAGGCTAACTGGCTGTGGCATCAAAACCAATAAAAAGCAGCCATCTAAAAGTAAAGCCAAAAGTAGTGATCAGTAAGCTTACTGCTACTGCAATAGGCAGAATAAAGGGGTAAGGCTATTGGCTTTTCTCTTCCAGAAGCTAAAGAGAGCAGGTCTAAACAACAGCCCTAACCTTCCACCCAGGCAAAGCCAATCAGAGAAAACATACGCATGTATCAATATGAACTTAAAGCAATGTTTGAACACATGTGTATATATCTGTACTTAAAAGGAGGTTGGGAAGGCAATAGAGAAATGTTAATAGTGGTCATCCAGTGGGAGTGGAAGCAAGTTTTGTGTGCTGGGGTGAATCGATGGCTTTTCCTTTTAGTTTAGATGCTCTTTTTATATTGCTCAACTTTTTTGGTAACTAACCTATAAGGATTTTCTAACTGTTAGCAAGCCAACTGTTGCAAAAAGAAAAACAAAATCTGTATGAGATGTTCCAGCATAAAAGTCTGTGAGTCTTTTAAGAAGGAAAGACTCCTTTGTGTAATGTGCTGTTGCTGTTCAGTCACTCAGTCCTGTCTGACTCTTTGTGACCCCAGGAACTGCAGCCCGCCAGGCTTCCCTGTCCTTCACTATCTCCCAGAGTTTGCGCAAACTCATGTCCACTGACTCGATGATGCCATGATGTGTAACACGAATGAGCACAATTTGCTTCCAAAATTTAGACTTTTTAGTTCTAGGCTTTCTCAAAGATTAGACACACTTGTTTGCTTCAGCTGCTTTTCTGCAATTAAAGAGCTGTGCTAACTATCAAGTCTCAGTCACCTTACATACCCTAGGCCATTTACCTGGGAAGTATCATTGCATAGCTGCATACAGAGTCATGCACAACTGGCTTCCTCATTAACATGGCTTGATGATGGTGATAAGGAAATTATGACCCTGGATGTATGCATGCATCTTCCGTGCAGCCATATCCACTACTGGCTAAAATTTAGATGTCAAATAGCTTTCTGATGTCTGAATCCAATTCCTCCTTCCATTTCTGATTTCCATTGCTCTTCATATTCTTCTTATCCAAGAGAGGCTTCACTGTCACCTGCTGACACCAACAGCTGGAATTCAGTGATAAAGTGTCCTAATGAAAAAGTCATTAACATTTGCATCAGGTGCCCCGGGGTCTTCTGCCCCTGGCACTTAGGTTAACAGTATGCTGGAAAGGTCTTTAGAAAGGACAGAGGCACCTGGTTTAAGAGCTAAACAGTCACATCTCTGATACATACTGGACATTTACACAGACAAGCTGGCCTTCAGATCAAAGCCCACTATCTGGAGGGAGCAAAGTCTCAGGAAATGATTGCCCATTCCAGAAGAGAGTGACTGACTAAACAAGAAGAGGGACGGAACGAGGCTGACCTGAGAACCAGGCAGGAGAGTGTGCAGGAAGGCAAACTTCAAGTACACTTAATGAGCCCGCCTTCCAGCAGAACCAGACCTCATCCTCTTCTGAGATTCCAGGGACCTGGAATCCTTAGGACCCTGGAGGCACACACAACAAAAATTAATGCCACAGAGATGGAAAGGAACACATGCTCAATAGAAGAAAGCCTGAGACGCAGAAACTCAGCTTCCCTAAAGTGTGGCATTTTCAAAGCCCACACATCCTGACAACTCTGAATTCTGAGACGCGTGAACAGGAAGCCCCCGAGGTTCCATCTGTCTCTCTGACTAGAAGGACAGCTGAGGAACCATGCTGCTGTCTGTGAGAGGGCTGGCAGAAATCTCAGGAACCTTGGCCGGTAGCTAGGAATGTGCTGCTCGTTCTTCTCTCCTGTCTAATTTACAGCCCGACAAAAGCTGCTGGCTTGTTACCAGGTCTGTCCCTACGCATAACTAGAAGCGAACCACCACAAAGAGTTGGCTTCTTAATATTGTTTTTATTTATCCTAAATTTAAAAAATCATAGGATTCATTACATGGTATTGAAGAAATTCAGTATTTCCTTTGTTCATCAAGTATATGTGACACTTCACTGCCAAAATTAAAAAGGAAGGATGCTAGACGTTAGTTAGATGGATGAAAAAGTCAAAAGTAGAAGTGGATACACAGAAACAGAGAACAATAAGCTGTCAATTCTAGGCTTGTCATTGAGTCCTCTGCTTTGCCGTGTTCTCCTCCAGTGACTGTAGATTGCGCAGTAATCTCTGATACTAGTCACATTCCTAGCACTGTACTTTAGCTACTTACTTCTCCAGATTTCACATTTCTCTTTATCTCTATTAATCCATTCTCCTCCTTCTGTAAGATTCTATCCACCACACAAACATCTCAAATGTTGTTGGCAACGTGTGTGTGCTCCGTCGTGTCTGAATCTTTGTGGCCCCATGGACTGTAGCCTGCCAGGCTTCCCTGCCCATAGAATTTTCCAAGCAAGAATACTGGAGTGGGGTACCATTTCCTACGCCAGGGGATCTTTCTAACCCAGGGATCGAACCCACATCTCTTTGTCTCCTGCACTGGCAGGCAGATTCTTTACTACTAGTGCCACTTGGGAAGCCCAGGTGTAGGTAAAGCATTTGACAAAATCCTACACCCTCTTACGATAAAAACACTCAGAAAACTATGAATAGAAGGGAAGTTCCTTAACACGATAACAGCATTTATGAAAAACCCATAGTTAACCTCATACTCAGCAGGGATATACTGAAACCTTTCCTCTCTAAGATCATGAACAAAACAAAGATGTCTGTGCTCACCATTGTTACTGAAAACTGTGCTGGAAGTTCTAACCTGAGCAGTTAGATAAGAAGAAGAATAAAAGGCATCTCTGTTCACAGATGAAATGACTCCATATACAGAAAATCCCAAAGCTAATAAAATGAATTCAGTCAAGTCACAAGTTGTAAGACCAACACACAAAAATCAGTTGTATTTCCATATACCAGGAACATACCATACAAAAATGAAATTAAAATAATTACTCATTTACAATAGTATCCAAAAGGATAGGGAATAACTTAACTAAAGAGGTAAAAGACTTGCACACTAAAACTACAAAACTGAAGATCTGAGTAAATGGAAAGACACACCATATTCATGAATTGGAAAACTTAATATTGTTAAAATGTCAGTACTAGCCAAAGCGAACTACAGATTCAATGCAATTCCTACAAAAATTTCAATGCTCTTTGGCAGAAATGGAAAAGACAATCTTCAAATGTGTATTGAATAGTAAGGGGTTATAAATAGTCAAAACAATTATGAAAAAGAAGAACAAGGTTAGTAAGACTCACATTTTAAAACTCACTACAAAAATACAATAATCAAAGCAGTGTAGTACTGATGTAAGGACAGACATACAGAACAATGGAACAGAACTGAGAGTCCAGAAATAAATATCTACAGCCAACTGATTTAGACAAAGGTGTCCAGATTATTCAATGAGGAGGAAGAATCCCTCCAACGAATGGCCATATGTTAAAAAAAAAAATTTGGATCACAACCTTACATCATGTACAAAAATGACCTCAACATAGATCATCAGCCTAAATATAAGAGCTAAAACCATACATTTCTTAAGAGAAAACATAGGAGTGAATCCTTAGGACCCTGGATTTGGCAACGGACTCCTAGACATAGTATAAAAAAATGAGCAATAAAAGAAGAAAACCAGATAAATTGGATTCCACTAAAATTAAAACCTGCAACAGAGTATTACCAAGAAAGTGGAAACATAAGCTAAAGAGTGGGGAAAAGCTGTAAAGTATGGATCTGATACAGGTTCAGTATAAACAATAAATAAAGAATTCTTACAATTCAACAACAAAGAGAACCCAACTCAAAGTGAGAAAAGGACAGGAATAGACATTTCTTCAAGAAGATATGCAGGCTCATGGAAACATGTTATTATCATTAACAGGAAAATGCAAATAAAGACCACAACGCTTCACACCCACTAAGGTGGCTACTTAAAAAAAAAACACAACAACAACAGAGGAAAGCAAACAAAGAAAAAGACCAAGTGTTAGGATGTAGAGAAATTGGAACCCTCACTACCGGTGGGTACCCCAAAAGACTCAGCCTATGGATTTAGTGAATCTACAAAAGGTTAAACGCAGACTTAACCACATGACCCTGCAATTCGACTCCTAGGCACATATCAAAAGAACTGAAATCAGATATTCATACAAGTGCATGTACACACATGTTCACAGCACCACTATTTAAAATAGCCTAAAGGTAGAAATGGCCCAAATTATTCATCGATGGATAAAAAACTATGGTAAACACATACATTGGAATATTATTCAACATAAAAAGGAAATAAGTACTGAAACATGCTACGATATGGATGAACTTACAAAATATATGCTAAGCAAAAAAAGCAGAGAAATAGGTCATATACTGTATGATTCCCTTTATATGAAATATCCAGAATAGATAAACTTTTAAGAGTGATCAGAGACTGCCAGGGGCTTGGAGGAGAGAGGAATTAGTACACTGCTCAGTAGATAAGGGGTTTTATTTGGAGTGATGGAGATACTTTGGAACTAGGTGGATGCACTCAGCGCCACCGAACTGTCCATTTCGAATAGCTAACTTTGTTATGTGAACTTCATCTCAATAAGCTTTTTTTTTTAAAACAAAGAAATCAATTCCTTTCTCATTTTCTGAAGTCTTCACAAACTAGTGGTTTAAACTCATTCACTGCTGCTGAATGTCATTAATTTTATTTATACTTTATTTGTTCTCTTATATAGAAACCCCTTGAGGGCAGGGTCTGACACTTTCACCTCTTTCTGTCACTTCTGGGTTTCTAGCCCACTGGCTTATTCCCAAAAGATACACAAAAGAGCTGTCCAAGTGATTCTGACATAAATTTGTACAGTCGTCTTAAAGTTGACCTACCATATTTTAGTTTCCTTACCTAAAAGGCATTCAGTTCTCTGGACTAGAAAACATCAAGCCTATTTTAAAAATCCAGTGGAGTAAAAGGTCTTGCTGTCCCACCCTTCAAATGAAAATCCTAAACGCAGCTTCTCTCCCTCATCATGGTATTGAGATAGAAACTAACCACTGCTAAATTAAGTGCCTGGGAGCAAGGGTCCATGGAGTTGATTGGGAGTCAGGGAGCTCTTCTCAATATTTAAAAAGACTTGAGGAACCACAGATGCCTCCACTGAGGCTGACTAAATACCAGTGTCTCCTCTTTAGGCTGAAAAGATGTCACCGTAGTCATCCCATGCTGATGACTTGTGAGCAGGAACAAAATGAAAATTAAATGACAAATGGTATATGACAAATGCAGGCCTGTAGAAAACATACTACAAAACAGGAAGTCTAAGAGCAGATGGGAACAGACTACTCTAATAGCAGTCTGTAGAGATTCCTACAGAAAGATAACTTAGACCAACTATACCTTTACTGAGTTGGAAGGACACAGTATGATGCCAAGAACATCCAAACCCTGAATTACATGATCTACCATCTGTGTCTCTTGGGCTTCCCAAGTGGCGCGAATGGTAAAGAACCTGCTGGTCAGCTCAGAAGACAGAAGACATGTGGGTTTCATCCCTGGGCTGGGAAGAAAAAAAATCCAACACGGCTAAAAGAAACCACTCAGAGTACAACTGATCTCTTTTAGAAGCAGCTATGCGCCCTGTGTTCAGATGAATTAGACGACGTGAGAAGCACACAATACCTGGGCCTCTTCTATCAGTTCAAAGTAAACTAAAGAAAAAGGCGTGGCTATCTCAGCCCTGGCTGGCTAGTGGGGGAAGTTAGGTTTGGGAGAAGGTGGGGATGATATTAAGCAGTGCTGCGAGAAAGATGCAGAGGCGCTTTCAAGATGGGCTGTATGCATGTGTGTGCATGTACCTGTGTCCACAGGGATACTCAGGCAGTAGGGAAAACCTAGAAACCAGGCAGGCAGAGGTTAGATGGCTGAGGCAGCTGAAGAGGAGCTGCAGAACAGTCCCGTGCCCTGGGAGAAGTGGAGAGGCCAATCAGGCCTTCAGGAGATAGGCTGCAAGTGGGTAAAAAGCAAGCAAAGGCCCAGGGGAAAGCAGAGCTGCAATCAGATCCCTCTGGGGCCGGGTGGAGAGGCAATCAGGAAGCCTTGGGAGAACAGACCCGCAGGCCCTGGGGAGCCTCCTATAAAGGCCCCTTTTGGGAACAAAGGAGTCCATCTGGGAACCATGATTGCCTCTCCAGGCTCAGCCTGCTGGGCTGAACTTGAGGCTGGCCCCCACCCACAGGGCAAAAAGCAGGGAAAGTAGCTCAAGACCTGACGATTAAAGGAATCAAGTGTAAAACATGTCAAAAAACAGTTAGATTTTTGAGTCACCAGCAGAGGTGCTTTAGAGAGGAGGCCCGGAGTGAAGGTCCACGCAGGCCGGTGGCTGGTGCTGAAGGGCTCAAGGTAGGCCGCGTTTCTCTCCCTGCCTGGATTCTCTCCTTCAGCAGCTGGACAAGGTTTGCCATCTTTTCCTATTTCCTTTATCAGGTGGGACTGATGGTTCTCTGAACTGGTCTACCGGCACTGTGCAACATCAAACAGCGGCTCCCTGAAGAGCTGGGACTAACATCCCAGATTCAGATTCCCAAGTCCAATTTTCCCAAATCTAATTGGGATAGAGGTAGGGTGACAATGTTCGATGCTGTCTATAAACGTCAACTGCCCTGAGACATTTCCTTATTCTACCTTCCTTCTCCACAAGATTTGGTTCAGCTTAGCTCAGTTGGTAAAGAATCCTCCGGCAATGCAGGAGACCCTGGTTCGATTCCTGGGTGGAGAAGATCCGCTGGAGAAGGGATAGGCTACCCACTCCAGTATTCTTGGGCTTCCCTTGTGGCTGAGCTGGTAAAGAATCCGCCTGCAATGCGGGAGACCTGGATTCGATCCTGGGTTGGGAAGAGCCCCTGGAGAAGAGAAAGGCTACTCACTCCAGTATTCTGGCCTGGAGAACTCTACGGACTGTATAGTCCACGGGATCACAGAGTTGGACACGACTGAGTGACTTTCACATTACTTTTTGTCATATGAATTTGGAAAAGAGTAGATACAGAGTCCATATTGTAAGGTCCTCTGGGCAGGAGTGAAGACAGGCAGGCATCATACACACCCACCTGTGGTTGAGGATAGCAGGTTTCAAACTTCATACATTTTTACATGAGAACAGTATTTTATTTTTTTCATCTATTTTTATTAGTTGGAGGCTAATTACTTTACAATATTGTAGTGGTTTTTGTCATACATTGACATGAATCAACCATGGATTTACATGTATTCCCCATCCTGATCCCACCTCCCACCTCCCTCTCCACCTGATTCCTCTGGGTCTTCCCAGTGCACCAGCCCCGAGTACTTGTTCTCATGCATCCAACCTGGGCTGGTGATCTGTTTCACCCTAAATAATATACATGTTTCCATGCTGTTCTCTTGAAACATCCCTCCCTCGCCTTCTCCTACAGAGTCCAAAAGTCTGTTCTGTACATCTGTGTCTCTTTTTCTGTTTTGCATATAGGGTTATCATTACCATCTTTCTAAATTCCATATATATGCGTTAGTATACTGTATTGGTCTTTATCTTTCTGGCTTACTTCACTCTGCATAATGGGCTCCAGTTTCATCCATCTCATTAGAACTGATTCAAATAAATTCTTTTTCATGGCTGAGTAATATTCCATAGTGTATATGTACCACAGCTTCCTTATCCATTCGTCTGCTGATGGGCATCTAGGTTGCTTCCATGTCCTGGCTATTATAAACAGCGCTGTGATGAACACTGGGGTGCACGTGTCTCTTTCAGATCTGGTTTCCTCAGTGTGCATGCCCAGAAGTGGGATTGCTGGGTCATATGGCAGTTCTATTTCCAGTTTTTTAAGAAATCTCCACACTGAGAACAGTATTTCAAATAAATTTTTACATAGGATCCCAATATATGAAACAGACAGAAGTGAAGCTGCTTTGGGTGACCAGCAGAGAGGCAGTCGACCCTCACATGTTCACACCCCACCCCCCCACCCTCTCCATCATCTTCTTAGCACTGGAACAGGAACAAAGCCAGTCATGGGAGAAGAGACAGCTGGGTCGTGGCCCTAATCTCTCTCTCTTTTAAAATTTTATTTATTTATTTGGCTGCACTGGATCTTAGTTGCAGCCACATAGGATCTTCAGTCTTCACTGTGGCATGTAGGATCTTTTTAGTTGCAGCAAGTGGGATCTAGTTCCCCAACCTGGGATTGAACCTGAGCACTCGGCACTGGAAGCATTGAGTCTTAACCACTGGACCACCAGGAAAGTTCCCAGCCCTAATTTCTGTTAAGGTGTGTGAGTTCCTCTCTTTAAGCCTCTATTTCTTCATTGGTAAAATAAAAGGATGACCTTAAGAGGATTTGGTTGCTTCTGACTCTCAAAATTTCAACTTCTCTACAAGGAGAGAATGAGGATGACTGCAGGTTTTTACTCACGCAATACTAAGCTAGCTAAGAAAAATATACACGTAGCAACTGCTTCATTTAAGTTCCTCCACATGGTCAGGTGCCTTTTCCCAACTTCTCCATAAGAATGTCTCATTTATTATCATCTCTAGTGATAACCATCGTTGTCATCATCTCCAGTGATCTTGCCTACAGTTAGTTAATCTTTTGCTCAATAAACACAGAAATATTTTAAGTAATAGCTACATCAGATGTTTGTTCACAAACGTTAATTTGACTGGCATATTTCTGTATTGATTGAAAAGTTATAAAACCCAGCATCCTCATTTGCCCAGAGTCAATACAAATGTTTCCTCTGCACTTGATTCCACTCAGAAGCCAGCACTCTACATGGTGTTTCAAAAGGTACTGGCTAGTCTTCATAATGTTAATGTCCATTTTCAGACTGGTCATAACCAAGAAAGCCAAAGCCTCTGCCCCTGGTCAACAGCCAAGCTTAGGTATCAGCAAACGGCTCCTCTTTCGTCCAGAGTGGGAGGGGGAGGCCTGCCTCTACTCCTATCACCCTGTGTGATCCACCATAATTATGCAATTTCCCCACTTCATAGGATATTTTCTCCCTTATGTTTTGAGCTAGAAGTGGTGGCAGAGAAAAAGACTCTGTCCATTTTATTGAATCACCTATATTTAATTGGGAAAATGGGTGGTTGTAACTCTGTCAACAGGACATGTTCAATTACATCGTGGAACCGTTTTTCTTCAGAAAGCTTTACCATCTGGTCTAAGCAGTTAAATAAGCACAGCTATGTGATATCATAGCTAATGAAATTAAATGTGGCACAAATATATACATGGCACAGAGAAGTCACATTTATCTCTTAAAAACTATTTTCCATTGTTGAAAAATAAGATATGTGGGTTGCAAGATCGAGATCATGGCATGGTTCACTGGCTTTACTGCTTTCCAAACAACCAAAGTAATTAATCACTTCACATCTAGGTCAAAAGAAGAATTTCATTGTCAACCACAAGCAGTTCCTTTTTTAACCTGCCGGCAGGCCCCACACCATTTAGCACCCATGTTCCTCTCTATGAGGCCTGCTTTCTTGGCCTGCCCTGGGGTCACCCGAAGCTCTGGGTGACTCCAGATTTATCTTTATCCTCATCGCCAGTCCCAATAAACCCTCAGTTCTACTTCATGGTGTGCTGAGGCTTAAACTAGACCACACATGTAAAGATCCTGGTGTGGCATAAGACACCCAGTGATTATTATTTCTTTCCAGTGTCTGTTTCCTTTCCACTGACTTGACCTGTCTGAGCCTCGGAGCTGGGTTGTGTACTGGCTTCCCCTACAAACCTCAGTCTTCTGCAAACCTTTCTCTGGGTCAGTGCTCACTGGAGAACCAAGTGACCCTGGCCCAATACTCACTTCTCTATAGACATCTGTTGTTTCTGTCACTTCATCCTTCCCATTTTCTTGGTACAACAACACTCCAGTTTTCCTTTGGGAAATATTCTCACTTCCACTTTCAGAGTCTGTGGGGTTAGCTCCCACTCCAGTTCTAGAATGGTTCTCACTGGTGTGAGCCAGGAAGGGACAGGGTGATGTTGCTGGGAGGTGCCCATTTGAACCTGAGCTTAGACTCAAGTCAAAGGAAAGCAATACATGTAAGGCTCTTACACCAAAAAGACGAAGAAAATTAGGGCTTTATGCTATCCTTTGAGCCCTGGACAGTAGAAGAACAAGGCTGGAATTCCCTGGCAGTCCAGTGATCAAGACTATGATCTTCCACTGTACAAGGCACAAGTTTGATTCCTGGCTGAGGAACTAGAATCTCACATGCTGCAGCACACCAGAAAAAAAAAAAAAAGTAGAACAAGGCTTCAGCATGACCTGGCTCTCTACTATCACCCATGACCCTGACGGTTGGAATGTGCGCCCACGAGGTTGTTTGTAGCCCTACTATCTGCCTGAGCTTGCTGCATCCTTTGAGCACAGGGCCCAGGCTGTCTGGATGTGACGGTCAGGCTGATGTCCACAGTCTACATCCTGTTTGGGGACAGAACAATCTGTTTGCGTGGACTCATTTGATAATCACTCTGCACTGCCTAAGAACTTGTATCCACAGGGTGGCTGGCCGCATTGTGATAGCAGTGGTGGGATTCAAAGCCGACTGGCGGGGACTGTGGAGCCGTCACCGTGGACCCCTGTGCTAGACTACCTCTTCCTCTCAGAAAAATGGCCACGTTTCTTCGGTTTTAAAAAGTGTGGGCTTCCCTGGTGACTCAGATGGTAAAGAATCTGCCTGCAACGCAGAAGACTGGGGTGTGATCCCTGGGTTGGGAAGATCCCCTGGAGAAAGGAATGTGTGACACTTTTTCACTTGCTGAATTCTCACTTACTTTTATTTATTTATTTTTTTTTTCGGGTATTATTATTTTATTTATTTATTTTTTTATTAGTTGGAGGCTAATTACTTTACATCATTACAGTAGTTTTTGTTATACATTGAAATGAATTAGCCATGGATTTACATGTATTCCCCATCCCAGTCCCCCCTCCCACCTCCCTCTCCACCCGATCCCTCTGGGTCTTCCCAGTGCACCAGGCCCGAGCACTTGTCTCATGATCTGAAAGAGACACGTGCACCCCAATGTTCATCGCAGCACTGTTTATAATAGCCAGGACATGGAAGCAACCCAGATGCCCATCAGCAGACGAATGGATGAGGAAGCTGTGGTACATATACACCATGGAATATTACTCAGCCATTAAAAAGAATTCATTTGAATCAGTTCTAATGAGATGGATGAAACTGGAGCCCATTATACAGAGCGAAGTAAGCCAGAAAGATAAAGACCATTACAGTATATTAACACATATATATGGACTTTAGAAAGATGATAACGATAACCCTATATGCAAAACAGAAAAAGAGACTCAGATGTATAGAACAGACTTGTGGACTCTGGGAGAAGGCGAGGGTGGGATGTTTCAAAAGAACAGCATTGAAACATGTATATTATCTCACTTACTTTTAAATAGACACTCACCAGTAGAGAAGAACACAAAATGAAAACAACAAATCATCTGACTTCTGGTAGGCATTTTGTTACATTGCAAAAGCCATCATTTTGTAACCATCTCTGCTTGGATATAAGGCTGACATGTAAGTGGTTGTCTTCTCTTGGCTCCACATGAACAAAGCTGAGACTTCAGCATCTAGCAGCTTCAGAATGCACAGGATAAAATTCCACAGCTTTGCAGAGACATTACATCACACTATGAAGGCTTGTTTACACAGTAAAGACCAGCCTGGTTCAATTCATTTTTATCAAGATTTGGGAAGTCTCACCTGCACAAATACACTATGATACATATAACAATTATCCCTACAAATAATTTTTTTTCTTAAAAAAAAAAAGTCCCAAACTCAAGTGGAATTTATACAAGTAAAGAAGTTTGGCTGATAAATCTTGAAAGTCAAAATGTTAAAACAAGACAATCAATTCAGTCTCTAAGTAACCTCTGAATTTACTACAGTTATTGAATGCCCCTTCTAATATCAGAGCTAGACTGCTAAATACAAAATTCATTATTTTTTCTTAATTGGACTGACCAAACAAGTTTTCCAAGATTCAAGGGAACATTTCATTTTCATAAACAGAATCTGAAACAAATGACTTCAATATGGAGATGCCCCATAAACTAAGGGCAATACTCCTGGGAAGCAAACATATCATAATAAATTCTCTTGAGAGTAATCTTTTTTGGTGACACAGCTGTATGTTTAGTGAATGTGTTTCAGGAAACGTGTTTCACTTGAGACATGTCCCAACTGCCTGGATATTTATTTAGCCACATACATTTTCTTTCTACCCTATAAATTTTTCAAACATGGAAGTACCTGATTTAGTCACTGTGGTTGGAAATACTGTTTATTTGGTGTCTGAGAAAATACTGAAAGGTGCTCCAAACTACTAAATCAATTTGGTGGCTTATAATCAGGATTTTTTAAAAATAATGAAATAGACACACAAAAAAAATCAGAGTGCATATGCTTCCTAACTCTCTTCACAAGTATTTAAAACAGCACTGCAATCACTTATAATGATGTTTAAGTGAAGCCTATGGAATTCTGCCAAACTTATGGAGAAAGAAAATGAGGGGAGAAGAGACCTAATGCAAAGCTATTCTAAAATGAAAATATGTGGAAACTTGGTGTTGGACTATTTGGAAGGACTTTCTATATTAAAGGAGTTACGATTGCTTCCTGGTTAAGAGCGAAGGTGTTAAACAATACTGGACTTGAACTTCTGCTGCACCTCGCCTGATTCGTTCTAGCTGGGTAACTCCCCTGAAAACGTGAAAGCGTTAGTGGCTCAGCCGTGTCCAACTCCCCGTGACCCCATGGACTGCAGCCTGCCAGGTTCCTCTGTGCATGGAATTCTCAGGCAAGAATACTGGAGTGGGTTGCCATGCCCTTCTCCAGGGGACCTCCGCGGCCCAGGGATGGAACCCAAGCCCCCCGCACTTCGGGTGGATTCCTCACTGCCTGAGCCGCCGGGGACGCCAAGGTAAGTCCTTAGTGACGAGACAGCAAGCGCCAGTCTAAGTGCTTCTACCTGTGCGGTTATGGCATCGAGTCATTCACACGGAAAATGACTGTCGAAATACACCAGCAAGGATCCAAATTAAGGCAGCTCTTGCAAGATGTCTCCTGACTGTCTTCACTCAGCTGGTATTATTGTTGATTCTTGGGGGTCCCTGCCATCGCATTCTGGGAAGGAGGTCAGACCCTGACCCACCTGCCCTGACTCCTTTCCCCCACCCATCCAACTGGAGCCTTCCCCTCCTGGCTGCTGAAATGAGATTTCAAAACGCTTTCTCCCCACTCTAACACTATCATTCCCAGGGGAACCTGGAGCCTCCCTGCTGCCAGCTTTGGTCCACTATTTCTTCTTCCCCCTTTCTCCTAAGGCCACTACCTCTACCCAGTCTATCACTTCCTAAGTCTGCTAGCTTTTCATATTGGACTTACATGCTAGATTACCTACTCCCTGAGAACAGAGACTCTATTAGTCTTATTCCTTGGTGGTGCACAGCACACAGTGGGAGTTCAACAAACGTTTACCAAATGAATAAAATCTCTGGCTCTCCGATCCAATAAGCTGCCCCCAGGGATTCCCTTAAATGATATGATGCAAAATAAAGACCAACTTAATACATGCTGGTAAGTCTGGCTTTTGCATAAGGTCGATGAAAGCGAACTTCACTCTCAGAATATTTCCATCACAGATGTGAAGGTGGCTTGTGTAGTTATAGCCAGGTTCTATGGACTACAGGCTTCTCCTTGGTACACAAATGGAATAGGATGACACTGGGGCTGAATGCACAGTGCCCTTTTCTGACACTAGGCGTTTCCTGAAGATGATGCTCTAGTGACCTCCTGGACTTAATTTACAGTTTAGACTGAAGCTCAGTAAAACAAAGTACCAACGGTACAGTTTCTAACTGACTGCATGTAGCTGTTATGGAAAATAAAAAAGAAACTTACTGCATTCCCAACTGGTATCAAGCCTCCCTATTTCCTTAAGCCACAGGGGAGGTTTAATAATTAATAAATGATTAAAGCACTTAGGGACAGTGGTATAGAAAGCACAGCCCAACAAGTCTTAATGAGCAGATTTAGGATAATTTCATCTATGCATTGAATGAGAGATAATTTTCTTTTATTCATTCATTCATTCATTTACTTATTCTTTTGTCTAAATTCTTCAGTAAAATAAAAGCTCCCTCAGGGCAATTTTCAAAGGATTACTTAGATGGAAAAACAAGATAAAGGCATTACAATGTAACTGATCAAGAGTGTGTAGTGTTTTTTAGAGCCTCTTTCCAAAGCCTCTCATTCACTGGACATGTGCTCTGAAGGTGTTAGGTGCCCTGGGTCCTGAGGAAACCAAGAAGAACGAATGAAGACAGAGAAAATACACCTTCTGAACTTGGCAGAGACCATATTTTGTTTTTACTAAAAATCCTCACAAGAGTAAACACAGGAGTGACTTAGTAAACACTTCTTTTTAATATCTACAGGTCTTCCTGACTTCCATTACTATTCTCTGTCTCACCCTAACACATCCTATCTCATGATGTACTCCAAAGTATTTATTTTTAAAAATCTCACCAAGTTAGCTGCATTGAGAAACTCCTAAGGAAAGAAAGAGGGTCAGGTACTTTTAACATTTCTGTCCTGTGCCATCATCTGCCTCCTTTCATAAAAACAAAAGTGCAGATCCTAAACGTGATCATTATCTTTGGTGGATACCCCTTGCAGCATCCCCCAGCTCACAAATCCTTCAGCTTATTTAAAAAACACGGAGCCTCAAGATTAAAGCAGCTTTCTGTTCAGGATGCATCAGCGAGAAGATGACTTAGGTCATAATATTCCCTTCAGTAGTAACTTGATGCATCATATTTTTTGTGTGTGTGCTTTATTATGTCCCACCAGGTTTTATGGATTTAAATCCCAGACTCTTTTGCTGACATGGCAAAGCAGAAGCAGACATGTTTGGTAAAACTTAAATGAACCTGGAAGTGGACACTTGTTCTATAAATCTTTTAAAGTGTTGGGTTATTCCTTGGAAACCACTTTTGCAAGGAACTTCCATCTTCCTGGAAGAGAGGTAGCACATAAAACACCCAGGTTCTGTCCCAGCAGCACTGAAGAGGCACTCATAGGCGCGGTGCATTTTCATGCAAACTAGAACCAAAGTTCAAACCAAACACTGGGCACCTAATGCTCAGTTTTGCTGAGAGGAAGATGGCAGTAAAGTGTTTGAGTGAGAAGTGGGAGCTGGCACCTGCTGACACTCACGAAGTCCTCCGTCATGACAGCAGGCAGCCCTATGGCCATGAGTGTCCATCTCCCTTGATCCATGCTGTCTTGGAACACCCCAGAACTCATGGTCCAAACACTCTGAGGATTAACGACATGGGGGTGGTGGAGGTGGCCCCCAAACCTTTCCCAATCAAAAGGCAGTCAACCTAAAGCACAGTTGGTAAGCCACAGGGCCACTGTTTAAAAACTCTTAAGTCTCTAGGTTTAACGTCACTGATGGACCCTTGTATTTGAAGCTTTGCTAAGCAGTGTTTCCGGCCTGCCTCCTCCTCCTCTTGTGCCTCCGCTCTACTCATGTCTTTGCCCGTCATAGCAGTCTTTACCGTCTTGTCTTAATCGTCCTCCAGGCCCCAACATTTCTGTCCTATGTCTCATCTTTGAATGCATATTTTCTATTTCTGACCCCCTCACTGTGCCACCCTCTCTTTCATGACACTGTGTCATATGTTAACAAGTGCATCTGATGGTTCTACAGCATGAAAGTCTTTATGTGACACACATGTGTGTGCATGCTCACTCAAGTTGTGTCCGGCTCTTTGTGACCCCATGGACTGTAGCCTGCCAGGCTCCTCTGTCCATGGGATTCTCTCCCAAGAACATTCATGGGAATGCCATCTCCTCCTCCAGGGGATCCTCCCAACTCAGAGATTGAACCCACGTCTCCTGCACTGGCAGGCAGATTCTTTACCACTCAGTGCACCTGGGAAGCTCCATGACACACATAATAGACTTATAAACCAGACGACAGCTAGGGAGCCCCCACCTAACCCTTGAAAGAGTTTGAAAAATACCGCAGTGGGTAAGAACAGTGATCCAGCTGGTGCCAAGCTGGTGTTCCTAAAGGCGGCATGTCGTGACCACTATGTTTTAGAAGCCTCAAATTCCCATTTATTGTTAACTGACCATGATTCAATCTTGATCATCCATAAGCTAAGTTAACCTTCTGGAGCCTGTATTGACCCAAGATTCAACAAAATCTTACTGCCTCCTATGTACATGCCTGACACTGCACCCAGCAATGGAGACACATGAATAAACAAGACAGTCTCAGCCCCTTCCTCTGGCCACTAGACAGTAGGACCCTGAAGGCAGGGGCCACGTCCTGGGTACCAGACTGAGGGAACATCTAGCTAAGTCTTCAGTACTCCATGCTTATGCCCAGGAATCATTTTTAGCTTGAGTCCTGGGTCTCTCATTTACTCTCTTTGCAACCCCATGGACTGCAGTCTGCCAGCCTCCTCTGTGCATGGGGATTCTCCAGGCAAAGATACTGGAGTGAGTTGCCATGCCCTCCTCCAGGAGATCATCCCAACCCAGGGATCAAACCCAGGTCTCCCGCATCACAGGTGAATTCTTTACCCTCTGAGCCACCAGGGAGGTCTACTAAATGTACAACCTCAGGCAAAGGACTTAATGTCCTTCTGTTTTTGTTTCCTCAAATGCCACTGGAAAAACCAGCAATAATGGATTCTACAAAGATTAAGTTAATACACGAAGTGTTTAAAATGGTAGCTAACACATAGTAGGTAATCAAAAGATTAGTTATTATTTTCTATACAAGGTTCACCTTGATATTGCTAGCAAAAGAGAAGGTTTCCCACTCTTTGAACAGGCATCTCTTTCCCATGGCAAGTGATGAATTCATTAAGATTCACAATCTGTGTCAGAAGGTTACAACCTTGCCCTGCAGTGACAAGAGACGATAAAAAGGAATATACAAATGCTCTTCCAGACATGCACACACACACATTTTCTCTCTCGTTCTCAGGAAAAAAATATCCATTTGTACCAAAAAAAAAACCAACAACAACCCAACCACAAATGCCCCCCACCCCGCCACAAAACTTCACGAAGGGTTTTCTTAAAAAGGAAGATAAACAAGGATGAAAGCCATGCCCAGCAGCAACCATTTCCAGCATGACCTGGTGAGTTCTCAGCTTCAGATCAAGCACTCCCCAGCGGCGTTACCTGGGGGACCTTTCACTCACACGTCAAACCCCTTCCGCTGGCCACTTCTCACACAGCGCATGCTGCCAGGTGCAGAAACATCACTGTTTTCTCGCCCAGAGCGTTGTGGGTCAGGGGTGGGAGCGAGTGTCTTGGGCATAGTGGGCGTGGAGGGAGACAAACCCAGGTACCGGAAAGTGTGGTCTCTCGTGGCCCCAGAAGACCTGCAGGACACGGCCTTTCCAGGGACCCAATTTCAGTCCTACACTACATTTGGCAAGGAACGCCTTTCAAGCTCCACACGTTGGTCTCAAGATCAAAATGTCTGCATCAGGAATGGAGACTGGCCCCTTCAGCCTGGGTTGGAAAGAGAAGTGCGCAGAGGGTGAGCTCACATCGGCTGGTGGGAGCAGAAGGCAGCCTGCTGATGCTCGGCTGAGATCCTCTCTTAATCAGCCAAGCCACCCCCTCTTCTGATAGGCCTCAAGTGAAGAACAATCAAGCTATAGATTTTATTCCATGACTAATTCTGAGGATACATCCTTTGAGAGCTAAGTTTTATTTAATCAACTATTGATCATCAAAGCAGTTCTTCTGGCCTTACATTGCATTGCATGACTGACTTTATTTTACAGTAACATGCAGCATTTAATGAGTTCTAACTCTGTACAAGGCATCGACCATTTCTCCTGCTCTTCCTTCACCCACAGATTGGCTCAACTTCAGTTCAAAGTAAACGGTAATAGGAAGTACACAGAGTACAATCTGGGCTGGAACAAGGTGACTGCATGGGTACCATTTTAGGAAGAAGGTTTACAGTGGAATGAGAGTGGGGACTTCTATGGAGGCCAGGACAATAATCTAAGCTGGAGGTGAAAGGAGTCTTAAATGTGACTGGCTTTAGAATCAAAAGAAAGTTCCAGACCCAAGAATCAGGGGGCTAGAACGTGCATGGCTTATTGAACGACTGGATGTAAGAGTGAGAGAGAAGAGGTGGTAGAATGAACTAGTGTGATTCAAACCTGACAGACTCTCAAGCCAAGTCAGGGGACAAGAAACTTACTTTGGGTGCAAGAAATGATGATTTCTATTTGAGGAAGGCATCCAGCAGGTGGTTGATGATGTGAGTCTGGAGCTCTAGAGGGGAGACCAGGAGCAGAAAGGATAAAGGCAGAAAGTGAGGGCATGGGTGGTGGGAGATAAGAAAAATAAAAAGGCAAAGTGAGAGGCAGTTAGCTAGCAACTGTGCTAAGTACTTGGTGTGGGTTTGCTACTTTTATCCTCACAACCCTCTGAAAAAGTATGAGGAAATGTCCTGAGACACATTACTCAGGTTTCCACAGTGCAATAAGAGGTGCAGGGAGGATCTGATTCAGATCTATACAGGTGACTGTTACAGCCATGCTATTAGGTAACATTTTCTATTAACACACGGATTCTTAGGTATTTGAGGAGAAAGAGGGGAGAACCTGACAAAGACAGCGAAGAGGATGAGACTGAGGACTGAGCAGGATCAGAAAAACCATGGGATGAGAGCTCCGGGGGTGGGGGGGTGGGGATGAGGAATCAGCTGGGCAGAATCCCGCCATCCTCAACTGGGCTTTGTGATTAGCAAGTCATTGGTGGATGTTAAGAAATGATGTAATTAACACAAGAGGATGTAATATACTCACTCAGAGGTTAAGAAGAACGGAGGGCAGCGAGTATAAAATGTCTTGACTTTGAAGAGGAGAGACTCAAAATGGAACGATTAACTTTTTTTTTTTTTAAAGATGGAGACGACTTGCTCAAGTTCATATGCTGAGAAGGAAGGAAGTGGTGAAGGAGATAGTGGGTATAAGACAAAGGGAAAGAAATGATTGATGTGACAAAGCCATGGCAGAGACAGTAAGGGTTGGCTGAAGAACATGGTTTTGACCTTGGGAAAAGGAAGAGCACGTTTTGTGCTGACAGCAAGAGGGAGTGATGTAAACATGAATAATGATTCTGACACAAAATGTTAAATGGAGGAGGTGGAAGTCAAGCATGATCTTATTGGACATCCTGGATATTCTTGCAGGACTATCTATAGACAATGAGGTGTGGCAGGAAAGTCTGGAGTGGAGGATTCGAGATGAGAGGATGAAGTCTGGGGTAACCACTGTAGAGACGGTAAAGATGAGCAAATACTCAGCACAAGGCCCAGCCAGACTAAGAAATCTGTATGAGACGCAGCGGGAGAAAGAGTTGATTTTCTCCAGCAATTTAACCTATGTGTGCATCAACCTTGGCTGACAGCAAAGTACATGCAAGAATGTTTACGTACTCACACATGCCATGAACGAAGGCAGCCGTCTGTGAATTGGGGCTGAATTTTAATTCCCCTGGCTTGTGTCCAGGTGGGTATCATTACGCTCCAGAGAAAATACAGAAGAGAAGGACCTAATGCCAGTGTGTAAGTTGAGAGTTGTCTAGCTTTCCTTATTCGTAGCTTTTATTAGTACATAATTGTCTGCTCAAGATGTAGGAATGAGATGACCTGGAAAATGAGAGAGAGCAGAATAGGAAGGAAAACCCCTCATGTCCTTGAAGGCTGGGGGGCTACATCCTAATGAGAGTGCTGTGCACTTACCATTTTAACAAGAGAAAAGGACAAGGAAATGTCCTCCTGCTTAAAAAAGAAAGCTGGGTCTATCAATAACGACCTGAGGGCCATCGTTATCTTTCTGAACCATCACTCCTGTGATGCGAGAGGTTCCAGCTCTGGTGCTAAAATGCGGCTAATGAATTTCGTGGGAGTTCTTTATGGGAGGCTGATCCCCTCCACTGGGCAGCTGAGGTCCACATCCCGGTCCTGCCGCTCCCATGTCTCCATGGAAGGATAAGCAGGGCCAATGCATTCCAGGCCATGCCCTGGTTCACAAGGCTGGAAGCAATTCTTTGCAATTTCAGGCCACTGCTGTGACATTACATACAAGACTCTTTTTTCCATGAATCTGTTACATCCAACAGGAGGAACCAGCAGGATATAAGGCTGATGGATGCTACAAGCCTGAACCAGGTGTCTCTGTGATGAGGGCATTTACCATGAACAAAGTACTGTGAGTTCATCCATTTGCTTATTTTCAGGAATTTTCTGGGTCTTTGTAAAGGCAATAATGCCAAATTCAGCATCCTCTCTGGGTGAAAAAAAATCGCTGAAAAGTTTAAGATCGACAACTGAATGATAGATGCCATTTACCATATTCATGGGGGTGGCACATTTACCGTCAAAACTGGGGTTTTGGTGCAGGATCCTAAAGAGAATCTTTTTGCTTGTTTCAGAACAAGCAGCCTTAAGGTGACTCCAAGTACATAAAATCCTTTAATCGCTGTCTTTAACCTAGTATTAGTCATGCTTAATAAAATGTCTTGGTAGTTTCAGAGCACTTATAAAAACAGTATTTCATCTAATTCTCCCTGCACCTGCTGGCCTGCGGGGAAGAGGGTGGGACAAGTATTACCATCTTCATTTGATTGACCGGGAGACTGTAGGTCCCCGCCACACTGTCACCAAACCTGCCCTGAGTACTCTCAGAGCTGGAGGGCGTCCTTACACCTTAAGACATATGATTATGATGTCCTATGACTAACTGTGAGGAAGTTTTTATGCTGTGCCTAAATGTGTTGCCCTGCAATTACTCTCAAGTGGTCTTATTTTTTTCCTTTGGAACAACAAGGTATAAATCTGATTGTATTCCACAAAAGAGCTCCTCTGACATTCTCTTAGTCCCAAACCAGCCATCCACAACTCCAGTAATCCCATGCTCTTTGGCTGTTTTTTTTATTTTTTGACACATGAAAATGGGTCAAAATCTATATTTTTCTTGTCCTGTGCTGTCCAAACCATTAGCCACTGGTGGTTATTAAAATGAAAAATAATTACAATAAATACAATTTTAAATGGCTGACTGTGACTGGTTACACCAGTCACAGTCAGCCATATATGACTTGTGGCCACCAGACTGAACGGAGCAGCACATTCCTATCCTAACAAAAGTTCTCCTGGATAACTCTGTTCTAAGACCCTCGAAGTGCCTTTGTCTGAATTTCTGGCCTACATATTCATCTCATTGTGGAGCTGTCTTTCTTATTACCTACTTTCAGTACCACTTTTTCAAATATTACCTACTTTCAGTACCATCTTTTCAAAGAGAGTATCAGGTTTATCTAATTTATTTTTTATACTTGGGCGGGGTACTGGTGGAGAAAAGAAAAAGAACTCTACCTTACATTCTGTCAGCTTAGATATACTTAATTGGTTTGTAGGCTGTCTGACAAGCTTTAATATTCTCATCTTTTCAAATCTAAACTCAGCTGGAGGCCAAATCACTGCCTATGTTAAATACACAAAAATTCTATTATTAAAATGGAAGTAAAAGTTCTTTTTACCTAAACTGACAAAACACAGAAGATGGACTTCATGTCTCTTTCACTTCTAGGGAGCCTGGAAGTGAAGGCTTCCTTCCACAGAGAAGGAAGAAAAAAGAACATCCTGAGACTTGGAAATTCTGAAACAGTTTGACTGACCCTGACGAAGATTGACTTTGGCATCTGACCTGGTTGTTTTTTAAACATGTACAAAAGGGAAAACATGGACAGTACAGATGAGGCGGTTGCAAAGGCACAAACGGACCTCCGAGACGCTCTAGTCCAAAGCCCCTACTTGATGAGGAAACAGAAGCTCAGAAGGTGTCAGTCATTGTGGTCCAGGACCTAGTCTGTGAATTCCAGCTCAGGGTCCTCTTACCCAGTGTGGGATGGACAGGCCCACCCAAACATCCACTTGATGTGTGATAGGCCGTTTGTTTATACCCCATTCTTTTCTATGGCCACACCCACTATCATGATGCCCAAACCCCCCAATTTAGGAAAGCTGCAGTGGGCACTTCGAAGGTGATTGAGTATCTCCCAAACAGGATGACTATAAAACACAAACAGACAAAGGGGAAGATGTGAAGAAACACAGGAATGTTCTTATTCTGATTCTCTTAAGAGTTTTCCTAAAGGTTCGATGTGTGTTGTATGCTGTGTATTCAAGTTGTGTCCAACTCTGTGTGTCCCCATGGACTCTACCCTCCCAGGCTCCTCTGTCCATGGGATTTTGGGGTAAGAATACTGGAGTGGGTTGCCGTTTCCTTTAATAAGGAACAGGACATCTCTGGAAGTGTAGGAAGGGGACAAAGAAATGAGAAATTAGTTAATAATGACGATGAAGTTGTATCACTGATGATAGCAACACTTGAGCACTTACTCCGCCTCGCATCATCTCACTACATCATCACATCTACAAGACAGGGACCTGTGCACTTCCCATAGTGGGATGACAAGAGGATCAATAGGCTGGAATCCCATCATCATGCACTAAGCTACCAACCTAAGTTTTAGAAAAGGCGTTGAAGTTGAAGCAAAATGTATATCAACACACTATGCAGCTTGCAATATGAATTTGGAGAGGGAGAGCTATAGGAACTGTGTTTTGAATTTAATTTTTTTAAAATGGTAAGGCAAAATCTAGGTTCAGTGATCCTCCATTTTCAATATAAATAAAGGGACTTTTCTGGTGGTCCAGTGGCTAAGACTCTGTGATCCCAATGCAGGGGGCCAGAATTCGATTTGTGGTCAGGGAATCAGATCCCACAAGCTATCCAACCATCTCATCCTCTGTCGTCCCCTTTTCCTGCCTTCAGTCCTTCCCAGCATCAGGGTCTTTTCCAAAGAGTTGGCTCTTCGAATCAGGTGGCCAAAGTATTGGAGCTTCAGCTTTAGCATCAGTCCTTCCAATGAATATTCCTTTAGGATTGACTGCTTTTATCTCCTTGCAGTCCAGGGAACTCTCAAGAGTCTTCTCCAGCACCACAATTCGAAAGCGACAGTCCTTCAGTGCTCAGCCTTTTTTATGGTCCAGCTCTCACATCCATACATGACTACTGGAAAAAACCATAGCTTTGACTCTTCTGAGTTCCTAGAATCCTTAAATGAAAATGTAAACTTAATTTGCCTCAGAGCTTGAATTCCTCTATCACTTTACCTCTCCCTTCTCAGATCTATGGGCAAAAAGGAACAGAGGCAACATAGTGTAAAGATGAGCCATGTTTCTCTAAACAGTCAATATGCTGTTTATGAAACAGGATTGGGTTGAAAGGATAATGGTTTCTTTCTCTACTGATGCACCTACTTTAACAAGTTTTGCTCTAATTATAAACCTTCATAGTCCCTTATTTTTAAGACTGTGTAGAAACAGTAGTAATATTTTAGATGTAATCCATGGGTTCCAACCAATTACCATACAATAGAATAATGACTTCCTACTGTGTTCATTACAGTATTTGCCATCACTCTAAGTGATCTGAGCCTTCAGCGCAGAGTATCTGAACAATAATCAGATATGTGATGTGTGTTGTTTCAAACAAGATGATATTAAAGACACAAGCCATAGCAAACAGAAATAAAAAGGCAGGTTTTCTGTGTGAGTAAATTTATAGGATTCGGGCCAAAATGTAAGGTACAGAATCTTGTCTCAAATGCCCTGCTTTTTTTCCCCTATGCTTTCATGACTTAACTGTATTAGAGAAGTTTGGCATTCTTGGAGACATTCTGATTTTTATACTATCAAAACCTGGTTGTAGAGACTTACCTGGTCGTCCAGAGGCTAAGATTCCTTGCTCCCTATGCAAGGGACCCAGGTTCGATCTCTGGTCAGGGAACTAGATCCCAAAACTAAAGATCCCAAATGCCAAAACAAAGATCTAAGATCCCACGTCCACAACTAAGACTCAATACAGACAAATAAATTTAGGCAAAACAAAACCTGGTCCTTAGAAAATGTCACCAACACATTTAGACTCTAGTCTAAAGATCTAACAAAGTGTTTTTCTGAGCCTATATGTATACTAATATAGTATAGAGGTGTAAGATATGAAATAAACCACTTTTATAAACCACAGGACAGGAATTTATCCCACTAGTTCTTAAATGATGGTTCTGAAGCACTTTTGGATCCCTGTGCTGCAAAAGTTCTCAACAAGTTACAGTAACAAAGCCATGTGTCTTCAGAGTGTCTGTAAGAAGCAATGGTAATTAACACACTGCCCACCTGGCATGTTTGTTTGAACAGACATCTTTTTGATCAGAGTGTTCAGGGCCCTCCTCCTACAGACTCAAGAGGCAATCTCCCCATTTGGCAAGCAAAGACTTGACAATACACTTTGTTTCTCACCTCTTATTTTAGCCAACTGAAACATCAGGGTGTGTTTCATCTGTATGTTTAGCTATACAGAACATTATTTTTTTAAAAAAAAATATGAAGTCAGATACTTCAGGGAATGTCTGATAAAGTGTATACTTGTGCCTCAACGCACTAGTTGAGAACTACCACTCTGAAGAATAGATAATATTTATGGAGCACTTGTTCTATGTAAAGCACTGTGCTAAATGGCTTGCCTAATTTTAGACCAAATTCTCTTCACTACTAAGAGCTGTAGTGACAATATTTGGCAAAATTTACTGATAATCACAGCTCAATACTTCAAGGGCCATCCAAGGGCTAATTCTAAGAAGAATTTTAATCATACTTTTAATCAACTAGTTTTATTAGAGTATTTAAAAATAAGTCTTTTTCAGCTTGTCTCCATCTGAGAAATGGATGACATAGGAGTCAAAGTGGTAAGTTTGCTCTTAAACTAGTCTAAACTTTACCCCTGAGGCTGGATATATTCTCTCTATACTCCGGATGTGTGTGTGTGTGTGTGTGTGTGTGTGTGTGTGTGTGTGTACGTGCGCGCGTGCGCGCACACTCAGTTGCTCAGTCATCTCCTACTCTTTGCAACCCCATGGACTACAGCCCTCCAGGCTCCTCTGTCCGTGGGATTCTCCAGGCAAGAATACTGGAGTGGGTTGCCATTCCCTTCCCCAGGGGATCTTCCCATCCCAGGTACTGAACGCCATCTCCTGCATCCTCTGCATTGGCAGGTGGGTTCTTTATCACTGAGCCACCTGGGAAGACACCACACTCCTAGTACATCCGCAGAAATGCCGATGCCAAAGAACTAAGATGGACAAAATAGGGTATGCCCTGGGAAACGTTTTTTAAAAACTCATGGGTTTTACAATACCCTCACCTCTTTCCTCTTTCTTCAGAATGGACAAAGCCTAAGTGCTGCTCCCTATCTGATGCACAGGGGTCTAGTTAGACACGATTCTTATTTAAAGTCTTAAAAGTTAACTAAAGCTTGGCAAAAATCGGCCTGAGATAAATCTGATCTAAGTCTCAATCACTGTCAATAAATATTCACTGAGTTTTACCCAAATAAATATATTTTAGGTCCTTTTCAAAAAATTATTTTTGAAATAACTAAACTGGGGACACAAATCAACAAAGACAGAGAAACATAGTTCCTCAAAGATTCAAAGTAGGATATTCTGAAAGTAAAAACCTCTCATATGTTGTAATTATTACTCCCTCCTTGACAGACATGACTTTCAGGCCATGGGTTATGGACATCAAAACATGAAGCATTTATGTTGCTAAACTAAAGGCTTTAGATATATTATCTCATCTCAAACTCTAAAAAATTATATGTCAAAGCAAAACATTATTTTTAGCAGCATGAAGACAGAGAAGACTAAACTACTTAATTTAGATTTCTTTATTTACTTGTCCAGGGGACTTACTGTGAGTAGTAAGACTCACTGACTCTTTAGGATATGGTTATGTTCAAAGGTAAACACAGCTGTTGTTGTTTTTAAGTTGTTAACTCCATAAAAATATGTCAAGGCCAAGGTTATATCTTATATCCTTTATTTTATGGTACTTCACTGAAGTTACTATTCAAGTACTTGTGCAGACCCAAAATAGCTTTCGGAAATCCTGATCACTGCAAGGCAGTACTCACAGAGGAATGAAGGCAGGTGAAGAGAAGAGACTTAAGTTGCTCCACTGTTATTCTTAACCCTGTGGTCTTGGTCAAGTCATTTAGCCTCTCTGTGCCTCAGTTTCCCTACTGAGGAATGATGGAGGATATGCCCTCTATCTTGCAAGGCCATGGTGAGGTTTACAAATACTGGATGTAAATCTCAGAGCATACGTCTGGCACATAAGGAAAAGTCTAGTGGACACACAAGCTTATACTTTTTTAATAACTACCTGCAAGCCCTGCTGTAAACCCGTCGTGAGGACAAGAATGCATTTGAAGTCTTTCTTTTTTACAAGTAAAGTGGCAGATTTGTTAATCCTGCTCATAAGGTCAGGAGCTGATGGCGAGCTTTCCAGTCAGCATCAGGGATATTTGTACATCCAGACCCAGCAGTGGTGCTCAGCAAGGCTTTCAGACTGATTCATATGGCAGAGCACCTGGAAATCATGTGCTACTCTGTGTTAAAGGTTACAGAATATCCTTTAAAGCCTAATATGTTTGTTATATGAAACAGGGACAATTTTACTCAGAAAACACATGATTATATTGCATATTTAAAAAAGCAAATGAAAGATAGGGTCCTTCCTCAAAACAAGTGCTTCTTTTTTTTTTTTAATCCAGAGTTAACAGTTGTTTCTTTTGATATTTGTTACTTGGTTATGTAAGAAGTCATGGCTTACCATAAATATGTATTAGAAAAACACATATCTAAAATAATTTTACTCATTGACTTATTCTTTTTTCCCCAGTCTTTCAGTGGAAAAATGGCAGCTGTCATTTGATTATAGACGGTGAAATAGCTCAGTCTTAGCTATTAGGAAAACTGTGTTTTGATGGAGGTAAGTGTTTATATATATATGCATATATATATATATGTGCATATATATATACTTTAACTTATTTATTTGCCTGTGCTGGGTCTTAGCTGAGGCATGCGAGATCTTCAGTGGTGGCAGGCAAACTCTTACTAGCAGAGCCTGGGATCTAGTTCCCTGACCAGGGATTGAACCTGGACCCCTTGCACTGGGAGCACAGTTAGCCACTGGACCACCAAGGAAGTCCCTGATGGAGGTAAGTTTGAGAACCACCAGTCTCAGGATCATGCAGCAGATTTTTCCAGGCTCTATCT
This sequence comes from Odocoileus virginianus, assembly GCF_023699985.2. NCBI lineage: Eukaryota > Metazoa > Chordata > Mammalia > Artiodactyla > Cervidae > Odocoileus > Odocoileus virginianus. Next base: position 29,054,080 of record NC_069706.1, read on the forward strand.
CATATCTAATCAAACCTCCACAGACATACACACCTGGTAGGTCCAGCTACTCTCAGCAATATCTTCAAATACCCACAACCTAACGTCTAACTTTATGCCTTGAGCTCACATTGACAGACAAAATGGTGAACAAGGATCACCCATCTCTCTCTCCACCTCCTTCCTTCCTTTCTTTCTTCCCTAGCTCTCCTTCTCTCTGCAAGTCCTGTGAATTATACTGTCTGTTGTCTGTGAGTAAGTCTCCTTACAATTTCTTCTCAATGTTTAGTGACAAAGAAACATTTCTTGGTTCTGATAAACTTTAGTATTTCCTTTCAATACATGATACAATGCAAGCTACAAAGGCGAAAAATATTTTTTGTACAAATTTTTTGTACATGTTTTGTACAAGCTGCAAGAAACTTAGCCTAAGTTTTGTGCTCATTTGTTTCTTTTGGCCTAGGTTGTCTGGTAGAATTAGTTTCTCCTTCCTGAATCCTTCATTATGTAGTCAGTGCTCTTCTGCTTACTGATTTTACACTTAGAGTGTGAATCTTTTATTACAAATATCCCAAAATCTGACAATATATATCTAGTGGACTTTTACATATTTTCTGAGGTTTTAGCAGTATGAAAAGGTAGAAAACTAGAAACTTGCTCTATGTTTGCACAGTATAGGTTAAAGTCTGTCTTTCTTGCAGATGGTCATCTCTAAGAAGATCAGCATTAGGTGACTTGATTTTTAAGTTATACTACCAAAATCTCTGCATTATTAAAATTTCTAACCAATTTTTAATTAACATTTGTGTGTTAGTTGTCACAAACTGAAGAAATAAAAGAATGTTTCCCTACTCAATGCAATTCCAAGCAGACTTTCTTACTGAACCTGTGCCTTTTTACTAAGACGAAAATTGGAGAGAATCCAAATTCATTATTTTTATGAATGCAAAGATGTGGATGAACATTATTATAAATCATACAGAAGGACCGATTTTTATACAGTGAAACATCTTTTAAACAAAGGGAAAGCATTGACTCTTCAGTGGGCACCTTCTTTTGTCACTGGTGGCAACATAAACTGGGACACTGAAGTGAAACGTGACGGCCGAGAGCACCTTCTGAAAAGAGTGCATTGTCTTTTACTGAGCAATTTTGCAAGGAGATACGTATTCAAAAACATAATCACTACAACGTTTTTCATAATAATAATGATGAATCAGAGTAACTCAAATACCTAAAAACAGGTTAGACAAATAATGACATTATCAATAAAACAGGATACTGTGCAGTCATTAAAAATCAAGCTACGGAAAATTTTTAATGACCTTGAAAGTTTATGTGAGATGCAGACAGAAGGAAGACTAAAGTGCCTAAAATGGTAAGAGTGATCACCTCTCAGTTTTATTATAAGCGCAATTTTTCTTTGATATTTTCTAAAATCTCTAGAATGCAACTATGCTGCCGCTTTAAATCAGCAAACCACAAACTTCCATGAAAAGGCAGCCTTTGGGCATCACCTCTTTTAAAGAAATCAGCCTTGCCCTCACCACAGCAGCTTTCCTTCCTCTGGGCTTCTCTGTCAGAAGTCTGCAGGGGACGTTCAAAAGACACTCAACTCAGAACCGACCATCTTCAGGCTTTTCCAACTTCAGACATGGCACCACACCCCAAGTAAAAGTCCATGGGTGATTTCTACAGGCCGCCAATACTGCCCTGGCCACCAATGGAAACCCCAGGGCAAGTCTGCCTGCTGTGGGGCACTTGCAATCCCCTTAAAAGACATACCCGCCGGGGAAAATGCGGAGGTATAGTGCGGAGCTGGTTAAATCGGAACTGGCAGCCAAGGAAGCGCTATTAGCCATGGCTCCTAGGCCTCAGTTTCTTCCCTTGTTAATTGGGGTGACAAACACTTCAAGCTTCCATCCTGCTATATAAAGTTCCAGGGTTTTATGATAACAGTCTAGGAAAGGAGACATAGTGGGATAATGCCAAGTGAGAACAGGAACCCCTGCTGCTGCTCACAGTGGGACTTGCTGGAATTCCCTTGCTTTAGACAGGAAAGTGGTAGCAGATGTCTGCGGTGGTGGTGATGGGCATGGAACTGCAGGGAGGAATCAAAATGCCGTGCCCGGAGCTCTAAGGAGGGTGCCATGCTGGGCCGGGGAGTGTCTCCTTTAGAGCAGCGAGAGATGAGAGACGGGGCCCAGTCACAGAGTGTGGTTAGAGCAGAAAGAAGTCCTCGATGCGTCCTGTTCCTGTGTCACACATCCCCAGAGAAAAACCAAATGGCAATAGGTATGTCAAAAAGAAGAGATGAGGGTGAAAAAGACAAGATTCATACTTTTTCCTTTGAGAAGAGGGAAGGAAAGAAGGGTGCAGGAGACCAATAAAGTCCTTCTGGCAATAAGGACCCATGTGCCATGCAGATGGAAAGGCTCATTTCTTAGAGAGGAAATGGGGGCCACAAGGTGACCTTTATAAATCTCTGAATTATACAGCCTTCTCTGCGGTGTCTTCCATCTAAAACTACTGGATACCACAAGGGGTTTAGAATGGATAGAGTCTGTGTCTTTCCTCTGAGTTATTGTGCAAGCAAATCAAACAAGAGCAGAGTGGCCAAAGGAAAGCCCCTGGAGTCAGAGCAGTGATTATGGGATGCCCGGGGAGATGCAAGAGGACGGTGTGTGTGTGTCTGTGTGCACCACTGCAGCATCTGCCAGTTGCTAAATCAACCTTAGCCCCCTTCTGCCCGGTGGGACTCACTCAGGGATCTCCAATCTGCCTTGCAGGAGCTGCATCTGTCCTTGAACAAGCAATTATGGCAAGCCCATGACAGATCCCTGGGGCCCCTCGAGATGGGAGGGGGGCAGAGGCTGCAAAAGGCATCACAGAAGGTCAGAAGCCTCACGAGGACAGGAGAGGCACCAGCCTGATCAGATGGAGGGGAAGGCAGTACTAACTCTGCTAGTCTACTAACGCACAGAGGGTGCCTGGGGGAGCGAGGGGGAGGCCTGTGGACGGACAGCCCTGAGCCAGCCTGCTCCTGCAGAGCGCTTGGCAGAAGAACTATGAACGTAAGCGTTGCAGGGTCCTTGACCACGTGGAGTGAGTGTTACACAGGTTTCCTTGAACTCAAGGAAAGAAGCATTTTGCCCCCAAAGAATCTACCCCTAAGTGAGAGCAGCTTCACTGATAAACCCACAGCCACAGGGGAGCTCACAGAAAATTATTCATCAAGGTCTGGGCTCACAGATAGTTTGTGAAGAGAAAGGACATATTAGCACAGGATGGAAATGATGGCTAAAAGAAGCATCTTCTTGAGAACAGGGTCAAGTCACTACAAGGGTGTGGGCAGACACACAGCCAACTCCTTCACTCACAGCCCCGCCCCCCAACTCTCTCCTGGAGCTTCCTGGGGAGTGAATGTCAGATTGTGGACACAAAAAGGATGAGCCAAGACGGACTGACCAACATCATCTGATCATCTGTGTTCTTAACCAAGGACCCTGGTTTAGCTGTCTTTAAAGTAACAAACACCTAACACAATCTGGTGGTTTTATTACTGAAAGTGCATTGCACAGGGGTGGATGAATGAATGGAGGGGAGGACATCGGCGAGGGGACAGAAAGAAATCAAGTCTTAGAAGACAGAAAGGACAGGGCAAGGATGTATTAAATTAACTCAAGAATATAGGTGGTTATAATTATATTAATTTGAAGGTAATGGTGTTCTTCGTTGACTAAAACACCAAAACAAGTAATAGAATTCAGTGCAGTTTAGCATAACTGTGACTTATTGTGAGGTCTATAAACTTAATCGATGCCTTTGGTTTCCAGGGCATCGTTCAAACACTGGGGCTCCATAAATAAATATTAGAAGTGTCTGTCAATCTCTCCATTTGGGAATTGGTATGGCAGATGGTTTACAATGTATGTTGGTATCTGAATGTCATCATCCATTAAGAATTTTTTTAAAATGTAAGCCTAATATTACCTACATTGACAAAATTAATTATAAAATTATAGTATCATGGAGAGGTAGGTAGGATGGAGGCAGAGGTAGAGAAAACACAGCATCTCCTCTTTAGAAGCTCACAAATGCCTCATGTTCTCAAAGGTTCAGCTTTACAAGTTAAGGAAGATGACTATTTTCTTTTTGTACCATATTTTAAAACAAAAAAAGCTCTTGAGCCATGGAAACTCAGTAAGAAAGAACAACACGTGCTGAAATATGTTATGCATCTAAGAAGAATAAAAATTAAACAAAAGGAGTACCAAGTCTGAAATTTGATACCAAATTATAAAATGAAAGATGAAGATTTTGTGTACTAATGACCAACAATAGTCTTTGACATCTATGATTCCCTCTTTTAAGCAAACATTCATTGGGAAATTATTACAAGCAGAAATGTAATACACTGGCTGACTTTCCCTCCCTTCTTCATACTCCAGTAAATTAGTATGAATACAACTATACACACAAATAAAATGCAATTTAGACCAACCTGTGGAAAACTTCAGCTTGAATTAAAGTCTAAATGCTCATACACATAATTTTTTTAAAAAGGAATACAGAATTATCCTAAAGTCCTAAATGTAATCCTAACTAACAGCTAAAAGATCTTTGAGGACCAATTTAATGAAAGAAGACCAACTATCATTTTAAGAACTTAAAAAGTTGCTTCTCTTAGAGCCAGTTAAACATAAAACGATTAAACCTCCCCTTTCGATCTTTGCAAGATCCTTTATAATCTCATTGATTTCTTTACCAATCAAATACAGTTTTACAATATTGCTGAGGACATCATAAGTCTACTTTCCACAAGTGCACCCTAGAAGTCTTTCTAAAGACTTACATTAGCCCATGTGTACGGCAACAAATAGGTGACAAATATTTCCTGGAACACTGAGCTCAACTGCTTCCCAAAATATCACTCTTCCTTAAGATCCTGGTGGCACTCTGGCTTGATGGCCTCAATAGTAGCTCATAAGTGAGTGAAGTCACTCAGTCGTGTCCGACTCTTAGCGACCCCGTGGACTGTAGCCTAACCAGGCTCCTCCCTCCATGGGATTCTCCAGGCAAGAATACTGGAGTGGGTTGCCATTTCCTTCTCCAGGTAGCTCATAAGAACCCCCAAAATGTCAAAAAGATGTGTTCTCCACTCCCATGTAGTGGCGAGTAAATTAGTAAACTTCAAGGCTGTTTTGTGGGCTTCCCAAGTGGCACCAGTGGTAAAGAACCCGTCTGCCAATGCAGGGGATGTGAGAGATGTGGGTTGGATCCCTGGGTTGGGAAGATCCCCTGGAGGAGGGCATGGCTATAGTATTCTTGCCTGAAGAATCCCTTGGACAGAGGAGTCTGGCACGCTACAGTCCACAGGGTCTCGAAGAGCTGGACACGACTCAGCATGCATGCAAGGCTGCTTTGCACTGAAAAGACACTGGTGACATTCCTGAAAAGAATTTACATTTTTTCCTGTTTTTGTTTTTTTTTTTAATTTATTTTGGCTGCATTGGCTTTTCATTGTATCGAGCAGCTCTAGCTGCCCTGTGGCATGTGGGATCTTAGTTCCCTGATCAGAAATTGAACCTATGTCCTCTGCAGTGGAAGGTGGGTTGTTAACCACTGGGCCATCAGGGAAGTCCTTCCTTAGTGTATATATTAACACTCATAAAAGTCTGCAGACAGGTGTCCTGCTGGATGAGAGTTTGTTACAATACTTTATTTAACATGGAAAAGGAGATGTATTAATATAATGTCCTAGGCTACAATGTTATTCAACAACTGCCTCTCATATTTGATCTACCTCTAAAACATTAAAACACACAAAAAAACATACAGACACAAATACATGTGCATGATACAGCATGCTATACCTGTGTGCATGTGTCTATGTATAAAATGACCTGACAGAGGGTTTCCCCCATGGCTCAGTAGTAAAGAATCAGCCTGCAATGCAGGAGACTCAGGTTTGATCCCTGGGTCAGGAAGATCCCCTGGAGAAGAAATGGCAATCCACTCCACTATTCTTGCCTGAAAAAAAAAAAATCCCATGGACAGAGGAGCCTGGTGGGCTATACAGTCCATGGGGTTGAAAAAAATGACCTGACATGTAAGAGTCCTACTTTTCTTTATAAGGAATGAAATCGTAACATCTTTTGGACTCAAGTGATTTTTATATCATTGACAGATTATATGTCATCTCTGTTACAGTCTTTAATTTATGGGGTGGGGGTGGGGGGACCAATATGGCCCCAGACTCAAGTCTTATAAAGACTGACTGCTCACTATAATCAAATAGAAAGACTGAAAAACAAATCAAACCAGAAAAACAAAAACAAAAACTCCTTAAGCCAAACACTGGAGATACTGATTTAAATATAAATATGTTTAAGACTCCTTAACCGATGACGGCCCAGGGGTTTGGAAACTGGAGACAGAGCAGAAAAGGGCCTGGGGTGAAGGACACAGGGGCGGTGGCTGGCTCCTCATTTTCTCGCTGAGGGTGTGGAACCCAGTGGCAAGTGCAGACTGCGCCCTCGGGGGTGCCTCGTACAAACCCAGCAATGGAAAGGCAAAGCCTGCACACTCACTTCCAAGCACCTGTTTTGGGGAGCAGTACTGTGTTTCACACAGGCTTGTCAGAGAGTAGAGACCCTGAACTCAGGGATCTGAGAGGAAGGAGCCTCAGCCATATACAGCAGAGTAGCCCACCGTGATCATTTCAGGATGCTGCCAAGGATGCATTCTGAACGGAAGGTCTGAGGAGGTGTTTGACACATGAGTCATCATCACCTGTCAGAGGAAATTAACAAAGTCTGCCTTCAGGCATGAGGAAGACACTGGAGGTAAGTCTACCTAAAGGTGCCAAAGAAGTGTGGAGGCAGAAAAACGTGATGTGTGACAAAAGGATGAACAGAGTGGAGCAAAAAAGTGAAAAAATTCCATTCCATCTGTGCAGCTCAAAGCCTAAAACATGGCATTCTTTATTTGGAAGAAAAGTTAATGAAGACTATGGGACGCAAAATGACTTTTCATCAACTTATTTCTCTAAAAGAAGCATGATTTGCATTTTCCTTGAACTGATCAAATGTTATCTAAGAATTGCTTAATTGCCTTAATGCTTTAATTCTATTTGCTGCCAATCTGATTAGCAAAGTGTGTGTATGCATGTGCACCCGTGTGGGCTGGCATTAAAAGGGAGGGTGAAACCTATTACTGAAAGAACGGCAACGTGGAGCTGGCTGGCTCTTGGTTAATTGAGAAACCATGAGTGGTGTGAGAAGGTCACTCTATCATTTATTTTAATTTCTTCTCTCTTGTCTTCCCAGTCGCTTGTTCACCTTAGGAACCTGACTTAGATTTGAGACCACTAAGAGCAGGTGTTAATTTGGGTTAAGGAGGAGGTGAGCCCAGGTATTCCTGCTAGTGCTGTGATTTAATAGGAATCTGGATATAATTTAATAGATCCTTTGAGTTTCAGTCTGACATGGTTCATATGGATTGAGGAAACATCTTATAGATAAGTTAATACATACATTAATCTCTTGAGGCCTTCCAACAACACATAACCTAACAAAGTAAAAATAAGCTTTCAACCTTCACAGGAGTATGGATGGGTAAAAGCACTGGAATATTTCCTTTAGAGCAGAGAAAAAGCACTGGGCTGCTATTCTGGAACCAGTTCTGACTTGGAGGAAGTCATGTTCTGTCTCTGTGTTCTCAACTTCAAACTGGAGTAACTGGTTTTAAATTTGTTATTTAAAGAGGCCGTGGGTTTCATAGGTGTGTCTCAGGACTGGCACGACGAAGTTCAAGGGAAGCTGAGAAAAGGAGATTCTACCCCCCAATTCTGAGCTCCCTCATCCCCGTCTGATTTAACTGGAGACTGCCCACTGATCAGTTTGAAATACTGATATGCTAGAGAAGATCTGGGTTGAAAAAATATTTCTTAGGTTCAAAATATTCGATAACCACTGGAATAGATGCACTCTAAATTCTGTATAGTTTTAATAAAATCTTCCCTCTGAACACCCTGTTTGTTCTGCTAGGAAAATTCAACTTCCTCTTCACAACTCCAACTTCTTGAGCTTCAACTACTGCAAGACTTAGCCCAAATGTTATTTTTTCTCTGAAACCTCCCTCAACAGGACGCTGAGCCGTGAAGGGGACCTCTTTGCTGAAAAGCAGTTTTGTTTTTGTTTTTTAATTTATTTATGTGGCTGTGCCAGGTCTTAGTTGCAGCATGTGAGATCTTTAGTATTGGGAGGTGGGATCTAGTTCCCAGACCAGGGAGCAAACCTGGGCCCCCTGCATCGGAGCGTGGAGTCTTGACCACTGGAAAATCGAAGTGTTAGTTACTCAGTTGTGTCCAACTCTATGCAACCACATGGACTGTAGCCCTCCAGGCTTCTCTGTCCATGGAGTTCTCCAGGCAAGAATACGGTAGTGGGTAGCCATTCCCTTCTCCAGGGAATCTTCCTGACTCAGGGATCCAACCTGGGTCTCCTGCATTGCAGGCAGAATCTGTGTTTCTGGAACGCAGTTTTGTGGCTAATATTTGGCCAAACAGCACTCTTTCCTAAGCTCGAGATACTAGATACATTGGTGCAATTCAGATAAGGATTCAATGCTTTGGATTCTAAATGACATAAGGAATGGTTAAATGTAAACCCAGGGCAACACAAATCAACAGCCTTAATACGGTCTTTTCCTTTGATGCAGCAATAGCACTTACAGGAATTTATCCTAAGGAAATAATGACACATCTATAATGATTTACTGCAAGGAGGTTCATCTCAGCATGATTTGTATGGTGATAGGGTAAAAATCTAAATGTAAAATAAAGTTAAATACATACACAAAAATAGTTAAGTAAACCTTGTACTTTGAAAGAACATATATTTATTAATTACTATGGTTTGGAAAAATATCTCATGATGTGGGAAATGCTGATTACATAATGTTAAAGAAGGCAGGACACAAAACTATATATACAATATGCTGATGAAGTTGTTCTTCATTTTATCTACTCAAAGGAAATATAAAAATATACTTTTCACTTTTACTATAATAAATAAGAATACCTAAATGTTTGGCAAAGCAACAGACAGGATATCTAAGGAACTTAAACGTGAAAGCTATTCCAGTTCCATCAGTTTTCTCCAATTCTTCACCCACATGATACTCCCAAAACACAAATGTTTGCTGAATTGAAATTTATTACTACAAGTAATTTGAAGACAGGAGTCCTAAAGGCCTAAGGAGAGCTGACTTAAATAAAATGGGGAAGATCCATCTAGAAATGGGTTCTGGTCTCCACTCTGCCATATCTTACCTGCATGGCTCACTAGGCAAACAGCAAATGGTCTTAAGAGTTTTAGTTTTGTCATTTGCAAAGAAAGGTGCATGTCTTACTTTTTTTTTTCCTATCCCAAGTGTTTAAAACACTAGAAGTTATCAAGAGTGTATGTTAACTACCATGTGGATTGTTGGATACAAGAACAAATAGAGGGATTGTGTAAATGAACTATAAAGAAAGAGCTAGAACAAAGATAAACTAAAATTCTAGGAGTCTTGATTAAATGCTTCAAATTTGTATATGGACCTATATGGGAAGAGAATATTAAAAAGAGTGGATAAATGTATATGTATGACTGATTCACTTTGCCGTACAAAAGAAACAAAACACTGTCAATCAACTATACTCTAATAAACTTTTTTAAAAAAAATCTACATTGTGAGCTATCGGGCCACCAAATAAAACTTGAAAAATAAATAGTGAAGCCTGGTTGGTTTTCTTCTTGATCCTCCTAAGCCTGAAGTCTTATACCTTCACAGATCCATCAACACCTGAGACTAGTACCTTAAGGAAAGCTCAGATCTCATGAAGATGAACTGGGGCCACTGCCTAGGAGCAGGCAGTGAAAGCCAGACTCAGAAGCTGGAAAAGCTGAGTTGGAGACAAAGGCAACCCAGTAACATTTTGATGATCCACGTCAAGGGACCAAGACTTAACTGCAGGAAACGTGCAGCTCGTAAAGGTATTCAGGATGCAAATTGAAGCTCCAAAGCCAGAACACGACAACAAAAAAAGCAAAATTCTATCAAGGGCATCTGACCTGAGACAGAACTGAGATTCTGTTAAAAAGTGAAGAATAGGACTTCCTTAGTGGTACAGTAGCTAGGAATCCACCTGCCAATGCAAGGGACACGGGTTCAATCCCTGCTCCAAGAAGATTCCACACACCTTAGAACAACTAAACCTGCACCTCACAGCTACATGCCCGTGTGCTACAACTACGGAAGTCCACGTGCCTAGAGACTGTGCCCCACAACAAGAGAAGCCTCTACAGTGAGAAGCCTGTGCACTGCAACAAAGAGTAGTGCCCGTTTGCCGTGACTAGAGAAAGCCCATGGGCAGCAATGAAGACCCAATGCAACAAGCATGAAAAATTGAAAAATTTAAAAAGCGAGTTGTAGAAGTCAGCATCCTAGAACAACATAGAGAGGAAAATATACCCAAGTGATACTCAAGTATGTGGCCTCCACCAGGGCTGAGGAAGAACGGATGGATAAATCTTAGTCACCAGGCTGACTCTGACCAGAGTAAGATACTTTTCTTGGCGGCCACCAGAGAGATGGATATACTCTATATGAAAGGACATAAGATCAGTGATTAAAGCCCATCTTGACCTCAAACTTGCAGCAAGGACACAAAAAATAAAATAAGGTTGCACATTATTTTCATATATTCAAATTCTACTTTATGAGTGGGGAGAATATACTTTACTCTTCATCTTTCTAGTTATCAACACTTTTCTAGGTAGGTTATACCACCAGCCATGACTGTTCTCTTTGACACAGTGAAGTCATTTCTAAGTGTGTAGTCTAGTAAATTTAGAGGAGTAAACTTATTCTTGAAGATGTCTTTCAGATCTATAATGGAAGATAAATTCTGTTAGCCTGGGCATGGCAAGGCAATTATTTCAACTGCTCCATTTCTGTGGAACAAACAAAGCCATTCCAGGCTTATGCAATTCCTATTTAATGGAGAAGGGAAGAAACACTATGTTCACCATGCCCAGAACACTAGCTGTCACAGACCAGTGGCAACCAGAATGGAAAAGAGGCCTTGTCTATTATCACCACTGGATATCAAAATCCTCTGGGCTACATGTGCTCACATGCGCCTGTCCAAACCAGCCTGCAACCAAATGGTGCTAAGCAAGAAGCAAGGGGAAAACTATCATGGTAGGAACATCAGGGCATTTTGGATGCAAAGCAGAAGCTTATCTTTTTTACTGTTGCAGCTCCAGAGAAAATCAATTTTGACACAGAACTGCCACTTTACAAGCAAATAACTATACTTTCCAATAACCTAATCTGTGCAAAGCCTACTGAAAATTCCCTAAAGAACCAGTAGTTAAAACCTCCATTAAATCAAAGGGTTTAATATGGGAAGGGAAGAGAGGATGCAGTTTGACTTGGGAATGTAATGGACTCAGTGGGGAAATAAATATGTTGTTTTATGTGTACAGTTACAGAATATGAGAACACGGCATTCATTTCAAAGGGAATTCTCTTGCTGTGCAACTTACTCCTAAACAGATGTGATTTTTGCTTATTCAAAAACATTTAGGTAACAATTACAGCATAATAAATTATAATTGCCATCATCTTCCAGCTACGTAATGCCTTCTATGCAAACACAAAGAAAAGGCAATCACACAAAACTATAAAACTCATTTTCAGGTAGGTTCTGCAGCCTGGATTCAAATAATCTACATTATTCTCACATAAACACTGTATTGTGCCTCATATATATACCCTACTGTGGCGTGCGGAGACTAACTAGCAAATAACTAAGGTTTGTTAATCACAGGTTGGAATAGTCCCCAGCAGGGTAGTTTTAGGCATGCCAGGAACGTCTTCTGGCCTGCAAGCATCTTCTTTTACGGTCCGCATCCAACATCTAACACTCTACCACGCAGAGCTTCAATCCACTGGTCAGTCAAACTCCAGTGCTCCAAGAGAGGTAAACAGAACGTTACACATGCAACACTGTCATTAGAGCATACTATAATGAATGCACCTGATTTTCAGCTGGACAGTGTACTGTGCAAGGGGGTGCGGGTGGGGACAGGGAACCATCCAGATGCTCTGATGGCAAGAAGGATGTGGAAGGAATGATGACCCTGAGATGGACCCAACAGTGCATACTTTCACAGGATGACAGGTAACGTGCCAAGCGGGACTGGGAGAAAAGATATTCAGAGTGAATGAAATGCTCTATCATTCATGTATCTGACACCAAACTTTTCATTTCACATGGCAAAAGAGTTCAGGCATGGGGATGGACCTGAAATGTCCTCATTCTGACTCACAAAGGACTGTCCTTCATCTTTCATATTTACCATGGGACATTTCTGTAGAATAATATGAATAAGATGGTGAATGGCTGGTCTTCAGATGAGTAAGCTTTTCCCAACTAATTGAAAAACTAAATAAAGTGATAAAAATGGGGAGTTAGGAGATCCAAGTTTCACTATGTCAGTCAGTCAGTGTTAGTCATTACGTCGTGTTCAACTCTTTGTGACGCCATGGACTGCAGCCTGCCAGGCTCCTCTGTCCATGGGATACCCCAGGGAAGAATACTGGAGTATAGGTTGCCATTCCCTTCTCCAGGGGATCTTTCTGACCCAGTGACTGAACCTGGGGTCTCCTGCATTGCAGGCAGATTCTTTAAGTTCTGAGCCACCAAGGAAGTTCTGAGTTACTATTGACTGAACACGACCCTAAGGATAGAATGCCTGACTCTCCTAACCACACACCATGCAGTATTTATTCCACCACCATTTGCAGAGCCTCCCAAATATTCACTTAGGAATCACCAGGAAATAAAATAAAGAATACACAGCTTCCATTCTCTTTTTTCCCTTTCACAGTCTAAGGGGGAGATATTAATGCAAACAACCAAGTGGATGACATCAGTGCCATAATAAGGTAAGCAGACTGTGCAACAACAGGAAAGAGACCATCTATCTGCTCAGAAAGGGCTCTCAAGAGGCCTTTGCACAATTGGTGTGAATTCTTGAAGGATATGAAGGTGCTTGCTAAGCAGAAAAGAGAATAACATGTACAATCGTGTCTACAAAATGAAGATAATGTGTCTGTGATAGAACTTTGTTACCCATAAAGTGCTTGACAACAGTGGTGTATTTCTTCTGTGAATAGGATGCTGCATGCTCACTCAGTCATGTCTGATTCTTCGTGACCCCATGGACTGTAGCCTGCCAGGATCCTCTGTTCATGGGATTTCCCAGCCAAGAATTCTGGAGTAGGTCGCCATTTCCTGCTTCAGGGGATCTTCCTAACCCATGTCTCCTGTGTCTCCTGCACTGAAGGTAGATCCTTAACCATTGAGCTATTGGGGAAGCTGTAACAGAACGCTGCATGAGGGTTAATAAGAGTTTTCCTCATTTAGAGGGGCACCACTTAGGTTTATATTCTTGCCTAGAGAATTCCATGGACAGAGGAGCCTGGCAGTCTGCAGTCCATGGGGTTGCAAAGAGTCAGACACGACTGAGCGATTTTCACTTCACTTCACTTAGGTTTAGGTGGCATAACATAAAGTGAACAATTTAAGGCCATCTACTCACAGAACATTTTTAAATTCCTTCTCTGACTAGAAGGTAACCATCTCACAACCAGAACTAAAGGAAAAGGAAGTAGTTGAAAGAAGAATCAATGTTTTATTTGTTATTGCTCTTTCACAAAGTCCACGATAATCTCCATCCCAATCATGTATTTCCTCTGTCATTTTGAAGTTCAAACTAGCACTCTATTCTACTTTATGAAGTGTATTTTTTTAAAAGAAAGAAACATACCGTGCTTGCTGAGTTGGCAACACGTCTAAGATATTGGGGCTGAGGGGGTGCTTCCTGAAACATTTTAATCATTTCTGAATCCTGAAATATACACACGCTTTTACACAATCGTTAAGAAACTCTAAGATTGAAAGTCCCATTGGTGAGTGATACTGAGTAAGACCACACTTTCACACACACATTTTGGTGGGAACACAGAGCGGGTGGTGCAGACTTACAGTAAGGAAACTCTGTGCAGATAAAATGACTGTATATGTACATGACATGAACAAGAGATTTAAGAACCAAAGGACAACGCTGCTATATTTAAAATGGATCAACAAGGACCTACTGCATAGCATGTGGAACTCTGCTCAGTGTTAGGCGGCAGCCTGGGTGTAAGGGGAGTTTGAGGGACAACGGCTATATGTATGGCTGAGTTCCTTTGCTATCCATCTGCAACTTTCACAACATTCATTGTTAATTGGCTACACCCCAATACAAAATAAAAAGGTTTAAAACATAAAAGAACCAGAGTACACTTATCCTCTCCTTTTCTGAAGTTTTCCTGATACCACTTCACTTTCAGGAAGGACTCATGTCACTACCCGTATTTGCTAACAGAATGAAATCCAAAGAGGATTTGTCACGTTTAAAAGCAAAGTTGGAAAAGCAAAGACAGCTTTCGGGGCTTGCTGCGCGGCGAGAGGGGCCCTGCCCAGCTCCGCCCCGGGGCTACACTCAGTGCCTCAGCGCCCAGCTTTCAGAGATTGCAGCCACGTCCCGAGCGTGTGTGGTCCATCTCCACTCATGCTGTCCGCGTGTTAGAAGAATGTGTCCTAAGGTAACTACTTCTTTATGCCATTTGGACTTAACGCGAGTTTTCATAGGAATGCTCTATGCTCAGATAGCAGGGGAACCTGAACTCGACTAGCAGCTCACTGAAGGCAAGAATGACCTGACTGCTACATTCCCCGAATCTAGCACAATGCCTGGCATAAGGGGAAATGTCAATAAATTGTGTTACAGTAGTAAACAATTAACTCTGGAAGTATCCAAAGACTACCAGTAGGTTCACAAAATCAATTCGGTGGGTCAGGAGAAATAAACAGAAATACAGACAATTTAAATCGGTAAAAAACAAATAATCAGTGAAAAGTCCTGATGAGGTTGTAAAACCTGACATCACAAATAATCGCAACCCTCTGCAGTAATACTTTCAAGGTGTGAATGACAGTTTTGTTTATACTTGCTGATCTGAGAGAGTAGACTGGTTTCCACTTAGACCAGAAAGCTCACCAGGCTCCTTAATATTTATGAAAAGAATCTCTCCTACCAGTTCACCTTATTTTTCAAGCTTACTAATCCATTCTTGATCACTGGAATGAAATATGAACACCCTCAGAAGGTTACTGATTAGAATGAACCATAGTCACCTGAAGAATGCCTTTACCTCCTTGAGTTTCACTGCAATGCACCGAACTTCCATCACTAAAATAATGAATTTTCATGTCTGAATTTCCTAGGAATCTATAACTGAGGACACTCAGTTATATCCTTCCATCACCCTCCCTCCAAAAAAACCCATGTGTCACATTTTTCTAAGAATTCAGAACTAGGCAAAATATATTGCTTCCTCTCATTCTACTCCCAACATCAAAGTAAGGCTCTAGCTGTCTTTTTTGAAAACAGGAATTATCACATTCTTTCATTGTCTTGGCTGCCAGGAACTGCAGATTCAAATCTATAAACAATCTCAGCAACTATATGAACATACATAATTTTCAAAGTTGTTTTCTCACTTATCTAGTACTTAACTTTTATTCCTATTTCATTAAACCTACCCATCTCTTTAAATGCCTTTTTAAAATTGATGATGTAAAAGTAACTATAATGTCAACAGTAAACAGAAATATAGTTACACCTTCATACAGTTCTCGAGGTTGTTCACATAACTGTTCAGTCTAAACGTAGGAACCACAAAGGGTCATGCTGAGTACATTTTTCTTCTTCATGACAAGTAAGAATGCTGATTGACAAAACCGATGGATGTTTGATTGCTGCAAAACTAATTTCCAATTGTGAAAGAAAATTCAATTTTGAATAATATTCTATTGGAGAAAATGTGTATTTAGGCATACAAATATATGAGCTATAGATATACGATATATATGTGATCTCATAGAGCAAGTATCATAGTATATGAATAAGGAAAATGGAAATAGAGCAAAATTAGACTACTTGTCTTCAGCTTAATGATTTTAAAATGTAGAAGTGACACAGTTATTTCAAATTTATTTTAACTGCCTATTATGTTTGGTTAAGGAGATTTTTATAGCAGTGCACTGAAAATATACACTATGTAATGACTTTGCTTCTTGGCAGGCAGCATTCTTTTAAGAATCTAATTTATTAGAAGAAATGCAGCAGTCATAGCTTAATGCCAAACAATCCCAGAAGGACAGGTTAACAATTGTCAAAGGATCTGATACCTGAATTGGGATGTGAGGTGTAGAGAAAAAAGGGACAAAGGAAGGTTAAACTAAATCATACTATAAATGAGGAGGGAGGTTACTTAATTTCTCATCAGAGGGAAACTGTGGTCAGTAGAATCTATATCAAACAAAGCATTAGAAGTCAAATATGAATGGCCAAACCAAACTGGCTGTAGAAAGAAAAAGAATTTTCTAAGCAATTTGAAAACAAAGAAATTCTGCTTATTATTGACACAAGTAATAAGCTTGCTGACACCCGCTATGTATCACCTCTAGATTTTTTTTTTAACTTTTTATTTCATATTGTGGTATAGCCAATTAACAATATTGTGATAGTTTCACATAAACAGCAAGGGACTCAGCCATACATACATGTGTCCATTCTCCTCCAAACGCCCCTCCCATCCAGGTTGCCACAACACTGAACAGAGCTCCCTGCTCTATACAGCAGCTCCACGTCAGTTATCCATTTTAATTACAGCAGTGTGCACAACTCCATCCTCAATGCCCTAATGACCCTTTCCCCCATCCTCCCCTCACCCACCCCCTGGCAACCATGAGTTCGTTCTCTGTGAGTCTCTTTCTGTCTTTTAAGACATACCTTCTGAAGGCATGTATTCCTTGATTTCTGCAACGGAAATACGAAAATTCAAGCTGCTTCCAATGTTTGTACAGTGACCTCTCATACAAAACTATCTGTGAAAAAAATTTAACATTATTGGTAATTTGTTTTTGATGACCTTGGAAAACTTCTCTTTCACACAGGAAAACATAAACTTATGATCATTTATAACAGAATTCTTAAGTTAGAAACCTCTTGTGATCAACTTGTCTGGATGTTCTATACCACAACTCTTTATGTGTAAGACTTATTGCAAATTACTGTTTTCCACAACTCCCTGGAATTTTGACTTTGTTAAGCTCCTCTGTTAGATGGTGCGAGACTAATGTCATTTTCCTCATCAGTGACAGAAATTTATGAGCATACTGTGATATCACATATAAAAATGCACCTTTTTTTATTAAATTAAGTCTGTTTTCCTATATTCAGGCCCAGCATTTGTTGGGGAATATTTATTCATTTGCTTTCCCAATAACAGAAGAATTTACATATGTATAGCCATCTAATTGCCATTAGTCCACTTCTAATTCCTATCAGTTAAAAACTGTATCTCTAATCCCTTTCATGAAGATAAAAACCAGGAAGAAATTCTAGTAGTAATCTAGAAGTTCACAATCACAGAATCCTCAACACTCCAACTAGCTCTGGATTTTGACCAAAACACTTGACTTTTCTAAGCTACCATTTTCTGAATAAAAAAAGAACAGTAGGACTTCCTTGATGCAGTGGTTAAGAATTCACCTTCCAATGCAGGGGGCATGGGAGGATTTCCACATGCCTTGGAGCAAGTAAACCCATGCACCACAAATACGGGACCTGCGCTTTAGAGCCTGAGAGTCAAACTACTGAGCTCGTGTGCTGCAACTACGGAAGCCCGTGTGCCCCAGAGCCCATGCTCCACAACAAGAGAGGCCACTGCAATGAGAACCAGAGAGCAGAGCCTGCCTGCCACAACCAGAGAAAGCCCGTGCAAAGCAACAAAGACCCAGCGCAACCAAAAATTAATTATTTTTTTAATAGTACAACAGACTTCCAAAGGTTCTAAGAATTCTATCCATTCCCAGTGTTCACTTTCTTTTCTCTTCCTCAGTACCTACAACCAAGAATTTGCTATTCAGCCAATAAGCTGTGTCCGACTCTGAGACCCCAGGGACTGCAGCATGCCAGGCTTCCCTGTCTTTCACCACCTCCCAGAGTTTTCTTCAACTCAAGCCCATTGAGTCAGTGAAACTAACCAAGAATAGGGCAAGAAATTCCAATGTTTCTCTTTGGGAGAGAAGCAGCAGCCCATTGGTACCTCCTGTGAAGTAGGCTGTCACGAAACATCTATTGAGCGAGTGACTGAATGCAGGCATGAATGAAGAAGAGGGGGCACACGCGTCAGAATGTTCTTCTCTGGTCCCAGAACACTTTCCTCTGCTGCGCTGGATTCTTGTGTGATCACACCCACTCAGCACTTAGCTGCTCCTCTGATCACACGTGCAGTGCCTCATTTTACTTCCAGTTCAATTTAAGGCAAGTGCACATGTTAACCTATTCAAATGAGGACTTTAAAACACTACTTAAAGAAATATTTTGGGTCGGTGGAAAGAAGTTTGGAATACATGAGGCTCCATTTGAATTCATGTATCACAAAGAAGCTTCTGAATCTGGTTAATTTGCACATTGCTCAGAATCTGTCTTATTAACACTTTTAAAATAGAGAGACACACCCAATGTTCTGATCCTTTCTGCTTTGTTACCCTTGAAGTGACAACGTTTTTTACTGGGTCTTGAGTAGATTAAAAGGTATGCCCTGCGGGTTGCATTATTTCTAAGTCATCCAAGATGTATTACGCTTAGTTTAAGTGAGTGAGTCCCATTTGCACAATTGCCCTATTAATTTACTCATCATTGATTTACACCACTTTTGCTGGAGATCTTTCACAAGACCTTATTTTACATGTATTCTCACCAGCTTGGTTTTAGTATGTGACTCCCCTTCTGGCCTCCCTATCTCATTGCTCTTCATTTGTCTTCATTTATCCCTCTTTATCTCCACCCTCCCCTGTTCCTCCCTCTGCTGTCTTCTTTCAGTTTCTTCCTGCTTCTCTGTCTTCCTTCTCCTTTGGCCTTCCTCCCCTCTTACTGAAGAGCACCTAATAAATCTCCAATTAGAGGTGAGCAACCCAGAGAAAAGAACCCTGAAGGCTAAGAAATACAGGCAGCCCATAGCACTAGATAAAAATCAGGAAGAAGAAAAAAAAATGCTCAGACTGCATGAATGCAGTCTGAAATCTAATCTGAGGATTTCAAGTATTAAATTGTTAACAAAGAAGACACCTTTGCTAAGGATCTTATAATAAAGATGGCAAGAACTGTGCCCTTCTGCCACTTTGAAGAAGCTTTTAGCTTAATTTTTTCCCTCTGTATTTCATCTTTAGAGGCTTATTTTACTCTCCAGCTGACAAGCAGGAACTCTCCCCTCCCTCAGCTGTAGCCAGGATCCCATCAACACCTTTGGGAGTATCTCAGATCAAAAATGCCACTGGGAATATCTAAGAGCTGAAATATGACCATTATCACTGTGATTTCTGTAGCAACAGTTTTTAAATCCTCATTACACAAAAATTTTTGATCAGACCAAAAAAAATCTTTTATTTGTTTTTGGAGATGATACATTAAAGTCATTGCTTGTGGGTTTTGAATACTTCTCCATTCTCTATATCAGAGTCTAATTTGATATACTTGTCCAAACCAAAATGAGCAGTGATTTTATGCAAAAATATACATAACAAATGCACATTAGAAAACAGCACTAAACAAACATGTTTCTATCCTTCTCCCCACCTCGATGGGATTAGAAGTTAATTTTATTTTAGGAGTTTTAATGTTAATATCCAGGTAAATAAAAAGAAAAATGTGGTCACCAGAACACTCAACTGGCGGGAAGAACTACATCCTTATTGAATTTCAATAGTCCCAGTAATTTGCTCATCAATTTAATCATATCCAGCTTTCCTGGAATTTTCTTAGTTGGAACTTTAATAGGAAACACTGTATTTCTGACATTCCTAAAGCATGTAAAGATATGGAAGTACATTTCAAATAAATAATTTATCCTATTAAGAGCCTCTGTGGCCAATGGCCACTCTTCTCTGTAAGTCCGAGGTAGTACCACAGGCAAATGCAGTGGACAGGCTCCATCACAGGACAACTCCCTGTGCCTGATATTTCCCTAAGCTCTGAACCTAGCCATGGAACCCACCTCCACTGAAGAGGTACAGAGGGTCAGTGTGACTCCTGAGAAGCAAAAACAGAAAGGCAGCAATATGGAAAGCTGGGACCAAGAACAAAAAATCGAGACGGACATGATTAATAATAAATCAACAGAAGTTTCCACCTGGTAAAAGGAATACTTAATTATCTTGGTTTTTGATTTGAAGATTAATGTAAAGATCTTGATTCTTACCAAGGAATAAAGTGATGCTGGGAGTTTGCACCATATTGCCTGAGAGAGACATTCCTGTGTCCAAAGCTCTGTTCAGAGAAATCAATAATTTGGCAGCCCCTGGATCCAAATATGGGTGGCTCAGATAGTAAAAAAAAATTAACCATCAATGCAGGAGACATGGGTTTGATTCCTGGGTTGGGAAGATCCACAGAAGAAAGGCATGGCAACCCACTCCAATATTCTTGCCTGGAGAATCCCATGGACAGAGGAGCCTGGTGGGCTACAGTCTATGGGGTTGCAGAGAGTTGGACTGAGCATGGACACATCTAACTGTGGATTTTACCCTCTTGTAAGATGCTGAGGCTGGGCCTGTGGAATCCTCCACTAAAACTCTACAAAAAGTTGGATTCTGCCTAAATAAACAGGTATATCTACGGAAAAAAAAATGAATGAACTAAGTACATAAACAGTGTGCATGTGGATCCAGAGTTGGAAGACCAGGGTTCTAGCCTTTACTCAGTCACTCAGAAGATGACCTGATTTGACTCCAGGCTCACAGAATTATAGGATTAACAAAGATTTTTGGAAACAATCTTCTCTATTCTCCTAAAGAATATTACTTTTGGACCTAGTACTCTTCATCTATATTCAGTAGCACATTTTAAGCATTTTAACACATTTTAAATACAAGTGTCATTTTCTCTTTAAACACAGTATCTTAAAAGTCCTAAAAGTTTCAGATTCCCTTTTATTTGTCTCAGAAATATATATTTAAGTTGTTTGGAAAATAAAATTCCTCCTTCTATACCCATCATCATAGTATTTGAGCTGAAGAGATACTTGAAAATATTCGGCAGTGTTCTCATTGCTGTTTCTCCTAAAGAGTCTGAAAGGGCAGAACTTTATACTCAAAACTCTAAGTTTAGCTAGATCCACTTCAAATGTATCCATTTATCTATTTTACTGATGTCTTTCACATCCTCCAATAGCTTTCTATTGCTCTTGGGCCAAAGGCCAGAATCCTAACCTGGTTCCAGCCTTAACCCTTACACTCTGCAATGCCCTCTGAGAAGGTGGCTTCCTTCACTCCAGTCTCCCAGGACTTCCTGCTCATCCTCTACCACGTGACTAAACCAGGTTCTCTGCTGTTTCAGGGTTGTCAAACATGTTGTTTTCTACCCTGTGACTGGCCATTCCCACCTTTTTCTGGTTAATTCCCACTCTTCCAAAAGACATCAGCTAAAATGTCATCCCTGAGCTGGTCCAACACTTAAAGTTCTTTATAGCATCACTCACAGTAATCACCAGAGTTTCCATTTGGTAATTCAAAGTTGTTTCATATAGGTCTCCCCTACTGGGATATAAGCTCTATGAGCATAGTAATCTCTTGTTCACCAACTTACGCCAGCATCTTATTCTTGCTCTAATACATAAAAAGGGCCAATGAAATAGTTGATGGATGAGTGTGTGTGCTAATGGAAGACCATCTGAATACACGAAGTATACAAATGTCAAGAGATAACTATTAATATGAGATATCAAATAAACAACGTGTGATCCAGATCAAGCAAGACTCTCAAGGAATTTCAAGGATCACTACATGGAGGCAGGTGAAAAAGATCTCAAAGATAACTGAGGAAGGCAAGACAAAAATGTGCCAGTCTGATGCTTATCAATTATATTGCTCATGACTTCCAAAGATGAGAAAACTGTGGTAAATGACAGACTTCAGAGAACACTTTACATCTCGTCTGACTCCAAAAACAAAGGGGTTTCTACTGAGCAATAAGATAAACACTGACCGACAGAGAAGGTGGCACTGGGGCTGGGCCTGGAAGGACGGTTACTGAGGGCTTCTCAGAGCCAATGTGTTTTGTAATTACTAAGTGGGAGAAATACTCTGTAACTACACAGTCATTGTGGTTGCTGAAGATTACACGGTATAGGCGATTTGGATGGGGATTTACTAATTTATTCCAAATATAATTCTCATGTTGACTGAAACGTAAGAGCTTCTAACAGCAGAGAGGTTTATAAAGAAATCACCCTACTTGCCCACTTGAAAAAATCAGCATGGCTCATACTATGCAATTTTATTGTTAACTCCAGCCAAATCACAGTATCTGGTTATTTGTACCCATAAAGGCAAGCGATAAAGACAACATTTCAATTCAACCAAAAGAAAACAATATTAAAGAAATGTATTTAAAAAAAAAAGAAAAGAAAGAAATGTATCACACTCAGAAGAAAGGAACCTGCTTTTCTCCTCTCCTTCAGATATTTGAATCATAGAAAGTAGATTCTCCAGGTTTCCTGGCAAGCCTGAACTTGTTGAATCCCCCAGGGCTTTCTGATGCAGTGAGTTTTCCACGGTGAGTGAGCTATATCTAACCTACACATCACTACTGAAAGTAAAAAATGAAACCGAAAGTCTCTCAGTGGTGTCTGACTCACTGAGATCCCTGGACTATAGCCCGCCAGGCTCCCCTGTCCATGAAATCCTCCAAGAATACTGCAGTGGCCAGGCATTCTGTTCTCCAGGGGATCTTCCTAACGCAGGGATCAAATTCGCATCTCCTGTGTTTCCTGCATTGCAGGCAGATTCTTTTTTATTTGAGCCACCAGGGAGCCCCATTATTGTTTTATCAGTTTCATCTACTCTTAAGAACTCAGGAAGTTTCCTCAAAAATTGGGGACGATTCTGCAAAACAAAGTCCTTAAAGACATTTTGCTCTTTTCCTGAGCTTCCATGATTTCTCTTACCAAAAACCACTCTGAAGAGGCTAAAACATGCGAAAAGATGTTCAGCAACCTCAACTATAATTTTTAAAATGCTACTAAGAGCAAAAAGGAGCTTTTTTTCCCCCTCAACCAATCAAGTTGGCAAAGATGGGGTAAGGGAGAACTGTTGATGCCCTATATTGGTGAGTATGTGAGGAAATGGCCCACTTCCCAACATATGGACTTCCCCAATGGCTCAGCGGGTGAAGAATCTTCCTGCAATACAGGAGACACAGGAGATGTGGGTTTGGTCCTTGGATCAGGAAGATTCCCTTGGAGGAGGAAATGGCAACCTCTTTCAGTATCCTTGCCTGAAAAATCCCATGGACAGAGGAGCCTCGTGGGCTACAGTCCAAACAGTTGCAAAGAGTTGGACATGACTGAGCAACTATGCACATAACACATGTAATGCTACCATAACATGCATAGCCTTTGCTCCAGCATCTGAGCTCCTAGCAGGTGATCCTAAAATAATCACTAGGTACACGTGACAACAAGAAAGTTCAAGGATATTCATGGCAGCCATGCTATTAAACTGAAAAAACTGCCAATAATCTAAACGTTCAAAAATAAGGAAATGATTAAAAATTATGCACTATCATGCAGTGGTATACTAAACAGTATCCAAAAATTACTATGGAAAAATGTCCATGATTTATTGAGCATTTAATATATGACTTGCATTATTATTATATCTATTGTTAGTATTTTGTCTTGTAATGCATATATAATAATTTTTACTTTTTAATAAAATTGCATGTATTTCAGTTTTACAGCATGCTTTGATGTGCTCAGTGTGTGCTCAGTCAGTCACTCAGGCGTGTTTGACTCTTTCTAACAACATATACATATACGTAGGGAAATGATTACTGCTACAGTTACGCTAATTAACATACCCTTCTCTGAACATAGTCACCATTATGTGCATGTGTCTGTGTGCCTGGTGAGCACACCTGAAATTTACTCTCTTAGCAAACTTCCAGTATGCATTATCATTGACTACAGTCATCTGGTTTTGGAGTATTCACTCTTCGGAGACAGCATCTGAGAAGTACAACTATGCAATCAGATAAAGTACTAAATTTTGATTAACGAGCAAAGATCTTCTTTCTCTTAGAAAATTAACACAGCAGTTTGCTGGCTCCTACTTAAGACCACTCACCTCTACCTTCCTTTTTTACTTTGTTGTTCTTTCAAATTTTTTTCTGAAAAGAAATGTTCTTACTTTATGCCATTGGCCTCCTTACATCTGACCCTTTTCTTTTCCTTTTGAAAGCCTGAGAAAGTGTCCAGATGATTCTTTTAAGTAAAGATTCCACATTCATGCCATAGTAAGTTAACTGTATCAAACAAATGTAAATAGCAAATTTAAAACCTAATCAGGGAAAGACCCTGATGCTGGGAAAGATTGAAGGCAAGAGGAGAAGGGGACAACAGAGGACGAGATAGTTGGATGGCATCACCAACTCAATGGACATAAGTTTTAGCAACCTCCGGGAGATGATGGACAGGAAAACCCATCCTTGCTGCAGTCCATGGGGTCGAAAAGAGTTGAACACAACTGAGGGACTGAACAACAACAAAATCTAATCAGTAAAAATGATGGCTTCCCTGATAGCTTAGCTGGTAAAGAATTCACCTGCAATGCAGGAGATACAGGAGATGTGAATTAAATCCCTGGGTCAGGAAGATACCCTAGAGGAGGAAAATGGCAACCCACTTGAGCATTTTTGCTTGAAAAATCCCATGGGCAGGGAAGCCTGTCAGGCTACAGTCAAAAGGGTCCCAAAGTGTTGGGCACAAATGAGCAACTAAGCAGAATCAGTAAAAATGAAGCAAAATATAACCAAATGCAAGTATATTTTGTATACACAGACATATACATAAGAGAACTACACATGCAATTTCACTGACTCTAAGATAACCTATTTTCACATTTCAAACATCTCTGAAATTGAAATGCATGTTAAAATCGATGGCATGTCAGTTTAATTGTTAGTGCATATTTTTGTGGTACATAAAATAATGTTGCATCTTGCCACTGATGGCACCATCAATTACATGAAATATGGTTTTATCATCACAACAGTTAATTCCTTTGATGGTGAAGGAAAGGGTAGATAAATCAAATATTAAATGCTATCAATCCTTCCTTTCATAAAGCAAAACATAAACAAAAGAAAACCATTACTATTTTTCTCCAGGTAATTTTGCTCATCCTAGTCATAGATAAGCCATTTTGCACAAAAACACACACACACTGACACAACAGCCATCTTAATATTTTGATTCAAATCACGGCTAATATTCTGAATGATACCTACAACAGCTTTTACAGGATTCAAAAATCCATCTTCTACCCTTACTGCAGCATATAAATGACATAAACTTCTCATCAATAGCATAAAAAATTCATATTCTGTCTATATAGCAGCTGCTATGTTAGGTTTATGTCAACAATTGGTCTGATTTTTTAATAGCATAAATGTTTAAACAGGTAGTGATTCCAGTAAAATACCTACAGGAATGTTGAAAGCTGATACACATCAGAATGGAGTCCTTTCGTGAAGAGGAAGTAATTGTGCATATTTTATCCCTCTCTGTCTTCCTTTCCTTCTTCTGCACAAATCTTTCCTCATAACAGTTCATTACATCAACCAGCTAAATACAGCAAGTGTGGCAGCCCTGCTCCCACATCCTCAGAACAGTATTTACTGATGCGCCTTCTTCACAGATTCATAAACACAAAGTCACAGTCCAAAGTCTATGAGGAAATTAAATACCTTCTGTGAAACTGGGTGATGTCTAAGAATTGTCCCCTCTCCCCTCAGGTCTAAAATTCTACGATTCCATAATCCTCTTTAGGTATTGGGGCTCACTTTCTGAAACAAGGCAAGCCCCACAAGGGGCCATGGGCACCCCGTGTCAATCAATCAATCAGTCTCTCTCCCTCTCACGCACACACACAGTCATCAAAGAATACTGTTCTATCAACTCAAAATGACCATTTAAGCTTTTTAACTTTCTACCTGTGTATTTGGCATGCCAACAATTTGCTATCCTCTTCAATGTAACTACCTTCTTTGTTCTGTTTGTTGTTGAGGCGGAGTGGGTGTGAGAGAGCTTTAAATGGATAGACAGTAGCACTGGCTTCCTCAATGAAACCCAAAACCCTAAGTTACACAGTCTTCACCTTTTAATAGTTCCTCTGTGTTAGTGGCAGAAAATAAAAATATTCTTTAAACACTCAATTCATATTATTTATTAATATGATCTCTACATGTTCTGACAGATTCCTCTGAATCTTCAAGGCACTAAACAGTAATTTACTTAATCAAAATGATCAAATTACTAAATATCACTGATAGAAAAGGCACGGTATACCATATTATGTTCATGGGATTTTCAAGGCAAGAATACTGAAGTGGTTTGTCATTCCCTTCTCCAGTGGACCACATTTTGTCAGAACTCTTCACCATGACCCATCCATCTTGGCTGGCCCTACATGGCATGGCTTAGTTTCACTGACTTATACAAGGCTGTGGTCAGTGTGATTATTATATCTACTACTGTGGGCAAGAATCCCTTAGAAGAAATGGACTAGCCATCATAGTCAACAAGAGTCTGAAATGCAGTACTCAGATGCAATCTCAAATACAACAGAATGATCTCTGTTAATTTCCAAGGTAAACCATTCAATATCACAGTAATCCAAGTCTATGCCCCAACCAATAATGCTGAAGATGCTGAAGTTGAATGGTTCTATGAAGACCTACAAGATCTTTTAGAACTAACATCTAAGAAAGATGTCCTTTTCATTATAGGGGGCTGGAATGCAAAAGTAGGAAGTGAAGAAACACCTGGAGTAATAGGCAAATTTGGCCTTGGGAGTATGGAATGAAGCAGGGCAAAGGCTTAATAGAGTTTTGCCAAGAGAATGCACTGGTCATAGCAAACACTCTCTTCCAACAACACAAGAGAAGACTCTACACATGGATATCACCAGATGGCCAACACCGAAATCAGACTGATTATATTCTTTGCAGCCAAACATGGAGAAGCACTATACAGTCAGCAAAAACAAGACAGGGAGCTGACTGTGGCTCAGGTCATGAACTCCTTATTGCCAAATTCAGACTTAAATTGAAGAAAATGGGGAAAACCACTAGACCATTCAGGTATGACCTAAATCAAATCCCTTACAATTATACAGTGGAAGTGAGAAATAGATTCAAGGGGCTAGATCTGATAGAGTGCCTGATGAACTATGGAAGGAGTTATGTAACACTGTACAGAAGACAGGGAGCAAGACCATCCCCAAGAAAAATAAACGCAAAAAAGCAAAATGGCTGTCTGAGGAGGCCTTACAAATAGCTGTGAAAAGAAGAGATGCGAAAAGCAAAGGAGAAAAGGAAAGATATACCCATTTGAATGCAGAGTTTCTAAGAATAGCAAGGAGAGATAAGAAAGCCTTCCTCGGCGATCAATGCAAAGAAATAGAGGAAAACAATAGAATGGGAAAGACTAGAGATCTCTTCAAGAAAATCAGAGATACCAAGGGAACATTTCATGCAAAAATGGGCACAATAAAGGACAGAAATGGGATGGACCTAACAGAAGCAGAAGATATTTAGGACAGGTGGCAAGAATACACAGAAGAACTATACAAAAAAAAGATCTTCAAGACCCACATAATCACGATGGTGTGATCACTCACCTAGAGCCAGACATCCTGGAATGTGAAGTCAAGGGGGCCTTAGGAAGCATCACTATGAACAAAGCTAGTGGAGGTGATGGAATTCCAATTTCAAATCCTGAAAGACGATGCTATGAAAGTGCTGCACTCAATATGCCAGCAAATTTGGAAAACTCAGCAGTGGCCACAGGACTGGAAAAGGTCAGTTTTCATTCCAGTCCCAAAGAAAGGCAATGCCAAAGAATGCTCAAACTACAGCACAATTGCACTCATCTCACACGCAACTCAAGCAATGCTCAAAATTCTCCAAGCCAGGTTTCAGCAATATGTGAACCGTGAACTTCCAGATGTTCAAGCTGGTTTTAGAAAAGGCAGAGGAACCAGACATCAAACTACCATCATCCGCTGGATCATCAAAAAAGCAAGAGAATTCCAGAAAAACATCTACTTCTGCTTTATTGACTGTGCCAAAGCCTTTGACTATGTGGATCACAATAAACTGTGGAAAATTCTTAAAGAGATGGGAATACCAGACCACCTGACCTGCTTCTTGAGAAATCTATATGCAGGTCAGGAAACAAAAGTTAGAACTAGACATGAAACAACAGACTGGTTCCAAATAGGGAAAGGAATACGTCAAGGCTGTATATTGTCACCCTGCTTATTTAACTTATATGCAGAGATACGCTGGGCTGGAGGAAGCACAAGCTGGAATCAAGACTGTCAGAAGAAATATCAATACCCTCAGATATGCAGATGACACCACCCTTATGGCAGAAAGTGAAGAAGAACTAAAGAGCCTCTTGATGAAAATGAAAGAGGAGAGTGAAAAAGTTGGCTTAAAACTCAACATTCAGAAAACTAAGATCATGGCATCCGGTCCCATCACTTCATGGCAAATCGATGGGGAAACAGTGGAAGCAGTGTCAGACTTTATTTTTTGGGGGCTCCAAAATCACTGCAGATAGTGAGTGCAGCCATGAAATTAAAAGACACTTACTCCTTGGAAGGAAAGTCACGACCAACCTAGACAGCATATTAAAAAGCAGAGACATTACTTTGCCAACAAAGGTCCGTCTAGTCAAGGCTATGGTTTTTCCAGTGGTCATGTATGGATGTGAGAGTTGGACCATAAAGCTAGCTGAGAGCTAAAGAATTGATGCTTTTTGAACTGTGGTGTTGGAGAAGACTCTTGAGAATCCCTTGGACTGCAAGGAGATCCAACCAGTCCATCCTAAAGGAGATCAGTCCTGAGTGTTCATTGGAAGGACTAATGTTGACGCTGAAACTCCAATACTTTGGCTACCTGATGCAAAGAGCTAACTCATTTGAAAAGTCCTTGATGCTGGGAAAGATTGAAGGCAGGAGGAGGAAGGGATGAAAGAGGATGAGATGGTTGGATGGCATCACTGATTCAATGGACCTGAGTTTGGTTAAAGTCTGGGAGTTTGTGATGGGACAGGGAGCCCTGGCATGCTGTGGTCCCTGGGGTCGCAAAGAGTCAGACACGACTGAATGACTGAACTGAACTGAACTGAATCGTGTATGTTAACAAATGTTTGAAGCCAGGCGTTCACAATTATCCTGTTACTTGTATCTTTCATGTTTTCAAAGTGTTGGCCACTTTCTATTCTATGGTATGTTTTTTGTATGGACCTCTCTTCACCAGCTCACCTTAACCCCTGAGAAGAAAACTTTCTCCAGTGCCCTTTGATGGTTAGAAGAGGGCATGTGACTGGGCCAACTGGAGAGTGGGTGCGATCCCTCAAGGGTAAGCAGTCTCTTCTCTAGATATGTCTCTGGACTGCAGTGCAGCACAGTTGAGGCTGGTGTGTGCTCCTGATCCATGCAGCTGGCTAGCAAACGGACTGCAGGACCAGACACGTCACTGTGGGTCCCAAGGTAGAAGCTTAGGAGGCTCCACTTTAAGAGGATACTTGGTAGCCTTCTCCAATCCAGTTTTTCTCTGAGTGCCCTGCCTTTTACAAATTATTGGGTGTTTACTCAGACATCAATAAAGCTGATAATATGGCTCTCAGTTCTCATTCATTTATTCATTCATTCTTCCTCTTTCTCTCTCTCCACACACATACACCACACACACAGAGATAAATATAAGAATAACCGATAGGAATATTAAGACACAGAGACACACTCTGACAGATCCCTAAAGTGGAGAAGAAAAGTCCTAATATATTTAATATATTATTTTCAAATTTTATCAGTCAGACAAAAATACCTATACATTACCGAGTAAACAAAGTTAAGAGCTGGTGAGTAACACAGAAGAAAAACAGATTCTTCTTGTCATATGTATAAAACCATAACATGACTCCCCAAATGTTTCTTGGCTAATTATGTGTCAATATAATGTACTCCTATACAGGGGGAGGGTGAGTTTTCCTTTGGGCTCTTGACAATCAATCAGCTGCCCAAGCCTCCAGAGGCTTATACTCTGCTCTCTTTCCCCATTTCTGAATCCACAGATCCCCTAAAAAGGTTTTCTTGATGATGCCTAAAACAGTGATCACTCTGGCTCACAAAGAGAGTACCTAAGAGTGAAATGAAGGAGGAAGATGATGATGAGAATCCTTCAGTGTCAAGTAACTACCATTTATCGAGCACATATTATGTGCAGCACTATGATAAAGCAATTAATATATACTGCTTCATTTAATTTATGTCTCACCATAATTTTGTGAAGTGGGAGTTCTCATTCTCATTTCATAGGGAAAGAAACTCTGGTCTGACAGTTGATGTAACTTGCTCAAGGTCACACAGCTAGCAAGTGGAAGAGATGGTATTCAATGCCAGGTGTGCCTTCCTCCAAAGCTCAAGTTCTTTACCACTATGCTATACAGCTCTCTCTGAAGATACACGAATACTTTATGTAAAAACAGTTTCAAAATAGGAGAAAAGGCAAGAGATGGCTCCAGCCAAAGGTGGTCCTTGGCCAGTTTAATCTGTGAAAATTTTAAAACTGAAACTTTTGATGTGGCATGCTCCTTCTGGAGAAGACCATGACCTTGTGTAAATCTTCTCCAGATTTCATTTTCTGAACCAAGGTAAACCAAAGTGCCATCACCAATCAAACGTAGCAGTTCCCTCGTCTTCATGTGTACCCGGGAAGCCTCAGCACTCAGAATTATCAGAAATAAAAGACTCTTAAATACACTCTATTTCCTGTCACACACAAGGCTGATTCTTTTCTGGGCAACACTCATTGGAGCCTGATTAAATTGCTGTGATGAACTTCAGAGTTGAGACTGCCCTTGAGCCAAACATCTATCTGATCTTTAATTCTACTACCCACTCATTTCTTGCAGAGATCACAATTCTCTTAGTCCCACCAGAGCAGCCTCATTCAGGTTCTGCATCAATATGTTCAGGGCTGAATTCATTTCTGCAGGGAGTCCAGTACATCTGAACTTTCCAAAATCATTTGGCCCCCATTACTGGTAAGCACTGCTCTTAAATAGGTTGTAACTCCAGCTAATAGGCTCCATAATCATAGCTGAATCGAACAAAAGGGTCTGGGAGAGTGAGCTATCAGTCATTTTTATTCCTATCAAATAAGCTGCAAAAGGTAGAAACTTTCAGATTTCTGAATCTTATGGTCTCGATTTGATCTTTGGGGCTTATTAGAGAGGCATGGGGACAGAAGGAGGAAGACTTCTCAAAGGTGTGAAAAAAATCCCAATATCTAAAATAAAAGGCTTTACTGTAAGTATAATTCACAAGACAGAAGTAAAGTAAATTCAATGAAATAAAGCTGAGTTTTAACAAATTTCACCTGAACTGTTACAGAACAGAGCACGTAAGACTCTTCCTTCTGGGACTTCGCTTGTGGCCCAGTGGTTAAGACTCCACCTGCCAATACAGGGGATCAGGGTTCAATCCTTGGTCCAGGAACTAGGAATTCATATGCGGTGGGCAACTAAGCCCATGTTCCACAGCAAGAGAAGCCATTGCAATGAGAAGCCCATGGATTGCAACTTGAGAGTACCCTCTGGTTGCCAGAACTAGAGAAGGCCTACATGCAGCCATGAAGACACAGTGCAGCCAAAAATAAATCAATAAATCTTCCTTCTGATGATGAACCTGATTACTTATCAGTATGAGGTAGGAAAGCAGAAAAGGTGATGGCTGACAGGTCACACTCCTCTTCTGTCTAATTGATAAGTAATCAGAGTAGCCCATAAACTCCTAAAACAATAACACCACCACCACCTCTGGGATAGACTTTTAGCATATCCTAGGAAATTCCTGAGATTTCCTTTCAAAGAATTTTACCTTCAAATTAAATTATGAACATGAATAAGTATCAGTTGGTATATGAATGCCAATGCTTTTAAAAATGAAAGTGAAAGTGAAGTCACTCAGTCGTGTCCGACTCGTTGCGACCCTGTGGACCATAGCCTACCCAGGCTCCTCCATCCATGGGATTCTCCAGGCAAGAATACTGGAGTGGGTTGCCATTTCCTCCTCCAGGGGATCTTCCCGACCCAGGGATCGAACCCGGGTCTCCCACATTGCAGGCAGACGCTTTAACCTCTGAGCCACCAGGGAAGCCTTTTAAAAGCTACCTGCCACAAGGTACATGATATTATTATGACATAACAACCATTTATGCTGAAAGGTTACAGTGCTATGTTTAGTAAGATCCCTTTGGTTTGATGTTGAATATAATAGTCTTGGATCCTTGATTCAAAGTAACTTATAAAAAGAAAAAAAACTGCCCATAATGTCTGTACTGTGCACAGGTCTACCTCCTGTCCAAGATGTGAAACATGGCTCATGCCAAAGTCACCGGCCACTTTTCCAAATGCCCACTGGTGAATTTCTAATATATTAGTGTTTGATCAAGTAAAATGATAAAAGGCAAATGAAATATGAATCTTTTCACTAAAACGAGTAACATATTTTTAAGTTGATACTGGTTCTTTCTTTATTTGTCCTGATTTTTTTAAATTATATATTTAATTTATTTTTAAAATTTTTAGTTGCATTGGGTCTTCGTTGCTACACATGGGCCTTCGCTAGTTGCCATGGGCAGGGGCTACTCTTTGTTGCAGCGCACAGGCTTCTCAGCGCGTGGCGTCTCTTGTCGTGGAGCACTGACGTGAGGCGTGCGGGCTTCAGTAGTTGTAGCTTGCAGGCTCTAGAGACTGGTCACAGTAGTTTCATGCACAGGCTTCGTTGCTACTCGGCATGTGGGATTTTCCTGGACCAGAGATCGAACTCGTGCCCCCTATACTGGCAAACAGATTCTTAAACCACCAGAGCAGTCCCTGTCCTGGCTTTCTTTAATAGGTATTAAAAGTTTCTACTAAGACTCTTTACCTTGCTATTTATATTTTGCTCCATCATTTACAGAGTCTGGGCTCTGACCTACAACAACAAAAAAGAGAAGTCTAGAATCTATCCTGCATGTGTCTAGTTTGCAAAGACCTTGTTTTTCCCATACCCAACTCTCTGAAGAGAAAACATTATATAGATGGATCTGTTTCTCTCTCACTGTGTTTCTCAAAATAAAAGCTCCCCCTATGATATCATATAGATTTTCCCTGTAGCTCAAATGGTAAAGAATCTGCATACAGAACAGAAGACCCAGGCTTGATCCCTGGGCCTGGAAGATCCTCTGGAGAAGGGAATGGCTACCCACTCCAGTATTCTTGCCTGGAGAATCCCATAGACAAAGGAGCCTGGCGGGCTACAGACTGTGGGGTTGCAAAGAGTCAGACATGACTGAGCGATTAACACTACTACTATGATATAATACATTGAAGATACAAAATATCTTCAAGAAAGCACTCTCTCATGCCTCAGTTAATTAGGTGACCATGGTATCACAAAAGGCATTGAACAGGAGAGTTGCAAAGGATCCTTGAAACTGCCATATCTCTGAATGCAGCTTTACTGGTCACTAAGAGTCAAAACCAAATCCAAGGGTTTCTCCTCATTTTAAATCCTCCTTAAAGCTTCTTTTATAGCATTTACCCCCCTGACCACCCTCTCATCAGGTTTCTTTGGGAAAATCCCTCCTTTATCTACCATTCTGACTTTCTCTTCTTCTCTTCCCTCTCTGAAAACTTCTCATCACCATTACCTTCCTCCCACTAAAGAAGAAATGCCCAAGAGGTTTTATCCTACTCCACCTTCACCATCTCACTCACTCGAAAGCTTTAATTCTACTTCCATGGAGGTAATCGTCAAGGTTACAACTTCAGCTTTGCTATCCTAAGTTTAGCATCCAGTTGTCCATGAAGCTCCTCAAACTGAGTAAAATGTATATGAGGGACTTTCCTGGTTGTCCAGTGGATAGGACTTTGCACTTCCACTGCAGGGGACACGGGTTCAATCCCTGATGGGGAACTAAGATTCTTCAGTGCTGTACAGAGCAGAAATGTATGCAAACTCAATATGGCCCCCAAAACTCTAAACCACTCATCCCAACATACTTGTACAAACCCAAACGCATTTCACACTGCCAACTGATAACTGCCGATTCCAAGAACACCCTGTTGTCCTCCTTGCTATCCATTTCAGTCCTTTCCTCTGTATCTTTGCCTGTCGCAATCTTATCTATCTTTTAAAGGCCAACTGCCAAAGTTCCTTGCTTGATGTAATAAACTCTCTTTCCTTTGAAACTCAAGCCTATTATTAACCTTCTCTTAGGACATTTACATTATTCTATCTTTTATCATAATCATTTGTGGCATTTTCTTAGTCAACCTACAGAACCAGGAGGGCCTAACTGAGAAAGCTACATTCTACAAGTTGCTTTAGGTGGGAAATATTTATCAAATTGGAAAAAATGGTTACAAAACTTATTTTGCAAATATGAAATGCTCTTATTTTCTTTCTTTTATAATTAACATTTTCTGGGCATTCTTTTGAATGCTTAATATGCATATTGTTTAAAATATTTCCTGCAAATCCCTCTTAGGCTCTGAGCTATTTATATCTCCAGTAACAATCACAGAGTGCATACTCAAATGTTAGAAAAATGAGTGAAGGTAACACTTCAAAACATCAGGCAGTGAAGTCAGAAACTAACTTGAGGTAAGGTCTAAATGTTACCTACAGAGATGTCAGTGGGGGACAAACAAATTTTTCTAAATTTTCTCAGATAATAAAAAGGATGTGTGTGTGTATTTTTATTGTAGTAAAATATCCATAACAAAATTTACCATTTTAATCAGTTTTAACAGACAGTGGCATTAAGTACATTTAGATTATTGTGCAACCCTTACCTCTACCCATCTGGAGAACTTTTTTATCATTCCCAAAATGAAACTATTCCCATTAAACAATAACTCACTCTTTTCCCCTATTCTCAGCCCCTGGCAACTTAAGTCTCCATGAATTTGACTACTCTTGGTACTTCATTTAAGTGGAATCACACAATATTTATCCTTGTGTGCCTGCTTTACTTCATTTAGCATAATATCTTCAAGGTTCATCCATGTGGTAGTAAATGTCAGAATTCTCTTGCTTCTTAAGGTTGAACAGTATTTCATTACATGGATATACCACATTTTGTTTATCTACTCATCTGGTGATGGGACATCTGGGCTGCTTCCACCTTTTGACTATTGTGATAATTCTGCTACCAACACTGGCTCACAAGTATCCATTTGAATCCCTAGTTTCAATTCTTTTGAGCTTACATCCAGAAGTATATTGGATCTGAAGCCTGAGCATATCAACCTGCCCTCTGCCCCAACAACAAAAAGGGAAAATTCAAAAAGATCAAGCTTTCAAAGCACAGAATAATAACAAGACTTTTCAAGGGAGGGAAGGAAGATGAAAAAGAAAGAAAGAAGGTGAGGCTATACAAAAGAGGGCAGAAGAACATAACATAAAGAACTCAAGACAGGGAGGTCTTCAGGGGAAGACTGAAAAAGGGATCTGTTAGATGGCACTCACCACCACCCTGCTGTAGAAAATGCAACAAATAAAGACATCAAAAAAAGAGGCTATTAAGAAGCAAAGCAATTCAGTTTCATGAAGACAGAGACCCCCACTATTATTTCTTTATTTTCCAATTTGTAAGGTAATTTCATCATTTTTACCCATTTACCTAGTTCTAAAATCCCCTTAAGATTTTCTAAATCTTATTCAAGTAGCAACACGGAATAACATTTTAAAAATCTTTCCTTACAAATAGCCTACCAAAATGATGTAATTTTTAAAACTGCCATGTGTCACTAAGTCACTAGTGAATATACTTGATTCTTGTACCGGAGTTTTCATTTTTTTCTTTAACCCTATGTTCACTGAGATATATAGAGCTTATGACACAACAGAATTCTAAGTTTTAGAATAAACTTTAAGTATAATAATTATAATTATAGTATCACCATCATCTACAGGTAGAAAAATACTAACCCTACTTCGTTGGAAACTTTACTTTGGACCCAAATTAAATCAGAAAGAGAAGAGTTCTGGACTCAGGTATATATTGCATTATTAATCAGACACAAAGTATAAATACCCTTAGAATTCCTTTCTGAAATAATCAGAAGTAACTGAAGTTAGAGTTCAACTCATAGAATGAGAAAACAAAACAGGATGTTTACCTCATCTGTGCCTTTCTCGCCCTTTACAGCTTACTGTTTTATTTTTATTTTATTTATTTGGATACATCAGGTTTCAGTTTTGGGGTCTTAGTTGCAGCACACAGGCTAGCTGCTCTAAGGCATGTAGGATCTTAGTTCCCTGAGTTTAGCTCCATGACCAGGGATGGAACCCATGTCCCCCCTGCATTGCAAGGCAAATTCTTGTAATGGAATTTGCTCCCACTGGACCACCAGGGAAGCCCCAACTCACTGTCCTTTAGACACATTATCTTTACCTATGTAAAGGTCCCATTGTTCCTGGAGCTTAAGCTCTAAGAATTTAAGAACAGCAGCAACCATTTGCCAGAACTACAGTAGCCAATGCTTGAGAACTGAAAACTATTCTGTGGGGCCCTCCTTTTCATGGATGCAAAAAAAGTCACAGAGTTTGTAAAAAGGATTAAGAAACAGAAAACCAGAGAACCCAATACTACTGTGTAACTTGGCTTAATCATTTTTAAACTTTAAAAGACTAAATTGTAGGTACATAGAAGAAAATAGCGGCACATAGAAGAAAAATGCATTTTTAAAAGATGTCAGAGAAAAGAAGTGAGGGGACTTCAGAGGTTTCATGTGACATATCCCATCAGGAATTACATGTTCCTGCTGATATTTTCATCTAAATGTTTATTGAACAAGCTCCTGCTTTCATCTACATTATTTTGATTCATGCATGAAAAGGTACAAGAATTATAGAAATCTAAGGTGATTGTGCATTAAAATAAATGAAAGGATGGCTCCTGGTTTACAGTCACTATATTTCACGGCTAAAATGCTTCCTGCCTTTTTTTTTTTTCCTAATTTAACTGCAACACACTTCCCTTGGCTTCGGGTTTGAAGTAATGATATAAAATTCATTTTATCTCTTTTTCAAGCCTGGCTCTTTCATACATAACATCAGACTTGTCATATCTGAGGAATTATTAAAATAAGACGGAGCCTGCTATTTCTGAGCAGAAAAGCCTCTTTGAGCCGGCATCCTCAGGAGAGACGCCGGCTCAATCTCATTAGTTGGTGCTGAGACGTGTCCTAGTCTCCAGGTTCAAGGTGATGAAAGATTAGGGCGTTGGGCCTTGTCTCATTCTGTATGCAG
This sequence comes from Odocoileus virginianus, assembly GCF_023699985.2. Taxonomy (NCBI): domain Eukaryota; kingdom Metazoa; phylum Chordata; class Mammalia; order Artiodactyla; family Cervidae; genus Odocoileus; species Odocoileus virginianus. The sequence goes on from NC_069706.1 coordinate 29,091,671, forward strand.
CACACATCCCTCCCTGCCCGTGAACACGAAATTACATTGAACCTGGGGAGTCTAACTCCATTAATTTTAAATGGAAGATTAATTTAACAATATGCGGTAGATATTTGTTACAGACCTATCATGTAAAAGTGACGGTTAGCAATAAATTGTGGTGACTCATACTGGCCAGTGGCCCTGGCTCAAATAAATCAGGAGGCATTTACACATAATTGCTGTTTTTAAAGACAGGGATATGGGTGATGTGTTTCTTTGATGAAAGATTGGGCAACCCCATTCAAAGAAACAGCAGCTGATATTAAAGCCATCATGCTGCTCTGGAGGGAGACATTTTTGATTAGTATTTCTGGAATAATCATTTAGGAATAACACATACCTCAGTGACATATAGAAATCTCTGCCCCCACCAAACCGGTGTAATGATTCTGAGGCATGAAATTGTTGTGGTATTTTTGTCAGTTTCTTTAAAGTATTACAATAATAATACTCTCAGAAATAACAATTTGCTAGGGATGAAGAGAGAATGAAGAGAGGCAGAAAGGCATCACTGCCGACTGGGACATGCAATCCTACTAATTTCCTACAAATAATTATAATGATATACATAAGTAATAATTTGCAAGGCTTTGGGAGGGGCAAAAAGGGACAATGGCAATTGGAGAGAGAAGCATGCAGAAGAGGGAAGTGTGGGATTTTCTTTTTTAAATGCCATTCTATAGAGCTTTTTTGACTTTTTTTTAAAAAAAGCAAACTCTCATCTTTTTGAAGCAACTGAGGGGAAAGAAAGACACAGAATGCCCTGAACACTTAACTGCTGCAGGGTAAGCATCACAAAAAAGAAGCCAAGGACGTCGGATGCTCAGATGCTCGCAGCACTTGTCAGGAGAGGCTTGGGAATGGAACCATCCAGTGTGAGGGTCCGCCTGCCCTCTCACTGAGCAGGGAGGGTGTTACTCTAATCTCTCTTTTGCGAGCCCCAGCCCTGCCACCACTTAGGGGAAGGATGCTCAAGGACTTCTGTCTTCAGTCAAGTCCAATGTGATAGGAGCTTTACTCCTGTCTCTTTTAAAAGATTAAGAGGGAAGAGGGCAGGGTAAGGATTATGTGTCTTCCCTCCACGCACCCTCTCCATGTACTCAAGAGACTGCTGGGAAGTCAGCTCAAACACCCGTCTCTCAGAAACGCGTATCATTCTGCTCCACTCTATTTAGCAACATGAGCAGGAGGGGATAGTTAGCACTTGAAACACTACTTGACATGTCCCTCGGCTCTGGTCTTGAACTCCTCTCCAAGACGTCCTTCCACAGAGCCATTAGAGTGAGCCGGCAAATCAGATCAGATCCCTTGCTGGCTGCAAATCTTTCAAAGGCTTCCCACTGCCCTCAGGATTAGGTCCAGACTCTTGAGCGTGGTACACAAGGGTCTTTGTGCCAGGCCAGTGCATCCCTGTCTGTTCTCACTCCCGCCTCCTGAAACGTGAACCTTACCCTCCTAAATGCTCAACTTGTACCAGTCAGAACTGGCATCTACTGCCTTACCACCTTACCCACGTGCTGCTAGTCTCTGCCTAGAATATTCTAATTCTTCTCATCTGGTAAACATTTACTCCTCTCTCAAAATCCAACTCCAATACCACACTCTCTTAGAAGCTGTTAATACTGTTTTATTATTGCTATTTGACAGGAGGGAGCTTCTCTATGCATCTTCGTATTCCAACGAATATGACTTATTACATTCAACCCAATGAATATATTTATTAGATTCAAAATGAATGGCTTACCTTACAAAAGATTTTACTGAAGACTAGACAGGATGGTTAGGATAAAGAGGAGAAGCAGAGAAAGGATATGCTGGTATATTCCAGGGCTCTTTTATATCATGGTGAACAATTCTGCTTTGATTTACAATTTCACACACAGTAATGTGAGTACAGGAGTTGAAAAGTGAAATAGCAAGTAGCAGGGCTCAAATGCTAAGAAAAATAGATGCATCAAGAGTTAAGAGGGCTTGGTTTATTGTTATGGATTGTGGGAAAGGAGCAATGGTAAAACGATAGCAGCAGAAGCAAAAGCAGTAACAAATGGCATTTATTAATGCTTACTGATGTGACCAGCACTGGTCTGTGTTTCACGTGCATTAACTCGGGTAACTTTCTTTAAGAACCTTGATGGCATAGGCACTATTATCAGCTCCATTTTATAGTCAGGAAACTGAGGCACAGAGAAGTTAAATAATGTGCTTAAGGTCATTTAGACAGCAGGTGACAGAATGAGAATTTCAATCTAGGCAATTAAGCTCCAGACTCTCAAATTCTATCAGGAGCCAGTGGGTCCTCCTGCCACCCATGTGTACCACGATCACATGTACCAATTCCTGACAGAAAGATACTGAACAAGATACTAGGGAGTGATCTAGGCAGAAACTAAGACACTAACAACCCTTCATAACAAAAAGAACAGAAGCACCAGGGAAGGGCCAGACTGCAGGCAGGTGCCACAGCAAGGGCCAGGACTGTTTTCCGAGTCTGAGCGTGGGTGATGGGTGGAACCCCAACAAGACCGTCCCTGCTGTGAGAAGAGGGTTTATAAAAACTCTCACACTAGGAAGGTCCTGGCTACAACTGCTATTATAGGCAGCAGTCAAGACACTGCAGAAGTTCAAAGCAAGTTTATGTTAAGGATAAAAACTGGTTCAGAAAGAGGTATAATATTATCACTGAACACATTTACAGACCTCTGCTCACTGCAATAAGAAGCTAGTCAACCACAACTAGAAAGTAGCTCCTATTTGCCACAACTAGAGAAGGCTGGTGTGCAGCTACAAAAACCCAGTGCACCTCAATTTTTTAAAACATTAAGTAATTAATTTAAAAAATCAAGAGCCATTTGGTAAAAACAAAATGCTGTTCTATATGTTTATATTTAATACTGTGCTGTGCTGAATCAGTCGTGTCCAATTCTTTGCAAGCCCATGGACTCTAGCCCGCCAGGCTCTTCTGTCCACGGGGATTCTCCAAGGATAATGGAGTGGATTGCCATACCCTCCTCCACAGGATATTCCCAACCCAGGGATCGAACCCAGGTCTCCCGCATTGCAGGTGGATTCTTTACTGTCTGAGATACCAGAGAAGCCCAAGAATACTGGAGTGGGTAGCCTATCCCTTCTCCAGGGGAACTTCCCGACCCAGGAACCTAACTGGGGTCTGCTGCATTGTAGGCGGACTCTTTACCAGTCGAGCTACTCTGATTTGAGCATTGTCACATTAAAGGTAAATTTCACTCCATGAGATCTGAAATACATCTTCAAGTAGCCAACTTAAAAGAATAACTAGTCCCATGTAGTAATAATGATCACAATTAGCAATAATAATAATAATAATAAACCCCAAAGGTAATTTCTCAGGTTTATTTTGTTAATTTTTCTCTAAGGATTTGCATATTACTAAAAAACACTAATTAAACTATACAGTTTCCCCAAAAGGGAAGCCACAATTATTTTTGTGGTTCAGTTGGATGACTGAGGTAAAGAAGAGTTACAATACCTAGAATCGGGACTTACCTGGTGGTCCAGTGGCTACGATTCCGAGCTCCCAATGCAGGGGGCTCGGGTTCCAACTCTGGTCACAGATTCCACACGCCGCAACTAAAGATCCCATGCAGACAAATATATAAATATTTTGTTTTAAAAAAGATAACTAGCATCCCCTCACTGCAGCCTAAACCCAGAAACCTCATCTCAGTCTTCTAGAAATGCAACGGATGAAACACGTCTAATTGAAATAGCATCACTATTTAATCAACAAATAATGGTCCCAATCTTTATTTAAAAAAAAAAAAAAGTCTGTGCCAAGCTACTTACAGAAAGGAAATTTTTTGGAATTAGATAGGCAAGAATAATATGCTATTTTATCTCTATAAGAAAGAGTAACAAGCCATGAGATAAATACTGAGAAATGGAGATGTGTTGATACTTAGAGCAGTTAAATATAATCCATTCACTCCCTCCCTTCCCCAGGCTCCCAGTCAATTTAGTGCAAGGTGAGATCACAGTTTACTATCAAGAAGCATTCAAATGTCACAAAAGGTATCAGAGGTGCTAAATAAGGTACAACCCTTAAGGAAACTGCCCCAAGCTCCAGTCTTCAAGGAGGAGTCAGAGCGAAGGTGTAAAAGAGTTGATAAAGAAACAGTATCTTAAATATATCACTGATACTGAGGTAGCCTGCATTGCACGCCTCTAACTAGTTCAGTTTTGTGCTTTAATGTTAAATTTCTTATGGGAGCACATCACCTAATTAGAGGAATTGATAACTGCACTGTTCCATAATGAGGCCAATACATTTCAAAGTCATTAAAGATAACCAAGGCAATAAGTCTGGGTTTAAGCGGCGTTTCCTCAGATTTCACAGTCTGCATGTTGCAAGTGTAGGGTGGGGGGAAGCAATCCCTGCCTAGTCAACTGTAAATGCTGGGTTATTGGAATCTTTAAAATAGGCAGCAAGGAGAAAATTACATGGCCAAATCTCCTTTTTCCAGTTAATGAAGAATTAAGACTCCCATTTACCATATTAGAAGGTTCATCAGAGGTCTCAGCTCTCCATAGCTGGTGTCTGACAGCAGTGTCAGTTTATCTGAGTCTGAACGCGTAAGTGCATGACAGAGGATCATTCATAACTGTCACATCTACTTATCTCTCTCATTGTCACACAGCTAACGAGATTCAGACCATGGAGTTGTCTGCCTCTGTCCCTCTTTCAACTGAGCTGAACAAGAAAGGCCTTCCAGAGCCCATTCATGCCTATTATCGTGTCAGCACATTGTGAATCTTCAAGAGGAGTCAGCACTGCTTCCTGTAATCTCCCCATCAGAGGGAGAAGACAAGATGTCCCTGGGACTAATGTCCGTGCAGACTGCATCTGGGGTCAGAGTTCAGGAAAAAAAAATGGCTCAGAGGCATAAAGCTATGGAGAAAAGGTTTTTGAATGTTATTGCATAACTCCGGGTGGGGGGGGCAAAAATGACAATATTTAGAGCTTATCTTTGGTAATGAGGAAATACCATTTCTACACACTAGACAGCAAATAAGTACACAGGATTTCATAATGCAATTTGCTACAGCATTCAGATATTTAAACTAAAAGAGGACAGAGAAGCTGAGACAGGGACGTCTGTAACAAACCAATCAGAGATTTTTGAGGACAACCTAGCACAAAAAGAAGATACAATTTGATTTGCAAATATTAACACTGAAGCAGCTTTTCTGCAGAGAATAAAGTAGTATGGTTATTAATGTGTCACCAACAATAGAAATCAGAGTTTGTATGACAAAACATGCCCAATCTCAGACAAACAGGACATCTGCAAATGGCTATGTTCCAAGGCAAGTAATTCAGCATGGAAATGACAATGCATTTTTGTATCACAGGGTCCTGGGAAACCACAGGAAACACAACACCATCCAGAGTTACTGTGATAAATTATATTTGGAAAGCTCTTCTTCAATATTTCTAAAATTCAGACAATGGCTCTGACTTCACTACTGCCTTATATTTTTTAAAAAGTTTTACTAGGGTATAAACGCATTCCCTAAAACTCACCCACATTTTAAATGTACAATTTTATGAGTTTTAATAAATTTATACTATTAAGCAACCATCACCTCAATCTAGTATTATAACATTTCCATCACATCCAAAAGTTCCCACATACTCATTTACAGTCAGACCCCATTGGATACACTTATTTTATTTCTTCTAGTACCAGTTTTTAATAGAGATTAAATTCACATAGCACAAAATTCATCATTTTAACCATTTTAAATTGTACATTTCACTATGGTTTTTTTGGTATATTCTAAGGTTGTGCAACTGTCACCACTAATTTCAGAACATATTCACCATCCCCAAAATGAAATTCATATCCATCAAGCAATCACTCTTCATGCCCTTCTCTGCCAGCTACTGGCAACCATGAATCTACTTTCAGATTCTATGGACTTATCCATTCTGGACACTTTATATAAATGGAATCCAGAATATGTGCCCTTTGTGTCTGTCTTCTTCCACTTAGTATAATGTTTTCAAGGTTCAGGATTTTTGTTTTTATGGCTGAAAAATATTCCACTATATGGATATACTGCCTTTTGTTTATCCACTTATCAGTTGATGGACATTTGGGTTGTTTCCACCTTTTGGTTATTATAATGCTGCAAGAGCATTCTAAATGGGTTTTTAAAGATATGTATGTTTTCAATTCTCTTGAGTATACACCTACAAATGGAATTACGGGGTTGCCTTATAGAGTGCTGTGCGCTGTATACTGCACAACCCAGAGGACACCACTGATGCTGTAGCTGCAAGCTGCACAACTTACAAAAGCAGCCTTATTTGATGAGAAGGAAACTGATTTACTCTACTTACTTAAGAAGTTAAAGTTGTCATAATAAGATGTGAATTGCCTTTGATGGTAGTTTTATAAACCACATTTAAGACAAACTAACTTCTCAAGTGCTTGTCAGTGGTTAAGTGTAAATAAGACCAATGTAATATTTTCAGTCACAGTTAATATTCAATATTCCTACCATCCAGGGATTAATATTTCTACTTATGTACCACCAGCCTTCATTCCCTTCTTTCACCCTGCATCTTTCACACTGTCCTCATTAGTAGTCATACAGAAAAGAAACTAAAAAGAAACTAAAGAGAATGCAAAGAACTAAAAATGAAAATGAACAAAAAAAGAATGGCATGACACTTGGCTTCTCATTAGGAGAACTGATCTTAAAAGTTCATGGGAAGAAGGGAATGAAGAAAAGATATCACAATTTTTATTCTCTTCAGCGATTATTTTTCTATTCTAGTCCTCTATTCCTTATTATCCTAGTCACTTTTCTTAGGCAGATAAATTAAAGTTCCTTAAAGTTCACTTATAAAGATAAAGTCCACTTAAGGAAAATACACTAGTTTACTATATTTAAAAAAAGACAAAGTGTACACTTCGATCACAAGAAACTAGCCAGACGTGGCTGTTCTCATGCAGGTTCTAGATGTACCATATGAACACCCTCACAAAACATGTTTCACTAACATGGCTATCTCCAAACCTGCCACATACCTTTCCCCATTCTTCTTCTTAATTGCTTCAACTCTAAGAAATAGCAGCAAAGCTGACTATAAAGTTTATTTTTAATCTTTGAGTGTTTAAAACATGAGGACTGGAAGCCATAACTATTTTCAGATTAAGGCAATAAACACTATTTTTGAAAAATAAAACCATTAATACTAAGAAATAAAAAGTATTTGGGGAATATGAATTAAACTGAAGGGGAATGTCCCCAAATGTAAGGTTGGGTGTGATTCCAGAGTCTATACTCTGATATTAAGACAACATAACTGTCAACATCTTGTCAATTCTTAGAAATATAAGATGAAAAAAAAATGTAAGACCAAACAACAGAAACAGAAGTCTATAACTATCCCTCACACTCTCTCAGAAATACTTTCTGGCTTTTCCTTACCCCTGGTACTGGTACTTGCAATGCAGATACTAAGGCATTGCTCTGACACCTGTTCCACCTCTGTATCTTCATCTTCTAACACATAGACACATTCCTCCTAAAATGGTCAGCTCCTCAAGGAAAAGAAAATATTCTCTCACATTGCTCACATATTCATGTATAGATCCTTCTCTTCTGTGGTGGGGCTTTAAATAAGTCAAAAAGCCAAAAAGTTTTGTACAAAGAAACATTTTGGAAAACTGGGCAATCTTAGTGAAAAGCACAAATAAGATGGCACTTAAAAAAAGACTCATGAGAACAACAACAACAAGTAATCTATTTTGATCAGCAGCAAGAATGCAAACATTCACAAGTGACCCAGAGATTCAAACACAAAGAGGAAACATTTCTAGGAAGAACGTTTTGTCACAATATCTTATGAATGCTTCTCCCCTTCCCACATAATAGAATTGGGGAGAAGAGAGAGCAGCACTGCCAATTGGATCAAATTGCTGGTGGAACAAGGCGAGTGAATGTGTCTTTAGTTCTACACAGTTCTGAAAACTTCAAGACAAGAATAAATTGCATGACCCCCTGGTAACTTCCACTAGAACTTATAGGAACAAATTGTTTGCCTCAAGCTGCGTGGAATATACATTCAAATTCAGGCTCTTGAAGGAAATTATTAAGTAGAGTCATATTAGCTTTCTCTGAAGCATACTCGTTTTCAGTATTGCCACTATATAGACCAATTATGATACCTTTCCATGCTGAGAAATGATTGTTCTGCTAACACAGTTCTGGTAAGAATCAAAAGCACTACATTTTTAACCTTGGGGGATCTTTGTTATTGTTGCTCCCTTGCCAGTGCCTTCAAATGGAAAACATCTTCCATTAATCTAAATGCAAAATTTGTTTCGGCTTTCCAAAGTTACTTGAAAAATGTTAAGCACAAAGCAATAAACTTTTTATGCTCTTAAGACCACTAATGCTTTGAGCTTCATATTCATTTTGAAGAAATGAACATTTTATGGTTCACAGAGGAATAGCTACATGAATAATATCTGCGATTATAATGCATCTAGCAGAAAAAGATTAAGTTTATGTAAACTATTTAATCAGACGTGAAATTTTCTCTAGAGGATAAAAATTCTGACCTTACTTAAGTTTACTTTAAAAATACCAGGATCATGTTTCTACCAAGGGGACCCACCAATTTTTCCATTTACGTAATATAAATATTCATTACAGAAAAAAACTTAACAAGATGTACTGTAGTGACCCAAGGATGTTACAATGAACAGTCCAATATAAGACAGAGATTAAACGAGAAGAACTCCAACATGCTATGAGGCCCAAAATACTCAGTTGTTAAACTCTAACTGATGGACAACCATTTTAAGATGTCTGCCACTGCTAAAGAATAAACGGCTGCATGTGTCATGCCAAAATCTTTATGATGTATTTTTATTAAATATGGAACTAATCTTTTTTAATGTAATTTATGTATATATTTGTTAAGTTAATTTCTATGGTATTCCAAACTTGATAAATTTAATAAATAATCTATCTTTATGATACATGTCCACAGACATAAATATCACAGTAGGGTACATGGACACCACATCTGACCCTCAGTGACAAAGAATTGTCCTCATTATAAATGCAGGGGCTAACACTGTAACACTGTAGATGGGGAAAGAATGGAAACAGTGACAGACTATTTTCTTGGTCTCCCAAATCACTGCAGATGGTGACTGCAGCCATGAAATTAATTAATTGCTACTTGGAAGAAAAGCTATGTCCAACCTAGATGGCATATTAAAAAGCAGAGACATTACTTCACTGATAAAGTTCTGTTTGTTCAAAGCTATGGCTTTTCCAGTAGTCACGTATGGATGTAAGAGTTGGATCATAAAGAGAGCTGAGGGCCAAAGAATTGATGCTTTTGAACTGTGGTGTTGGAGAAGACTCTTGAGAGTCCCTTGGACTGCAAGGATATCCAACCAGTCCATCCTAAAGAAAATCAACCCTGAGTATTCATTGGAAGGACTGATGCTGAAGCTGAAGCTGAAGCTCCGATACTTTGGCCACCTGATGCGAAGAACTGACTCATGACCCTGGTGCCGGGAAAGAATGAAGGTGGGAGAAGGGGACGACAGAGGATGAGATGGTTGGTTGGATGGTATCACTGACTCAATGGACATGAGTTTGAGCAAGCTCCAGGAGTTGGTGATGGACAGGGAAGCCTGGCATGCTGCAGTCCATGGGGTTGCAAAGAGTTGGACATGATTGAGCAACTGAGCTGAACTGAACTGAACACTGTAACTCTACTGTGGCCAGTTATAAAAGAGGGGCTGTTTGGAATCATTTTAACATAGGCTGCAGCATGGAAAAATTTTTTAATTCAGTAGATCACTTGTCAAAAATTTTTTTACAATATCTTAGGAAGAGATTTCAGATACGATAACTATCAATTTTATTGCTTCATTCATAAAGCACACATTGCAAAATTAGTTTTACCTATCATACCTTTCTCAAAAGCCATACTTCAAGCAAATTTTAAACCTTTCCTTTTCTTTGATATATAAAACAAGGTTGATATGAGGAAAAAAATAAGAAACCTGAGTTCATAAAATCAACTAAGACATCAGCTCTTTAAATGAAACCTGTAAAAAACCTGTAAAAAAAAGTGTAAACCAACAAATAAGAAACTGATTATTAAAGACACTAACTACAGAATTCTAACACTTGCTTTTTGAAGGGTGTGGATTATTTAAAAAAACAATTTTTCAAAATATATTACTTAGTAAAATATTTTTAATTAAATGCACTATATCTTATGTGCTGTCTTCTGTACTGTCACTAATACAAAATTAAAAGCCTGAAAATCAAATTTGCCTTTTACTAGAAAAAGACTTGAAAATCAAAATGTTAATAGAAAAAAAAAACTATCAGCCAGACAGATGATAAGAAGAAATGAATCCTATCAAATATTATTTAGAGAACAAAATGACTATTAACACCACTCATGAACAAAGTGTTGCTCCCTAAGCCAGGATTCTGATTTCCTACTAAGCTACTCATAGTGTATTCTCTAACTCCAAAAGTCATCTATTCACACCCTTCAGGTAACAGTAATAAGAAGAACAGTAAGGGATGAGCTGGATCCAAAATTTTACTGGGTCCATTGGATCCAGCTTAGTTCATCGAAGGAATTGATATTTAAACCAATGGTTCCAATATGGTGACAGAAATGTTTTGATGAGAGTTTACATATGGGAGTACAGACGGGCTTCCCAGGTGGCACTAGTGGTAAAGAACCTGCCTTCTAATGGAGGAGACATGAGAGACACAGGTTCGATCCCTAGGTCGAGAAGATCCCCTGGAGAAGGAAGTGGCAACCCACTCCAGTATTTCTGCCTGGAAAATTCCATGGACAGAGAAGCCTGTCAGGCTACAATCTGGTGTCCCAAAGAATCAGAGACGACTGAGCACACGTATGCCGATCATACTTCAATAAAAAGAAACATGAAAAGGAAAAAAAGCCTGCTGTGGTCCAGACTCAGGACTTGTGCATGACATAAAAGGAAAGAGGTAGGGAGGGTCTGGAGGTCATAACTTTCAGGAAGAAAGGTATTTAGTAGCAGAAGTCTCTTCTGCAACTATAGGATGTATCTTGGGAGCAAAATTGTTCTGGCTTCTTTTATCACAAATAGAATGCATATTTTGCCATTTTTGTCCATTCAGAGAAGTTCACACTTGGGAAGTGTCATTACAAAGAGTTATAATACTTTTCCACACTGCTTGTAAGATGACAGAGGAAAAGAATCAGGACAGAGTGAGTTCCTGAGGGCAGCGTGCAGCAGATGAGACAACTGAGCCACCCTGGACCGCAGAGGAGCCCAGGATGGATGCTGCCACGCACCACCCCCTTGTGGAGGTGTCTCCTCATGGAGACGCCGCCCCAATCCAGAAAGCCTGCTTCACAGATTCCTGGGAAGAGAACCGGCAACCAATACTGTTGCCGTTGTTCAGTTGCTCAGTGGTGTCCAACTCTTTGTGACTCCATGGACTGCAGCACGCCAGGCTTCCCTGTCCTTCACCACCTCCTGGAGTTTGCTCAAACCCATGTCCATTGAGTCGGTGATGCCATCCAACCAATATAAAATACTGAAAAGTCCTAAAAGGGCCATCAATCTTATTGACAGAGGGTTACTCTGTCCTCAACTCTTTCAGGGATTTCTAGTCACTTTAGAGTTTACTTTATCTGTTGTAATCACATATTTGTGCTATCATGCATGATAGGTCCTGAAAATCTCTTAGAGCCAAGAACATGAATGCCATTTTGACAGCATTCTCACACAACTTAACTTGGGCCATAGCCTGGTCCCTCATGTTAGTAAGATACTCATTAGATAAATGTCCCAAAAATGAAACACTGTGAAGGTGACCCAATGAATTTCTTGCCTCCCACATGAATGAAGAATCTGTGTCTTCCTCAGCAGGCTTGAGAACTTCCTAAAAGTATTCAAAGAAGAAAACAGTAAACAGGGTCATGCTCAAAAAAATTCATCTCTAGCTCAGACATGTGTTTCTACTCCCCAGCAGCAGCTGAATCAACATCGTTCACAGAAAACAAACCAAATTATGAAAACTGTGTGCAAATGAAGCTCTCTGATGACATTTGCTGCTGCCCTGCTTAGTATTCCCTTCCTGCCTTTGCCTCACGAACACAGGTCCTCCTCGATGCCCCTTCTCGACCTCTACAGTTGTTACTGCTCAACACACTACAGCCTCAACACTGTCAAACCGTTTCACAGTGACACTGCGTCTCAGGCAATGTTAGGCCATCGCCAACAAGTAACGAGTAACCTGTGCTGACAACACATTACAGCCCTGCCATAAACAATCATCGTCTCACTGAAGCAAAATGGCGGCCAAATTAGAGCCGACTATGTAACAACATGCATAGTAAATTGGCACAGCAGCTTGCTAAACAAAATCAGGGCAGCAGCCACACACGAGACTCAGGGCAACCGTGCCGCATCGTCCCAGCTCATGCTGCCCCGAGCTGGACCAGAGCCTACCTCTGCCCAAAGAATCCCTGACGGGGAGGGTGGGGTGAGTAGGAAACCTCTGCCCCCTCTCCTGTTGTCCGCCTACCTCAGTTGCTATGCTCTCACCCTGACGAGGATGCAGGACAACGGAGCCAGATCTTTGGATTCACAGATGAGGAGCAGTGGTGTACACAGAATACAGTAGGACAGGTGGGCAGGAGGAGGGATCAGCCACGCCGTTAGAGCAGGGAGGAGAGTCTGGCCCATTATGTAAGTACAACGATTTTAAAAAAATAAAGAATAACCTCTGAAGTCAGTCAGATGGAGACTTCCCTGGTAGTCCAACGGCTAAGAATCTGCCTGCCCATGCGAGGAATGCGGGTTTGGCTCCGGGTCTGAGAAGACCCCACACGCTGCGTGGCAACTTAGTATACACTAAGTCTGCGCTCTAGAGCCCAGGCTCCCAACAGGAGAAGCCGCTGCAACGAGAAGCCTGGGCGCCGCAACTACAGAGAGCCCACGCGCGGCAACGGAGACCCAGTGCAACCGGAAATAAGTGTGGATAGATACAGGGAGTCAGAGTGAAAGAGAGGAGTGGGCATCAAAGAAGGTGAAGAACATTGACAGGGAACACAGAACAGCACAATTTCTCAGAAGGAGAGCACACATCTCATCTGGAAGACCTGACCTGAAAACAGCAGGACCCTAATTACGAGGCTGGGGGCTAACAGGGCCAGAGCTTTAAAAAGATGACTGAAGTTGAAAGGTTACTAGGAAAAAACAAACAAACAAACAATAAGGACCAAAGCAGACACCAGATACCCACCTTTCTTACAAGGAGGGGAAAACACTGCCTGTCATGGCAGGGACATGACATGAGATGTGATGTGACTCACTAAACAAAGTAAAAGCTCAGAGACCATGCTGTGGGTTAATGGCAAGGGTGATGCCCCTTCCTTATCTCTCCTCCAGATGTGAAGTCAGGGTAGATTAAAGATGCTCACAGACCCCCTCTTGCTACACCGGATGAATCTGAAAGCTGTGACAGAGAAGGCAAAGGCTCAACACACAGAAAAGGAGATAAACAGACCCAACTGGGAGGAAAACAGCAGGAGGTGGGAAGGAGGCAAATAAAATCCAAGTTGTCCCTGTAAATCCTAGGGAAAAAGGGTGGTCAACCAAGGCAATCTGTTTCCCAAGTGCCAGCACACAGGAAGTCGGACAACTCTCGTATTTCATTCGGAGGCTACCTCCTGGTACAGAGTGAGCACAAGTTTGGCAGGTCCTTGGATGGCTGGAGCAATCTGATGATGGGCCATGGAATAAGACCAGCCCTCAACCAACTATAAACCTGCCTTCAGCACTGAGGCACAGAGGGAGAAGCACAGTGTTGTCTGCGTGACCCTAGTTTCTCCTCTCAGCCCACCCTGCCACATCCACACACATCCCTTCAGAAAAGCTGAAGACAAGAGAGCCCTAGTTTATTAACCCAACATACTGCAAATCTAATTAAAAGTCAAATACACAATACTCTCTTCAAAATCCAAATGTTCTTTACAGAAACATCAAGGAGGAAGGGAGCAGAGCCGAATGGCCCCATGAAGGTAATCAGAATTCATCTTCAGGGACTCGTACCAATTACTTGCAGCTCATTATCAGTGCTCTGTGTAGTAGGGGAACACCTAGAGACCACATCATTAGCGTCCTACACATTCATTATGCCACAAATGGAAACACCATAACAAAGCAACCCTGGTGTTCAGGGAAAGATAAGGTTTCAGTCCCCAGTTCCAGAACACTTAAGTCTATTCAAGTTTTCAGCAAAAATGTTGTTGAACCTGGGGGAAGATGCAGGCTGGTTCTTTCTGCATAAAACCATAACCTAATAATTAATAAAATTGAGTGTTACTTTTTTTAATATAAACAATTGAAAGTCTCAAAAACTCTTGGACAATGGTTTATGCTCACCTCTTTAGTTTTGACAACACAAGGTAAATGGTGCTTTTGATAAGAATGATTTAATATGCATGAAAACAAATAATCAAATTAGCTATAAAAAAGCTCTGTCTCTTTCCATAAGCCAGCTGAAATGAAGAATAAAATCTTCCAAAGCAAAGCTAATAAAACAATAAAGAGGAAGAAGTTAAACTGTACAAAGTGAGCTTTTGAAGGATATTATCATGAAATCACTTCTGGAAAGAAAAATTCTTCCCACATCAGCCAAAGTTATAAAACACATCTGAGGGAAAGTCTTGCCTGCCAAAGCGGGTAGGCATTGAACTTATTTATTTGCAGGGCTTTGGTTTGGAATGCAAATGTCAGAAAGAACATCACAGGAAGAGGAGAAATGGAAAAGGGAAGATTATTTGTTTTGTCATTTAAATTCTTTTTTATTTTAGTCTTTAACCATTTCTTTTTAAAGGCCTACAAAGTGGTTTCCAGTTCAGAATACCCACTATATTCACTTGTGGGATTCCCAAAGACAGGTGAAGGGGGTCAGGTCCCACTGAGTCCAGCTCAGCCACACTCTTTTCTGAGTTATGAGCATTGGTATGCTAAGAGGGAGAGGGTCAAGACCCTTGCGACCAAAACACCACAAACCAGTTTGAGGATTGGAAGCACACATAGGTTGAGACAGTATAGGAGGCAAAAGTATAACTATCCCATTATGTTGCTATCTGCTCATTTAATTCAATGAATAGAGAAGAACCATTTATCTGTGAGAATACTCTGCTGGGGAAGATATAATAAAGGTAACATGTTTGTGGAACTTGTTCTTAAGAAGCTTACAAACTAGCAAAGTAGTACATGAAGTCAGAAGAGAAAAATAAAGGAAAGCTTTGCAGAAGCAATAGCTTTTGAAGCATCTGACCCCCCAAAAAAAACTGTGACAGTGGAACAAGTACAAATGGAAGGTATCTGACACAGCATGGAGCAGAGAGCAAGTCAGAGAACCAGGAAAGCACTGGGTGCTCAGGAAGAACAGTGGATGATTAAATTTGGTTGTATCAGCAGTTCTCAAACTCGATCAGGTTACAAAGCACCTGAATTCATGATGCTATCTGCAAAACAAGAAGCTATTTGTAGAGCTTTATAGAATAATGAAATATTAATCCCTCTTAAGAAGGAAGAACAATCTAATCTATGTTTAAAAGCATATGCACAAAGACTAGAATGGAAGAAATAATTTAAATTACATTAACGTTTACACTTTCTATTTTACTGGGCAGAAAACACAATTACTTGACTTTTATCAAGAAATATTTTGGTTCTGGTTGCAGAGCACTGATGAGCAGGAACACATCTATTTCCAGCTTGGTGCCATGGGAGATTATGTTACCAAACTTAATCTTCCATTGAATGCAATGACAAAACTAAATAAAATGAAATTTAAAATACCCTTCTAATCTATATCTGTGGCCAGATAATAAGCAATATTCAAGCCAAAAATAAAGCAAAGAGAGGAAAACAAAAAAGATTCTAGTTTTTGCCTTAGAAATATTTTACCAACCTGAGTTGAAATTTAGCCTTGGTTTTAGGTCCTCATAAATCTAGGGATTAAGAAAAAGGCACAGGGCCGACCTGCAGCAAGAAATCTAACCAGAGACTTCCCGTCAGAGCTGGCCATGAAAGACCCACACATTCAGTGCCAGGTGAACTAGAAATGAGCTATTTTCCCCTTTGAGTAAATTTAATGAAAATTTACCATCTCAAATTTTACTGTGAAGGAAAAAAATACTCATTTGATTATTCATAATGACAGGTTAACCCTCATAGAGATTTAAAGTCTTAATTTACATGTAGTGGTCTGAAAAACCTCAATCCAAGATTATAAAGAGGTCCCACATACTGGCAGTTCTGACAAAGGAGTGAAAGAATCAAATGCCTGCTAAAGCCACCTTTATTCCAAGTATCAAAGAATTCTTATAAATAAAGTCCAGGAAACGTAAGCAACTCACAATCAATCATCAAACATGTAAGGAAACAAAATAAAACGCCTTGAGTGAAAGCTTATGATACAATGAACAGATACATGAATCAAGATTAATACTTCAGATATTAGAATTTCAAACAAAGAATTTAAAATAAGTATGTTTAAATTAAAAAAAAAGAATCTTAAAAAGAGAATAGTTTTGAAAAAGAGGATTGCTTTTATGGTTCCCAGGATGAAGGTAGAGTGGATATAAAATGATCTCTTATAATGCCAGGAAGTAGAAGAGTGCTTAAAACAATAATATGAACGCAAGGACACAGAGGTTGGTTTAAATGCATGTACCACTTGGTCAAATCTGGGACAATTTTACTAAAACAAAGTATAAAACTGTTGGAAAAAATGGGAATCTATAAATTCATACTGACTAAATTTTAAAAAGGTAAAAACACAGCTCTTACTTATATTAAAATACTCAAGACTGGAAGCTTTGGAAGGAGTGATAGAATTTTTTTTTTTTAAATCATCATTCTATAACCATCCTGGTAAAGACCAGATAAGGCAAGAATCATTAATAAATGTTAAATAATGGTAGAAATTTTGATGTTGAACAAGCTACTTGAATGATCTCAGAGTGTTTCCCAGAGATTGCTTATTAGTACCAGGGATGAAAAACACAGTAATTATACAGTGGAAAAACTGGAAAACACCTTGACTGGGTAATAAAAGCTATCACCAATGAGGGACAGATGGATATTATAGGTCTCCAGATATAATACTCTGAGACAGGAGCATCACTTATGTAGCATCCTAGCCAAGAAAGCATAATTTCAATATAACTATGATCATCAGATCAGGCAAGCCCCAAAGGAGAAACAGTTTACATCAGAAAAAGGGGTGGGAAAGGAGAGAAGGACAGTATTCTTTAAAAAACGCCAGTGTTAAAAGACAAGATCACAGAAAGGTTCCAGATTAAAGAAAGTGAAAGAGAGACAACGAGATGGAATGCTTGACCCCATACTGTATCTTGTATAGAGTGGAAAAGAATGCAATGAAGAATAATATTAGGGACTTCCCGGGTGGCCCGATGGTTAAGTCTTCATGATTTCAATGCAGGGGGTGTGGGCTCTATCCCTGGTTGGGGAACTAAGATTCCACATGATCTGTGGCACAGCAAATTAATTAATTAAATAAAGATACAATTTTTAAAAAAAGAATTCGGTTAGGTTAACTAGCAAAATTGGAATACAAACAGTAATTAGACAAAAGTATTGTAAAAATGTTTTATTTACTGAAACTGATAATTATACTGAGATAATGTAAGGGAACAGTCCTATTCTTAAAAAATATAAACTGAACTACTTAAGGCAAAATGTTGTAATCTATGCAATGTAGCCTCAGGAAAAAGCATGTATGAGAGAGAAAAAGCAAATAATAACGCAGGATAAAATGACAACTGGTATATCTGAGTAAGACATGCAAAAGGAAATTTAAACCTAGATGCACCACAGTTAAGGTTTAGAACACAAAAACCAATATAAAGTCTTAAAAGAAGGAAGAGGAAAAAAACACTGCATCCAGTGAAACAAATAAATACCAGATATTTCAACCACAAAAGTACAGAATTTTGAAGATACTAGAATTACGTCCTCAATACGCCAAATGAAGAATGACAACCTAACATTTAATACAATACAAAGTATCTTTCCAGTTAAGGGACTCTCAACCAAGTACACAGGATTGGGCAGAATGAAAATGATCCAAGATAGAGAGTATGAGATGCAAGGAAAAATGAAGGGTATAAAATGGGGAAATATAAGGTCAAATCTAAAAAAGCAATAGCTATGGTATAATTTTTTTAAATAATAAATACTAAAAAAAATAATCAATACTCAATAGTAATGATGAAGATGGTGGTAATAATTGCTGGGGCTAAACAACAGAATTAAGATATAATGTAGGAAAAAAGAATGAGGATGATGAGATTAAGCATTCAAAGTTTCCTACATTAATAAATATCTTTCTTCTACTTCTAAATGACTTTAGATTTTGGTAAGTTCCTATAAAATTTGCAGAGTTACCACCAAAAGGATTGAAATAGTGCATGTAATTTCTAAAATAACTGAGAGGAAAATGAAATGAGAAAAAAAATAATCAACTCAGAGCAAATCAAGGAATTAGAGGAAAAAGAAATATAGAAAAGGCAGAAAAAGAAAGCATAGAAAGCATAAAATAAATCACAAATTTATCAGTAATTACAATGAATGTAAATGGACAAAAAACTGCAGTAAAAAAAAAAAGAAAGAGATTATCAGATCAGATTGGCATAAAAAAATCAAAGTATGCAGTGCTTTAAAGAGTGGTCCTAAGAAGACAAAAGACTCACAAGTAAAAAGGTTTTTCTTTTTTTTTAAAATCAGAGAAATAGCAACTAGAAGTATGCTGTTGTACCTACAATAAAATCAGGCTAAAAAGATTTTAAAGTAAAATAAAATTCTGTAGATTAAAAAAGCCATCAGAATAATAAAGTATTCAATACCTAAGTAGGACCTAAGATTTCTAAAAATAATGCAATGTTACATAACCTCAAGAAAAGAAATATACTATATGGTAAAATTTGACAGAACCACAATCCACAATTAAGCTGGGAGATTTTAATACACCTCTTCTTAGTAGTTGATGTATCAGTCAGAATAGTAAGTACTAATATATATGTAATTTCAGTAACAAAATCAACATGCTTGATTTTGTTGTTGTTGTTTACTTGCTAAGGTGCATCCAACTCTTCTGCAACCCTGTGGACTGTAGCCCACCAGGTGCCTCTGTCCATGGGACTCCCCAGGCAGGAGTACTGAAGTGGGTTGCCATTTCCTTCTCCAGGTCATCTTCCCAACCCAGGAATTGAACCTGCAACTCCTACACTGACAAGCAGATTCGTTACATGAGCTATCTGAGAAGCAAATACTTGACTTACTGTACATATAAATAACACTAAATTCAGTAATTTCAGGATATGTATGTGTATTTTTTCAAATTCTCACAGATTATTTAGGAAAATGAACAATATACTGAACCATTAAGTCTCAACAAATTACAAAGGATTAGCATTATATTAACTATGTTCCTAGTAAAAGAAAAGAAGAAAATCTAGAGAACTGCCATATATCTGAAATCAAGAATATACTTTAAATGTACATGAAAGAAGGAATCATAGGGAAAATAGAGTTTTAATTAAATAACAAAATGTAACATATAAAAATTTGTGAACTGAAGCTAAAGCAGTACTCAGAAATATTTACAGCTTTAAGCATGGGGAACAGTGTGGAAATTCCTTAAAAAACTGGAAATAGAACTGCCATACGATCCAGCAATCCCACTGCTGGGCATACACACCAACGAAACCAGAACTGAAAGAGGAACGTGTACCCCAAAGTTCATCACAGCACTGTTTACAATAACTAGGACATGGAAGCAACCTAGATGTTCATCTGCAGATGAATGGATAAGAAAGCTGTGGTACATATACACAATGGAATATTACTCAGCTATTAAAAAGAATGCATTTGAATCACTTCTAATGAGGTGGATGAAACTGGAGCCTATTACACACAGTGAAGTAAGTCAGAAATAAAAACACCAATACAGTATATTAATATATATATATATATATATATGGAATTTAGAAAGATGGTAACAATGACCCTATATGCAAGACAGCAAAAGAGACACAGATGTAAAGAACAGACTTTTGGATGCTGTGGGAGAAGGCGAGGGTGGGATGATTTGAGAGAATAGCATTGAAACATGTACATTC
Source organism: Odocoileus virginianus (assembly GCF_023699985.2). Classification (NCBI taxonomy): domain Eukaryota; kingdom Metazoa; phylum Chordata; class Mammalia; order Artiodactyla; family Cervidae; genus Odocoileus; species Odocoileus virginianus. Next base: position 29,111,967 of record NC_069706.1, read on the forward strand.
CCACATGTGAAATAGATCACCAATCCAGGTTCGACCCATGAGACAGAGTACTCAGGGATGACCCTGAGGGATGGGTGGGGAGGGAGGTGGGAGGGGGCTTCAGGATGGGGGACGCATGTACACCCATGGCTGATTCATGCCAATGTATGGCAAAAACCACTACAATATTGTAAAGTAATTCGCCTCAAATTAAAATAAATTAATTAAAAAACATAAAAATGTGAAAAGGCTAAAGATGAACGAACTATGCAGTCATCTCAAAATTAAGGGGACAAAGAAAACAAAACCTAATGAGATTAGAAAACAGGGACAAAAACTAAAATTTAAAAAAAAAAACCACATATAGTAGAGTATATAAACAAAGAGGAAAATACACAAGGTTCTTCCAAAGTTGGTTCTTTGATGGGCTACAAGAGCTCTTGCTAAATTGTTAGCAAAAATAATCAAGAAAGACAAATAAACAAAAAACATAAATAGAGGAAATAAAAAAACAAATAAGAGGAAATGGATGAGGAGAATTAATTATAAAGCAGTAACTGTTAAAACAGTAAGAGGGTATTTAAATTATTTAATAAATTTGAAAGCCTCAATGAAAATGGAGATATTACTATAAATATAAGACAATAAAACTGATGCAAGAAGCAATAAAACATTTGAATGAAATTTTAACAAAGAAAGAAATATTTTTTTAATAAAAGCTTTCTAAAGAAATTCTACTCTTAGAAGGTTTAAACCAGGAGTTGCCCAAAGGCAAAAGTTAGAACTGGACATGGAATAATGGACTGGTTCAAAATTGGGAAAGGAGTACATCAAGGCTGCATATTATCACCCAGCTTATTTAACTTATATGCAGAGTACATCATGAGAAATGTTGAGCTGGATGAAGCACAAGCTGGAATCAAGATTGCCGGGAGAAATATCAGTAACTTCAAATATGGAGATAATACCACCCTTATGGCAGAAAGTGAAGAAGAACTGAAGAGCTTCTTGATAAAAGTGAAAGAGGAGAGTGAAAAACTCTTCTCTTAAAACTCAACAGTCAAAAAACTAAGATCATGGCATCTGATCCCATCATTTCATGGCAAATAGATGGGAAAACAATGGAAATAGTGACAGACTACTTTCTTGGGCTCCAAAGTCACTATGGATGGTGACTGCAGCCATGAAATTAAAAGACACTCGCTCCTTGGAAGAAAAGCAAAGACAAACCTAAACAGCATATTAAAAAGCAGAGACACTATTTTGCTGACAAGGGTCTGTATAGTCAAAGCTATGGTTTTTCCAGTAGTCCTGTATGGATGTGAGAATTAGGCCATAAATAAGGCTGAACACCGAAGAACTGATGCTTTTGAACTGTGGTGTTGGAGAAGACCCTTGAGAGTACCTTGGACAGCACAGAGATCAAAGGAGTTCATCCTAAAGGAAATCAGTCATGAATATTCGTTGGAAGGACTGATGCTGAAGCTCCAGTACTTTGGCCACCCGATACAAAGAGCTGACTCATTGGAAAAGACCCTGATGAAGGGAAAGACTGAAGGTAGGAGGAGAAGGGGACGACAGAGGATGAGATGGTTGAACAACATCACAGGCTCAATGGACATGAGTTTAAGCAAGCTCTGGAAGATGATAAAGGTCAGGGTTGTCTGGCGAGCTGCAGTTCATGGGGTTGCAAAGAGTCAGACACAACTGAGCAACTGAACTGAAAGTGGCCAGTCATCATTTTTGTGAATAAAGTTTTATTGGAACCCAGCTACACTCATTCATTGTTTATTGCCTATGGCTGCTCTCACAATACAATGTGAGAACTGAGGACCTGAAACAGAGAGCATGTGGTTCACCGAGTCTAAATTATTTACTATCTAGTATTGTACAGAAAAAGACTGACAACCTTCAGCTTTGAAAAGTAAATTCTATAACACCAAATGCAGAAAAAATTCCATTCTGAAACTCAAGTTTTATTAAGTGAATATAGTCTTGATAATAACCTTCACAAAGACCATTTGAGGGAAAAAATAACAAAACAATTTTACTCATAGATGAAAAAGTCCTCAATGAAATGTCAGAAAACTGAATCCAGCACTGTATAAAAAAATGCATCATTATCAATTTCAGTTTAACTGAGGAATTACAGATAGATTTAACATTAGAAAATCTATTATTGTATTTTATTAAGCTAACAAATTAGGAGAGAAATCTTATCATTTCAATAGATGCAGAAAAAGTATAATAAAATTCAACAGCATTCATGACAAAAATTAAATCTTACCAAACTAGAAATAGAAGGGAACTTCCTTAATCTGATAAAGATTATCTGAAAACAAAAAAAAGCAAAAACTGCACACTTTATTTAATGGGAAATGGAAAGTGCTTCCTTTAAGATTAGGGATCTTGCTATCAAGATTTCTGTTTGTCATTTTACTTAATGTCCTAAGTAAAGAGATAAACTAAGGAGAAAAAATAAAAGATTAGAGATGAAACAAAACTGTCATTATATACATATGAGATGACTATGCACATAGAAAATCCAGATGAAGCTGCAAGAAGCTTATCAGTAAGTTTTATAAGGTTACTAGATTCAAAATCAATACACAAAAATCAAATGCATTTTTACATAACAGCAATTAACTTTACAATATGTAAATTTTTGGTCCTATAACATATATAACATGAAATTTATAATTTCAACCATTAAACCTTACAGTTCAGTGGCCTTAAAGCTGTTAACAGTGTGGTGGAACTATCACAATCATCCAACTCCAGAACTTCAAGTCCACTAAACAATAACTCCCATTCCTTCCTCCCCAGCCCCTAAGAACTAGCATTCTAACTTTCTGTCTCCATGAATCTGGCTACTCTAGCCACCTTATACATGGGAAATCATACAGAATTTGTCCTTTAGTGACTGGTTTCTTTCACTTAGTATAATGTCCTCAAGATTCATCCATGTCACAGGCTATGTCAGAATTTCCTTTTTTAAGGTTGAACAATATTCTGTTATATAGAGACACCACATTTTGTTTATTTATTCATTAGTCAATGGACATTTGGCTCTTGTGGCTTTTGGTGGACTGTGAATAGTACCGCTATGAACACTGGTATACAAACACCTATTCAAGTTCTTGCTTTCAATTCTTTCGGGTATATACCCAGAAATGGAATTGTTATAGGGGGCTTTCCAGATGGCTCAGTGAGTAAAGAATCCACCTGCAATGCAGGAGAAACAGGTTCAGTCTCTGGGTTGGGAAGATCCTCTGGAGGAGGGCATGGCAACCCACTCCAGTATTATTACCTTGAGAATCCCATGGACAGAGGAGCCTGGCAAATTACAGTCCCCAGGATCACAAAGAGTCGAATACAATTGAAGCGACTAAGCATGCATGCATCCATGTACAGAACTGTTATAAATGTAGTATTTTCAAATATTATTTGTAGTAGCATTAAAAAACCAAGTACCTGTGAATAAATGTAATGGAAATGTGCAAGTATATTATAAAGAAACATACAGAGAAAATCATAAAATTTCATGGAAAGCCAAAAACTTTTAAATAAAGGAACAGAGACATTATACTCTAGGGTTGGAAGAAACAATATTATAAAGAGGTCAATTCCTTCTAAATCATTCAATAGGTAATGCAATTATAATGAAAATACAACATATTTTCAAGATGTAGGACTTGATAAGCTGATTCTAAAGTTTACATAGCAGAACAATGAGCCAAGAATCACTAGGACATGCCTGAAAAATAGTATGTATATATGTGCATGTGGTGTGGGGAGGGACTTTGTCTTAAAAGACAAAAAATACTGCTTAAAAGTTACAATAATTAAAGCAATATAATGTTACTATATGAATAAAGTGACTAATGGAAAACAAACCTATGTAAATTTGGAGACTCAATTTACAACAGAGTTGGTCCTCAGATCACTGAGAAATGAACAGATTAATACATTTTGGTACTAGATATGCTTCATGATATGGAGAGAAATGAAACTGAACTTTTATCTCATACAATACACAAAATTAACTCTGTATGGAAAAATTAAATGTGAGAGATAAAACTAGAACACTTTAGATAATACTATAAAAGGATTTTAGGGCCTCTGAGTAGAGAAGAATTCTTAAAATGAGATACAGAAAATACAAACTATACAGAAAAAGTAACAAATTCAACTAATTTAAAATTAAGAATTTCTATTTATCAGAAGACACCATAAACAGAATGAGTAAAGAAGTTACAATCTAGGAAATGATTTGTAACACAGATTACTCTAAAGTATTAGTGATCAAGATATGCAAAATACTCTTAAAACTGAGTAAGAGAAAGTCCAACATCAAAACAAAAGCATGGAGAAAAGATGCAAAAAAGCATTCTCAAAGGAGGAAATGAGAACAGGCAAAAAAGTTAAAATTAAAACCACAACAATGTTGTTAAACACACACAAGATACTATTCCATACCCATCCCACTGGCAAAAACTTAAAAGTATGTAAATCCATGGCTGATTCATGTCAATGTATGACAAAAACCACTACAATATTGTAAAGTAATTAGCCTCCAACTAATAAAAATAAATGGGGAAAAAAAAAGTCTGACAGTTAAGAGTGTTGGTAAGAATGTAAAATAACTGCAACACATTTATACTGCTAGTGAGAGTGGAAATTGGTACAATTAATTTGGAAATCAACTTGGTATTATCCACTAATGTTGGTCATGTACATACCCTAAATTGCAACAACTCAAATCCTAGGTAAAGATCAAGAACATGCAAAGAATAGTCATACAGCATTATCTGTTATAACTCAAAACGGAAACAACCTCTCTTGTTCACTGTTGGTCAACAGAGAATTTGTACACTGCTATAATGACGCACACTGTAACAGTACTTTGGCCACCTGATGTGAAGAGTCGACTCGCTGGAAAAGACCTCGATGCTGAAAGACTGAGGGCATGAGGAGAAGGGGGTGACAAGAGGATGAGTTGGACAGCATCAACTCAATGGACAAGAGCTTGAGCAAACTCTGGGAGCCAGCAAAGGACAGGGAAGCCTGGTGTGCTACACCTCCCATGGGGATGCCAAGAGTCATACACAACTGAGCGCCTGAACCACAGACAGGGACACAATGGGACACGGCGGTGGCAAGGAAAACGAATGTGTCACAGCTACAAAGAACAACATTGCTGACTCTCAGGAACTAAGGAGCAGAAAAACTGCAGAAGTGATTCCATTTCCATAAAATTAAAGACAGGAATTGTTGTTCAGTGATACAAACATAAACTGTAAGGAAACAGTTACTGGAAGTGATTCATTTAAAGTATATGGTAAATCACTGTTTACTGTCAAAGAATTGGAATGGTGGATACAGTATTATTGCCAGTTTCCATCTTGACTCTATAATCTAGTCTAAGAGTACTACATTATTAGCAGTGCCCTGTTACCAAATTCTTCAAGAGTCAGGATTTGCCAACCTGGATAAAGTTACTGTGTCAAGTTTTCAAAAAAAAAAAAGAGAAAACAACACAAAACATGACTCTCCTAGGTTGTGTGCTTATTTTTAACAACTAAGTTTAAGGTTTCTGAACGGTTTAAGGACAAAGATCAAAATGTCTCTCCCTTATACTGAAAATTCACCACTTTTTTATAAGGTCTAAGTGGCTGTGAATATAGGTAGCACCCATGCAGGATCATATTAGAATGAAAAAGCTGTAAGAAACCTATCAGTTGCATCAAGTGGTGACAACATTCACATGACATCAGTTTCTGCTGCCCCTCAGTTACTCAAGAAATTGTTAAAAGTGGTTATTTTAGAGAAATGAGACATTTAAGATCCTAAAGAACTGAGCACTTTGACCACTAAATCCTTCAGGACTAGACTCCTGTGAGATGCTATAACAGAGAACAAAGAATTTTCCTACAACATGAACATGGACAGGTTGGGTTCGATTCATTTTAAAAGGTAGTTTAAACATTCTGGATGGCATTATTGAATTCTATAAGAATCTCTGTAGCTTAACTTCTGAAACAAGTTGATTTTAACAGAGACTTCTTAATAATATGAAAGTAGGCTTATGCTATTAGGGTAAGTGAAAAATGGAGAATATAGCATCTAAAGTAATATTTACAATATGATCTGGGTAGAGTATGAACCCTACTGTGTAAGGAGAAATAGAAAGATCAGGAGGTAAAATGGGAAGGGTTAACCAAGGAGAATGAAGGAACACTAGGTAACTTTTTCTTCTCTATGTGCTCAGTTGCCTCAGTCATGTTCGACTCTTTGCGATCCCACGGACTGCAGCCCACCAGGCTCCTCTGTCCATGGGATTCTCCAGGCAAGAATACTGGAGTAGGTTGCCATTTCCTCCTCTAGGGTATCTTTCCAACCCAGGGACTGAACCCAAGTTTCTTGTATCTCCTGCATTGGCAGGCAGATTCTTTACCATTGTGCCACCTGAGAAGCCCCAAAATATAAGGGGAGGTTCAATCTAATGACTCAAAAGTCAACTGAAGGTCATGAATTTATAACAATCTTCATTACAAGTCTCAGTCCATCAAAGGAGCCAACTCTTAATAAAGAGTACACATACTGGGTAGAAATGATTTGTGGCATCATCCTTTGGTCGATGAATCAAAGGGAGGCAATGTCTCTAGAAGGTCATATTAATTGCTTCCCAGTTATCTCAAGAATGGACTGTGCTGTATGTGATTGCCTTGGGATAGGTTACAATAGTACCGGGAGGAACAATGTATTTCTCTTTCAGAACCGACTCACTACTTTCTTTCAACCACAGTCAGGTTGAGACTGGATAAGACCTGAATATGGTATAGAGAAGTCTAGGGTGGAGTTCCTGCAAGCCTAGATTTCTCCACAGTTATCATGTATTGAAATAATGAAGGAACTCGGAAGTTCCTAAAATAATACCTCCAAGTCTATTTTTTCCGAGCTGAATCACGACTATTGCCTGATGAACCTCCAGAGAGACACAGAACAGCACAAAAGCCATCTAACCATTGATTAGAATCAATTGTGTGTTTGGTACATATATGCATGCACACTAACACAGTCTCACCCTTCTCTCCTTTTTTTTTTAAGGAAAACTAATTATGGAACCCTGGCTTGAGGCTGTAATTTTGTAGAAGATGCCAGCATAGTTGTTTTCAAGTTAAAAAAAAGTTGCACTTTTGTACTCAGAGACCTCTTGTTTTAATTTATGCAAAGCTTAAAACATTTTGTTAGGCCTGAGTGAGACCATCTGTGCAAGAAATAAAGGATGCCTAAGGGTAAAATAGGCAAGAATAGTAATGCTGAATGTGTGGAGGGCGGCAGGCAGCCTACGGATTTTGCAACTACTGCTGTGACCTTTACTACTTTAGAAAGAAACAAGAGTAATTTCCATATATTGGCTCCTCTAGAAAAAGCCTGGCATTCCTCCCCTCTTGCACTTTCTTTTTTTCCTCATTCCTTAATAATAAGAAGTTGGCAAAGCAGACCTTACAAAGAAAACTACAGCCAGTTTGAGAATCATGCTTTCACACACACACACACACACACACACAACACAGTGAGACAATTTGAGGGGAAAGAGACTAATAAGATGTAGGGATACGAAACCAGGATGTATGAGATGAACTCAGAAGAAACATGATAACTATCTAAAATACTGGAGGAGTTATCAAGTAGAAGGAAGGAATGAAGAAAGGTATTACATGTGGAAATACTGGTATGCCAGGCACTTGCAAAGGGCATCCATATTTAATTTTATTTAATGTAAACATGTTGCCTGATTTTATAACCCCAGAAAGTAAAAGAGGGACCAACAGAAAAGATATAAGACAGAAGGGGAAATACGGATAGGAGATGGTTGGTATGGAAGTCAAGTGGAAGAGCGAGAGAACCAAAGACGGAATTGGTGACCTCTGAAGACAACAGACTGGCCGCCCCTGGCAATGCTCTAGTCTTGACTGGATGACTGCTTGCCTTGGAGCCTGTCTGAAAGAATGGGGTGCGAGTTTCACACTCTTCCCAGTCACATAATCTTGGTCTATGAAGTGAGGAGGTTTACAGGTTGGGTGAGAAGCCACTGGCATCATCTGTTCTGGAAATTGCGGGAGTGGGGGCCTGTGTCAGGTCACTTTAACCAAAGACACCTACAGTACCTACACTTACACTGTGTCTGCCTCGACTCCCTTCCTGAGTGCCAGCCTCGGGAGAGAAGAAGGGCGACTGTCCTTGCTGAGCTACCCTGAGGCTCCAGACCAACGGCTGTACCGCACCCGAACTGAGCAAGAGGTTTGGACAGAAGAACAGGGTAAGTCAGGCTCCTACAGCTTCAGCTGAATGCAGAAAGCATCCTGAAAGGAGCATTCCTCCTCCCTGCAGCCCTGCCATCTCCAGCTCGCTGGGTACCACTTTAACCCAGGTGTGTTAGAGCAGCCTCTCTCTGTAAATCAAAGCTTTTTTTCAGAGACAGCAACATTAGTCTTTAAAATGATGGCTTTTTTTCCCTATCACTCTGAAATTAACATTACAAAGGCCTGACCTTATGTGCATTAAGTATTCCCCAAAGGAGCACAAGAATATTTTGTGAGTTTGTTCATATTGCATATCTTTCTTTTGATTACCTTTGGGGCTTATTAAGAAATCCATGCTTCTCCCCCCTCCCATTTTTCTTACAGGGGTCCCACAGGGGTTTGGGATGAAGGAATGGAGAAAGAACCCAAACCAAGGGTGTAATAGTTACATCAAAGCCTAAAAGGCTTTTATTTACCAAAAGAAAGGTTTTAAAAAAAATACTTCAAAAAAGTAATAAGCACTTTTATCTAGGGGATATATTTACAGCAAAATTATATACAGCTACAGTGTATGGCTAAAAATAAGACCTTTTATATCAAACTTCTTAGGGCATAGAATTAGCTTTAAAACAAAGATAAGTATGTAGTGATAAAGCACTCAATGTCCTAAAAATCAAAATGATATGTGCTATTTTGTCCCATTATACACCATTATTCTATGACCGTGGTCCAGAATCTTAACATATAAACCAAAATGGATAAGGGCAAATGTGCATCAGAGGGGACTGTTGCTTATAAAGACATCATCTAGGAGAAAAGAATCCAGGAATTCAGCACCATAAATCTACATTGTAATCAAGAACTGTTGTTGCTTTGTTGTTTTCAGTTGCTAAGTCATGTCGGAATTTTCTGTGACTCCATGGACTGTAGACCGCCAGACTCCTCTGTCTATAGGGTTTCCCAGGCAAGAATACTGGAGCGGCTTGCCTTTTCCTTCTCCAGGGGATATTCCTGACCCACAGATAAAACCCGCATCTCCTGTATTGGCAGGTGGGTTCTTTACCACTGAGCCACCTGGGAAGCCCAATCAAGATCTAGAGGATGCCAAGACACCTAGCTGGGAAGCCTTCCTCTAATTATCCAGGCAGGCATGCTATGTGGACAAGGCCCCTGACACTATAAGTTATCCAATGCCATGGGGCTGGGGGTCATTGTTAAATATTTCCAGACAGACAGGACTTAACCTTGGATTCAGACCACCTCACTCCTCTTCAAAACCCAAAGCAGATACCCAAAGTCCTCAAGCTTCCCAAGTCCTCAAGCTTCTTTCTCTGAAGCATAAGCTTTGACTTCTCATTTCACAGTCCTGAGTGAAAAGATAATTTAAATAGGAAACCATTTCACTGAAATTTTTGCTTTTATAAACATTACATAGACTTAAGCAAGAAGGAAGAAAACTAAACATTCATAATCCTATGAATTAAAAATAGTCACTGTAAATGTTTTGATGTCTTTCCAGAGCTTTCTTTGCATACAGATAGTTATTTTTTCAAATTAAGTTACCATGTTGTGCATGCTATATAAAACCAGAGGGTAGTATGTTCAATACCAAAAATGAAAGTAAGTCCTGAGCAGATGAACTAAACATGGGCTCGAGATGGGGAGACAGAGGGTGGAGACTAACATCAATAAGCATGGTTTCTAAAATGATGTAAGTGATACTGGATGAGCAGGAGGAGGGAGCACAGTGGAGCCCCTGGGCCTTGTTCTGTACTCAATTCACTCCTTCTGCTCCCAAGATAGTACATGCACTGCCATCACGTATGTAGCACCTTCCAAAGGCCAGGCACGTTACAACAGTCACATGAAAACCATGTGACACAAATATTATTAAACACTATTGTTTTATTATAATCAAGGAAAACTCAGACTTGAAGAGTTAAGAAACATTCCCAAAGAGTTAAACGGTGGTTCAGGGAATAATCACATCCAAAAGTATCTAACATCAAAGCCAATGCTACTAGTTTATCAGGTTGCATCCATTGTACCCAGGGCTCCGGAAGATCCACTCTAGAACTCAGCTGTGTTGCATTAAATCTCTTTCTCTGGATGAGCACCTGTACTCCTAGGCCACTCCGGTCAGGAGATTCTGGCTGTTAGGAAGAGCAGAGTCACTCCAGACAGCTCAGGCAGCCTCTACGGACTATATCAGTCCTGTGCCATCTCTTATTCTGCATTCATGGCTCTGATTATACTGTTCAGTGACTCGTTAATCCCATCTGGCCCTATAATCCCTTTCTCACCACTATCTACCCCAGGCTGTTGTTTAGTCACTAAGTCATGTCCAGCTCTTTGCAACCCCAAGGACTGTAGCCTGCTAGACTCCACTGTCCATGGGATTTCTCAGGCAAGAAAACTGGGGTGGGTTGCCATTTCCTCCTCCAGGGGGCCTTCCAAACCCAGGGATCGAACCTGCATCTCCTGCATGGGCAGGTGGATTCTTAACCATCGAGCTACCTGGGAAGCCCCTACTTACCCCACGGTACCACTTAACATTATGTGCTTATGCTCCACTTCCATAGCTAAATGTATGTAGACAGCAGGGGCAGGGTTCAGTATTTCCTCCATTCTTGGGTACATTGCATTACAGACAGTAGATCCTCAATAAATACTTTTTTTTTTTCCAGAATCCCAGAGGAGTATGGTTCATGGAACGACTCTTTCCATCAATTTCCAAAACTTACGTCATGGGGTTGGTTCTACATAAACTCTGTACATAGGGAAGGAGAAAGAGATGGAAGTTTTTTTAAAAAAAATTATTCCTCTTCATTTTCCAAACTATTGAAGATAATTGAAAAATCATCTTCTTCAAAGACAAATTAAGAACTAGAGTAGGTACTGTGTGCACGTGTTAGTCACTTCAGTCGTGTCTGACTCTTTGCGACCCCATGGACTATGGCCCACTAGGCTCCTCAGTTCATGGAATTCTCTAAGCAAGAAGTGGGGTGGGGTAGACATTCCCTTCTCCAGGGGATCTTCCTGACCCAGGGATCGAACCCAAGTCTCCTACACTGCAGGCAGATTCTTTACCGCTGAGCCACCAGGGAAGCCCATGGTAGATACTAGGGCCTGGTGAAGAGAGGAGTTAGGGAGCCCAGGAGAATTATTTCACCTGCCCAGGCATCGAAGCTGGAGAAGGCACTGGAGATGGAGAGAGGTCGAGGGCTTGTGGAAAACTGAAGGGAGGTGAGGAAGGAAGTTCTGGAAACTCAGATAAAGGTCACCGAAGAGTATCTGGACAAAGAAACATCAGGAATCTCCATCATATGAGTAACTGCCTTTTTCCTGCCAAATTCCCTCTGCCAATGAGAGCTCTACTCATGACAGCAAACACTTAATTAGGGGTTTTACTAATTACTAATACTGACAGCTGTGGCATGTGACTGCCTGGTCAGGCCTATAACCACATGTTCATACATGCCGTGTGTGTGTGTGTGTGTGTGTGTGTGTGTAGGAGTACACACAGAGCCAGAAATTCATTTTTCTCTGATGATGACTGCAGCTTTGAAAATGGTCTAATAAGGAGGGAGGACTATAAGGCCTGGGAAGAGGAATAAGAGGACAGTTTGTGTTTACCAGGGACATGCAGGAATCTTAGCCTTCTTACAGTTAAACACAAAACCAACCAACCAACAAACCAAAAACAACGAGAAGACAGAAAATGTAATGTGTAACAGATTCTGAGCTGCTAAAAGTGGACTGGAAAAAAAATCCTGGCTCTCTGGATGGAAAAGGGAGGCCAGTGAGATCACCTTAAGTTAGCAGAGAACTCTTGCTGAGTCACTAAGTAGAGTCCCACTCTTTTGTGACCCCATGGAATACAGCCCACCAGGGTCCTCTGTCCATGAGACTTTCCAGGCAAGAACACTGGAGCGGGTTGCCATTACCTTCTCCACGGAATCTTCTCGATCCAGAGGATCTTTCCTACCCAGGGATTGAACCTGCGCCTCCTGCATTGGTAGGCGGATTTTTTTTTTTTTTTTTTTAATCACTGAGCCACCAGGGAACCCTGATAGGCTCAGAGAGGAACGGAAATAAGATGGGAGGGGAGGGCAGTCCAAGGAGGTGACCACATTAAGGAAGTACCTCCAGCCCCACGGAATGGCAACATTAGTGTCAGCCCTTCTGAGAGGCCTTGCCAGGGTGGACAGCACTGAATTCCTCTCTGCTCACTGGGCCTGGTGGAGACATCTAATGAAACAGCCCTGTCGGGGGTGGCCCCTGGGTAACATTTTCACTCCCACATTCCATTTTCGGTTTAGGTCGAGATTTTCAAGAAGACAGCAAGCAGCACTCGAGTCCCAGGTGACAAGATCTGCTCAGATTTAGTCTTTGAATGTTGCAAATTAAATTCCCTCATCAGGCCTCTAATCACTCTTACCAGATGGGGCTTGTGCTCAATTTTGGATCCACAGGAAATTTAATGGTTATTGTTTCTGTTTAAATAGGAGATTATTGCATTTTAATAAGTTCTCTTTGGGACTTGCAGCAACAATAGAGCACTATGAATTACTGTAGATAGCTGTTACTGCATGCTGGGGAAAAATCAAGTTACTAAGTGTGACAAGTTGCTTTTTCTTCCCTTCCAGCAATCGCTCCGAGTGTATTTACCACCAAATTAAGTATGTGCCGAGGGGATAATATTTTTATCCTGCCGAGGGGGAGAAGGAGCTTGTCTGTGGATTTTCATTAAAATGACACATCTGTTCAGCAATTTCACAAAGTAATTCTGCTGAAAGTTTTATCAGCTAATTTTAATTATTCACTCCAGTGGGTTGAATACAGGATTCATCATGTTGAATTAATACATTTGACGGGAATTTCACAAAGAGGGGGAGAAAAAGCAATCAACAAATTGAATTGTCATGCAATATGGATTAAATTGAGATTCTTTAATTAGGATAAGCCTGAGATTTGGTATTTTGAAGGTATTAGAAAGCTTAGCAATACAGTGGTAAAGATTAAGAAAATGCAATTAAATATTACACTTTGGACACACAGCCAGGATATCATGTGAGCAGAAGAGTCCTCCTCTGAGCAGAACGGTTAACCGTGTCAGTTTCTAGGATTGCTCAGCGCTGGGACTGCAGCTCTGCCAATGAGGGACAGCTGCTGTTTGTTTACCAGAGATGAACTGAAAGGTAATTGTGTTTTAAAAGACTGGAAGCCGACTCCCTAATTTAAACTACAATGAGACAATTGCGGCAGTGACAATGAACACACAACCAGAAGACACAGGTTCAAGTCGTAACTCTGCAATCATTAGTTTTGTGACCTGGGGGTGGGGGGGGGCGGGGAAGCAAATTTTTATTGAAGATCTATTATGCGCAGACACTATATTAGACATAGAGGACACCAGTGACTAAGATAATCCTTGTCTAAGGAGGCCAACAGCCTATCGCAAGGCCTCTCCCTGGGTCTCAGTCTCTTCACCTAAATGGCAAATGGCAAATAGGTGGGGCCGACCGAGCTCTCTGAAATTCTACAACAGGAATTAAAAGTAACTGTGCTGAGCTCACTTTATGAAGGAAGTATATGATGTGACTCAGGACTAAGCAGCAGAGAACATGAAGTAAAAAATCACTGTTCAGTCAGCCCTCTTTCCACATATGCATGTCTGGGTGATGGGTCTGCATGCAGAGCTGCCCGTAACACTCTCTGCCAAAGCAGAATAACACGGAGTGGAAAGACACATCGTGCAACTGGACAAAGGAAAGTTCAGTGGAATAAGTGGAATCACTGCCAATGAATGCATTAAAAAGTACATTATTACACCTCAGGTGAGCCCCCAAGTCTTGCAAAAACTTGTTTATACATGTAAAACCAAACAGAAGCTGAAAGTGGGAGGAGAGAAAAGCAATTTTCATTGAGGAGACAAAATATACTTGCTGAAGTAGAGGAGGAAGTTCTACTCTGAAGGAAGTACTCTGAGATTCATTTCCGCTTTAGCTCCTAAAACTATAACCACCACACAGATCGGGATCATAAGCATCAATGAGAAAGACAAGACAGGAAGAAAAAGCATTAATGAGAATACATTCGTGGGAAGTGAGTGTTGACCTAACTTCCTGAAAAGTTGAAAACTGCTTTTCAGTTCCAAACAAAACATTCACTCGCTCCACTTCCACAAGGGAAAGTAGGCCATATACGTCCACCAGTGAAACTGCACAAGCTGCTTTGCTATGAAGTGAAGTGAATGTCGCTCAATCGTGTCCAACTTTTTGTGACCTCATAGACTATACAGTCCGTGGAATTCTCCAGGCCAGAATACTGGAGTGGGTAGCAGGATCTCCCCAAGCCAGGGATCGAACCCAGGTCTCCTGCATTGCAGGTGGATTCTTTACCAGCTGAGCCACAAGGGAAGCCCAACAATACTGGAGTGGGTAGCCTATCCCTTCTCCAGGGGATCTTCCCGACCCAGGAATCAAACCAGGGTCTCCTGCATTGCAGGCAGATTCTTTACCAACTGAGCTATCAGGGAAGCCCCCGCTTTACTGTAACAATGACAAATACTATAGAGTCTCGTAAGAGATGTGAACAAATGGTGATGTATTTTTGAACACTGAAATGAAAACTGCAAAAATATAAATTGAGTTTCTGGTTAATACATTCATCTTTTAAAATTTTCTAGGAATTTTAATAACCATCTATGTTCACTCATTCAACAGTTGTCTATTGAGCATAACTCTGTACCACACACTACTCTCAACACTTAGAGATATAGGGTCCAGACACTGCTTCCATGGATCCAACAGTGTGGTCTGGGTTTCTAGCAAAAAAAATAAAAAGTAATGCCAAGAGTGGTAAGTTCTGTGAAAAAAATAGAGCAAGTTTCAGAGACTAGGGAATAATTAATTATGGAGGGTATGGTTTTTCAAAGGGTGGTCAGAGAGAACCCCTTCGAAGAAATGACACCTGGGTCGAAGCCTCCATGAAGTATTAGCCATCTGGTTCTCATATTTTTCCATTTTATATTTTTGTTTTCTTTTTTTTGGTTTGTTTTTGTTTTTGTTTTCTTTACTGTATTCTGGCTCAGTCTCCTGGGAAACATCATGGTAAGATGGAAGGAGCACAAACACCAGTTGCTCTGTTATCTCAGGGAAGTAATGAGCTCTCTGAGCACCAGTTTCCCCATCTAAGAAGTTAGGA
Organism: Odocoileus virginianus; assembly: GCF_023699985.2. Taxonomy (NCBI): domain Eukaryota; kingdom Metazoa; phylum Chordata; class Mammalia; order Artiodactyla; family Cervidae; genus Odocoileus; species Odocoileus virginianus. The sequence continues at coordinate 29,127,464 of NC_069706.1, forward strand.
GAATTAAAAAAGATAAAGAACACAGACTACCCAGAACAGGGAGCAAAACAGAATCATCTACTTCTCCCTTTTCTGTTCTCCTTACAGATAGTCCATTACTTAAAATACAATCTGAGAGACTTCCCTGACAGTCCAGTGGTTAAGACTCTGCCTTTCAATGCAAGGGACATGGGTTCAATCCCTAGTCAGAGAACAAAGATCCTACATGCTGCATGGTGTGGTCAAAAACTTTAAATTAATAAAAACTTGTTTAAAAAAAAAAGAATTGGAAACACTGAGGATAGAACAGGAGGCTATATGCAATCAAGAACAAATCACTGTGAAAGCCAGAAGTCAAAAAATTTTTTAAAAATAAAGCAAAATAGGAGAGCAGGAAGGATTCTTGGAAATTACATACTTCAGCATCTTCAATTTACCAGTGGGAAAAATAAAAGGCTTCAAAGATGAAGGAAAAACCTCACAGCTGTCATCCTGCCACAGAGAAGTTCTACCAAGAACTCTTTCTCTTACACTAGTGTTTTTCAAATTTTCACTTGTGAAACTGTTTCTCAGATGAAAGCTTACCAAATAGTCCAATACAAGAAACAGATAAACAAGAGCAGGTGAGCTTTGCCAACCCCTTGAAGAGAAAGACAAAGAAAGAACAGATGATGCTGTGATGATGAAAGACACCATAGAAAAAAAAAATTCCTTTAAAAAATATGAAAGGTAACGGAAATCCCTAAGCAGGTCCAAAAAAAAAACCTGTTAGATCTCTTTCCTCTATCACCTGGATTAAAAAGGGAAAATGAAAGTCACTTGGTCGTATCCGACTCTTTGCGACCCCATGGACTGTATAGTATTCTCCAGGCCAGAATACTGGAGTGGGTCGTCGTTCCCTTCTCCAGGGGATCTTCTCAACCCAGGGATCAAACCCAGGTCTTCCACATTGCAGGTGGATTCTTTACCAGCTAAGCCACAAGGGAAGCCCAAGAATACTGGAGTGGATAGCCTATCCCTTCTCCAGCGGATCTTCCCAACCCAGGAATCGAACCAAGGTCTCCTGCAGTGCAGGTGGATTCTTCACCAACTGAGCTATCACGGAAGTCCTGCATTTAAAAACACAACATATATCAAAGATAATTTAGATGTATATCAAAAATAATTAGTAATTTAATTATTAATCCATTCCATTCCTTTTTTCATGGTCATTACCTGTTCAGATTTTCTGTTCGTTTTTATTTCTTTCCCTTGATTCTGGACCTAAGTTCATGTTCTTTTCTGTCACTTGCTTCCAGGACCCCAGATATTTTCTTTCTTGCTTTTCTTTCTGGCACCCATGTCAGCTTAGCCACCCTCCCTCCTTACCTCTGGCTTGTTCTCACTCAGGGAAGATCACTATTGTGATAGCATTCCCATTAAGGTCTGTTAAAATGACCAAAAATGCCTGTAATTTACTCTCAGCAACTCCAGTCACTAAAGAACCAATGTGGGGAATTCCATGGTGGTCCAGTGGTGGGCAATCAGCCTGCCAATGCAGGCAACACAGGCGATCCCTGGTCTGGGAAGATTCCACAAGCTGCAGGGTTAACTCAGCCCATGTGCCACAACTATTGAGCCCGTGCTCTGCAACAAGAGCAGCCACCACAAGGAGAAGCCCATGCCCCACACCTCGAGAGCAGCCCCCACTCCCCCAACTAGAGAAAAGCCCATGCACAGTAACAAAGACCTACGTCAGCCAAAAAAAATTTTTTTTAATTAAAAACAAATCTTTAAAAAATTATTTTTTTAAAAAAAGAACCAATGTGCTCAGCTACCTGTTTCCAATCCAGCTCCTAAGAATGAAGAGTTGAGGCACACAGGCAGCTGTCCCCAGACTGGTGAATGGAATGTGAATTTAGTATGCCCTGAGTGGTGGAAAGCAGGCTAAACTAAACATCTACTACTCATCCATTCAACAAACATGTACTGTATCCTGCCATACGTCAGTTATCCTGCCAGGTGATAGAAACACAGAGGTTGAAAGGTGTTCTGCTTCCACATCTAGGAGAAGCAGCACATCCATCTAAACTACAGACAATAGCATGTATTTTAGTTTTAGGCAACAATAGAAGGTAGCACAGAGAAGATGACAGGGACACAGCCTGTGAGCCGCTCCGACATATGGCACACTAATGTGAATTTCATAAGATTCAGACAGCTTTGTATGTCAACATGCTCTCTCAACACAGAGGCTCTTCTGCCCCAAATTATTGGCACAATAAACCTTCAAAATCAGTGGGTTTTGAGGAAAGCCCTTTAATCAGTAATGTTAGGAAATGATTCTTTAATGTGAATATTGTCTACAACCAGGGGACAGAAAACTACACTTCCACTTTCCCACCCCTGGTCCATAGGAATCTTCCCATCACTCTGAGGACATGAGGTCCCCTGGCATGGGGCAGTGAGGAGATTCACAACCTCTGTCCCTTGTTTCTCACAAGCAATTAATACACGCACCACAAGATTTACAAGAAGGAGGCTCATGTTTAAGACCTTTAACAAAACAACGTTCAAAGGACCAACCTTCACAAGGTCCAGCAAATAAATGTAATTCTTTTTTTAATTTATTTTAATTAAAAGGTAATTACTTTGCAATTGTGATGATTTTTGCCATACATCAACAGGAATCAGCCACAGGTATACTGAGTGTGAACTGCTGAGTGAGGGCACAAGGTTATATCTAAAGAGAAGGGCTGACTTTATGCTTGGAGAGTGAAAGAGAACAAGATATAGGCTATTTCCTCATCTGTAAAATGTGAACAAAATACCACAGGACAGTTAAGAACAGCAAATGAAGAAAATACATAAAAAAAGCAACTGGCACAATACCTGGTACATATGTTAAGCAAGCGTTAAATGTTTCCTAGACTAATAATATCATATAATAACATTATTATAATTATTAGGTAGAGGGGTGAAAGAGTATGAAGGATAGATCAGAGATCTCGCAGGGAAGACAAAAACACCGAGGCAAAAGAAATGGGAAAGCTGTCACAGGGACGTGAATGGAAAGGTTAACAACATTCAAGAAATGCCAATCCTAGAAGAAGAAATAATCCCCAAAGCTTAAAAGTTTGACATGTGCCCTACCCATCTAATACACATTGTGAGATCTAAATAAAATAATACATAATATAAAACTAACATGCTACCTACTAATATATATTACTAGCACTATAATAACAACTACAATGTCAGAAAAGCACAACATACTGAAAACACACATGTCCATGGTTTCTGATCCACAAATGTGAGTTAAATGTCCGGCTAGAATTTCTGACAATAAAACCATGGCATCACATGATGGAATTCAGCTGTGGTGATTACAGATCATGAACTAGAGTTTCTCTTTTTCTGTGAATACTACAAAATCACAACTGTTGAATACTCTGCTTGTATCAAACTTTTGAGTAAGTTTGAACCACAGTCCCATTCTGACTATCAGATAAAAAGCAGTAGATGCTAAACAAATGTCCCCCTGCAGTAAAGCTTGTGCTTCTGAGTGTGCTCAGCTGTGCTTCTTTGTGACCGTATGCACTGCAGCCTGCCAGGCTCCTCTGTCCATGGGTTTTTTCCCAGCAACAATACTGGAGCAGGTGGCCATTTCGTCCTCCAGGGGATCTTCAGATTCTTTACCACCAAGCCACTGGGGAAGCCCTATAGTATAGCTGATATTGGGCTATAAGGCCACTCATTTTCATGCCTGATTTGTTACCTCAAGCCTGCTGCATACGAAGTCCCTATCCTGGGCTGCAAAGGGAAAATCAGCCTTGGTGACCCTTGTGGTCTTCTCTCCAAAGTTTAAAACTTGATTAGGACGCTGAAGGAACTGTTTCAGCATCAAAAAGGACAGAGAGGAAAGTCCACCAAAAATTAGACCTTCGTTTGACTGTGAAAGCAGAGATGAAAGGAACACTGCTGTTGATGAAAAAGTATTCATCATATAAAAGCCAAGGGACTAAGTCGAACTCAAAAAATTTATCTGCCTGCAATTCCCTCTTTAAACTCAGCAGAGCCGGAGTCATAGTCACAATTATGTGAGGTCCATTAAGCAAGTGTTTTCCCCTCCTCTTCTCCTTGTCTCCTTCACAGCTCATGTTACCCATCCAAGTTTCAACCACTTTTGAGAAGAAAAACCACCATCAAGATAAAAGTGCACAATTCCTATCACAACCGTAATACTCATTTCCTTAGGCAAAAACATTTCAAAGCAAGCCCAGGACACAGAGAGACTGTGTTGTGTACTTGTACAAACATACACGCATAGGTGCTTGCAGACATGGGAGGGAACATAGGAAAGAGGAGGAAAAGCAGACACACCAAACAGTGTTATAAAAAAAGGTCCAGTACTTTAAGTTCAGTGTCACAGGACCTCCATCATCCCTGAGAATAAAGTTTTTTCTAACCCAGTACACAACATGTAAAAAAATATATATTTTTATAGAGACCACTAATTCTTGCTTTTGTGTATGAAAAAAATAAACACTACTGATAATGTTATGGAACATGTAAAGGAGTATTAAAAAGTAAAAAATTCTGTTTAACTTTGAACTAGTTAAATACTTTAAAGAAAACTCAGAACTAGAATTTTTCTTAAAAATTTGCAAATGAATATTAATGAGCACCACCTGCCACTTGTGTTGTCATAATTAATTAATAAATGTAGGCCTTTGATAAAAGAAATGCAAATAAGTTTAAAGTACATCCACCTAAAATAGTATACAAATATTAGTGATACCTGTGATGACAATGACAGAAACAAGAAAAAAACACTCAATATAATAACTTTTGAAAAAGAAAAAAAGGAAAGAGCCAAAATTACATAGTCATCATGTTACTTGGCCATATTAAAATTATACACATCCATGTTCACAAAAACACATATAGGAGAATACTCTTTGCAGTTTTATTAACAATAACTCCACCCTGGAAATAACCCGAAGTGTTATTTGCTCAGTTGTGTTCAACTCTTTGTGACCCTATGGACTGTAGCCCACTAGGCTCCTCTGTCCTTGGGATTTTCCAGGCAAGAACACTGGAGTGGATAGCCATTTTCTTCTCCAGGGGATCTTCCTGGCCCAGGGATCAAACCTGGATCTCCTGCATTGCAGGCAGATTCTTTACCATCAGAGGCACCAGAGAAGCCCATAGAAATAACCCAAAGGGTCTACCAATAAGAAAAGTGTGACACACATAAATAAAATATTACACGGCAATTAAAAAATAACAAATCCCTGCTACACCTAAAAACAAGGATTAATCTCAGAAACTATTACACAGGATGAAAGTCTAACAGGAAAGAACCTTTTGTAGTCCTATTACAAGTTAATCACTAAAGGGATGTTGCCGGTAAGTTATATATAATGGCTCATCTCTGGGAACACTGCCTTCAAGGGAATGAGCATTAAGCTAAGATACGTTTGTTTAGCTCACAGGAAACATCTTGACCAGGCCCACCTGTGAATGACAGCAGGGAGAAAGAAATTAACACATCCCCTCTGGAGGCTGATGGGAACCAGGAAGTGCTTGACTTTTCTCCTTTCCCTTTTAGTATAAAAGCAGCCTGAATTGTAACTCAAGCAAGATAGTTCTTGGGCGGGTAGGCAGGCGGGGCCTTCCACCATTTTCATGGTTTGCTAGTTTTTCCAAATAAAGTAGTTATTCCTTCCTTCAAAAACCCTTCTCTAGATTTATTGGCCTGTTTGTGCAGTGAGCAGTGAGAGCATGGACTTGGTAACAGATTTCACTGGGCCGGTCAAGGAGCCTTGCTGCTTGTGGCCAGCCTACCCCATTGCAGGATTCTCAAGCAAGACCCTAGCAGCAGCAGCAGGGACCACTGGTCCTGAGCACCTGCCCTTCAACTTTTCCCAAAGAGGCCCCTCTGGTCTACAGTGCTTGGCAGTTGGAACAAGAAATCAACAAGCCACTGGTCTCCATTCAGTAAGGTAAGTCACTCTGAGGTGTTCAGCCAGAAACTTTATTTCCTTTCTGTCTGGGGCTTTTTCTCTGGAATAAGCCAATTTGTTTTGTATTTAAGTGGGGCACCACATTGGAGAGAGGAAAGAGTTGTTGGACTCTTACCCACAGACTTGTGAACCAGTTTGTTTCTTTGGATGCACACATTTGTGTGTGTCATTTGTGTGTTGTCTGGAATTTCTGTCTTGAAAAATGGTAGTTTCCACATATAAGAGATTTATATGGCATTTGCCTCTCTCTCTCTCTGACTTCACTTAGTATGATAATCTCCAGGTCCACCCTTGTTGCTGCAGAGGGCATTATTTGTTTTTTTTTTTTTTTTTTTAATGACTGCCCTAATGAAACCTATCTACAAAACAGAAACAAACTCACAGACATAGGGAACAGGCTTGTGGTTGCCGAGGGGGAGGGGATGGAAGAGGGATGGATTGGGAGTTTGGGATTAGCAGATGCAAACTAGTATATGGAGAATGGATAAAGAACCAAAATTCTACTGTATAACACAGGGTTGTTTGGCTCCTGTTCAGTAGCTAGTCGTGTCCGCCTCTTTGTGATCCCATGGGCTGTAGCCAACCAGGCTCCTCTCTTCTCCGGGTAAGAATACTGGGGCAGGTTGCCATTTCCTTCTCCAGGGGATCTTTCTGGATCAGGGACTGAACCCGAATTTCCTGCACTGGCAGGCGGATTCTTTCCTGCTGAGTCACCAGGGAAATCCCATTAACACAGGGAACTATATTCAATATTTTGTGATAAACTATAATGGAAAAGAAAATTAAGAGTGTATATATACATACTATATATATATATAAAACTGAATTGCTTTGCTGTACAGAAGACATTAACACAACATAGTAAATCAACTATACTTCAATAAAAAATAAAGAATTTTGAAAGGAAAAAAAAAAATGGGGACCGTTTCAACTATCCCTAAAGAAAGTCCTCTGAAACACATTTTGGATAAAAGATCTGCCTGCAGCTATGACCCCAGGGTGAGAGGAAAAGGATGTCTTATTGTAACAATGTGTGGCCACAGTGCCTGTTGGGATCTCCAGGAGGGGTTTAGGCAAGGTTATCTTGGGCCCCTGTGCACCATGCACTGCTACCCTTGCTGTGTTAACCACATCATTTACAGTCTCCTGTGACACTGGTGTAAGTAAAACCTCAAGACCACAACTTACGTTTATTTAAGATTCTGAATGTTCTTCGTTTTTTTTGTATGTTTGCTTGCTTGCTTCATTTTGTTTGGTACTGTCTATACATTAACAGCCAAGTCAGTTTTGTGATACTTAAAACGTCTACTGACGTCAAACGGAGGAAAGGCCCCAGGGATAAAAGAAACAAACCTGTCTATTCCCAGCTAAGAGTGGGACATTCTGAGGAAGAACAGAAAGGTCCCACTTGGTTCCTAAGATGACCAAAAGCTATAAATAGAAGTGCTTTTTCTAGAAATATTAGTAAAAAAGGTTTAGCCATTTGGACAGGTGACCCTGGCTTGGCCCATCTGCCAGAAACCCAATGTGAATCCAACCTCTTTTGTAACTTACGGGTTTTACATTGTTGTACCTGATCCATGGCTAAAATTTTGGAATGGGAACTAGAAGGCACCTGTGTCAGTGTGTTTGTACATGTGTGACACTGCCAAAATTAATTTGTAAAACAGCTCTATGTAACTGGCTTAAAGGAAATTAAGTGCTTATATAAATACTGAAATATTAAAAGAAAAAAATCTGTCCAGAATGAGTTTCAGGTTCACATGATCTAGGAAATATTTAGTATTGAATTAATATCTCATATTAGACTTAGCTTGAGCTTGTTGGTTTGAGACAGATGTCTTTAGTCATCAAATATAACACTTCTATTATAGCTACTTTTAAAATCAAATAAGACCTTATTTGTGTTACAAAGTTTGTCAGCAAGGAAAAAAAACATGGACAGTGCTTTTAAGTCAATGAAATAGAGGTAAATAAGTAAACAGTTGTGGGTAAACTCTATAGGAATATTGTTTTGGGAATGCCTATCTACAACAGTCTCTCCAGACTTTTGTACTTGAAGCTAAGTTCTAAGACAGGACCGAACTTCATTAAGAAAACACATCTTACAGGTAAAGTGATAGAAAATCTGAATTTGGTTCTCTAAGAAGACAAAAGTTTTCTTAAAATATTGAACTGCTTTCAGTAATTGTGAGTTTCTTGAAGTGATATGAATTTGTCATTGAGATCTTTTACCACTGTTTAAAATTTTTAAGTTTGATATTTTTTGACAAACTTCCCAAAGATCAAGTTCTTAGTGAGGTTGATTTGACATTTGGTTAACTTTGGGCTTTACCACAAGGTCTATGGACCATCTCAAATTACTTCTCTCTTCATCTGAAAGAGAGGAATACTAAAGTAACTGGGCTTATCTGGTGTGTTGAATTGCAGAGGAGGCATTATTAAATGAGTTGGTGAGAAAACTTAGATGGCATCATATGGGTGAAAGTTAATATACATATTCTAGAAGTTGTATGAAACTCCCCAAATCCTGGTATCCTGATATATAATATCAGCCATAAATTTTAGCAATTATCTTCATCTGTCATAGCAGTAATCAAGTTTCTGTTCAACGGCACTGTAATCCCGGTTGGTTGATGCCAAAGCAAAAAGGTACCCTTTTAACAGTGAGATGACTAGTTGCTATCTGTGGTGTTACAATGGCTTTTGAATGATTCTGCAGCTATTTTTGTGAAGAAGCAGGGAAGAAAGAAATCCTTCATGTGAAACACTTGTATTATGATCAGGGAAAATAAGACAAGGAAAGGAGAGTGAGGACATGTTTCTTCAAACCTTAACTCCACTGGCTGAGCTAGCTGTCCCAGCCATTCTGATGGTTACACCAATATGTTCACCCCTTCTATTAATACTGCCTTCCGTTCCTATCCAGCCTTGGTTCCTGGCACTGGGATTTAGCACATCCCCTCCTTTCAGGGATCCATTAGAAAATCCTGCGTTAGTTTCTGGTATCATCATCTAATTCCTGACAGGGCATTCAGTTGGAGCCAGGAGCCACTTCTGAAACAGGGCAACTTTCCTTAAGCCATTATCTTGTAGGGTCCTAAATGCAAACACCCAACCAGCAATGCTTCTCAGGCTTGCTTAACTGGAAGGATCACAGCCCTCCTTACAGGGAGGATTCCATACACCTGAAACCCACTTGGCAGCAGCAATAGCTGAACCAATTGGGAGCCCAGTGAGGGAAGAAGGCCCTTACTATAGCACTACTTAACCGTGCATCCTGGCAGGGCTTTGAAAGAGGAAGCCAAGGCAAGAGTTTTGAACAAAATTTTAAAAATTCAACAGAACAAGTGAAGACCTCTCTGAATGTCTGGAAAGGGTTTATCAGGTCTACGGGCACCATATTAATGCAGATCCTGAGGCCCTTGAAAATAGTAGAATGGTAAATTTGACCTTCTGTGGCAAAGTGCCTCAGATACCAGGAAAAAAAGACAAAAACTAGATGGTATATTTGGAATGAACCCTTCTCAACTGGTAGATGTTGCTTTTAAAGTGTTCTATAGGGAACAACAATAGGAAAAGATACAAAATGAGAACACCACTTCTTTGGCAGTGGCCCGGGATTCCCGGAAGGCAGTAACTTGCCATTGGGGAGGGAATAATGTGCTTACTGTAAGGAAGAGGAACATGGGAAAACAGCCCTAGGCTAAAACAAAAGAACAATAAAAGACAAGTCTCATATAGTAAAGAGAGGAATACCCAAAATGAAGAGGCCCAGGGGCTCTTCAGATGCTTAGCTCCACACAGGAGCCCCAGGTAAAACTGACACTGGGGAATGAGGGATTAACTTTCTGATAGACCTCACCCTGCAGTTTTTCACCAGAATAGTCTGATATAAGATCCCACCGGAACATGCTTTAAATCTACAGATGGTGTGCATGAAAACCCCAGCAAAGGAGACAGAGCTCTTTCCTCCAAGGTCTTAAAAACAACCCAAAGACTGCTGTTAAACCTCCCCAGATAAGGACCGAACACAGGAACCTGCCCCACTGAGGAATGAAAGAGACTTCACTCAAATGCCCTGAACAGTAATGAATTTCAGATAACTTGCTGGTGTTTCTGTGGACACTTTATCAAGATAGTGCTCCGTGCGCAGTCACTAAGCCATGTCCGACTCTTTTGCCACCCATGGACTGAAGCCGGCCAGGCTCCTCTGCCCATGGAATTTTCCAGGCAAGAATACTGGAGTGGGTTTCCATTTCCTGCTCCAGGGGATCTTGATCCAGGGATCAAATCTCTTGTGACTCCCACAGTGGCAGGTGGATTCTTTACAAACCCCCCACCTGGGAAGCCCTTTTTCAGGATGGGTGGAAGCATATCCAAACTCGACAGGAAATCTATGAAGTGGTTAAAGTCCTTCTTAGGGAAATTACCCCCTATTGGATTAAGGCGTTAAAACTACATTGATCTGGAGACCACAATCAACAGGAAAAACCAAGAAAATGAATCTTACATTTTTTAAAAAAGTCACTAAAATGTTATCAACAGACTAGTTCTGGATGAGGCATTGCCAGTTGCCCTGCTACAAATCAGTGGTTCCCAGAAGCAGGCTTAAATTGAGCCCCTTTACAATACTGTCGGAGAAGGCAATGGCACCCCACTCCAGTACTCTTCCCTGGAAAATCCCGTGGATGGAGAAGCCTGGTAGGTTGCGGTCCATGGGGTCGCCAAGAGTTAGACACGACTGAGCGACTTCACTTTCACTTTTCACTTTCACACACTGGAGAAGGAAATGGCAACCCACTCCAGTGTTCTTGCCTGGAGAAACCCAGGGACGGGGGAGCCTGGTGGTCTGCCATCTATGGGATCACACAGAGTCGGACACGACTGAAGTGACTTAGCAGCAGCAGCAGCACAATATTGTATGGCCATTCCAGGTGTCTGCCCCGGCACTAGCATCTGTAAGTGCTAGAAGACCTAGCAGTTGCCAATTACATTAAAACTTTGGGCACTATACTGTTCATGAGCTTGCCTCTAACAGATCTGCCTATCCAACTGAAGTAGATGACATTAATACTACTACTGTGGCTGGAGCAGGGGCAACCAATTGGTTTAATTTTGAAAAAACAGCACAGGAATTTAGTATATGTGTTGGGAACTGGAACCAAAACCCCAAGTTCAGTTATGAATCAGACAACACACTAAAAGGTTTCATTGGGTTCAAACAGCTGTAGCTAAAAAAGCACTGACTAAAGATTCAAAGGAACATTTCATCATCTCTGTTCAGCAGGAAATAGAGTGATCTTCATTTCCTTTGCCACAAGATTGTGAAATAGGCATTGATAGTGGGGGATTATAATAGGAAAGAACCTTTTGTAGTCCTATTACAAGTTAATCACTAAAGGGATGTTGCTGGTAAGTTATATATAATGGCCCATCTCTGGGAACACTGCCTTCCAGGGAATGAGCATTAAGCTAAGATACCTTTGTTTAGCTCACAGGAAACATCCTGACCAGGCCCACCTGTGAATGACAGCAGGGAGGAAGAAATTAACACATCTCCTCTGGAGGCTGATGGGAACCAGGAAGTGTATGACTTTACTCCCTCCCCTTTTGGTATAAAAGCAGTCTGAATTCTGATTCTGGCAAGGTGGTTTTTGGGGCATAAGTGTACCATCTTCTCAGTTTGGTAGCTTTCTGAATAAAGTAGCTATTTCTTGCCTTAACAACTCATCCCTCAATTTATTGGCCTGTCCTGTGGCAAGAATATGAATCTGGACTCTAAGAAGCCAGAAACAGAAAAATGGTAAAATATCATAAAATTTCATTCATGTGAAGTTTTAATGATAGAAAAAATTAATCTAAGATGATAGAAGTGATTAACTCTGGAACAGGCATAGAAATTAGGAAGGGAACCCTAACGGGTGCTGGACATGTTCTTTATTTTAATCAGGGTGGTGATGAGAGGGGTGTTTTTATGCAATAAGCTATTGAGCTATATTTTTGAAATTAGTGTCTTACCTCATTTGGGCTCTATCATAAAACATCACAGACCAAGTGGCCTATGACACCAAAACTATATTGCCCATAGTTCTGGAAGTGGGAAGTTCAAGATCAGGGTGCCAGCACAGTTGGTTTGTAGTGAGTCTTTTTTTCCAGTTTACAGACTCCTGGCTTCTCACTGTCCCTTCACATGGGGAAAGAGGCAAGGGAGCTCTGTGGTATCTTTTATAAGAGCATTAATTTTATTCACCAGAGTTCCATCCTCATGACCTACCCACCTCCAAAAGGCCTTGCCCTTAATATCATCACATTGGGCATTAGAATTCCAATATATTAACTTCTCGGGGTACAAACAATCAGACCATAGCAATTAGTGTATTTTGTAGGATATAGGTTTTTAAATAACAAAAACCCCAAGAAAATAAAACTTTGGAATGGCTGAATGAGCAATCAGTCAAACCCACAACCTAAAAATAAACAATAAAATTTGACAAAATCGTCAAAAACAACCTTTTAAGGGCACTGAAAATGGGCCAAAGGCATAGAACAAATTGAGAGGTTTTATTCAAGAAAAGCTGCTGAATCTTAATAAGAATAGTGGGAGTCTGTAGATTTTTGCTTGGCACTAAAATCTTGGCACTCCCATGCCCATTCCCTCCCCAGCTCCACAGTGCTGTTGAGGTGGGCAAGCTGTGAGGATCAAGGCTCTGCTTATTCAGGACTGGTTTTATTTGGAGCAGAACATGGAAAACTCCATGCCTAGGGGTGTTAAAAACAAAAGTGATCCTGATGGCAAACAAACAGGGAAGGACAACACTGCAGCTAGCCTGAAATCCCATGACTGATGAAAGCAAGCAACAACCAGAAGGCCAGCCAGAAAATTAATAGGGAGATCCAGGGAATGAAAGTGGGCCTTGACATCATCTTACTCATCTCTTAATGGTATGGAAGGCTGTATAAACTCTCAAAGCTGTGCACACCCTCAGAAGAGTCTGGATAAAGCCCTAGCAAGATACTTCTTCCTGGTGAGCATGAGACCTTACAAACACAGAAAGCAAAATTTATGACAGTCCTGTAAACTGGTTGGGCTGATTCATTTTCCAAATCATATATAGAATCTTCAGAAAAAGCTGGGAGCCTTTTAAGTTAGTGGCTCAAGGTGCTCAAACAACCTCAGATGAGTGTTTGGTTAAACACTGAGCTATTTTTGACCCAGGGGAGATTCCTAGGAAGCTAGACTTAAATACATAAACTGGAGGGGTTGCAGCTGGAGCGGGGGTGGGGGGGGGCAGCAGTATAGGAAGACAAAGTAGAGATATCAGTGGCCACACATTATAGATGAAATATGCTCCACAGCATTAGTCTAGGAAACTAAAAATAATTTTTAAAAACCAGAACCACCACCATAGAGATGTGAAGGATATGGATCTGAACAGAGCTGTTATGATGTCTTCCCTAAAATGAGTAATTTCTAGCAAAAAATTATGAAACTTGCAAAAAAAATTAAAATTGCCCCATAAACAAGAAAATAAAAACAGTTAAAATAAATTATCACTATGGGGGCACAAATGTTGGACTTAGCAGATAAGGGCTTCAAAGCAACTATTATAAATATGCTCAAAGACTTATGAATAAAGTATTTGACTAAAGTATGACACCATGATTCACCAAATACAGAGTACCAATAAAGAGACAGGAATCACACAAAAGAGCCAAAGCTCATTAAAATGAAAGAAAATGTCAGCAGACAGTAACTCAGATTCACATGAAGAAATAATGCTGGTAAAGGGAATTATGTAGGTAACTGAAAGAGACTGTGTGAGTATAGTTTTTGTATTTCCTTGAGCAACTTAAAAGAACTGTATAAAACAATAACTATAAAATGATATTGCAGGTCATATAACATATGAACATATAATATAGTAATAATAATAATAATGATACACTAATAACGGTACAAAGGAAGAGGGGAGGTGATGGAGTTGCAGTGGACCAAAGAAATGATACCAGCAATAACGTAACCACACAGGAAGAAATGAAGAATAATGAAAATAGTAAACAAATAGGTTTATATATGGGCTTCCCTGGGGCTCATATGGTAAAGAATCTGCCTGCAATGCAGAAGACAAGGGTTTGATCCCTGGGTCAGGAAGATCCCCTGGAAAAGGGAATGGCTACCCACTCCAGTATTCTTGCCTGGAGAATTCCATGGGCAGAGGAGCCTGGCAGGCTACGGTTCATAAGGTCATTATAGTCCATAGGGAAACAAACAATCAGACACGACTAAGCAATTAACACTTGGAGGTTTACACACACACACACACACACACACACACACACACACACACACAGAGGTATGTATGTTTCCTCCTTTCAGTCTTAACTTTATAAAACATAGATTGTATAAATCAGTAAGTATAACACTGCACTGGTGGGTTTACAAGTTTTATATATACAATATATATGATAGTAGTAGCACAAAGCAGGGTGACACGGACCTATACTGAAGTAAAGTTTGTACATATCACTACAATCAAGTTAGTGTTAAACTAAAATAAATTACAAGGTATGATACATACTTTAAATGCTAGGGCAAAAACTTGGAAAATTATATAGTGAAAACAAGCAAAAATTAAAATGATATGCTAAAAAACATTTTTTAATACAAAGCAGATAGTAAAGAACAATGGAGAAAAATATGAAAATGGATACATAAATCTAACCATATTTGTCATAACATTAAATATGAATGAATTAAAAGCTGAACTAAAAGGTAGACTGCATTTTAAAAAATGCAAGCAGATGGGACCTGTGAGAGGCACACATGAGATCCAAATACAAACTCAAAGAAAAATAATTTAAATAAATACAAAACAAGCAGTAAACATAAAATAACTGGAGAGAGTATATACTATCAGAAAAACTAGTTTAAATCAAAAGATTTACTAGAGACAAAAGGAGTCATTTTATACTGATGAGTCAGTCCGTCAAGACAATAAACCATTTATATACATATACACATCCAACAACAGAGCTATAAAATACATGGGGCAAAAACTGACAGAACTGTGTAGACAAACTGACAACTCAGCAATGAGAGCTGGTGCTTTCAATACAGACAGAACAGCAGACAGAAAAATCAACAATTGACCTAACTGATACATAGAGAACATTCTACTCAAAAAAAAAAGTACACATTATTTTTAAGCACAAAAATACATTAACCAAATTAGATCATATTTTAAGGCCACAAAATAAGTATCAATAAATTTGAAAAGATTTAAATCACAAAAGTTGTATTTTCTGTATTTCTAATTAAATTTGAAATCAAAACAGAAGAAAATTTGGGAAATCCATGGATACTCTGAAAGAACCCAACATGTTTATAAATATCCCATTAGTCAGAGAAGTTATCACACAAAATTTTTAAATATTTTGAACTGAATAAAAATAAAACTACAATATATTAAGATTTATAGGTTTAGCTAAAGTGATAAAAATCCTTATGCTAGAAAAAAAAAAAATCAAACCAATAACAGAAGCTTCTATCTTATAAAAACTAGAGCATGAGCACTGAAAGTGGTTATGTTCTAATAGATGGACTGCGGTGAAGTTACAATGAAGCTGATTAAAACTCATTCATTTACATGTTTAACATGGGCTTATTTTATACATAATATATTTCAATAGTCTGGTTTAAAAATAAGTTTATGTACCTTGTTTTATGTCCTTGGATATGTTCCAGTGTTTCTTGGTTTATAGTGTATGGGAACATGAATTATCTCTTGGTTTATAGTACATGGAAACTTGAATTGCTTCTTGGTTTATAGTCTATGGGAACTTGACTAGAATTTGTATCCTGCTGTTGTGTGAAAATTGTACAAATCTTAATTATGTTGAATTGGTTCACAGTGTTTTCAGTTCTGCTATATCCTTCTACTTTTCTATCTATTTATCTATTAATTTTTGAGAGTTTGATATTAAAACTCCCAACTAAAAATCTTAATTTATCTACTTTAAAATAATTGTAATATATAGTAGAACTAGATGTAACTTTGTTCAATACTTTCCAAGTCTCCTGCAAATGTGTCACCATATTTCCACAATTTAAAAATAAAGAAGCTTCCCTTAAAAAAAAAAAAAAAAAAAAGATAAGTAACAAGGATATACTGAATAGCACAGGGAATTTTAGAGCCATTGGCTTAAAATAACTTTTAGTGAAGTATAATCTGCAAAACACTGAGTCAAAATGCTGTATACCTGAAACAAATATAAGATTGTAAATCAGCTATGAATATATTAAAAAATAAGCACATGTAAAAAATGACTATAAAGAAATAGGCCAAAAAAATGTCATTATGTTAAAATGGCAGGGGTATCAAGTATTTTTTTCCTACATTCTACTTATTTTTATTAAAAAAGAATCATTATAATTATTAAAATTAAAAATAAACATTAAGTTTCCACTTTTTAATATGCATTGGAGACTGCATTAAAATGTATTAAAGGGGTCTATAGACAGTCTCTAATTTAACTGCTTGAAGATAAGAATAAAATCAACTCACAAAAAATAAGAGTTTAATACAGACTATTCTTAAATACCCTAATGGAGATAAAATCTCAGGTAACAACCCCAAATCCTTTTGGCTTTCCTCACTTAAGAGCTCCTTGAAGCACCTATTCATTTTAGAAGTTTCTTCCTGGTATCTAATGTCCATCACCTTTGGCACAACTTCAATTCATTTCAATACAATGGATATTCTGAGATGTGTGTTTACATCCTAATTCTATAACTGACAATACAATGCAACATGTTGGATCCAAGTCATCTGTACAATGGGGGAAAATGGTATTTTTGCAAGGACTACATGATATAATACATAAAACATGCTCAGACTAGTACCAGGACATAGTAAACAATCCCTAAGCCTTATTATGAAAAAACAAAGATGGTAAAATTCCTCTGAAGAAAAGAAATGACAGCAGGGTCATTGATCCAAGTTATCCAAGTCTGTGTTCCTTCGTGAAAGGAGTTCGGTTATTTGAAGTGAACTGGATGCAGAAGAAAGGATGTTAAGGAAATAATCTATGACATGTAATTGCTAAAAGGGGTGAGGTTGCCTCTACGGGATTCAGTTCCACATTGAACAATAGCTTATACTTGTACAAGCAACAGAATCGCTTTTAATAGATGATATAAATGTTCAGCCATGTCATGGATGAATAGACATTAACATGTTCAATTGAATAAATTGGTTGCTTTGCTTTGATTAGTCCTACTTGAGTTAATTAAAATATTTTCATTTCTTCTGGTATTCATAGCTCTCTGAACAGTTTACAAAAGCTAGAGATGGATTTTTAATACTGTTTACCAACTGTAAAGTTTTGATGGACACTTTAATAATGCAATACAACTGCAAAACCTACCACTGGGAGCTATACAAGTCTCAAACCAAATTGAAAAAAGGAATTACATGAACACAGCCATTTTATGTTGGCATTAACTTGAGAAAAAGGAGCAGAAAAAGTTCAAAATATAGTCATTTTTACCAGTTAAATAATTTTTCAAGTGTGATAATCTTTCTTAAATTGATATCTTACCTACTAATAAATGTTTTTGATGTTTTGTAGTTTGCTGGTTGTTGTGTTATCTAAAAAATGCTAATTAGTAAACTTACATCTAAACCTCTGTATAAACACTAAAGAATCAACATCTCTCCAAGCACTAGCAAGCCCTCAGTTCAACTGCCAGCTGCCCTGTGGAATTTCATAGGGTCTTCACCATCTGAAGAACCAGAGACGACTATGAACTTGTACATGAGAAAGCTCCTGAGACATGGGATAGATTCAGTTTTCCTTAGGACTGGATAACCACCCATGGAGAATGCTACAGAAGAGATTCAACAGAACACTTCTGGATAAATTTTCAGAAATCTGCAACCCTGAAATCATGTTAGCTTAGCATTTTGGAGGAGACTTCCTAAATTGATTTTTAAAAATTGTTTTGAGGAAAATGAGGAAGAGATACAGACTGACAGACTAAGATACGAAAACAATAAGTGATTTTATTTCTTCCATTTGCATCTAAACATGTTAAATCAAAAAGGAAACACTGAGTATGAAGAGTCCTTAAAAACCTAAAATTAGAGCTACCTTATGATCCTGCAATCTCAATCCTGGGCATGTATCCAGAGAAAATCACAACTTGAAAAGATTTATGCACCCCAATGTCCACTGCAGCACTATTTACAATAGTAAGACATGGAAGCAACCTAAATGTCCACTGACAGATGAGTAGCTAAAGAAGATGTGATATATATGTACAATGGAATACTACTCAGCCTTAAAAAATAATGACATAATGCCATTTGCAGCAACATGGACAGACCTAGAATTATCATACTAAGCGTATGATATAGTAAGCTAGACCGAGAAAGACAAATATCATGTCACTCATATGTAGAATCTAAAAAAATGATACCAATGAACTTATTTACAAAAAAGAAACAGACTGACAAACATAGAAAAGAAACTTATGGTTACCAAAGGGGAAAGGTGAGGGGAGGGACAAATTAGGAGTTTGGGAGTAACATATTATACACTACCATATAAAAACAGACAAACAACAAGGACCTACTGGAGGGTAGAGGGAACTGCACTCAACATTTTGCAGTAATCTACATGGGAAACGAATCTGAAAAAGAATGTATGTATCACTTTGCCATACACCTAAAGCTAACACAACACTGGAAATCAGCTATACTTCACTCAAAAAATGAATACATTTTAAAAACCTAAGACATTGGGGAAAAAAAAGAAAACACTGATTCAATACAATGCTACTCTGGTATTGTACTAAATGCTAGGTAAAATTTATTTTAAAAGGAGGGGACATTCTCTCTTAAATTCAAGACTTAACATAGAAGTGGTTTATCAGGGGAAGCTTTAAGTCTTTAAATAAGCTTCTTAAAACAAATGAGTAGAAATGCAGACTTTCGATTAATAGTGAAGACCAAGACTAAAGACCAAGTCTTTTTAAAGACTAAATACAAGGAATATAAACAGCTTCTCAAATGACATTAAATGCTGCATAACTTTTTTCCATAACAAATGCAAATAGAGTTCAGTGTTAAATAAGGATGATATATTAACCATGAAAACCAATGATAATGAAAATTTCCAAAGAAATAAGTATTATCATAAAGCACAGCAAAGAACATTCAAATACTTTATAAACTGGTTTGAAAAACAGATAAATGAGCACATCCCCACTCTCAACAATAAAAGACTGTTCTCTCAATGCTGCATACTGGCATTTGGTTTTCTCTAAACGTTTGGGGGCTTCAAAAAGCAGAACCTTGGATTGCAAAATTCATGGAGCCATTTACCAACATTGCAGTGCAATTAAGTGACTTAATGATTCGATGCTCATAAAGTTTCTTGATCCTTAAATATTAATAAATGTAACTCTACCACCGATAGCCTTCTACTAAAGAAGGAAGGGTCATGGTTTAGTCTGTGCTATGCAACAGGAAAAATCACATTCTAATCACAAATGTAATCTGTGAATTCTGTAGTACTCTCCCTCCTTTACAATAGAAAAACCTATTTTGTATGTTCCTAATGAATGTCTCCACCAATACATTCTACCTACTTCTTAAATAAACAGAAAAACCGAAGAAAGAAGCTCCATGTTCATCCACCCCTCAAACACTCATTTCTACCTTGGCTACCCCCAGTCCCCAACTGATGTCTGAAGCAGCAACAGAAAGAGGAGGGAAATAAAGGGATTAAGCTACTTTAATCCCCTGCATGAGTTTCCTCTTCTGCAAAACAAGATCATTGCTATCACTAATTAAATAACATGAAATATGTAAAATTCTGGACATAGACATAACAATAGAAATGTTAATATTAAAAATTAAACCTATAGGTCACTTAAGTTTATAATAATTAAAGATAATAATATATGAAGTTAAACAAAACTATTGTTTTTGTAAATAGAATATTAAACAGCTTCCACTCAAGAGTATACTTTCCTCTTTGGGAACTGCCTGCCTTTAGATCCTTCTCCTTTCAAGAATACTACAAGCAAGCAGATAAAGACAAAATACGTGATGACAAAGGTCCACATCAAATGATAGGTTCAGTATGATTCCATTTATTTGAAATTCTTGAACAGAACAGAATTTATCCTGGAAAAAATCAGAACAGTTATCCCTTTAGGGATCAGCTGGGGGCAAGGACTGACCGGGAGGGAACTTTTGAGGGTAATAGAAACATATATCTTGATAGGGATTTCAATTTCGCAGAGATAAACCTCATAAAATATCAGAGAATGTATATTTAATGTGGGTACACCATGTTGTACCTGGGCTTCCCAGGTGGCGCTAGTGGTGTAAAACCTGCCTGCCAGTGCAGGAGACATAGAGACCCAGGTTCCATCCCTGGGTCGGGAAGATGCCGTGGAGGAGGGCAAGGCAACTCACTCCAGTATTCTTGCCTGGAGAACCGCATGGACAGAGGAGCCTGGCAGTCCACAGGCGTGCAAATAATTGGACACAGCTGAAGTGACAAAGCATGCACGCTTTGTTGTATGTAAATTTTACACCAAAAGAAAAGAACTATAAGCCAATGTAAATTCTAATTAATGACACATATGCTTAAGTATCCATGAGAAAATATCCTGGTATCTGAAATCTACTTTGGAATAAACCGAAAATTTTTTAAAAAATGGATAGAAATGTGGTAAAACAAGTGCAGCAAAACGTTCATGTAAAATTCAGTTGAGTGTTGGGTATTAAGTATAAAGCTTGTTAAAACTTTGCTGTATGTTTAACATTTTCATAATGAGATGAATAAATGAGGGAAAAACGACAGAATTAACTGACTCATGGCTGATGTTTCAATCGTCTCCAGTCACCATCACTCAAAAGAAGGAGTTATTCCCCAGGATCTTCGCTTTCACTTCTTTATCTATGGCAGTGCTGGGTCTCTGTTGCTGAGAGGGCTTTCCTCTACTTGCGGAGAGCAGGGGGAGCTCTTCACTGCAGTGCACGGGCTTCTCATTGTGGTGGCCTCTCTTTTTGTGGAGCAAGGGCTCTAGGCGCACGGGCTTCCCTGTTGCAGCATGCAGACTCTACAGTTTACGCTCAGTAGTTGTGGTACACGGGCTTGGTTGTCCCAAGGCGTGAGGAATCTTCCAAGACCAGAAATCAAACCTGTACCTCCTGCACTGGCAGGCAGACTCTTCACTACTGGACCACCAGGCAAGTCCCCCTGATAGCTTTCTAAAGGCCTGGCTGGAATCCCATCATTTCAGTGCATCCTCACCTAACCTGGTCAGTCTTAGTGGAGTTCTCTCTGTTAGCTGATGACCACCTCTTTCAAACTTACAAAGCAAATCACAAAGTGACGTTTACCCCATAACATGTAACACTGTGTCTTTCAGTCCTGTCTGTATATTCTTCCCAGTCCAAGTGTTAAGCTTCTTTAGGGCAGAGACTTTGCTCTCTTTATTTCTGAATATCCCTCAGCGCCTAGCACTCTGCCTGGCACAAAGCAGATATTAAAGATACAACTAATAACTAATGACTCTGCCTGCCATGCAGCAGGCAGAAGAGCAAGGGCTGGAAACTACAGCTTACAGGTCAAATCCAGCCCACTAGTGGTCTCCGTAAGGGCCATGAACTAAATGGCTGAAAAAGGTCCAAAAAAATGATATTTTATGACAACTGAAAATTACAGCAAATTCAGATTTTTGTGTCCATAATAAAGTTTTATTGAAACACTGTCACTTTCATTCATATATTGTCTGGGACTGTGTTACACTACATCAGAATTGAGCAGTTGTGACAAATATTGTATGGCCCACAAAGCCAAAAATATTTGCTGTTGGTGCATTTACAGAAAATGTTTGCCAACCCTTGCACTGGAGAAATTATTGATCGACTGCCTTACAAACACACTTAAGGAAATGGTTGCTATTTTGAGGCACAATTGGTCTTGAAAAAGAAAAAAAAAGTACCTAGTTTGTCTTTCTTAATTCTTATTCACATCCCAAAACAAATGTTACATATAAGTTATTCCATGGTGGGGAACAGAAGCTTTTACTCTGTGGTGTCTATACAACCATATTTACAAAACTATATTTTGGTGTGGCTGTCTCTTCAAGAGAACTTTTCCACATCATATATATCTCACTTATATTGGAGAATGCATTGAGCGACAGTTTTGTGGATTATATAACATGTTGTTCCAGCTAATTAGTTTACCAGCAATTAAAAATAAAATCATGGCAGAGGGCCACTTGTCAATTTCACCTTGTCACAAATGTGCTTGATGCGCATTGTGTCTTAAATAAAAATGTATCAGTAGCAAGGAGAGAGATGTTTTCCATTGGATTTTATTCCATCATTTGGCGTAATTATTCCTGACAATTTGCCCATCAAATTTTCATCCAGAAGGAGAAAAATACTACTTTGTGTTCTCGTGATCACAAGTCTAATTGAGCGGAAAACAAATCTGTTTTAAATATGAGAAAAAGACAAGCTACTGTTTTACTCTGTTAAAAATAATATAATATGAGGAACAAAGTGACAAGAAAATATGGCAGCAAATAGTACTCTAAATTGTAGCACTAATTTTTTCTTCTTGACAATCATGACTTGTTCCACAGAAAGTCAAGATCACGATTTTATATGACAGTGATAAATTGCAGGTACAGGTTGTTTTCCCATTTTTTGGAAAAGTAGGTTCTAGATGATGTCAGCTAGCGATCAGAGGGTAAGCAAAAGTTGTTTGGTAGAGAAACAACTGCGCCCTGCTCCCACCCATCTACTGAGAGTGAGGAAAGTATGTACCATGTTGCAATTTCAGCTGACAAGAAGCATTAGCATTATCGCACACTTTGTGAATTAGGTAATGATTTAATTAGTACCAGTCTGAATGGTCATATAATGTTGTAATTAGAAGGTTGAAACAAAAATAATTGACAGAGGTGGGGCTGGAGCTTGGTGGAAAATTAACATAACGAATAGAACACAGGAAGTGGAAACGCATGCCTCAGTGGCCAATAGCAGACCTTGGGGGCATGGAGTATGGCTTTCTCTAGTATGCCCACCTCAGCCAACTCACTGTGGCTCCAGAAAAGTATGCAGTCCTTTTTTTTTTTTTTTGCATTACAAGCAAGTAAGGAACACTAAATCTTTCCTTTCTCTTTTAGCCAAAGGTTAGGCAAATTACTCTACTTTTCCACAGTTAAACCTTATTTCTATGATGGAAAGAAAAGTAAAAGTCCACTTGCTTCAAAGTATTAAGTTAGGAATAATGTGGTTCTCAACAGAGGACTGCCTTGTGGCCAGCCTTGGTAGATGAATATACAGAGAAGTTTAGAGAAGGCCTGTGAGACCAGATCACAAGTTAGCTGCTCTGTAACTTAACTAACAGTTGCCTTGTTCGCTCCTAGACTCTGGATCATGGAGTAGCCTGTGCATCTACAGACCTATAGACTGTCTTGCTTTTCCTTTCCAGTCTCTCATTTTTCTCTGGGTTTAACATGGCAACCCACTCCAATATTCTTGCCTGGAAAATCCCATGGACAGAGGAGCCTGGTAGGCTACAGTCCATGGGGTCACAATGAGTCAGACACGACTGAGCGACTTTTCTCTTTTCTTTCTTAAACCTTTAAAGCACAAAGTTTGCTTTGACCCATTTATATATGTTAGGGTGCAGGTCAGAAAACACAGACCACTTGAGAAATTTTAGGCAGGAAGGGGTTTAACACAGAGACTCAGTTACTTACAAAAATCACCGGGTAGGGTGGAAGGATGGCCTTTCCTCAACCACAAACAAGAAGCCATCATCGAAACAGCTCAGTTTAGGAAAACACGAGCAAGGCTGCAATTTAGGATCGAGAAGTCACAGCACAATTGTCTTTAACACCTGGTAATTGAGCCCTGAAACACCAGTGCGGAAAAATCGTGCTTGCCTATAACCTGTCTTGTCAGGCAAAAACCATTGAAGTTGAAGAGGACTGGCCTCTACCTCATTTCGACTTTCCAAATCTAATTGACACTCAGAATCACAGCCACAGGGGGATCTAGGAAATACGTCAAGTTTACAGTTTTCTAGTCTCTACAGCTAAGAAAGAACAACTAGAATGGGCAGGAATGAAGAGTGCATGCCACTGAAGCTACCACACTATAACTGCCTATCAAACGTTCCAGCTAATTTTTCTTCTTTTCTCTTTAGCTGCTTCCAACTGGGCTCTACATGTATATCTCAGATTTCTTCCGAGCCACATTCTTTATCTCCCAACACCCAGTTTGAGAGTAACTGTGTATTAATGGAAGGTCAATGTTATGTGAGCAACAGTGACAGGAATGCTGGGAACACTGTGAATGCTGACAAGACATGACCAAAGGAAGAAGACAGCACACCAATATTCTTGACAGACCTCTCTTCTCTGTGGTTTCATTCTAGAGTGTGGATAAAACATTTTTCCTTGCTAATCAACGTTGAAGTATGACAAGTAAAACGTTGCAACAGTTAGTCCAAATAGTGGTAGTAGCCTGAAAAAGAAACCACCCCCCACAAAAAAAGCCTATCAAATATAAAAGATGGTGAAAGATATGTAATTGAAGACATATGGCTAAAAAAGTGGTATCAACATGAGGAAAACACTTTTTTTTTTTTAACACAGTGAACTGCACATCTTAAAGTGCAAGGAGGATGAGAAAAGAAGAAAGGGGAGTATCAAGACTAGGACAGGGTATGGTAGACTGTGCCAAGAAAGAATTCAGAGGAAATTTTAAATACTTAAAGTCAACGCTAAGCTCCTTTCTTTGGACATACATCTTGCCCCACAAGCCTATGTGTGAAGCACAAGTCCTGGAGGAATCTGATCCGCAGTCACCGCTGCGTCTCACAGCCTTCCTTCACCACCTGGGGTTCAACCAGAGCTCAGAGTCCCAGACCAACAGGCTAACCTGGACGAAATAATGGGACCTCATGCTAAAGGCTCAAGCACCAAGTGATATACAACCAGGCAGAGCAAGAGAGGTGATACCCAGGGGAAAGGGACCAGCGAGCCAAACACAATCCTTAAAGCTCATTGTGCTTGTCTTGATGCAGGTTCACCACAAGCAGACCCTGGGATAAGTGTGAGAAGTTTGCTTGGGAGGGAATGTGAACAGCAGCAGAGGAGTGGGTGAGTGAGACCAGGACCGTAGTCAGAGAACAAAGGATGTCTGATGAAGCCGACGACCACCAAGGGCAACTAGAAGTGAATGCGTGGGGAGACTTAAGAAGCCAGTGAGGAATGCCTACCTCAGAGTCACCCCACTGATGGAGCAAGGCAGCTGGGGCGTTTACACTGCAGCTCTCATTAGGCACTCACAGAGGGTTGTTCAGGTAGGAGTTAATTCCCTCGTACTTCCTGGCTGCCCCATGGACAACCCAGGATTCAATGACCTGAGAAAATCCCACAGAGGAATAGGTATGGAGCTGGCAGGTGGAAACGAGGCCACTGGCACTAAAGTGAGGGAGCAAGGAGGCTGTGGGTAGGGCACCAGAAACATTAGCGAGGACTGAGTTGTTTAAAACTAAACAAAGCAAATATAACCAGGTGGTAGGGTTGAGCCTTCAACCCAGTCTTACACCCTTCAGGATCCACATTTCTTTCCAACACTAGCCAGCTTAGACATAAGCTGCATCCTGGGTATGCTTAGAAATGTGGGACTGGAAGGAGAACAGTATAGAGGTATGAGAAGGACTGAATAGTTGCAATAAGGTAGGAATGGAAATAGTAAAATGCTACAGAGTAGAAAAATGCACAGAGATAAAACATAGCTCTAACACTCAGGGATAAGAAGTGCTAAAGAACTGAGCTAGGATATAAGGATTCTGAAATTATTTTCCAATCTGTCAAATTCTCTATGGGTCACCATGCAAGTTGTTATGTTTAGATCTCAGCAGTTACAGCCAAGAGAGAGAAAAAGAAAGTCTATGATTTAAGTCAAATTCTTTTGTTCAGCTGCAACAGAAGGTATTTAGTATAAAAAGATTCTAAGGCCACCACCATGTTTTATGAGCTTCTGACCTCTGAACTTGATGCTCAGACAACAATGAGATAGGTACAAAAGGAATTTTATCACCTTCTATGTGAAAAATCACTGCCATTTGTACAACTGCTCAAGCCAGAAAGCCAGGTGTCATCCTCGACACTTCTCTTTTTCTCAAGTTAAACTGATCACAAGCTCTGTCCATGTCACCCACTACGTACTGTGTGCTAAGTCGCTTCAGTTGTGTTTGACTCACTGCGACCCTATGGACCGTAGCCCCCAGGCTCCTCTGTCCATGGAACTCTCCAGGCAAGAATACTGGAGTGGGCTCCCATGCCCTCCTCCAGGGGATCTTTGTGACCCAGGGATTGAACCCACGTCTTAGTCTCCTGAACTGGCAGGCAAGTTCTTTACAACGAGCACTACCTACGTGAGGATGTCACTCATAAAGAACTCAAATTAATCCACTTCTCACTAACTGCACTGCCGCCACCACAGTCCACCAGGTGAGCTCCATCTGTCACCTGTACTTTAAAGCCTACCGTGTCTCTCCAGTCATTCTGGCAAATAGTTTACAAATCACAGAGATATGTTTTTCCAAATACAAAGGATTGTGTTTGAGTCAGTCCCTGCCTAAAATCCTTCACTTCTCACTGCCCTTAGAATTAAATCTGACATTCACTTTAGTGTTTTGTAGCCCTGTGAACCTCAGGGTACTCTACTCCTTGCCTTCTTGCAAAGCAAGTCATCTTCTCCATAGCCACAGGGACTTTGTATAGGATGTCTCTCCAAGCCCTTCCCTTTCCCTGGCTAAATCCCAGCCATGTTTCACAGCTCCGCTTAAATACTATCACCCAGACAAGACGGAATCTCACAGTTATGCTCTTTCAGACAACCCTGTATCTCTCACATAGCACACTGCCTTCGTGCAGTTAATACTTGCAAAATGACTGTCTTCTCATTCTAGAAGGTAACCTCCATAAGAGAAGAGGTCATACTGGTTTTGGTTGTCATCAGACCTCTAGTGACTCCCATAGTTCCTAACACATACTACATGCCTAATAAATTTTGATGACTCACAGGCCAATATCTTTAAGAATATGACCAAGGGTACCTCCTTTAGCTAATGACAGATGATGGCAAAGAACTGAAGTTACCTCATGAGAAATGAAAGTGAAAGTTACTCAGTTGTGGCCGACTCTGCAACCCCATGGGCTATACAGTCCATGGAATTCTCCAGGCCAGAATACTGGAGTGAGTAGCCTTTCCCTTCTCCAGGGGATCTTCCTAACCCAGGGATCGAACCCAGGTCTCCTGCATTGCAGGCGGATTCTTTACAAGCTGAGCCACCAGGGAAGCCCTACCTACTACGTGAGAACTTAATATTAAATGTGAGAGCAGAAACTTTTCTAACAAGGTTCAAATGATAAAGTGAAAGTGAAAGAAAGTGAAAGTGAAGTCTCCCAGCCGTGTCCGACCCTTTGCAACCCCATGGACTACAGCACGCCAGGCTCCTCTGTCCATGAGAGTCTCCAGGCAAGAACACTGGAGTGGGTTGCCATAAGCCGGAGCAAATTCAAAGTAAATGGACTTTAAGGCCTGGATAGTTATCCCAATAATGCAGTCTATCAGTCAGAGGTGATCCACAAACTTTGGAGTTTGTAGTCTTGGAAACTTTTGGGCATCATCTAAAAAGCTAAAGAAATTTGTATCTTTAGAATTCAGACTCTGATTCAAATGATAATCTAAATGGAAGTAATTTGAATACTACATTAGAGCTTTCTTTCTCAAAAACCATCAGGTAGCTGTGAACCCATAAAGCAGTAATTCAAGAAAACCCTTACTGCTTATATATATTAAGCCAAAGGGACAGAATCAAGGTATCAGAGTGACCATTCCAGAAACCTACAGAACTGTGTCTGGGAAAACCATGAATTTTCAAAAAGGCACTAGTGACATGCAACACATAATTTTTACACATTAGCTGACTGCTGGCTGTCGGGGAGTATGTATTATTCAAACAGGGTGTACATTCAGTAATGGAAAGGGTAAGGGGAGATGCTGCCTTTAATTTTAATGTGCCTGACATACTGGAAAAAATTATTGGCATCTGTATGTGTATGACTGGGTGTTTTGCGGAACATGTGTTGTATGCAACACTGTTTATTATCAGTAAATGAAGCCAAAAGCTAAGTTGAAAATGAATGCTAAATTAAAAATTATATAAAATGGAGTGAAATGATTTAATTAACAGATTATAAGTGAAATGTTGCAGTGCAAGAATGAGCTTGGGAGAAAAGAGAAGGAAAAAAATGTGAAGGGCGGAAACCTGTCTTTTCCTTGTTATTTCCTCAGAGGTACGCTAATCCAGTCACATGATGTTTGCCAGTTTTTAACCACGGCCTCTGAGACAGTCAATGAGCTTAACTAATTCACTAGTTTAGAGCACAGAGTTTGAAACAAATTGCCTTTGACTTTAAAGTAAAAGAGAGGGAAAAAGACAAAAAAATAAAAATAAAAGAGAAGAAATAATAGAATTCAATATACTATTTGAACAATCTAGCTCACTATTTAAAAGACCCTAGAAGTATAAATAGGTCCAATCCTCCTCTGTGGGCACCCCACAAGCCTAACTGGAAGTTCAACAGTTCTCTCTCTGGATGAAATGATATAAATATTTCTTTACTACCAGTGTCTAACCCTGCACCAGGCACACTGACACCTGCCATTTCGATTTTCCCTTACACTAATATCGTGAGTATGTATTACCGTGATGATGACTCTCTCACTTTGAGGAGGTGACATTATTTGTTAAGGCCATGCTAGAAGGACAAATCATAGAGCCAGAATTCAAACTCGGACATCTTGACTCTAAACGTCATGCTATCTCCTTTTGCCATGTTGCCTCTTCCAAGAAGCCTTTAAAGTTAGAAGTTATGGGTACCCAAAGAAATCTTTTTCCTATTTAAAGGGACAACTCCTACGAACTCATTTACCTACTCCAGTGTAAGCTTTCTATCCTGAAATAATGCAACATGTTATTCTCCTAAAGAAGAAAATATGATTTACATAATTAGTATCATTCAAAGGTAAAGTGCATTTAAAATAATCTACTTTTGTACCAATCTCATTAATCTAGTTATTGTTTATACGATTATGTCTACTTTCTTTTACAAAGGGCATGCATGTGTGCATGCTAAGTCACTCGGTCGTGTCCGACTCTTTGCGACCCAATGGACAGTAGCCCTCCAGGCTCCTCTGTCCATGGGGCTCCTCAAGCAAGAAAACCAAAGGGGGTTGCCAGGCACTCCTCAGGGGATCTTCCCAACCCAGTGATCGAACCTGCGCCTCTTATGTTTCCTGCACTGGAAAGTGAATTCTTGACCATTAGTGCCACGTGGGAAGCTCTTTACAAAGGGAGATCCTATGAAAAGTCCCAAGTTTGAGATACTTAGTTACAATATTGAAATTAAGAAAGAAAAAATGGAAAAAAGAAATATATAAAATCACTGAGTTATGAAGAACAAAAATGACTTGAAGACACTTTCAATTCAGTGTGCCTAACTGGACTTTTTATGTGATGCAGTGTTGCAAGATCCAGCCTACTTTTTTTTCCCTGAAAGGGGGAGAAGAGGGGAAGCAAATCAGTATTCTCTTTTTAAAGTATGTAACTGAGCCAGAGATTTTTATGCCAAAACTGTGTTGCTTTTGCCTATCGAAAAAGGAACTAAGAATTTTTGTAACATAAAACATACCCTGGAGTTTTCCAGTTTTTTCAGAATTTACTTTGAGTGAAGAGAAATAAATCCAAGTATTTCACATTGCCATATGTTGTCTGAGCTAGGTAATATGGAAGTATGCAAATCGATTCAGAAGCTGGGTCCCAGCCTCCCTACTAACCGAGCAGAGGCGAAAGGAAAAAAATTCCAACAGAGGAATGAGTCCCATCTATGAACTGCTGAAACTGTTAAGCAGATGCCAGGCGTTCAGACTGCCAGACAACCAGCTTCTCTCCCCACACTGGGGGAAAAGCGCAACACAGCAACTAGGGAACACAACAGAAGAGTTCAAGCAGGTGAAAAATGATGATGATTTCGGTCTCCAAATTTAGCATCCTTCCATTCCCTTCTGTCAACACTCAGCAAAGCGGGCCTGCCACCACAGAGCTAGCCTTAGAAAAGAAGGTCTTTCCTCTCTTCATCAAACCTGGGTCTCCTGCATTGCAGGCAGACTCTATAGCACCTGAGATACGAGGGAATCCCATTGAAAGGCTAGGAACGTGCAAAGTTTGAAGTCTTTATTTCATAGGTCTGTGCTGTTTCTGTCATTATTGTTCTCTGAAAAAGTCTATCTGATTTGTTCTCTTTATAATGCTCAATATGGAGCTCTTCCTTTTTCTTTTTTAAAAAAAAAGAGGGAAAGGTTGCAAGAAGGAAAAAAAAAACAGTAACAGGAAAAGAAGAAAGGAAAATGAAGGGTTAAAAAGATACATGTTTTCTATGTCTATTTATAAGGGGAAATACATAGGATTTTCTCCCTTTAGTAATGCTAAAATGGTCTGGCATGCCTGAGAGTAAATCGATACTAAGCACAGCCCAGGCGAGACTGCCATCTTACATGAAGCACTGACTGTAAAATAGACACAAAAGACACATGATACTCTCTGAGGTCCCCGGCAGCCATAATATCCATCCTTGGCAGTTCATTTGACATTGACTTTCCCTGCTTCCCTACAGTTTTTTTTTTTTCATTCTTACTCCTCCTCGCTCTCTCCACACAGCAATATTCCAGCTTTCTGAGACTTGCCAAGGAGGTGAGGAAGAGATAACAAACCTCTCAAGATGGATTTAGCCTGGGAATAAATCCTGTGTTTGCCAGGAAGTAATGTGTATGATATGAAAATATAAGGATGAGCTTATAAGGACATGGACTTGGTTCTCAAGGAGCCCAACCAGAAGATTTTTTAAATGTTACTGTATGTATTCAATGGACACTGGGTTTCCTGATTAGATCTTATCATGGTTATTTCAAATGGCTTCTTTCTTCTACTCCTCGATACCCTTTGCTTCTGCCAGGGTGCACAGACAAAGGAAAAAGACAAAGGACTCTCTCCATCCTGTCTTGGCCTCTATCGGAAGTATTCTTTAGAGCCATGAATCCACAGAGACTTTTGAATTTAGATAACTTTTATGGTCAACGCTAAAAACCTTTGTTCATAATAGGAAATGTCATATGGAATCCACTGGGTAGTCATAATTTCCATTTATAAATAGAAAATATAAAGAGGGTGTCTTATCTTGGTGATTTAATACATGTCTCTGCTTATTACTGTTTTCAAAGTGCCTTTTGCCCAAATCTGATTTCAACTGTGCAATAAAGATTCATTATCCTTTTACATAGCAGCCTCTGCATTTCTATGCAGGATCTAATTATGAAAATAGGAACTAGTCTATAAACAGATGCTAATCGTGAAGGGAAATGCTTTCATTTTAGAAAGAAGGTACTGCTAAAACTTAACTCAGAAAAGCGCTGTGTCTGCATGTACAGTTGAGTAAGGTGGTGAGGAGGGAGAAGGAAGACAGGGCAGGGGATGGTACTTGATTCTCAACAGAAGTAACATAAGTATCACTGGGGTAAAGGTGCCTAGAAAACTACTGCAAAATTGAAGTAAGAGACAGAATGCATGTAATTTAATTCTTATACCCCTAATCTAATTCTTAGTACCCATTACTTAACTTAAAAAAAAAAAACACCTCTCATATTTTCTTGTATATCCTATTTTCCTACAAAAAGTCCATTTGCTTTTAAAATCAAGGGTGGGGTTTCCAACAAACAATATCAGGGGGAAAAATCTTTCCTTTTGGAGAAGGAATTAATATTTAGTTATGGGAATAACTAAAACAATAATACTAATACAGACTGAAGAGACCATCTGTAAGAGACATTTCAGTTATTTAGTTAATTTTTCGTTTTACTAATGAGTGTGCTGCTGCTAAGTCGCTTCAGTCACGTCCAACTCTGTGCAACTCCACAGACAGCAGCCACCAGGCTCCCCCGTCCCTGCGATTCTTCAGGCAAGAACACTGGAGTGGGTTGCCATTTCCTTTTCCAATGCATGAAAGAGTATACATGTGTGCTAAATCGCTTCAGTCATGTCCAACTCTTTGTTACCCTATGGAGTGTAGCCCACTGGACTCCACTATGGGATTTCTCCAGGCAAGACTACTGGAGTGGGTGGCTATTCCCTTCTCCTCCAGGGGATCTTCCTGACCCAGGGATTGAACCCTTGTCTCTTATGTCTCCTGCATTGGCAGGCAGGTTCTTTACTACTAGTGCCACCAAAGTGAAAGTTGTTCAGTTGTCTCCGACTCTTTGCGACCCCAAGGGATATACAGTCCATGGAATTCTCCAGACCAGAATATTAGAGTGGGCAGCCTTTCCCTTCCCAGAGGATCTTCCCAACCCAGGGATCAAACCCAGGTCTCCCTCATTGCAGGTGGATTCTTTACCTGCTGAGCCATGACGGAAGCCCAGTGCCACAAAGGAGCAGGGAGCAGTACAGACACTTTCTAACTAACAAACAGTTCTTGTCCTGATTATACTTAACCTTTTCACAGCACAGCTGTGGCTGATCATCTCATGAACCCTTGTTTATGAAACACTTTCTGCTCTGTTTCAGTGCTTACCTTATATTCCCAATTTCTTCTCTATCTCCTTCACTGAGTTTTCTTCCTTACCAGACTGCTGTATATGGGGCTATATTCTGAACCCTCTTTTTATTTACATTCTCTTCCTAAGGGACAAAGTAAATGCCAACCAAGGCTTAAAAGTCTCTATTATATGCAAATGACTCCCACATTTGTTATCTCTACTCTAGATATCTTCCCAGTCTCCTAGACTCTTCAACTGACCAGCTGACATCTTCCCTTGGCTATTAATTGGCATTTCTTTTATAACATGTCAAAACAAAGTTATTGATTCCCTGCTTCTGACCCTCCAATTTCATTTTCGTATAATCTTTCCCTGTATCTATCCAGTTACTCTAGCTAAAGTTCTGGAAGTTTTTCTTCTCATCTCAAGTCTAATCTACCCAAAGTCCCTCCAGACACAGACACTTAACATTTCATTGCTATAACGCCTTAAGTCACCACTCTATTTCTTGGTCCATGCAAGGTGATCTCTTAGCTTCCACACTTGTCAGCACAAAGTCCATTCTCCCTGCAACAGAGTGTTTGTCTAGAGTAAAAATCTGTGTCACTCCATAGGCAGAAACAGCCCAACGACTTCCCACTTCAATCAGAATTAAAGTCAGATTTCTCTACCCATAGCCTTGAAGGCTCTGCATGAGTCATCCTCTTTTCTCTCTCTCTCTCCTTGAAAACTAAATTTCAGCCACGCTGTCTCTCAAAGACAAGCTTCTGAATGTCTCAGGGCTTTTATTTGCTCATTCCTCTGCAACATATACCCTCTTCCCACCATTCTTCAAGAGGTCTCCCCACCACTCTGCCCTTAACCCAGATCCTCACCACCCATACTCTATCCCAATACCCTAGACTATCTTCTTCACAGCCTCAACAGAATCTGAAATAAGTATTTGCTTCCTTCCACCTATGTTTACAGTAAGCTTCTCAAGAACAGTGCTTCCTTGTTTATCACTATGTCCCACCACAAAGAACAAGGCCTGGCTCAGAGTAGATAATCTAGCAGAAATGCTCTTTAACTGAATTTATTAATATGAACTTGCCCATGACAACAGGATGACATGCAATAACTTTAAAGTATCTTGGGATTTCCCTGGTGATCCAGTGGTTAAGACTCCACGCTTCCATCACTGGGGGCGTGGGTTTGGTTTCTGGGTGGGGAACTAAGATCCCAAATGCCATGTGACATAGCCAAATTAAAATATCTCTCCTTGGAATACTCCGATGCTAAAAAGAAAAAAAACAAACAAACCCACTTACCTGTGGAATACAGCAATGATGCATTTAGCTATTTAATTAATAATCTAGTAATGTAACGGAGTAATCAACATGCATTTCCTGACTTGTTCCTTCAAGATGCTGGTTACTGCACATAGGAGAAATAAAGTTTAAATGGCAAGTGAAATAATACTTCTAAAGCACTATATAAATGACTTCTTAAAGTTGTCCAAATTCATTTCACGATGTGAATGACTACCCCTTAAATATTTACATATTTATTTTGGAATTTCATGTTAGAATTTCTGAAATCAGATGAAAGATGCACAAGAAAATAGAAGGGACACAGATACCAACACACATAATTTTATTTTTTATTATAAAAATAGTATATGAGTAAATAATATTTTCCAGGCAGTGGAGCTAAGTACTTTATATGCACGATCTAACTGAATTCTCAAACATTCCTATAAGTACCCAGGTTCCTTCCATATTCTACTTAAGACAACTGTGGTTTATGAAGATAAAGTATAATCATGGTCAAAGTAACACAACACGTAGTAAATAGTGAAACTAGGATCAGAACCCACCATCATGGGTTCTGATCCTATATTCTTAACCATAAGAATACAGGGTTAGTATCTTAATATCCTATATTCTCAACCCTGTATACATGGCTATAGTAGAAAATAAACTTATTTCCTTCTTATTCTTTAGTAAGTTTTTGAATCACCCACAAACTTACTAAGATACTATGGGAAACCATTGCAGATGAGCACAATCTTACTCTCTCAAGAAAGTTTAGATTGGGTAGGTGTCCAAACACCTAAAGCAGCATGGCATTACCAGCAGGCATTGTGGGGAGAGGGCTTCCTGGTGGCTCAGTGATAAAGAATCTGTCTACCAGTGCAGGGGTCGCAGGAGAAGCAGGTTCCATCCCTGGGTTGGGGATCCCTGGAGGAGGAAATGGCAGTATTCCAAGAATGTTCCAAGAATACCCAGTAATTCTTGCCTGAAAAGTCCCATGGACAGAAGAGCCTGGCAGGTCACAGTCCATGGGATCGCAGAGAGTTGGACACAAGTGAGTGGCTGCATGCACACATACTGTGTGGAAGGACTGGCAGTTACACTGGAAGCGCATAAAGTGGGACCTCACCCAATCCAAACACAGAAATTTATCTATGTCAAGTCCTACTATTAGGCCATTACCCTTTAGACAGTCAAAAGCAATTCTTGTTTCTATTCTATACCTATATAAGACATCTGGCTCCTAGTAAGCTATTAATGATAGAATGCAGTGCCATAAACCTTATTGGGAAGATCTTAAAAGAACAAAGCCTTCACTAATGACATTTTAATGAGGAAATGCATAGGCTAATTACTATAATCTTCTAGCTGGTCTATAAAAAGCCTACACCCAAGTGATGTAAATATCTGCTGATTCAGACTGTACTGGAAAGGTTTCATTTTATTTTTTTAACTCACTGAAGGAAACACAGAAAGAAGCAGGGGAAAATAGCCTCAGTCCTCAACTACAGGACACTGTCCAAGAAGAGGATTAACTGCAAGTGCTCAGAGGAAGAGAAATGTTTTCTCAATGAGTATTTACCCAGGTCCCAAATTGATTGTTAGGCAGTACATAAATCTGGCACAACCACTTGGCTAATGAAACAGCCTAAGCAACATCAACACTACACTTTGAGGTAAGGATCAGTTTATGTTTGGGGAGACAGAAACCTGTCGGTTTCTTGCATGACTATATATTTGTGCATTCACATATTTATCTCATTTTATACTCGTGATGACTTGGGGTGGGTGGGTGGCAGGCAGGATGCTGACTAAGAAGCATTAGTGGAAGACAGAAATATCCCAAGTTTGGTTACTTAGGAGGCTGAGAAATTATCGTGGGAAGCTGCCATAGACCTTATGGAATTTTAAACCATTATTTTTTTCTTATTAGGGTTTTATTCGTATCCTTTCTTTCAACTTTGAATTCTCTACACTTCAGGAAAGAAACAACAGCAACAATAAAAAAATAGTAGGAAAGAACACGTGTAGGCTACACACACATAACTATACCTCCTTGTTGTTACATAGCTCTAACAGAGATATCTATGTTACATATCTCTCTCTTCCACACTGCTCCGATCTTCCAGGCTTATAACTGTGGGTTGGCCAAGAAGTTCATTTGGGTTTTTCCATTAAGAGGGTATGGATAACCCAAATGAACTTTTTGGCCAAGCCAATATATGGGAGAAAGTCTCCATTTTCAAGATGTAAAATATTTCAGGCAATCATATCAGAATGTGGTCGTGAAAACCCAGACTTAACATGAGCTAGTGTGCATAGTAGGCAGGGGGAGGGGAAGATAACTGGGAAAGAGGGGCCAGGAGAACAGCTCTAAAGCCAATTAATCAGCCATATGTCCTACGGCAAGTCCCTTAACCCTAGAGATCTTGGTTGTCTCCACCGTAAATTACGGGCTTAGAACAGATGGCCTTTAGAGTTTATTGTTCAAAATCTAATATTGATTTCTTTATTTATTTTTGGCTGGGTCTTCATTGCTGCACAGGCTCTCTCTAGGCACCGTAAATGGGGGCTACCCTTTCTTGCTGTGCACGGGCTTCTCATCGTGGTGGCTTCTCCAGTGGTGGAGCAGGCTCTGGGAGCACGGGCTTCTCCTCGTGGTGGCTTCTCCAGTTGTGAAGCAGGCTCTGGGAGCACGGGCTTCTCCTCGTGGTGGCTTCTCCAGTTGTGGAGTGCAGGCTCTGGGTGCACGGGCACAGTAGTTGCAGCTCATGGGCTCTAGAGTGTGGGCTCAATAGTTGTGGTGCACCAGCTTATCTGCTCCAAGGCATGTGGAATCTTCCCAGACCAGGGACAGAACCTGTGTCTCCTGCATTGGCAAGCAGACCTCTATCCACTGCGCCACCAGGGAAGTTCAAATATCTAACATTTTAAAATTCGATGACTCTAGCACATGTACAGTTTAGATAT
The DNA here is from genome assembly GCF_023699985.2 of Odocoileus virginianus. Classification (NCBI taxonomy): domain Eukaryota; kingdom Metazoa; phylum Chordata; class Mammalia; order Artiodactyla; family Cervidae; genus Odocoileus; species Odocoileus virginianus. The sequence continues at coordinate 29,164,433 of NC_069706.1, forward strand.
AACTATTTCTTTAAGGCCCGTCTTTTCCAAGAAGTCTTCCCTCACATAGTGCTCAGCTGCTTTAGTTGTGCCTGACTCTTTGCAGGCTCATGGACTGCAACCCGCCAGGCTCCCCTGTCCGTGAAAGCTTTCCAGTCAAGAATACTGGATTGGGTTCCACTTCCTACTCCAGGGGATCTTCCCAACCCAGGGACTGAACCCACATTTCTTGCATCGCCTGCATTGGCATTACCTGAGAAGCCTGATATAGCTAGTAGGAACTAACATTTCCATTCTTTTGAAGCTTACTCTATTATGTCTGTACCTCTCTGTAGTGATCAAGAGCACTGGACAAAGGCCAGAGTTTAAATTCTAATCACTTTATTAGCTGTGTGACCTTATGTAAACAAAGTAGCCTATCTGACCCTCAGTTTCCTAAACTGTCAAATGGAGATAATAATAGTACCTACTTCTTGGAATTACTAAGCAGATTAAATGAGATAATATATGCAGTGATAAGAATAGTACTATCTTGTAAGTGATGAATAGATGTTAGTACAGTGGTTGTGGTTGAGTTCACTCAGGCCTCAGATACACTGTTGTCCTGCCAAATGTTTGTGTATCACTTCTCTTATGATTTATAAGCTTAAAAATAGCTACTTCCATGACCGACCAACTAAAAATCCTATGAGTTAGGAAAACATGAACCAGCATGATCTTAGTTCGAGGGTATAATCATTTTTGCACATGCCAGTCTCACTTACCAAATGAGCCCCAGAGAGGAATGAATGGAGAGTTACCCATTCCTTTCTCTCCCACAAGGCACCTAGACAGTGCTCAGCAAACTTACTGTATGAGCATTAGTGTACAGTAAGTGTGTTGAGCACTGTTTGGATGATGGTTGTAGATGTTTAGTCTAAACACTGGGATCCGAGGTTTTACTAGTTACATATTGTTCTAATTGAGACCTTCAGTGTTCAACAAATCTGAGTCTCTACTATATGCCAGGCCTGTACTAGAGTAGGGATTTCTAGGGCACACAACATGGACACTATATCTGACCCCATGGAGCTGAAAGAACAGCAGTAACAACAGATGGCTGTGTCATTACAAAGACAACTAATCATAGCTATGATTAGCATCACAAAGAAAATCCAGGGACTGACATGATAAAACAAACGCGCACACAAAAAAGGAGATATATATTAGGTTACCTACTGTAAATTCAGTGGTGAAACAAAGGTGATGGGCCTAGCCACCAAACTCAAATACTCTGCTTTATTTGCTATACACTAAATTAAAATTAAAATTTTAAAGTACTGGTCTTGATTTCTGTGAGTTTACAATATATAAAATAATTACTAAACCCATAGGTGGCAGACTATGGACATACAATTACTATGCTGCATATGTGGATGTTCATCCCCCTAGACTGTGAGGATAATATTTAATCTCTAAGATCAAGGAAATCTCATATATCAGTTCAACATTTATTGGTTACCAGGTGCTTGTGAGAGGCCCTGGGGATACAATGATAAATAGAAAATTCCTGCCTTTCAAGAGTATGCATTACAGTGGGGGAAAAACAATTAACCAACAGGAATCCTAAGGGGGCTAAAACCTTTAAACTTAGCTTTTCTTAACTAACTACAAATCTATCCTGATATATAGGGCCTCTTATTGAGCCATAAACCATCATAAAGTAACTTTAGAACAAACTCTCTCGGCTAGAGTTGAACAATGCAAAAATGGATTATTATTCTGGTAAAGGGTGACTCTAGCACTTAATCAAATTTTTCATGACATTTTAAAAGAAAATGAGCTCCTAGAGGAAACAGACCACCTCTCTGTCCCTGCAGTTCCACTATGAACATTTGGGCAACCAACCTGATGTTAATGATGTGGGAATGCAATAGTGAAAACTCTGGTTTAAAACCCTGAACACAGTTTTCCCCTAAAGACATCCAAGGTTATATATTTATAATTCTCAAAATATGAGCCAGGAGAAAACATTTTTATTTATTCAACTTGCAACATATTCTTACTGGGTGTTATCATCTTGCTCAATTAGGATAATACATGGTTAAAAACTTTAAAGAAGGAAAATAATTAGTTTTATCTTAAAATGTTGTGTATATGTGTGGACAGATGTGTATATGCATATAAAATGCTCAAACAACTAGCATTATACAGTGATTTTAGAAGTAGAACTAATTTCTCTCTCTGTGTGTATGTGTCTGAAATAGACAGAATTTCAGCAATTATTTAGCCTAAGCTCCCCATTTTCCTAAGAAAACTGGTATTAAAAAGAGGTTTCTTTCTGGCTTAAGAGCAAAGAACTAATAGGTAGCAGAGGCGAAAACATGAATGCTTCATGACTCTAAAAGCAGGGCTTTCTTCATATATAACAAACGTCTATGAATGTGTGTGTGCGCGTGCACACCTACAGTATCTGGTTAAGTGGCACAGAAAAAGTAATTAGCAGTAATAATGTTATAAATTTCTATTTATTTTGATATTAGCTGCAACTATCATTACATATGCTTAATATAAAAATGACAACTTCTTATTTTCTTAAGAGTACAATTTAATGATTATCTGAGCCTTGGACTTCCTATCACCATATCTTTTCTGACATCAAAAGATACAACAGCAAATGAACATTAATTGTATCTAAACTACTGAGCCTACCCTCAAGTGATGTCCATAAAAATTTGCCACTCAGTATGTCTTGATAGGAAAAGTCAGTCTAGTTCCATCTGTTGATTTCAATTTCTTCCTTTAAAATGAAAATAAATACATAGAAATGATGTTTTATTTAAGAACCTAATTCCAGACACATCAGTGCATTAATACATGTCCCTACAGACACTGCCATTACTGATCAAATCTGAATTATTCTCATTCAGCTGCTGCAACCAAATATCGAGATGCCTAGAGAATAACACAGAATGAGATGGTTCCAAGGTGACATGCTCTAAATCCTTACTGCATCAGATGAAATTTAATTATACCCATTGTTTTTATTATTCAAAATGCACTGGCTGTCCATCCACTCAGCAAAAAGTTCCCTGCAATTTTATTCAGTATAGCTTTTATGCTAAAAGAAAGGAGGTGTGCTGAAGACGGGGAGGAAAAAAAATGTTATCTCCCTCCCCCTACTCCCCACCAGGAGACATGTGGCCGCTGAAGCCCACTGATTTCCCAAGCCCAATTATTTCGTTGTACACTCTTCTCCTCAACAGCACACTTTACCTAGGGACACAGTCTGCCTAAACACCACACACTTAATGGAGTCCCTGAAGCTGTCTCAATTTCATCGCTTCTAACTAATAGGCTGTGATACTTTTTCCCCAAACAGATCAGACCTCTTCCCTCACTCCACATCTTCCTCACATAGAAAAAAAAAAAAAAAGGTGTGTGTGTGGAGGGGGGCTAGTTTGATGAAGCAGAGCATTCATTCCTGCTGTCATACCTTCATTATGGTCTAATACCTGCATTTCTTAAGGGCACAGCAACCTCACTTAATCCAATCCAGGGACTTCTTTTTTCCAGATAATGACAATAATAGGTGTTTCCTTATGACTGTTAGTAGTAACACTGAACAGCAGGAATCTACACATTTTGCAGTAGTTAACAGGCAGACAAACCCAGTTTTGCTTTCCTTGAAAGACCTCTAAAATTGATTGCCCAGAGAGTATTTTAGGATTGAGAGACAAAATAAGGAAGAGGAAAGTAACAGTTTTCCTGAAACTTATAAGGTCTCTATGTTATGCTGTTAGAGGTCAAAGACCAGGGTTTCAAAATTCTCCCACTTTCTTCCCCCATTCAGAAGTAGATTTAGCATTCGTATTCAAAAGGTCACTCCTATTATGACCTGTCTTGAAAATGAGTCTGATTTCTAGAGGCAGATGTCACTGTTTCAAAGGCCTCACTGTATCTCCCTACAGAGAGATGTACTTTATGTTTTTCTTAATCCTTAGCACCTATGTTAATAACTGTGTCTTACTGAAATTCTCCCATTGAGTAATTTACACATTTTGGGCAAGGACCTCTAGGAAAAAAAAATGGGTCTACTTCTTTCAAAACTAATTTCTTTAAAAAGGTTACACATACTTAAGATGGCCTTCCTGCCATCTTCCTGGGTCGCATCTAGGTGAAGATTTCAAGAAATAGTATTGAAAAGCACAGGCCTAAAGGCAGACTGAAGAAATCATATAGTTATTTCTGAAATGTGATGCCTTGCCATCCCCCAGGGATAATTTCTCTGCTACCCGAGATAATGCCTCTTATATAATGTTGGAAAGAATCAAAACAGTTAATCCAAACTGCTCTTACACCCTGCTAGAACTCAGCAGCTCATGTCTCAAGGCAAGACACCACAGTAACATTTAATTACATCTGACATTTAGCTCTGGGTTCCATAAGTCATCCTAAATTAACTTTTGGGTCCAAACAGACCTAGATTTTCCTACTGAAGACAGTTACTATTATCTTCAAAGCTAAAACCCCTGACTGGCATGGGAAGGAAGAGATAGCAAACACATAGTAACAAGCTCTAAAAAATACCATCACTGAATCTCAAGACGTCCCCTCCTCATTGTGACCTTTTTGCCCTGAAGGTAAGCGACCATCCTAACTGTGGTCAATGTTCCCTGGATGAGACACATGGGTCATTAGTCCAAAAGGTAGATTGTGAAAAATCCAAAAGTGGATTGCGAAAAAGACCAATGAAGACAGTCTTCTGGTCACGCATTAAGCATTTTTTTGCTTACGTTCACCAACTTACTTAAACTGACACTTTCCAGGTTCAACAGATGGTCTCCTTTATCATCTTTTTATAGCATGATGACAAACTCTGGTAAATTAGAGACCAAAGAGAAAGAAGTGCTTTGAATATTAAACGCAGAAATGAGAAAGCCAGAATTAACTGAATTCATTTAGGCTGAACAATATTCTTTACAGAGAAGGGGAGAAATCGTAAGAATATACAGGAAAATAATAAAAGATTATTAAAGTAAATTCTAGGTTGGATCTGAGATTTAAATAACCCCTACAGGACGTTATATAAATCACTGCACTTTCTTCCCCAGAAGAAAACCTATCTGAAACCTATCAGTGGCTGGCATAGGCATGCCTTACCAAGTCAGGACATTCTTTTTGGTGAGTTTAATCAGAACAGTGTCCTCTGTAGGAATTAGCATTGTTCTGAATCTTCTTCCTAGTGCTTGGTGCATTTGTGTCCTGATGCAAAAATCAATGATTCTCCTAAAATGTTCTTCATTTAGGCTCTGAAATCAGATGGTTTGTCTCTTAAATCTCAGCTCTGTTGCTTATGAACTACGTGATCTTGAGTGAGTTCCTTTACCTCTCTAAACCTCAAGATTTATACCTGGAAAAATGAGGATAATATATGTAGAAGGCAGTGATATGGTTTAAACACAATAATGCATGTAAAATATTAGCACTGTGCCCAACACAGAGTAAGGGCTATGAGTTTCTATGAAAATTTGTGTCCAAGATACATATCTGTCTGCATTTGTACTTCATTGACTTATCATCATTTCTCATTCTCTCAAAAGCAGTTCTTTCCTGAGAAAGACAACTACCATATGATATCACTTATGTGTGGAATCTAAAACATGACACAAATGAACTTACCTATGAAACAGAAACAGACTCACAGACAAAGAGATCAGACTTGTGGTTGCCAAGGGGGGGAAAGTAGAGGGATGGATTGGGAGTTTGGGATTAGCAGATGAAAACTATTAAATATAGGATGAATAAACAATAAGATCCTACTGTATAGCACAGGAAACCATGCTCAATATCCTGTGATAAACCAGAATGGAAAAGAATATGAAAAAGAATGTGTGTGTGTGTGTAACTGAATCATTTTGCTCTGCAGCAGACATTAACAGAATACTGTAAATCAACTATATTTCAACAAGATAGATTTTTGAAAAAAAGCAGTTCTTTCCCCTCATTATGTCTAAAACACATAGTTTTACATCATGTTAAGCAATTAAGAAGGGCTCAGGCTTCTCTGGGTTCCTGATTCTGCCAAGGGAGTTGCCATCAGGGCTGAAAGGAGAGAGACCTGGCATTGCCCTGGCAAGTCTAGGTGCAGTCGGGCCTGGTCCAGATGAAAACGATGAAATGCCATCTACAATGACAACTGCAGGTTAAAAACAAATCTCACAGCACTGACTACATTCTCCTCATTTGGCTTTCCTGCTCTCTTCTCTGCATATCTTGGTTCTCTCAGATTGCTGCTAATATCAACCTACGGTAGTTTTTTCTAGAGTTCAAGTCTTGCTGAATTTCTGCCTATGGACCCAAACTCACACACTAACATCGAAGAAGGAAGATGATATAAATGGAAGGAGCCTTCCTTTAGCACCCTGATTCCCCTCCATGGAATGCTACCCCCTAAATTAGAACTCCATCTGCCCAAATTCCATTTGGAATATGAGCAATCTTGACAGACTGAGGGCCTTCAGAGTTCCTTAAGCCTTCAGTTTTCAGTGCCCGCAGCAGGACATGCTCAGACCGACACGGATTTTCCTGTCTTTACTGACAAAGTGAGAAGTGAGAGTTTAAACATGTTAAAGGTAATTAGCACCAAGACCTCGCACCGTCTCAAGTTCATCTTAGCCAGCATGATGATGAAGTAGCAGCTTTTATTCCTACTCTCCTATTTAGTGCCATGGTCTCATCTCAGGTTCTCACTTTCTACATCTGTTTTGAGTTTCTAGAGTTTTCCAATTAGCAAACTACTATTAAATACAGACTTTGTTTGCTCAAGGTATTATTAGAACTGACTTAAAAGGAGTAGCATAAAACTTACATTTCATTTGGCAAATGGCAATGAACTCAAAATCAATATTCTATTTGTCAGAATTAGAAGGCCCACACTAAATTCATGCATTTCCTAACAACCTAACAAATTCTATATAAGACAGTGGTATTTTCCCCCTTTGATGACAAAAGTATAATCAATAAAAGAGACAGTCTTCCTAACAGAAAGAGAGGAAGGAATATAACATTTTTCGGTACCTATGATAAACTCTGTGATAGGGTATTATCAACGTGATTTCATTTAACTGTCTCAAGATCACTTTGAGGGTATTACTGGTCCCAATTTTATAGTGAGAGTAACTAAGACTGGGTAATGTTAAATATTTTGCCTAAAACCACACAGTTACTTAAAGCAAGTGTTTCAGAATTAGGGTGTCTGAACTCAGTGACCCCACTTCCTTTGTCTCTTACATGAAAAAATTGTCTTTTTAAAATTAAATAAAGACAATTGAAACGGTTACAAATCATGTGCTGTATTTATTCACCTGGGAGACAGGAACATAATAACAAGGTAAAAATCTAAATAAATGTGTCAACTGTCTTAAGAATTTTTTTTAAATGACAGAGTGAGTCACTCTAAAGTATACGCTACATGTTTCTGCAATGTATGACTATGAAATAACCTATGAAGGGAGTTGATTTGACATATAAACAGAAACTTGGGCTTGTATTACCAGCTTTCACATCATTAGGAAAGCACTGGATTACATTATAGAAGCATAATATATAATACGACATATCACTGGACTACCAGAGAACACAATATCTGAAATCCAATTCAGTAAGTCTTCAATAATACATTGTATGTGAACAAAATGCTTGACGAAGAGGCTGTTTCTATGCTTCTGAAAACAACAGATGATCTAATCTCAGAGATATATATTACCTACAGACAAATTTTACAATATTTAAACCAAAAATATGATACACTGAACAAAGTGTGAAATGGTTAACCACAGTGGGATGAAAATGCTATGGTTGAAATGCCTACTTTCTTCATTCTGAACAAAATTAGAAGCAGTGAGATTACACACAAGTGTGTAAACACTATAAATCCTATAGAAAATTCCTATTCCTTTATAAGCATTAAAAAAGGCTATGTTGGTAAAGGACACTATAAACAAGGTGAGAAGACAACTCTCTAAATGGGAGAAAAAACAGCAACTGAAACAACTGACAAAGGATTAACGTGCAAAATATACCAGCAATTCACGCAACTCAATACCAGAAAAAAAAAAAGCAAAAACCTAATCAAAAAGTGGGCAGAAACCCTAATTACACATTTCTCTAAAGAAGACATATAGATGGTTAATAAACACATGGAAAGATGCTCAATATCACCCTTTATTAGAGAAATGCAAATCAAAACTACAAAGATATCACTTTACACTAGTTAGAATGACTATCATCAAAAACCCACAAACAATAAATGCTGCCGAGGGTATGGAGAAAAGGGAACCCTCTTGCACCGCTGGTGGGAGTATAAACTGATACAGCCACGAGGGAGGACAGTATGCAGATTCCTAAAAAACCACCATATGACCCAACAATCCCACTACTGGGCATATATGCTGAAGAAATCATAATCGAAAAAGACACCTGTACCCCCAATGTTCATGGCAGCACTATTTACAATGGTTAGGACATGGAAGCAACCTAGCTGTCCATCAACAGATGAATAGCCAAAGAAGCTGTGGTACATCTATACAATGGACTATTACTCAGCCATAAAAAGGAACACATTTGGGGTCAGTTCTACTAAGGAGGATGAACCTAGAGTTTATTATACAGTTACATAAATCAGAAAGAGAAAAACAAATACTGTATACTAACATCTATGTATGGAATCTAGAGGGATGGTGCTGATGAACCTATTCGCAGGGCAGCAATAGTTATGCAGACATAGTAAACAGACTTGGGACACAGGAGGGTGGGAAGGAGGGGGTGGGACAAATGGAGAGAGTAGCATGGAAACATATACATTACCATATATATAACAAGATAGCCAGTGGGAATCTGCTATATGAATTAGGGAGCTCAAACTGGGGCTCTGTGACAACATAGAGGTGGGATGAGCTGGGAGATGGCAGGGAGGTTAAAAGGAGGGGATATATGTATACCTATGGCTGATTCATGTTGATGTACAGCAGAAACCAACACAATATTATAAAACAATTATTCAATTAAAAATAAATAATTTTTTAAAGGCTATGTTGGGTTAAATAGAACCCATACAACATCAATAAAGAGTAGCCCAACTGGCAACCTGAAGCTCCACCAGATGCCCATTTCTATAGCAATGAACTCCAAAGAGATTTAGGGAAATTTCACACCTCAAAAGAATGTGATGTCTAATGAGAGCTTATCTTGCCACTGAAAGAAGATAACTAGATTTCAGCTCAGCTGAGGCTGTGAGAGAAACAACCCCTTTTCAGAATTTGGTTCAGCAAAAAAAGCAGCAGTGAGGAAATTTGTGAGATGATGGCTGAGTAACCAATAGACAATTAAGGAATTTAAAACAGCTGCTAAGAGATGAGATGAGCCAACTGGCAGGAAAAAGAGAGTTTTAATACTAATTATATTTAAAAGAAAACAAGAGTGCCCCCTTTACCATTTAATGTATATTATTTCTCATTCTGTTCAAACATCCACTTTGGCAAAACAAAATCTATTATGCATTCCTGAGCAAAGCTTTTAGTTTGATTAAGTACTAATCAACACTTATAATTTTGGCTAAAGCCAGGTACAGGATAAAGTGGAAAGGAAAATGATAGCAGAAAAAGGGTGCCAAGCTAGAAGAGCAAAATTCCTTCTTATTGTGATTTTTATTAGGAACATAACATTTTGCTCTGCAGTCTCTTGTGATCAGAAGTGATCTAAATATCAACTATATAAACATTCTGAAGGATATTAAGTCATGAGCCATTCACCTATTATTCATCTTTAACATGATCCACTGTTTCCATTGTTTCCCCATTGGAAACAGTGACAGAGTTTATTTTCTTCGGCTCCGAAAGTCACTGCAGATTGTGACTGCAGCCATGAAATTAAAAGATGCTTGCTACTTGGAAGAAAAGTTATGACCAATCTAGACAGCATATTACTGAATATAAGCAGAGACATTACTTCGATGACAAAGGTCCATCTAGTCAAAGCTATGGTTTTTCCAGTAGTCATGTATGGATGTGAGAGTTGGACCATAAAGAAAGCTGAGCGCTGAATAATTGATGCTTTTGAACTGTGGTGTTGGAGAAGACTCTTGAGAGTCCCTTGGACTGCAAGGAGATCCAATGTCCATCCTAATGGAAATCAGTCCTGAATGTTCATTGGAAGGACTGGTATTGAAGCTGAAATTCAATACTTTGGCCACCTGATGAGAAGAGATGACTCATCTGAAAAGACCCTGATGCTGGGAAAGATTGAGCGAAGGAGAAGGGGATGACAGAGGATGAGATGGCTGGATGGCACCACCAATTCGATGAACATGAGTTTGAGTAAACTCCAGGAGTTGGTGATGGACAGGGAGGCTTGGCGTGCTGCTTTCCATGAGGTCGCAAAGAGTCAGACACAACTGTGCAACTGAACTAAACATGATCCAAGTCAAATAACAATCAGCACCAGGGCTAAATAACACTACCATACTGATACACACAACTCTACATAAGGTGGCTGCACTAGGTGTATAACAAGTGGCTAATAGCAGATTCCATGAGGCTCTGGAATCAGCACCTTCCAAAAACAAAGCTGATAGCTCAGCTGGTCTACCTGTCAGAATTACTTCCCTCTCCCTTAATAGCAGAGAAATAAATGAAAGTATCTCTGCGGATGCTCGAGAGAGAAGCTGAGGAACTGTTAAGTGCCAGGAACCTTGCATATATTATCTCATTTAAATCTCAGAGCTCCGTTTATATTCATTTTACAGAAGAAACTCAAGTGGGCAAAGTAACCTTTCAGTTCAGCTCAGTTCAGTTGCTCAGTCATGTCCAACTTGTTGCAACCCCATGAACCACAGCATGCCAGGCCTCCCTGTCCATCACCAACTCCCAGAGTTCACCCAAACTCATGTCCACTGAGTCGGTGATGCCATGCAACCATCTCATCCTCTGTCATCCCCTTCTCCTCCTGCCTTCAATCTTTCCCAGCATCAGGGTCTTTTCAAATGAGTCAGCTCTTCACATCAGGTGGCCAAAGTATTGGAGTTTCAGTTTTTCAACATCAGTCCTTCCAATGAACACCCAGGACTGATCTCCTTTAGGATGAACTGGTTGGATCTCCTTGCAGTCCAAGGGACTCTCAAGAGTCTTCTCCAACACCACAGTTCAAAAGTATCAATTCTTCAGAGCTCAGCTTTCTTTACAGTCCAACTCTCACATCCACACATGACTGGAAAAACCATAGCTTTGACTAGATGGACCTTTGCTGACAAAGTAATGTCTCTGCTTTTTAATAAGCTGTCTAGGCTGGTCATAAAGTAACCTTTAACATAGCAATATTGATTGTCCCCCTATGGTATCCTGAGCATTAATCTGGCTCCACATTTTACAGACACAAGAACCCTTTCTTCTTGAGGAAGATTAGCAAAGATTAGCAGTGCCATGTTAGCAAATCTGGCTTATATATGGCTAAAAAACCCTACAGTCCCAGCTTTCCTTTTCTGTTGTTTCCTGTCTTCTTTCTCAAATCCCATATTTACCAAGTCAGCCATAGGATATCCCTTTTTGGTTCTTGATGTACATCACCTTGCCTCATTATCACCTGATTAACATTGACAGGGTCATTCAGAGCAGGCTCTCCTGAGAAAAGAGGGACAAGACTACAGTCTGCGCTCCTCCTGCAGCACTGACACTTTCTCTGAAACATGTGGCTCACACTCTGTCTCTCATCACCTTACTCTGGGTAATCACTAGTGCTGAGCGGTCCTGGCAGTTCTTGCTCTAATTCTGACATTTTATGGAACCCTTACTCAAAATTTCCTCCACGTACCTCTGCTTTCCTACAGACAAACAGAAATACATATCTTGACTATTAGACAAGTAACTAGTTCATAAAGGAAACAGAACACCAATTTATGGCCACAGGCCAGGAAATGATGGCATTCCTAAAAACAGGGCACAAAGCTCATATTTAGATGATGCTGAGAGTCAGCTTCATACAAAGCTTGTTCTAGAGAAGACACAGGGCTCAGTCCTCATCATTCTCTAAACTCATGATATAGTCACCAAACACAATAGCTCTTTTCTTCAAACTCACATCTGATGAGCTGCTGATTACAGACAGATCCACAGGCAACCCATGGATCTATCTAACTTCCATTTCTAGTGATGAAGACAATCCCTCCCTTTGCTCTTCAGCATCCATCTTCCTAAATCTCTGTCTCTGTGATGACTCCCACATCGGGGAGAATCTCCTCTACATGTATCTGCTCTCCCCAGGCTCAGCACTGTCAACCTCCACATCCTCCTGGCTCTTCCTGGAGCAGGTGTTTTCCTCACCCTCCTCAAAGACTCTCCTCTAGAAAACTTGGCCTTTCAAGTCTGGTTCTTACTCATGCAGCAGTTGTGGGATCAAAAAATGCTACCCTTAATAAAACAGAAGTGTTTGTGTTTCATGCTTCTCCATACAGCAGCACTGAGTAAGTGCTTGGCATGTAATGGTACTCATAACTGTCAGTGTATCACCATTATTGATGAATGGGATGGGATGAGGAAGTAAAAGCAAGATTTATCACCTGTTAACTAACTTGGAGGGTTTTAATACAACTTCTTTATCAAAAACCTGGATTTTTATCAAGTGAATGATTACATGTCAGAGGCTTTAGACTCTTTCCTTTACTGGATGAACTGGAGAGTCATTCTGACAAGAGTAACGATGGCGCAACAGTACTGACGTCTCCTAGATACCTGGCACAATCGCTAACAACTTCCTTTTCTTCATGTGATTCCAAAATAAGGCCAGTGAATATGCCTGACAATCTGTATTCTTCCTCTTCTGGAAGATACCTTAGATTAAGCATAACATAATCAATACTTCCTTAAATTATCCTAAACACCAATATAAACACTATTCTTAAATCTCTAACTATTCTTAACCTATAAACTTATCCTAAACACTGCAAAAACACCGTTCTTACATATGTGACTATCATGTTAAGATTAAAACATTACAGACAGAATGAAATGGAACCTCTTCACTGTCATCTATAATACTCTCAATCCATATAATTTAAAAAACTCTTTGGAATGGCTTCCCTACTTACCTTTTACCAATCCATAGCTAACTGTCAAAGTAAAAATCAGATCTGTAAAGGCAGTAGACAGGACAGTAGTTAAGAGCATGGGTTACACAGCCAGAATATCTGAGTTTGAATCCTGATTCTACCACTTACTAGTTTCTACCTCTTCTAACACTTGTAAGTTATATACTATCACTTATATATTGGTAGAATATATATCCTTATATTCTACCACTTACAAGACTTGGGGAAAGTTATTTAAGCTCTGTTGCTTCACTTTCCTAACCAGAAAAACAGAGATAATAAGTGTACCTACCTCACAGAATTGCTCTAAGGGTTAAATAAATTAGTAAAATTACACATATTAAGTGAGGCTTAAATGTTAGAAATTATTATCATTACTATATCTGTCTTTGCAATATCTGATTAACTTAGGTCTTGAGAGTCCCTTGGACTGCAAGGAGATCAAACCAGTCAATCCTAAAGGAAATCAGTCCTGAATATTCATTGGAAGGACTGATGCTGAAGCTCCAATACTTTGGCCACCTGATGCAAAGAGCTGACTCACTGGAAAAGACCCTCATGCTGGGAAAGACTGAAGGCAGGAGGAGAAGGGGACAACAGAGGACAAAATGGTTGGGTGGCATCACCGATTCAGTGGACCTGAGTTTGAACAAGCTCCAGCGGGTGGTGAAGTACAGGGATGTCTGGCATGTTGCACTCCACGGCGCTGCAGAGTCAGACACGACTGAGTGACTGAACAACAACAAAAACTTGGGTCTTAATTCATGAATGGCAATAAGCAAAAAAACGTTTTATAAAAAGTTAAAATACAACAACATCTAACACCCTAACTCATACACAGAAACAACCCGACAAGAGTAAAGAGACCTTACCTTTAGGAGAAAAGAGAACTTATCAAACCTTCCTTAAAATCTTTTATTTTTAAACTCATAAACAACATCATTTAACTTTTAGGTTCAGTCAGTAAACAGAGAATACCTCTTGAAAGTAGAAGATAGATGCTGATAAACCAACCAGTATAGTTTCTCTTGGCTTTCAAACACAAAGACAAATTCTTCAGGATTTTTTTTTTTTTTAAGAAATCACCCCCAAGTTCCCCTAAAATATAATCTTATTACATAAGTTGTAATTGGGGCTTCCTTGGTGGCTCAGCAGTAAAGAATCCGCCTGCCAATGCAGGGGACTTGGGTTCAATTCTGGGGTCAGGAAGATCCCTTGTAAAAGGAAATGGCAACCCACTCCAGTATTCTTCCCTGGGAAATCCCTTGGACAGAGGATCCTGGCAGGCCACACAGTCCATGGGGTTGTAAAAGAGTCAGAGACAACAGCGACTGAATAACAACAGCAACCTTCAACTTTAACTAAGGCCCACCACCAAGAAATTACCATTTACCAGCATGAATGCTGAAATTTCATTTTGATAGGTAGACTCAACCCATACTCTATTATTTCCTGTAACTACCTTCATCAAAGTGGATCATACTTCTTTTGGAAATCCTCATTATTCAAAACAACATATCTATTTTTTATATACAATTTCCATATTCAAAACAACATTTTTTCCTTAGTAAACTCTAAGTCTAGGTCCCTCTCTCTCATAGCAATCCTGTTGGCTAGCAGGAATTAAGCACCACTCTGGCACTAGTGATGACACAGTTCAAGAACAATGTATAACTTCTCATATATATATCAATCAATTCTTGCTCTTTGATTAAATGTATGGAGGAAAGAACAATTTGAAGGTACAGACTAATAAGTCTTGAGACTAGGTTATTATTGCTTTGAGAAGCTTATTCAGATATGATCACCAAGATTAGGGTGAAAAGAACTTCCAGACTAAATTATTCACAATCCAAAAAAGCATAATGCATAGTCACTGTCTAGCTGTCCTCTGCAGGTTACAATTAAATAATTTCTTCAGTCTTTAGATGAATGTGATGCATCTCCTTTTGAATCATACAGAGTAAGACAAGAGGTCTCATGCAATAGAGGAAAAAATCTCAAAGAAGCATTGATTTTATTGGTGATTACTATCAGAAAAGTAACCTAATATCATCTGGGCCCAAACCAAAACCACTGGGTTCTATAATTTAAATTATTTACTACCCCTGATAGATAAGAATGTTCAACACATTCAAGAGTGTTGAAATGAATTCCCACAGAACACTAGTATCAGTTCATGAAGGGTCTGCTTGTACCACACTTTACTAAGCAATAGGGATACAAAAGTAAATAAAACACTACTTCAGAGAGTTTAAAATCTAGTGAAGGAGAGAGATATGCATAAATAACTATAACACAAGGTATAAGTAAGTATTTCAAAAGCATTTACTAGTCACTTCTGGTGCCAGACACATCTGTCTCACTTTCATGTAAGAATCACAATTAGGATGAACAGCTCTGGAATAAACACAAATTAGGCTTAAAGGAAACATCCAAAGGAATCTGTATAAGTGTCCAGCTCAGTCACAAAAAAAAAAGACATTTAATATAGAAAGAAAAGGACCATACCAGGGTTCAGTTTCCTCAGAGACACATCTGTAACTTCTGGAAGACAGAGAAGCTAGGGCACTTCTTGTCTGTAGCCACAAGATCAGTAAGAGGGAATCTTGCCTTCTTTGGCTTCAAACAGCCTTTGGACTGAAACACTGAGGGCTGAGGCAGCCTCAAACCTTCAAATGTAGTCAAAAACTCATCTAGTCAAGAAAAGAAGACTTACATGCAGGGTCCTTGGTTTCATTTCCCTAGTCATTCATTCATTCAGAAAATACCTATTGACCATAACTGAGGTGTCAGGTCTCGTTCCAAAACCCAGGAAAGCAAGCAAGCATGTAAGCAGTTAGACTGCATACGAGTGAGACAGGAACATAACCAACAAAGACTGAGCCACAGTGAATAAGGCGTGGCACCTAATATCCAGAAGGAACAGAGGGCCAGAATGAAATTCTCACTCCTGGGCGGTGGGAATCCAAGGAAACCTTCCCTAACTCCTCCACAGGCTAAGCCTTCCAGTGTGGCACTTGCTTTCCCTGTGCTCAGTATGGGAATTACTCCCTACATTCTGTGACGACTCATCTTTTTAGATAAAAAAGCAGCTAATCTTCTTGAGGCCAGGCATGGCAATTATTTGAATATGTCATTTTCAAATATGCCAACTGAATATGCTGTCCATCAAAAGAATATATAAGAGTCAAAGAAAAGCTGTTGATGGAAGTACTGATAGATAACCATTACGATGAAGGAACAGAAGAGGATGATACACAAACTCCTTAAAAAAAAATCTGACTCTTCTGACTCTCCCCCTACAATCCACCCTCACTGACCAAACTAGAATAGATACTACTCCATCAAATACATTGACTAACATCTCCATTCTATTGAACTTCTTTAAATTTCAGTTCATTCAGCTGCTACAAAATGGTATAACTGTATTATAGGTGTGTATGTCAAGATTTCTTTTATCCCACAAGCTATTTTGGCTAGGGAACAGTTAGAGGAACACTCCTCATACTCCATGGGTAATTAGTGGGAAGACTTCATGGCAACCTGAGGTTGGTTCTCAGGCTGTGCAAGTCAGCAGGGTGTAGCAGCCGAAGATAATGGCTCTATAATACTGTTCTGTGGGGGTTTTCCTGCCACATAAAGTCGTAAGAATGGCCTGACTATAAATAAACACAGAAGATGGCTCCCGCAAAGAAAGCCACAGAGAAAAAGATTAACCAAATTGAAGACTTGAACAGTATTACCCTGACAATACTAAGTTAAATACAATATAAATTAAATGACACTTGATGCAAAAACAGTACTTATACTTTCATTATTTACATTAGTGCCAAGACTCTTGCCTGATGAGGAAATCAAGGCTCAGAGCAGTTAAATGACTATAATACAGACTAATACCTGAAACTATGTATTTGGATTCCAAGAGAGTGAACCTTTTGTTGAAACAAACAAAACTGCTTTATGTGTACACTAGACTTGTTAAAAAAAAGAGAAAGTTTTATAAGAATTTTTTGGAGCTGATTTGTTTTCTTGAGTGTGTGTATATATATATATATATATGCATATATACACACACATATAAATACGTATATTCAAACAAAACCTCTAATATTACCTCATCTAATCACACTATTCACCTCAATGTCCAGATTCTACTTCACAGAAATTATCAAATAATGAGGCAGCCTCAGCATGCTAGTTCTCACTGAGGCAGACAGGGAACACATGTGGGGAAGACAAACTATTTTCAGAGGTCCAAGCAAAGGGAATTAGACTGCTGCTGGGGAAGAAAAATAACTTTCCTTTTACCCATCTAAGTTATTGGCTTGGACCCCATAAGAAAAGACAAGGTTAACAAGAGGAAAGCATATAAACGTATTTATTAACGTTCTTCTTCTGCTAATCTGAACTGCAAAAGGAAGGTAACAAGGAGAAATATTTACCTTCCTCTCTCCACAAGACACAGAGATCCAGGAAGCTGACATGGTAAGAATTCTTACCTTTTTCTCAGCTGTCCCAGGCCTCAACTGCAGTCCCTGGAGCTAGTGGAGTGGGGATGCTCACCTTGAGATTGTCAGAAACTGTAAAGGAGGAAAACTCTCTTTCCCTTTACCTAAGTTCTCAGTTGGGGCCCTGAAACAAAACACAGGTTAAAAACAGAAAAGCATACAAATCTATTTAATTTGAGTTTTACGTGACATGGCAGCCTTCACAACGAAATGGAGATGTGAAGGAATGGTTAAGCTGGGGTGTTTTTATGCTAGGTCTGACTAAAAGCAAAAATCATGGGAAAATGTGACAAGATAGAGGGAATAAGCTCAAGGTAGTAAACTAGGGTAGACATTCAGATTCTTCTCAGCATCCCTCCAACTTCAGAGATAAGGATGCTCCTTTCCTCTGGCAATAGGAAGGACATCTCTCACATAAAGGTCTTATGACCTGCTTCAGAGGAAGGTCAGAAAAATCCTTCCTACACCTGCACCAGCCATTCTCAAATTCCTTCAGCCTAAAATACTCAATATGACAAGGAACCATATTCTAGAGTAGCATGTCCTGACCCCATTATTATCCACAAAACACATTCCAAGATGTCTTTAAAATGGCTAAATCACTAGAAGAACCTGTGACCTATTTACACAATGAAATCTGTTTTTCTACAATCACCAGCATGGCACACCTTGGAGATACTGTGGTTTCGGTGAAAGACCGACACAATAAAGCAAATACCGCAATAAAGGGAGTCATGTGAACCTGGCTTCCAGGTGCATACAGAAATTATATTTACACTATACTGTAGGCTATTAAGTGTGCAATAATAGCATTACATCCAAAAACACAGTGTACATGCCTTATTAAAAATAATGTACTGCTAAAAAATGCTGACCATCATCAGCTCCTTCAGCAAGTTGTAATCTTTTTGCAGGACTGACATCAAAGATCACTGATGACAGTTCATTATAACAAATAATAATTAACCATTTGAAATATTTCAAAAACTATGAAAACCATGGTAGTCATGTACCCACAACATTCCAGTAGTCATGTATGGACATGAGAATTGGACCATAAAGAAGAATTTATGAGTGCCAAAGAATTGATGCTTTTGAACTGTAGCCTTGGAGAAGACTCTTGAGAGTCCTTTGAGAGGTACAGTTCATTGTAACAAATAATAATTAACCGTTTGAAATATTTAAAAAACTATGAAAACCATGGTAGTCATGTGGCCATGACATTCCAGTAGTCATGTATGGACATGAGAGTTGGACCATAAAGAAGAATTTATGAGTGCCAAAGAATTGATGCTTTTGAACTGTGGTGTTGGAGAAGACTCTTCAGAGTTTGCGAGGAGATCAAACCAGTCAATCCTAAAAGAAATCAATCTTGAACATTCACTGGAAGGACTGACGCTGAAGCTGAAGCTCCAATACTTTGGCCACCTAATGCAAAGAACTGACTCATTGGAAAAGACCCTGATGCTGGGAAAGATTGAAGGCAGGAGGAGAAACGGATGACAGAGAATGAGATGGTTGGATGGCATCACCGCCTTGATGGATGTGAGCTTGAGAAAGCTCCAGGAGGTGGTAAAGGACAGGGAAGCCTGGGTGCTGCAGTCCACGGGGTCGCCAAGAGTTGGACCATGACTGAGCAACTGAATAACAACCACCAAAATGTGATACAGAGGCACAAAGTGAGTGAATACTGTTGGGAAAATGGCATTGATAGACTTGCTTAATGCAAGGTTGCTGCAAACCTTCAACTGATAAAAACAAACAAACAAAAAAATACACTATCTGTAATAAAAGAAGGTATACCTGTAAATGGAAGTATAGCAGATTTGAAAGAACTCCGTGTATGGTTTGAGACTAAAAACAGGATCTGGGTAGATGCAGCCATAATCTGAGATACACCCATTTGACTGATCCTGCAAACATGCAGAAAATGATCACTTTACAAAGCATCTCCTGAGACTCTTGGGAAGGTCTGCTTTCTCCCCAAATCTCTACCATCTATGTATGGTACCACTCTATAAGGAATCTCTGAAAGTCTTATTAAGATACAAGATATTAAGATGCGTTCTCTTATAAAGGCAGTCTACTTTGGCCACCTGATGCAAAGAGCTGACTCACTGGAAAAGATCCTGATGCTGGGAAAGACTGAAGGCAAAAGGAGAAGGGTGGCAGAGGATGAAATGGTTAGACAGCATTACTGACTCAATGGATATCAATCTGAGAAAACTCTGGGAGACAGTGAAGGACAGGGAAGCTTGGCATGCTGCAGTCTTTGGGGTCGCAAAGAGTCAGATTCGACTTAGCAATTGAATGACAAAAGCCTTTAGTATCTACTAACATAGCCACAAATGTAAAATTAGTAAAGGTATTGACTACATTCTTGAGAAGTTAGGGCAGGAGACCAATGATGAAGGGACAAGTTTAGGGTCCAGGAAGGGAATGCCCAGGCGAGGTGGGGTGTGGGGAGAAGAGAAGTCCTATTATGGGAAGTAGACAGTAATGGAAAGGGTTGTCAAAAAAAAAGAGAGAGAGAGAACTTTACCTGCTAAATCACTCTGCCTAAGACAACCTCTGTTTCCAACCTCCTCCAGGGAGCTATTTAGAGTGAAATGGCCCAGGGCAGGGGTGCCATTTTCAGTTATTAAAGAAGCAAGTAGAGCTTCTGGCTCTGAGCAGCACTTGACCCAAAGGGTGATGGGTAGAAGGAAGAGGAAAGGGAATTAGCTGGATCCCCTGTGGTCAGAGTCTGCACACAGCAGGGCTGATAACCATGTCCAACTCAGTGTGAACTCCCAAGGAACAGCTCTTTGATTGCAGAAGTTACTGTTGTCCAGGGCTGAGCTGCAGGGAAGGACTCAAGGCTAAAACCAAGAGGGGAGGGGGCAGCCAAGAGAAGTACTAGATAAGAAACGCAATAATTAACATATTTGTCACCTGGTGGTGGAAAGCCATAAAACAGTGATGATAAAATAGCCACAATGCTGGCATAATTACCCTCTCCCAACCAACTGCCAAAGGTCTGGTGATTAATCAAAGTCTCTCTAGGCATTTCTCTGAACAAGCCCAGCCTCCAATCCCGGTGTAAAAATCCACAAGCCAGCTTCTGTGAGTGAGAAACAGGCGGTTGACTTGAGGATCTTTTTTTTCTTCATCTGGAGAAACATGAATAAATCACACATCATCAAGTTTATCATTTTTCTCCTCAGAGAAATATGAAATATTATAGATCATCTTCAGTACATCAGCTTCTTCACACTCCATTAGCATGAAGGGACTATTTTTGATATAATTTATCAAACCACTGGCCTCATTTCTCCCACTTCCTTCAAGATGGAAAGGCAGACACAGTGGACTCAGGTTTCTCTTTTTCATAAGAAGCTGCAATCTGCCTTCTACTGGGGGAGCAGACAATACATTAAAGGGTATAATTAGTGATAGGTCATCAACCTGTACTACCACCGAAAAGACTGGAAGGATCTGGCCTAGACTCTGGAATGGAGCTGGCTCAGGCATGCTCTAGTTAAATCCCATTGAAGTGAGAATGTCGTCTCTCTCTCTCTTTTTTTTTTTTTAATGATGAGTCCATCTCTCTTTCCAAAGTCAGTTTTATCCTCCATCTTGGCCCACGCTGATGTGATAAGGGTCCCACTAAGGATGTCTGCCTGGTTAGTATGCTACAAGCTCTCACTGGCAGCCAAATATGTTTGAAAACTGCAACAGAGAATTAAAACATTTGTTCTTTTTCTACTTTATCCTTCATTAGCAGCATTAGAGTGTTTTAACAGCAAGGCTGAGAACCAAATGATCCACTCAATTCAATTTGATTATTATTATTATTTTAATTAATGAGGTCCTACTATGTTCGGGGCAATTACCTTGTGATTCCTGCTCAGAACCAGCTAAGCAAATATATACCTAACTAGCTGTAATATAAAATGATAATCAGAGAAGAGGAGAGGCAGAAGATGTATCTGGATAAAAAAGTATTTCATTAGGATCTTGAAAGCTGAGTAGAATTTCAACATCCTGGATAAAGTTCAAAACAGGAAAGACAGCTAGGGATAAAGAGATGTCACTGGGAGGCATGAAAAGAACATGAAACGGGCATGTGAGGTGTATGTTGGTGGTGGTGTTTAGTCACCAAGTCATGTCTCACTCCTTTATGACCACATGGACCGCAACCAAACTTCTCGGTCCATGGGATTTCCCAGGCAAGAATACTAGAGTGGGTTGCCATTTCCTTCTCCAGGGGATCTTCCCAACCCAGGGATTGAATCCACGTCTCCTGCATTGGCAGGTGGATTCTTTACCACTGAGCCACCAGGGATGCCTATGAGGTGTATGGCTGAGACGCAAATAGTACAAAGACTGATAAAGGTTAGGCTTAGGATCGCTCTTGAACAGCAAGCTGAGGAGCATTTGTTCTGTCACATAATCAACAGGGAGCTATTAAATGTTTTAAAGAATAACAATAAAGATTAAAACTGTGTCCAAGACATTAACTATAACAGAACTGTGAAAGATGACCAAGGAGAGGCAAGCAAGTTGAGAAGTAAGAAAACCAGAGAAAAGTCTCCAGCTGCAGGATTTCCCCAGGAGTCCTCTCTAGAGCATACGGCTTGAAGATAAGGGCCTTGTTCCAGCAGTCTTAGATCAATCATGCCAAACACAGATGGGTGCTCAATACAACTGCTGAAATAACAAATGGACACATGTGCAAGGGGAGCTACACAAGAATGTTCACAACAGCAGTGTTTGTAATAGCATAAGTTTGAGAACAGTCTAAATGTTCACAAATAGAATAGATAAGTGACAACATGGTCAAACCAGATTATTATACAGTAGGGAAAAGCAAAAGAAAACAACTGAGTTAATCTTACAAACATAATGTACAGTTAAATAGCAGTTGCCAAACTTCCCTGGTGATCCAGTGGTTAATAATCTGCCTTCCAGTGCAGGGGACATAGGTTTGATCCTTGGTCGGGGAACTAAAATCCCATATGCCATGGGGCTACTGAGCCTGAGTGCCACAAGAGAAGCCTGCGTGCCATAACTAGAGAAGCCCATGCACTTCTCTAGTGAAGAGCCCACGTGCTGCAACTAAGACCCCCAACACAGCCAAGCAAATATTTAGGGAAAAAAAGTACGTGCTTAAAAGTTGCAAACATACATATATAGCAAGATGCAATTTTTCCAAATTAAACCTACTATATAATATGTGTTGATTTACATATACAGGATATATATAAAGAAATTCATAACATAAAACAAATGCAGAATAATTGTGGTTATTACCCCCTGGGTTCTGAGAGGAGGATATGATCAGAATTACAATAGGGGCATCAACTATCCTGGAAATAATATACTTTTCAAGCTGGCAGATGAGTGCCTGGATATACATTACTTCTCATATATTTAACAAAATAAAGATAAAGCAAAAATAATAATGAACTGCCAAAAGAATCTTGGGGGGGGGCCAGTCACATTTAAGGACATGGACGACAGGGACTTCCCTGGTGGTCCAGTGGTTAAGGTTCTGAGCTTCCAATGCAGGAGGTGCAGGTTTGAGCCCTAGTCAGGGAATTAAGATCTCATACACTGAGTGGTGCAGCCAAAAAAAAAAAAAGATAAAGACGACAAGGTGATCGGTCTAATAGGTTGAGAAAGGGTAGTGGAGAAAGCATAGAAGTCAGACCACTGACATACCATTATGCAGCTGAAGGGCTGGAAGAATGTAGGCTGTAGTTCGTATACTTGGCCCAGACTGGGCAGGGAGACAAGAGAAGTCAAGGGTTTGAGCAAACTTTGGGAGATCGTGAAGGACAGGGAAGTCCGGTGTGCAGCAGTCCACGCGATCGCAAAGAGCTGGACCTGACTGAACAATAACAACAACAACAAAGGCCTTAGTGAAAGAACTGGAGAGGAGGAGAGACCAAGGGACTGGCACACAAAAAGGGCAGAGAAAGCTTGCTAGAGGACCAGGTGGACCATAACCATATTAGAAACAAATAAGTGAAAGCCAGGATGGAAGACTCCCTTTGGAAGAAATACAGTGTGTGTGTGTGTGTGTGTGTGTGTGTGTGTGTGTAAAATCAAACTCCAGGAGAAAACTAAGTGTGTGTGTATGAGCTTTGTTTTAAGAAAAGTCACCTTCTTTTCCAAAAGATTGGAGTTTGTACCATCATTCTTCTTCAAATGATGAAGTATTTTCCTCTACTTTAAGCCCGGGTTGGGAAGGGACATCATGGGAAGTAAATCAAAGCAGAATAAGAACGCACGTCAACCTTTCATATTTTTCCTTCTTGCAGAAACGCAATAGGATAACTTATTTTTAAAAATCTGAAGTTTATTAGGCTGGTATTTATTTTGGTTTCCCTGGAGGGTACAGTTATGCCTTAGAAAGACCTGTGGCTGAAAGACTTTCATAATAAACTATTTCTATGCTTACCACATGTACCAGGAGGAGCAAAGAAAGTCTCCTTTGTGAGGCATTTTGTAGAGAGAAGACTCCTACTCTTTCCATTTAGCAGCATCATTTGTTCTGGCATTAGAGTTCCTCTGACCGTTACCCAAGCTACAGACCTGCAGCCTGTGAGAGTTATACAAAAGGATTATGTGGAATATCCAGCTAGATCTGAAAGAGTCTGAGAGTGGGAGATAAAATGCCACCCTGAAATAACCTTTGTTGCACAACTAAAGCATTGATCCCAGCATCTGCAATGAAGTTAAACCAAGGCTGCCAGCAAGCTGGTAGGGTTGGTCTCAGGATCCTGTAATTCCCTCTAGATCAGAAAAATTATACTAAGCATAGAGATCAACTTTCAGAAGAAAGAGCCCCTTTCTTGGTAAGTTTCTTCCAATCATTCCTGTTTCTGGGGAAATGCCACTTCACAAGTATGTGGGTATAGTTGACAACTCTTTTGGAGAGGTGAAAATGCAAAGAGATTTTTAGAAAATGCCAAATCACTACATGATAAAAACAGTCCAAATGAACACAAGTAGTAAGAAATAGGTTTGAGAGGCTCTCAAGTCTGTCAAACTAGCAGAAGACACTGCTGGTGGTGCCCAGGAAAGCTATGATGTCCAGGTATTAAAAATGCAGGAAGAGAAAGACACCATGTGACATCTCGGCATAATCTTGGCACCTGAGGGACCAAAACTCGTTTTTCATGGCTTGCAAAATTAACCACCAAAATTAAGCAGGAACAGAAATATATTTACTGGACTCAAAGATGTGACTACGAGAATGTAAAATATATGCAGACTCACAAACACATGCATTTTCTCCATTTGTGCAGACTTGGCTGGGGACAACCAACAACTAGCCACTCAGAGTTCAGTTCCAATTCTCTCTGAGCCTTGGGGAAACAGGAGACTTGGTGTGATGGGCTTGCATTCCAAATGACTCTGGTGAAGCCTGTGGTGTCCAGCTGAGCCAAAGGTGGGGCCAAGGTAAACAGACGAGATGACGAGCCAGGAAAATGAGATGGCAGGGAGGCCTAACCCACTAAAACACAGCCATAAAAAACATCAAGACACAGAATTTCCCATGAGTCACAGTGGGCTGGTGAGATGCTGCCCATTTGCTGCCAAGGCAATCCAAAATGCATCCCATAGACTCTGCCTACAACAGTGGAGACTCACCAGGACTCTGCAGGACTTGATAAAAATCTATATTCATAACAATATACAGACATGTAAAACTGGCTGTTCTACTGCAACAGGAAAAAAAAACTTTCCATTAAAATGCCTTTTCTTTTTTTTTATTACACCAAGAAGTTCTAAGTAATGGCAAAGGAAATGGAGGCAACCAACTTCTGTGTTTTGGCAGGCTAAAAGACAGCATTCACTCAAAAAGAAATTTATTTTTAATTGGTATCCAAGTGGTGCTGCCATTTATGTGTGTACCATTTATATTTCTCTTAAAATGTTCTTAAGACATTGTACAAGTAAGTGGCTAATAGTATCACAGGGATACTGACACTTCAGAGGGCTAAATGATGTGGTATTAGAGTTTAAAACTGAAAGGAAAATTAATTTCTTAAGAAGAATAAATGAAAAGAATGATGCTAATTGCAGAAGCTCAACCAACCAACCACAAACAGGCAGAAGAATCAGTGTGCAATAGCAATGACTTGAAGAAATTCCATGGATGGAAAGAGATGAGACAACTCCAGTACAGAACAAATGATTTAACTTGAAATGAAAATACAAATCCTTGCCGGGGCAGAGTGTCACACTGGAAACTTAAATCTCTTAAAACTGTAACAACGCCTCTCTGAGAAAGTTCCTTTCCTCAATGACACCCCTGATCAGAGCTGGGACTGGGCTCACCAGGCTCAAAGCTGTGTGCCACCAATGACCACAAGCCCCCTCATCTGGGACAGAAGCTTTGCCTTGTCTGAGTCCAGGTTTCTCCATGTGCAAAATGTGCATAACGAAATCAACCCGGTGGAACTGTTCTAAAACTAAATGAGATGATGAAAACTAAAGTACTAAATAGGACACCAGGCAGGGCCCACAACAAAGTCACCGAGTCTAGGTCACCTCATCCATGACCACCGCGCACGTACGCCTTTGAGGCGGGATGGCGCGGTACTTAAGAGCACAGGGTCTTACCTCAGGCTGTTCAAGTCCTGGCTCAGCCAGCTACTAAATACATAACCTCAGACAGATCTCTTAATCTTTTTAAGATTCAGTTTCCTTCTTAGAAAAATGGAGATAATTATAGTGCCTCCTTGATGGAGTGCTTGGGAGGAATATCAGTTATTACCTGAAACATAGAACACTGCCAGTGGTCTGGAACACTGCCTGAAACATAGAACACTAAGCATGCTATCTCTGTCTCCTACATATTTTGACTGGTATGGTAGTTTTCATTTTTATGAGCATGGCGACTTTATAAGTTCATTTAAGAAAAAATGTAGAACACTGAGGAAACAATTCAGATAAGCAATTCACTTATTAAAATGCAACTTCCAAGGTATGGCCAAGATTGGTGCATTTAGCCTAACTTCCCATAAGTGTCTCATTTTATATCCATTTCTTAGTGCACAAAGAACTGACACCAATATCAAGGCCCCAAGGCTGTGAAAGACAATCCTGCATCAGAGACAGACTCAATTGTTTTTGCTAGATCATGCTCTCTAATGCAAAAATACAAGGAATACATTATGGAAAGATTTTCAATATCAAGCATATTGAAATAAATACATTTTTAAAGAATGATCTAAACTTAAATTAACAATACTTTACTACAGTAACAGAGGTTTTACTGCATTATCCTCTTAATCAAGAGGACTAAGTATTATGAAATAGTATGTGAAAGCAAAGTGGGTTAACTATTTCGGGGAGTTTATATCCTGTAATAATGTTTGCTTCATGCAAGCACTGCTCAGAAAAAATAGTAACAGTGGTTTGGACAGGCAAAATTGTTGCCATTTCACAAAAGTTGAAACCAAGCAGCAGAAAGTTCAGTAATTTCTCTAGAGTTAGCTGCTCTTGAGCAAGTATCAGGAATGTAGATCTGAGACACCCTGTCCCTGGCTCCAAATGGTAGACAATGAGACTCTAAAGTTATGGCCAATGAGTAATTTTCAGGTGACTGCCTGGGTGTTTTCTTATAGTACCACTGTTATTATGTAATTACCATACTAATCCTATCTATGGCTTTCTTATTTGTGCTATGAATTATTACATTTACAGTATTTCATCTTTCATTGGAACTAATCAGAAACTCCTATTCTAAAGTAACCTAAGTGTCCATTGATGAATGAATAAAGATGTACAATGGAATATTACTCAGCCATAAAAAGGAAGAAATAATGCCATTTGCAACAACGTGGATGAACCCAGAGATTATCAGACTAAGTGATGTAAGTCAGACAAAGACAAACATTTTATGATATCAGTTGTATGTCGAGCCTAAAATATGATAAAAACGAAATTATTTACAAAATAGAAACACAGATGAAAACTAAATTATTGTTACGAAAGACAAAAGGGAGGGAGGGATAAAGTTTGAGTTTGGGATTAACAGTTGCATATTACTATATGTAAAACAGATAAACAACAAGGTCCTATTACATAGCACAGGGAACCATAATGGAAAAGAAATCTGAAAAAAATAATATATATAAAACCAAATCACTTTTCTGTATATCAGAAACAAACACAGCATTGTAAGTCAACTATACTTCAATAAAAAGAAAAAATTCTATTCTAGCCAGTAACTCTAATGAAGCCCTGTTAGGTGATGAGAACGTCTGCAAAAACCCATCATTTTCCATGAGAGTCTTAACTCCTACTGAAGTAGAATCCAAAAGGGTTCCAAACAATATGCCAATGTCAGTGTCTTCCAGGTTATTAGCTTCTCTATGATACAGTTAGTCACACGACTTCTGAACAACATATAGTAGAGGAGAGGTTGTTAGAATTAAGAATGAGTGACATGTTTTTGTACATGTAATGTTTTTGTACATCGCAGGTACCCTTTTTTGCCCTTCAAATGATTCGAGGAAAAATTCCACAAATATCAAGAATTGCCCATTATGAAAAATAGAATATAACACTTTCCCCACTTTTAAAACAGAGGTCCCCTAACTATCAAAGATAAAGAGACTACATTTTAGGAAAAATTTAACAGGAACAAATTGAAACTCCACAAAATATCACCATATACCAAGACTATGGCTTCCCTGGAGGCTCAGACAGTAAAGAATCCACATGCAATGTGGGAGACCTGGGTAAAATCCCTGGGTTGGGAAGATTCCCCTGGAGCAGGGCATGGCAATCCACTCAAGTATTTTCACCTGGAGAATTCCATGGACAGAGGAGCCTGGTGGGCTGTAGTCCATGGGGTCTCAAAGAGTCAAGACACGACTGAGCGACTAAGCACAGCATAGTAAGGCTAATTCAGTGACTCCTTGGCTAGAGCATTTGCAAGGAAACAAAACCTGTGATTGGACAGATATGCAGCAAACCAGATGCTCCTCCTAACCCAAATATCCCTTCTCCCTTCCTTTGAGAATCTTTGGAGGTTCAAGGGGAAAGTTTATCAGTCTTGATTAACTTCATGGGCCCAATCCAATGAGCTAAACAAGCTAATCAATTGTCATTTATTAATCAAATACAATTTCACAATGTTAAATAATCATTACATTGTAGATTTAATAATGATGAAGATAAACTCTGGCAGGCAATAACATTTTTTAATAATAATACATCCAGGAAAATAGTTTATGGTATTGAAAGAGATATTAAAATGGGCAAAAATGCACAGGGGAAGAAGGTATTAGATATACATATTTTCACATTATTAAAAATTGAAAAAATATAAAGGTGAGATTAAAGTTACAGAACCTATCTGCATCTCTAGAAATGAAGGGTTTAGGTTATATGAAATATCGTCTGCTCTCATGGATGTACTCTGTAGCTGGCGGCAGAACCTCTGAACAGAATTTGAATGAGTGATGGGCTGAGAAGCATCAGATGAAATTGAAGAAGCAAAATAAAATTTCCCATGAAAGAGCATTCTTTAATTATGAAGAAGGTTGTCTGGGATTACCCGACAGAAACCTTGCAAACCCTTGCTCTTTATACCTGGTAAAATGAGAGCTACCTGGCAAGCCTGTTTTTTCCTGCCTTGCTCTCAGGTCCACAGACACAAAAGGACTGAGCACAGAGGAGCAGCAGCACCGCAAGACACCCTGAAAATGCTGGGAAGGACTGAGCACAGAGGAGCAGCAGCACCGCAGGATGCCCTGCAAATGCTGGGGAGAACTGAGCACAGAGGAGCAGCAGCACTGCAGGACGCCCTGCAAATGCTGGGGAGGACTGAGCACAGAGGAGCAGCAGCACCGCAAGACACCCTGCAAATGCTGGGGAGGACTGAGCACAGAGGAGCAGCAGCACCGCAGGACACCCTGCAAATGCTGGGGAGGACTAAGCACAGAGAAGCAGCAGCACCGCAAGACACCCTGCAAATTCTGGGGAGAACTGAGCACAGAGGAGCAGCAGCACCGCAGGATGCCCTGCAAATGCTGGGGAGGACTCAGCACAGAGGAGCAGCAGCACCGCAAGACACCCTGCAAATGCTGGGGAGGACTGAGCACAGAGGAGCAGCAGCACCGTAGGATTCCCTGCAAATGCTGGGGAGAACTGAGCACAGAGGAGCAGCAGCACCGCAAGACACCCTGCAAATGCTGGGGAGGACTGAGCACAGAGGAGCAGCAGCACCATAGGATTCCCTGCAAATGCTGGGGAGAACTGAGCACAGAGGAGCAGCAGCACCGTAGGATGCCCTGCAAATGCTGGGGACGGAAGCGGAGGCCGTGAATTCAGCGCTACCAGGTGCAGTGGCTTCCGACGCTGTCAGCGTTGTGCATGCTCAACAAAGCCGGTTAGGAAAGACCAGGGCGAGTGGGAGAAGCTGGGGAGGGAAGAAACAGTTTCCATCACAAAGCAGTGGCAGTGAGGAGAAACCCATGGCACATGCAGACATTCTGCAGGCATCTGACCCCTGAAAGGCAGAAAGAAATGTAGTCCGTCTTAAAATCTCTGAGCAAGAAAAGGAAGGGGGGAAGAAACTACCAAAAAAAAAAAAAAAAAAAAAAAAACTTGTTTATAATAAAGACTACATTCTGTAGCAATTTCCTAGATTCCTGGGGTTAGAAATCTAGATTGCCAATGGATAAGTGAGCCTTAAAATCACATCCCTGCTGACAAAAATTCATTTCTTATAACCGTCTCCATTTACCGGAATGCTGAATCTTTCCCATGGGGAAGGAACAAATGAAAATGTTATTTCTCTGCTCATGAACTCATACCTTTCTGTCTGCTTTTCACTGTTGGCAATTTCATTCTCCTCCAAATTTGACTAAAGCCCGTGACCTGAGGGAAATAATGTCTATATAATAATCTTCTGAAACTCTAATTCTGAGTCATGTTTTTTTGGATGTTGCCTCGCAGTTTATGAAAATTGCACTGAGCTATGAAATGTAAGTGATGTGATGTCTCTGCCTAACATAATCATTTTGCTGGTGAACATGTTGCAAATACTAATGAAAAGGAGGCTCCCACAAAAGCCATGAAAGCTGGTTAATGGCAACAATCTAGCAGCAGTGGCCCCCATCTTCAAGGCTGTTCATCATATTCCTCTCAGAATAGAACTGCAAAGGGTAAAAGACAGGTGGTCAAAGCTCATTCAGGAAAAGCGGGAAAGTGTTTGCGTCCATTGTGATCCTTCCCTTGTCCCTACATGCTTATAACCTCTCTGCCTTATCAGTTCGTGTGGGCTTGGGGCAGTAGCAGGCCATCTGACCAAATGGGAACAGTGATGTACTGGCTTTACACTTTAAAAGAAATACCAATTTTGAGACAGGATCAGTTATCTCTTTCAAATATGTTTAGTTATGTGGTATAATTAAAGAATATCTCTTTTACAAGTACAGATAACTATTATAACCCCAAGGTGGACCCTACCAGAATGAAATTTCTCTATCATTTGGAGAATTTAACACAACCAAGTGGGATTAAGGACTGTGACTTTAATTTTTTTCAATCTTTTCAACTATACAATGCACAAGGAAGGGAACTAAATAAAAGTTATAAAGATAACTTGTCACTAGTAAATCTCATATAAAATAAAGAGACCTTATAACATAAACATCAGTGATCTATGATGCCTATACACCTACTACCTAAATAATGGAAATAATATAAAATATTAAAACACATTTTGTTATCAAACTGCCTTTTAAGAGACAATAGATGGAAGGTTCTGCTTTATAAATAAAAGGTATCATTATTTGAAATTCTCTCTCCTATTCTGATTCTCAGCAAAATATGAGGTTTTATAGTTTCTAATTTTCAGCAAATATTACTGCAATTGTATTTGGATCTTGAGGCTATTTCGAGAATAATGTTAAAAAAAATTAAGCAGCAAATAAAGTTTTGTAAGTTACCCACTTACATATGTGGCATCACTACCTATGATTCCTTAAACCCCAGTTAATAATACTAAGAAAAATAATTAGTAAGTATTATGATCTAAAACAAAATTATATCCCTTAACATTTATAGTGAAGATTACTTTATACAATGAAATCACAGATATTTAAATGAATCCTAGGAATGGTAAATAATTCTGGTTTTCACTGAACATATTCCGTGCAAACCTCCATTCTACATCCATGTAACACTGAGGGTTTTTAAAAACTGAAAATCAAAGCATTAAATTCATGACTGTGAGGTAGTCTCAAGGCTAAGGGAAGGAATAGGGCTTTGGGTGGTCACACAGTAATTATGTAATTGTTTGCAAGAAGGATTAACAATAATTTGACATAAGTTTTGTAACAATTCTCCAAAAATAACTCATTAGAAGTACTCACTCCAGAAACGATCTTTTTTTTTCCCTAAATAAAACAATCCTTACTTGAAGAAAATTTACAAATAGACTGGCCATGTTTGTGGTGGTGCAATGAGTCATCAAAACAAACCCTAACCCAAATCCACTTTTACTATATCCATCTCACGTTACTACCCTAAATCTGCCAAGGACATCTAAAACACATTTGTAAAATTGGAATCTTGTACTTAAGATTATGAGTGTGCGACGCTATAGAAATCTACACCAGTTTAGCTGATTATTCTTCTTTATCCTTTAATTTAAGAGCTGGTCACACTTTTCCTGAGAACAGGAGTTATGATTAGGTCAATTGTGATCATGTACACTAAAATTATATTCTTTTAGAGAACAATTTTTATTTGGGTAACCTCAAAATAAGAGGAAAATGATAGTACAATATTTACGGTAACAACATTATGACCTCAACAGTACAAAGTATGTATTGACAGCAGTAAAATTTGAAAGTTGACCCACTCATTAGCCCACAAAGGTCTTTTAAGTCTTCATTATTAATGAGTCATATCTAACACGTTAGTTCTTAGTTAGTTCAGTCGCTCAGTCGTGTCCGACTCTTTGCGACCCCATGAATTGCAGCACACCAGGCCTCCCTGTCCATCACCAACTCCCGGAGTTTACTCAAACTCATGCCCATCGAGTCAGTGATGCCATTCAGTCATCTCATCCTCTGTCACCCCCTTCTCCTCTTGCCCCCAATCCCTCCCAGCATCAGGGTCTTTTCCAGTGAGTCAACTGTTCGTATGAGGTGGTCAAAGTACAGGAGTTTCAGCTTCAGCATCAGTCCTTCCAATGAACACCCAGGACTGATCTCCTTTAGGATGGACTGGTTCGAGCTCCTTACTGTAAAAGGGACTCTCAAGAGTCTTCTCCAACACCACAGTTCAAAAGCATCAATTCTTCGGCACTCAGCTTTCTTCACAGTCCAACTCTCACATCCATACATGACCACTGGAAAAACCATAGCCTTAACCAGACAGACCTTTGTTGGCAAAGTAATGTCTCTGCTTTTTAATATGCTATCTAGGTTGGTCAAAACTTTCCTTCCAAGGAGTAAGCGTCTTTTAATTTCATGGCTGCAGTCACCATCCACAGTGGTTTTGGAGCCCAAAAAAATAAAGTCTGACACTGTTTCCACTGTCTCCCCATCTATTTCCCATGAGGTGATGGGACCAGATGCCATGATCTTAGTTTTCTGAATGTTGAGTTTTAAGCCAACTTTTTCACTCTCCTCTTTCACTTCCATCAAGAGGCTTTTTAGTTCCTCTTCACTCTCTACCATAAGGGTGGTGTCATCTGCATATCTGAGGTTATTGATATTTCTCCCAGCAATCTTGATTCCAGCTTGTGCTTCATCCAGCCCAGCGTTTCTCATGATGCACTCTGAATAGAAGTTAAATAAGCAGGGTGACAATATACAGCCTTGACATACTCCTTTTCCTATTTGGAACCAGTCTGTTGTTCCAAGTCCAGTTCTAACTGTTGCTTCCTGACCTGCATACAGGTTTCTCAAGAGGCAGGTCAGGTGGTCTGGTATGCCCACCTCTTTCAGAATTTTCCACAGTTTATTGTGATCCACACAGTCGAAGGCTTTGGCGTAGTCAATAAAGCAGAAATAGATGTTTTTCTGGAACTCTCTTGCTTTTTCCATGATCCAGCGGATATTGGCAATCTGATCTCTGGTTCCTCTGTCTTTTCTAAAACCAGCTTGAACATCTGGAAGTTCTCGGTTCACGTATTGCTGAAGCCTGGCTTGGAGAATTTTGAGCATTACTTTACTAGCGTGTGAGATGAGTGCAATTGTGCAGTAGTTTGAGCATTCTTTGGGATTGCCTTTCTTAGAGATTGGAATGGAAACTGGCCTTTTCCAGTCCTGTGGCCACTGCTGAGTTTTCCAAATTTGCTGGCATATTGAGTGCAGCACTTTCATAGCATCATCTTTCAAGATTTGAAATAGCTTAACTGGAATTCCATCACATCCACTAGCTTTGTTCGTAGTGATGCTTTCTAAAGCCCACTTGACTTCACATTCCAGGATGTCTGGCTCTATCTAGGTGAGTGATCACACCACTGTGATTATCTGGGTCAGGAAGATGTTTTTTGTACGTTCTTCTGTGAGTTCTTGCCACCTCTTCTTAATGTCTTCTGCTTCTAACATGTTAAACTAAGATAAATTTCTAAATACACCTTTGACTTTTTCAGACCATGATTTGGACACATATTGAGAATACTTTATCTTACTGCTATTCTATTACATACTGTTCTTCCAAAATATACACTCAAATTCTGCTTCTTTAAAAGCAGAGCAGAACTTTCTACCTTCTGTTTTTACTTGTTAACGCTAATGGTGTGCCTCCCAACTGGCACTAGTGGTAAAGAACCTGCCTACCAACACAAGAGACATATGGGACACAGGTCCCATTCCTGGGTCGGGAAGATCCCCTGGGGGAGAGCAGGGTAACCCACTCTAGTATTCTTGCCTAGAGAATCCCATGGACAGAGGAGGCTGGTGAGCTATAGTTCATGGGGTTGCACAGAGTTGGACACGACTGAAGTGACTTAGCACAGCTTGATGATATCATGTTTGTCTACATGCTTCCTATTCAGGAAGTTAAAACTACTGAGAATGTTTAAAAATACCATGAGAAAGGGCCCCTTGCTTAGAGTGTGTAAGAAATGCTGTTTACACACTGATGGGTCACACATTTTAAGCACCAACTCGTACTTCAAAATCAACAAGTTCAAAACAAACAAACAAACAAAAAAAAAAACAAAATCAACAAGTTCAATCACAAATATCTAATAGTACCACTGCACTGCAAAGCTTCAAGTAAATTCAAGGAAATTCTGTGATACTGTCACTAATATATCTGAAGGTTTCAGGTGTTTTTTTCAAGCTGAATGCCTTGTCACATTTTAGATATTTAACTTTATCCAAAGAAATTACATTCCCCAAACAAGGTATATGACTATGTCTGGTTGATCAGTGAACATAACTTGCATAATTTAAATGCTCTCATGTTTATTGACATTTGTTTTATACCTCAAAATATGGTATTAATAAATATTTCAAGTGCACTTGAAAAACACCTGTATGATGCTGCTGAGTATTTTGTAAATGTCAATTGAGTCAAGGTGATGGATAGTATTGCTCAGGTATTTTACATCTTTCCCAACTGGTTTATTTGTTCTACCAAGTACTGAAGAAAGAATGTTGAAATCTCCAACTAAATTAGTGGATTTTTATAAATCTCCTTGTAGTTCTATTACTTTTTATGTATTCTGAGGCTCAGTTATTAGGTATATATACCTTTAATTTTCTTGATGAACTGACCTCTTCATCACGATGTACTAAGTAGTATCATGCTTTATCCCTGATAACACTGCTTATTCTGAAGTCTACTTTGTCAGATGATAATAGAACCAACTCGGTTTTCTTTTGTTTGGATTTTGCATGATATATTGTTTTCCATTCACTTTAGTTTTAATATAGCTGTTTTCATATTTAAAGTGGGTTTCTTGTGCACAATACATAATTGGGTTTTGCTTTCTATCCAGTTTTTAAACTGTTTAACCGACCATTTATAGGTAATGTAACTATTGATAGGGATGGGTATATATCTATCATTATACTGTTTAAAATTTTCCCAAATTTGTTTCTTGTTTGTGTCTTTTTTTTTTCTTTTTTGCCTTGTTTTGTTTTAGTTGGGCATGTTGTATGATTCAATTTCTCTCTTTTGTCAGTTTGTTAACTATACTACTTTGTTTTATCTTTTCCTCCAATGGCTGTTCTAGGGTTCACAATATGCATCTTTAACTTAGCATAGGCTGCTGTAATTTTATTATATTACTTTATGAGTAGCATAGGAATCTTATAACAGTATAATATATATTTCCATTTCCTTCCTCCTCTCCTTTGTTCTATTGTTTTCAATATTTCTTTGGACATATATTATAAACCCTATAATGCATAGTTATTATTTTTGCTTTAGACTAGGTCATAAAGTAACTAATTCACACACCATGAGCCATAGAATCTCCACTGTATATTCTTCACTTTGGTTGTTTTTAATTTTTTTTACAACCCTTTAAAAATATAAAACACTCTTAGCTCTTAGGCTGCACAAATGCAAGCTAGAGGTAGTATTTAGCCCATGGGGTACATTTTGTCAAACCTTGCTCTAATCTCTTTTCATATATTGCAAGTAAGAAGAAAATATCTTTTAAATTTATCCAGTTTTACATTTTTGGTGACCTTCATTCCATGTATAACATCAAATTTTCTATCTAGCATCATGCTCTTGCCTGAATACCTTCCTTCAACATTTCTTGTAGTGCTGTTCTACCAGCAAAAAACTCTCTTGATGTTTGTTCATCTGACAAATTCTTATTTTTGCTTTTCTTTTTAAAAAGACATATTTCCTGGAGATGGAATTCTGGATTTCAGTTCTTAAAAGATGTCATTCCACTGTCTTCTGGCTTTCATAGTTTCTGATTAAATGTCTGCCAAACTGTTAGCTATGTGCCTCATTAAGTAATGTTTCTTTTTTCTCTGACCTCCTTCAGAATTTACTCTTTGGTTTTCAGCAGTTTGATGACTATATATAGATAAACTTTGTTATCTTTCATTCTGAAAAATTCTCAACCATTCTCTCCTCAAACATTTCTTCTGCCTTATTTTCTCTCTCCTTGTTTAGATTGTTACATATGTTCCATAGTAACATACTCCATTTTTTGATTTCCTGTTTTTTTATTTCCACTCTTTTTTTACTCTATTTTTTGAAGAGTTCTTCTAATCTATCTACAAGGTCTGTCTCTACTGTGTCCAATCTGTTAATAAACCCACAGAAAAACATTTTAATATGTGATATCTTGTTCAACATTTTTAACATTTCCAAAATTGCCCACTGATATACATGTACTGCCACTCATCCAGTAAACCTTTTAATATAATAATCATAGTTATTTTGAAGTCCCCATCTGAAGCCTGCATCTCTTGGTTTGGTTCTGTTTACTATTAAACCTTCTGAGAAAGGTTTGTGAGTGTGTGTGTGTGTGTGTGTGTGTGTGTCTATGTCTTATAAATTTTAAAAATTGAATTCCACACTTTGTGTGTGTAAGAAACCAAGGTAAAGAACATTATGCCTAGAAATGGGTAACTTCTCTCAGGCTATTAGCATGGGGGGAATTGAGTAAATCTAGTAAGTAGCTGAACTGGGTTTGGATACTGCTGTTGATAATATTTAGTTTCACTGCACTGAAGGATGCAAATTCCTCCTTTGATAGACTCTCATGACTTAATTCTTTGTGAGAGTCCGAAAGTTTCAAAGCAAAAAACAACTGAGAGTTTAATTATGAGAAAAAATTTTTTTTTAAAATTTAAAAACCAGCGATCAAGAAACATTCTACAGAATATCTGACCAGCATGCCTCAGAATTTTCAAGATCATCAAAAAGGAAAAAAGTCCAAGAAACTCTCTCAATCTAGAGAAAGCTAAAGAGACATAATGACTATAAAGATAAAACATGGTGTTCTGAAGAGAATGCTAAAAGAGAAAAAGGACATTAGGTTTAAAAAGTAAGGAAATCTGAATAAAGTATGACTTCAATTAATAATAATATCACTACATTAGTTATAAAAATAGAGCATACTCACATATGATATTTACAATAGGGATAACCTATATGGTATGCATATGGGAACTTTCTATATTACCTGTACTAAATGTTGTAAATCTGAAACTATTTTTTAAAGTTTACTTTTTTAAGTATTAAGGAAGTTCTTCTGTATTCATGATCTACCCAAAAAGCACAAGAGGCCCTGCAGAAAGTCATTACAGGATATACGGGCGGGTAAGTGAGGGGGAACATTCTCTCCAAGCTCGTCACTCATCTAGCAGCAGACGGCAATTATCCATGGCTTCGTGCAAGGCCTGTGGTAGGGGAGACGTATCTCAGCCCACCTGCTCTGACCTC
The DNA here is from genome assembly GCF_023699985.2 of Odocoileus virginianus. Taxonomy (NCBI): domain Eukaryota; kingdom Metazoa; phylum Chordata; class Mammalia; order Artiodactyla; family Cervidae; genus Odocoileus; species Odocoileus virginianus. The sequence continues at coordinate 29,202,437 of NC_069706.1, forward strand.
AGTCTCACGCTGGCCCTGTATATCTGAAACTCAGGAGGGAGACTCTCAGCATTTCTGCCTCCTACTGCTTCCTACTCATAAGGCAACCAGTGCTTCCTACTCATAAGCGCACAGGGTACAGTCAGGGTTTCTCTTCTTCCCTGTCTAACTCCCATGGGGAAATCAAGTTCTTGGACTGATGGAATATCTCAGGCATGAGGAAGTTTCCTGCTCCTCTGCCAAGTCAGCTGATTGCTGCTTTGCATCAGTGCAGAATTCTGGGTACCACAATCCCTCCCAGAAGCTGAAGGTTTTTGCCCAGTGTCATTCAAGGGAGTGGGAGGCAGTGCATAGCCATGGTCCTCACATCAGTTGATCTTTTTATAGAACCAGAAGGAGAGACACATTTCTTGCCCCTCCCTAGTGGCATATGGTTTTTGCTCTGTATCCGAGAAGGCTGGGGGAGCGGGTCCAAGACAGAGAAATTTAAATATCAAATTTCAGATTCAGTATCAATTTTGAGAAGGACTGAACAATCTACCTCTCTTTGAGTCTAACATTCCATCTTTGGTATAAATGTGCTTAGCACCAATTTGGGTTGTATGACTTGCTTGGTTCCTACAAGATGGATCCTACTTCTATTAAGTCTCTCAGCTCTGGAACATCTCACAATGGGTGTTTAACTATATAAATTATGCTGACCCATTCCAGCTTCATTTAACTTATCTAGACCAGGCCATGAGGTGGCTGACCACCACTCCTCTATGTAGATCTTCTCACTATCTTCATTAGCCAGTCCTGTCTGTCACATACCAAGGAAAGAGTCACTGCTTAAGCAAAAGGCAAACCTCTAGCCTGGCCCCCTCCTCACCTAGTGTAACGTTACAGTATTAGAAACCAAGTCAACATGGTAGTTATATATGTTGCTTAGTTCAAAGATACGAAATTATTTCCTAGTTTCCCATCTATTCATCTATTAATACAAATGCAAACAGAGCTACTTGGAAAGAGGCTCACCAAATGTTCACACTGGTTGTTTCTGTGGAAAGGGTAAGATTTGAGCTGATATGCTGCAATATCTTTGTACTGTTTTCTATTATTGTAAACTGTTTCTGGTACTAATAGTATTGTGGTTAATGGTGCATCATTTTTATAAAAAACAATATGCTCTCCTTTAATAACATAATTCAAGGACAGTAATCAGTCATTTGCCTCTGATTCATAGCAGCAATCTTAGAAAGTCTCAGAAAATACACGGGTTGACATAGTGGACGACTTTCAAAGGAACTGACAGCACAAGAAAGAAGCAGGAACAACACAGAACTTTAACTTCATGATCAGAAGCACAAACTAAATTTTCTCCTTTAAATCATGAACCTCTTAAAAAGATCCATAATATGAAATCAGATACTGCAAGTTTCTTAGGAAAATTGTCTTCAATTTTACATTGTCCTCTAATCTTAGTTGGAATATATTGAAGTTGATATCATCACAGGTTGTCATTCTTTCATTTAAAAACCAAGAAATGCATAATCATTTTCCTAGAATCCTATGATGCAGTGTGCTAGTAACTACTTGGAAGGTAATATACTGAGGGAACCCCCTCAGTAACTCCAGTATTTTTCCTTAACAGGAATTACTACCCCTATAATTTCTTTGGAAAAATTTCTAAAAAAAAATTACACCTTGAGGCCACTGGATGTCACTGCAGGTTTATGGACTATTACCCAGTGGAATTTAAACTAGGCTATAAATAAAGCAACTCTTAAAGTACTCTAAAGTGGTTGGGAAGTAAGTTGTCAGGCTCTGAGGATATATGGATATAACACTAATGCATTGGTGATATGTAATATACCAGTGATAAGACCTCTATCTGCAAATTCTTGACCTACAAACTAGAAGAAAAGGTGAGAAACAATCTAAAGCTAGCAAACCTAGAGGCCAAGTACAAAAATAAAGGGCAGTGAGCCTAATCCTGAAAAATCAAAGAAAATGAGAAATACTGAAAACTCCAGGAGGCATTAAAAAGTCAAAGATAGTGATCTGTTTCCCCAGAAAGTAAGGTTTTTATGTCAAATGAAAAGAAAACACACACTCACCAAAGAAGAGATGTGATTTTCCCCCATAGGAAATTGATATAAATCAAAGAACATGCCATTTAGACGAATGTTGCATACCTAATAAATACTAAAGACTGTGACACCTACTATATCATAAGCCTTAGAAGTTTCAGTGGAAGAAATGAGCAAGAAAAATTGGGAAAATCCTCTTGAAATAGGTAAATTAAATAGGCAATAACCGATGTCCCCACAAGAGAAGTCAGATGATTAGTTTTACTCCTGTTTCCATTATAACATTTCTCTATCTTCCCAAAAGTTTTATTAAAAGACTCAAAAACTGGACCTTTGTCTTCAAGATAAAAGAGAGACTTAAGTAAAAATAAATACCTAATTCCCATGGAAATAAAACTCCATGGGATTAGTTTCAGCATCATTATATCAGGAACGTACAAGTTCTGTTTCCATATTGATTAATTCTAGCCGAGCTGAAATTTGCATGCAATTTACAATCATTCCCTTCCAGAAATGTCTTCATTTAGTAGTATTTTGAGCTTGGCATGACAAGATTATTGCAAATCACAGCTCCATCAGAAAAGAATCTGCTTTAAAAAATTACAATTTCATTGGAAATACTGCAAAAGATAACAATTGGCTTAGGAGGAATTAACAGTGTGATATAGCTAGTATATTATTCTTCAATTCACCAGTGTCAGACATCGAAAAAGGACCTTTCCCAAATGTCTGCATGTTAATGTGCAGAAGCACAGTTCCTAACACTGACAGCCAGAGAAGAAAAGTCAACTGTGACATGATGTATTTGAGGGATAAAAATTAGAAAGCTTACAAAAGTGTGCAAAGGGAAAAAAAAATTGTAAAGCTATCTTTTTTGAGTTTCAAATTTAGTCACCTATGCAGCCTAACAAGCCATGAAAGACATAATCTATGAGGCTAATTTGGGGGTAATTGAGGAATTGCTTAATGAGTTAGGAGTTAATCTTTCAGGGAGCCTTAAAGAGGGTAAACTCTAATAAAGTCCTCAAGTCAAGAGTTTACACACTTAAAGTGAGCAGAGGGCTTTCTGCATGAGAAAGATCATCACTGAAAGCATCACTGGTTAAAGCAAGAGGGTCACCAGAATCCAGGCTGGCTTTCTTTACCAAATGGGCGGTTTTTCTTAGGCATTTCAATAGAAACATCATGTCTTTCAACAAGTCAAAACGTATTTTGCCACCAAACATTTCATTAACATAGCATACCCTATTAGAATAATAAATCCTCTTGTATGAAAGGTGAGAAAAGATAATATTAAGGCAAATATCACTTAAATTATGGGTGTTGCTAAAAAGTCACATGTAAAAAGAATTTTTTTTTGCTAATAAATGGAAATACAACCATCTAAAGATCCTTTGATTAGATGAAAGCAAAGGGTAAGGGTAAGCCACAAGAAGACACCCGCTCAATACTGCAAAACAGCAGGGGAAATAAAAGGAGAAACCATGTTGACATCAGGACGTATCCCTCAACCTGATGAAGAGAACAAACAAATGCTTGTGATATCTCAACTACAATGAAACTTTGTGGTCTTCATTGGGTAAACAGGCATATTAAGTATCAGTGAAGTTATACGAAAATTGCAAAACATATTGCATACATGATTTATAAGTTTCACTCTCTGGGTCTTCCCTGGTAATCCAGTGGGTTAAGAATCCACCTGCCAATTCAGGGGAGGGGTTTGATCCCTGGTCTGGGAGGATTCCACATACCATGGGGCAACCAAGCCTGTGTGCCACAGCCTCTGAAGCTTGAGCACCTGGGCCCTGTGCTCTGCTACAAGGGAGAGCAGCTCCCAAAGCCACAGCTGGAGAAAGCCCACGCATACCAATGAAGACCCAGCACAGCCAAATATAGATAAAAAAACCTTTCCACTGTTTGACAATTCTTAATCTATCTTTTCTGGTTAAAACACACACACAGACACGCATACAATATGTAGTGTTTTTAAGTTATCTGGTTCCTCCTTGAAAATGTGCAAAAATTTAGTGCCCAAACATTCCCAGTATTTCATGGCATTATGTCTGGGAACTATACATGCTATAATTTTTAAAAAAAAAAAGTGTGTTTATAATGTAAAATCCTAACTAGTCAGAATTTGCTACTATACTACACACTCCCTCCTACACATGATTCCATGAAATTCAATACATATTATATATTTAAAAAATTGATCTAAGAAGTTCCATGCTCCCTTTCTGCTCTACAACCCTCAAGTATCTTTTGAAATTCATTTACTCATTGAAGCCACTTTGTTTTGATTGACACACAAATTCAGAGAAGTTTAACCACATGTATTTCACACTGGGGTCCTGCCAACATTTTGTGACACCCACAAACAGTGATCTAACAAGTCGCATGAGCTAGTGGAGAGGATAATCACTGCTTCAAACATGTGTGGGGGATTCAGCAGAAGAGCAATCGAGGCACTGTCCAAAGATGCCATATCATCATCATCTTGTGCCGTATGTCCTTGAAACAGCTTCAGAGAAATGGAATCTCCCAAGATGTATTCTAACAGGGCTGTGGAATCCTGAATGTTCTGGGAGGTGATGATTAAAAATAAGATGGAAGTTGATACTACAGCGAAAGCAATCAGAGGAAAGCAGAGCAATAAATAAAAAAGAAAGCTGTTTACTCAGGGTTTCCTAAAATTATGCTTTGGTCCAAAGAAATATGTAATATACCCTCACTAATAATAATGAGGGCAATGGATTATGGATAGAGCATTATTTGCATAGTTACTGGCTTTGATCCAGTCAACTCTAGAGTCCTCTAGGTAAATCACACAGAAGCAAGACTCGCACAAGCTCGACACGTAAATTATCACAAATTATCACATGCTTTCTTTGGGAAGGGAAATTCCATTCATGGATTGCACTGAACACCAAACCATATCTATAGAGCATGCTGCCCCAGCTAGCTCCACACTCACATTCCCACAGGATGGCTTTCCTTGCACACCCCATAAGCCTCATAGGAATCAACATGTCCAAAATGTAACTCAGAAAGCAAGCAGATCTAAATAACTACCCTCTACTGCCTTTCTTGGAGATTCGTACCAGTGTTAACTCAGTTGAAGAATGCAGATATATCCATCATCCTTTGAGGCCTCTTACAACCACATTCACTCATTGCCTTAGTCCTGTCCATTTTGTATCCTAGGTACCTCTAGAAATGTCCCCCTTCTCTCCCAATCACATAGTCATAACAATCATTTTTCCTGAAATCTTTTTCTGCCTCTAAATTCACCCTTATAAAAATTATCTTCACAATACTGCTTGAGTGACCTGTTTCACACACACATCTATTCACATCCCTCTATTACTTAATATCTTTCAGTGACTCTCCGTCACCTTCATTATAAAATGCAAACTCTTTAAACAAGACTCATCAAGACTGTTTGTGACCTGGCCCCTTCCTAGCCTCATTCTTATACTTTCCAAACATTTCAAAACACCTATAGGTCAATGAAGCATCAGGACTCGAGCCTTTGGGCTCTTCCACATGAGGTTCCATGGAATGCACCCCTCCTTCTTTAATCACCTGGCTAACTTACACTCGACTCCAAGAACCAGTTCAGGCATCACAGCAGAAAGCTCCCTAGTTTGCACTGCTGTATTTCTGAGAGGTGCATCACACTTACATGGTAACTGTTTCCTTGCACCATTCTCTTCCATCACAGGCCAGGAACTCATTAAGGGAGCTCTTCTCAAATGAAACAGTTTCTACCAGGAGAAATGTTCAGTTTCTCCATGGGAATTTTAGCTTAAGAATATAGCCCTTAGACTAGAATGGTCTTAAGGGTTAACAGCAGAAACTATATCTTTTACCCCCTTATCCTGAGACTTTTCAAAGTACTTAGATCATTACAGGCTCTAGAAGAGGGTGAAATGAATGAACAAATGAATAAGAAGACAAAGAGAGACTCCATATGAAGAAAAGTACCAGAGGATCATCAAGATACACGTAACCTACACTGACTGAAATTAGAAACAACTTCACAGAAAAGAAAGAATACTAAGTAACAGCAAATGTATAAAATTGTAGAATAATGTACTTACATTAAATGAAAATGTTAATTTGATTCAACCATTCCCTACCCCACTCCCAATTACATGGACCTTTTATGAGGAAGAGGTTCAAAATTGAGAAACTGTTCTACAAGCACACAAAGTACCAAAAAAAAAAAAAAACACACACACACACAAAAATTAAAGCAGTCATAAATGGAAGCAAAGATATCTTGTGAAGATATAAGAAATCACAAGGATCCTCCACTACATAAATAGAAACAGGGTATGGAGTGGTTGGTCCTGGAGGCCCAGAAGAGATCTTCTTCCTAAGGACTGTTCTCTTTTAACTCACAAATCTCTTGGTGTGCCTCTGGGGCCAGTGATTCCATAAGAGTCAGAAAGAAGGGATTTGAGACCATCTGAAATTCTACTTCATTATTCTGTCCTCACAGAATAACCCCGAAAAACGCCCTCTCTCCTACTCAGCCCACTGCTGTCCCCACAGTGAGTCACTCTCCAATTCCCTATGACAGAGCATTCTGGGACAGCAAATGCTTTGGCTGAAATCTGATAGGCACAGGTGGCACCACCAGCTGCAAGTAATTTAGCTCTTACTGGCACTGCTACATCTCTTGGACTTTACATACTCTTGTGTCAACAGAGAGAAGCATGAGGGAACAGGAGCCAAGAAGAGAAGACAGTATGAGAGAGCTGGGGGTGACATGGCAGAGAGGGAATGATATTCTTGAGGAACAAGTTAATTGAGGTTGTCACTTGTGTTCCTTCTTCTGCAAAAAGGGTTAAGTGAAATTGTGGACAGAGGCGATCAAGGCCAGACAAAAGGTCAGCACTATCGGCATGTCAGCAGACAAAACCAGCAGGATGCTCCAGATGCCCCTACCCAGCGAGAAACGGAGAGCATTCCCTGACCTGGCAGACAGCAATATTCTGGGTTGGGGTTCTATTCCAGGTGCAACTGATTCTTCTACAAGTGGGCCTGCAACGTCTCCTTTCATGCCTTCAGGTAAGTCTGGTAGGCAGTCCCTTTCTTCCTTATTTCCTGAATACCAGGTCACCCAGGTAAAGTATGACTTCATGCTTCAGTGTGGAGAATTCAAGTCAAAGGGAAAGGATAGAAGTTGGGTAATAGGGGACCCAAGCTTTAACAAGCTATGAATTGGATATTTATTTCCCTGGTGGCCCCTCCTGACCTGGTCTTTGATCCTAATGAAGATGAGGACAGAAAGGGAAGGATATCAATCATAGGACTAGGAACCTAAGGCAGGTAGTCATCAATGGAGGCTTCACTGCAAGTGCTCCCTTTCCCATTCTAAAGAACAAAAATCCCTGATCTTTAAAAAAAAAAAAAAGGAGGGGGGAGCGCAAGGACTCTTCAAGTACTACCTGCTGCTAAATGTATTTTGAGGCCATAAAGAGTCGAAACATGTATATTATCTAGAGTGAAACAGATCACCAGCCCAGGTTGGATGCATGAGACAAGTGCTCGGACCTGGTGCACTGGGAAGAACCAGAGGGATCAGGCGGAGAGGGAGGTGGGAGGGGGGATCGGGATGGGGAACACATGTAAATCCATGGCTGATTCATGTCAATATATGGCAAAACCCACTAAAATATTGTAAAGTAATTAGCCTCCAACTAATAAAAAAAAAAAGTGTAAAGACTAGATGGATTCAAGACCTCCACACAGGCCTCCATTCAAGACCTCCTTCTCTTAAACCTCTTTTCTTACTCTCTACTTGCTCCACCCTCTTAGAAGCCTTTCACTGTTTCTTAAAAGTATGAACCTAAATCTGAGCTTCTTTATTCCCAAATTAATTTCTCCACTGTTCAGCCCATGGTTTTGCTTCCTTTTCTCCCTGAAGCAGAACAGACCTGTGTGAGCTCACTCTCAGTGAGAGACATCCCATCATACCAGGGCCACCAAGTAGGGCCAAATCTGGGCCAACATGATTTCCAGGCACATTTCCATAAGGAGATTTCAACTTGGGGAGAAAAGAACAGGCTGGCAACAGGGAATGTGCTTGCTATGCTGTTGGCTGCTCACACACTAAAACTGGAGAGCAGGTCCTTAGAGGGTCACCCACATCATCTAAACCTAACCCCTCTGTCAAACACATGATGCTACAATTTGATCCAAGAAAACAATTATCAAAAATACCCTTCCAACACTAAAAAGAAAAAAAGTGTCCAGCCAACCACAGCCAGAGATGCAAGCAGTGAGCTTCACTCTGAAGCCAATCCATTTGATCTCATGCCACGTTTTCCCTTCTTATCACCATGTTCTGTACTCCAGCCACTATACTATCAACAGTCAATCATGGTACATGCCAAGGGCATTGGTTATACAATCATTTTTTGGTGAGATGTAGTCTACTTGGTTTAGAACAGGAGGTAGAGCAGAAAATAAACTGAGTCTCTGAAAAGGAAATAAAATGCTAAATATTGTTGTAATTCAAGTAACCAAATAGATGAAGTTAAGATAAACAACAACAACAAAAATCCTTGCTTCACTGTCTCCAATAATGTAAGGGATAATTGTCAGAAGTCATTTTACTCATTATTATCTTGCAAACAAGTATCTCATTTCTATCTCCATAAAATGTATCATCAAAATATACAAATCCTTTATTTGCTTCTGAGATCCAATCAGCCCCCTTACTGAATTCCTTCCAAGTCAGGGGAAGAAATTGTTTTTCCCTTTCTCCTCTCCCATTTTTGCTGGCACACCAAACTTCCAGCCTCCAAAACCTACAGAAATGCTTGGTTGATGGACACTTTTTTCTCCAGGAAATGACATAGTGACATAGGTAAAAGGTGATTTGGATAGACTGCTGTGTCACAAATTGTCAGGATCTGATTTAGAGGCCTTGCTTTTGTCAAGAAAGACAGTTGGATGTCTGCTTTAAAGAAGTACTGGGAATATTTTCATCAAAGGTTTGAATTGAAAAACAGTGGGAGGTAAATATCTGAGATGCTGCCGAGAAAGACTGCTATATCTCTGCAATTACCATTAACAGAGGACAGCAGTAGTTCAATGAAGTAATTCAATCTGGTGGCCTACATTTTATCAGACAGCAATTTTGAGCTCTGACATAAAAGGCTACCAGAAAAGGACTGGGCTCTTTTGTATGCATTTTCTCTTCCCTAATTCTATAAAAACAGGATGTATTTGTTTCATAAAGGACAATCACGTATCTCTGAACATTTAACAAAGGTCCGTGAGATATTTCTCTGATGGAAGTGTGCACTGTGACCTGTTTCAGAGTGAATTTCTGTGTTAGCTGTCTGAGCTAAAGAAAGGTATTATGGTACAATAGGTTGGTGTATTTAAAACATAGGAAGATAAGAAAAGATGGGGACAGATCCACAGGCATTACAAACTGCAGGAAAATAGTCTGAAGACAGATTTATTGAAGTATAATTGAAATATAATTAATTTCATGCATTTGAAATGTACAACTTAATAAATTTTGACATATGAACAGATCTGTGAAACTGTCATCACAATCAAGATAAAGAATATATCCTTTACCTGCAACATTTTACTCATCCCTCTGAGTAACCCCCCTTTCCCAACTCTCCCTCTCTGCACCTGCCTCTCCAGGCAACCACAGATCTGCTTTCTGTTACTGCAGTTTCACTGGGATTTTCTAGTATTTTATATAAGTGAGTTTGATCAAGCTCCAGGAGTTGGTGATGGACAGGGAAGCCTGGCGTGCTGTAGTCCATGGGGTCACAAAGAGTTGGACACAACTGAGAGACTGAACTGAACTGAGATATAAGTGAAAATACACTTAATCTCTTTTATCTGTAACTTCTTTCAGTAAGCATAATTATTTTGAGATTCATGCCATGTTGTTGCCTGCAACAATGGTTTGTTTTACTTCTGAGTAAGATTCTGGGGGGGTGTGTGTATGTGTACCATAACTGTTTATTCATTCAATTGACCATGGACATCTGGACCAGTTTCAGCTTTTGATAATTACAAATAAAGCTGCTTTGAATACTCATGTGATGTTTTTGTATGGTCATGTGCTAGTAGAATGGCTAGATCACACTGTAGATATGTTTAACTTTTTAAAAGCTGCCAAACTGTTCTCCAAATTGATTGTTCCCACTAGCAATGCTGAAAAATTCCAATTTCTTCACATCCTCGCCAACTTGTTATGGTCATTTTATTACATGCATAGTGATAACTGATATCTGTACTGACTAAAAACATGAACCATCTTTTCATGTGCATATTTGTCATCTGTATATCTTCTTTCATAAAGTGTCCATTTAAATCTCTGACAATATTTTAACTAGGTTGCTGGGGTTTTAAATTACATAATATTGAGTTTAAAAAAATACATTATGAGTATGACTTTAATCAAATATATGCTTTGCAAAAATGTTCACATAGCCTGTGGATTATCTTTTCATCTTCTTACCAGTGACCTTTGAAATAAGTAGTCACTAGGTATAAAATCCTAGGTTGGCACTTTTTTTTTTTTTAAAAGCATACTGCTCATTTTTTCCTGAGTTGCATTTTTTTCTGACAAGAAATTGACTGTTATTCTTATCTCTGCTACCCTGAACTTAGCTTTTTCACTTGTGTGTTTGTTACTCTGTCTACTTAAGAAATTTCCTCTTTCTCACTGGTTTTGAGAACTCTGTTTATAATGTGTCTTGTTTTCCTTATCTCCTTATAAAGTGTCCTTTTCTTTGCATAATGTTTCCTTCATATTTCTTGGGCTCTAACCTGTAGGTTTATAGTTTTTACAACATACTGAAAAATTGCCCAGACATCATTTCTCTCTTATTTTTGTCTCCTTAGGGAGTCCAAATGTACATTCAGCTGTATGAAGTTGACACAAGAGCCCACTGGTGCTCTATTCATTTATTAAATTTTCTTTTATCTTCATGTTTCATTTTGCACAGTCTCTATCCCTCTAACTTCAAGTACTCTAATCTTTTCTCCTGCAGTATCTAACCTGCTGTTAGTCACTTACACTTTTAATCTCACACCATGTAGTTATTTCTAGATGTTCAACTTTGTCCTTATATTATTTACTTTTTAAACATATAGAACAAAACTATACTAACTTTATTAATGTTCTTGACTGCTAATTCTAACATGTACATCACATCTGGGTCACTTCTGATTGACTGACTTTCTAATTATGAATCATATTCTCTCAATTCCTTGCAAATCTGATTATTTTGAATTAAATGCAACATAATTATTCTAGGATTCAATTACATTCTTAATTGGGTGCCACATAATTATCCTAGGATTCAGTTAAGTTGTTTGAAAAAAGGTTCATCCTTTTAGATCATTCATTTAAAATGAATATTAATTCATCTAAAATGAATTTAAAATGAACAAATTTGAGTCAGTTGCAGTGAGGTGGATGAACCTAGAGTCTATTATACAGGGTGAAGTAAGAAAGACAAAAACCAGTATCATCTATTAACATATGTATAAGAAATGTAGAAAAACAGTACTGATGAACCTATATAGAGAAGAAATGGAGACACACAAATGGAACTTGTGGACAAAGCAGGGTACAGAGAAGCTAGGAGAACCTGAGAAAGCAGCACATTGCGTGCATGTGCTTAGCCACTCAGTTATGTCTGACTCACTGAGACCCCAGGGACCAGGCTCAGCAGGCTCTCCTGTTTAAGGGATTCTCCAGGCAAAAATACTGGAGCGGGTACCAATTCCCTTCTTCGGGGGATCTTTCTGACCTAAGGACTGAACCCAGGTCTCCTGCATTGAAGGCACTGTCTTTACTGTTTGAACCACAAGGAAAGCCCCATATACATATTATATACATCATGTGTAAAATAGGAAACTAGCAAGAAGCAGCTAAATAACACAGGGAGTCCAGTCTGGCACTCTGTGACAATCTAGATGGGTGCGATGGGGTAGGGGAAGAGAGGTTCAATAGAGGTTGTGTCTGGCACTCTGTGACAATCTAGATGGGTGGGATGGGGTAGGGGAAGAGAGGTTCAATAGAGGATGTGTGTGTGTGTGTGTAGTGGTGGTATATAGCCTTGTCTAACTCAATGAAACTATGAGCCATGCTGTGTAGGGCCACCCAAGACAGACGGGTGATGGAGGAGAGTTCTGACAAATGTGGTTCACTGGAGAAGGGAACGGCAAACCCCTTCAGTATTCTTGCCTTGAGAACCCCATAAACAGTATGAAAAGGCAGAAAGATAGGACACTGAAAGATGAACTCCCCAGGTCAGTAGGTGCCCAATATGCTACTGGAGATAAGGGGAGAAATAACTCCAGAAAGAATGAAGAGATGGAGCCAAAGCAAAAACAACACCCATTTGTGGATGTGACTGGTGATAGAAGCAAGGTCCGATGTTGTAAAGAGCAATATTGCATAGGAACCTGGAATTTTAGGTCCATCAATCAAGGCAAAGTGGAAGTGGTCAAACAGGAGATTGCAAGAATGAATGTTGACATTTTAGGAATCACTGAGCCAAAAAGGACTGGACTGGGAGAATTTAACTCATGTGACCATTATATGAACAATTGTGGGCAAGAATCACTTAGAAGAACTGGAGAAGCCAGCAAAAATACACTCTGGAATGTAGTACTTTGATGCAGTCTCAAAAACAACAGAATGATCTCTGTTCATTTCCAAGGCAAACCATTCAACATCACAGTAATCCAAGTCTATGCCCTGACCAGTAATGCTGAAGAAGCTGAACAGTTCTATGAAGACCTACAAGACCTTCCAGAACTAACAACCAAAAAAGATTTCCTTTTCATTATAGGGGACTAGAATGCAAAAGTAGGAAGTTAAGAAGCACCTGGAGTAACAGGAAAAATGGCCTTGGAGTACAGAATGAAGCAGGGCAAAGGCTGATAGAGTTTTGCCAAGAGAACACACTGCTCACAGCAAACTCCCTCTTCCAACAACACAAGTGAAGACTCTACACATGGACATCACCAGATGGTCAATACCTAAATCAGACTGATTATATTTTTTGCAGCCAAAGATGGAGAAGCTCTATACAGTCAGCAAAAACAAGACCGGGAGCTGACTGTAGCTCAGGTCATGAACTCCTTATTGCCAAATTCACACTTAAATTGAAGAAAGTACAGAAAACCACTAGACCATTTAGGTAGGACCTAAATCAAACCCCTTACAATTATACAGTGGAAGTGAGAAACAGATTTAAGGGATTATATCAGATAGAGAGCCTGATGGACTATGGACAGAGGTTCGTGACATTGTACAGGAGACAGGGATCAAGACCATCCCTAAGAAAAAGAAATGCAATAAAGCATAACGGCTGTCTGAAGAGGCCTTCAAAGAGTTGTGTAAAGAAGAGAAGCGAAAAGCAAAGGAGAAAAGGAAAAATACATCCATCTGAATGCAGAGTTCCAAATAATAGCAAGGAGAGAGACGAAAACATTCCTCAGTGATCAATGCAAAGAAACAGAGGAAAACAATAGAATGGGAAAGACCAGAGATCTCTTCAAGAAAGTTAGAGATACCAATGGACTATTTCATGCAAAGATGGGCACAATAAAGGATAGAAACAGTATGGACCTAACAGAAGCAGAAGATATTAAGAAGAGGTGGCAAGAATACATAGAAGAACTATACAAAAAAGATATTCATGACTCAGATAACCATGATGATGTGATCACTCACCTACAGCCAGACATTCTGGAATGCAAAGTCAAGTGGGCCTTAGGGACCCTAACTACGAACAAAGCTAGTGGAGGTGATGGAATTCCAGTTGGGCTATTTCAAATCCTTAAAGATGATGCTGTGAAAGTGCTGCACTCAATATGCCAGCAAATCTGGAAAAGTCAGCAGTGGCAACAGGACTAGAAAAGGTCAGTTTTCATTGCAATCGCAAAGAAAGGCAATCCCAAAGAATGCTCAAACTACCACACAATTTCACTCATCTCACACGCTAGTCAAGTAATGCTCAAAATTCTCCAAGTCAGGCTTCAACAGTACATGAACCATGAACTTCTAGATGTTCAAGCTGGATTTAGAAAAGGCAGAGGAACCAGATATCAAATTGCCAACATCTGTTAGATTATTGAAAAAGAGAGCTCCAGAAAAACATTTATGTCTGCTTTATGGACTATGCCAAAGCCTTTGACTGTGTGGATAATAACAAATTGTGGAAAATTCTGAAAGAGATGGGCATACCAGACCACCTGACCTGTCTCCTGAGAAACCTGTATGCAGGTCAGGAAGCAACAGTTAGAACTGGGCATGGAACAACAGACTGGTTCCAAATAGGAAAAGGAGTACGTCAAGGCTGTATATTGTCACCCTGCTTATTTAACTTCTATGCAGAGTGCATCATGAGAAACGCTGGGCTGGATGAAGCACAAGGTGGAATCAAGATTGCTGGGAGCAATATCAATAACCTCAGATATGCAGATGACACCACCCTTATGGCAGAAAGTGAAGACCTAAAGAGCCTCTTGATGAAAGTGAAAGAGGAGAGGGAAAAAGTTGGCTTAAAACTCAACATTTAGAAAACTAAGATCATGGCATCCAGTCCCATCACTTCATGACAAATAGATGGGGAAACAATGGAAACTGTGACATATTTTATTTTGGGGGGCTCCAAAATCACTGCAGATGGTAACTGCAGCCATGAAATTAGAGGACGCTTACTCCTTGGAAGGAAAGTTATGATCAACCTAGACAGTGTATTAAAAAGCAGAGACATTACTTTACCAACAAAGGTCCATCTAGTCAAGAATACTGTTTTTCCAGTAGTCATATTTGGATGTGAGAGTTGGACTATAAAGAAAGCTGAGTGTAGAAGAATTGATGCTTTTGAACTGTGGTGTTGGAGAAGACTCTTGAGAGTCCCTTGGACTGCAAGGAGATCCAACCAGTCCATCCTAAAGGAAATCAGTCCTGAATATTCATTGGAAGGACTGATGTTGACGCTGAAACTCCAATACTTTGGCCACCCGATGGGAAGAACTGATTCACTGGGAAAAATCCCGAGGCTGGGAAAGATTGAAGGTGGGAGGAGAAGTGGACAGCAGAGGATGAGATGCTTGGATGGCATCATCGACTCAATGGACATGAGTTTGAGTAAACTCCACGAGTTGGTGATGGACAGGGGGGCCTAGCTTGCTGCAGTCCATGGGGTCGCAAAGAGTCGGACATGACTGACCTGAACTGATATATATATGTATATATATGATTTTATATATAATTTACATATATATATATAAAATTATAACTGATTCTTGTTGATGCACAGCTGAGACTACCACAATATTATAATGCCATTACCCTCCAATAAAAAAAATCACCTCTAAGGTAAATATTGATTTAAAAATGTGTTAAGGGAGACTGCAGCAATGCTCAATTTAATTATTCCTCAATACTGAGTTAAGACCTTATTATGTACATGACCCAGTGCTCCATGAATTTGGAGGTTTTCCCATCTTGGTAGGAACAGACACTATTACTCCCTATATGTGAGTGCCAGACACTGTTCTCGCTAATCCTTTTGGATGATTCGTTCCTCAGTCTCAAGCAATTTCTATTTATGCATGAGCTGAAAAGGACTTTGCTTAATAATGGAAAGGAATTCTCTGGAGATTCTGGAACTCCTTCTCTCTAGTCCTGAGTCCTAGAACTCTAGCTTCCTTGTTCTTTCTAGATTATCAGTGACTTCTAATGCAGAGAAGTCTGCTGGGCTCCACCTGGTACCTCAAAGCTACCTCCCAACCCCGCATGAAGGTCTGCAATTCTCTTGAGACAGTAAGTTGAGACAGTCATAAAATCATGACATAGATTTCCTGTCTTTCAGGCACCGCTGTCCTTCACTGCCATAAACCCAGTGTCTTGCAAAATTCTGTTTTATGTCATCTTGTTTTCTGATGGGATAGTAGATTCGGTCCTGGTTACTCTGTTTGCTTAAAAGCTCAAATGTCTTCATAAGTATTTTTCTTTAGATATCCTACCATCATCCGGCAGAGGCAGAAACTTTGGTTAACTTACTGCTACTATATCCACAGAAACTAAAAGAGAAGCAGGCACATTTGTTAAATTATCAATGCTAACTACAAATGTATACTGTACCACAAAAAAGATTCTGTAGAAAGGTGCCAAATATCAAATGCAGATGTCTATCTTGAAGCAACAGAAATTCTAACTTGTTAGTCTTCTTTGTCTATTTATCTGCTTTGAGCTCAAATAACTAAGAAATTTACATCCACTCAGGAGGAGAACAGCTCTTTGCATTTTTCATCAATGAGATTTCTGTGTGCTTCTGTTTACTCTTTATACACACCTAAAATCTTAGAATTGGAATAGTAAGCTCTTTATCTGTAGATCTAAATATCTGTAATTCAGAAAGGCCTCTAATATGTATAAGTGTGTAATGTTTTCCTACCTCCATATGGTATTAATAAGAAGTTTATAAAGTCTCTAAAATTAAGAGTTCTGTTCTGGCAGGCTACTGAGTATAAATAAGGTCCTACATAAACTAAATATTCCTAAAATTACCAGAAAGCAAGAAATTAAATTTCTAATACTTTAAATGTGGTAGATTAAAAAATAATTCTTACATAAACAAACTCAAAAACATTTTCTAAATCTAGGTTCACATAATTTAGGTGAACACCTGCCAAACAAGATCAGCTTAATAAAATTTTTTTTAATAAAAAACAGCTATGTATTCTTAGTATTTTATGAGTGTTAAATGTAATACAAATGCATATTTTAATTCTACTTGTCATGTCCTTCCCAAATATGTACAGATTAACTGCTCAAATAAGCTACCATTATTTCTCCTCTATGTTCAGGATTACAAAAACCTTAATTTGACTGAATTGAATCATTATTCTAATGAACTTCATTCAACAATAATTATGTTGCAGTATGTCGGTTTGAACATAATTTTCAAGATCTTTAAGTAACTTAAAACCTAAAACTAATATTAAATTGAGTTCTTTAATGGATATTCATTACTTACCTAGGCCATATCTAAGAATGAATACTGAAATATTGATTACTAAATCCACTTTTATGTATATATGGTTTCAGTTTTTATTTTTATAAGCTACAGAGAGTCTGAATATTTCAGTTAATGACATGCTCATTTTTGCTACGAGATTGTATAAGGGATGTGTATGGCTGTAGAAAATTAGTTATGTTTATTCATGATCTTTGCTAAAATGCTAATATGTGGCAGGCAGTGCACAATTATCTACCCCTTCAGTTTTTTTTTCCTGTGAATAAGTTAGTTACTTTAGTTAAAAGTTGTAATACAAAAAGTTGACATTACATTTAAGAACAGCAATTTCTAAAATATACATGTTAAAACTCTTATGTGCTCTATTTTTGAAGGAAAAGAACACTTCTGACCTAAAGTAGCGGTTTTGAAGATTTTTGGTTTCCAAACACCCTTTCAACACTCAAAATTTACAGAGGACCTCAATCAGTTTACTTTGTGTGGGTATCTGTGTTTGTGTATCTGTGTGCGCATACTGAAAACTGAAAATACATTACATGCTTATTTACTCATCCATTTCTAACTAGCAACAATGAACACACTGGACATTAATAACATATTAGTGATATTACAGAATTAATCCTGACTTTATGGAACCAGTAAAATGAATCCTTAAGTAAGGTGTCAGTTTGTTCCAGAAAATGAAAGTGTCATGAGGACAAAACTTGAAAAGTGAATTTTATTTGCATTGGTTTGTAATCTTTGAATATGAAACTAAAGAAATGTGTTAAAATCATACCAACGTTTGTCCAATTTTAAGAGGTTGTTTCATTAATTACACTTTTGTCTAAGACCTTTTTGCTAGTTTGTTTGCTTTGCTTGCCACAGAAACAACTAAGTTTTCTTCTTGGTTACAATATTCCTCTTATGAACTCTCATCAAATTTTCCACTTTGGAAATTATACCTGCTTAATTAACCACAGCCTTAATTTACATCTCTGTTATTTTACACATAGTTTATTGTTTTACTCTGATGTTTCCTTTTAAGCCCTGCACCCAGCAACAGGCTAGGCTAGGGCTCTTGTTTAGTTGCTAAGTCATGTCCTACTCTTCGTGTCCTATTATTCTGCGACCCCATGGAGTATAGCACACCAGGCTCCTCTGTCCGTGGGATTTTCAAGGCAAGAACATTGGAGTGTGAGATATGATAAATAACCAAGACTTCAAGGGAAAGGCTCATGAGGACAGGCTTCTCCTGTCATTACTTTAACAACTTTAAGAGCAGATCAGTGGGCTGAGTCAGGATTTCCAGGGCTTTTTTTAGTTGAGAAGCAAAGAAATTCATAAGATTAATAACCTAAGATCCAGTGGAGCAAGAATGAATTATAAAGGACTGAATGAAGTGATGAAGGTTCATCAGTTATTTTTTTAAATTTGTTTAAAACATCATTGATACTGTTTTAATGTCCTGTTTTCTGTTTCAGTTTTCTTAATATATCTACACTCCATAACAATTTAGTAGATTCTGCTTTGTAAACTAAAATATTTTTAAATGATATCTTATTCTCACTGACCTCTAAAAATTCAGAAACTCTTGAGGCTTATTTTTCATGAAATGAGTTATTTGCAAAGATTCAATAAGAACTGGTTTTCCTATTTACCAGAATATGCCTAGAAAAATTCCAAGGTCTTGTGTGGAATGCCATATTTGAGGGTAATGCTTATTTAATCAGATATAATTAGACACGTTTAAAGAATCAAGGTTGGCCTTACAGAGCCATTATTAACAAAATGCTCCTAGAAAAAGTACCCTGTTACCTGGCTGACAGGGTCCAGTCTAATAACTAGGAAAAAAAATATGACTTCCGGGTGGGCCACTGTGGGATATTTAGGGAACTATAAGAAGAAAGAAATTCACCTAAATATACATGTACTGCAGGTGGTGGAGAAGTTTCCTGAGTTTGACTTTCCAGACTCAAGACAGCAAGTATTAGACTTTCAAAAGTACCATATTAACTTCCGACAAAATCTTCCAACAAAAGCAAACTGTAAAATGTTTAAATATAAAGTGATAATCCTGCTGTACCTATGTAAATAATCACACCAAATCTAATGAAACCAACCTTTCTTCAGACTTTTTTTTTATCAAACAGTGGAAGATCTGTGCTTCAAGGGAACACTATGCATTATCTACAGTGAACTCTTCAAAATTGTTTTTCTCATTTCATAAGAGCCAATTTCCATCTCTATAAATTACAGATATGTAACAGCAATGCAAAATAATTTTTATCTGCAATCAAGCAAATTCTGTCTTGTCATATTGAGGTTCAACTGACCGCCCTCAAAGTCAGTTCTATTTTCATTTTTGCATTCATTTAATATTCCTCATCTACAATTTTGACTGTTCTTTGAATTGGGAAAGTTATAGTATCTAACCAGTTTCTTCATTACTAATTAAATGAAATCTTTGAAACTTGTACATTTTATAATGTATAAGAGTCATGCTTTACCTTTGCTTTGAAAATCATCTCTTAAACTAATCAACTATTCAAAACTTTAATACCCTCAGATTCTATTTTCTATCTACAAATACTCTTCCACTATTTCCTTGTGTTAAGGGTGCTACATTAGAAATTTTTGTTTAAATTCTCTGAAATTCTTTCACTCTCCCAGACAAAATATCAGTCACATTTGGAATGTTTAGAGTCCAAAGTTTTAATGATTTGCAAATGTAGGCTATACCCAAAAATGAAAATAAAGAGGTGGTTTTGATAGTCACCTACTCACACATATGTTCACATGCACAGTCTTAAATTTTTAAATAAAATTGAATCACTGATCCTAAACTGCATATCAGATTATTTCATGCTCTGAAACTGTGAGTGATCTTTATTAGATGCAAAGGTTTCTTCCAAAATATTAGAAGAGAACTGTGTCCACAGAGAAGTACAGAGCACTCAATTTTCAAGATTTGAAGCTGAAACCCTAAGAAGCAGAAAGCTTTGTATGTGACAGCTTAAATGCCTGTAATCAAACTAATTGGCAGCACAATGACCTGGAATGAGCTTAAAAGTGCTATAATAAATGTTTAGCAATCAGTGGAACAATCCTTTATTGTTCAGGCTCACATTTTGCAGTTTTATCATCTTACAGAATGAAATTGGGGGGGCAGGCTGGAGAGCAGAAAATAGGAGAAAAGGAAAAATATGTAAATAATTCTATTACTTCAAAAGAGTAAACGAGTGAAACTATTGCTGAATGATGGGAAAAAGAGTTAAAATGTAATAAAATTAGCCTAATGACTAAAATCAGGAGTAAAAACATTAAATGAGCTATCTGTTGCCTAAAGAAATACTCTGAACATACAAACTGACAGAAACACAGATTCTATTAATGAAAATGTAATGTATTATAGGGCTTCCCAGGTGGCTCAGTGGTAAAGAATTCTCCTACCAAGGGCAGGAGACGAGGGTTTGATCCTAGGTCAGGAAGATCCCCTGGAGAAGGAAACCCACTCCAGTATTCTTGCCTGAGAAATCCCATGGACAGAGGAGAGAGCAAGGCAGGCTACAGTCCACAGGGTCACAAAAGAGTTGGACACAATTTTGTGACTAAACAACAACAAACGTATTATACATAAAACTCACTGGATAATTTTCTCAAATAGAGGAGTACCTGGACCCCTAAAAGTAATTCTAGCAAGAACTCATGGAATCTTCTTCCTGCCCTCTGCAAACATAAAAACATTCTACCCAAAACTTGAGAGTCTGCACATAAGTATGACAAAGAAACTATGTGGCAGAAAAAATATCAAGTACAAATAAAGGTCAGATTTAAACAGATATTTAAATGACTCTTGGACAAGCAATATTATAGCAAGAAAAGATACAAACATTTGTTAAAACAAATGTGTTTATAATTAAATCATGTGGTAATGACAACTGAAAAGGTCTCTAGAATTAATCATACATGTGTACAACTAAGGTCTATGAACATGTGTCAGGATGACTCCTCAAAAATCTCTTGAGAAACTTATTATGAATCAAATGCTTCTAGGTTAGCTGAGGTGAAGGTGCTGAAACTGATACTTTTGAAAAGTAAAAACCTTTCGAGGAAATACCACACTTAAAAAAAACACACAGGTCAAAGGAGAAATCTCAAGATAAATATCTTCAACTAAGTGAAAATAAAATATAACATTGAAATTTGTGGAATACAGTGAAAAGAGTCCTAAAGAAACTTTATACCAATGAATCCATATATTAGAAGACTTTTAAAATCAATAATCAATGTTTCCACATAAGGAAATGATAAATCAGAGCAAATTAAATCCTAAGCAGAAGAAAAAAAATTAATACAAATTAGAGGACAAATCAATGAAGTTAAAAACAGAAACTCAATAGAGAAGATCAATAAATCCAAAAGCTGGTTCTCTGAAAAGGTAAAAAAAAATCAATAAGCCTCTATCCAGGCTAACTTAGAAAAAGAAAGAAGACATAATTTATTAACATTGGGATGAAAGTGGGGACATCACTACAAATCCCATGGACATTAAGCAAATAATAATGAATATAAAGAAGGACGCTATGCCACAAATAATATGACTTGGATGAAATGGACCAATTCCTTGAAAGATACTTCTGTCATAACTCAAGAAGAAATAAGTAATCTGAATAAGCCTGATTAAAGAACTTGAAGCAATAATTATCTTCCAAACAGAAAGCACAAGAACCAGATGAGTTTACTAGTGAGTTCTACCAAACACTGAAGTATGAAATTATGCCAATTCTCTACAATCTCTTTCAGAAGGTAAAAGAAGAAAGAATACTTTATAACTCATTCTATGAGGCCAGCATTACTTTAATATCAAAACTGGACAGAGACATTAGAAAAAAACTACAGATCAATATCTTTCATGAACATCCATGCAAAAATCCTCAATAAAATATTATCAAATCATACCCAACAATGTATAAAAAGAAATACACATCACAAATGAGTAGGATGTATGCCAGAAAAGCAAGAACAACATTTGAATACTAATTAATGCAATCTATCACATCAGCAGACTGAAGGAGATTAATCATGTGAGCATATCAATAAACAAAAAAAAAAGCATTTGAAAAAATCAATACTCATTCATGATAAAAACCTGTCAGCACACTGGGAATAAAAGGAAACTTCCTATCCTTGATAAAGCATACCTACAAAAAAATCTACAGCAAATATCATACACACTGGTAAGAATCTCAATGCTTTTCTGTAAAACCAGGAACAAGGCAAGGATGTTTCCTCTCATTACTCCTTTGCAACATCAAACTGGATGTCCTAGCTAATACAATAAGACCAGAAGAGGAAATAAAAAGTAAATAGTTTTGGAAGGAAGAAATAAAAATGTCTTTATTCACACATGAAATAATCACCTATGTAAAAAATCCAAAAGAAATATTAAATGCTCCCTTTAGAAACAGTAAGTGAAAAGAGTAAGGTTTCAGGAAACAAGATTAATATTATGAAGTTCAATCACATTCCTATATGACAGCAATTAACAAGTGGAGTTTAAATTTTAAAACATATTATCATTTACATGAGCACCCCCCAAAGTAAAACATTTAGTTATTAACATAACAAAGCACACACAAGATTTATACCAGGAAAGCTATTACAAAACTCTGATGAAAAACATCAAAGAAGAACTAAATAAAAATTCAGAGATGTTCCATGTTCATGAACAAGAAAATTCAATACTGTCAAGATATCACTTCATCCCAACTACATCTACAGATTCAATGCAATTCCAAGCAAAACACCAGCAAGACATTTTCTGGATATTGACAAACTGATTTTAAAGCTTATATGGGGAGGCAAAAGACCCAGAATTTCCACTTAAATGATGAAGGAGAAAAACAAAGTTGAAGAACTGACAAAACACAACTTCAAAACTTATTTCTAAGTATTATTATTTGTTTATAGTAATCAAGACACTGTGATATTGGCCAAAAAAATCCCACCAAACGAACAAAAAACCCCAGACAGATTAATGAAACAGAACTGAGAGACAAAAATAGACACACAAAAATATAGTCAACTAATCTCTGACAAAGAAGCAAAGGGTTCTTCTTTGCTTACTAGTTACAGCCCCTGGTAACCACCATGCTACTCTCAGTTTTCACAAGTTCAACTTTTTAAGATTCAACATATAAGTGGTAACTTATAAGTTAATTAAAAACAGGCAAAGGACCTAAAACAGATATTTTTTCTAAAGAAAGACAGCCAACAGGTAGATGAATAGAGGCCCAACATTATTAATCATCAGAGAAATGCAAATCAAAACAACAAGGTGTCACTTCACAGATGTTCAGATGGCTTTTATCAAAAAAAAAAAAAAAAAGATAAAAAAATATTGGCAAGGATGTGGAGAAAAGGGGACACTTATATGCTGTTAGTGGAAATGTAAACTGGTTTGGCAATTATGAAAAACAGAAAAAGAGTCCACCACAAAATTAAAAATTAAACTACCATATGATCTAGCAAACTTACCAACTGCACACTCACATTCACTGCAGCATTATTCACAACAGCCAAGATAGGGAAACAACCTAAGTATCTGTCAGTGAATAAATGGATAAAGAAGATATGATGTCTGAATAATAACATATATACATGTTCTTCTATATGTTCAATATATATATATGTTATTATTCAGACATGAGAAAGAAGGAAATTCTACAATTCACGACAGCCTGGATATACATTGAAGGCATTATGCTAAGTGAGGTAAATCAAAACAAAGACGAATACTATATGATATCACAGGGTGGTCTGTGAAGTCTCTTCTTACCCAGAGATTTTGTAACCCTCAGACTACATAAAATAAAACTAATAGGTCTATTTTAATTCACAAATTGAAAGTTAGTAATTTAGCAACAAATAGATGCAAATATCTTGTAACTGTTATTGTGCCTCTGTACAAACACACCTTAAAGCTTTCATTTGGTCACGATGTTTAATATCTGATAAAAAGAACACTGAATTCTCTAGTTTTCTTTGCCTCTCAGAATGTATTAACGTTTCTTTTGTTCAGAGAAGTCAGGTTGTCATATCACAGAGTTAGTACTGTTACCAAGTCATTTTTTAAATATATTTTAAATAAATTCTAAAGGAGCCAAATTGCTTGCCTCATTTGGGTTTAGGATTGAGATGTTAACTTACTATGATTCTCTCTGCACAGGATACAGCCCTACCTTCCCTCTGCAGAGTCAGGACTATTTCCCACAAAAATAGGTTACTTACAGGAGCCTCTTGCAAGAGATAAAACGTCAATGTTTTCCACAGAGACGAAAATGGAAATGGAGAACTTTGGGGAGTTATTTGAGAAATGTGGCCCACTATGGGCTTGAGTGAGTTCTTGCTTGGTCTCTGTAATGCTACCTACATCATTCAGATTCTCCCCAATTTCCTTCTGGAGCTTTTCAGTGGTACTTACAATCATTTGTTGGTCTGGGCAAGATTTTATGAGATGCAATGAACATATGAAATATTAGAAGTACACTGGGAACCACAGCTGTTATGCCTTGCTGCATTTTTAATGGCTCCTTAAAATCAGAGGCCACTACACACAGCAGCGCATTTAGACGGGAAACACTGCAATTATCTGGCTTCACCACTCCACTGCAAATATGTGAGTACACTACAGTTTATAAGCCCCTAATAGACAGTCATCACCTTTGGCAAGGCTTCCACTGCAAGCTACAATCTGAATTTATTACCAGGGAGTGGTCAAGAGAGACTGAAAGTCTTTTTTGTTTGTTTTGTTTACATCCTATAAACCAAATACCGAAAATATGAAAGAAAAGAAATCACATGTAGTATATGTAGTATAAGGCAGGTCCTTTTAACGTGACTGTTAGTGAAGCTAATTACAACAAGAAAACTGGAGATCATTCATTAGCCTAGTAAGCAAATTAGGTTTGTTAACAGTGATTTATAATGCCAATCTTTGGGTAACTGTGTTGGTCTTTTCGAGTATACGTGTATGGGACCTGACAGTTTATTAACTGTGCTGTATCTAAACAGCTTGTCACCAAGGTGCTTTTGTTAAAATGATATTGTGTTTTAAATGGATAAACATTTTTGCATGAGCAAAATGCATTTTAAATGTTTGGCTTCTGAAGTCAAGTACTAGGAGATAAGTGAAGTGTCTCAAACCATCTAAGCCTCCAATAACTCTTATTTACTGCTGGAGCTGACTATAGGAAAATGTGACACTTGGAGTTAAAATAGCACTTTTCCTTTTTAACAAGCCCCAGTTGTGTTTTTTAACCTCTTTTCAAATGGTACTCTTGGTATTTCACCAAGCTCTAAGTTCCTTATGCAATGGATTGGGAAGCATTTCATTTACAATTTCAGGAAAAATATTTTTTAAAGCAGTTAAGCAAAGAAATCAGTCTTTGATCTGAAAGATTCTTCTGATTGATAGTCCATAAAACTCCAGGCCAGTTAAATCTATCAAAATAAAGGTTGTGTGGGTAGTCAGAGTAAACCTTGGGGTTTCACACTGCCCATGGTTTAGTTTATATTGCTCATACCAACTCATTCAACATTTCTGTAATTTGGAAATCCCCAACAAGGATAAGACAATCTCCTTTAAAGCCAATGCTGGGAAACAGCTTTAAAAAAATAAATAACATTACTTTCTGAATTCCATGACAGAGACCTGTACGTTCCCTCTGGGACTGTCAATACACTGCTTACTTCGTTAAAAGCTTTACCACACCATCTCTATGACCAAATACAGATATACTAGCTATGGGACAGAATAAGCTTATAGCCTATTTCTATGTGCTTATGTAACTGAATAATGCAGATATAAAAGCACTGCTCACCACTGTTAATTTCAAAGAAAGGCAGACTTGGTCACTCATTGAGCAGTAAGGGGACTATGGCCTTACACTCCTGTCGCTCAGACGACAGCAGAGAAAGGCAGCAAAGCCAATCAGAGGGGCTGATCCTGGGGCAGACAGTTAGATGCAGGGCAGACAGAATTACAGATCTTGGAATATAAAGAACCAAAGGCCCTTTAGCAATTATCTAGTCCAGTGGCTGGTAAAATCTTTTTTCCCCCTCAAATCATTTTCTTTTCTCAAATCATATTTTTGAAAATGATTTACTTCTCCAGATCTGAGGGGCCAGAGAGGAGAGGTGAGAAGACAGGGAGACCAGGCTGATGGCTCGTTCCCACATCCAGGAGGAGCACCTGGGTTTTCATTCTACCTCCGTAATTAGTTTGCAACAGCCAACCACAAAGATTCCTGTAGATGTTTAAAAATACTTAGTCTACTCCCTCACAGAAAAATTCAGAAAATGAGAATATTATGGGATTGGTGGCAACTGGAGACACCAACTCATCCTTTCTGTTTATTTTATTCACCAAATTTCTTGATTACCTTGTACTTCACAAGGAAGGTAAAAATGGTATGGAGACAAAAGACAATTTCCACAGGGTAAGAAAGAAGAGTCATCCCATTGCACAGATTCTACAAATGATGAAATGTCTACTCACCCAAATTTAAATTGTAACGTTCACTTAATCAGAGTATGCCGCTCATGGCTCACAGACCCTATTCTGAATTTCAAAGTGTTAAAAACCAATCAAAAACATTTTAAAAAGGTAAGAGTGGGAAATAGAAAACAGAATTTCAGTTTTAGTGTCAGTTCAGTTCAGTCGCTTAGTCATGTCTGACTCTTTGCGACCCCGTGAATCACAGCACGCCAGGCCTCCCTGTCCATCACCAACTCCCGGAGTTTACTCAAACCCATGTCCATCGAGTCGGTGATGCCATCCAGCCATCTCATCCTCTGTCATCCCCTTCTCCTCCTGCCTCCAATCCCTCCTAGCATCAGGGTCTTTTCCAATGAGTCAACTTTTCGCATGAGGTGGCCTAAGTATTGGAGTTTCAGCCTCAGTATCAGTCCTTCCAATGAACACCCAGGACTGATCTCCTTTAGGATGGACTGGCTGGATCTCCTTGCAGCCCAAGTTTTAGTCTAAGTCCCTTGAAATTAGACTTTACTGGTGACTATACTGAAGAATCTGTCAGAGTACAGATATAAAGCAACCCTCCAATAAATTCTGTGGTTCCTAATCTCAACAAAACACAATACTTAAGTGTAGATTCTAGTTCTGTTACTTTCTAGGAGCCAAACAGAGTTCAGGGTAGTATTTTAAAGGTTACAGCACAAAACTGGCAAATTTACCATTCCAAAGGACAACTGATTTCATTTGTTCAGTGTTTCTGCATAGTATACAGACACCTCCAAAATCATTAGCAATGTCCTAGATTTTAAGGTGACTGATAGGTTCCAAGGCTTTTGTTTTATAATAATAATCAGAATAATATGTTCATTAAATTTTTATATTACATATCCCATAACTAACCACTTTAGTGACCTTGTGCTCACTTTGGATACAGAGAATCTCTGAGGCTGTTTCAAATGTACTTAGGTGAATTACTGGGTAACTATTAGGGGTCACTTGGGGATATTATTGAATACAAGAACAGTCACATCTCAAAGACATTTGGTGATAAGCCCACAGGTGATTTCTCAGGGCATACTGAAGTTATTACAGGGTATTACTGGTTTAATGTAAATTTAAATTTAGGTGGCAATGTTTTGTTTGTCCTGTTATTTTGGCCACCTCTTTCAAACTATCATTGCAGATAATTAAATTTCTAACTTATGTACTCTAACTTCCAAACTCATTATGTTCCTAAAAAGGAATCTCTTCTTTCCTGAGACTTCTATCCCAAGTCTCCTTCCTACTCTCAGCCCAACCCGAAGAGCTATCAGCAGTCTTTAAATGCCTCAGATCTAAGGGGAAAAAAATCAACAAATAACTTTAACGGACAAATTAAAACAGCCATAATATGTGGATGGCCTACAGAATAGTTCATTCTGACCGCATCATGATCATAGAGGATAACAGGGAAGGAATTCCGTATTTGTTTTATGTTCGTATATGGAGTAAACTGGTATACAGCTGACCAAACACAAAACCCTAGCCTCCCAAGAAAGAATGCAATGAGAACAAAATATTACTATCCTACAGTTATAAATTACAGTGTTTTACTTTTTATTGTGAATTTCCAGTGGTACTTCTCCATTACCACAACACTTCATAACCACTTAATGAGGCCACATTTATTCCATCATACTCTACATGTTCAGAAGACAACATGTATTATTTCCTACTATTGAGAGCTGCTTTGTGTGCATTAAATACCTTACCTCATTTAATATTCACAACTCTTAGGTAGGTGAAGATGAGGAAACAGACTCAGAGACAAGAAATAATTCATCCAAGGTCATACAAGCAGTCTTTATATCATCCTGTCTCTAAGTTCTTAATTACATGCTATGAATAATAAAATTTCAAATACATGTAAAAGAGGAAAATATAGGCCAAAACATTTAAATTGAAAAGAAAAATGTGTTCATTGCATCAATGTGTGTGTGTTTTTTTTTTTAAGAAAATCCTACACACTCCAACAAGTTTTGGTACTCTTGCCAAAAAAATAAAAAAGCAAATAGATTCCAACTAGTCTATACTTTCATTTATATTTAGAATATGAGCTGGGCATGAGTATGTAATGAATATATATGTGTGTCTCTCTGTGTGTATAACACCCACATTATTCATAAGCTCCCAAAAATGTGAAAAGTTTGTTCCAATCCTTCTCTATTTTGTCTACTTTAAGAATTCTTTGCAATATGCTTATGTAAATACTGATTTTAGCTGCTGTTCTCATTTCTCGAATCTTCAGCTTATAAATGGATTGGAAAAGTGACAGACCTAAGCAGACATCTATGAAACACAAAACCAAGAAGGTATAAACAAATACAATTTCATCAAAAACAAAAGTCTATTCTTCAAAGCCTTTAACTGACTACTACTGATTAATGAAAAGAACTG
The DNA here is from genome assembly GCF_023699985.2 of Odocoileus virginianus. NCBI lineage: Eukaryota > Metazoa > Chordata > Mammalia > Artiodactyla > Cervidae > Odocoileus > Odocoileus virginianus. The sequence goes on from NC_069706.1 coordinate 29,231,500, forward strand.
AAGGGAAGTAAAACATACTGGCTGTGGGTAAGGCACACACACACGTGTACACATAGGCCTGCAAGTGCATCCAGTTACGTGGGCATCTACTTTATCAGCATACATGATGATCAGCATTCTACCTTAGTAACTAAAAGTTCTACAGGAGCATACAGTCTAAATCAAAGAAGATTCTGAAGTTAGAGTAATGTTGGGGCGAGGGAGAGTATTTAAGAAAACAGTTTCGGGTTGTTAAACTGAAGAGGTGAGTGCTTTCAATTTTCTTATACTAGGATTCACACTATGGTTCAATGCATTAATAGCTCACTGACTCTGCAGGTAATTTGGTTCTGCCCACATTTCAGAGTGATGCTGAAGAGGATTAAGGATAAAGTCGAAATATCACCATTCCACTTACCTGATGCTGAGCCTTCACTATACACTTAGGTAAAGGTCATCATGACATCATAGATCATAAAGCACAGTGCAAAGAATACATTGGCATGAAATCACTAAAAATTGTGAATATACTATACCACTTAGAAGTGTGAAACTCACCAATGCTTTAGTTAGTACCTGAAATTAAATATTACATGTGATATTGCTGAGATAGAAACTGAAACAGAAGATGCTTTTTGATGAGGACTTGGCAATAACAACAATGGATTTTGCACTTTCATAACATGATAATCCCATTATTGGAAACACATTCTATGTAGAACATTTTTGTCATACTTGAGAGCTGAACTTACATCTGGTATGTATCTCTTCCATGTAAGCTAATAATACTACAGATTTTTATATATAAGCAAAGTAATATTAAGAATAATTTTTCCAAAATAAGTAAAGAAAACCTTTTATACTCATCCAGCACTGTGTAAGTGTAAAAATTATTTGAGATTTATAACTGCAAAAGACTCTTTATTCATAAGAACCTATCATTAGAGAATTAAAATAAACATTCCTGGAATTAGAAAAGTAAGTGACCAAAAGCATAATAAAATTCTCAGTTCTTTTAGAGGTGACTTTCTTCTTTCAGAGTGCTCTTACTGACAATAATATATATATATATATTTGAATGCTCAGTCTGGAAGTAATCAGAGGCTGAGTCAGTGGCATTGGCCTCCTTCTGCTGAAGAAAGTAAAGAGGGGGATTTAGTTTTTGGATAGAGAATAAACATTGGCATGCTCCAGATTTTACTTCCAGCATCTCAACCCACATCCAGCCTGGTGTGAAGAGATGGCAGATGGGACTACTTCTGTTATTTCGGCTGCTGAAGCAGGATCTCGTTTCAGCATCCTGCTTGTTTCTGTAGGCATGAATATTCAACCACAATAAAGAATAAGGATAAGTGTGCTGACTGTATGAAGCAGGTACCAAGAAATCATCAACCCTTTCTCTTTGTATCATAGGCTAAGACCAAAAAAAAAAAAAAAAAAAATTCACATTTACTAAATGCCACTTCATCTAAGCTTGGAAAAGACTTATTATTCAATAAAATGATGCTTGTTTTCATGGATTTAACGTAAATGTAAGGAGAGAAATGTGTAGGCAGAAGAAAACCAAAGTAATTAGCATTCTAGGGGGGAGAAATTTAAAGCCAATGCAACAGAATCAGTAATTATTTTCCACTTTATTTTCATGATTTCATTATTTTCCCTGAAAATGCTGAGCAGATATTAGAGTATCAGTGTGTCCATCATTCAGAACATAAATAAGATTCCTTCAAATTCTTTTAAATACCACAACAAATGTCTACATGGGCATGTTATCCTACTGTGTAAATAACGTTTATGTGTAATTCTTAATTACTTGTATCTTGAAAAGCATTACTGAACCCAAGAAGGATAATTTAGCTATAGATAAAAGGAATGGAAGTGACAATTTCTTCATGAATGAGAAATATTGGGATAAGCCCTGAGGTGTATCACCATCCACACACTTCCCAAAGGACAGAGAAAAAGGTCTTAAAATTAAATAATATATCTATAGTCAATAAAATCAGGATTTTGATGGCTGTTGGGAAAAAAATCTAAAGGGCACCTACTCAGACTGTGAGGGAAAGCATACATTCACCTCTCAAAAAAACTAAAATATGGCAATTCATCGTATAAGTGGGGCAGTTCTTCAACGGATCTTAAAGTACATATATACCTCACTGCATAAATTGAATTCCATCTTCCACTTGACACTTCTCACCAAAAAAACAATTTTTCAGGAAAGGTGGCTCAAGTTAAGCAGGATTCCCTGTATCTCCTTACTCTGCCAGGTGAGGGGCAAATGTCCTGGGTGCTAGAAACCAGACACATTTTTGAGACTGACTTGTGAACCCTAATGCCCAGCAGGTGATGTCTTTTAAAAATAAAATAACTCTTAGTAAAAGGACGGACATCAGTCTGCTCTTCAGGACTGAGAGGGAATTTCCTGGACTTTTTTTCCACATCCTAATGAGTATATATTACACAAGAAAATGAATGCCAGCGCGAGGCACACATGTGGAAGTTGAGATAAACTTACGAAGTAGCCTGTTCCCAAGCTGGAAGGAGCTGAACTCTGCAAGAAAGCATAAAAACAAAGTGGAAAATCAGCAATGGTTTTTAACACGTTCCAATCCACACAGCTCATTACCAGTTCCTTGCAGGCTTTTCATCACGACACCACATCGCCTGTGTATGCGGCCCCTTGTCATCCGCTACTGATACAGACACTGTGGTGCTTAATTCTCCCCTTTACATCTCTCAACAACTCAGAGACGCTAACGTGCTATTTACTGAATTCCAAGCTTCTGCGGTGGACGTAATTGCCAATTTATTTGACAGGCAGCTGGGTAATGAATTAATGATGGCATTTCGCCCTGCACTGAGACTAAACAGACACGCATCAGCCTGCCTCCCTGACTTGCTGACATTCAATGCCCTGGTCTCAAGCTACTCAGTTTTGTGGCCGCGAAGGGGCAGGCGAGAGGAAAGCGCCCAGACTGACTTGAAAATAAAAAGCCCAGTGGGTTTGGATGACTTTTCCAGTGTGTGACCTACTTGCCAGCTTATTCCCTCAAGGCACCAGTTAGTACACACAGAGCGCTTTTCAAAACTGAGACATTTTGTAAACATAATTAGTAGACTAAAATGCAAAGAATGTGTGGGTAAAGGGAAGTAGTGAAAAGCACCATTCTTCCAAAGGTTTTAGTCACGAAAGTTATCAGTTTAGGTTTCCATAGTTCTCACACATGGGGAACAAAAAACAGTGATGCTGAAAGGTACCTGAGGCATCACTTCATAGGGGAAAGAGACCCAAGAAAAGAACTTGGTTTGAATTTTAAACTTATCTGTTTGTATTGTTTTTTTCCCCCAAAACCTCTCATTACAAATTCTTTAATTTGCGGTGTCCTCTTTATGAACGAGAGAGGCCCCAGATAAGCTGGAAACAAAAAGAACGCTAACACTGAGACAGTCCTCAGGTCTCAGCAAGGAATCCTTGTACCAGCGAGGCCTCTCCCTGCCGGGCTTGGGCTGGTTGTTACACCTTCCACCTACAGAGAACGGACTTCCACAGTGATGCAACAGCTACTTGGGTAACCTCTAACTGTTCCATCTAAATGCCTTGTCCCTGCTCTGCAAACCACAGGTAGCAGGTACCATCTGCTTGACTCATCCTGGTTTTCCTAGCACTTAGCTCAATCCCTTGCACATAGGAGGCATTTAGTAAGTATTAGTTGAATTAATGTATAAATAAATCGATGAATGCACGGACTGTAAGTGGATGGGACTCAGGTGAACTGAACATCTCCAAAAATCATATCTCCAAATATAGATATGATTCTTGATTTTACACCAGTTTTGAAAAAGAAATAACGGTGCTATAAGTACAAAGACCATCTGCATCAAACAAGGACATGATGCTCCAGGGCATTCCTAAATGCAGCTTCTGGAGCAAAACTTTCTTTCCCTCAGTGTTCCAGACAGGCTTGGGGGAAGAAAGAACCTAGGTATGTGATCCTGGACACTGGACTGGATTTTCAAAAATCTTGCTGCATTTGTGATCCTATAAACGGTACGTAGGGAGAGCAACAGTAGTCATGGAGACGGCTCCTCAGAGCAATGATTAGCCATGTGATGGCATCACCTGTTTTCAGCACCCACCCACCCGCACCACGGAACACAGGAAGGCAAAGGCAAAGTTAAATCTCCACCAGCCTGGAGTCGTGCCCCTGGGAGACAAACTCATTTTAGGATGAATTACTCAGAGAGAGCATGGGATTTGTTTATTTCAGTGTTTTTTCCCCCTTTCTGCAAATGTATTTTATCCCAGAAGCAGAAGGACCCCTTCAAGCCCATCTCCCCACCCCCATATACATATCATCTTATTGTATACCAAGAAAATGACATCCTTCAGGTCCCGGGAAGCTCTGTTATACTCATTTTGCATATATATTGTACATTACTCAGGGAGCTGGGTGGAGAAGAGAGCTTTGTTGTGCATATTTGTTCTGGCTATTGTTTATGCAGGTCTGACTGAATGAGGGAACAGTGGGTATCATTTCAATTTCTGATGTCAACATCAAATTACTTATTTAATTTCATGCCTGGCGAAGCATTGTATAGCTACACGCAGAATCATTTCACTTCATTTGTTATGCTGTGTTTTCGTGGCGATTGGCTTGCCTTCCAACTGACAGCTTTAATTACGACATGAATTTGATTGCACTGCCGAGGAATTAACATAATGCAACAAAGCATTTAAGAACCCTGCCTTACAACACCCCCCTCACAGACACACGCATGCACGCACACACAAGCACAGACAGACACATGAAGGAATAGACACAAGATCCTCACGTACATTAAAGGTCTAATGGAGTTTCAACTTTTGCTAGAAAGCATATAGAACCAAAGAGTCAGAGGCTACCCACATTTGGACTCATCATTTTTTTTTCAATAAAAAGATTTGTGGCATTCAGCTATAATTTCTGGACCTAGCAGAAAAGTTCATAGAAAAACCCTTCTAATCTACTTTGCCAAATGTCCATGGCGTTGACATTTCCTCCCCTCTAACTCCTTTCTCCACTATATTTTTCTTGGGCGATTGCCAGCTCCCTTCAATCACTGCTGGAAAACTTGAACAGAAACGTTTCTGAAATAAAGTGATTTCTCCTTGGTCTAGTTATATGAGCCCAAGAATCTGCTAAGGCCCTGTGTTCAGTAGGATGCTACCCCTGGTCCTTCACCATCAGACAGAGACATAAGAGAGGTTCTGAGACCAGCAACAGGGCAGAGTCAGGGCTTCACTTGACAGTTCAGGTCACATACCACATGCCTCAGGCCTTGCCATCCAAAGGTCCAGAAAAGTCTCTGTCACTTATACTTAATCTAAGAATATATTTAAAAGCTGAAAATATTTGATAGTTTTAACATTTTTCCAAGTCACAAATTCCACGAACAACTTAAACCATTGGCAACAATAGATTATGCTACATTGTTGTGTTAGCAGCTCAGCCATGTCCAACTCCTTGTGACCCCAAGGAATGTGGCCCCACCAGACTCCTCTGTCCATGGGATCTCCCAGGCAAGAGTGGGTTGCCATTCCCTTTTCTCCAGGGGATCCTCCCGACCCAGGGATTGCTGGCAGATTCTTTACCACCTGAGCCACCAGAAAAGCCCCAGGTTATGCTATAAGAACGAAATAAATATTTAAAAATAGCTTTTTTTACTGTTAGAAATGTTTTATGTTTCTATAGCTATTTGTTTACAGATGTGCATCTAGGAATTATTATTGTTTTCTCATGTTACAGAAAAGAGACAGACACCACAAAGGAAGGGCTCAGGAAAGCAGATAGGTGGTGATGCCCTGACCACTGAACCATTTGATGAAATCAAGTTGAATTTTAACTTTCTGTGCTTCCCCAATTTATAATGAGAGCAAGGGGCTTCCATTTTTGTTGCTTGGACAGAAACTGCATACATTGTCCAAACTATACGGCAAAAGTGGCCATAAAATCTAAAAAAGGATATAAGTCAAAATGAGGCTTGAAAAACTAAGTTTTTTCTAATGCAATAAATAAAAGCATCCTTGAATTTAGTAGCATTTGAAGTCACATCATATACACACGTTTAGGCAAATATGTTTGTTGAATGATGAAAAAGGCTTTGCTTTTATTTCTTTAAGAAATTCTTATTTCTTTAAGTGATAAAGTTGCCAACTCATTCATATTTTCAATGTATTAGGTAGAAATGAGAGGGATAGAGAGACTCAGAAAACAGAGTAAGATAAAGTATTTAGTGGTTTCCATGAGAAAACAAGAATACGAAGAAATTCCAGACAGCTGGCTATCGTATATGTGATTTCCAGGCTCATTATAAGCTATCTCCTGTTTAACATGGTCTTTTCATTTGTTTTATTGTTTTTTCCTAGATTTGACCACTGCTCCAGCAATCTCTGCAAATTACCTACCTCGAACTCATTACGTTGTAAAGAAGAGCTTTCTTACAAACACACTCTGCCTCAATCTCCAAGCTACATGGGCTGCAGGAATAGTAATGGGATGCATAGTTGAAAGACATTTTCCAGGAAGGAGAATGTTGCTGCTGACATTCAAGTCTGCCAGTGGATATTCATTAACTGCATGCTCATTCTACTCCTCTCATTGCCCCCCACCTGACTTTCTTTCCATATCTGTCACTAAGCTATCATTGAAGCTACTCATTAAACTCATGAAGTTAACATTTCTGTTTTAACATCTTACCGAGAACAAGGGATTTCAAAAATTGGTTATCCATCCAAAATAGATGTACTCCTTTCATTAGAGATCTACACAGAGAGGCCATGGCTACTATTACGGCTCCCTAAGCATGTGATGGATGTGTGCTTCACCCCAGAGGAAAATGTAAGCTCTGACCCTAGGGCTAATTTAAATACAGTATTTTAAAATTCTTCCAAATTATCATTTGTGTCTGACATCCCTGCCTATCCACCCTCATGTTATACTTTTTCTTCTTGGGAGTAAAAAGTAGAAGGATCATGCTAAGAATCACCTGGCCAAGTATATTTCTTACAAAGGTCACAAGACGAGTTCATTTATTTTCTACAGTGTTTTAGAAAACAATGACAATTAAAAGAACCTAAAATTTTAATCCTAAGAAATGTGCTTTGAAGATAAGATTACTGATAACTTACAAAGATGCAAAATATATTTAAATAGAGAAATGAGCCACTAGTGGAAGTAAAAATGTGGGCACAACTTGAAAAAACATCAGGGGTAGAAACGGTCACTTCCAAATTCAATTTTCAACCTGTTACAATCCATTTGAAATTGTTACCAGCTCTCATCTCTATTCAGCAGCCTTCTGGCTTTTCCCCCTAATTTCATTCTTGCTCTCAATTTTATCTGCAGCTATTCACATAAAAGGAAAAGTAAACATTTTAAAGTAAAAATTACAACATTGCTTCTAACACCTTTGAGAGGCTTTTTAAATACTAACTTATATGGTAGGTTAAATAGTGTCTCACTAAAATTATAGGGCCTTCCTGGAACCTAAGAATGTGATTGTGAGGGTTAATTTTATGCATTGACTTAATTGTGCCACTGGGAAACCAGATACCTGCTCAAATGTTAGTCTGGGTGTTACCCTGAGGGTGTTTTTGGATGAGTTTAACATTTAAACCAACAGGATGAGTAAAGCATACTGTAAGTAAAGCATAATTAAGTGGGCCTCATCCAATCAGTTTAATAGAACAAAAGGGATGGCTGTACTCAAATTAAGAGGGAATTCCCTTGACACAGCCTTCAAAATGAAACAGTTTTTTCCCCCACTTTCAGACTCAAGCTGACACACAGACTTTTCCAGGGTGTCAAGCCTTCCAGTCTTTCTGGTTCTCAGACTTTGGGGATCAGACTGGAACTAACCATCAGCTCTCCTGGGTCTCCAGCTTGCTGACTGCACATTTTGAGACTTGAGAACCTCCATAACTGTTTAAGACTATTTAGGTGGAACCTAAATCCAATGACTGTTCTCCTTTAAAGGAAATTAGACGTACAGAGCCACAAATAGAGTAAAAGCCCAGGTGAATAGAGGCACACATTGAAGTGATGTGGTTATAAGCCAAGTATCACCGAGGATTATAAGAAGCAATCAGAAGCCAGCAGAGCAAAGGAAGGACTCCTTTCTGAGACTTCAGAGAAATCATGGCCCTGCCAACACTTAATGCTGGACCTCCAGTCTTAAAAACTACTAGATAATAATAAATGTATTGTTTTAAGTTTCCTGGTTTGTGATCATGCATTACAGTTGCCCAGGAAACTAAGAGAGTCTATGACCTCCTTACTATGAACTAGAAAATATCATGTGATCAGCTCCTGTATACATTCCCTCTGCTCTAACCACAAAGGCCTCCCCCACCCCTCACACTTAAAACATGTCAGGCTTACTCCTGAGTCAAGGCCATGATCTTATCACTTAACTTGCCTAAATGTTCTTCCCTCCTTTCATCATTCAGGCTGCAGTTTAAACATCACCAGAACAAAAAGGACTAATTCAGTTACTCCAGCTAAAGTGGCAACACCTTGCCACTCCCACTACTGCTTTGTTTACTTCATAAAATGTATTACATCAAAAATAATGTTATCGTTTGCTCTCAGGTTTGCTGTTTGCCTCCCTCAATAGAGTAGAAGCTTCATGAGGTGAAAGGTTTCATCTTGTTCCCCATTCAACCTCAAGTGTCCAGAACTACACCTGACACTTAGAAGGTATTAGATAAATATTCCTGGACAATCAAAACACTGGCGTATCCAAAAAAAACACACAAAAATATTATATAGGAAATACAAAAGACATAAACAAAATGGTAGGGAAAATGAAAACATGGCAAAAATGGAAAAAGAAAAGAAAGGAGAAACAGAATACCAAGAATCTGTAACAGGTCTGGATTAGATTTTCTACTTAAATACAGGAAAGTTCACTGATGCTATGGACTGTGATTGTTTCTTCCTTAATAGTAACTAGCAAACCTGGCAATAAAGGTTTGGGTGCTGGGTGGGAAGAAAGGAAGCTAGGACAGAAGCTTGCATAGATGGATGAGTGTAGGCACGGTGGGATAGACAAACCAATAAAAACCCCGAAACCTGGGAGATTCGAGATAGGAGAAGGGACACTTCAAAAAGCAGCAGAAAAAAATGCATCAACTGTGGTATTAAATGGACTAAAGAGCTACAGAACAATAAGATTAGAGAATTGTGTTGCATAATAGTTACGAGAATTCCCCTTTCACCTAACTTGAAATATTTCAATTCTTTCAACATCTTGAACATTTTAAAAGTACGAAATATTTGTATGAAATATTTGTCTGCCTTTTCACAATTAAAATCCTGAGCCCAAATTCTTTCAGAGAGAAGCCACATCCATGCAGTTATTTGAATAAGGCATTAAGGGGGTTTATTCCCACAGGGTGGTGGCAGGAAGAGTTTGCTAGAAGTGACACTGGGCTACAGAAGAGAAAAAAAAGAGTACTCCAGAAGAAAGAAGGAGAAGGTACAAACCACAGGCAAGTAGAGGAAGAAGGGGAATGAAGAGGTAGCTTCATGCATCCCAGGGGAAGATTCTGCTAATAGCCTCAGGAGTGTGGGACTTTGTCCACAGGATCTTAAACAAGACAGTTCAATAGTGAGTTCTGATTATCAGAAAAACAACTGTTGGGACCTTCCCAGTCCAGTGGCTGGGACTCCATGCTCTCAATGCAGGGGGCTCAGGTTCAATCCCTGATTAGGGAACTAGATCCCACATGAATGACTAAGACTTTGCTTGCCAAAACCAAGACCTGGTGCAGCCAAATAAAGAAAATAAGTAAATAAATACTTTAAAAAAACAACAACTGTGGAAACTTTGTAGAGTAACAGGCAAAGGAAACAGAGGTGGATCAGATTCTATCATTGGGAGGCCACATGAATCATCCAAGTAAGAAATGATAAGGGCATTTGAGCATCAGTCATGTAAAGGTAAGGATAATCATAGTCAAATGCTTCCTCAGAAATAGGAGAGTGACTAGGTAAACAGGTTAACTAAGAGGAAGGAAAAGAGTTCAAATTTGAAGGTAATAGCTCTGAGATCCAGTATGGGGATAGGGAAATAAAAGAGTTCAGGTTTGAGAAAACAGAATATAATGAAGATTTTATTTGAGAGGAAAATGGTGTTTGTAATGACTGAGACAAGCAGGTGTTGTGGAACTGACAGCTACAAGGGAATTCAAATCAGAAAGTTTAGAAAAGGCTTCTACGATAAGTATAAATCTGATGTAAAAGAAGGAAATAAATATTTTTGAGCACAGTGAATGTGCCAAGAACTGTTAAAGTAATTCAAACACATGGTACCAGGTAAGTTTTAAAAGAAACCTTACAAGGGAAATGTAATGACCCCCATTTCGCAGAATAAGAAACCAAGGCTTGAAAGATCAAGTTTTTTGCTCAAGGTCACATGGATAATAAATAGCAAGCTAGCTATTAAAACTCGGTCTGTTTGTAACAAATGCCCATGATCACTTCAAAATTTGAGGTTTTGTTCTATGTATTAAGTCTTTAAGTAAGTTTATCTCAAGACTTTTGACAACTTCCTCAGTCACAAAATTCTGTTGAAGTTTAGAAGCAATACTTTTCCCTCTGAAGAACTCATCATGAATATGCAGTCAATTATTCCCCTTAACTTTTTCCTTAGTGACGAATCTAAACAAGTTACTGTTTCTCCTTGATGTGGACAATGTGGGAGTCCCTGGAGGCTGTTATTCCCTCCTGGCAACGTGCTGCGGGGACACATACTTTGGAAAAGCCAAGCACATTTGGTTTTTGAGCTTTGCCCATGAGTCAAATTCTCCAGCCACACTGGAATTCTTTTCTCTTAATTTTTTTGCCTGTCCAATTGAAAAAAAAAAAAAAGAAAGAAGCAAAGCTGGAATAACATAGTTATCTTGATTAGAGGCACTTGAGGTAAGTCTCAACTTCCAAAGCTTCTAAAAATATCTTTCAAGTGAGTGAAAGACTGAAAGAGAATTTCATCTCAGCTTAAAATCTAGAGTGGGCATTGTAAACTAACAGGGATTAAATTCACTCTCCCACCTTAAGTAACTCAAACAACTAGACAAAATGTGTGGGGAAAAAAAAAAACATTTTAAGAAACTGGGCAATAGGAGTGTAGTGATCTTAGAGAGACAGAAAGAAAATAAAATAATTCTTACAACTGCCACAGCATAGTCCCTGGAGAGAGTTTTCATGCCATAGCAGGGTGGCTGGGGGTAACCCAGGTGGAGCCCAGAAGAACCCCTGAGTTGAGAAGGTAGAGTTGACAGTCAGAAGAAGCCAAGTCAGCTGAAATTTGTAAAGCAGAAGTTGGAAAAAAGGCAGGTTCACGGTGAGAGAAGCAGGAAACCTGGAGACATCATCCCTCTCGTCATCACCAGAGTCTGTATCAGCACATCCATGCGACAAAAGTACCCAAGGGAAGGGGAATGACCACCGGGAAGGAGCAGGTAGAATGACTGCGGAGTCACAGAGGGCGGGCGATAAGTGGCACTCCCACCAGCCAGAGTGAAAAAACCTTGTCCACATCGGGAATTAGGCAGAGTCTTCAGCACTGGGGAAAAGCAAACTTTGTCCTAAAGGTTGTTAAGGATGTTCCACCGAGAAAAGCATAAAAGCAAACCTCAGAAGAAATAAAAATATTATTTCCAAGTGGCATAATTGTATCCCAGAGAAAAGCTCAAGAATATTTATGAAAACCAAAAATATCCAGCACTCATCAAAAACAAAAAAATTCCCAATATTTGGCATCTTAAAAAAAAAGTCAGCCACAAACAAAAGCCAGGTAATACAATCCATAATGAGGATAAAAATTGATCAGTAGAAACAGACTCAAAAATGACACAGATGACAGAGTTAGCAGAATATGAACGCTGAAACAGCACTAACTATTTTCCACGTGTTCAAGAAAGTAATGAAAGCATAATCAAGGTGAGGAGCAACAAGGAGATATTTCAGCAAACAAAAACTAGTAGTGGTCTCTGACTCTATCTCTTCATTTTCTGACAGACATTAAAGTAATTAATTACTAGTTCTCCTTTAAGAAAAAAAACTTGAAGTATCTTTATTCTTTAAAATATCATGGGGGTAGACATTGCCCTCATACCCAAAAGAGTTACTTTGTGACCTGACTTGTCAAATGCATTCATCTCAAAGACTTTAGATTGCAATGGCCCTGAGTAAGGCTCTGCAACCTCAAGGCTATTCCTGTGAAGGAAATAAGTGACTGCAGGTTTTGAGACATTTCACTAAAAGCCAGCTACTTCTTTTTCTTCCCTTTTCTTTTTTCATGTGTGTCATTTCTACTTCTTTCATCTTTTAATAGTGCTGCAAGAAGTATGAATTTTAATAATAAGCAATACAAACCCAAAGTATATCACAGACTGACCTGACACAAGATTCACAGGATTGTTACAGCTCTAGTATTTTTAAAAAATTTTTTACTATGGTTATATATATATATATATATATGTAAAATAAAATGCAATATTTCAACTAATTTTAAGTGTACAATTCAGTGGCATTAGTTACATCATAATGCTATGCAACCATGAAAACTATCAATTTCCAAAACCATTTCTTCACCACAAACAGAAACTTTGTTACAGTTAAACCATAACTCTCATCTTTCACACTTCCCTACCCCTGTCATGGGTTGCTGGAAATTCCCATTCTCCCTTCTGCCTCTAGGAACTGGCAAATTCTAGATACTTCACGTAAGAGGCATCAGAAAATATTTGTCTTTTTATGTCTAGATTCTTCCACTGAGCATAATGTTTTTAAGACTTGAACTTCATTCTTTTTTATGGCTAATACTGCCATGTCCATATACGCCACATTTTGTTCATCCATGTACCGGCTGATGACTCTTGGGATGCTTACATCTTTTGGTTACTATAAATGATGATGCAGTGAAAACTAGCATGTAGGTATCTCTTTGAGGACTTGGTGTATGGGTATATACCTAAAAGGAGAATTGGTGTCATGTATGGTAATTCTGTTTAGCTTTTTGAGGTATGTCAAGCTGTTTTCCACAGTGGATTCATCATTTTAAATTTCCATCAGCATGTATGAGGGTTTCAACTTCTCTAAATTCTTGCCAACACTTGCTATTTTCCTTTCTTCAAAAGTATAACTATCCTAGTAGCTGTAAAGTAATACCTCATTCTGGTTTTTATTTGCATTTCCCTGATCACTATAATGATGAGCATCTTTCATGGGCTTACTGGTTATTTGTGTATCTTCTTTGCAAAAATATCTGCTTAAGTCCTTTGCCCATTATTGAATTCAGTTGTTTGTCTTTTTGTTGTAGTCTTTACATATTCTGGATAGTAAACATTTATCAATTATATGATTTGCAAATATTTTCCTCCCATTCTTTAGGTTTTCTTTTATTTTTCTTGACAATACCCATTGATACACAGAAGTTTTTAGTTTTGATGAAGTCCAACTTATGCATTTTCTTTTTTTTTTTTTCAACTTATGCATTTTCTATCTACCTAGTTGTGCTTTTGATGTCGTATCTAAAAATCCACTGCAAATTCAAGGTCATGAAGATTTACAACATTTTCCTGTAAGAATTTTATGGTTCCAGCCCTTAACATTTAGGTCACTTATTCATTTTGAGTTAATTTTTGTTCATGGTGTGATGCAGGAGTCCAAATTCATTCTTTTGCATGGGAAAATCCAGTGGTCCCAGCACCATCTGTTGAAGAGAAAATTCTTTCCCAAATAAATAGATATAAAACTCATGCTAAAAATTACTTTGCTATAGATGTATGAGTTTATTTCTGAACTTTCAATTCTATTCCACTGGTTCATATGCTTACACTAACTCAAGTACCACACAGCTTTGATCATTGTAGCTTTGTAGTTAAGTTTTGAAATTGGGAAGTATGACTCTCCCAAACTTGTTTTATTTCAATACTGTGTTGACTTTTAGGGGCTTCATGCCATTTCATATAACTATGAGTGTCTGATTTTCCATTTTTCCAACAAAGGATGTTGGAATTTTTACAGACATTGCATTGAACCTGTAGATTGCTTTGAAGGGTATTGATATCTTAACAATACTCAGTATTTCTATCCATGATCACAGAATATCTTATGTCAATTTTTTTTGATCAAAAAGAAAACAAGTTCAGGGAAACTAGTGAAAAAGATCTCAGTAACCAGACAACCCTGAGCTCCTGCCCCCTAACCTACTGTACTTTCATTTCTCTACTGTGATGAAATCATGATTAACTCATCCTGGAATAATTTCCAGGGTCAACATGATCTTGTATTAAAAGCACAACAGAATCTCAGAACACTTATTTAAGAATTAAGTATTGTTAACAAATTAGATAAGAAATAGTTATACCTTTAAATTTACAGTTCCACCACAAACTTAACGAAACATATAAACACAATGAAATATTCTTGTATATATATTCATACTCACAGTGAAAGACAGTATTCATTATTTATTTATTTGATACTACACCACATTAAAAGAAAAGGTAATCATAACTAAGATATTAAGAGTTCTGCAAAAATGCTATATGTTTTGTTTATCCCACTTAATTCTTGTACAAATTTGCTTGTATGCTCAGTCACTAGGGCATGTCCGATTCAGGCTCTTCTGTCCATGGGATTTCTCAGGCAAGAATACCAGAGTGGGTTGCTATTTACTCTCCAGGGTACCTTCCCAACCCAAAGATCGAACCCACGGCTCCTTCACTGGCAGGTGGATTCTTTATCACTGAGCCACCCAAGAAGCCCAAGAATTTAATAGTCCACAATTTCAAATGTCACCCTAAATCTAACAACCTTTCCTGAGAGGTACAGCCAGATCTCTGTGTCTTAGGGTTGCCCACCTTGGCTGAGAAATGGACAGTAAAAAGTTTTGAGTACACACCCCTAAGATACCTGTTTATGAACTATATATAAGAACTAGTCCCTACTTATTAAATTGAATATTAGTAAAGCTTAATTTCTATTTTTTAAAGAAAAAATAAGCCATAATATTTTTTTCCTATAATACACTGGATCATCTTGTACAGCATAGTCAAGAAAACTACTTTAGAGAATTAAAAAAGAGGAAAACAAAAGGGGAAGGTTTTTGCTCTTTATGATATATCCTAACTCTACTGCTTCTTGAAACTCAGAGACTCTGAATGCTGTCTCATTTTTAAGCCAAGTCAATCTTGAGAAAGTACAACAAAGTTGAAGGTGTCAGGCTCCCAGATTTGACACTATACTACAAAGCTAGAGTAATCAAAACACTACGGTATTGGCACAAAAACAGACACATGGGTCAATGAAACAGAATAGACATCACAGAAATAAACCAATGCTCACATGGTCTATTGCTCTATGACAGAGGATGCAATAATAAATGATAGGGAAAAGAGAGTATCTTTAATATATAGTGTTCAGAAAATTGGACAGCTACATGCAAATGAATGAAAGTGTACCTTCTCACATTTTATAGAAAAATAAGCTCAAAATGAATTAAAAACTTAAATATAAAACCTAAAAGCACAGTACTCCTGGGACAAAAAAAATCACAGGCAGTAATCTCTTTGACATTAGTCTTACCAATTTTTTTTTGGATATACCTCCACAGGAAAGGGCAACAAAAGCAAAAATAAACAAATAGAACTATATAAAACTAAAAAGCTTTTTGATCTGCAAAGGAAACTACCAACAAAACAAAAAAGTAACACTGATTTGGAGAAGATACTTGCAAATGATATTTCTGATAAGGGGTTGGTACCCTAAATGTAAAAAGAACTCACAGAACTCAATGTCAAAAAAAAAAAATAAACAATCTGATTAAAAAATATATAGGGAACCTAAATAGGCATTTTTCAAAGAAGACATACAGATGGCCAATAGGCACATGAAAACTGTTAACAACATTAATCAGCAGGGAAATGCAAATCAAAACCACAATGAGATTATCACCTCAGATCGGTCAGAATGGCTGGTATCAAAAAGACAAGAAACAACAAGTGCTGGTGAGAAGGTGGACAAAAAGGGAATCACTGTGCGTGGCTGTTGAGAATGTAAATCTGTGCAGCCACTATGGAAAATAGTATGAAGATTACTCAAAAAACTAAAGACAGAACTACCATATGATCCAGTAATTCTACTTCTACTTCAACAGAAACAGTAAATTAAAATATATATATATATATATATATATATGTACCCCTCTAGTCATTGCACCACTATTTATAACAGCCAAGATACGAAAGCAACCTAAATGCTCATCATCAGATAAATGAATAAAACAAATACTAGACGCTGACGCACACATACGAAGGAAGACAACTCAGCCATAAAAAAGAATGAGCTCCTCTCAGTGGCAGCAACATAGATAAACTGAAGGATACTATGCTAGGTGAAATAAGTCAGACAGAGAAAAATGAGTACCATATGATTTCACTTATACATAGACTCTACAAAACAAAGCAAACGAACAAACAAAACAGAAACAGACTCGTAGACATGGAGAACAAACAAGTGGTGGTCAAAGAGCAGAGAGGTGATTGTGGGAGGATGGACAGACAAAATCAGTAAACGGAATGAAGAAGGATAAACTTCCAGTTACAAAATGAATATATCACAGGGATGTAAGTGAACCCATAGAGAATACAGTCAATGATACCATAACAAATCTGTATTGTGATAGATGAAAGCTGGATTATTGTGGGGATCATTTCATAATGTATAAAAAATGTCAAGTCACTATGTTGTACACCTGAAACAAATGTAGTACTGTATACTAATTATACGCTGCTGAGCTGTGCTTAGTCGCTGAGTTGTGTCCAACTTTTTGTGACCACATGGACTGTAGCCTGCCAGGTCCCTCTGTCCATGGGGATTTTCCAAGCAAGAATACTGGAGTGGGTTGCCATGCCCTCCTCCAGGGGATCTTCCCTACCCAGGGGTTGAACCTAGGTCTCCTGCATTGCCAGTGGATTCTTTACTGTCTGAGCCACCAAGTAACCTGAAGAATACTGGAGTGAGGAGCCGATCCCTTCTCCAGGGGATCTTCCTGACCCAGGAATCAAACTGGGGTTTCCTGTACTGCAGGCAGATTCTGTACCAGTGAAGCTACCAGGGATGCCCATATTAATTATAACTCAATTTAAAAAGAAAAAGAAAGATGGTTAGAATTCTAAACTCACCACCTGTGGTGACTAAAATGTAATCTGTAGCTTCTGGGAGGGGGAAAAAGGAAGAAAGGAAAGAAAGAAAGATGAGGGAAGGTGGAGAGAGGGAGAGGGAAAGAAGTGATGAGAAGAGACAGGAAGAGAAAACAGAAAAGAAAAGGAAATTCCCCAAATTGAGTACACTAATCACAAAAGGTGAAATGGTGCTATTTATGGGAATGCTCTTCTTTGGCTACCCAAATTACTTTTTTAGTGACAGTAGAATTATTTTCTTCCTCGAGTAAAAGTTTTTTGCAAATAAATCAAACAGATTGGGAAGAAAAAAAGAATACTGTCTCACTCTGTTAATGTTCCTTTCTTTCTATCAAGAATAAAAATACTACCCGATCTATTTTAAAGGGAAGTTTTAAAATGTTGCTCTCAGGTGCAAAGATGGGCCAAGGACCCTGTTCTAGGACAGATTAGGGAGGGGGGTGAGACGACCCCGAGAGGGCAGAAGTGGTTCGGTGCCTTGCTGGTGCGCAGGGGGCAGAGTGGTCAGAACAGGTCTAGAAGGCTGACAGACCCCTGCAAGAGGCATGTGGTGTGTGCTCACAGGGGGGTTTCCTCCAGAAATCAGAAGGAAATTTTAATTCCTTCACTTGCCAAGTAAGTGGGGGGTTAGTCATCCCTTCCAACAGGAATCAAATGAAAGAAAGGGGCTGTTACTGATCTCACAGATGAAGAAATGACGAAAGGCACACATTTAAGTACGTCATCTCCCGGTTACAGCACTGCCAGACTAGTTTTTTCATTTCTAACACTGATACCAAAAAGTATTATCACTTCCTTTTGTAATCTATTGTTTCTAAGCTGACAGATACACTCAACCAACATTGTAATTCTTTAAAACACATTTTAAGTCAAACTAGAAAACAGAAGGACACTATAAAGCAAGGCTCAAATATGTGTCTGCCAAGAGAAGATAAATGCTTGGATATTTACAAAATGAAGAGAAGGGATGTGCTGGTGAACTGAAACTGGACTCAAGGGATGTGTGGTCTGGTGGTTTTAGTTTGTTTTTTTTTTTAACTTACGTCGCTGAGCCTTTCCCGGGAGCTGCTCCTGTGGAAGCCTTTGGATTCTCCACTGGCGCTTTCACTGTCACTGTCCCTGCAGCTGTTCTGCCCTGGCTTGAGCTGAAGGAAGAAGAAAAGAGAAAAAAGAAAGTGTCAGTGGTCTCCTCACACAACTGCTCCTTCACCCTTATTCTTTAAGCCTTGTCAAAAATGAACAATTTAAGGTCTTGATCTTTAGCATTTTTCTCAGCTTCTGAATAGGGCCAGGCAAGCTGCTGTAGAAAGAAATGTGGAGGATAAGATAAGTAAAACATTTAGCATAAAATGTCAATGTAGATAAAAGACCTGAGCAAGCCTTAAATAAACACTTGAAAAGTCTAACATGAATCTTGGAGGGTAATCTTCCCTGAGATTTTTCCAATCCAGGTTTTACCAACTATGATTTCTATCTTATTCTCTCTGTCCTCTTCTGGAGAAGAAAAAAAGAATCAACAAACAGAACAAAAAACAAGTTTTTCTTTTCCTAAGAGAAAATGATGAGATTCTTTATATTATCCTTTAACCACTAGGGAGACCCTGTTTTTCAAGATAAAACTCTAAAGATATTTTAAAATACCAAATTAAGACCTACAGCTTAAGTAAATTAAGCCAGCACCCATTCAACAACTATGTATTATATATAACATCTGAGCCTGAAAGTAAAACTAGAGATATGGTGCTTATTGATCAACTTAAACAGTCTTTGCTGTTTAATAGCTTTACAAAGCTATGTTACCAGTTTCTACACATTTACTGGCTCTGATTTTCATGTTCAGGATGTTGGACACACTTACCCAGATCTGATTTTCCACTCAAAATTAACAAACACACAGAACAACAAACCAAGAGTCTATATAAGACTGAGTCAAATTCACATGGACCATTAGTCTATGATGTTATCATCAACCACGTTTGCAGAGAACGCAAGCAATGTGATGCAAGTTACAACACACAGACCCTTTACAATGTGCTCACTCTAGCGAGAGAAAGACAGAGCAGGATAAACAGAGACAGCAACACAAGGAAATACATACACGCTAAATGAAAACCAGAAACGAGCCAGTGATGTTAGGAGGAAAGGCAATTTCTGAAGTCTTGGATTGTAAAAGAAGATTAAGTTCCTATGGCTGAAAGGAGAGAGAAAAATACTCTTTATGAGAGAAAGTCAAAAAGAAAAGGCAGGGAAACCAACATGCTAGGAAATGATCAGCAGTCTTATCGGAAATTAAAAAAAAAAAAAAAAACTTCTTTTGTGAGGAAACAGGAAGAAACAGTAGAGGGGGGCATGGGTCCGAAAAAGGGAAATGTCAAACAGAACATGAGCCCCTTACTTCTGGGTAGCAGGGAACTTCAGAGAGCAGAACAGGTAACAGGTACCAAACACCTTGGCTGCAGCCTTTCATGTGGCTCTGGGACCATGGGGGAAGGTGAACCAAGATGACTGGAGAATGAAATCAAATCAGCATTCCCTGAAGCTTTAATGTGCCTCTTTAAAGACTACAGTTCAGACCTGACTTTTGGCCATACCATCTAATCAGCTATTCCCAAATCCTCACTATGTAAAAGGCATTTTTTTTTTTTTTATTTCAACATTTCTACAAATCCACTTTTATCACTTCCTTCTAAAATCCCTTTCTCCAGGAAGTCTTCTCTAATGGAACCAAGAAAAATGATCCTAATTTTATTCTGTATCCTCCTGAGCCCTTAAGTACTTAGTTTCCTCCTAAGTTACTGTTAAACCTGCTAATTCTAAGTTAATTCAGATGCAAGCTATATGAGCCTTTTCTTATTACTATGGAATAAAAGTTCAGAATACTGTCATTCTCTTCAAGTTTTCATTTTTATACTTGTAATAAAGGGGAATTGAACCTAAAATGAACATCACTTCCTTTCAATTTTCTGAACATGTCATGTCCATTCCTGGCCTGTACTTTTTCACACTAGATTTTCTCAGTCGGGAATGCTCACTCTCATTCTCTCTGCACTTTTCAGGTCAAAATTTTTTCTGAAGATCAGATATTATCTCTTCCACCATGGTCTTTAAAGCGTTCTTTCTCTATATATTTATTTTCTGACATATGCCTTCAAAGTCTAGCAAGCATCTCATTTTTCATTGAATGCCTTTTATAATTGTGATATATTTTATCAAGTTTTAAAAGGCCTGCATTAAATATATTTATACTGATGATAAAATCTGTGTGTGGAATGTAATTCATAAACAATGTCGGAACTCTTATCTCATTGGATCTCTGAGTTAAGTAGAGGCAGGTAAAACTAACTCCAATGGGTGGAATGGAAAAAAAAAAAACCCAAAAACTAATAAAGGAAATCTGCTCAGAATTAGGGAACAGATTGAGGACTAACCCCGTGTCTCTACTGCCTACTGCTATCTTCATTGTAATTCACAGTGCTTGCTTAAATGTTTACATTTAACCTGGAAATAATGATTCTGTGGTAGACCAGTATTCTCTCATAGAATTTATTTTCGATACATCTGTGGTAACTAACTGTATTCACAAAGAAATCTTATTAGGTAACATTTGATCAAATAATGTTTATAAAAACCAACACCTCCAACTTAGAGGAGAAATAAACATCAAACTGGGAATTCAGAGAATAAGAAAATCAAGACTTTTCCTAATGCTCAAATGGCTTAACAAAATCTAGACTTTCCATTTGGGTCTCTTCCATGTTTCTTCATGGAAGGAAAAGGATGACTTCAACAAGGTCCAACAAGAGACCCCAGTGGCCCTGATGTAAATTTTCTGACTAAATGTTGATCTAGGCTAAGAGCAAAACCCAAGAAAAACTCAGAGGAAGCAGCTCACTAGCCTTCCTTATGTCCTGCCAGCAAAAGCACTTCAGTGAATTTTCTTCAGAGAGCCTTACATAAAATCCACCCCCATAGTACCCCTTTCACCTCCAAAGCCAGGCTCAAGTTTAAAGGAAACTTAGGATTTTAAGCTGTCAGACAGCTCAATATTTCAAAGATACAGACTGACTACAGTAAGTACTAAAGCTAAACCACAAGATTTCAGGCAAAGAAGTATTCCTTCCTAATCCCATGAATACATTTAAGACTGGCATTTTCAACCACATCCAATGGATCATTCGGGGTAGCATAACTAACTCAGAAGTTGTAATCCTTCACCTGAAATTCCCAGCTATTACCTACAACCAAGAGACATTTCAAAAGCCAGGTGCTGGCTTAAACATTTAAAGACCTAAGAAAAATCAATCTGCATGCATTGATTTCTCCTAGCATTCACAGCAGCTCTGTTATAAGAAAGTTTCTGCTATAAATGATGGAATGAAATTTTTTATTATCAGTCTTTAGATATCTAAGAACCTCACTTACTTAAAAATTACTACAATTCACTCTAGTTTTAGAAGTTTCTTCCCATTAGGTATAATATTGTTTAAGAATCAGAAGTAGAAAAGAGAAAAAAAAAGTGAAAGGAAGCTAGCATCTAGCATGAGTGGCTGTAATACTATCAAGTAGGATTATCATCTTGTGTAAAATACAAGAAGCCAGTGTATTTTCATCAGATTTCGTAGTCAGCAGTATATTTACCATGCTCTGAAACTGTGCTGTCATTACAGAGTTAACTATTATTAATGACTAATTGGGAAAATAATGATACATGGTTTCGTTATGGCTAATGAACATGTAAGAGAGTCCCACTGTCCCAGACTGAGGGAAGGTGGAGCAATTCTGTGCACATCTGGCAAGATTTGTGAGCTAGGCTGTGCCATTCTTTTCATGTGTGTATGGAGAGTTCCAAGAAGATGCAAGATGTTCAGAAGGTGCCATTAACTCTTCAAACAAAACTCACAAACAGATGAAGTATGTGAGAAGATACCTATGCCTAGAACTCAAGAAGACTGACGGGACTTACGCAGTGTCATGCACAAGAACAGCCGAAAGTAATCTCCTACCCCAGTTTTGGTTCCTCAAAGCACCATAAATCTTACCTTGGACTGCTGAGTATTCCTGCAGGGATCGAAATGAACAATATACAACACTTCTTAAGGTGCCAACAAGCACCAAATCTCCTGTTCAATGATATTTTAAAATATACCTTCACTAACATCAAAACAGTGAGTATTTAATCTCATAAAAGTGGTGTTTTATTTTTCCCATATAAAACTGTCCCTAAGTGGAGAAAGTTTCATAGATTGAGTGGCATTTGACTGTTTTATTTCTTAGGCTTTAAAAGGTATTTTGGAGGAAAGGCACAGAACCAAAGTAAATAACTTAATGAAAAGGTTGGACATGTCAAAACAAGCTAGCGGGAAATAACTAGTACAAACAAAATTATAAAGTTGAATAGTAAAAAACTTGTTCTTAAGAAATAAATATTGTACTTTTAAATGCATAGTAATAATATGTGACAGGAACAAAAATTAAATTCTGGAAACTAGGGTAGAGCAAGGAATTTGTGTGAAATTTCTCTGGTACCACAGAATCAGAAGTTATACTGTTATTGTTTTCAACAGAAAAAGAATTTTAAGGATTTCATAATCATAAAATTAATCACTAGTAAAATTTAAAGTTATTTGCTTCTAAGTTACTATCAAATGTAAAAGAATAAGAATAATAATTAACAGAAATGGAAAAAATAAGTGAAATAGCAACAAAGCAAGCATGTGGTTAAGTATATTGGTTATTATAACGATAACATACATGGATTAAGCTCCCTTTTATTTTTAAAGGCAAGGATATCTAGTTTGTATTGGATAAAGTAAAAAAAAATGTATTTGCTGGTCATAAAGCACTCCTAAATTTTAAAAGAGAAAAAAAGACAAAATATTAGAAATAAATGGCTAAAGTCATATGCCAAAGATAATCATTTTATAGCAATAAAAGGTATAATATTTACCTTTTAGATTTCCGTTCTTTATAAAAGGAAATCAACAGGAGTTAAAAAACTTTAACATGCTATTTACACTAAGAAAATAAAACAACAGAAAGGGACCCAGGGGTTAAAGTGTTACAGAATTCAGTTTGCTCAAGCAATAGATATTAAATTAAGTAACTTATATAGACCACATCTTTCAGAGCATCCAGGGCACATTACCACAAACTGAAGATGAAGCAGGCTACAATGAATATCAAGGTATTAAAATTCAGAAACTACATGAACAGCCTTCTGGATAGTAAAAATTAATGACATTTTAAACTGGATATCCATATTACCTAGAGATTTTTATTCAATATAAAGATAATAAAAATTCTCTCCACAATTATAACTGAGTCAGAAAAAATAACAAATAGCACTTATAAATTAAGAAAGTGAAAATTATAAATACATGAGTAAAACATTTAACAAGCTCTGTTAATTCTGTGCTAGAGATTAACTTATGTATTTTCTACCAGATTGGAAGTAACAGAAATAAACAGCCTAACTACAGAGAACAAAAAGTTAACACAACAAGAAAAGCAACAGTGGGGAAGATTAGAGAAAGGAGACGACAAAAATAAACACTACATAATGAATTGGAAATTTAAATACTATACAATTAATAAATTAAAGTAAAATTGGGAGAAAAGCCCACAAATATAAAAGAGACATACTTCTTATATATCTAAGAATAAAGAGATAAAAATCAAAACCCAGAAATAACAATAACACTGTGCCAACACAATGTAATAATAATATGATTATCATTACAAAAATGTGATAATGAACATATTCTAAATTAAATAGTAAACATAATTCTCTGTTGCTACTGACAAAAATCATACTAAACTAGCTTCAATTTTTAAAAAACTTTAACAAAATTTGATCCAGAGCTTGAAGATAAAAAAAAAAATAGTAAAGCTAATCTGTGCCCAAATCTGATAGTAACAAAACAAAAAGAGAACCACAGGATGATCTTAATTTTAAAAAGCTGCAAAACTCTGATGAAAGGTAACAAATTCAACTTAACAATAAATAAAAAATAGCCCACCAAATTCTAACGAATTTTGCAAAAGAATGTAAGACTCCACTAATTTTCAAATGGGCACAAGGGAAATTTTTGAGGTGATGGCAAAGTTCAAAAATTGTAGTATGGTGGTGGTTGTACATCTCTGTTAAAATATTAGACTGATAATGAATAAACTTCATCATACATAATGAAAACATGTTGTATTTAATGAATATTTTAATAGAGCAGTTTATTTTGAAAAGATAAGAATCCATCAGGATTTCCCGGGTGGCCCAATGGTATAGAATCCACTTACCAATGCAGGAGCTACAGGTTAAATCCCTAGGTCAGGAAGATCCCCTGGAGAAGGAAATGGCAACCCATTCTAGTATTCCTGCCTGGGAAATATCATGAACAGAGGACCCTGGCGGAATACAGTCCAAGGGGGTCACAAAAGAGTTGGACACAACTTGGCGACTAAACGACAAGAAGTCCCATGAATTTCATCTTTTACTCCAGAGAAGAGTTCCCTAGTTGAAAACTTACCTGATTAAATCAGACTATTGAAGCAAAAGAACACAACTCTCTTTCTCAAAGTCAACTGTCCATATAAAAATCTAAACATGTGAGTCAACAGGGGGCGTATCTGGAGGGTCATCTTGGAATCTCGCCTATTACAGGCAGTTTCCAAAGACAAGAAAAGGAGGAACTGTCTCAATCCATGTATCATAAATAGGGTTCCTGGATATGCCTGGATTTTGGAGTGTCATTTCTCTTTGTCACTGATGTTCCCAAATAAAAACTCAAGGTATCCCATTGATAATAACATGAAGATTGTGTTATTTGCCTGAGAAAAAGAGAAACTACTGATGTGCTTACACTGGACAACCACACATATTATTCACATTTAAACAGGTTCAGTGGACTTCACAGCAACAGGAAAAATTGAAAAGTTAATCAAATAAAGAGCAGAAAATAAGCTAAGATCAATCTAACTATGTAGGCCCAAATATAAACAAAAGGCAATTAAGAGCAACCTAACCAACTTTGATATACTTCCAACAGACAAATGCAACCCAAACAACAAAACTTAATAATGTTCTATGGCTTATCCAGAGAATCATAACTCTACTCTATGATTTGGCCAAGAGGCTATTATGATACTATATCTTCATAACTTAATTATGTGAAGGAAAGGGAATGGAAGTGTAAAAATCAGTGCTCATACACAAATAAAATCTCTATCTACAACCTGGGTACTTTCCAAGTTGAATTATGTTGACAAAAGGCATGATAACAAACTGACTTTTCATTTCCTATCAAAAAAGAAGTCTAAACTATCTGGGGGGAAAATAAAGCACAAGAATGTGATTAAAGGGAAAAGCTTGTCTATTTGGCATTCCTTAAGTATGACTGTGGACTGAAAAATAAGTCTGTTTTCATATAGGTTCAGAAATCCACAATAAACATATGCAATACAAAAATAACTGGATGAAGGGATGTTTGACTGCTTTGGTATAGTTTCTAGTCTTCTGATAGTGAGATTTTGATTACTGAAAAGAATTTCTGAGACAGTATCATTTGGCTAGTGAGTAAATAGTGATGCTATGAACACAGGAATACATGTTATCTTTTCAAATTAGAATTGTCTTTTTCAGATAAATCCCTAAGAGTGGTACTGCTGGATCTTATGGTAGTTCTATTTTTAGTTTTTCTTTTTTATTGGAGTATAGTTGATTCACAATGTTGTGATAGTTTCAAGTGTACAACAAACTGCATCAGTTATACATATACTCACTCTTTTTTATTTTCAGTTTTAAGGAATCTTGGTGGTTTTAACAGTTGACATTTCCGCCAACAATGTAGGAAGTTTCCCTATTCAACACACCCTTTCCAGTATTTATTATTTGGAGATTTTGTGAATGGCCCTTCTGACTGCTGAGAGGTGATACCTCATTGTAGTTCTAATTTGCATTTCTCTAATAATTAGTGATGTTGAGCATCTTTTCATTTACCTGTTGGTTATCTGTGTATCTTCTCTAGAGAAATATCTGTTTACATCTTCTGCCCGCTCCTTTTTTATTTCTTTGAATGTTGATGTCCATGTGTATCTTAATGTCTTAGTTGACGCAGGTTGCCATAACAAAATATCAGACTGATGGCTTAAACAACAGAAATTTTCTCACTTCTGGAGGCCAGAAATATAAGAACAAGACGAACACTGTTCCAGCATGGTCAGTTTCTGGTAAGAGCTCTCTTCCTGTCTTACAGACAGCCCCCATCTCTCTGTATATTCATACGGAGGGAAGAAAGAGAACGACCTTTCTAATCACTCTTCTAATAAGGGACATTAGTCATATCCTCTTATGACCTCATTTAACCTTAATTACTTCCTTACTCCAAATAAATTGAGGGTTCGGGCTTAAACATATGAGTTTGAATTGGGTGGGGGGTGAACTGAGAGAATTCAGTCCATATTATCAAACATGCACCGATTATTGAGTAGGCTACATTAGGCTGGGCTAGGCTACACTGCTAGGTTACATTACTTCAAGAAGAACAGAAATGAACTTGTTTAGAAAACACTATGGTCAACTCTTTCGAGAAACCATAGTCATTTTTCATAGGTGGTATGGGTTCCACACATACATATTCTAGAGTATTTGAAATCCCTACTATAGACTTAATTGCTGCTGTTGTTGTTCAGTCATGTCCGACTCTTTGCAGATCCCATGGACTGCAGCATGCCACGTTTCTGGGTCCTTCACTGTCTCCGGGAGTATGCTCAAACTCGTGTCCACTGAATCAGTGATGCCACCCAACCATCTCATCCTCTGTCGCCCTCTTCTCCTTTTGCCTTCAATCTTTCCCAGCATCACAGTCTTTTCCAATGTGTCCACCCCAAATTCATATATTGAAACCACAACTTTCATTACTTCAGAATGTGACTTATTTGAAGATAGGGACTTTAAAAATGTAATTAAGTTAAAATGAGGTCATATGGGTGGGCTCTAATTGAATCAGATTGGTGTCCTTATAAGAAGATGAGACTGACACAGGGAGGCATGAGATAAACACACGCACAGAGAATAGGCCATGTGAGGGCACAGTGAGAAGACAGCCTCCTCTACAGGGAAGAAGAAAGGCCCTGGAAGAAAGAAAATCTACCATCTTGGACTTCTAGTCGCCACAACTGTGAGAAAATAAATTTCTGGTTTAAGCCACCCACTCTGTGGCATTTTCTTATGGCAGTGCCAACAAACTAAGTCTTTTCTTAGAGTACAAACATTCTGTTTATTATTGTTTCCACCTTAGAAGACAATCAATCAAGACAAAACAAAGAAACCCAGCTACCTTTTCAAGATTCCCTTTACAAAATAATCCTTAAGAACATCTTATTCAATATCTCTCATGTTCCTCCTCCCATTCTCTGTTTAACCCATTCCAATGAGGCATTTGTCCTCAGCATGCGATGAAATTGCTTCTGTCCAGCTCAATGAAAATAGCTATCAGAAGCATTTGCAGATTTCCGGACAAGAGAATCAAAAACAGTTAAGTCTAAATAGTTAAAAGTTGTAAATCAAGCTAACAGAGTGTTAAATAAAATATCTCATCCATTGACCTTGCTTAAATGAATGTTCACAATGACACTTGAAGGTGAGGTTTTACATTAGACTTCTATAGGCCTTAAAGTTTCTTGACAGAACATGGCAGTGCAGAACAACCAGCCCCAGTCTAGTGTCCTTCTCTTTCCAGCTGTAGCTCTCTCGCACATCTCAAAAGCCTCACCTGCTCATGGAGTAACTTCCCAGCCCAACCTCCAGTCTCCATCCACATGCTCACTTTACCCAACTACCATGAGCACTGCCCAAACTCAGGTCTGACCACATGCATGGCTGTGGTGCAGGCTGCTTTCAGGCAGACAGATCTAGGAAACAGACTGTGAAAACCAGATTGACAGTATGTGGACAGAGACTTCTGAAGTCCCAGAAAACTAGTAGGCATGCTATAAGAGGGGGAGTGGTGGGATCCAAGTGGAATGTAGGGTCGTGGTCCTTTGTACTCTTTCACTCTGGGAAGGGGATGACTTGAGGACCAGAGCAGGCCAGAGGGTGAGAGTCCATCCTGCCTTGATTGAAAGGCAGTACCAATCATTAATTATGCACAAATGGGTAAGCCTAGCAGTCACTGTGAGTCCTCATTTTATTGATCTATCTACAGGAAGCATCAGTAGCTACAGTAACATCCAATACAACTGACCATCCTAAAAGCACTCTGCTTCCATCCTGTTTTCTCTCCTACCTCCTCTGGCCACTCCTTACATATCTTAACATTAGGTTCCCCAAGGCTCTGTCCTTGGACCTCTTCTTTTTTCTGTCTATAATCACCACCCTTGATGATCTCATCCAGTGTCATGTTTTCAAATACTATCTATATGCTAATGATGCTTCAATTGCCTTGATCTCTTCCCAAAATTTTAGTCTCTTCAAAGCAACTGCATCTGCAAGTTCAATTAGATGTATAATAGAAATCTCAAACTTGTAACAACTAAAGTAATATCCTCCATGTGTCCAACTGTTATCAACAGCAACTTCACCTTTGGCCAAGGTTAAAATCTTTCCCTCTACAGTTACTGCCCTGTTCAAAGCTGCTGTCTTCTCTTACCTGGATTAAAACAATTCCTTCCTATCTGATATCCAGTTTGTACCTTTGCCCACTATGTCCAGGCATCTCTCTCAGGAGCCAGAGAGCTCCTATAAAAAAGTAAGAGTAATGACGACAAAGGTCACTCTAATGGCCTACAAAGTAGCCTCCAATCTGTCCCCCAATGTCTACTCCTCTCTGCCTTGTTCACTCTATAACATTTTCACTGGCCTTATCACTATTTTTCAAATAAACCAGGAGGGCCCCCACCTCAGGGTCTTTGCACGTATGGTACTTGTTGTTTGAGATATTTAGCCCCCAAAGGCACATGGTTCACTACCGCCCTTCCTCAGATCTTTACTGAAATGTCACTTTCTCAGTGAGGACTTCCCAGATCACCCTCTTTACAATTGTTACCCCGCCTCTACTTAACACCATCTGATGTTTACCTATAATATCTGTCCTCTGTCTCCTTCAAACACATACTCCACCCCAACCACACTGAAACCAGATAAGAACCTATTTAAGTACCAGGATTCTTATCTGCTTTGTTCACTATTGTATCTGCAGAATCTAAAATAGTGCTTACATTTATTAGGTGTTCAATAAGTACCTGTTTAATTGGTCAATATGCAGAATATTTTTAAAAACATTTTATGTATTTATTTATGGATTACACTGGGTCTTCGCTGCTGCAGGCAGGCTTTCTCTGGTTGCAGCGAGAAGGGGCTGCTCTCTAGTTGAGGCTCACAGGCCGCTCCTTGTGGTGGCTCTTCTTATTGAGAAGTGCGAGCTCTAGGGCACATCTGCAGCAGGCGGGCTCTGGAGCACAGGCTCAGTAATTGTGGCACTTGAGGCTTAGCTGCTCCACGGCATGTGGGATCTTCCCGAACCCATGACTCCTGCACTGGCAGGCAGATTCTTACCACTGGACCATCAGAGATGTCTCTGCATAATCTCTGTAGCATGTAAGCCAGTCTTTAAAATCCTCCATGAAATAGCTTTTGGAGATATTAACAAAGAGTATGACTGGGTCTTACAAAGTTAGCCTTTTGGAATTTGCAAAAAAGAAAGCTCAAAAGTAGAGTGGTAAGATGAAAACTGGCATGTGCACTAGTTAACCATGGCCTCTCTAATCACATAAGCCTTCAAATTCCCTATTCTTCAAAAAGTGCCATTGCTGATTTTCTTCTTGAAACAGTGATCATATGTAATTTAAAATATTTCAGATAGTCAGGTAAAGGATTATAAAATGAAAAGTAGCATATAATTGCACTTAGTTTAATAAATCTTCATCCTGGCATTTGAGAATTTTAAAAGTACTTGTTCAGCAAAAGGTCAAAAACCACTACCAAGAGAAGTTAATAGCTCTCTTAGTATTATATACGCTTATTGATGAAATTGCCACTTTTGAATAATTTGGGTAATATGAAGCATTTAAAAATCTTATTTATTTTACCTTCTAACAAATACTTTTAATATAAAAAATCATTTTTTTAAAAACGAATCCAACAAAAATCTTCTAAGATCCCATATGAAGGGATGTTACTGTGCACGATCAAACACATTTAATAAGAGTAACAACAACATTTATGAAAGAAATCCAATTGGTTATAGAAATACATACACTCTCCTGAGTAAATTTTTAAATCAGAAGGTATATTCTAGGAACTTAAATATGGTATAAATTGCCTTTGTCAGGACAACAAATGATTTTTAGTACCAGTTCATACCACTGGAAATGGCAGCACTAACTGAAATAACTCTGAAGTCACACAAGATGATTTTAGCGCCGTCTCCACACCCTGCACTGTTCTGTATTACCCATCTGAATCACCTGCCTGACCTCTGAGGAACCTGAACTAAAGACTCAAGGTTTTTAACAAACTTCACTGCACTATAGTGATTTGCACTTGGCTCCAGAAGACTTAAGTGTCAGGAAGCCTTTCTCATTTTTAGCCTGGACCAAAGAGACATAGGGAATGGGATAATCCAATTTTGTATGAGGGGCATATATGGTAAAGAAAGCTTATATAGAGGATCATAAATTTCCTAACCATCATAAATTCTTAGTCTAAAAACATGGCACTTCTCTAAGATGCAGAAAGATTCAAATACATAGTTTCCATTTCTTGGCATGATTTTAGCTGATTTGCATAAATTAATGAAGAAAGAACTTGACCATTTTTCCTAACCACATTCAGACATGAGAAGACAAAGACCAGACCCCTCAGAAACAGACACTGGAATCCCACGAAAGGGAGGTGCATTCTTTCCCTTGTAGAGCTCTCCCACCTGACAGACAACTAGAGATAAGATGACACTAGCTCATTTTCAGGGTAAGAACTTAAACACAGCAACGTCTGGCTATCAACACAGGGGCAAATGCTAGGAAATGAACGGTCTATTCTTGCTCGTGCAGCTACACTGCTAATTTGTATTCTCACTGGTACCTGTAGTATCTCATTGACTCCATGTAACCAAGAAATGAAGCAATTAATACACCTACTATTTACAGAATAAATATGCAATCTACATTACTATTTCTAAGAAGCCCCCAAATTCTGTAAATCAAATTTTACTTCCCAATTTACAGATAGAGAAACCAAATCAGAAAAAGACTAAGTAATCCGAGCAATGTCACAAAAGGCAGAAAACAGCAGAGGCAGGACTAGAACCAATGTCAGCCTGAATCTATGAGGACCACAGCTCTCAGCTGTTATGCAGAGCTAGTGGAGCACAGAAAGAACAACATGTACTTAGAAATTTCAGCTTCCCTTCAAACCTTCCAAATGTCTAAATTCTCTTGATATTGAATAAAAGTAATCTGCAGTTCTAAGGGAAACCAGCTCTATGATCATTCTTAATCACATCATGAAAAGCAAGAGATAACTCATTTTACTTTAGAAAAAGAATATGAAAAAGAATACACATAACATATGCACAGTAGGTAGGGGAAAAAAAAAACTACAGCTATTTGGGACAGTGGTGTGTTTTAAAATTCTTTTTCACTTTCACATTCTGAATTCCCTAACCTCGGAACAGATCAAAGTTTTACAGATTATCTCTCAAAAAAAAAAAAAAAGAGAGAGACAAGAAACACAAATTAATAACTATTTAAGCATTCTGTTTCATCATGATAACAAACAGATGGTTTTAATATTCTGGAGGCTAATTCCTGAACAATTAAAAACACAGCAAGACATTAACATCTAATGAAACATTTTAACTACCAGTATATGCATCTGCCATTAATTCCCACACAGTAAGGTCTTGGATCTCCTCAATCTGTTCTTTATTAAGGAAAGTTTTTCCACTCTGAATTTAGTGAAGTAGAGAATTAACAACTGTTTTCAGTCAGCAATCAGCAGGGTATTTCGCCAATGTGTACTGAAACCATGTACACTATCAGACTTAAATTTATTCTTATGATGGCTGTGATGTACACACACTCGCAATTTAAGAACAGATCCAGCCTTTTAATTAGGTGTTTTCTCCCCCAAATCCACGCTACATTAGCCCCTTAATATGCAACAGAAATTCTCATTGAGTTGTTTCTAAAAGCAATGTATTTGTTTAATAGTGAAACTGATTTTGACTCAGATTGCCAAAAGTATCCCAGCCTGTAGCTTCCACCATTACAGCAACATGCAAAGGCAACCACCACAAGAACACTGACCACACCTGACTTGCAGGGAAGACACTGTCTTCATTATTTTTATAACTGTGTCTCTCAATTCTGAACAATTATTACATAATCTAATGGGAAAATGGAAGTTACTCAGTCGTGTCCAACTCTTTGTGATCCCATGGACTATACAATCCATGGAATTCTCCAGGCCAGAATATAGGAGTGGGTAGCCTGTCCCTTCTCCAGCAGATCTTCTGAACACAGAAATCGAATCAGGGTCTCCTGCATTGCAGATGGATTCTTTACCAACTGAGCTATCAGGGAAGTCCATAACACAATGAAGCTAAATCCAAATATATTAAATATATTAATCTATGAACTAAATTCTGTAAAATAATTTCAAATTTCATCACAGAATGACTGATAATCAAAATACATTTTAATACAGGGTAGTATTATTTTGGTCATATCAGACTCAGTCAAGTAACTGAGAATACAATTTATTTTAGTCATCTGAAGTAAGAAATTTAGATTAATTTAATGGTAAGGTTAAAAAAATAAACTAATTGACAAGTTACTTTCACTTTTATTCAAAACCTATAGGTGCCAAGCAATTCTTGTCTGGCTTATAATTGTTTCGAGCTGTGAATATTTAGTGTAAGATTATTAGAAGAGAAAACAGTAGAAAAGCATGTGAACTAGACTACTTATTGTAAAAACTGCTAAATTCTAGTGTTAGTGTATATAAATAAACATGTTCAGTTCAGTCACTCAGTTGTGTCCAACTCTTTGCAACCCCATGGACTGTAGCACGCCAGGGTTCCTGGTCCATCACCAACTCGAGAAGCCTACTCAAACTCATGTCCATCACGTAGGTGATGTCATCCAACCATCTCATCCTCTGTCATCCGCTTCTTCTCCCACCTTCAATCTTTCCCAGCATCAGGGTCTTTTCCAATGAGTTGGTTCTTCCACCAGGTGGCCAAAGTACTGGGTTTTCAGCTTCAGCATCAGTCCTTCCAATGAATATTTAGGACTGATTTCCTTTGAGATGGACTCGCTGGATTTCCTTGTGGTCCAAGGGACTCTCAAGAGTCTTCTCCAACACCACAGTTCAAAAGAATAAATTCTTCAGTGCTCAGCTTTCTTTATAGTCCAACTCTCACATCCATACATGACTACTGGAAAAACTATAGCTATGACTAGACAGACCTTTGTTAGTAAAGTAATGTCTCTGCTTTTTAATACGCTGCTAGGTTGGTCGTAGCTTTCCTTCCAAGGAGTAAGTGTCTTTTAATTTCATGGCTGCCCTCACTATCTGCAGTGATTTTGGAGCCCCAAAAAATAAAGGCTCTCACTGTTTGCATTGTTTCTCCATCTATTTGCCATGAAGTGATGGGACTGGATGCCATGATCTTAGTTTAACGAATGCTGAGTTTTAAGCCAACTTCTTCCCTCTCCTCTTTCACTTTCATCAAGAGGCTCTTTAGTTCCTCTTCGCTTTCTGCCATATGGATGGTGTCATCTGCGCATCTGAGGTTATTTATATTTCTCCCTGCAATCTTGATTTCAGCTTGTGCTACATCCAGCCAGGCATTTCGCATGATGCACTCTGCATATAAGTTAAATAATCAGGGTGACATATACAGCCTCGACGTACTCCTTTTCCTACGTGGAACCATTCTGTTGTTTCATGTCTGGTTCTAATTGTTGCTTCTTGACCTGCATACAGATTTCTCAGGAGACAGGTCAGGTGGTCTGGTATTCCCATCTCTTTAAGAATTTTCCAGATTGTGGTGATCCACACAGTCAAAGACTTTGGCATAGTCAATAAAGCAAAAGTAGATTTTTTTTTTTTAACTCTCTTGCTTTTTCAATGATCTGGCGGATGTTGGCAATTTGATCTCTGGTTCCTCTGCCTTTTCTAAAATCAGCTTGAACACCTGGAAGTTCACAGTTCACTGTTGAAGCCTGGCTTGGAGAATTCAGAGCATTACTTTGCTAACGTGTGAGATGAGTGCAATTGTGTGGTAGTCTGAACATTCTTTGGCATTGCCTTTCTTTGAGATTGGAATGAAAACTGACCTTTTCCAGTCCTATGGCCACTGCTGACTTTTCCAGATTTGCTGGCTTATTGAGTGCAACACTTTTATGGCATCATCTTTTAGGATTTGAAATAGCTCAACTGGAATTCCATCACCTCCACTAGCTTTGTTTGCATTGATGTTTCCTACGGCCCACTTGACTTCACATTCCAGGATGTCTGGCTCTAGGTAAGTGATCACAACCATCATGATTATCTGGGTCATGAAGATCTTTTTTATATAGTTCTTCTGTGTATTCTAGCCACCTCTTCTTAATATCTTCTGTTTCTTTTATATCTATACAATTTCTGTCCTCTATTGTGCCCATCTTTGCATGAAATGGTCCCTTGGTATCGCTAATTTTCTTGAAGAGATCTCTAGTCTTTCCCATTTTATTCTTTTCCTCTATTTCTTTGCACTGATCACTGAGGAAGGCTTGTTTATCCCTCCTTGCTACTCTTTGGAACTCTGCATTCAAATGGGTATTCCTCTCCTTTTCTCCTTTGCCTTTAGTTTCTCTTCTTTTCTCAGCTAAAATTTGTAAGGCCTCATCAGACAACCATTTTGCCTTTTTGCATTTTTTTTTCCCCCTTGGGGATGGTCTTGATTACTGCCACCTATATAATGTCACGAACCTCCGTCCATAGTTCTTCAGGCACTCTATCAGATCTAATCCTTTTGAATCTATTTGTTCATGTATGCTAAAGACTGAATGTTTGTTTTCCTTTCAAATTCAAATTCATATGTTGAAACCAAATTCCCAATTTCAAGGTATTAGGAGGTGAGCCTATATCGGAGGCAATTAGCTATAAGTGCAGCCCTTATGGGTAGGATTAATGCCCTTAGGAAAGGGATCCCAGAGAGCTTCCTCAACCCTTCCTACCATGTGAGAAAAAGGGAAAAGTAGGCCATCTATGAACCAGGAGCCAGGCCCTCAGCAAACACAGAATCTGCCTGGCTCCTCTTTGTTGGGTCTTCCCAGCCTCTAGGACTATGAGAAATAAATGTATGTTGCATATAAGCCACACAAGTCTGTGATGTTTTGTTATAGTAGCCAAAATGGACTAAGACAACATACACATACACACACACACATATATGTTATCTTAGCAAACAAAGGAATTTTATTACTAAAACTATCTACAGAGATGTCAGAGAGCTCACAGCTTGCTGTAAAAGGAAACCACTGAAAAAAACACTAAGTATTGCAAACTAAGAAGACTGTATGTAGCAACTACTTAACTTCTTTGCTTCTGTACAATGAAAGCTTAATGAAGACCTTGAACCAAAATGTTATGGGCAAATAAGTACATAAAACTTTTAAAAAATACAGCATTGGGACTTCCCTGGCACTCCAATGACTAAGGCTCTATTCCGTCAATGCAGGGGGTATGGGTTATATCCCTGGTAAGGAAACGAAGATTCCCATATGAAATACATAAGTAAAACAAAAATCTTAATATGAGAAATTAATAAAAAATAAATGTGGAGTTTTGCCTGGCATTCAAGATTTTTTAAATGTACTATTTGCCAAATACTTAGCCAGAGCAATAATACAAAGAATATTTTTTAAAAGAATAAGAGGGTATATTGTCATAGCAATGACTATTGATGACATGGGAAAGAAATTCAAGTTGGGAGAGAGAGAAAATATCTTTAGTGAAATACTGTTTTATTCCTACAGAAAAAAAAAAAAGAAATCCCTAATTACACATTAAAAAGTCATTATGGATACATATTTACTACCTTTTTAGGAGAAAGATGGAGGAGGGGGTCTGTACCTCTTTTTTTGGCAGTTCTTATGAAAATTCATAAGCCAGATGGCATTCAATAAATGTAAAGAGCTAAAGAATTTAGTTTTACAGAAAAACATCAATTAGCATAAGAAAATTAGCAATTAAGCAATCATTATACAACATATATCAATATTACTAACGAGCGAGCATATACACTAAATTTCTAATGCGAACTCTGTTAGAACGAAATATTTTGAAGCACTGCTATTTTACTACAAAAAGTGTTATCAGTTATTCATTGCAGCTCTATGTCAGTACCTACCACATTTGTTGTCTGGTTGCTAAGTCCTATCAGACTCCTTTGCGACCCCATGGACTGTAGCCCACTAGACTCTTCTGTCCATGGCATTTCCCAGGCAAGAATCCTGGAGTGGCTTGTCATCTCCTTCTCCAGGGGATCTTCCTGACCCAGGGACTAAGCCAGTGTCTCCTGCATTGGCAGATGGATTCTTCACCACTGAGCCACCAGGGAAGCCTGCCTACCGCCCCACTGTAACAAAGTCCTTTCTGGACCTCCTCAGAAAGCACAGTGGTTCCTCAGCAGCGGACTTTTGGCCCAAAGTCATCTGCCTTTGTAATTCGAAAATTTCTAAATTTATCCATTTTTTTCTATACTTAAGAGTTCAGGTTGATCCTCTTCTACAAGGACCAACCTGTACAGTACAGCCATTAAAGCTTTCTACTTCCTGTGGTCAAGTCTGTGGGGATAACGCAGTGAGACAAGATCTATTAAGCTCCACTGTTAAAGTTCCATCCATAAGGCTGTCAAACCAGTCCCTACCCCCCGCCAAATCTTAAGGCGCAAAGTTAATTCATGCAAAGATGACTATAACCAAGCCACTTCTGAAGATGAGAGACTCTAAATGAAAAATACATAAGATTCAAAACAGTAAGAGTCTCATGAAGGTCAGTGAGAGGTGTAATAAGTACACAGTGGTATTTCTACAATAATCAGGACAAGGGCTTCCCTGGTGGTCCAGTGGTTGAAAGTCAGCCTGCTAGTGTGGGGGCCAGGGGTTCGATCCCTGGTCTGGGAGGATCATGCCGAGGGTACCAGATCTATGTGCTGCAACTACTGAAGACTATGTCCTAGAGTCTGTGTTCTGCAAAGCGAAGCCACCACAATGAGAAGCCCTCATACCGCTACTGGATAGCAGCCAACACAAAGAAACAAAGGCTCAGTAGAGCCAAAAAATAGTTAATTAAAAATATTAGGACAATAACCAGGAGAAGGGTCACTACCGAAACAAATTTTAACCTTAAGGAATCATCATGTTTAAAAGCTTATACTTTCTAAAACCCTGGAATGCTATTCAAATATATGTATATATTTAATTAATTTATTTTAATTGGAGGCTAATTACTTTACAACATTGTGGTGGCTTTGCCATACAGTGACATGGATCAGCCATGGGTGTACATGTGTCCCCCCATCCCGAACCCCCCTCCCACCTCCCTTCCCATTCCATCCCTCTGGGTTTTCCCAGTGCACTGGCTTTGAGTGCCCTGTTTCATGCATTTAACTTGGACTGGTCATCTATTTCACATATGGTAACATACATGGTTCAATGCTTTTCTCTCGAATCACCCCACCTGCACCTTCTCCCACAAAGTCCAAAAATCTGTTCTTTATATCTGTGTCTCTTTTGACGTCTCACATATAGGGTCATCATTACCATCTTTCTAAATTTCATATATATGCATTAATATACTGTATTGGTGTTTTTCTTTCTGACTTACTTCACTCTGTATAATAGGCTCATTTCAGCCACCTCATTAGAACTGACTCAAAGGCATCCTTTTTAACAGCTGAGAAATATTCCATTATGTATATGTACCACAGCTTTCTTATCCATCCGTCTGCAGGTGGACATCTAGGTTGCTTCCATGTCCTAGCTATTGTAAACAGTGCTACAATGAACATTGGGATAAATGTGTCTCTTTCAATTCTGCTTTCCTTGGTGTGCATGCCCAGCAGTGGGACTCCTGAGTTGTATGGCAGTTCTATTTCCAGTTTTTTTAAGGAATCTCCACACTGTTCTTCATAGTGGCTGTACTAGTTTGCATTTCCAATAACAGTGTAAGAGAGTTCCCTTTTCTCCGCACCATCACCAGCATTTACTGTTTGTAGACTTTTTGATAGCAGCCATTCTGACCGGAGTGAGATGTATATGCATTTCTCTGATAATGAGTGATGTTGAGCATCTTTTCATGTGTTTGTTAGCCATCTGTATGCCTTCTTTGGAGAAATGTCAGTTTAGTTCCTTGGCCCATTATTTGATTGGGTCATTTATTTTTCTGGTATTGGGCTGCATGAGCTGCCTGTTTATTTTTGAGATTAATTCTTTAGTCTGTTGCTTTGTTTGCTATTATTTTCTTCCATTCTAAAGACTGTCTTTTCACCTTGCTTATAGTTTCCTTCGTTGCGAAAAAGCTTTTAAGTTTAATTAGGTCCCATTTGTTTATTTCTGCTTTTATTTCCATTACTCTGGGTAGTGGGTCATAGAGGATCTTGCTGTGATTTATGTCAGAGAGTGTTCTGCCTATGTTTTCCTCTAGGAGTTTTATAGTTTCTGGTCTTACATTTAGATCTTTAATCAATTTTGAGTTTATTTTTGTGTATGGTGTTAGAAAGTGTTCTAGTTTCATTCTTTTACAAGTGGTTGACCAGTTTTCTCAGCACCACTTGTTAAAGAGATTGTCATTTCTCCATTGTATATTCTTGCCTCCTTTGTCAAAGATAAGGTGTCCATGGGTACGTGGATTTATCTCTGGGCTTTGTACTTTGTTCCATTGATCTATATTTCTGTCTTTGTACCAGTACCATACTGTCTTGATGACTGTATCTTTGTAGTATAGTCTGAAGTCAGGAAGGTTGATTCCTCCAGTTCCATTCTTCTTTCTCAAGATTGCTTTGGCTATTCAAGGTTTTGTGTGTTTCCATACAAACTGTGAAATTATTTGTTCTAGTTTTGTGAAAAATATCACAGAAGGTAGCTTGATAAGGATTGCACTGAATCTATAGATTGCTTTGGGTAGTATACTCATTTTCACTATATATATATATATATATATATATATATATAGGCCACTTCTTACTGTTTTTCCTCTAACCTCCAACTTTCAGTAACATTTTACTTTCAATATGCTTTTCCAAGATAGTTTTAGACAGACTCCAAATCAAAGATATTAATTTATATGTAAGTATATGAAGGGTGGATACTGCAGAAGAATAAACACTGGCACCAAATATGTCTTTGTCATTTCTGTTCTAAAAGTTAATAAAATGTACCTTTTTAGTGCAGTGATTGGAAATATTACCAGAAGAAAATGTGTACAGAACCCAACTTTTCTGACAAGATCTTAAAAATTTAAGTAGACTTGTGAAATATCCATCCTTTTTATTTAATATTAAATGTGGTCTATAATTGAGATACAATGCACGTTGTTGCCATACAAATGCAAAAGATCTTCCTAAATGAAACCTTCTGATCTGTGTGAAATAATATGCCATTTGATATTTCTTGAAATTCTTGTCATCATCATCAGGGCAGAGAACAGACGACTTGTTGTGAAGCAAGTCCAAGAAAAGAAAGAACAAGAACCCCCGAACTAGAGGACCTTAGACTGAAAAACGACCCCACCAGTCAAAGTCAATCCTCAAACACCCATTACTCCAGTTACCTCTGGAAGAAATTCAACAAGTGAGAAACAGAAAAAGACCAAGGAAGATGCTTAGATCCAAGAATTTTAACTTAAGTTGGTTTTTCAACCAAAGGAGAGAAAGAAAGTCTACCTTTACCTGTAAACTCTGGATTCTACAGAAAGTACTGATTCCACACAGCTTTTGGAAGTGAATACACAAGAACATGTACCAGATTCCCTTTCTTACCTCCTTCTACTAAACTCCAAGCTAAATAAAGGAAAGGAAAAAGAGAGACAGATTATTTTCAATAATATGTTGATAAGGTTACAGAAACACCCCAAGGCCTGGGTCTTTCTTTGTCTATAGACTAAATGTCTAAAAGGTATGATGATGCGTAGGAATTTATTAGAAGGTTTACCAGCAACCTATGGAATTAAAAGAAACACTTCTGAAAACAGGAAAAAGTATATTAAAATCCCTGGGTTCATGACGCAAAGAAAAAAAAAGGTGTGGTCTGATATTAACTACTAAAGAATTGCAAAGGTGAAAAATCCTTTCCTTTTCTGTTTTTTTCTTTCTTGAGTGAGACAGAAAACATAGTGAAACTCCAGGCTGTCAACCACTGGTACCCCACAGCTAGCCATGGCAACAGCTGCACGGCTCTGTTGTAATAAACTGGAACAATTTAATAGCTTTTATTGTTCTGTAGTGGTGTCTGAGCATAGCCACTCTCCCCTCCTAGGACTCCAGGGCCCCGCAAGGGCAGCAATGAGAGAAGATCTCATTTACCTAAAAGCACTTATAAATTTTTAATTTGCTTTAACAAGTAAATTAACAAGTCCCTCATTCAGGCAAGTTTTATGGCTTCTTGCCACTTGGGGAAGGCTGTAAAAGTTTTATAGATAATCCAGAGCTACTGAGACTCCTCATAATAAATTGTCTGTTTCCTGTTATTTTATCAAACCACTGGGCTTCTAATGACTTAAAGTCACAGTTCCCTTATATTCAGGCTTTTTATGAGGCCATATTGATAAACTCCAAAGAACACCTTAAATTATACAGGGCCCTTGTTAATCATTACAAAGATTTTTTTTTTTTTAATGGGAGCTTACCTTGCTTATGCCCCGCTAATAAATGCTACAACATGTTCTGGAGACAGCATGCTGATTGTACATATTATTTAAGATGCTGCCTTAGCCAGAGTTCCTATTAGCAACTACTTCAAGGTAGCTGTAACCTGATCTGTTCTGTACAGACTCACCAAGAGTTCTACCCACTGGAATGTGGTGCTTTCTAGACTGTTGCATTTTTCTCCTAGAAGGGAGCAGCCTGATGACTATCTGTCATGCAATGAGAGCAGTTAAGGGTCAAATGTGTGGATCAGAGTTTGACCCTGGATTAACATAAAATTTAGCTATCGTTTATTAGCAAGTCATTTAGACCTGAGCTAACTTGAAGACAGTGTGGCAAGAAGGAAAAGGAGCAAAGGCAAATCTCATTCACTAATTATGGAATACCTGTTACCAGCCAGGAATGGGGCTGGCAATGTGTAGAATACAGAGATGTGTAAACATTCAAATTGATTATGACACATCATTTATTAATTGCACAGATAAACTGATTATTAGAAATCAATGACAAAGTAAGGAGAATGAAATATGCTCTCCAAGTCAGTCTGCGACCATATGGAGCTAGTGGAAGTGCTAAGGGGTCCAGTTGGCTTTGTGATGACCTTTATATTTTACACATATGCATGCACACACATACAAATAGGCAAAGTGAAGATCTAAAGGCATTTGCTTTTTTCAATTTAGTCTATCTGGGGAGAGAATCTTAGGAAGAAGTCACCCACCACCAAGGACAGAATAATCTATGTAAGGCCTTTAAACAAAATGATTCAAAAGGCCAAGAGATCACATCACAGTTCATACAGATACAACACGC
The DNA here is from genome assembly GCF_023699985.2 of Odocoileus virginianus. NCBI lineage: Eukaryota > Metazoa > Chordata > Mammalia > Artiodactyla > Cervidae > Odocoileus > Odocoileus virginianus. The sequence continues at coordinate 29,273,455 of NC_069706.1, forward strand.
GCCGCAGGAAGCACACTGAGTTCTCATTACATTCATATTGATTTTCCCCGAGAAAATACAACCGCACAGATTAGTATCACCCAGTGAAATCTCACATGAAGGTTCACCATTTAAATAATGACTATTCTTGTGTGGTTTCATATTTCCCATTCTTCTTTTAATTATACCACTTTATTCAATGCTGCAGAGTATGAACCTCTTGGCCAAGGTGTCAGAATCCAGTCACTGAGAATGCATTCATAATAACTCTTTTCAATTTCACTCTTTTCTAAGGGGAACAAATTGAAGATAGCAAAGCTAAGTGTCACTGCTGCCACAAGACTACATTCCAAGGATAGTACATTATTGTTGATGCTAGTTATCCAACCTCATTTCCACCCTAACTCCAAGGTGATATACAAATGCTTCCTCTGACAGAGGAAAGAGCTGATGATTCCCAGTTTCTACACGAACTAAGGACTATTTTCTGACTTTTATTTTCTGATTTAAGAGAATGGAGCATAAGTGGTCTCTCTCATATTATTCCCTCTAGAAAATCTGAATGTCAGTGAAAATAATAAAGTCTCACCCAAGTACTTCCACATACATGACTGCATTCAAACTTCATAATCCCACAAAACAGTAGAACTATTTCCAGTTTGCAGATGTAAAATTGTATTCAGACAGGTTGACTAATTTTCCCAGTTCACACAGTTAGGGAGAAGCAGACCAGGTTTTAAAACCCAAAGTTGTGAAAATACCAGTGAACAGGGGTATATAAGAATATCTTCAGTAAATACATCAGGTTTATATATGTGTAACTACACATTCTGTGAGAATGCTATCTTGCTGCTCTTAGACCTATATGTGCTCAACCAGTATCAAGTAGTTTTACTCAATTCCATAACCTAACGCAGCCAGTTTATTACTTGTAAATTACAAACCATTGACTTTCAACAGGAATTAGGTAAGGTGCTTTTTCTTTTAAGAGCCTATCATAGAGTTTAGAGAATTTGGAGATGCTGAGTAAGTTTTTGTTGAATACCAAGTCAATATAAAATTTTTGCGTATATAGTTACATGATTATTTAGTCTGTCTCTCTAACAGTTTGATAAAACAAAGTAGAGCAGAGACTATTATATCTTCCTTCTCACCAGTGTATCCCCAGTGCCTAATATAGGATCTGGCATATATGTGTGCTCAGTTGCTCAGTCACATCTGACACTTTTGTGACCCCACGGACTGCAGCCCTCCAGGCTTCTCTGTCCATGGAATTTTCCAGGCAAGAATACTGGAGTGAGTTGCCATTTTCTACTCCAGGGGATCTTCTCGACCCAGGAATCAAACCCATGTCTCTTGCATCTCCTGCCTTGGCAGGCAGATTCTTTATCACCGGTGCAACCTGCGAAGGCTAGGTACAGTAGGTACTCAATAAATGTCTGTTAAATGAACACATAAGAACTAGTTCAATGCCTACTCATTACCACTCTGAAAAATATCTCCAAGATAAGTTTAAAAATTTCTCACAATGTGCATTATGGAACATCTTCTCTGAATATAAAGAAAAGCATTATTAGGTAGGCTGCAAGAAGTACACAAGGTTTATAAAACTTGTATGTGTGTATGAGTATATACATGTCTACAAAGAAAGCCTTAACCACATAAACACCCACCCACACCCTTAATCTATGATCTAATCCTCTCAAGTTTACTGGTGATCACCTTTCATTTATCAAAATCATTAAAAAATATTAGCCCAGCCCTCTGCTTGTCTGTAGCAGTGGTAGGCAGCCTGCCAAATGTTATTTCCACAGAAGTAAATGAGATCACTCGTTGGTTGCACCTAAGTCCTTTAGAATTCAGGAGTTTTTCAGTTCACGTTTCAGGTTAATCTTTTCCTTTCTTTAAGAACAGAACATCCTCTTTGCAGATCTCCCTGAGGGCTTGGTATTTGCAACATCAAACAGAACACACAAACCACTGCACCCACTTCCAAAAGCCTATTATACTGTCAACTGGCTTCTTAACTGCAACCAAGGGAAAAGGCTTACAGACTCCTAAGCTGTGGGTAGGGGGGCGCTGCTGGAAAGTATCCATAATTTCTCCAAGCTACCACTGCTTTTGTTTCACTAAAGAACACCTAATAAGATGAGTGACATTCCAAGGAAGGAAAAAAGCTCACTAACTACAAATCTTACCCCTCTTTTCTTTCTTTTTTCTCTCTCTCAAACTTGCAACTGTTGGCAGGTTCTGAGAATGGGAGACTGTCATGCAGCACTACCAGTGAGTCTTTCCCAGAGTACTTAATGAATCATCATAAAATGCAGATCCACAAGAAACAAAGTCCAAAGCGGGGTGAGAGTTGTGGCAGCACCTTATGGTTCTGTATGACTTATGTTTTACTATTCACTATGGGATGCCTAAGAAGGGCTCGAGTGAAAATGGGGAGGAAAGCAGGCATAAACATGTTTCTAACTTTCAAATCAATCAAGTATGTTCTGCATGTTTCCTTGGCTTCTTCAGAATCAATCCAAAGTAATACAAGCCCAAGGGGAATGTGTGGCTGTCAGCCCATACCAGCAGGGATTCACCTCCCAATTGTTCACAGAGTTTATGGATTTCTGTTCCAAAAGGACACCAGTAATGGGTCCCAAGAAGGAGAAGGCTTCCAGAGTGTGCAATCATATACAGAACAAGCACTCATGGCACACACACAAATATGGATATAAATACATAAACCCCCCGAGGCTGAACATTAAACCATTCATCTCCTCTAACATCCACATTTTCCTTTTTCCTTCCTGTAAGTTTTTCACAATTGGTTACTATGGGGAAAATGGAAATGCCCACAAAGGGCTGCATGTCAGAGAAACGGAAATGATGGGAAGACAATGGAAGATAAGAGCACAGTACAGAACAGCACACGCTTTAACAACAGCCGCACATCTGTGTGTCTTAAGTGAGTCAAATCACAAAATCCTGTAATTTCCTTCATCTAGCTCCTAATCACCTCTTCCAGGAAGGCTTGACATAGCCGTGAAGGCTTCAACACATGGAGCTGTTATGTTTTAAAGACACTAAATAAATTCTAGGTAAAGTCCTCAAAGGCTGTTGAATTTTGATACTTGACAGCAGTTCTATATTCACACAATGACACACTCTACAAACAGCTTACACGTCCGCTGCCACCTGTGTGTTAGCAAGGTCACTTATTTTTGATACAGAATCTCCTGGCCTTAAGCCTCAGCAGCCTAGCAGCTGAAAAGGGGTGACTCACTCTGTGTGAAATGCATTAGACACAGCTCACCTGTACATGCCCTTCGTGTCTCCTCATAATCTCCTTTCTCTCTATCCTGAGTTAATCTTTCAACTTGTAAACTGATAAGAAATGCATCCACTGTGGATAATTTCTTCCCTCTGGAGAAGACTTTTTGCTCATGCAAAGCCTGTCCATAAAAGTGAAGGAAGGAAGACAACTGAATCATTCATCTTGTTAAAAAAAAAAAAAATTCATCTGACGATGCTGCCAAGGCCTAAGGGTGTTACTGAGCCAAGTGGGGGTTACTACTCACAACTTTTGACTTTTGATTTTCATTTAACACCTCATGTGTATAACCTCAATGAATGGAAGCAGCAGGCCTGAAGAGATTTGCAGCTGAAGTTCTATCAAGTTAGAAGGTTATGTCAGCTGCCAAGTCTGGAAATGGGGCCCGGCACAGCAAGAAAATGGTGAGAGATTGGTTACAGCCATAAGTAATTGATCTGTCTGAAAATATGGGCTACGAATCATGGGATTAATGCTGGTGCTCCAGCTGGGCTGCATTGCTCATTTCCCTCTAGCTCTCTGACAACAAAGACGTGCCTCCTTCTCCAGGGACAAGAAATTTTTTATTAAAATCTTTATACAACTTAACAGCAGACCATCCTAGAGATTTGGGGAAGAGGGTAGGTGCAGCCACCATAAGGAAACCATCCTACAATTTGCGTTTGATCTGGTTTTTATTTCAAACCAGCCACCGGCCTGCATCCTATGACCAAATGTACTTGCCCGTCAGCTCAGCAGACATGGAGAGAAAGATGCCTGCTAGTGGACCGCTTAGCTGGAGAGAAGTGGATGAGTAAAGTGGTGGAGAGCTGCGGGGAAAAATAAAGTGGGAAGGCGTCCAAAACTGCAGCTGTGCTGGCCCATTAAAAAGCTGAAACTCATTCCGCTGTTCGACCTCATGCTTATCACCACATAACTATTCATCAAAGAAATTTCAGTGCAATTAATTAAATTATTCCCATGTCTGTGCCACAGAGTCGTTATTCCAATATCAGCTTTCACTCACACTGTCTTAAGCTCATGTCTGCATGCCAAGTCACTACTCTGGGGTTGTCCAGTCTCAATAAAGCTGTGCTCCTCACCACTCACAGAGGCTATCATTTCTCTTTTTTATTGCCATTTATTTTCCACTAGGATTTTGCTGCCAGTATATTGGCAGGACTTCCAGTATATGGATGTAATGAAATCTACCACAGACACTTAACACGGGGTCAGGATGGAGCTCAGCTCATGTGAAGCTGTAATATAATAAACAAATGCTTTCAGAAGGAGGATTTTATCAGCTCAAAAATAGAACTTGGTATTCTCTGGTACCAAGTGCAGAAAAAGTTGGAGTCATTTTAAAATTCTTGCGATAATTAAGTTTATGGCTGAAGTATGCCTAACATAGGAAATGTGAGCTACAGCAGAGATTCCTTTTCATCTGTCAGAGCTGGTTTATTAAAAAGGAAGAGAAATAAAAATGTACTGCTGAAAGTATGCTTCTTATACGGCCCTCTCCTTAGTCATCGACCTGTAAGGAGCACAATCATATAATCTGAGGAATTTGCTGCCTGTGGAATTTTCTCTGTTATAGCTATAGCAAAATTTAAATGAGATTAAGAGACTACCACCCCCTATTTGATAACCAGTAGGTGAATATTTAAGGCTATTCTCTTCCCCTTGTAGAACACCCGAGCAAATTATAGGATTGGGACAAAGTATACACCTAGCGATGTTTGCACTAAATTTTATATTCTAACAAGATGGCAGCCTTCATGTAAATACAACATTTAGAAGAAAGAGATACAGCACTTTGTGAAATTCACTGTTGACTTGACTCAGAACTGAAAAGTAAATACTGAGATAATCACCACAGTACCCAGAGGGCTAGTCACCATTTCAGGCTTGAGGACCATTTATTCCTCACCTAACTTCCAAGAATAGCAGGAGGAAAGTAAGTCAAAAAGGAGAACATGTGATTATAAGAGCAGAGGTTCTAGTACATGCACTTCCTTTAAAACCGCACCAACTGCAGAGTTTAAATGTAAAAACAGTGTTTTATTACAAGTGCTCTTGAAACTTGATTCTGTCACTCTATTATCCAATGTTTGATAGTACCTCTTTATGAACTATCTGAATATTGTTTATTAGCATATTATTAAATTGGACCATTAGGAAAAGAAACAAGTGAAAAGAATCAAATTAGGCTGAAAATGTTCTATAGTTTGACAAAAACTTTAAACCCACAAATCTAAGAGACACAAAGAACCATAAGCTCAAGAAATATAAAGAAAACTACAACAATGTAGATCAAAATCAAATTTTTCAAAACTAGTAACAGAGAAATTCTTAAAAGCACACAGGAAAAAAGACACATTAAATTCAGAGGAAAAAGATAAGGATGATAGCTGATTTTGTCATAGAAAACAATGCAATTGAGAAGACAGTGTATGTAATATTTTTAATGTACTGGTAGAAAAAACTATCAACTCACAATTCTATAGCCAATTAAAATTTCTCACAAAAACAGAAGTAAACAGAGGACTTTTTCCAAACTACAAAATCTGAAACAACTAATCACCAGCAGACCTGCACTATAAGAAATGTTAAAGAATGTCCTTTAGGCAGAAGGTAAGTGATAACATGAAAATACAGATCTGCACAAAAGAAGGAGGTGCTAGGGTAGGAAGACAGGTAGTATAATTGTCTCCTTATTATTTAAACCCTTTGAGAACATAATTAATTATAAATCAGTAACAATGTAGTATGGAGTTTACAATGTACACAGAAGTAAAAAATATATAACAATAAGAACATGAAAAGGGAAAAATGGAAAGACATTATTGCAAGGTTCTTATGCTGTATATGAGCTGTATATTATTTGAAGGTAGACTGTGATATTATATACAATAACCTCTAAAGCAATAGGTAAAATAACAAAACAAGGAGTTACAGATATTAAGCCAAGAAATGAGATAAAATGGAATTTAAAAAAACTGAACTGATTTTAAACTGCAGAAAACATGAGAAAAAGACAAAAACAGAAAAATATAGAGAATAAAATATTTAAAACTAACCAGATCAAGAACCATACACAATGTAAATGACTTATATGTCCACAATTAAAAAGCCAAAGATTGTCAGACTCAATTAAAACAAAAAAGACTTAAATACATGCTCTCTATGAGAAATACACTCTAGACATAAAGACACAAATAAGTTGAAAAAATGGAAAAGACACACCAAGCTAATACAAATTAAAGTAGCTAAATTAATATAAGACAAAGTATGCTTCAGAGTAAAATATTTAATAATCTCAACTCATCAAGAGGATATAAGACTCTTAACTGTTTATGCATCTAATAACAAAGCTTAAAAATAAGTGAAGCAAAAACTCAGAGCAAAAAGGATAAATAGGCAAATATACAAATAAATACAATGAGAAATTTCAATATCCCTTTTCAAAAACTGATATAACTAAACAGCCAGTCAGAAAGGCTACAGAAGATGTGAAGAACACTATCAACAATAACTGACATTTATAGAACACCCCATTCAACAACAGTAACATTCATTTTTTCCAAGTTCACATGGAATATTTAACAGTATAGAGCCTATTTTCATTTAAAAAAAAAAAAGTCTTGATAAAGATAAAAGTATTCAAGTGATACAAAGTACATTCTCTGGTATAATGGTATCAAAGGGGAAATTAGAAAGTATTTTGATTTGACAAAACCACAATGAGGTATCATCTCACGCCAGTCAAAATGGCTGTCATCAAAGTCTACAAACAATAAATGCTGGAGAGGGTGTGGAAAAAAGGAATCCTCTTACACTGTGGTGGGAATGCAAACAGGTACAGCCACTATGGAGAATGGTATGGAGATTCCTTTAAAAACCTGGAATAGAACTGCCATACGAGCCAGCAATCCCACTGCTGGGCATACACCCTGAGGAAATGAGAACTGAAAGAAACACATGTACTGCAATGTTCACTGAAGCACTATTTACAATAGCTAGGAGATGGAAGCAACTAGGTGGTCATCGGCAGATGAATGGAAAAGGAAGTTCTGGTACATATACACAATGGAATATTACTCAGCTATAAAAAGGGACACATCTGAGTCAGTTCTAATGAGGTGGATGAAACTGGAGTCTATTAAACAGACTGCAGTCAGAAAGAGAAACAAAAATACTGTATATTAATGTGTGTGTACATATATATATGGAATTTAGAAAAATAGTAATGATGATCCTACATGCAGGGAAGCAAAAGAGACACAGATGTAAGAACACACTTTTGGACTCTGTGGGAGAAGGTGATGGGATGATTTGAGAGAATAGCATTGAAACATGTATATTACCACATGTAAAACAGATGACCAGTGCACGTTTGATGCATGAATCAGGGCACCCAAAGCCAGTGCTCTGGAACGACGTAGAGGGATAGGGTGGGGAGGAAGTGGGGAGGGGTTCAGCATGGGGGACGCATGCATACCCGTGGCTGATCCATGTCAGTGTATGGCAAGAACCATCACAATATTGTAAAGTAATTATCCTCAAATTAAAATACATACTAAAATCAAAATAAGAAAGTATTTTGATTTGAATGCATGTGAAAACACAGCACATCAAAATTTGTGGGATAAACCTAAAATAGTACTAAAGGGGGGAATAATGGTGTCAGGTTAATAGTTTCAGCTTCTTCCATAAGAAACTAGAAATAGAAGAGCAAATAAAAACAAAAGTAAATAGAATAATAGAAAGAAGAGTAGAAATCAGTGAAAGAGAAAACTGAAAGACAATAAATAATACCAATAAAACCAAACACTGATTCTTCGACAAGATCTGTAAAACTGATTATCTCTAGTCAGATTAATCAGGGAAAGAAAAGGGGGTCATGAATTACTAGTACCAAAAATTAGAAATGTCACATCAGAGCAGATTCTAAAGATATTCAGCAAACATATAAACAATAAAGGAAACATTATTAACAATTTTATGCCAATAAATTTGAAATGGACAAACCCATTGAAAGATACAAACTACCAAGGCTCATTCAAGAAGTAATAGTTCTGGATAGCCCTTTATTTATTTCAAGAAATGAAATTTGCAATTGAAAACCTTTCAGAAAAAGAACTATAGATCCAGATGGCTTCAATGATAGATCTTACCATACTTTCAGGGAAAAATTAGTACTAATACTATACAAATTCCTTCCAAAACCGGCATTCTATAATGCCAGAATTATCCTGATATTAAAACCAAAGCAACTGGAAGAAAACTACTGGGTACAATAAATATACCCAGGAATATATAAAAAGGATAACACATCCTAATGGAGTGGTACTTATCCCAGAGATAAAAGGCTGGTTTAACATTTGAAATTTAATCAGTGAAATTTATATTAACAAACAAAAATTATCAAAAAATTAACAAAATTTATATTAACAAAAATTTACATTAACAAAAAAAAAGAAAAAATTATGATCATTTTAATAGATTCACAAGTAGCAGCTGACAAAAATCCAGTATATACTTCTGATAAAATCTCTCAGCAAATAAAAAGTTGAAAGGAGATTCCTCGACTTGATAAAGGGCATCTAAAGGAAATACACAGCTAACATACTAAGTAATAGTGGAAAACAATGTTTTTCACCTAAAATAAGATGATAAGGATGTCCACTCTACCACTTTTATTCAATCTTGTATTGAAGACTGTACACAGGTAAATTAAAAAAAAAAAAAAAACTGACAGCCATCCAGATTGAAGAGGAAAACTGTCTATTCACAGATGATATTTTCATCTACACAAATGAATCCACAAAACAGCCACTAGAACTAGCACTTCCTCATTGATCAATGTAAAGAAATAAGAGGAAAACACAGAATGGGAAAGATTAGAGATCTCTTCAAGAAAATTAGAGATAACAGGGGAACATTTCATGCAAATATGGGCACAATAAAGGATAGAAATGGTATGGACCTAACAGAAACAGAAGATATTAAGAAAAGGTGGCAAGAACACATAGAAGAACTATCCAAAAAACATGTTAATGCCCAAATAACCACAATGGTGTGACCACTCATCTAGAGCCAGACATCCTGGAGTCTGAAGTCAAGTGAGCCTTAGGAAGCATCACTACAAAGCTAGTGGAGATGATGGAATTGTAGCAGAGTTATATCAAGTCCTAAATGATGATGCTGTGAAAGTGCTGCACTCAACATGTGAGCAAATTTGGAAAACTCAGCAGTGGCCACAGAACTAGAAAAGATCAGTTTCATTCCAAGCCCAAAGAACAGCAATGCCAAAGAACGTCCAAACTAACGCACAACTGCATTCATCTTACACTCTATCAAAGTAAAGCTCAAAATTCTCCAAACAAGGCTTCAACAGTACGTGCACCAAGAACTTCCAGATGTTCGAGCTGGATTTAGAAAAGGCAGAGGAACCAGAGACCAAATTGCCAACATCTGCTGGATCATAGAAAAAGTAAGAGAGTTCCAAAAAAACATCTACCTCTGCTTTATTGACCATGCCAAAGACTTTGACTGTGTGGATCACAACAATCTGTGCAAAATTCTTAAAGAGATGGCAATACGAGGCCACCTTAATTGCCTTCTGAGAAATCCATGTGCAGGTCAAGAAGCAACAGTTACAACCGGACATGGAATAACAGACTGGTTCCAAATAGGGAAAGGAGTATATCAAGGCTGTAAATTGTCACACTGCTTTTTTAACCTATATACAGTGTACATCATGTGAAATGCTGGGCTGGATGAAGGACAAGCTGTAATCAAGATTGCCAGGAGAAATATCAATAGCCTCAGATATGCAGATGGCACCACACTTATGGTAGAAAGCAAAGAGGAACTGAAGAGCCTCTTGATGAAAGTGAAAGAGAAGAGTAAAAAAGTTGGCTTAACACTCAATATTCAAAAAATTAAGCTCATGGCATCCGGTCCCATCATTTCATGGCAAATAGATGGGGAAACAATGGAAACAGTGACAGACTTTACTTTCTTGGGCTCCAAAATCACTACAGATGGTGACTGCAGCCATGAAATTAAAAGATGCTTGCTCCTTGGAAGAAAAGTTATGACCAAGCTAGAGAGTATATTAAAAAGCAGAGACATTACTTTGCCAACAAAGGTCTTCCTAGTCAAAGCTGTGGTTTTTCCAGTAGTCATGTACTGATGTGAGAGCTGGACCATAAAGAAAATTGAGCACTGAAGAATTGATGCCTTTGAACTGTGGTGGTGGAGAAGACTCTTGACAGTTCCTTGGATTGCAAGGAGATCAAACCAGTCAATCCTAAAGGAAATCAGTCGTGAATATTCATTGGAAGGACTGCTGCTGAAGCTGAAGCTCCAGGACTTGGGCCACCTGATGGGAAGAGCTGAATCATTTGAAAATACCCTGATGCTGGGAAAGATTGAAGGTGGGAGGGGAAGGGGATGAGATGGTTGGATGGCATCACCAACTCAATGGACATGAGTTTGAGTAAGCTCTGGGAGTTGGTGATGGACAGGGAAGCCTGGCGTGCTACAGTCCAAGAGGTCACAAAGAGTTGGAACAACTAAGCGACAGAACTTAAGTGAGCACTAATAAGCAAGTTTATCCAGATTACAGGATACACGATAAGTACATAAAAATCAGCTATGTATGTATATGCTAGCATTAGAAATTGAAGTTAATAAAACAGATCATCTACAACAGAATCATAAATACATAGGGATAAATCTGACCTAATGTGAAAGATCTATACACTAACTACAAAACATTTCTAAGACAAATTTAAGAAAATCTAAAGAAATAAGGAAATACACTCATGAAACAAAAGACTCTATTGCTAAGATCAGCGTCAGTTCTTCCCTAATTGATCTACACATTCAAAACAATCTAAATCAAAGTCTCCACATATTTGTTTGAAGAAATTGATAAAGTGGTGCTAAAGTTCATATGGCAATGCAAAGGACCAAGAACAGCTAAAACAATTTTGAAAAAGAACCATGTTAAAATAGCATTTCCTGATTTAAAGACACTGTAACGAAGACATGTAGTATTGACATCAAGACAGACCAGACTGAGACTTTTTTTTTCTTCTGAGAAGGGCCAGATAGCAAATAATTTTAGGGTTTGCATATCACATAGGTCTCTGTTGCATCTCTTCTTCTCTTAATTTCTATTTAACTCTGTATAAAAACAGGCTGTGAATTGTATTTGTCCCATGATCCTTAGTTTGGCAACCCCGAGACAGACAATTAATGGAACATAATTGAGACTCCAAACTTGGACCCACACATATACAGAAAATTAATTTTTAACAAAGATGCAAAGGCAATTCAGTGGGAAAATTAACAGTATTTTCAAAAAATGGTGCTGGAACAATTAAACAGACACAAAAAAAGATACAATATATACCTTGCATTATATACAACAATTAGCTCAAAATAGATGAAAGACCTAAACGTAAAAACTAAAACCATATCTTGTTCAGAAGAAAACAAAGGGAAAAACTTGCAGCCTTGCATTACAAATGATTTCTTAGCTATGATGTGAAACACACAATCTATTAAAAACTGATAAGTAAGAATTCATGAAAATTTAAAACTCTGCCCTTATAAGATGATGTGAAGAGAAGTAAAAAACCAACCACAAACTAGGAGAAAATACTTGCAAATCATATATCTGACGATGGTCTTGTATCTAGAATAAATAACTCTCAAAATTCAATAACACAAAAAATAAACAGTACACTTTTAAAAAAACAGAAGTGAAGTCAAGTCGCTCAGTCATGTCCGACTTTTTGCGACCCCATGGACTGTAGCCTAGTAGGGCTCCTCTGTCCATGGAATTTTCCAGGCAAGAGTACTGGAGTGGGTGGCCAAACAGGCAAGGGATTTAAACCAAAGGAGACAAATAGATGATAAGTAAACACATGAAAAATGTTTACCATCATCAGTCACTGGGAAAAACAATTTAAATCCATAGTGAGACACCATTATCCAACAATTAGAAGAGCAAAACAGAAAAGACTGACCATCCCAAGGATTAGAGAGAATATAGAAGCAGCGGAACTCTCACACAAGGCTGGTGGGTATGAAGGACGGTATAACTACTTTGATTACTGCTTGACATTTTCTTAAAATACTTAAGAAACATTTAATAACACCTACCACGTGGTCCAGTCATTCCACTCACCACTCCCAAGAGAAAAGAATGCATGCTCTACTTGTACATAAGTATTCATAATAACAAAAAAATAGAAACAACCCAAATGGCCATCAATAGGTGAATGTATAAACAGACTGTGTTACAGAATGGAATAATATGAGCAATAAAAAGAAAGGAATAATTAATATACACCATAATATGGACAAACCCCAGAGTAATTATACTATATTCAACCAGCCATATTGAGAGAAGCAGAGTATATACGGTATGATGTCTTATATAAAATTCTAGAAAATGCATACTATTCTCCAGTGACAGAAAGCAATTCAGTTATACAGATGAGTGTGGGGTGGGGATGGGAGGGAAGTGATAGAGGTAGGAATTAAAAAGGGACAGGAGGAAATTTCTCGGGGTGATGGATATGTTCATTATCTTGATAGCTGGAATGGTCTCATGGGTGTATGCATATGTCAAAACATCAAATTACATAGTCTAAACATGAGCAGTTCATTATATGAGAATTATACATCAATAAAGCTGTTAAAAACTAAAGAAAATACAAGTCTATAATTATACTACATCATTACATGTGAAGTTCATTATATATAAAGTTAATTTGAGTATATATATGTGTATGTAATATGACCATAGTCATATAGCCTGAAAGCCTTGGCCATATGAAATCACCTACAAAGCATCAAGAAAATAAATCAAGGGAAGAGTGGGTCTGGGAAGAAATCATGAAGGCAGAGGTGGAGGCAGGAACCAAAATTTAAAAAAGAATCATTATTGAATAACTTCACAAACGAGAGGTTAGTGATTTCATGAAGTTTGAGGGAGAAAGGTCAATGGTGCTGGAGGACTGAAAGCTCCACAATGTGAAGGAATATATTTGCCTCATTTACTAATGTATCTCTAGCCATCAAGTTACATAATAGGCACAGTTACATAACATGACTGGTAACGGATGAAATAAGGAAAATCACTAGATTTTATGACTTACGAATTTACTGATGACCTTATATAAAAAATGTTTTAGTAAGGAAGACTAAAGTCAGTCTGCAGTTAGTTAAGAACTGAATAAGAGGCAAAGAGGTGTTCTGTTAACAAGAAATTCAAGAAACACAGGACAAAAATACCAGATTTCCCATTCAAAGTTTCCAAGGAGGTTTAAAAAAGTTTTTAGATCCAGTATGTACTAGTCTTGAACTTCAGACATAGATCAGACTGTGGAACAATTTTAGTCCTTTGGGAATTTCATCATTAAAACCAGAAGTAAAGTACTAAAAGTCCAGCTGTATCTATAAATATTATTAAAACATATGCAACAAGTAAAACCTCTTCTCTTTCCTCTATGGAGACATGTGATCTTAGCCTGACTCCTGCTTTGAATTAGAAATGCTCCTCACTCCCCAACTTAGGATGATTTTTTCAAGTTTTAAAGATGAATTTCGTTGTAGGAGAGATTACAATAAATCAGGCACATACCATGAAATTTAATTTGGAGGTTCCAGGTATTAGCAAATCAACATTGTAGGCACGTAGTCAACACAGGACTGAAAAGTCATTTTATTTCCACAGTTACATTCTTAGGATTAATAAAATTATTTTTGAAATGGATCTTGGAGGTAGAGAACAACAAGGTTAATAATACCTCCCCGTTTCACACACACACACAAAGCATGTGCACAACACAACACCAGCCATACTGACATTTTAAAATGACATTAAACACACACACACTTAACTTAAGATAAACTGACCAATTTTTTTTTCTTTCTTAAATTAACACTAACTGGCATTAACTGGGCTTTCGTTTCTTCACAGTTACCATTCCATTAACAAAATTTAAATTTCTATTTACTAAAAGTGACTTTCAAAGTTATTAGATCACCTCATAATTCCAGGCACAAACTTTAGCAAGCACATTTTGTTTTCAGTTAAAGTACATTAAACAAAACATTCCTGAACATCAAATCTTAACAGATGAATGGAAATAACTCTTCTCTTTAACCAAAAATCTCTCAGAAAAATATATTTCTACTTCAGCTGTCTAAGCTGGTTAAGTAGAAAGAGACAGAAGACCATTTTGTTTTGAATTTCTAATCCCACTTAAAAAAAACCCCTTTCTTCATATTTCAAGATTTTTCATTTATAATAATATTTCCAGAACACTGAATTTATTCTATTACTGCACTGCTTCTCAGAGCAATGCAAAATAAGGGCTAGTCTCCATCCTACCCCCACTCCCTATTCCTCATGGATTAGGTTCTGAGAGAAAACTGCAAATAGATAAATCCTCAAGCATTTGCTACTTGACATAAATGCTTTCGATAACTAAACTGTCTGCTTTGTGTCCAAAGCTCCTCCTCACTCAACTATCTTTCAATTCATTGGATTCCAAAGCCTTGCTGAGGTTCTAATGATATTTAACACCTCTCCTCAACACCCTCTAATGTTATTTTCAACGTGGTACACAAGCATCAAGAACCAATAAACACTTTCCCTTTCAAGTGCTCTATAGTAGCTGGCATTCAAAATCCCAACTTCATATTCTATAGTCAAGATTTCCTATGCTGCATCTGATCCTCTTGCCATATTGCAAACAAAACTCTCACCATTTACACAAAGTCATCACTGACCTTGACTCTCGATGTTAAGTCTCACGCTCTACCAACTAAGCTAGCCAGGCACTGCCCACTTGGATTTTAAACAGTGGTGTGTTGGTAAATGTTTAACAACCAGCAACCTGGGAAAGGATATATGCATGAATACATTTCCATATATTTATTATAAATTTTACTGATGCAAGAGGCGTGTACCAAGCAAGTTACATATAATTACAATGTATATAATACTCTTTACTGTAATGTCCAACCAAATAGCCAGTTGATTTCACAGGATGCTTCTGTTATAATGTGTGGAACTCCTTTAACTACAGTTGATCCATGATTGCATTTAAAGAACAGTATAAGTCGTATGTGAAACTCGACTGCTATTTTCAAACTAGTGAAGTGAAAGGAGACAAATAAAGACATGTCAGAACTTCATTTGTCAATCAGATAATGTCTTAGTCAAATTAGGCAATACTTTTAGAATACAAAAAGAATATTTCCTCAACTTCGTATGTTATCCATAAGTAAATGAATCCAGACACAACATCCTTTTCAATTTAATCTGTATTAATAACATTTTCTGCTTCATTTTTCAAAAGCTCTAGATAATCAACAGAACAAGTGACAAAATCTGTATTTGTACTGTTCACCCAATTTTTGTGGTGTAAATACTCCAATCATAGCTGATATCAAGCTACAGAAGTGGTGTTACTAAGTGCAGGGTTGGGAAGAGAAGCTCAAGAGTACATTATCATCAGCCCACTTGCTATAATAATAACCACACAATAACCTCAAGAACACAGACAGTAGGCAAATTATTCAGAGGTGATGTGTTTTGAATATTTATTATAATTAAGTAAATTACATTAAAACCAAAAACTAAGTTGCTATAACAATTTCTTTAAAGGCTATGTCTACAACCAGTTGGCAAAACTCCTAAACGTTTAATACGGGTTCTTGTGAGTTGTGTGATCCTTCTTTTACGAAAGCAAGCCTCTTGCCTCTGCCATTGGGTAAGTGGGACTTGGGCTCTCCCTCCTGGTTGCCAAGGGGGGCATAAGGCTAAAAACTCCACAAGTCCATTCGCAATTAGCCTGTCCTCCTCGATAGCTATAAATCTGTAGAATCACAGGCAAACAGAATGTTTCCCCAGTCAAAGCTAACCCTGGCACTCGTATCCCATGCTTTTGACCAAATAAGTTGAGGGAAAAAAGAAAAAACAAAAGAAATATTCCTGATGCTGTTATTTTGTTTTCTAATATAGGTATGTCCCATGGCTCTCTTTGCTCCTACCCACAAAACGCAATGAAAATATGGGAACAGAGCAAAGTTTACACAAGGAGGGCACACAACTGCAGAGCACTAATAGAGTCTTCTCAGGGTGACATCGAATGACTCTTTGCTCTCCTCTCTCACTCCGTTTTTTTCTTCACCATCCCCTTCCTCTCTGGCTGTTCTCCCATTTCCTTCTAGGAGTAGCTGGGGTCAGCTGATTAGCAGAAGAGACTCAACCACTGTATCTCTGCCCATCTTTCACCCTTTTAGAAGTTAGTGTCCAAACAGTCACAAAATGGCACTGAAGATGAAGATATGCGGTAAGGAGACCACAGTGGGCACAAAAATGAAGAAAATACTGCCGTGAAAAATTTTACTCCGTTATGCTAAAACAAGAGTGAAGACTAACCAGAGCTTTAATCAAAGCAAACAGGTGAACGTCCACTGATCACCCACCACATGCCTGACCCTGAGTACAGGGAAGGGAAATGCAGCAATAAATGGGCCATGACCCCTGACCACTTGTCCAGGTACAAAGCATCAAAGAGCAACTCCCTGGAAGACCCACTGTCAGTCTCAGCAAGAAATCTTTCAGAAGTATAATGACAGCAGATGATACTTTAGGCATACACTATTTACAAGAACAGAAACTGTATTTCAGGCATCCTAAGGTTCAGTGTAATTTAGAAGGGAGGCCTGCACAGTAAGTAGGAAGGCAGGAGGCAGGCAATGCAAAGTCACCCGCAGGATGTAAAACAATTCTGGTCAGACCGTGCAGCCCGATGGCATCCATGCCCGGGAAAGTGTCAGCATTCGTGTGAGTGTCACAGAGCGAAACGAAGGCACAGAGCTGCTCGATCGTGATCACCAACCTGTTACCAATCCGCAGGTGTGGTCTCTGATCGTCTTCCACAGGCCTCCCTCATGAAACCAGGATCAGTAAAACAAAGATATATAAATGTGTCTCAATCATTATTCACTTTAGTTTAACAAACACTTATTTCATTCCTACTAGGTACAGAGTATCTGTAAGGTTTTGTGAGATAAAAAAGCAAATGTGATGGGAACTCTGATGGGGACATGAAGATGACAGGTGCAGATACATATGTGGAACATGTATGTTCAGCATTTGAACACTGTAAACTCGGCAGGGAGCTCAAAATATCTGGGCTTTGGCTCTGCCAACTGCTGGGCCACAGGACACAGAACATTCTCCCTGGGTTTCCTTTATGAACTCTCAGAATTGGAAGTGTTCATAAAGAAACATCTCATTCAACTCTAGGTCAAAGATAACATCCCTACAAGGTCAGCAACAGGTGTCTTTATTATTCCCAGTGACCTAAGCCCTCCAAATAAGCTCATACATCCCTCTCACAGGACAGCTCAAATTGTTAGAAAGTGCTTCTGTACGTACTCTTGGATCTGCCTATTTCTTCTACCCACTGCTCTTACTTGTGTCCACTGGGAACTTCCAGAACAAGTCCAATCTCTCTTCTATGTGACAGTTCTTTAAATAATCGAGGACAGTTATTATATATCACTTCAGGCCAAATATCTATAGTTCTTGCAACCATTTCTATTAGGACCGAATCTGAGGCCCTTCAGCCATCTGGATAGCCATCTCTACATGCACCCTGAATTGAATGTTCTCCTAGCTTTGTTCAAACAGGTTTTCATCAGACTATGATTTCACAATCTGTATTCGTACTGTCAAGATGTATTTCTAGCTCTAGATATAGAGTTATGTCTTTTCAATATTTCAGTCTGTTAGATTTCAACTAATTTTTCAGCCTAAAACCTTTCAGGATCTTGCTCCTGTCAACCAGTACAACTGATCTCTCTCTGTATCGGGTTACCCACTTGTTTGATCCACAAGCCAACCCTGACCTCAGTCAAGTCATGAATGAAACTGTTGACAAAACTGAATCAAATGCATGGCCACGTGGCAGGCACACACACAACTTTCACGTCCAAATATTCAACCTGCTACAATCTTGCCTAACTATATAATCATTAACTTCAGACCTTACCAAGTCCTCTACAAAGACTTTGTGAAAGACTTTGTAAAATTACTTGCAGACGTCAAGTATACATCATCTAAGACATTCTTCTAAAGCAGGAGTCAGCAAATTATGGCCCACAGGCCGAATCAGCCCACTACTGGAATACAGGCATGTCCATCTATTTACATATTGTCTGTGGCTACTTTGTGCTCTGGTGGCAGGGCTAAGCAGTTCTAACAGAGACTGTATTGCCCCAAAGCCCTAAAATACTTACTTTCTGGCTTTTCACAGAAAAAAAATTTTGCCAATCTCTGATCTAAAGAAAACAATAGAGTCTGGTGTAACATTTTAAGTGAACCCAGACTGGTTCCCAGTGATGACAACACAGGTTAACTCTACATATCACTTTTCTTTAACTAATTCCTCAGAAAGCATTCATTAGTAATACCTTCTGCTATCTTCTTCTGAGTCAATTTTAAACTTATTAGTCAATGGTTTCTAAAATTCACTTTCTTCTCCCTTATGAAAAGAAAAATTCAACTATTTTCTTTATTTGTATATTAAGGAGACTCAATAGACACTGTCTTTGGCAATGGATTCTCTGGCAATTATTGGCATAATTATACCAATAGTCCATTTTTTTCATATAATACATATAGTTTGCATATTCATAGCATATTCCAAATATACTCTAGCTACAAGGCATGCTGGGGCACAGCAGGTCAGTGGAGAAATTAGAAAACGCCAAAAGGAAATATAATTTGGGCTAGAGAGGCCAACTCTGCAGTGGGATATCTCTGCCCAAGGATATTAAAATGCAAAATCTGAATCTCTAACGAGCTGAACTCAAAAGGATACTGGTTCATTCTTTAAAGGGTCCAATATTCTTGCAGGGGACATAAGTACAGGAAACAGTTGTCCTTGGGCTATTACCAATGGGAAAGCAATCCTCTGATGTCCAAGAGGAAGGGAATTATTCTGGATGAAGCCAGAAATTACTAAGGAGAAGCTTCAGGTAAAACACAAGTTCATTCCCTTTAGGAGAAAGGCTGGCAAAGATAAGGTATAAACATACCAAGACATTCAAAGAAGGAATCTAAACTTCCCAATGACCAGATGCAAGTGGGAATAATCTAGAGGAAAGGTCAGAGATGTATTTTAGAGTACACATTACGCTGAGCTCAACAAAGGTTAATTTTAGGTATCACCAAAAGAGTGAATTTCTAGTATCTGTGAGGGTTAGCCTTAACTTGGGGATTGGTTAAACCAGAATTTCCAGGACAGTGTTCACACTCTTATATTTATCGCCTCAAATTAATAACAGCTAGTTATGGTCTCTGGGCCAGCTGCCTCCAGCAGCAAGAAGTCTTATCTACTGACCTCAATGTACTGTACAAATACTATCATTTTCAACATGTGCCATGATGAGACAAGAGCTGAGAAGTGCTGGATTAAGTTAAGCCAGTAGATGACAGGACTCTGGTATTAGCAGCTGGAAGACTGGACTGGGCAGGGGATGATGGACTGGAGAAGGGACTTTGGAGTAAATGACTAGAGCAAGAGAGAAATAAACTGAAATGACATTAATTCTGCGCAGGGTTATCAAAGAGGAGGACAAAAGGATTCTCCACGTGAAATAACTGGTACAAAACACCAGAGGGAGGGTAAGACTGAGCAGTAATACATATATATACACATAGATATATATAAATACGACCGAGCACACACATACTATACGAAAGCGAAAGTGTCAGTCACTCAGTCATGTCCGACTCTCTGCCATCCCTTGGACTGTAGCCCACCAGGCTCCTCTGCCCATGGAATTCTCCAGGCAAGAAAACATGATTGGGAAGCCATTCCCTTCTCCAGGGGATCTTCCCAACCCAGGGGTCGAACCTGAGTCTCCTCTATTGCAGGTGGATTCTTTACCATCTGAGCCACCAGGGAATCCCATACACACACACACACACACACACACACACACACACACACACACACACGGTGAGCGTCAAATAAGGGCTCCATGACATTAGTGAAGAATATAATAAATACTAAGGCAATTACTTGGGATTCAGTCTCACCCAGATAAAAATATAACTCCTAAAAGGAAAGACACTGTATGTATAATGAAAAAAGAAAACCTCCAGGTATCAAAGACTTTCTAACCAGATGGGCAGAAATGTTACAACAGTTTTTGTAACCAATGCCAGTGACTTTTTTCCAGTAAAGCAAGAAACTGCAAAAGTCAGCTAAACTATAGTCATTTTACATATTTTGTAGGGACCCATGATATATTCAGTTGACAAACAATTCTGCCAAGTAGCTCTTCTACATGTTGATCATGTCAACAAAATTAATTTGACATTTACAGATATTTTGAGAATAAAAGGCAGTTGCTTAAATTATTCTGTGGAAGCAACATGAGACAGAATTATTCAGTTGACAAAATCTAATTAAGTGTAAATTATTTCAGGTCATATGAATTATAAAATCTTTCACAGATAAGTATTTTAATTCAAAGTGGCTCAATGTGCTATAGAATATTAATAGGCCCACAGTCTCTCGCAATACTTTTATATTTCTGTCTCCAATAATACTACCTATTCCCCCAAATACTACCAAATACCATGCTGCTTCTCAGTCTGCCTTCTTGGGCCTATAAAGAAGAAGGAGGAGAAAACTTTTATGCTAGAAACTTTTTACAAGCTATTTTAATTTTTACTAAGATATAATTCACACATTGTAATACTTCACTTCTTTTTGAAAAGTAACATTATCCTCCATTGACTGATAAAGAAATTGAGCCTCCCAATAATACATAAGTCATTCATGGCACAAAGCTGGATATAAATGCATATAAATGGCAAAGTCAATGAAATCATCAATATTTAAGGCCTGCCTGTCCTTATTGAGAACCTAGAAAACAAAGAGCTATGTAGTTAACTCTAGACATCTGATACAGGTATTTAGAGAAGAAACAGCAAAGAGCAGAACCCTCTCTGCAACCAAATATTATGCTTGAAAATAAAAAAGAACAATATGGAGGATGAAGGCCTGAATCAAACCTGGCTCCCAGGGAACAAAGAAGGTGAAAATCACCTTTGTCATAAAGTAGCAGGTCTTAAGACAATAGGTGTGCATGCCCTAAACATCAAGTTCACATATATTCATAGGCATATTCTATCACCGGAAACAATGTGGTCAGGCCCAAGCTGCCCTAAAAGGAGAGAATAACTCAGGCCTTACGCTAGGTCTGCTCAGAAATCAGTCTATACTGATTTTTATTCTAGAAAAATAATACTACCATGATCATCTATAACAAGAAAGGAGGGGCTGGCAGGGACCATGGAGAAAAGATAAAATAGAAAAGAAAGGGGGAAGAAAAGGGAAATTAAAAAGGGGGAGAAGAAAGCAAGCAAGAAAACCCATTTGTAACCGTAAAATCATGTCCTCGCTTTTGTCAGTGTTCTCTCCCAATTCTATAAGAGTTAAAGGCCACCAAGTAATAGGGCCTGCAGAGTTTTCCCTTGGGTCGCAGCCAAGGCCAGTAACCCTGCTATTAGAGACCTGCCAAGCTTTGTCAATGCAATCTGCTGAATGCCTTGAGTGACAAGCGATCAATATTCTCCACTCTCATGGGTCATCACAGGTGACACAGGCCTAAGTAATAAAACAGCCCTGGCTGCCTCCTCTAACTTAAATGCTTCCCCAGCCACAATATTTCTTTTTTGTCTAAATGCCTCTAGCTAAATTTCTCGTAGATCGAACCATCTGATGGGGATAGAGATTCTGAAGAATTGCAATGTGTCTGAATTGATGCTAGCCAGTGAAAGCTCAGTAGACTGGAGAAATAGGTTCAAATAAATCGAAAATGACTAGCTACAGAGTTGTAATCTGCCAGCATCAGACCCTGTAGCAACAAGCCAATATGAAAAAAAGCATGCTGTCAGCCAACCACCACCAAGTCACCTGCTGAAATGACAACCCATTTTCCCCCCACCACTGTGTCGATGATAGGCGCTTGCTCTGTAACATCTCTGGCAGGGCGGGGCAGGGGGGAGTGGGTGGCAGGGGAAAGAGGCAGGAGTTCCCTATATCGTAGGGAACACTCAGCATTGTATGCAGCCAATAACTATCACTGATCCCCAGGAATGAGAAAGAGCCCCCAAAGGTGAGTGTGGGGGAAGACATGAGGACATGCCGTCTTCTGGGATCACAGATCAGGTACTAGTATCTCCTTTTTCCCACTGGCAAGGCTGCATAGCAGGCTCCCTGCCTCCAGCCCTGCTGAGAAGCAGCCACAGACAAACTAGAGAGACAGTGATGTACTCATCTGTATGAAGACCCAAGCAGTGCTTCTAGTCAGGATTCCCAAATGGACTTACAAATCTTTCTTAGGCAGTAGTTTCAGAGCAAATGACAGAAAGCTGAAGTCAACTGACAATTTAACTAAGAGAGTTAATTTATCATAGACTATTATGTCAGAAGAGCATCCCTCGTGGCTCAGTGGTAAAGAATCTGCCAAAGCAAGAGATGAGGGTTTGATTCCTGGATCGGGAAGATCCCCTAGAGAAAGAAATGGCAACCCACTCCAGTATTCTTGCCTGGGAAATCCCATGGACAGAGGAGCCTGGCAGGCTCCAGTCTATGGGGGGTCACAAAAGAGTTGGATAGGACTTAGTGACTAACAACATTATGTCCGGGAAGAGACCATGAAAAGTTTTAAGAGTCCTTTCTATCTGCTTCAGAGGACTACGGTACTCTAAACAATCCATACTATTTAAAAAACATTTTTTTATTTCACATTCTCAACTGTTAAGGCATTTTTTAATGTATCTGGTGAATTCCTGTCCCATTTAAATACTTTCTGTTGACATGTAAACACATGTATGTATCCTTGGCACTTCTCCAGCAACACCAGGAGTGCCACCAGGCTGACTGTACAGGTGACCCACATGCTTCTCGGGCTCATTCTTTTTCCTTCAGGCAAACATGGCTACAGGAAAGCACAGAACATCAGGGAACATAAAATCTAATTAAAATTGCTGCCAAAACCCAAAGTTTCAAGGATCAGTTGCCCCTTTAGAAATAACAGGTTAGGGGTAGGTGTTTATCCTACATAGGGTAAAGGAATACAAGTGGAGAGGTTTATAATTTATATTCTTAGATACAATGACCTGCTGCTGCTGCTAAGTCACTTCAGTCGTGTCCAACTCTGTGTGACCCCATAGACGACAGCCCACCAGGCTCCCCGGTCCCTGAGATTCTCCAGGTACGAACACTGGAGTGGGTTGCCATTTCCTTCTCCAATGCATGAAAGTGAAAAGTGAAAGTGAAGTCGCTCAGTCATGTCCCGACTCTTTGTGACTCCATGGACTGCAGCCCACCAGGCTCCTCCGTCCATGGGATTTTCCAGGCAAGAGTACTGGAGTGGGTGGCCATTGCCTTCTCCTTACAATGACCTGCTCTCATTTAATTTCTAATTTTACTTGAATTATTCTTTCTTCTGCAGTTTCCTCCCTATAACAATTACAAAAATTATCTACATTCCAAAAGCTGTGCCAAATGCTTTCCTATTACAACAGGATGGTCCCCAGTGATGCTTGAGAAGCTGCTACTGAACAAGCATATTTAATATTTTATATCCTGACACTCATATAATTTGGAAAAAAGACAAAATAAGTAGTAAGTCTTCTAAGTTTAAGAAAGATGGCCATTGCTAGAAGGTGACAGAAGACACTCAAACAGAGAAAGTAGTGATTTTGATTCAAGGTTATTGTACCCCACTGATAACAATAATGAATTTATCACACAGGAAGTAACTAATCTATAATAAGCAATGTCACTCAATAGATCTCAAAAAAAAACAAAAACAAAAAAACAACAGCCTGAAAGGAAGAAGTCTAATGCAGGACACAATTACTGGATAGACATAATTTGCATGCATGCAACCTCAGTTGCCTCACTCATGTCTGACTCTTCGTAACCCTGTGGACTGTAGCCCACCAGGCTTCTCTGTCCATGGGATTCTCCAGGCAAGAATACTGGAGTGCGTTGCCATGCCCTCCTCCAGGGAATCTTCCCAACTCCAGGTCTCCTGCACTGCAGGATTGCAGGAGGGTTCTTTACTTACCGAGCTACCTGGGAAGCCCAACAACTTAAGCCTGGACAATTAGGATTAGTACCAAGGGAAGAATCTGACCTAACTGACCCTACACTACACAGCCAGATGTTAATGGCAGAATCATGGTCCTAGAGACCAAGTGACAATACAGGAGTGTATGAAAGCATCTGGAGAGTGTCTGGAACCTTACCTGGAGCCCCCGGGACTCAGTAACTCTCAGAGACAGTAATTCTAGAGTATGGATTCTCTGGCTCACATACACCATAAAGGGCAGAGGCTCGGCCCCATCCAAATAGAGTCAGAGAGTTGTGCTCTGTGTCTGACTCGCTAAACCCCTTTACTGAGGTGAACTTCCACCTCCCCGACCTCCACTGAGGTCAGGATGCTTGCCAAGAGCTTCCTAATCACTTAGGGCCCTTGGCAGTTCTTGGGATCAGCTGGCCACATACTTCAAAGGGCAAAGGGACTTCGCCTAGTGCCCTAATGCTTTAGAAAAATACATGCAAGCATTAAGATGCAAGCAACAGTGAAAATGTCTTAGTGGTAAAAAGAAATCGCTAGTCCAGGATGACTACCTCAATCCTTCTGGATTACCAGTACTTATTGAAAGGCCTCAGACTGAGGAACCATACTTCCACAAAAGTGCAGATGCCCAAGGCAAAACAAGCAATCACTTGGATTTCATTCTGACATGTTTGAGCATTTCTCTGCGGTTTGTTAAGAACTCCTGCTTTGGTAAAGGGCATGTCAGCCAAAGAACTGATAGAAAGCTGAAGTGATTATATTAATCACCTGGTTGGTATGACTGCCTTTCTCTGGTTAAGCCATATTCTTTATAAAACGAACACTGTTCACTCCCTCTAAAGACACAGAACAGTATCCGGAGAAGTTGTCACTATGGCTGTAATATGTTAGAAGGAATACAGAGCAGCTAATGCAGCATTCCTGGAAACAAAATCATGTATGATTATAAAAAGTAACACATATATTTTGTAGAAAATAAATTCACTTATGTTCTCTCAGTCTGAAGAGAGTCACTATACACATTGGGATACATTTTCTTGTTTTTTACTCTTGTTCTTACACTCTCTTTTTCTATACACAATGCAAATAATATTGTATTTGTGTGTGCATGTATTTCTTAATAAATTTTTAATAAAATCAACATACTGTAAATGTTTATCTTGTACTGAGTATTCTTTGAAACTATCATTTAACCTCTGCATAAAATTCTAAAATAAAAAAATAACATTAACTATGCATTGAATGGCATAATATGGGGTATTTAGACTGCAAGAAGTTTTTCTTCACATCTGACTTGCTATTTCAAGACAACGTCCCAGACAAAGAATTAACAGATCAAAAGGTATTAACGTTCTGAAGAATCCTGAAACATACAAAGGATTGTATAAAAGTGATGTCCCATTTGTATTTTGCCCAGCACAGACTAGTCTTATTGTTACAGATTTTGTTAATTTCGTAAGTGGAAAAATGATACCTCTTTGTTACTGTTAATTGTTTTTCTTTAAACACTATGTATACATTCTTAGATACTTAATCTCATCTTCATTACAAACCAAACTTTACTGACTGGCAGTAAACTGAACTACTACAAACTTGCTCCTTGGAAGAAAACTATGACAAACCTAGACAGCGTATTAGAAATAAGAGACATCAATTTGCCGACAAAGGTCCATAGTCAAAGCTATGGTTTTTCCAGGAGTTATGTACAGATGTGAAACTTGGACCATGAAGAAGCCTGAGCACCAAAGAACTGATGGCTTTAGAACTGTGGTGTTGGAGAAGACTCTTGTGAGTCCCTTGGACTGCAAGGAGATCCAACCAGTCAATCCTAAAGGAAATCAGTCCTTAATATTCATTGGAAGGTCTGATGCTTAAGCTCCAAATAGTCACCTGTTGCAAATAGTGTACTCAGGAGGAGAAGGGGACGCCAGAGAATGAGATGGTTGGATGGCATCATTGACTCAATGGACGTGAGTCTGAACAAACTCCGGGAGATAGTGAAGGACAGGGAAGCTTGACGTGCTGCAGTCCATGGGGTCACAAAGAGTAGGACACAACTCTGTGACTGAACAACAACAACAAAACTGAACTAACATGACTGAGCGAAGTTAAACGCCACAAGCTTCGTACAATTATTGTTTTCACAACAATTCCCTTTTATTTAAAAAGAAGCAGGTAGGAATGCATTGTAAGTTAATCAAAGTATACTTTCAATCTCTTTTTCCCCAGTAAGACGTTTTTCTTGAAGAAATAAGAAATGACTATCATTAAATGCTTAAATGGGAAAGACGTATGTCAAATTTGACGCCATCATATAAAGTAAGGAGCCTCCTGATTTTGCACTGACATGGATACTGCCGTGCCCTAGAGTGCTGTACAGTTTTGTAAATAGCTCTCAAGGAAATAAAAAGTGATTTTCATAAAGTTTAAGAATAAATAATGAACTTTAAGATTCTTAAAATTATTCCCTGGGTTAAGATCTGAAAGTTAAGATTTTTAAATGAAACTTCAGAAATAGGTGGTAAAGGTGACTGCTACACACAGATCAAAGACATCCGGTTTTTGTTTCCTTCATCAAAGAAAACCTCAAACCTGTTTTCCCAGGAGAAAAAATGAAAATCAAAACGCCTTTTGCTGGCTAGGAAGAAGGGCTATTTATGTCTAAAATAAAACAGCATACGCTTTAAAGTGACCTCTTTCAAAACATAATAAGTGAAATTTTTGTAATTTGTGATCAACCAATATTGAGAAACTAGTCAAAAGTAACTTTAATTGTCTGGGTATGTGCTTCTGAAGTGAAAATCTGTAAGACATCTTACATGTGATTCTGAACCATGATTTTACAAAAATGCTTTCAAATTATGGCAAAATTACCTATACTGACTTATTTCTTATTATTACAGCACCAACTATTTCTGTAGAATGCATAGATCTGTCAGCAACATCACTGAAGCATTCATCTGAGCTGAAAAAATTTAATTCCTTCTTAGTCAAAATATAATTCAGAGAAGAATCTGGATGGAAAAGTTTTCAGCCAAGACAACACTTTTTCCCTTGGGTTTTGGTAGACAAAAGGTTAAGTTAGCCTTTTCCTTCATGTTAATGTAATACACTGGTTTGGCAGTTTAACTTCCTTTTTATTATAGAGGGAGGGAGGCAAAAAAATTAAATTTGAAATGTAATACCATCATCAAAATGTGTCTGGGCAACAGTTGGGGCTGATAGGAATGGCTGATAAAAGTGTAGGACACAGTAAGCTTCCAAAAGTGGCTGATTTGTTCATTAGCCATCCATCTTAGGGGTTCTTTACATGCAAATATAAAGAAATGGCCAGACACACATTTTGAATCTCTGTTCTCTTTCTCAATCATTCATCTGTTCAATCATTTGCTTATTCACTCATCCAGTTACTCAGTAAGTGGTTCCCTGGTGGTTCATTTGGTAAAGCATCTGCCTGCCATGCAGGAGACCTGGGTTTGATCCCTGGGTTGGCAAGAGCCCCTGGAGGAGGGCATGGCAACCCATGCCAGTAGAATTGCCTGGAGAATCCCCATAGACAGAGGAGTCTATGGGGTCTATAAGAGACCCCAACAGTCCATGGGGTCACAAAGAGTTGGACACAACTGAGTGACTAAGCACACATTATTACTTTGGGCTATAAATATGAATAGAACAAGCTATAAATCTTAGAGGAGAAAGAAATGTAACCCACTGACAAAATAATCTTTGCTTCCCAGGTGGCACAGTGGTAAAGAATCCCCCTTCCAATGCAGGAGACACAAGAGACGCAGGTTCAATCCTTGGGTGGGAAGATCCCCTGCAAAAGGAAATGGCAACCCACTCCAGTACTCTTGCCTGGAAAATCCCATGGACAGAGGAGCCTGGTAAGCTGCAGTCCATGGGGTCGCTGAGGGTCGGACATAACTGAGCGACTTCACTTTCACTTTTCACTTTTATGTATTGGAGAAGGAAATGGCAACCCACTCCAGGGTTCTTGCCTAGAGAATCCCAGGGACGAGGGAGCCTGGTGGGCTGCCCTCTATGGGGTCACAGAGTCGGACACGACTGAAGTGACTTAGCAGCAGCAGCCAGTATTCTTGCCTGGGAAATTCCATGGACAGAGGAGCCTGGCGAGCTACAGGCAATGGGGTTGAAAACAGTCGGACATGACAAAACACAGCACAGACAAAACAGTCTCTTGGACCTGGGGAGACAGGAACATAAGACAGCAGAATGGGGCAACTCACCACACTACTAATGAAAGCTTACATGGTTCAGGAAGTCTAAGCTGGCCAAACGTTAGAATTCCAATCTCCACAGCAAAACTTCAAAAGAGGACATCCTCCAATGCGAAAAGACCCTTGAACAATTTTCACCAGACATTTTGGAAATGTGTCTATCCAGGTCTACCAAATACCACATTTGTCCTTAGGTCTATATGACCAAATTACTCCAAATCACATTTCTGGGTAAAAAACAATAACCAATGCACCAAGCAGTCTCCCCTTGGAAGGCATGTGAATAACGAACACCGAGGCCTTGGCCCCCAGGAATGATCAACTCTATAGCAAATGGACAATAGTATTGGTAGTGGTGTGTAGAAAAGATAAACCACTGTCTTTTGTTCCATGGTCTAAAAGTAGCCATTGTGTACTATCTGCTTGCTGGATTTGTGTTGCTTCTCTTGCTGTGTTAAAGGAGCTATTTCTGGAGCTGACCTCTGTATAAAAGCTGGGGTGAGCTGAGCTTTTCTGCCTATTAGAGTGAGCAGCAGAGCAAAGGGTAAACCTCTCTGAGTAGATGGGTCAGAGTACACAGACACTGATTCAGGTTTAGCTGACAGCACCAGGCAAGGCATTTCTAATCTCCCCAGTTAGCACTAAATCAGCATGGTGTACACGAGCCCTTGACAGAGGACAGACAAATGGGACTCACTAAAAGGATAAAGAGCGGCCTGGTGAAGCACAGACACTGAATGCGATCCAAAGTTTTCATTCCTTAAGCTAAAGACGCTTTGCCGAACCCACATCCATTCAGGACAAGTCTTGGCTCTTGGCTCTTCTGTAGTAAAATGACGCCTTCTAGTCTGATCCTGAGAAAACAGACGATGCCCATTCCAAGAATTTAGAACTCAGTAATTAAAAGGCATACTCCTGCCTCCCCCTCTATTTTCTGTTGCCTGGAGAAGAGAAAAGTCAAAGCAAAAATTAGAAGGCTGCCATCCGAACCATTGTCGTTACCCAGGGCAGGGTAATTCACGGTTTGATTTTCTTCAGGCCTCTTGACAATCAATCATGCCAAGCCACAGAGCAGAAGAAATGTAACCAAGCAGGAACGTGAGCTCTTTTCTGGGCTAATTTTTTATTTCAAGTTTACAAACGTATCCAAAGAAGGGAAGGGAGAGAAGAAAAACAAAAAATCTGACAAAATGACTCTTAAAAGGAACACAGCCTCTAGTGTGCTGTTAAACAGCTGAGATTTTTCTAACATAATGTTTGCATTGTCTGTACAGAGCACATTTCATTTGTACTGTACTAAACACTACAAAGTGTTACTGAAGAGACACTATGACTCCTGATTTACCAGTGAGGAAACTGAGGCTAGAGACCCTAAGTCACTTTGCCCATGATCACACAGCCAGAAAGTGAGAAAGCCAGGATCTGAACCTTGATCAGAGTTAAGACTCCAGAACCTAGCTATTAATCACTCTGCTATTCCAACATAACATCCTGTTAAGTGTGTAAACAGAATTTTTATACATAAAATCTCAAATTGAGCAAAGTTAATGCTATTTTAAAGACCCCTATGGTGAACCATTTTGGAAGGGGAAAAAAATCAGCAACAATGAAAATAACCACCTTTTGGTTTATTTATCTTGTAAATTCAAGTTGTGACCATATCTGCTGAAAACAAGACTGATCAGCCAACACCAAATGTAGTAAGCCTGCCAGTGTCCATCAAGCTGCAGTGGTGATGGTGGGAGAGGGAGAAGTGGGCAGGCCCCAAAACAATGTGTACTGGAATAAATATATTTTAATTCTAGATAATAACTGAATTTGCAGAAGGTATTCAGAAAAAAAAAAGGTAAGAAAATTTCCAATGAAAAGAAAAAGCATTTTCTCTCTTTAAAAGGAAAGATTGTAAAAGAAATTAGGAAATAAGTAACTTGAATTCCACCCACTAGCTGGCCCCAAGTTCATAAAATAAATAGCTCATCCATTAGGAAGTTTCTTTTGCCAAACCATGATTTTAAAGTATTAAATATTCCATGTCTATATAATACTTAGCAGAATATTACCTTAAGTATCTTTTATCATATTTTATTTATGTCATAGTAATATATTTTCAAATTGCTTCTATTACAAAAACTACCCACAGTCAGGGGATCATGCCTTTTTTTTTTTGGAAATATAATTACCTATTTGCTTTATTTATAGGGTGACACTGCCCCATTCTTGCTCCCTGTCTTAAAATTTAAATAGGAAGTTATACTTAATATTTTAATGCAAATCTATCATCTCTTACCCACCTCTCAGGAAAGCACTGATCTGTTTAAAAGAAAATGCTAGAATCAGGAATGAGGTCATTTTGCTCTTGGTGTTGAGTAACTATTGTTTCGTAAGCACCTTTCACATGTCAAGGACTCTGCCAGGTTCTTAATACCTAAGATTTCATTTTAATACCACACCACTACCAAGCATCATTGTCTCCATTTTACACATAAGCAAGACTCTAGTATCTCTAACACCAACCTCCTCCCAACATTGAACCAGACTGGAACTTCAACAGGTCATCGAGACTGACCATCTGATCTGCCTGTAACTGTCAGGTCCAGAACACAGAGATCCATCTGGTTCACTTTACAGATGATGAAAGTGACACATCAAGATGTGAAAGGACAGGCCTAGAGTCAAAAGATTTGTTCACAGAAGTCAGAGAGATATTAATCCCAGGTTCCTATCACTCATGCTCTGCTCTCTTCACTATTCTACAGAGCCTCCCCCTGGACTCAGGAAGAGGGAAAACCTGCCTAAGTTAGTGAGCAAAAAGGAGGGGAGGGCGTTGTGGTTTGAGACCCACTGCCTTCTGAGAGATAATCCATACACCCTGATGGCCTGGCAAGGTTCACAGATGTCACAGTTGACAGTAAGAGAGGTCTGCAATGAAGCTTTACCATCCTACTCTTTAAACTATTCTCTTTCTTTTTCTCATCTATAAAACAAGACATTGTAATACTACACTTGCTAGGGTTGAGATTATATGAGCTGTGTTTGTAAAATACACATTGCAGAGTGGTCAACAAACAGTAACTATTAGGACAACGTGTCCCCTCTCTTTTGCAGCAAAAGCCTTCATTTTCCACTCTCTAAACCCCCAATGCCTTTATGTCATATTTCTCATTTATAAAAGACTTCTGGGCCCCACCTACTGAGTTTCTGGGGTGGAAAGTCTGAGAAACTGCATTTCTAACACATTCTCAAATGAGGCTGATGCTGCCATCCTTTTGCTTTAATAGTTTACTCCTCTATTTTCAAAATCTCTCCATTTCAAGAAGCATAGCTTCCTGCCCACTTAATATGCTTCCTATCTAGCAGTTCTTTGACTAACTTAAATTTAAGGTTGTTTGCTCAAGCAAAAGAAATAAGGTACAGCATAGGGAGCTTGTACAAAAAAATTTTTGTGGTATACAACCTCTAGTTCAATATGATTACAACCTGTGACCCCAAATGTCAAAACATACGGCTTTATGTTCTGTGGAATTTTACTCTTATGTGAAAATGATCTTGAACATTAGAATACAAGATGCTGCACTGGAAGGCCTCTCTTGCCCATTTTAGTAAGATCTCGCTAACCTGTACCAACAATAGGGAAGGTTAGTCTGAACTGGTGAACAATTATGATGAAAAGTACTGGTTAATAAGTGTCATTTTATTACTTTTAAGTCAATCATCTTGACCTAAGCAAGGTCAAACGAAGACTTAATCTAGCTGCTTCAGGAAGAGGGCAATACTATTCTTCAGTCCCCCCACCTCAAAAATCAGCCATGACTTCCACAGCCTCACTAAGGAAATCCACCCTCTTTAGCTCAAGAATAGAGGCACCAAAAGTAAATCCTCCACAATGCCCCTGCACTTACCCTGCACCCCAGGCAGAAAGGGAAACACATATTGCTACCATCACAACAGAATGGACCTGCTCTAATCAGTGTCCAAACCAATCCATCCCTCATGGTTCTACTTAGATGCCAGCTCTCTCATACAGTATTCCCACACTCCCAATTCCCAAATTACTCTTGCAATAGCTCTACTACATTGAGGAATCTGAAATTAACAAGAGTAACACATGTAAATATTAAGATCTCCACAAAGAAACCTGTACATGGGTATTTATAGTAGCTTTATTCACAATGGGCTTCCCTTGTGGCTCGGATGGTAAACAATCTGCCTGCAATGCAGGAGACCTGGGTTCAGTCCCTGGGTCCGAAAGATCCTCTGCAGAAGGGAATGGCAACACACTCGAGTATTCCTGCCTGGAGAATTTCATGGACACAGGAGCCTGGCAGGCTGTAGTCCACGGGACTGCAAAGAGTCGGACACGACTGAGCAACTAACACACTTCTTTCTCATTCATAATTACCAGAACTTGGAAGCAATAAAATAGGTCAAGGTGAATGGATAAATATAAATGTGGTGAATGTGAAAGTCACTCAGTTGGCTCCAACTCTTTGCAACCCTATGGACTATATAGTCCATGGAATGTTTCAGGCCAGAATACTCGAGTGGATAGTCGTTCCCTTCTCCAAGGGATCTCCCGAACATAGGGACTGAACCCAGGTCTCCTGCATTGCAGATGGATTCTCTACCAGCTAAGCCACCAGGGAAACCCAAGTATACTGGAGGGGGTATAGCCTATCCCTTCTCCAGGGGATCTTCCTGACCAAGAAACCGAATCGGAGTCTCCTGCATTACAGGCAGATTTTTTGCCAGCTGAGCTACCAGGAAAGTTCTGTGGCACAACCAATGAAATATTATTCAGCGCTAATAAGAAATGAGATATCAGAACATGCAAATACATGGCTGAAACTTAAATGCATATTATTAAGTGAAAGAAGCCAATCTAAAAAGACTATATACATACAATGCCAACTTCATGACATTCTGCAAAAGGCTAAACTATGGACACGGTGAAAGGGTCAGGAGTTGACAGGGACTGAGAAAAGGATGGGGGCATGAATAGGGAGAGCACAGAGGACTTTTTTGGGCATGAAACTATTCTGTGTGATGCTACATTGTGAGATTCATGTCATCAAATAGCATTCAAAAGCCATGGAACGTACAGTACCTAGAGTGGATGCTAAGGTAAGCTATGGTCTCTGAGTGATGATAAAATGTCAGTATAGGTTCGAAGATTGTAACAAATGCACAGGCTGGTGGGGGGTTTGATAGTCCCAGAAGCTGTGCATATGTGGAGGCAAAGGGTATGTGAAAACTCTTTGTACTGTTAGATTAATTTTCATGTGAATCTAAAACTGCTCTAAAAATCAAAGTCTATTAAAAATTACATATACACAATCTTTTATATGAAAAGTGCTACCTACCTATCGATCTATCTAGATTACTTCTCTGATTTCATCCAGACCAGTCTCAAACACTATCATTATCACAAGGGTAACTAGATTATGCATGATTCAGTTATAAGGGAAGATATGAAAATAAGTAGTAAAAGTAGGTAGCAAAATTTTGGATTCCAGTTAGGTTTTAACTTTTTATTTTATATTGGAGTGGGAAAGATTGAAGGCAGAAGGAGAAGGGGATGACAGAGGATGAGATGTTCGGATGGCATCACCGACTCAACAGACATGAATCTGGGCAAACTCCGGGAGACAGTGAAGAACAGGAAGGCCTGGTGTGCTGTCCATGAGGTTGCCAAGAGTCGGACATGACTGAGCAATTGAACAACCACCACCACAGCTGATTACCAATGTGATGTTAGTTTCAGGTGTATAACAAAGTGATTCAGTTATGCATATACATGTCTATTCTTCAGTTTTCAGAGAGAAAACCAGCATGAAGCATGTTTCTTCCTAAAGGAAAAAAATTGCAAACATATCTTTCTCTTCTGTTTCAAATGTCTTTATAGGATTGTAAGAATTTTTAAAGCCTCTTTCCCATCATCACAGAAACTGATTGCAAGTGAAGTTTGAATACTACTACTATTTGGGGGGCAGGAGAGGGACTACATGGAAACCCACTTTCCTTTTAATACTTTCCAGGAATATTTACCTCAGAATCAAGTTTCTGGGTTCTTCTTTTTTTTTTTAATGAAACCTCAAAGCTACTCTACCGATAGAACAAGTCATGAATGGTTTTCTAAGACTCCAAACATGGCAGAGTTTAGAGGACAAAGCCAGACGCCCCTGCACAGAGCTGGTTCCATCAGACACTAAGTGAATGTCCAGCTTGGCCTCATTACTGGGTTTGTAGAATGAATCTCTCAAATCACAAGGTCTAAAAAAAAAATTTGACACAGTACTGAATGGCTTAAATTAGTTTTATTAATGTCTGAATTTCAGCAAAATCTTTCATCTGGGAATTATTCCAAAATAGAGGGGGTTCTGTCACTAATAGAAGCCATTCCAATGGAACATGTGTTTCCTTAGCTCTATTCCCATGACTAAATGTCTTTTCAATGTCCTTTTATTTATTATGATTTATTAAGACACAGTCGTATCACTCCCTTAACATCAGAACTCCTGAAGTTTTGTTAACTCTTTGGACGGTTGAAGAACTTAGAGGGGAAAGGTTTCCAACAACAATAACACAATGGTGATATTTTGAGCATGTAGCATATACCAAGCACTGGATAAGCTCTTTACATACACTGTGTCTCCCAAGGACACTTTCGGTCTCATGCTAGAAGACACATTTCATAATGTGGTACAAGAGAACCAAGGGTGTGGGGACCCTGGAGAATTTCTGAGAGAGAAGCAGAAAATAGAGCCTAACGCTTGGAGGTGGGTTTTGTGCCTCAGCTTCCTGTCTTTAAAGTGAAAATGAAAATACTTATCCCTCCTGAGATACTTTTTGAGGAAACATGAGATAATGTAGGCAAGTACCTGAAATCATAACCATCCCACAGTTGGACTCGACCTCTGGTATTTTTAAAACACCTGACAGAATCTAAAACTTCTAGATACCTTACGGGTCCCCAGTCTGTTTTTTTTTCCCCCCTCAATGTGGACCATTTTTAAAGTCTGTATGGAATTTGTTACAATATTGCTTCTTTTTTATGTTTTGTTTTTCCTTTTTCTTTTTTTGACACAAGACATGTAGGATCTTGGCTTCCCAACCAGGGACTGAACTCACAGGCAACCTCTGCACTGAAAGGCAGCTTCTTAACCCCTGACTGCCCAGAAGTACCCCCCTAATCGTGCCTTTAAAAACACTCCTTCACATGTTCAGAGCCCTAATGCAGACAGCAGAAACCCTCTGCCTAGCTTTATTAATAGCTAGCTGGCCTTGTCCCCTGCCCACACACTAATCTACACCTCACATTAATAGTTTTCTAAGTACACACATCCAGTGGCTATTCATTGAGCACCGACCCCCTCTCAGCTGTGGCCTTGCACTACTGAGGAGACGGCACAGGAGAAGGGAGAGGATATCCTTACATTCCAGCGCAGAAGAGACACCGAGAGAGACAGAAACAAGTGCTGGAGAAGCGCTAGGAAGGCAGTGAACAGGGTGACAGTGATGCAGGAGACCACAGAGAGAAACCCTCAGAGCGACATTTAAACCAAAGGATAAGGACCAAAACTTATCGAGGCTGCCAAAGAACCATTTCGGGCTATAAGAACAGCACTTGCAAAGACTCTAAGATGGAAGGGACTTGGCACATCTTACTACCAAAGTCTGTCAATACCCACCTTAAAAACCAGTAGCATGAAAACCTATTTAACCTTCATAGGCAAAATGCTGCTTGTACGTCTAGTGCAGTTGGATGACTGACCTCAGGTTCCGTCTGGGAACTGGAAAAGCTGCAGGTCTCCTGCACCCTGGCATGACGTCAAGCATTCTCGGGGTAACAAGAGTATATGGCGTAGCAGACAGGACTCTTACACAAACGGACAGTCATTGTCACTGAAGTTATCTGAGGCTTCAAATAAAACCCAGAATTAAACCAGCATGATTCTAATAGGCAAAACATCTGAAACTTACAAGTGGGTCTGTCTACAGGATCCTGGTGGTACTGTCACATGATTTAAAATGGAAGGAAAGAAAGAGGCAGAGAAAAGTGCCTAAAGCTGAAAAGACGTAAGTGGCATTGCCGTCTGAAAGAAAGGAAATAAACTGTATTAGAAAAGAAAGAGAGAGAAGGGGTAAGAAGGAGGAAAGGGGAAGGAAGAGGGGGAGATGGGGAAAGGAATGGAGCGGGGAGGGGTAGAGAATCAAATCAGTAAGATTAGAACTAAAGAAGGTTCAGGCTAGAAGAAAACCTGAAGAGGCTCTTTACTCCTCCTACGTACAGGCAAGAACCCAGAAACCTGCAGTCTTCAGTGATTCGATTACAATTAGTCCAGTCTAGGCTTGTGTTTTTAATATGACTGATTTTGACACACTTGTGCAAGACTCTAGAATGATGTGTCAAAGGAAACTTTTTGTGTATTGAGAAAAAGAAGCAGGGGTCTTGGGAATCAGCATAAATTCAATGAAGATACCTTGTGGAAGCATTTTATTTACCTGTTGCTTTGTTTTCAGAAAGTAACCAGTGCATCAGGATCTAGTGATGAACCCTGTGTACCTGGCAAATGCCCGGTGTTGGAAGCGAGGAGAACAAGGCAGGCAAGTCTAACAGGGTAAACGTCCTAACAAACTACACAGATGAATCCGGTTATTGTCAGCCTAACAGCAGCGCAGAAAGGGGACAGAGGTCCTGGGAGAAGAGAAGTGAGGAGGAAGGAGAGGCAGGGAGCAACAGCAGAGGATGGAATGGGAGAGTGAACATGGAAGATACCAAGTAAAGAGGATGGGAAAGTTTGGGGAAAAGTTTCTTTTTTAAAATTAATTAATTTGGCTGCACCGGGTCTTAGCTGCTGCATGGAGAATCTTTGTTGTGGCATGTAGGATCTTTGCTCCCTGACCAGGAATTGAACTAGGCCCCCTGTTTTGGAAGCACAAAAAGCCTTAGCCACTGGACCACCAAGGAAGTCCCTAAACAAACCTTTTAAATAACAACTTAAAAAAATGGGAGAGGGACAACATGTGAAGCTCCTGTGCTTCCCAAATTGTAGAAAACCAGCCACATGTGACCATGGTAATTTAAGTTCATGGAAAGAAAATAAAACTCACAAATTCAGTTCTCTAGTCACATAGGCCACCTATGGAGTATCACAGACACGGGACACTTACACCACTGCATAAACTTCTAGTGGACATAGCTAAGTGGGTAAAGAAGACTAGCTAAGTGGGTAAAGAAGACTTTCCTTCTGGATTTCATAGTGCTATAAGTTTCCTGTGTTCCATGTAAAATTATTCCTGCTTTCTTTCACTGCAAGTTGGGAACACAAATTCAGTCCCATCACAAAGGCACACAAGATTCCTATTTTGCTAACTTTGATGCACCTGGGATTACTCAAAAGTACCCGAAGTGGTGGCCGCCAAAATGCTGGTCATTTGTGGCTACACAAAGAATACAATGAAATTGCTAATGCCAAAGAAGATGCAGCCTCTGTATTTGGATTTTAAAGCTTATTATTATTCACTTCTTATATGCAGACTACATCATGAGAAATGCTGGATTGGATGAAGCACAAGCTGGAAATCAAGATTGCCATGAGAAAATTAATAACCTCAGATACGCAGATGACACCACCCTTATGGCAGAAAGCGAAGAAGAACTAAAGAACCTCTTGATGAAAGTGAAAGAGGACAGTGAAAAAGTTGGCTTAAAACTCAACATTCAGGAAACTAAGATCATGGCATCTGGTCCCATCAATTCATGGCAAATAGATAGGGAAACAATGAAAACAGTGACAGACTTTATTTGGGGGCGGGGGGGCTCCAAAATCACTGCAGATGGTGACTGGAGCCATGAAATTAAAACACACTTGCTCCTTGGAAGAAAACCTATGACCAACCTAGATAGCATATTAGATAGCAGAGACATTACTTTGCCAACACAGGTCTGTATAGTCAAAGCTATGGTTTTGCCAGTAGTCATGTACGGATGTTAGAATCATACCATATAGGAGACTAAACGCTGAAGAATTGATTCTTTTGAACTGTGGTGTTAGAGAAGACTCTTGAGAGTCCTTGGACTGCAAAGAGATCCAACCAGTCCATCCTAAAGGAAATCAGTCCTGAATATTCACTGGAAGGACGGATGCTGAATCTGAAACTCCAATACTTCGGCCACCTAATGCAAAGAACTGACTCATTTGAAAAGACCCTGATGCTGGGAAAGATTGAAGGCGGGAGGAGAAGGGGATGACAGAGGATGAGATGGCTGGATGGCGTCACTGAGTCAATGGACATGAGTTTGAGTAAGCTCCAGGAGTTGGGGAAGGGAAGCCTGACGTACTGCAGTCCATGGGGTCACAAAGAGTCAGACATGACTGAGTGACTGATTTTTCACTTCAGTATCTGGCCTGGGGGAGGAGGGAGGATGGCTATATAGAAAAGCTTTTAATTTAGATAGAAAATGTTTTAAGTATTGCTAACAGAAGAGCCTGGTATGAGCCTCAGGCCACAAGTTAGATCTTTTGGAATAGAGGTCCCTTTAGAAAGGAAGGCCTTTCCCACCTCAACCAAGGGGCTGGAATGTGACCACTGAAACAAGGAATGTGACCGCTGAAACACAGTAAAGAGATGTGGACCTGCTAGGTAAGGAAGGTATCTTGGTGTTACTCACTGCTGTCTATAATCTCTCCTGTAACCACTCTGGGCAAACACAGACCTTACAGACTACCTCCGTCATATGCCCGCATGCAGTGAGCAACCTGTGAAACCATGCATGGTGACCCTGCACACACGTGACTCTGGGAAAGTCTCTATAGCCTCCGCTGTGTGTGCATGGTCACTCACTCAGTCGTGTCTGACTCTTTGCCACACCGTGGACTGTAGCACGCCAGGCTCCTCTGTCCACGGAATTTTCCAGGCAAGAATACTATGGAAGGTCGCTATTTTCTACTCCAGGGGACCTTCCCAACCCAGGGGTGAGCTAGTGTCTCCTGTGCTTCCCGCACTGGCAGGTGGCTCCTTTAGCACCGCTCCAACTGGGAAGCCCAAGCTTCAGTCACCACACCTCAAAACGAGTGCAATGCCACCTGCACCTCGGAGGGCGGGGAGGAGGGTTAAACAGGGTAAAAGAGACAAAGCGCCCAGCATGGAGCCTGGAGATTGAGGACCAATGACTTAGGAAATATTAACTGGCACTTCTATGTTTCCCCCTGGCCGGTTATGTCCATACCCCTGGGACTTCCTATTAAGAATGGATTAGACTAAACCATTGAAAGTAGTTAATGTGTTTCAGGATTAGGCAGTTCCTAGGAGCTCTGTAACAGAAGCTATCTGTTTACATAGCACTTGAGTGTTGACGCTTGCTTGCTATATGACCCACTGCATACTGTACTAATCATTTAACCTGCATCATCCCCATTCCACTGCTTTATAAATTGATCGCTTGTTGTAACCAAATATTGCAGTATACTACACTAGATGAGGACACTAGTTTTAAATTTCACTTCATAAATTCCATCTGGGAAAGCTTTTAAATCCACTCAATGACGGTAGTGGATAAACAGAAATCTTACCCACATAAACCCCAAACCCTAACCACTCCCATGACATTCAGTCATTTTCACTCTGGGAACAAATCTGAATTCGTTTTTTCTAAATTAAAAACTCATTTTAAAGAAAAGTATTAAACTACTCCATAAACAATAAACCACACTTAAATCTTGGTTGTAATTAATATCACCTGCCTACAGCTATTAGATTCCACAAGTGAATTTTTACGTTTATTGGAAAAACAGAATATTTATTCTGACCGTGGTATGCTTTCTGTGGCTTCAAGTTCTCTTGGTTTCCTTTCTAATACTTGGGGGAGGGGAGGGTCCTGTCCAGAAACCTGTAACAGATTTATTCAAGGGACAAGAGTGCTATCAAAGATCCCCATTTCACCACTGTGAGGTTGGTTTTGCCTTAGGACAATAACATCAAACAGTGGTACCTTTGCCTCCCTCTTATTTTCTTAGTGATTGATTAAAACTGTGAAAATTAGTTTGAAAAATCAGCAAATTACTTAGCAAGAGTTAAAGATCTATGGTAGGCATTTTACTCAAAGGCCTGGCTAGCTTTTCAAAATGAACTGTAACATATACCTTTGCTCAACTAAAGAACCTATCAGGGGTTGGAGAAGGAACTTGTTATTATTTTATGAGTAAGCACTTATATTATTATTCAAAGTAGGCAGCGAAGGTGAAAGTGAAAGTCGCTCAGTCAAGTCGCTCAGTCACAGTCCACAGTCCATGGAATTCTCCAGGCCAGAATACTGGAGTTGGGAGCCTTTCCCTTCTCCAGGGGATCTTCCCAACCCAGGGATGGAACCCAGGTCTCCCGCATTGTAGACGGTTTCTTTACCAGCTGAGCCACAAGGGAAGCCCAGGCAGTGAAGGTAAGAAGGATCTAAATTGGCACAGAGAAGACAGATGTATATACAAGCTATCCCAAACTCCAAATTCAGCCACTGAAATTTAATATCCATGGCCCTAAGACCTAGTATTTCATCCTAACACAAACTCAGGTTGAAACTAGGAGGCAGCCATATAGGGGCCTAAGGAGGCCACTAATGAGAGAGCTGGAAGTGGATGGTTTACTTTCACATGACTATGCACTTACACGCAGGATGGTCATGAAGCCCCGACCTTATAATCCAGGACCTGTTTCTTAGATTATGAAACTCATTTCTCATACTTAAAAATACTGATGATTATTCTTAAGAGTCTATTTTAAAGTTCTATAAAAACAGTTACATTTACAAAAAAATTGTCTATTTGGTAATTCTCTAACCCTAAGTTTGGCATTTCTGTAAGACAGCAAGGTAAATTATCTTCATAGAGCTTTTAAGTTTCATGCAACTTGTAACCTAAAAATACTATAAAAAGAAATCAAGCCATTGGTAATGTAAACCGGTGTGGCTTTTCCAAAAGGCGATTTGCTAGTACATGGTTAAAAAAAATAAACATCTATATTCACTTTCATAAAAAATATCGACCCCAAAAGATGAAAAAGACAAGACTAAAAGATGGCTCATCGAAGAGTGATTATTTCAGTGAAAAATCTGAAACAATTCAAAAGTCCAACTGTAGGGAACTGGTTAAATAAACTACATGATAGAATGTTAGTCTATATCTAGCCATTTAATAAATGACTACTTCACTGATATTTAAACAAGCACAAGAGAATAAGCTACAAAACCCATAAAGAACAGTATGTACAGATTGATTCTTTTTTTGTTGTTATTCTGGACTCAAGGGTGGAGTTACCAGTTGGGCTATGGGGACAGGAGGGGAAGAGACAGAGTTCAAGGGACAAGGATACAGAGTTTGTTAAAAGGAAAAAGAGGGCCAAAGCGCTGTGCACATAGGAAACAGAATGTATGATGTAATGCAGACACAGAACAACATGGGAAGCGACAGGGCCAATAAACTGCTGAAGATACAGGGTACGCATGTTGCATGGAGAGAAGAGCAGAACCCTTAGGAAGGAGACTTAAAAGAAGAGAGAAACTATAAAGAGCCTTGAAAGGCATACTTAGGTGTTTGGAAATCTTCTGCAAGCACAATGGAGCAGCAGAGGATTTTAGTATCGCCAGTGAGATAAGAATGATCTTATCTACCTTTAGATCATGACTCCCTAAGATATGTCTCTAGCCCAGTCTCTCCAGCAATCTTACAACCAGACCCTTACTGCCAACTGTGTATCGAATGGTTTATACCACATGGTTCATGAACTCTAATACTTTCCTCAAATTTAAGAAGTCCTACATCAAGCTTTTAAACAAATCTTTAAACCTACTCTATTCTAGAAAACCACACCAAAACCATCCATTTTTGCTCTCAAACCTCCACACTTAAAAAGTTGAAAAATTTGCCTTAAAAATTTTCAACTCTCTCATTCCTTCACTGAGCACCTATAGTCCTTAGTTCGAGCAGCTCACCATCTCTTGGTGAGTGCAATCTTTTAAATGATCTCTCTGCCACTCTACCATCCATACCACAGTGCTGTTCTTATGAGCAGCCTCACCAAATGACAAAAAACCACACTCCACTCCCTAGTTTCAAAGCCTCTGAGGGTTCCCTAGTGTCTGCCACTTAAACTGTAAAGTCAAACTGCCTCCTGACGAGGTTTTCCTCAGCTTCTTAATTTCCTAACAGTGTATAGAAGGGAGTTTCTTAATATACTAACACTTGGTTCAGATCTACATTAAAGCCACCTCATGAGGACAAAGCAGTACAGTGCACCTAAGTGAAAATATTCAAGTGAGTGTTTCTGCAACAGTGCCAGGCTGTATTAAAATGTGTATTCCTGGACTTCCCTGGTGGTCCAGAGGTTAAGAATCCGCCTGCCAATGCAGGGGACACTGGTTTGATCCCTGGTCCAGAAGATTCCATATGCTGTGGAGTAATTAAGCTCATATGCTACAACCACCGAGCCTGTGCTCTAGAGCCCGTGTGCCACGATGAAGAGGAGCCCTTGCTTGTTGCAAGTAGAGAAAGCCCATGCACAGCAATGAAGACCCAGTGCAGCCCAAAATAAATTAATAACATGTGCATTCTTTAGTATATGTCCTGTGTTTACTCTTGGAGTATCAGCATTCTGCCTGGAATATTGTAGGTATTCAAATAATTTGTTTGTTCAACCAACTTGTTTTACACATACACATAAAACATACACATGACAGAGTGGCAGTACTGGCATGTGTTAAGAATTTTAAAGCTAAGTTTCTTCTTAAGGACCATCCTCCACCCTAAAAAGATTCTTTCATGGGTGACTCTCATCTACGCATTCACCATGAAAAGGTATCAGCATACCATATCACCCACAAATTATTCATTAACAAACAAGATTTATTCTTTAGCGCTATCTGGAGTCTTAACCAAACCATGAGTTTTAATCAGCAAAATAAAAATCGACTGACTCTCGGGGCTGTTTGGCCTCATTAAAGAAGACATGAAAATGATACACTAAACT
The DNA here is from genome assembly GCF_023699985.2 of Odocoileus virginianus. Taxonomy (NCBI): domain Eukaryota; kingdom Metazoa; phylum Chordata; class Mammalia; order Artiodactyla; family Cervidae; genus Odocoileus; species Odocoileus virginianus. The sequence goes on from NC_069706.1 coordinate 29,317,213, forward strand.
TGTTTTTATAAGCATGCATACAGCTTATAAACTAAACTCCAAGCAGTTCTAGGACAATATAGGATAGTTAACTCTCTAATACAGGATTATGACATTATCATCTCTTTTATCAGAAAATAATAAATCTATAGATAATATCTAAAATCTTGTAATTGCTGACCAATATATTTGTGGCAAGGAAATCAGATAAAAAGTTACAGTGCTGCTGAATTTATATCAAGAAGGAACCAGTTTAATCTATGATTACCACAAATCTCTTTTTTATGGAGTGTTCTAATAACATGTCCCAATAAATGAGCTCCCCCTTTTGTTCATTTACTTTCTGATTTGTAAGTATTGCTGCTTCCTGGTCTCAAAAAATTTACCAGATTGATTACTGAAAGCCAACATCTATCATTTGCTTGGGAACAGAGCTAAAGCTTGAATAATCTACCAGAGCTGTACATATTTTAACGACGTGATGATGATATTCAGCACAACAATAGCTAATCCGTGCATACTACTCATGTAACCTGTGCAAGTTCCAGGGTATGCCTCATGTTGTTGTTATTCACTTGCTCAGTCATGTCCTACTCTTTGCGACCCCGTGGACTGCAGCAGGCCAGGCCTCCCTTTCCTTCACCAACTCCCAGAGCTTGCTCAAACTCATGTCCATTGAGTCAGTGATGCCATCCAACAATCTCATTCTGTCATCCCCGTCTCCTGTTGCCTTCAATCTTTCCCAGCTTCAGGGTCTTTTCAAGTGAGTCAGTTCTTTGCATCAGGTGGCCAAAGCATTGGAGCTCCAGGTTCAGTATCAGTCCTTCCAATGAATACTCAGGACTGATTTCCTTTAGGATGGACTGGTTGGATCTCCTTGCAGTCCAAGGGACTCTCAAGAGTCTTCAACACCACAGTTCAGAAGCCTCAATTCTTCAGCTTTCAGACTTCTTTATGGTACAATTCTCACATCCATACATGACCACTGGCAAAACCATAGCTTTGATTATATGGACATTTATTGGCAAAGTAATATTTCTGCTTTTTAATATGCTATCTAGGTTTGTCATAGTTTTTCTTCCAAGGAGCAAGCATCTTTTAATTTCATGACCAGTGTATGCTTTATATTTTGTCTTATTTAATATACAGGACGCTTTAAAGTAGGCCCAATAATATTTTGATTTTACAGATGGGAAACTGACTGAGGCACGGGGAAGCTACATAACTGACTTCAGATCACATAGATAGTAAGTGGCCAAGCTAGGGTTCCAACCTAGACTCCACTCTCTTAACCTTGACACCCTACTAGATGGGATCTTTCTGTTAACATACTGAAACGGAGGTATGACAGATAAAGAGGTGTATTTCAGCCTAAAGCATTCTGGTCAGTATTTTCTCATAAATCTTCAGGTTATAGATAAAGAATCTGTCCAATTTCATTCATATTTTGTCACCAATTTTAAGTATTAAAATGTAATCAGAATGTACAGCATTTTCTTTTAAATGTCTAACTTTGAAAGCATTAGCAGATATACTGGGTCTGTTACTTCCCCCCCTCTGGGTAACACAACTTTGAAATATAATAATGTGAGCCACAAATGCATGTCACATATAATTTTAAACTTTTTATGTAGAGATATTTAAAATTTAAAAAGAAAATAGGTAAAATTCATTTTAATGATCTATTTTATTTAACCTAATGTATCAAAAATACTTTTTTCAACATGTAATCTGTACAAACTATTAAAAACAGACTATGCATTCTTATTTTCACATTACAGCTTCAAAATCCAGAGTTTTGTTTTTTTACAGTTACAGCACATCTCAATGAAAACTAGTCACTGATTAACAACCACAGGGGACTAGTGGCTATGGTAGTGAACAGCACAGTTCTAGAGCATGGACCCCACTCTATGGTTAAGGTAAATATGAAAACATGCCTCTTATCACATATTTCCATCATAAACTTTTTGCCTTGATCTACTATCTTCTTTAAACTACAAAAGAGAGAAAAAAAAAAAGAATAATCTTATGTGATACCTTGAAGGTTGCCTGATGATCAAACATTAGTTGCTAAGTGAATGTGCCCCTAGACACATTTTAATGTGTCCAAGAGAGGAGTTCAATAACACTTTCCTCAGCTCCTGTCTTACCACTTAACTGTTCTGTGGCCCAAACAGGACGTTTGAATAACGAACTGAGAAGTAAAAATATGTACCTACTTCTTGAAAAACAAGCTGTGGGTTGGTCAAATTGTCTTTATTTTCAAAGCACAACATTTCTCTCTCTGTGTAGTTACCTACATGGAATGTAGCTGAATCTGGTCACTTCACTCTGACATTTTCTTCAGTTAAAAGTCAATTTCACCCTAAATTCTCAGTCTGGATTTTCTCTCTCAGCAGTCAATTTGAGGCTACCAACATTAGATCTGTGGGGGAGAGTAGGGTGTGGAGGGACTGGGGGTAGGAGGTTCTCATGGATAGCAAAGGCTGTTTTTTACCACTCATGCTTCATTTACTCAACAATTAAGTACATGTTAACCCAACCACCCTATAATCTTGAAAATTTGAAAAATTAATTTGAACAAAAGGTTCCTCTCTACCCTACCTAAGAGTAGGGATAACATCTAGTAAAAACAGAATTTAACCTTTACAGGATTATTCAATTTAGTCAGTAAAAATCAATCAATTGTTAGTGCACTCCCACCAACCAGTCCATTCAAAAAAAAAAAAAAAGCAGAGAGTGAAGGGAGGGAGGGAGAATGTCAAAACAAAAGCCTGTGCTAGAAAATTTACAAGGAAAAAGAACAAACATCCTCTTTGGGAATTACTCTAGGCTACACAGCAAAGAATTATAGCACGTAAACTGAGGTTACATAAACACTCTAATAAAATCCAAGGCTTGATTTATAGAAGCAGCCTGTCTCGGGTTTGCTTTCAGAGAAGATCTAGGCCTGAAAACCAGCAGAGCTGCCTACCATCTCCCCAGCAGCAGGAGGAAGGGTTTGCTCGGAGCTGATATCCTCTTCAAGGGCAGGGGTTAGTGGGGATCCACTGCCCCCAGCCTACAGAAGGCTCTCCCTCACAACCCCCAAGCTCCAATCCCCATCACCACCATGAGCAAAAAAAAAAAAAACATACAATGGGAAAGCAGTTGAAAATAAACTTAATGACACTCACATACCCTCAGACACAGAGCAAGAACTATTAAAATAAAATCAACTTGATAAATATAGAATGATGTGTATGAGGGCCCCAGTGATAATCAGGAGAGGCTCTGTTTACCAAACTAGCTCAAAGAGGTTAATTCATGGAGTTAGAGAACTCTCAGGTAATTCTTTTTCCAAACTCTTCCATCTCCACAGAAGCCCTGACCAGCCCTTACCTCCATCGAGGGAACAGCTTTCCTTTCTTCATGCAAGTGCTGTTTCACCATTACTGACAGCTGCTTCACTCAAGGACCTTGTCAACACTCATTTATTACCACATCCCTATACATTGTTCTCCATACAAGACAAGGGTTAATGGAGGAACAGCCTTGATGAAAGGGGTGCCATAATTATGTTCACTGTTTCTAAAGGAAGGGGAAGGGGAGAGGAAAGTTAAAGAAATGGAGAAAGCAAGCTCCACAGAGAGATAAGTCTTACAATGTATGACCCCAATATTTTTAGTAGATAAAGCTAATTTCACCTTTCAGGGAAGATGTTTTATTTTTATCGGCAGCAAAGAAGTAGACCTGCCTCGTTTACACATAATGACATCAGAGGTCTTTGATAATTTCTTTCCAAATTTGCCTTGAGAATTAAAAGTCAAAGTTTTTTAAATGTCACCTTCTTAAATTAATTTAATTAGATGAATCTAAAGTTCAACGGACTATCATGACGCATTTTAAGCTCTACAACATTTTCTGAGCTTCAGTGTGTCCAGATGATTGTAGTTCCACTCTCACACATAAAATTATTCAAAACTGTGTCAAACAATTAGACTGGCTTGTGAGAAGGCTGAAAGTCACACTGCTACAGTGTCTCCAAGCAAAACACAGGCTGAATTTCACAATAAGCATTTAGGTTTCTATCAGTTGGTTTGTTAGGCTCACCTTGCAGTGAAAGAGCAACCAGAAAGAACCACAAGACCTCAAACAAACAGCTTCACTTCTGAGTCAGTGGCCTTTGACAAGTGCTCATAAAGCCTCCACGCATAATACAGAGGTGTCACTGGTGAGCCTGGGCTGGAACAGATTCTCCCAAAGAAACTTCCAGAAGAAGACTGTGAAACAGAACTAAACAGTGCCATCTGGTGCGAGAAAAACAGGGGAAAATATTAGCTAGAACTGCAAGGCAGCAAATCATTCTAAATCTCAACTTGTGTTAGAATTAGTGCTTTACTTTTTTCAGAGGAAGGCCCTAGTGTTTCACGCATAATTATATTTTTAAATATTGAAGATAATGAGGTTTTGTTTTTTTTTTTTAATGCAAACAACCCAAACCATCAGAAGTGAGCTACATAAACTTAAAAACTCCTATGACAGTTTCGATAGGATCTGCCTCATTTGTCTCAACAAGCACCTTAAAAACCTTATCAACTTTTTTATCCTTTGAATTTCTCTTCAGTTTAGTATACTCTATATTCATTGCATTTCCTCTATTCCTCGTATCATTCAAGTAATATTCTTATCTTTGTAATTTATTCTCAAGCATTTAGTAGATTTGTTTCCCTTTTCTTTTTTATTTTTTTGGAAAGGGTAGTTTTTGCCATTTTTTAATGCTTTATTGAACCCCCAGTCACCTCTGCCCATTTCAGAAACTTCTGACCACTTGAACATAATAAACACAGTATAATGAAATAGCAATTCTGCCAACAATTTACAAAGAGGCCATTGTTAAGTTAATTTTATTAGGCTATTTTAATAGAAAATTGCAACTCTATTAATTCCATGAATACTTTATAACACAGTTATTCAAAGAATCTAGTAAAATTTCCTAGGTTGCCAAACATGATACCAATTTTACCAATGGGAAAACAAAACCAAACTAAGAAAAACTGGGAGATCTGGGGAAGAAAATATCACTTCTACAATATCATATCAAAAGACAAGTTTTCTAGATCCTGTTATCATAAAACAGTAATCCACACCACAAGCCATCTATGAAAACAGAATCAGAATCCTGGGAACAGAAAAGGCTCAGAAACCATTCTGAACCAAAGAGGTAATAAATCAACTTCATCTAAAATTTAATAAAGATAAAGACAAACACACATTAACAACACAGAAATTTCTTCATTTATTCTTCCTCTCTGAATGGAGGTAAATGATGCAGTAAATCCATTGATAATACAGAAGAACTAAAATAAAATGTTCTGGGGCTGACAGGTTTTATGCCTTATGTCTTATAAAGTAAACTATTATGAATCAACCTACTGGAATCCATATGAATGCCATAGTCATACCACCATCCTTATCATTATTTGAGGTGGGGAGAAAGAGAGGGAGAAGAGGGACAGAGAGAGAAAGGAAGAGATATTTTGTAAGCATGGGAATAAAACAAGGATCTGAATGAAAACACACAGCTAATCACACCAAAATCCCCTGGTTTAGGCTACCTGGATACATATTTAGATATGAATGTAGGAGTAGTTAAAAAAAAAAGAACAAAAACATTTAAATAAGTTTTACAAACGACACATTTAAAAGAGGAAGTATGCGGCTTTTTTACTTCCCTTTCCACAAATGCTTTTCACATTTAAGAGCCCTCAGTAAGTTTTCCTCTTCGATAGCCTGTAGATGGTGCTACTAACCTGTTTTTCTCTTGCCTGAAAATTGTTGCCGTTTTATCACTAGAGGAAGCTAATTCATATTATTTTATGCCTTGTAAAGCTTGAGGGGAGGGGGTGAGTGTGAGAAATTATCCTACCTTCTCAATGATCACTCTATACTTACACATGGATTACTTTCTTTAGAAAACAGAAGTGCAAACAACGACAACAACAAAAACCCACTGTATAAACAAAGTTTAAAATCAAATTATTATAGGTACCTAATGAATGATGTAGCTGGAGAGGTGGAAAAAAGCTGTGGAGATCATCTTATCCTGTGTACCTCTACTTCCAGACAAACGCAATCAACAGATATGAAGCAATTGGTCCAAAGCATAGACATGGTGCCTGGGGTGACCCCATGTCACGAACTCCGGTTAGCCCAACAAAGGAAATTATGGGAAAATAGCATGCCATGCCACTGGCCTTCACCCTTCTCTACATAATGTCGCTAGAGAGGTTCTAGTATAGCTCCAAGCTCACAAAACTCCCTGGTGGAGGAAGGAATTAGAACTCAGCTCTAAAAGCCAAGCAAAGGCACCCTATGAGTCCAGTGACAAAACAAAACCAAACTAAAATAAACTGGAGGTTCTGGGGGAAAAGGATTTACTGCATCATTTACCTCCATTCAAGAGGAAAAATAAATGAAATTTTTGTATTGTTCATAGGTATGTATATGTGTTTATCTTTTACTTTTTAAAATTTTAGATGAAGTTAATACACTCCCTCTTTGGTTCAGAATGGTTTCTGGGTCTTTTCAGTCCAGCGAAATCTAGTAAAGCAAGTGCTTCTTTAATACATCTATAATGAAAGTATATGAATTAACCAATCACTTTCTTTACATGGTCTACTTTACCTCCAAAGCAGTAGACCATTTTTTAAAGAATAACCTTTGCTTTTTCAGAGTAGATTTAGCTTCACAGCAGAACTGAGCTGAAGGTACAGAGTTCCCATAAACCCCTGCCCACTACCCCTACATACATAATAGTGCCCCCCTCCCCATCAAGATGTCACACTGCAGTGGTACATTTGTCACAACAGATGAATCTACACTGAGTTTATATTAGAGTTCACTCTTGGCGTTGTGCATTCTTTGAGCTTTCATAAATGTTTAATGACATGTATCCACCACTGTGGTATTATACAGAACAGTTTCACTGCACTAAAAACCCTCTGTGTTCCACCTATTCATCTCTCTCTCCCTCCAACCCCTGGCAGCCACTATTTTTTTTTTTTTTTTACTGTCTCCATAGTTACCCTTTTCCAGAATAGAGATGGAGTCATATGGTATGTGTGGCCTTCTTTCAGATTGGATTCTTAGGAATATGCATCTAAGTTTCCTGAATGCATTTTCATAGCTTAACAGCTTGTTTCTTCTTAGTACTAAATAATATTCCATTGTCTGAAGGTACCCCTGTTTATTTATCCATTCACCTCCTGAAGGGGATCTTGGCTGCTTTCAAGTTTTGGCAATTGAAAACAAAGATGCTATAAACGCTATCTGCAGCGATTCTGAGTGGACATAAGTTTTCGTTTGTGTAAAGACAGAACATTTTTAATACAGAAATTTCTCAGTTGCTCTAGAAGATAAAACATTCAAAGTTGCTTTGGACATACATTATTTCCTCCTCAAGTCTCTTGTTTCAATGAGGAATTTCTTAAAAGGTCATGCTTGGAGTACTAATATTTAACATGTATAAGAATTCTAAATGTTGAAAACAGAAAAGCCCCTTTCCAACTCTTGCTTTAAATACATATTTTCCCCTGTATTATGTTTTTAAAGCTATGGCTAGATTATTTTTAAATATATAATACAGGGGAAAATATGTAAAGCTGGTAAGGAAAAACATGGAAAAATGTAAGAATGCAAACTATCTTCCCTGCCCCCCAATGTTTTTTTTCCCCCAAATAAATTCTAAGTTGGAGAGGAGAAATGCTGCTTGAATGTGTGTTTCTCTGCAAACTCCTCCCCGCCAACCCTCTGAAAAAATGCTTCTCTCTGTTCTGTTGTGAATTCTTTGAGAAGAAGAGTGATACTTGGATATTTCTCTGCATCTAACAAGACTGATTTATCATGTGTAGCATGTGCAGAGTGAAAATTAGTAAATCATTGTATTAGTCAACATCTCAAATAAGTAACTCTCATATACGTATGTTCAATGTACAATAAATTAATTTGAATTTTTTAAACTATAGGAAATATGCAGAAACTGGGGAATATCTCTTTCAATAATTTCACTATTAAAAATCAACCATTAGAACTGAGCCATGAAAAGAAGCTGAAGAATTTTCACTATAGAAAATTTTTAAAATTCATTTTGGTATGTGTTTACTTTTAGAACATAGATTCACTTTGTAATTAGCCTCATTACAACTCAGTCAAATAAAGATGACCTAAATAATGATGACAGTGGATCAGACTGGTGGAGTGCTTACCAGGTGCCAGGCACTGGCCGGGGGGGGGGGGCACTTTTCATATATTATTACCGTTTTTATATCAATCTAGTACGTGGACATCATAACTCAACATTAGGAAGGGATCTGGGCTCAAGGAAATGACATAATCAACGTTTCTGAGGTCACATAGCTACTAAGAGATGGAGCTTGAATTAGATCTATTTGATAGTAAAGTCTATGGTTTTAGCTCTATACCATGTGGATTGCTAAGCTAAAATCATTTATGTACAGTGATGGCAGAATTTTTATTATAAATATTCACTCCTGTAACTTTCCCACAAAACTGAGATATGCTCTTCAACATTTAATCAACACAATAAAAAGAACCAAATAAAAACAAAAGCCTGAGTAATTTGTACAATTAGGTAAGAGTATCTGGTAAGAGAGGGCTTAGGGCACAAATCACAGGTGACATTTTCTCTGCATACGACCCGTTATGTCTGACATGGGAGGATACAGTTTTGGAGTTGTGTGAGCCTCAATTCTCATGTATGTGTTTATCAAAGTTTTACAGTTCTCTCTTTGGAAATGGAAAACGTCAGCAGAAAACAAAATACCTTCTAGTTACTCTATTATTTGTAAACAGTGGAAATGCTTGAGTGGATGAGGCTCGAGAGAGCAGCAACTGATCAGCAACACTTGGTTTCCAGGCTGAAGAGAGGCTACGCTACAGGCAACTCCCAAGATTACTAAAGCTTATCATTTGTCAACCCACCCCATGCCCACCTGTCAGAACCATTTCTGTAAAATGGCTTAGTTCAGGATACATCCTTTTTAAAGAAGGCTCTCAGTCCTGTTTTCCCAATTTCATCTCTTGTTACTCTACAACTAGGTCCAGTTCAAGTAATATCAAGATGGAAAAATGGGAAAGCACTAAAGGTATTTACAGATTAAGTTCTTGAAAGCAAGTCTTAAGTCTATATGTTTCTAAAAGATGACATATACCAGGTGCTTGGTATCTGCCCTGGTGACTAAGATGGTAAACAATCTACCTGGAGTGAAGACCTGGGTTCAATCCCTGGTTTGGGAAGAGCCCCTGGAGAAGGGAATGGCAACTCATTCCAGTATTCCTGCCTGGAAAATTCGATGGACAGAGGAGCCTGGTGGGCTACAGTCCATGAGGGTGCAAAACAGTCAGACACAACTTAGCAACTAAAAACAACAAAATAGTTTCAAATATAATTATTTTTTAAAACCTGTTAAATATTTACCAGAAGAATATCCAAAATGACCTTCTGAAGGTACATGGCTTGTTTACCCAATGAGATTAAGATTTTATAGGGAAAGAACCAATCCACCTTTTATAACCTCTGTCTCTTTGCATCCCCACCAAATGTCAACATGAGTGTAGCCCGCAATGAACACACTTGGTAATAAGTACATTTAACAGATTTGCATAGGAATTAGTAGGAACGTTCCGACTTGTGTCAGCTCAGTCAAGTCCTTGGTGCCTGCACCTGCTGGGGCAGTGACATCGGTTTTGCTGACTGGAATTTCTGCTGGAAGAGGCACTCTTCTAGAATACTGTGGGAGCCTCTCTATTCTAACTTATCTGTAATTCCTAGCCCTCTAGAGTCACAGAACCATAGCCCAAAGATACATCGGCTATCTGAAGGTCTACCTAGCTATTACTGTTATTCTCACAGCATTTCAAAGATCAAGGACTGCTTGGAAGAAGTGATCAACTGCAAAGGGAAGAGATGATAGGAATCAGAATGGGGCAGAGAGAAGAAAAAAAAAGGTAGAAAATTCTAGGAAACCAAGGCTTTTCCTCTGTTGGAAACAAAACACTGATGTGCAAGTTTTGGTCACAGGCTAGCTAGCCTCTGCCGAGCATGAAACCACATTCACTTCAAGTGTAGTCTGTTATTCTATATATGCTAACACTAAAGTAAAATTCAAACTTTTTTTTTTTAAACGTATTTTTTGAAACAGCTTTTGATTGTTCCAAGCAAGTTAAAGTAAGATTCCTATTTCATTACCACTGAAAAGTTACCACAGGCTTTCCAATGAACTTAAAAATCTTCAACTTGGCTTTGAATGTGGCGTGCCCTTCCAGGCTCATTCTTACTAAAAGTCACCCCAACTCACTCCCAGCCACACTGGCCTCTAGTTCCTGAAAGTTACTCATCTTGTCTCGCCTCAGGCCTTTACTGGTGACACTGCTCTTTCTCTCAAGCAGCCTGTGAGCAAGCCTCTAGCCCTTGGAAATTCACTTTGAGAAAAGCGATGTAAGCTAGGTCATGTGCTCCTGCCTCTCACAGTATTCTCTCCTATTCAGTAATAGCACTTATAAATTTGGAAATTATTATGTGATTTATCAGGGCTTCCCCTACTAAACTGTAAGTTTCATTAGTACTGGAACCCTATCTGTATTTTTCAACACTGTATATCCACTCCCTAACTTACAGCTTGCCTCATATTAGGTACACTATGACAACTTTTAGGATATATAAAAGGATGGATAAAGAAGGCCTGCAGGAGACAGGTAGAAAGAGGCTGAGAGATTAAAGATGAAGTGCATGGTAAGAGGAAATGAGGAAGAATCAGAAACTGTGGAACCAACGTAAGATGGGATAATCTTGGAACTGGGAGGAATCAAGAGTCGGCTGGTCCCACTGTATCATTTCACAAGGGAAGGATGCCACAGTGACTTGAGATCTCACAGCTAACAATAAAGTTGACATTTTTAAGGCTAATGTTGTGCTGTTTATACTAAATTGCAAGAGGCCATGTAACTTTTGAGAGTAAGATTCACAAAGGTCTTAATCTTCAAGAAGCTATAATACGGCAAGTCCAGACAAAAAGACAAAACAAACTCAAATAAACAAAACTATCAATATCTCAGAGCTTGCCTATCTCCCTTCCAGGTTCTAGTGATCCAGCAGCCATCCCCCTTCCCCCTCCACCACTGAAGAGTGATTCTGACAGGTACTGCATTTTACCTAACCCCCTGACACCCCAGGGCCAACACCATCACTTCCCCACTTACGGATGAGGAAGTGGGAGCTTAGAGAGGGTAAGTCATTTGGCTTAATTTGCCTGGATGACAAAACGGATTTAAAAATCAAACAAGAATTCCTACACAGCAGAGGTTCTCACAGATGGCCTCCAACTGATGTCATCAGAAGCATTCCACATGAGTTTGAAATGTTTTAGATGGTGGCATAAAATGGTTTGTTTTCATATGTGCCACTGGGGAGAGAACGGTGAGATGCCACGAGCATGTGTGCTGTGTGTATTAAGTCACTTCAGTCATGTCCCACTCTGTGCGACCACACAGACTGTAGCCCACAAAGCTCCTCTGTCCGTGGGATTCTCTAGGCATCAATACTGGAGTGGGCTGCCATGCCCTCCTCCAGGGGATCTTCCCAACCCAGGGACTGAAGCCGCATCTCTCATGTCTCCTGCATTGGCAGGTGGGTTCTTTACCACCAATGCCACCTGGGAAGCCCCAGCAATTTATTTTATTGGAATGATAGTTCAAGACTAATGCCAATGTATTATCAAACACCTTGGGCTACACTTTCTCTACCAAAGAATACCAGATACTTGCCAGTAACTCCTGGACTCACAGACTAACCAAACTTGCCACCCAGAGCTACGAAGATCTTGCTCTGACCAAGACTGCTTTCCAATGCATGACATCTTCTCATTTAAAAGGTCCTTCCTCTTTTTCTACAATTCAGGTGCACATCATGACTAGCATGATATGGTTCACACTTGGATAACATGCATTATGGCTGTATGAATATATACATACATTGTAAGGGATGCTCAATGCTTAACACCTTTTTCCTTTTGGTCATACTATTTAACTCAATGAAACCTATCACCTGTTTTATTTTTTTAATAATAGTTTTACTGAGATATAATTTGCATATGATATGCTTCATCCATTTAAAGTACACAATTCAATGGCTTTTAGTTGTGCAACCATCATCATGGTCTAATTTTAGAATATATTTTTTTAAATTTTAGAGTATTTTTATCACTCCCAAAAGAAAACACTGCCCATTAGCAGTTACTCTCCATCTCTCCCACCTCCCTCAGCCATAGGTATCCCCACATCTACTTTCAATTGCCATAGATGTGCCTATTCTAGATACTTCAACATAAACAGAATTATATAATATATGATCTTTGGTGAATGGCTTCTTTCATTTACTGTAGTATTTTCGTCCTTTTTTTTTTTTTTTTTTTTAAAGCTGCCTTGATTGGCTCATTCAACCATGTTTCCCTAACAACTGTTCCTGGAGTAACTGAGCAATAAAAGTAAAGCAACATAGCAATTACAGGGATGGGTAGAGAGAATTCCTTACGTGGTCCTTCCAAGGATCTGAAGCCTACAGCTTGTCCACAAGCAACATTCCAAGCTGCCCCTCACAAAGTGCCCCATGGCTTTAGTCTGAGGGAGCTGCAAGGACTTCACGGTACATGTGTACCCAGTGGTGAAAGGGGTCGACAGGAAGCCTTCATGAGGTCATCACGTATCTAGCTATACCGGTAGCTTTCTTAAAAAAAAAAAAAAAAAATGATCATAGGGTTGGTTACAAAATTCAGATTCAGGTTCATCAGTCTAATTAAACTAGCTGTCTCTACTGAAACATTTACCAAGAGAAAGAGATACTTGTTTTAAAGAAAAGATTTTATTATTTTGTTTTGTGAAAACCTTGGCCACAAAAATAGTCTCCAGGAAGCCCTTCTAAACCCTAAAAAGACAAGTAGAGGGTTGATAATTAAATGTTTCATTAGTGTTTGCCATACAGTGAGCCTATTCATTTCAGTGAGGTCAAATTTACGATACAGCAGAGTTAGAATTTTATGTGCTCTATGTATACTTTATAGTACATTGGGGCACTTCATAAAAATCAATTGTACAGTACATTTATGTCCTTTTTTTAAAAAAAGACATGGATCATAATTTAAGATTTTAAATGATTGGAAAGGTTTATAATTTTTTCTCTTTACTTTTATGACTCACTATGAGAAGAACTTACACGGTGCCAAGACTGTGATCAGAAATACTAACCACCAACCACTATCTTGTTTCTTTGGGAAAATATGCTTCACTTTTCAAGATGATCTCTATATAAAAAGGGGGCTTCTCAGGTGGCTCAGTCATAAAGAATCCACCTGCCAACGCAGGAGATAAGAGTTCGATCCCTAGGTTGGAAAGATCCCCTAGAGGAGTAAGTGGCAACCCACTCTAGTATTCGTGCCTGGGAAATCCTATGGACAGAGGAGACTGGCGGGCTACGGTCCATGGAGTCGCAAAGAGTTGGACACAACTTAGCACAAGCTACACAAAAAGTGACAACTATCATTATATAGTTTCCTCTCTTCAGTAACCTTATTTTGATGATAATGGGTGTGATATTTCTCATGTTTTAGTTTAGTTTTCTTCTCTTTAATCAAATCACAGACTCTCTGTCAGCATGGGATTTTATTTCCTAAGCGAAACACAGTGCATAGTAGGTGCTAAACAAACAGGTTTTCGACTTCACTGAACCAATATACAAAAATAAGAGCAGATGTGGTGCTCTTGTGAAAAGGTAAATATTAGGGCATCAACTCTTATACAGGAAAGCCAGGGCCCCTGATCATTCTTGAGGGAAATCTGTTCAGTTACTCAATATCCTCAAGGCGCCTTCTTCAAATGAACACTTTCAGGGGCTCAATCCATCTTCACAGCACTATGGCAGATGAACTATTCTAACATCTAATTCTTTTTATAAAGCAGAAAATGTTTCTCAAGCTCTTTATGGCTGATTGAACTAATTTACTGTGGAAGAGGCAGCAGCCTATCTTTAGATAAATGCTAATCAGGACGGTAGTGCTCTCTTCGGTCTGACTGCCACTATTATGCTGAAAGGGAAGGTCAACAGCTAATAAACCCAGTTAACAAGCCATTCTGAACTTCACTTTAGCTTAACACTCTTCAAAGTTGCAGTCATTAAATCCATAGATTATTAGAGTCCGCCCTACTGTTTTCACTGCGCATGAAGACAAACTTTCAGTAGAGTCATTAATTGAATTAACATTGTCTAATCCAATTTTATAGAGTGTAAACTGAGATATGACCACGGGGAAGGTTTTCTCAAATGCCTTCACAATAAACCAAGGGGAATACAGTCATCCAAGGTTAGCCTTTGGCTGAACAGGGACAGGAAACATGGCACATTAATAGTTTCTTTTCCCTCACAGCCCTCTCTCCCTTTCTGTCTTCCTTGAAATCTTTCAACGAGTAAAAGAAAGGCAGTTCTTAGTCACTAGAGGATAGTTTTACAGCAGAAAAGCCAGGCAGAGAAACAGTAAGGCCATTTGTATCACAGTCCCATACAACCCAGGACGACAATGCAGTCTCAGATAAGCAGCAGTGGGATCCCTCTCTACCAGATATGACTGGGTAATTAGTTCAATCCTAGACCCCAAAGAGACTGAGTCCTGCTATAATAACCAAGAAAGACTGCCAAAATACTCTAATGTAAGACCAAACAGCTCTAAGTCTAATTTAGAAACTAAAAACATTTCAACATTATACCCTAGAGAGTTCTCTATATAACAAGATGGGTAGCAAACTGGTTTAATCAGCAGTTTTTGACAAATCCTAAGACGCTCACTCCCTTGCCCTCATTAAGTATGAGAGGAGTCTGGTCCTTGTTTATTTCTCACTGATCACTCTCTCCTCAAACAGGAGGAGAAGGATATATGGTGGACTATTTTCTTTAAGTGCGAAGATAGCTGTTTTCTCTGTTTTGCCTACCTGTGGATAACCCTTCTAAAGTAAGGTTTCCCATCCTGAATGTTTTCTATTTTAAAAACAACAAAAAAGTATTAAGGCAATTAGAGTGGGTCTCTGTTCCTCGTATCTAAACAAGTCAGAAGTGAAAGAACACAATTTCCCATACTCCCTGGGGTCTGCCTTGGTTTAGAGGACAAGAACAAAAGTAAGATGTTTTTATTATTTGTTTAATTAATGACAATCCAGTTTTCTTATATGACACTCCATTTCTAAGGACAGTAGAAATGTATCCATTGAGATCACAACTTTGACCTAAATTATGCCTTGTAGCAAGTGCTGTTACATGCCATGAAATTAGTAATAGTATAATCTCCTTGAAAATGTGTATCGAAATTTAACACACACATTCCGTTTTACATCATGTCTTAGGTCTGGTTCAAGCATTTCAGGTAACTTCCCAGGTCATGCTGGTGCTGCTGGGCCAAGGGCCATACTTGGAGCATTACTAATACAGGCGCTACTGAAAACTAAGCAGTGAGGAGAAACCCAAGGAGACACGAGAAGCAAGGAGAGATTCAAAGAAGAAATGGTACAAGTCAGAAACACCTAAGAGGCACTCAAGGAAGACAGACCAATCCAAGTAACCCAAAGTAGTTCGGGGACAATGAAATAGTTTTAAAATTATGAAAATCACGAGTAGTGAGTTTAAAGAAAGAAATTATTGCAATAATCCTTCAGTGATTCAAAGAAAAACATGTATACCAGTAGTATCCACAAGCCAGCACCTTGGCATCTGCAGGGCCTTCATCTCCGGGTCAAGTCCATCTGTTTCTGTCTCTTGTTCCTCCCTTCTTTCCTCTGTCCTGCCCATTTACAAAATAAAAAGGAGCACATAGTGTACTCACTCAAATATATTAAATATGAACATATTAATGTCTATGCTCTTTAAAATGGCAGCCCTTGCCTGCTAGCTGTAAAGCTCCCCAAAGATCCACACAGTCATCTGAAGTTGGGAAACTTTTCCAACTTGTCAAGACAAATCCCACTGAAGCTAACTTGCCAGAGCTCAAGTTGGCGCGTGGTGGAAGGCAAGAGCCATCTACAAACATTCGCACTGCTCCTTGCCAAGCTGTAGGGAAGTGCCAGCCTAGATCTCCAATTAGGCCTTGGAACAACAAGCAAGTTCTTCCAGTGTGTGCAGTTTTGAACATCCGTCAGCACTGCTTCCAGTGTGTGCTAGAAGGAGCCAACCTGCACAGAGGGAACTCACAGGCTGCTCTCACCTCTGCCTGTCAAACCCCACTTCAGAGTGCCAGCAGCCTAGCAGAAGCTGCTGGTGATGACAAAAACTAAGCAAGGGGAGATGCAAGACAATGGCTGGGAGCCACCAAGAAGGGGGAAGAATGTCATCAGGACAAGTTTCTGCAGATGAGGCCAGCTCCCCCAGGGAAATCAAGGAGAGCTGCCTCGCCTTTCTTCTCGTGAAAGCCTGGCTGCAGATTAGGTAGTGGGCACCACCTCAAGTCCTGTATGCCAGACCTGCAGCTGCACTATCCATCCTCTGCGAATGATTCATCTGTGGACCGAGTCAGCACATTAGGGGTTTGGCAGCAGACAAGAAAGCAATCCATCAGTGAGAAAAATAAAAGGTCAGAGGGCACTGGGAGGTGACCCTCCTTACAACTTTTCATGCCAAGTTCAGAAACCATCGTGTCTGCTGGGCATAGTATGGTAATCCCATCCACTTTTAGTTATCTAATCTGAAAACCCAGGTGGCTTACCCAACATTCTGAACTGCCTATTTTGAAAATATGCCTTGGTGAAAAAAGCATGAAGATACCAAATTTTTCATCCAAGTACAACACTGCAAAATAAGCAAGAATGATAGTAAGGGTGGAAATACTAGAAAAACAGGAGAACACAGAAAAAGGAAGACAGATGAGTGTTTGAATCTTGAGCTCAATCACCGAAAAGCCAGCAACTCTTTGAGCCTCAGTTTCTTTACCCATAAAGTAAAGTAACTCTATGCAATCTGTGGAGTATTACATGTCAAGAGTATTACATGAGGTCATAAGTATATAAAGTTTCCAAGAGGACACACAACACATAACATGTGTTCAGTCACTGCTAGCTATTATCGTGATTATCATCTTGCTACCCAAAGTTCAATAACACTAAGGATGCCTCGTAAACTCATTTGTGCATGTGTGTGTGTGAGACAGAGAGAAACATAGTAAACATTAATGAGAGGCTGTGATGGTTAATTTCATGTTCCAATTTGGCAAGGCTGTTTGTTGCAGCAGGTTATTTAATCAAACACGAATTTAGGTGTTGCTGTGAAGGTATTCTGCAGATGTGGTTAAACTCAACAATTAGTTGACTTTAAATAAAGGAGATAACCCTCATTAATATGAATGGGCCTCATCTACTCAGTTGAAGGCGTTAGGAACAAAAATGAAGGTTTCCCAGAAAAGAAAAAAAAAAGTCTGCCTGAAGATTATAGCATCAACTCCTGTCAAGTTTCCAGCCTGCAGCCTGCCCTACAGGTTTTGATCTCGCTGGTTCCGACAATCAAGTGAGCCAATTCCTTAAAATAAATCTCTTCTCTCTCTCTCTCTCTCTCTCTCTCTCTCTCTCTCACACACACACACACACACACACACGCACGCACACACATACATACATACATACCCAACCCACCTGTTACTCTGTAGAACACCAACTCATACAGAGATAGGGAGAAACAGACCCACAGACCAACAGAAATAAAGACAAAGAGAAGAAATAAAGAGAAATAAAAGGAGAGGAGAGAAAAACATAAATTAAGTGGAACTATTTAAAGAGGTAGGGGCTTGCTGCATAATTACTCCATAATTAATGGAAATACAGCACTACCCTAACCAAGTTAACCAACATTCAGAAGGCTTTAAAAGCGACATTGTTTATAGTTTGATTGCAGTGTCACATAATATATGTTGATCTCAATTCACTACCTACTTGCTTCACTTTGGCACCCATTACCTGCTTGTTTCAAGGCATACTGCTGCATCAAAATTATTTTAAGATATAATTAGGGCTGACTACATTAAAGTAGCTTAGTTTTCTAGTAAATTGGCCAGAACTTCCTTTTCAACCCAGCCCCTGGTCTTTTACTTAAAAGCCAGGCAAAAATGTTAATCATTAAAATAAAATGTTTAAGAATCCAAAATTGTAAGAGAAAAGGAAAAGAAAAACCCTGGCAGTAGTGCAAACACACTCCTAAAATTACTCTCATCTGTTTCAATGAGACCTATCTGCCCACGAAATTAGTCTTGATTTATGTATACATTCTTATCTAAACACAGTCTTATCTAAATACAGTTTATAACCCTCTTTTGTAGTCTAGTTACTAAAGTTTCTCTTGAGGTATTATATAAAGACATCACAGATAATAGGGATAGAGAGAAAAGTTCTTAAGGATCTCTGACTTACATTTTTTTCCTTTATGGGTCATCATCCTTTTAATTGTACAGAAGCTATATTTGGTTGGCCTGGATTTGCAGCAGAATGGACACCCAGACAGATTTAACTCAGAATCCATCCCCTAGTTTAGAGTCTCATGTTAGTATGTTTATTATTTCACTTGGAAATCAATTCAATGAATTTAAAGAGTGCTTAGTTTTAGTTTAGTGAGTGTTGCTTCCAAACCTCTAACCAAATTCTAAAAAAAAAAAAAAAAAAAAAAAGATAAGTAAAACACCATTCATAAATCTTTACTGTGAACCAGGAAGTTTTCTAAGTGCTTTGCATTAACCAACTTACGGCCCCCACCTTACAGATAAGGTCATCAAGGCCAATGAAGTTGAGAAAGTTGCTCATGGTCACATGATTGTCAGGGAGCAGGCTCCAAATCCTGGAACCTTCTCCTTCCTTCCATCAACATACCATCTCTTCACACAGAAACAGAGTGACACAGATCCATTCTGATCTCCAGAAAGTAATTTAAGGAAATGACACTCACCAGGAAGACCAGCTTGTAATGCTGTGAGGAACTAGCGAAGCTATCATTTGGCTTCAAAGTGACACAGTTGTTAACGATCTCACTGAACTCAAGTTTCTCTGTTTCTCCAATGGGCTGGAAATAAAGATCCACTCATCATCGGTGATGATGAACTAATAAAAACACACACTGAAGTCAAAGTGCATCAAGAAATCACCTGTCAGAAGGTTGCCTGAACAAATGCTTAGTTAGTTAAGAGTTAATCAGTGAAAGGCAACCCAATCAGCACTACACCCACAAGGAATGTTACTTCTCAGGCCTTTCACTCCTTTAACTGAATGGCTGGCTTGCTTAACTGTCCTCTTTGAAGTGATTTATTGAATCATGAAAGCGTTAAAATCTATTAGTCTAACACCCACGAAAGTTCAGGGAACAGCATCTGTATCATAAACAGTAACAAGCAGAGGCTTCTCCCAGACACAAACTGCAGATTTACTCATCAGTCCTGGATTTTGGACAGCTTTGAGATTCTCCTTCGATTTAGTTTCTAGCAACTCTTCCTTTCCTCTGCTGTTTTGACCAATTATAGCAGATTGGGAAATATGTCGTCCAGTGGCCTCTTCTTATATCAATATTTGATTGCCCTCCACGTAAAACATCCCATTAAGTTAATCAGAAATTGATGCTCGCCCACAAACACCTTTTAAACAGGTCAAATTAAGATAAAAGTCCATGCTTTTTGCCTCTGTGAAACTGGGACACTAAACCAGACATTAATGTCAGCTTATAGATTAAATGTCATTAAAGGCAATTTGTCACCCCCACACATTTATCTCAATCTAATAATTAGCTAAAGGTCAGAGATAAACCTGTGTATCTGAATCCACATTCCCTCTCCTTCAGGATGCAAAGCAAGGATGAAGGCAGTATACAAATTTGGGTAATCTTAAATCAACAAGCCAATTTCGAAAAATTCAACAAGAATTAAATACAAGGTGGGGGCGGGGGTGGGCAGTGACCCAAGAAGAGGCAGACCCAGGAGCACAGGGAAGAATATGCTGTAAGCCCTTAAGTTCTGGGCATCACAGCTTTATGAAATCACTTTTCCTATCTACTCTTCCCCTAACCCATCTCATAGCTTGACCCTTTCCACATTAGTTTACCATAGTCAATATGTGAAGCACTTCTGTTCTCTCTGGATGCTGCCATGTAGAAAATAAAATTCCAAGAGTAATGAATTTGGGGTGCCCAGACTGGAGTAGTGGAAGGGGCCTTTTCAACCCAGTGAGAAAAAAACCTCTTCTCCCTTGCTCCTCCTTCCCTCTCTTTCAGCTTCACACTTCTCAGAACATAACCTTCCAGTTAAAAGAAAATATTTTAAAAGCTGGTTAATTCTGATAGACATAAAATCCAGTTAATTAAAAGAAAAACTTCCAATGGATGACCTTAAGAGGAGCTAGAAACTGTCCTATAGCATTTTCGGTTAGGAAAAAATTCATGAGGGTGGGGACAGAGGGTGCAAGAAAGAAGAAAGGAAAGTGGGAACCACCCATGAGAATTTTGGCTAAGATAAAAAGGCATGGACTCTACACTTTGGAGCACTCAAGATTCATTTAACAACAACAAAATCTATTCTGATATGCAACATACTGTGAATATAATAATAAACTACGCATAGTCACTGCCCTCATGAACTAATAGTCTCTCTTCTGAGGAGCTGAAACAACAGGTGATTGCTATAGAATGTTTAAAATGCCAACTCTAAGGAAACTCTAGGCAGCAGATATGGAGATGCCCTTGACCCCTGTGAGGATGCAGGCAAGAATGGAAGTAGAGTTTCTTCAAAAGGCAACTCCACAGTTTTGGTTTTCTAATATTACATTCCATTAAGTGCCTTTCTAAAACAATGTTTAGTTTCAGTATGGGAAGAGGTATAAGTGGGTGGCAGGAACCTGGGAAAAGTTCTGCGTAGAGGAATGGAATCTCAAGTAGATGGCATGTCCTATATATCAGTGAGTCTCTGTGTTTGGCAAAGAGTAGACTTTCACAAATAATTTTGGAAGAACTGCTCCACAATCAAGTTGAACTAATAGTCTCTTTTACCCTCCTCCTTTATCCATCACGGACATACACTGATCTAGTGTGTGTACAGTCTGAACATGACCATAAACTGAAGGAAAATCCAGTGTTAGAACTAAATGAGGGGGTATTCTGGTAAACTGATGAGATTAATCAGGGGAGGAGCTGTTATGGAACCAATGGAATAAGAGATCCAAAATATGTTGCTGTATGCCCCACAAATCACATGAAACCCTATGTGAATTTTTTATATCAACAAATCATCTGGTAACAATCACAATAATACTGACATCCAAAGAACACTCATACATGTCCAGCATTAGTCTAAAAGTTTAGCTATTATGAACTCACTTAACTGTCTCAACAGCTCTATCAGGCAGGTGGTTTAACTAAATTTATCAAGGTAACAGTGATAGTAACAGAGCCAAGACTGAACCAACCCAGAAGCTCCAACTGCAGAGTCTGTGTTCAAATCACTACATCACACCTCAACTCTTCTCTTACTAAGAATGTTATTGACCCATCAATGAAAATAAATGTAAATGAAGTTAGGCAAACCAGTGTATAACAGAAAAAGGGAGGACAACCACAAAAACTATTGTAAAGGTAAGACTTAAGACTTCTTTCTTCTACCAAAAGCAACTCACCAAAGCAAATTGCAAGTAGATTTCATGCCATATTAGAATATACCACAAATTAAGTCAGATTTATTGAGAACTACTTGCTGTTTATAAGGAATCTGATTATGAAAAACTTGGAAAAACAGGATCTCTTTTGCAGAGAAAAAAGTCAATGACATAGAGAAGAGACTTGAGCAGAAAAAAAGAAAAAGAAAAATCAGTGAAGTTTTGGTCTCAGCTTGGCTATAGTAAGTTATCTTGAACAGCCATTTCTCTTTGATGGCTCTCAGTTTCCTGACTTATAAAATCAAGAGGTTAAAGCAGGTCCCTGGTATATTTTTCAGTCCATATAAGGTGCGGTTTTTGTGAAATCCAGATGCTCGCTGATTTTAAGGACGACTAGTCCAGCTGCACTTTATTACACTGAATATGCTTTATTTAATCCCTTCAACTGTGAATGCACAATTCAGCACACAAAGCAAAAAGGAAGATATAAAGGATGGTAGTTACAGAAAAATTTTTAAAAGGATACTATACTGAGAAACTTCATGGACAGCCCCCAAAAGGGGTTAAAAAAAAACATACACACAAAAACTATTTCCAGATATAGGAACTAAACTGGGAAAGTAATTTGCATTTCTATGGGAGGCTTGATGATGGTTTGATGTGGGGAGGCTGCGTGAAATAGAGACCAAGAAATTGAAAAGAACATTGGGGAAAAGACAAAACAAAACCTAGATTCTATTCTCATTCTTCCTTGCAGGCTCTCAGGATGAGTTCTGAAGAGCCAATTAACCTTCTCATTCCTGATTTATTTCCAAATTGCCCACTTCACCCTTGCAAATAATTCCAAATGGGATCAGTTAAAAAAAAAAAAATTAAAAAAAACCCATCACAATATAACTGAATGTTTTCCAATTCTCATTCTAAAGACTGCCTTCAGTAAACACTTCAGCTGTGATGGCCAATTTGACTCTACTGGAGAAAAAAATCTGGAAATACTTGTATATGAGCAGAAAGCCTTCTGTGGTTGAACAGGCCATAGCAGCCCCAAGAGAGAAGCTCTAGCTAACCCTCTGCAGGGCACAGAACCAGCTCTGAAGCCTATACGTGGGAATACTTGTTTGCACAAGTCACAGGCATTCTGCCTTTCATGAAATGACAGCATAAAGCTCAGAGGAAAACCACTGTGCCCTGCAGATGTGGCCAAGACTGCAATGTTTAAAGGTTACAGTGATTAAGCACTGTGATTAATTTAGTCTCAGCAAAATCAATTCCACTCAACCACAAATCTCTAATTTACATACCGGAGCAAGCTAAACTTGATTCTGATCAATATAATTTGAAATGTATGATAATCTCCCATCCTCCTGTTCCCAACCTCTCCCTCTCCCCATAAAGAAAGGTTTTATTGGGAAATCACAGAAAAAATAAAATTTACATTCACTTTGGCAAAGTTAACACAAACTATGATTTGGCTAAATATTATTTTATGTCCTTGACTTGGCCATGTTTCAAGCAGTGAAATGTACTGAACTTTAACCTAGATTGCTGCATAATGCAAGAGACAGAAATCTCCTAGAAGTTGAGGCTTTATGTCATTGCCTCGGCAATATTTATCATATATACCAGCTCAAAAACAACATCAGACCATGTCATGTTTACTGGTGTATCATACCCATTTCTATAAAAATACCAAAAAGTTTGTCAATGAAATGTACTTGATGTTACTTTCCATTCTCTCCATGGTGGGGCCACACAATGTGTTAAGAGAAAGGAGTGAAAGGACAAAAGCAAATGAAACGACACCCTGTTCATAATTCTTCCCTGACCAATCACCAAGAATTCCGGGCTTCTGTGTGCATTCTCCAGACCAACTTAGGCCCACAAAAGCTACCAGAATAGTTCACCTTATAGTCACCTCTCCATCCCCAAAACCTCCACTAGAACTACCGACCACAGGATACTAATTGTTAAAATGAGGAAACATTACTAAAAGGAGGCCAAGGTAATACATAGAAGGAAACATAGAAACTCCACCCCTTAGTCAATTACATGTCACTAAATTAACACAGACCATTTCGGTCAGAGTGACCCTTTCAAAATAAGGGTCACTTCCCTCACTTCTTTCGGTTTTTAATATAACAAGTCACCTCTATCACCTAGAAAACATTTCCTTGACCATTAGAACAACTGTCTGTTCTTTCTCCTTTCTTTAATTTAATAACTGATTTTAGAGTATGAGTTCTGCTTTTACTTAAAGTCTTTGTATAGTTCTCTTAATATATTGAGATCTGCCTTCCATGCTTCTGAAATTTTTCTCCCAAAAGGAAGCAATCGCAACACTCTGAAACCAAGTAGCACTGTTCCAGTTCCCCAGCTGCAATAATTACAAAAATGGACATTACCCTGAATTTAAAATTTGAGTTTTGAACAACTGTAGGCAGGGAGATTGAGAATTCAACCCTCTGTGTCTGAACACAAGGCAAAAAATGATGACCGGTTGATGCTGAAAAACATCAATATTTATAGAGTAAAATTCAGACAGAACTGCAATAGAGACATTTGCCTCAGCCATGGATGTTTAAATGCTTTAATAATTTTGCTTAAAGGAGATATGGGTAATTCATTCGAGAATGAAATTTCATTTTGTTTGGTGTATTATTCATAGTCAGCTGCATATTATTTCTTTGCATAAACTGTGAATCAAGAAGAAAATCCTCTCACAACATAGATTGTATCATTTCAACTAATTCTTTTCTTATTGTCCTTGTAAAGCTTCCGGTAAAGGACTCTGCCATTTATTAAGGAGATTATCATACCATGTTATCAATAGTGATTACAAATGTGAACTTAGAATTCAGATACACCTGCCCTTAAATTCCAACTCAGTCACTTAACAGCTGGGAGATTTTGTACAATTATTGAACCTCAACTTTTTTGTATCTGCATCTTTAAAGATAGGGATAATGACAGTACCCAGTTCGCTAAGTTTTAATGAGGGCTAAGCGAGATCACTCCTTCAGTCACAGTGTCTGGCTCATGGTGAGCACTGAACAAAATTGTTCACTTCTTATTGTTGACCATCCTCATCAGGTACTGTCATGGGAAGAGGGGATAAAAGGACAAGTTAGGACTGCCTTCTCAGCTGAGATAGCCATACGAGCTCTTGCCTAGGAAAAACACAAACGTAACACAGGACTCGGGAGAGTTGGGCAGGGGAGAGCAGCCACCAAATTTCATCTCTTCACATTTGAGAGATGTGAAGAGATCTTCACATCTTTCACATTTCATCTCTTCAACATTCTTCACTTGGTTACAATAAAGCAAATGACAACTGCTAGTACCACATAAGCTGGATACAAGAACCTCTAAGAGACTAAAAGAAACACTGTGTTCATAATCAATTTCTGATAACATGGTAACAGTTTAGTACTGCATAAACTGTGGCTGCCTCAAAAGAAAGATGCCACATAACAACAAGCACCTTGTTTGAAAAGTCTTGGTTTGGAGTCACCTGCAGGACCAAGCCCTGGCAAGCTACCCACACCAGTTCCACAGCACCAGGTACATTACATGCAGGGCAACGTAACCTGAAACTTCCTGTGCCAACACCAGGGCAAGGACACCTACTGATCAAGACACTTCAGGCTGTAATCTTCTTACAATCACCTGCCATCTGAAGAGGCAGGCATGTCTGTGTACACGGGTGCAAAAGACGCAAAGGCCTTGTGTCTCAGTGAGCACATGAGAGAACTACTGAAAAATCAGAGAGCAAGAGGAAATAATAATACAGTACTAAGAAGAAAAGCAAGTGAAACTAAGCCCAATATTGAAATCCTGATTCGCTGAACACATACACTTGGAGAATTGGACGAAATACTGGAGTAAACAAGGACACATGAGAAGACCTCGATCATTTCGGAGGAGGCAGGTTTTGTGTTTAACTTCTCTTTTTTCTGCCATCAAAACCATCCCCAGAAAACAAGAGCACAAGAGTTAAGAGGAACGATTTTGCCTGGAGATGGGCCTTTCCTTTCTAATCCTCTGAATGAGTTTAGAGCAACGCCTCACTTAGTGCTTCACTGGATTTAAGATGTTTGTCTCTCTAAGCTCCTGTTTAACCTGAGAGCAGAGAGTGGGCTTCAGTTCAGAGCCAAGTCTTCCCTGGGGAACAATATCTAACTAGAATCTCATAATAATTTGATTGTATTACTTTCATTTCTACAGTTGCTGTCTTACAGCAAGCGATACTTGGCACCTGTCTATTACAGAGACATATATTCTTTTAAATAAATTTGCTTAGGCAAAAAAGAAAAAGAAACCAAAACTAGTTAGTTGAAAAAAATCTGCTGAATAATTAACTGTAGAGATGGAACTCCAAAATGGCAAGAGTTGAAGAAGACAACAGGGGGTCCTTGGCTAATACAGTTATTACCTCATGGCAAATAGATGGGGAAACATGGAAACAGTGACAGACTTTATTTTCTTGGACTCCAAAATTACTGCGGATGGTGACTGAAGTCATAAAATTAAAAGATACTCACTCCCTGGAAGAAAACTTATGACAAACCTAGACAGTAAAAAAAAGCAGAGACATCACTCTGCCAACAAAAGTCCATAATGTGAAAGCTATGGTTTTTCCAGTAGTCATGTACGAAAGTGAGACTTGGACTATAAAGAAGGCTGATTGCTAAAGAATTGATGTTTTCGAACTGTGGTGCTAGAGAAGACTCTTGAGCATCCCTTGAATAGCACAGAGATCAAACCAATCAATCCTAAAGGAAATCAACCCTGAATATTCACTGGAAGCTCCCATATTTTGGCAACCTGAATACAAAGAGCCGATTCACTGGAAAAGACCCTGATGCTGGGAAAGACTGAGGGCAGGAAGACAAGGGGGTGAGAGAGGAAGAGATGGTTGGATGGCATCACTGATTCAATGGACATGAGTCTGAACAAACTCCAGGAGATGGTGAAGGACATGGAATTCTGGTGTGCTGCAGTTCATGAGGTCACAGAGTCAGACAGGACTTAAAAGACAAGAGCAAGAGGAGAAACTGAAAGCTCCCTCCACAGTTGATCCTAACTATGTCCATCTCCCATTCTGCCTTCCATGGGTCAACATTGAATTTCCTTAAGTCAGTCAAATGTGGAAAAGAGGAACACACAGTGAGGTTACTAAAAGAACTACTCAATCCAATAGTTCTTCCTCTACATGGGGGAATTTAGGAGAGCTGGAAGTGATATTTGCTTTAGCAGAATTCCCAGTTCCCACATTAGAGATTCTTCTCATCTCTGCTGCCTGCTCTCAGTTTAACAGGATATGAATTTCAGGAGACTGGATTTATTTTTCCAAGTTAGTCCTCAAGGTTTAGACAGTCACTAAATTGTTGCCACCAGCTTTAGGAAAGGAAGCAAGTTTTCAGTAACAGAAAGATTAACAACTCAAGTCACAGAAAAATTAATAATCAAATCATTGTTCACTGCATCACAGGTAGGTACAGTTGCAAGCCTGTGGCACAAATAATATTTCAGTTTTCAGTTGCATCTCCGCATTTCTACCCCTTGTTGCACCAAACTTTAGAGGGCTAAATTCTTCCAGTAAAGGGTGTTTCCCCTGAAATGTGCTAATGTCTATAAAAAGCAACCATATGGAAATTTCCTGTATAAAATATTCTTTCTCCTAATTTCTCCATGCCTGCAAAACACACACATATACACACAATCCTATTCACCAGCACTTAATTCTCTATAACCCAAGCTCTAGAAAATCCTTTTGCTAAACTATCACCGGTTTGATTTTTTTTTAATCCCCGTAGCAGAAATACCTTAAATTATAAATACAATTCAGTTATCTTATCTGAAAAACCATCATCACACAGTGATCATATCACAGAGTTTTCTTTCAACTGAAGTACACGGGCAAAAAGTTTTGTCTCAGTGTCAGTGCTTTCAGACATTAAGCTTAATCTGATCTTCCTGATTGCAACGGTAAAGTCAAGTCTTCTAACATCATAAATGTACAGCTGCCTGTTAAGGATGCTGACATGACTATCTTCACTGTGCCCCTGGACACGGCCCCTCCCTCCTGAACATAGGGGCCAATGCACAAAGGAAGGAGTGTGGGCAATAAGCTAAGGGAATGGATGGAGGGAGAAGTGGAAAGGGGAGGCTGAGGACAAAGTAAAAGCAAGTGAGACAACGAGGGGATGTGAAGACAAAACCAAGTACGGAAAACTCTTAATTTCTCACCTCTCAACACCATAAAGTCCTGTATTTTTACATGACCTTGCCCTGGAAAATGGATGTTAAAAATCATTTGTGAGTTAAATAATAAACTGACATATCCATAAAGAAGGTCTCTTTGCAGAGAACTAAAAATATGAACCACGGAGGCAGAAGAGAATTGCCCTAAATGCCAGGGCCCAGGGGCAAGAAGGTGGGGAGTGGAGATGACTCTCCCTTCAGCCAGTTCTGCTTTTCTGGCCCTTCAAAGCTATATGCCTCCCTGCCCTAACCATTCAAGGTTGTTAAATGGTGTCCACTCGTTAATCCTATCTGCCTTTTTCCCTCACAAGAAAACTCAACGGGTGCCTCAGCCGGTGTCAGAACCCAGAACTAGCAATACTTTGAAGAAAGCAGCGGAGCAGTAAGAACGAAGATGAAGGCGAGAGGAGAAGGTGGCCTGTGAGGCGCTCCCTTCCCTGAGTGGCAGTCCTAAAGATGAAGGCGAGAGGAGAAGGCAGCCTGTGAGGCGCTCCCTTCCCTGAGTGGCAGTCCTAAAGATGAAGGCGAGAGGAGAAGGCAGCCTGTGAGGCGCTCCCTTCCCTGAACGGCAGTCCTAAGAAAGCAAGCCTCATGGCAGAAGACTCAGTGACTCGTCCGCTTCACAGCCCTTCCCCATGAGACACGGTGACATCACCAGACGGAGGAAGCAAGAGGGGGTTCTTCCTACTGTATCCAGACCGCAGGCAGGCATGGAAGCTACTCCATCTTTCAGCCAGGGTTGAGAGGGTGCATGGCCACCATGGAGCTCAAAATCCGTAGATGGCTAAGAAGCAAGAATACACAAAAAACTACTCTGAAGGATGGAAAGATGTTAGAGAAATACTGCTTGTTCAGGCCACCGGTACCAAAGACTCATGGCCACCTACCTCCCATCTACACATCCTCGTATTTTTTTAATTAATTTTTATTGCAGATAGCTGCTTTACAAAGTTGTGTTAGATTCTGTACAGCAAAGTGAATCAGCTGCAGGTACATACATCCCCTCCTTTTTGGAGTTCCTTCCCAGTTAGGTCACCCCAGTACACTGAGCAGAGTTCCCTGTGCTAGACCGTCTGCTCCATCAGTTATCTAGTTTACCCATCGTGCCTGTCATGTGTATGTATCAATCCCAGTCTCTCAATTCACCCCGCCTGCCTCTGCCCCTTGATATCCATACATTTGTTCTCTGTGTCTGTGTCTCCATTTTTGCTTTACAAATAAGTTCATCCGTATTATTTTTCTAGATTCCACATATAAGCAATATTATACAATATCTGTATTTCTCTTTCTGGCTTGTTTCAAAATGTATGACAGTCTCTAGGCCCACCCACATCTCTACAGATGGCATACTTTCACGCCTTTTGATGGCTCAGTAATATTCCATTGTATATATGTACCACATCTTTTTCATTCATTCCTCTGTTAATGGATATTTAGTGTTAACTTCATGGAACAACTGGATAAGTCAAGCTTTCTCATTTGGAACATAATATTTCTACCATCTATTTTCTATTATCCATTTCACAGGAAAATGGTTTCCAAGTTCCAAATCAGTAACTCACAAATCATTTTTTGTAACAAAGACCTTGATGTGCTAAATTAGTGGAGAGAGGTAAGCAAGGAAATGAGGGTAGAAATGAGGAAGCAGAACAAGGAGGGAGGAAAGTACAAGGAGGAGAAGAGACATGGTTGACACCAGCTTTGCTCTGTCCAGATTCACTTCTGCAAGCACATCAGAGGTGGATGCCAATTCCAGAACTATGCATCATTTCATCAGCCAAAATGGCTGAGTGACCTTTTCCATCCTCAGTGCCCCCTTCACTCCTCTGCCAAGCGTTACTCAGTCGTGGTTGAAAATAGGGCCTTTGGAAGAAACCTTGACTTTTCCTAATTTCATGTCAACATCTAAATAGCCTTTGTTCCTGTATATTTTAAAGAGATACCTCCAGTAAGATTTACTTAGTAATCTGGCAGACCTTAATATATAAAAACAAAATTAAGTATGTGTGAAAAATTACTCAAGTAACTAAAGCAAATCTCCTCCATGGCTGTCTGACAATGGCTTTGATCCCTAGAACTGAGCTTTTCCTTATAAACTTTTCCTCCCAATTTCCAAATTTTGTTTCCTGAGCACCACTGAAAGAATATATCATGTTTGTAGGGTATCCAGTTTGGCTATAATTTAAGATCTTTAGACAGAATAAAAAAAAGATTTCACTGATGCATATAATAAACATACTCTGATCCCACCTCAGAACAGGTTAGATGATACAAAATCTCAGTGGCTGAAAATAACAAAGGTTTGCTTCTCATTCACACTACCTCTCTGCAACAAGTCAGTAGGGGTTCTCCTATTCACAGTCATTCAGGAATCCAAGCTGATGGTGTGACTGACATCATGAATATTAACCAACCCTTACAGAGAAGAAAGGGGCTTCATAATGGCTCAGAATAAAGAATCTGCCTACAACGGAGGAGATATAGGAGATCAAAGTTTGAGCCCTGGGTCAGGAAGATTCCCTGGAGGAGGAAATAGCAACCCACTCCAGTATTCTTGCCTGAAAAATATCATGGGCATAGAAGCCTTGTGGGCTACAGTCCAAGGGGTTGCAAGGAGCTGGGCATGTCTGAGTGACTGAACATACACACACAGAGGAAAAGAGAATACACAACCAGTAGAGCACATACCCAGAAGTCATGCTCACATTTCATTAGCAAAACAAGTCATATGGCTTCCCAAAGTTAAAGTGGCCAGAGAAGGCCATGTGACCAGAGAGGAAGACAGAGACAGAAGAGCTGAAATATCTGCAGACAGCCTTAATGACTGCCAAAATACACGGTACTATTCTGAATACAACGGATTATGAAACTTCCAAAATACCAACTGTAAACTGAGATGCAAACTTTTTATCCTATTCCATAAGATTACGAGAAAAAAACCATGATTAGCAGTATGAGGGCAGAAGACAAATTTGACAACTCTGTCTCAAGTATTATTTACTTTCAACTGACCTAAGACCAATGAAGATTGCTTCTTCTTTTAGTTAAAAATATCCTTCATGACAGATGAAATATACTTTGAAAAATAAAGCTTGCAAGTAATACATCTTTGTTACTTACCATCATATACCACTGAACAGGGAAGACAGGTATCTGTTAGTCCCCAGGGAATAATAAAAACAAAGCCATACATTTAAATAGTACTTTACAGTTGAGAAAAAATATTTTGACAGGTCATTTTAGGTAGGCACCTAGACTACAATTTTTTAATATTTTAAAGGTGAGCAAGGTAGATATGCAAATCTCTCAAAACAACAGAAAGGCTTGGAATTAACTCAGTCAAAATACCAACTCAGGTCTCATGAGAGCTGAGCTAGAGGCCAGTTCCTCCATTTACAAATCCTGTGGCTGAGGGCAAAGACTTTAGTACAAGTCTCATTTTCTTCATATGTAAAGCAGATGCAACACCTTGGACCAAGTTACATCATAGGGTTATCAGGAAGATTGAATAAAAAAGTACATCTCTAAACACTTTCAGTATTGTAAAAGAAGACGCAAAAATAAAGGGGCATCATTTTGATTATAGAAGATCCTTATTACTGGTTGCTGCCCATACTAATACATGCATAAAACCACAAAGGGAAAGGCAAGCAGTTCCTTCTTTAAATAAAATCAAAGTTTTGGGATCACCGAGGTTACTATTAAGGTTACTACTAGGTTATTTGCTGCAATTCAGAGAGAAGAATATAGCCCTCTTGTGTGTCAACCAACATTATGTCTAATGTCAGTGTTGTAAGCAAATTATTCATTTGCCACAAATTCAGAACTTTCTACAATACTGTAATAAAACAAATATTTGGCTTTTATCATAGTTTCCTGACATAAAGCATCTAAATGCCCTGTAATTCCTGAGTGACACGAGTGTTAACTGGGTTTGGTTCTGAGACAACTTCTGCAGATGCCCGACCAGCCTCAGGAGGATGGGAGCTGGCTGTCAGAAAGACAAGGCAAGAGTACAGGGCTGGGACTTTTAGCCACACCCATCCCCACCTCCAACTTAGGGAAGAGGAGAATAGCCGGAGATCTTCACACCTACTGTCAGTGATTTAACCCATCACACGCATGTACTAAACCGTCCATAAAATACCCTCAAACAACACGGCTCAAGAAGTCCGGGGTCGGTGCACACACAGGTGCTGGCAGAGTGGCCTACCTGGAGAGGGTATGGCAGCTGCGATCCTCACTTCACTGCTCCCGCCTTGTGCACCCCTGCCCCCGCACCTGTTCCACGCATCTTTTCCACTTGGCTGTTCCTGAGTTGTGTCCTTTATACTAAACTAGTAAGAAAAAACAGCCTAAGACAAATGGCAATGGGTAAAAGAAATAAGTATATAATAAAGTACACCACAGAAGAGTGAAATGTATAATACAAGGTAATTTTTAAATGGATTCGAAAAACAAACAAAAAAGGATTACCTATCAATAACATAACAAAACTAGGGTCTCACCTCAGGTTATACATTAAAATAAATTCCAGATATGAACTGAAGAGTTGGCTACAAGTAATAAAACCATAAAATAAAGGAAAATAGCAGCTAAAATTGATGATATGTGGGAGGAGTATACAGAAAAAAAAACATATGGACATGTACACACTTAAAACAGTCATATAAGTAGTTTGTTCAAAAATAAGAAAGCAAGTAGCAGAAGGAAACATATTTTAAACAAATGAGATGAAGCGTTAACTAGTCAATAAAAGCAGTAGGACAGAACAATTTACAGATGAAATACAAATGATCAATAATACATTGATCCAATGTCCAATCTTTCCAGTAAGAGAAGAAGGGATATGGAAAAAAGTGAGTGATCATTCACTTCAAACATCTATAAAGGTAAAGCACATCTGGTGATATCTGAGGGTAGCAAGCAATCTTATGAATGTGGAAAATATGAATTGATTAAAAAAAACAAAAAATCTTAAGAGGGTTTCCTTGGTGGCTCAGTGGTGAGGAATCTGCCTGCCAATGCAGGAGACACAAGTTCAATCCCTAATCTGGAAAGATCCACCATGCCTCGAAGCTACTAAGCCGGTGAGCCACAACTACTATCAAGCCTGTGCTCCAGATCCCAGGAGCCACAACTACTGAGTCCACGAGCTCTAGAGCCTGTGTTCCACAACGAGAGAAGCCACCACCACGAGAAGCCTGCACCTCACAGCTAGAGATGTACATCACATCACTAGCACATCACAGAGAGTAACCCTCATTCGCTGCGACTAGAGGAAACCCAGCACAGCACCCCGCGCCCCGCTCCCTCAACAAAACACCTTAGGCAACATGCATCAGGTGTCTAAAATAGACTTTTTAAAGACGGATAAATAGTAAACAGCATGAGTTTCAGAGACAAACGGTCCAGATTCGAGTACTAACTTCACCTTACACGCACTTTGCGACCTTGGGCAAACTACACTGTGTTTTACTGCCTCCGCTTTACTCATGTCTAAAATATAGATAATTCATTCTTGCTTTTTGGATTAATGGGCTCCCCAAGTGGTACTAGTGGTAAAGAATCTGCCTGCAATGTAGGAGACCCAGGTTTGGGAAGATCCCCTAGAGAAGGGAGTGGCTACGCACTCCAGTATTCTGGCCTGCAGAATTCCATGGACAGAGGAGCCTAGAGGGTACCGCCCACGGGCTCACAGAGTCGGACACGACCGAGAGACCTTCGCTTCAATTTCACTTCTAGACTGATATGCGAACTGAAATGTGCAATGCAAGGAAAACATGAACTACAGTGAGTGCTACATAATAAATGCTGAATGAAGTTAGCTATCATCATTACATCACCACTATCACTACCACCAAATCCATCCTAACAAATGACCAAAGCACTTTGTTCTGGTGTACAAGAGGAATACATATACACATTGACCCTGAAGGAAAATCTACAAAGAAGTATACCAAAGGGAAGAGTGATCACTATAGAATTACAGACATAACTTCTTCTATAACAGATTCGTAAGTTTTCTACAAAGAGTATGTTACTTCTTGGAAAAACAGCTATCATTCTGAGGAAAAGAAGGGAGAAGCTACCTACTTGAAGTTGTTATATTTATTTTGTAATGATAAATACAATAAAATTAAACAAAACCAAAGTTGTTTCCAACGATTATCTCCTCAGTGTATCTTTCAGGCATCCTGCATTTCTAAGTTCTGTTCCTCACTGAAGAACCCAAGAAAAATATTTAAAGTAATAGTTGTAAAGAGAGCAATTGAAGATAAATATCTAGCCCTCTCAAAAGATAGTAGAGTAGACCCTTGAACAATGTAGGAATTTGGGGCATCGACACAATCCCCACCTTCCCCACCCCTAAGCAGAAAGTCAAAAATCCAGGAGTAAATTTACAATCTGCCATCCTTATCAGCGGTTCTGCATCCGTGGATTTAGCCAACCACAGATCATGCAGTACTGTGGTACCTACTTATTAGAAAATATCTGCGTGTCAGTAGGCCCGCACAATTCCAAACTGTGTTGTTCGAGGGTCATCTGTGCATCACCTCTGCCTGACTGTAATTAGCTAAAATCTAGGGAGGGAAACAAGGATGTCAGAACTCCTATTCTGGGTTCAGAGTACACAGAAAGCATGATGAGAAATCCCTGGTTCTTGTGGAGGCAAAGGTAGCAAAGCTGACTCTCTTTACCTCTTCCCTTTTTTGGAGTGAAACCTCAGAAACAAAAGGGCTGCCCTGGCAGAGGTGAGGTTTCTGTAAGGCATCTCCACAAGACATGAGACAGCATGCTGTTAAAAGCCTCCACCGGATCCCCTCTGCTTCCTCCAGACTCTGCTAACAGGATAAAGTGAGTGACGGGGGCGTAAAGTGAGTGACAGGGGCATAGGATCATTCTATAGAGGTACCACACAAGCAACCTCCTTTAGAACTGGGGGGAGAATTATCAAAGCTCTTGTACCATCTGTCTGTGGAGGGAAGAGGGGAAAAAACACAACAACAACAGCAGCTGGTGCAAGAAGTAGCAAGATGTTGGTCCTGGAAGTGACAAGATGGGAAATGACAGGAAACAGCTTTTCACTCCTCCAACAGCAAAAGAAGCGTGCAGCCTGTGTTCCAGTGTTTGAAAACCTCCAGATGCTGCCCTCGTCTCACATTTCCATATCTTTGTTCAGACAACATCTGAAAGCCTGCCTTTCTTTTTTTCAAGCACTCTCTTTCTTCGGAGGAACATACAAAGCTATCAAACAACAGGGCTTCTCCCCCTCCTCCTCTCTCCTACAGGCAATGTGGGATGAATTTTAAGTGTCACTGTGGAAGAAAAAAAAATCTACATACAGCATCATGTGAGCCTCTGTGAAACTTTTTCCAGTTGTCGATTTCAAGTAATACTTACCATGTGCTCTGGACTCCGTCATTTGGCAGTTAAACTAACATTAGATTTGGAGTAGAACTTCTAAAGAGCTGAGGAATAAAATCTCTGCAATGATCAGAGTTTAGGGGATGGGGAGGCCCGGGCATCTAATGACTACTTGGAAACAGTGGGCGGTACTTCCTGAGCCACGGCACTAAGCAGTACCACATGCATGCATTTCTCTAACTTTAAACTCTGGGCTTATGAAGTCAGAAATGTTCTAAATGATATACACATAGCCCAGTGTCAGAATTTCAAAGGACTGACATACAATGTTAATAAAATGTTCTCATTTAGCGTTATCCCATGTGTTAAAGATACAAAACCAGTTTTCTTAGAACTCTGGAATATGCTCATAAAATATACTAAAATTATATTGGGTAAAATTTAACACCTTACTGGGTGTCACAGATCATGTCTGGGCATCGCAGCACTTCAGGCTCCATCAGCCAACGTGGTCTTGTATGTGATACACAGCTTCAAGTTACCCTCTGTTCTTCGTCAGGTCAGCTCAACCTTTACAACTCGGGTTGGATTCCATCTCCAGTACGTTTCCCAACGGCCCCTCTCTGAGAGAGTGAGTCTTTCCCATGAACTCAAACAGTATTCACTGTCCAGTTTACAAGAAATAAAGTAAAATAAATAGACTGTTCTTTCCATGTGCTGTTTAAACAAAGTCCCAAATTCCTTTTTTATTTTTGTAATGGCTCACTATTGCCTACCACAATCTGTATATATTTTATTCTGGGTTTGACATGCTGTGACCCCAACAGACACACCTGGATCCTTCATCTTCCTGTGTCCTGTTTAGTTCAGTCGCTCAGTCATGTCCAACTCTTTGTGACCCCATGAACCGCAGCACTCCAGGCCTCCCTGTCCATCACCAACTCCCGGAGCCCACCCAAACTCATGTCCATTGAGTCGGTGATGCCATCCAACCATCTCATCCTCTGTCGTCCCCTTCTCCTCCTGCCCTCAATCTTTCCCAGCATCAGGGTCTTTTCAAATGAATCAGTTCTTCACATCAGGTGGCCAAAGTATTGGAGTTTCAGCTTCAACATCAGCCCTTCCAATGAACACCCAGGACTGATCTCCTTTAGGATGGACTGGTTAGATCTCCTCGAAGTCCAAGGGACTCTCAAGAGTCTTCCCCAACACCACAGTTCAAAAGCATCAATTCTTTGGCATTCAGCTTTCTTTATAGTCCAACTCTCACATCCATACATGACTACTGGAAAAACCATAGCCTTGACTAGACAGACCTCTGTTGGTAAAATAACGTCTCTGCTTTTTAATATGCTGTCTAGGTTGGCCATAACATTCCTTCCAAGGAGTAAGCGTCTTTATCTTCCAAACTGCCACTGTATGTTCACACTGCATATTTTAGGACTCTATAGGCTTTATACAAACTACTGTCTGTTTTTGAAACACCCTCATTTTGCCCTGTCAAAGTTCTATTTGCACGTTAAGACAGTGTGCTAATCTGCTGTGTGATAACTTCGGTCATGCATCCAACATAGACTTGTCCCTCTGGACAGTTATATCACCTTGCCTCCAATTACAGTCAACTACACCCAGATGACTCAGTGGTAAAGAATCCATCTACAATGCAGGAGATGCAGGTTCGATCCCTGGGTTGGGAAGTTCCCCTGGAGAAGGAAATGGCAACCCACTCCAGTACTCTTGCCTGGGAAATCCCACGGACAGAGAAGTCTGGTGGGCTATAGTCCATGAGAACACAAAGAATTGGACATGACTTAGTAACTAAACAATATCACCACCACCCTTGTTTGTACCCAGCACTGTCCTTCTCCCTCACACACACACACACACACACACACACACACACTTTTTTAAAAAAATTTTTGTTAAACCATAATACAGTTCAAATCAGCACGTCTGG
The DNA here is from genome assembly GCF_023699985.2 of Odocoileus virginianus. Lineage (NCBI taxonomy): Eukaryota > Metazoa > Chordata > Mammalia > Artiodactyla > Cervidae > Odocoileus > Odocoileus virginianus. The sequence goes on from NC_069706.1 coordinate 29,354,480, forward strand.
TTCATTTCCACTCCTTCACTGCCCAACCTGGGGACTAGGACTGCTTCAGCTTCTCTGCTTTCCCTTTGTCTGTGATGACCAAGGTGTAAAGGTATCTGCTGAACTGAACTTTAAATTTCCTGTTATTCTTACTTTCCTTGATCTTGACAGACCTGGCATTGTCTCACCTAGCTACAAGCAGAAAGTCCTCTATTTCTTCAATTTTGAGAGGCTAGGCAAAGAGGCACAGAGAGCACATGGCCAAACCATGAGCAGCAAGAACCAGGGAGAACGGGTGAGCTTTCCTTACCCTCCCTGAAGCTCCTTTAAGGATCAGGGCTGGACCTCAGGGAGCTCAGAGTGCTGATCAAAGTTTTTAAATTGAAGTGACCTTTTATAAATTATAAACCATGTTGCACTAAATTATTATCAAACTGCTTCACTTACCCAAGGGCAAGAAAGAAAAGCAGTCACTCCAGTGATGCTAGGGGATACCAGAGAGGCTGTGTTCTCTCTAAAAACCCAACTTGAATTCCTGCAAGTCAGCATCCCTGAACTGCACATTTGACAAGGAGTCTTATTTAGTAATTGTTTCTTTTCTGCTTTTCTACCAATTCCCAAGTTTCCTTGAGGGGAGTATCTTCCGATCATTCACTCCGTATTACTCCTTGACTTACCGAAGTTAAAACATAAGCAATGGTTAGAGGACAACAATCTATAACTGATGCATTTGGCTGTACCTTTCTCATCTTGACAGTCTGGAGTAACACTTTTTTTTACAGAGGGAACCAGTACTGTTGTGGATAAAAGATTTAGCCAACTGTGATCATTGGTTTGAGAGCCACTCAAAGCCAAACTGAGGTTGACTCCCCAACCTTCATTCCACGCTTCCCCTACTCTGTGGGGGCTTTGCCCTTGAGGACATAACTCCAGCTCCAGGCCTAGTTAAGCCCATCAAAGTCCTTTCATCCTCTCTGCCAGCAACTGTTCTGGAACTCAGGCCTAAGTCAATCCAGACATGCCAACCCAAAGGGACAGCTTTTATGCTCATGCCCCAAATTTGTCCAGAGACAGAGGGAAGATCTTTGACTCTGTCTGGGAGAGAATTCATTTTCCCCTTCAATTTCTCTCAATCTCCCTGGCCCACACCCCCACATTACCGCAATTAGCTAAGTGAGCAAAGCGTGAGGCCCCGACTGCCACTAATAACTATGCACAGATAGCTTAGGGATGCCGCTGATAACTGTGAATGCCAACAGATGAGACAGACAGAAATGAGGTATCTGAGGACAGATATACACTAAGTCACTGAACTAACCTACCTGAGGCCCTCCCCGCTTCTGGACTTTGGTGAGGTGACCCCATAAGTTTCCTTACTGGTTAAGCAAGTTTGAGTTAGGTTTTCTAACACTCATACTTGAAAGCACCGTAACTTACACATTTAATGAAATTCTTTGCAATTTAAAAAAATCCGCTTGATACTCATTTCAACTCTGTGCTTTAATTAAGAGCCATATAACAAAACTTCATTTTCATGTGTGATTATAATTTTTTAATTAGTTGAGTGAACAAAACAAGATAAACATGAAACAGCATCACATGAAGTAGCTCAATGAAAAGATGCAGTCAAACAACCAGTAACTGGCCAGGATCACATTAACATGTCATCACCAAAGCATCACCAACTCAATGGACATAAGATTGAGCAAACTCCTCCAGGAGACAGTGAAGGACCAGGAAGCCTGGTGTGCTGCAGTCTACAAGGTCACAAAGAGTGAGACACGACTCAGTCACTGCACAGCACCACCACCACCACCACGGCATATCCAGCAAACAGGCTGGTTACAAAACTGCTCCTTTAACTGGTGTCTACACTGCACAGTGTGGTGCCTGAATGTTAAACAGTACTTAAAGATAGAAGCAAAACCATGGGTTTGAACTCGCCTGTTCAACAGGAGATGGAACTACTAAAGAGGAATGCACTCTGGATCCTGAAGGCATGCTAGGGTAGGAAAAAATGGGCACAGACCTGAAGATACTGATTCAACTTTCCCTTCTACAATCAACTTTCTCCAAATCATCCTGAGTCCCAAGAGAATAAGCAATAAATCCTGAGACAACATGCCAGTTGCAACATTCAGACAGCAGCTCCCCTGTTAAATTTCAGGAATTCTCCTCTCGCATTTGTGAAATAGAGGAGTTGTATGTGTTCCCTCCTAAGGCTCCTTTCTGCTCTGAAATGCTAGGCCACACAAACAACCAGAGACTTGATTTTCTACGGTGTATGATGAGGACTTCAATCTTAATACTTATCTCAATACTTTCTCATAAATATTTATTAGGTGCCTACTATGTGCAAGGCAAAGGGCCAGGCCCTAAAGAAATGCTGAGATCAAGTATGTTCTTTACCTCCAGAGTATTACAGACCTGGGGGAAGGCTGCTATCAATATAAAAATCTTAGTGAACTAAATTAAAGCCAAACACGTTACAAGGTAACCAAATCATCAAGTCCCAGTTTTCCAGGATAAAAGTAATGAATTAGAATGATAATCTCTAAGTACCAGGTGAATTGTATAACTAGAAGGAACCTGTGCCACAAACCTGAATAAGAAGTTGTAAGTGGGTAATAAAGAGCAGTTTCCAAAAGTCAATTTTAAAAGGCTGTGCTTCTAAGCCTGCCAAAACCTCAGACTCATGATTCTCATCCTAGTTCATCTTTGCTATTTCTACCAACGAAGCATGAGAAACTCCGAAGCTCTTTCTTATCTGCCTTGCTGATCAATTTCATATCCCGTTAACCTTGAAACTTTTTCCAGTTCCCCCTTAACTAATTATTTTTCACTAATCAGGAAGCATGCCATTTATAAGTTCTGAATCTGATGTCTTACGGTATATCTCACACACACGGTAAGCAAAACATACATATGGGACTAAATTTTTAAACTCATCACATGATAATATATGCAAACTTCATACCTTACGCCTTGAAAGTTGCTTTCGGTTAAGTTTCCTCAAACTTTCATGTGACTACCAAGTTTTTCACACACCCTACAAGGACCTGTTCTTGTAACTACTTAAAATTTTTAAAGTTGACATTAGACAAGTTAAATGTCTTTAAAACCACTCTCTGAAAATCCCTCTTTAAGTACAGTTTTACTTTCCCCTTCCCAAAGTAGCTTTTAAATCCAATGAATTTTCACAGCTATTTGGATCTTTTCAATTTAAAGATTAGTAGTGATTTACAGATACGCTGAAATGTGCAGAATGTGAACATTAATTCTATCTGTGATGCTGGGGAAAACTTACTTCAAATGTTCCTATCTATCCCCTCCTCCCCAAACATACACAGAACAGTCACACATCCACTACTTCATTCTACATTTCTATTAAGGTACTCAAAAATACCAGCAGTTTTATTGCCAAAGACACATTAGCTGACTCACTAAATGTGTCAGCTGAAAATTGTGTCTCCCCTCTCTATCTTCTTTTTTTCATGGCTGGGTTTTGAATGTCAGTTTATCTAACCCTTACCTTTACACCTTAATCTGGTCACTACCAGATTTTGACCAGAGTCAAAATCCAGGTGTGTCCTGTTTTTCCCACCCAGCATATTTATGATTCCTCCTACTTTTGAAACATTTATAACTATAGCTTTAATGCAAAGACAAAATTTAAATAAGATAGAGACAAGGACAGACGTTTATGCAATGATCTTAGACAGTTCTATCCAGAGTGAAACAAATGTTCTTAACCGGTGAAATAATAATGAAATTATAAATATTTATAATCATGCCACAGAACCTATATTTTCTAATTGTTCACAAAAGAATCAAGGAAGACAAGGCAAAAATCTTGCTAAAGTTCCAATGAATTGTGTCTACCACATGCCTTGAGTTACTGTCCCACAGTCTTGCTAAAGAAAGAACTGAGGAGGATATCAGGCTTTCTGCAAGGACTGTACTCTTTTCTCAGTGCTTAGCCAACCATCATTTGTTCTGAAATACTGTCCAGGACCCAAAGAAAAGCTTACAGAATTTACTTACACTGTTTTTGTTAAAGTCAAAACACACTGCCTCAAAGATGACGGTGAGTCTATAATCCGTTGGCCTAAAGAGCCCTGACTCTTTTTCTGTTTTGCATATAGGGTTATCGTTACCATCTTTCTAAAGTCCATATATATGTGTTAGTATACTGTAATGGTCTTTATCTTTCTGGCTTACTTCACTCTGTATAATGGGCTCCAGTTTCATCCATCTCATTAGAACTGATTCAAATGAATTCTTTTTAATGGCTGAGTAATATTCCATGGTGTATATGTACCAAGAGACTCAGATGTATAGAACAGACTTGTGGACTCTGGGAGAAGGCGAGGGTGGGATGTTTCAAGAGAACAGCATTGAAACATGTATATTATCTAGGGTGAAACAGATAACCAGCCCAGGTTGGGTACATGAGACAAGTGCTCGGGCCTGGTGCACTGGGAAGACCCAGAGGGATCAGGTGGAGAGGGAGGTGGGAGGGGGGACTGGGATGGGGAATACATGTAAATCCATGGCTAATTCATTTCAATGTATGACAAAAACTACTGTAATGATGTAAAGTAATTAGCCTCCAACTAATAAAAATAAATGGAAAAAAAAAATAATAAAAAAATTAAAAAATAAAAAAAATTAAAAAAATTAAAAAACAAAAAAGAGAGAGCCCTGACTCCATTATCTGCAGGTAGACAGATATTCCCTTACAACCTATTCTTTCACCTTTCATCTTCTATGTCATCTGTCAAATCTCATTCTCCCATATTTAGTTAGAAGCTCATTTTCCTTTATGGAGAGGTCAAATGCAGAATTGGAACTAATGAGTCCTGCAATTTGCATCATATAGCACTACACCACTCACCATTAGAAATAACCAGTATTCTCAGAACAAAACTCAAGAAAGCCTCTGCTTTTTTCTTTTTTAAGGTTTTTGAGATTTGTTACTAGTAGCTTTTTCGAGCCAGCACTGAACAAACCTTCCAGTATATAAAAGCTCAAGTTTAAATCAACCCAGCTTTCTGCTGTCAGGCAGATCATCCTAATGCATTACAGAAGGCTTGGTTGAATTGCAAGCTTCTGTCTAGTTCTCAGGAATCAGAGCCTTGGCCAATGGGCATAGAGTGAGTCATAACCAATTTTTCTGCTGTTGTATTAAAGGAGGCGGGCGAAAGAACAACCCCTTACAATCAGATAACTAGAGACACTGGCCAAGAACTGGTGCCATCTGCTAATATGGGTAGAAATGAAACTAGAGAGAGAAAGGTTGGTGAGTGGGCAAATGGGACTCTCCCAGTCATCTGGTTATATTATCCTTGCTCCAATTTGTGTTCAATAATTTGAGCAAAATATAGAAAAGATATATCTCTCCATTGGAATAAGAATATGATGGGAGAACACAATGTTGAATTACACCTTTCCCCTGCCTCTTTTGAACTGAACTGAACCTGCCTCTTCATTCCAAACAATTCCCACACCACCCTTTGGTTGAAGAAGGCAAACGCCTCATCTCTGAGATGAGAGCCCAGAAAGGTATTTTCTACTGTGCATTAGGATTAGACCTTCCACTGCTGTTCTTTGAATTTTGTGGCTAAATTTATTAATAATTTGTGCAACTGGATACAACTGACATTTTTATCTGTAATAACTTCACTTAGCTCTTTACATTTAAAAACAAGAACAGAGAACAGTATGATTACAGCACAATCTGAAGGCCTAGTAGGTGACAGGATACAAAAATCATTTTTATCCCACCACTGTTTACCTCTTTTGACTAACTCCAGCCATTTCTCTCCTTTGCAAACTATACTCAACTCATTTTATTGTTTGCACTTCTGTCATTGTATTAGACTGATCATATCTCTATGTACAGAGAGTTCTGATTATTAAGCTAATTCTTAAAAAATAACTGTGTTGTAATGCAACTGATATAGTAGGAACAATCTGGGCATGAGTTTTGCATTTGCTTGTGTATGATTTTGTATATAATAAATACAAACAGGTGCTATCAAACAGTATTTGTCTTTCTCTGACATATCTCACTTAGCATAATACCCTGCAAGTTCATCCATGTAGTTGCTAATGACAAAATCTCATGTAAGACGTATCTTACAGAACCCAGGCCTCTTTGCTAAGCCTCACACACTGAGGAGAAGGGACAGTGGAGGTGATTTCTGTCTGAAGTGACCTCTCTCAGATATCTGCATGGCTTACTACTCCCTTACCTCCAGCAAATCTTGGCTTAAAGTTCCCTCAGTGAGGTCCAACCTGACTACCTTATTAAAAAATTAACTATTCTCCAACTATGATAGAGAGGTTTTCCTCTTTCCTTTTTACCTTCCAAAACACTGTAAGATTTATGTACTTAACTCTTTTTCTTCCAATATTCATTAGAATTTAAGCTCAATGACAGCAGATTTTTTCCTACTTGGTTTGGATATCATCACCCCACTATTTAGAACTGCACCTGACACATGGTAGGAGCTCAAGAAATATTCGCTAAAGAAATGAATACACATATGGAGGCACAAGCATGGTTATTTAAACCTTTATAAGAGTCAAATTAATAATTTCAAATCCACAGAACCAAGCACCTTTAAGGAACTTGCTCAAATACATTAAAACTATGGAAAAGTCCTGGGCTCTAACTGAAGGGCAACATCCATTTAGAAGGCTAGAAATAGGTTCCCCTCCTCCCACCTCAGAGAGCTCTCAGAATTATAGGACGTGTTTTTTAAAATATGAATGTGGTCATACTTATAGTTGGAGGTAAACTGGCTCCACACTGTCATCATTTCTACAGAGAAAGAATAACCAAGTCACTCCTCTGCGTTCACAGCACCTGCAACAAAGCCACTTGAAAACAAGAGGTGGAGTTGGACGCATTCAAAAAGAAATTCACAGCTGAGAAGCCAGAGATCATGAAACACACACCAAAGTGTTTCACAGGAAAACCTCTAGAAATGGCAGAATATTAAATTGTATCTGACCTCCAAGTCACTCAAAGTCCACCCAAGTCTGTCGGTCAGTAACAAATCCCAAACGTCAAGCTCATTCTCTTTGCCACTGACTTTACAAAATGGACTTCCGATGACTATTTGTAGGTGTCTATATACAAAAGAACTTAGCAAACAAATAACTTGGTTCTGGGGCATACTAAGTTGGTCAATTTAATTCCACATCTAAACCAACATTTCATACGCAGTTTGTGATCATCAAATAAAAAGATACGTGCACCTTCAAGCTCATGGCAATACTATGTATACTGTTCGATTATAAGATTTAAAAGAACAAGTGACTCATTCTTGATACTAGTACCTCATGTCTCTCCAAACTGATTTCTCATCTGAAAATAGGGATAATTCCAGCTGTGCCTCATGGGTTATTGTAAGGATTAAATGAACTAAAGTTCATTTTCTAGTTTCAGATAATAAGCACCACCTATATTGTTAAATCTCTACCCTATCTAGACGCTTAAGCCACTGGGGAAGCCCTAGAGTTACCGAGGAGTTTAAAGGTCACAGGCCTACCTGCAAACACGCTAATCTAAATGGGCTGCGACAGAGTTTGTTTAAAAGCTCCAGTTTCAGGTTATTTCCGCAGGGAGCCAGACTGGAAAACTCAAGCTTTAGATTCTAATACCCAGATTCAGTAGTCAGGGGTAGGTTAGGAAATATGCAGTTTTTCACAGGTACCTTATAAAAATTCTTACAATCAAGCAGTATAAGAAACTGATCTAATAAACATAACAAAGCATTAAAAGCATTTATCATAGAAACTAGCAAAGTAAGCACTCAATGGCAAAATAGAAAACAATTGTGTGTCTGTTTATAACTATGTATTTTATATACGTGTGTGTACATATATACATATATATATGTGTATATATATATATATATAGGTATATATATATATATAGAGAGAGAGAGAGAGAGAATATGGATTAATCAAGGTGTGTTTGAAACGAATCCACAATCATAAACTATTTAACGTAGTTAATGAGTAACAGGTTTTATCTTTATGACATCTATGCTTCCAACTGCATTTTAACAAATACAGTTGAAAAGTAAGTTAAAAATATATACTAGAATATAAGTTTTTTTAAAAGTTTTTAGAACTTTCTATAATGGAAAAATGTGACCTTAACAAGTCTGGTGTAACTTTTGAGAAGGGAAGGAAGAAGAGTGGGCAGGAGAAAGAAGGGACAGAAAAGAAAATTAAGTCACATAAACATTGGCACTGGGCAGTGAGGAGGGGAGTATGTGAGGAAGGTTCCTTGACTTATATAAAAACAAAAACACTGAAACACTTGTGTTCTCTTGGTCTCCAGACGCGGGTAAGGACTAGCATTTGCTGACTGGCTGTGTGCCAGGTACCCCACAACCATAAACTCAAGTCAGTGCTCCCAGCAGCGTGCAAGGGTGCCCTGACCACACACGACCCACACAGGCCACAACCTGCACAGAACACCACGGGCCTTTTATCTCAGGGTCAGAGGCTCAGCCACTCGGCCCTGGAGGCCAGCTCCTGTGCCGAGAGCGCGGAGCAGAGAACAGGCCGCCTCGGCACAGCCCTCAACGCTGGCGGTCCTCACGTACAGTGTTCCCGCCTCTGGAGACACAGCACCTCTGACAATCTCTACTCAACAGATAAACAGCAGGGCCCTCGCAGGGTCAGAGACAATCGCTGAGGGAACTTATAAACTCCTGAGGAGGGAGCTCTGGGAATGAAGTCTTTATTAAAACGGCCAGTCAGTCCTCAGGGTGAAAGATGATGAAAACTGACTGGTGTTGTAAAGTACCTTCCCCCACAATGAAGTGGACCCCACCTTAGAGACACTCTGGGAAAGACAAGTTGAGTGACTCAGACTGTACACAGGCAGAAATTTTCAGTAGAGTGGTACAGATTCCCAAAACACTCCTGGGTTGGATGTTTTCAGGCATACTTGGGCTGTCATAGATCCTGTTCAGCATGATCATAAAGACTGATGCAAGGACTCACCAACTGGAATGCTATGGGTTAAGAAGAAAAGGCATGTAGAAACTAGCCAGAAAGAACTCAAATGCTCCGGAGGACCCGCAGCAACAATTCCGCTGAGGCAGCAGAGCAGGCCCTCGGCCTCTGTCCGCGGTGGCAGCCAGTCGCCTCGACCCAGAGGGGCCTGGCTGTGGGCGCTGCCGGGCAGAAAACTGAAGAATGATTTGCAGAAGAGCTCTCAAGTCTTAAGTATCCCAGGAAGCAGAGGGCAAACACGAGGTGAAGAGAAACAGGAGGAGGAAGAACCGTTCTGAAAAATGTCCTCCTTAATAGTCTCAGTAGGTATTTAATTTCTATTTTTTCCCTTTTCTGTGAATTCACAAAGGCCAAATCTTCCAGTCAAATTAGAGTGCAGTAAAGCATTAAGTCAGCATTCAACAGGTTTAATTACTGTGTAAATGAAAGAAATTATTATTCATTCATGACATTTATTTCAGATCCAATGCTAGCTGCTTTTATGTAAAGTTGAGGGTGAGGGGAGTAAAACTCAGATGGGGAGAAAAGAACAAGAACTAGGATATATAATTACAGCTGTATTTCTTTGCCAACTATTACTGAGCCTAAACAAAAAAGTGCTTGTTTGCTCTCTTGAGAAAAAGCATGTGATCCATCAGTGGTGGCTCTAAAGAAAGCCTCCCCTCTCCTGACACACGGCCAGGCTTGATAGGTAGACCAATATTTGAAAAGCCAATAACAGGGGGCTTATTAAGGCCACAAAGCCTGGGAGAGCCCATTGTGGTTCATCAGTTCTGAACTCTGGGAACAATCCTAGCAGTCAGGCCCTACAAGGTAATGGATGTCCCCTGCACCAGGAGAGAAAAAGGGCCAGCTGATGCTATCAGGACAACCAGACAATGAGTCTTTTTTAATGACTTTCCACTGAGTTTAAACAGCTAGCACAAGCAGAAAAGACATACACACACACACACACACACACACACACACACACGTGCAAAAAAACCCTAAACTAAATCACATGTGGAATTTATTTTTCATTCTCATCTGTCTGCCTGGTGGTAGAGATTCAAGAGAGGGTGCCTGGGGAGCTAGTTCAAAACAGGGAGAAATATCTGTCCTCAAATCAGCGTCCACTGAATGGGACATAATCTGTCACCTGAATTGCTAACCCTCCATGGTTTTATCAGAACACAGTTATTACAGACTATAATCCCACTGAAATGCTGTAGGTTTTCCAAAGAACACTCCGAACAAAGTCAAACGCATAATCAAAACATATCATCTTCCTACTCCAACATACTCACACAGGGAAGAGAACACACACAAACACACACAGGGACATTCTTGGAACCAGTGATTCTCGAATCTTCCCTAAACCTCCAGCCACTAGCATTCAATTACTACAAACACTACAGCAGTCAGGAATTGGCAGTAACCATCTGTTTGTTTTAAAACCTGAGGCCACACAGTTGTGGACAAGAAATTATTGTAGAACAATTTAGACAGATTTAAAGGACCAAGCACAAATCTGAGAAGTAATAATAATGAAGCTGTGATTGTTAAAGCTAAAGGTTTACTTGTTGGCTTAAAAGACTAACTGAATAAACTGAGCTGTTGAAAAAAATAAAACGTTCATAGATACCTTAAATATTTCCTGAGAATAAATACCTTCATTGGACTTAAAGCTTTCTGCTAATTTGAGTTCCAATGTCTCAATTTCCACTGGCAAGGATCTAACATGTATTTTAGGATAAAGAAAATAGCAATTATCTGCATAAAAAAGTATTTGAGTCTGAAGAGAAAATTGTTTATGCATTATTATTGTTAACAATTACTGAGAACTGCAGCAATGTTATTGAGACAAACCATTGTATGTATTAAACCTTGAATGAGAGTCAGAATTAAGTAATGGGTTTGGTGTTCAGTCAATATTCTAGTGGAGCCCCAGATTCCTTCAATTTCTGACTTCTCAACTTTAAATTGTTAATGGTACAAAGAAATACCAGTGGAAGTCCGATTAATAAATCTCTCAGTTCTTCCTCCAATGTATTCTGGAAGCTCAATACAGGATTATGGTTATGATTACCACAAGCTAGGCTTTCCTGGGGCCTGAAGCAGGTAGCATTATGATTTCTGTCTATACACTGCCTAAGCCCTTGTCTCCTTTAAAGCTCTTATTTTTCTCAAGGTTACTGCTTCAAGTTATTCTACCAGGGAGCATCTCCTACTACTTTATCCTGAATTAGGCCTTAAAAGAGATCACCTTCGTTTCCCCACTTTTAGAAAAGGAAAATAAAATCAGAATTCTTTATACACACACACACACATATATATCCTCATGGCATGTGGGATCTTAAGTTCACCGACCAGGGATCGAACCTACACCCTCTGCATTGGAAGCATGGAGTTTTAACCACTGGACTGCTAGGGAAGCCCCTAAAATATATTTTTAAACCTTATTATTGTTTTTGGTGCTTCAGAACGTTTTCTTCATTCTTTGGTAACCACAGCTCATTTCCTTTGAAGAATTAACCCCACCTACCTCAGGCTCCCAGCAGTTTGGGGAAGGCTGAGAGGGTCATAAGAGTCACACCACCACAGGGTGTGGTCATCACATAGATCCAGTCACAAGTGACTGATTTAAGAATGGCCATGTGACCAACGTCAGACCACAGAGGAGTAGCAGCATGCTTCTTGTTGGAAAGGGTAAGAATGAGGGTCAGTCTCCCAGGGCTGCTGAGCTGGCAGAACATGAATGAGTCATCTCTGCTTCTACCCTACAGAAGCCAACACAGAGGAAGCCCTGCTGAAGGATGGAGGCAGGTTTCCAAAAATACTGAGCTCCTGAAATTCAGAGGCTTTTAGCTCAGTTTACCGCTTAGCTCTGTGATTCTTAAGCCCATAAAGGTTTGAACTGGGGCTAAGGTGCAGAGATGTGTCAACAATTTATGCTAAAGGTAGCACTGCCTTTTTAATCCTGTTCTGCAGCTCTGGTGTAACCACACTTCTTTTCAACCATCTCAAATTTCCTCCAGGTATCATCTCCAAAAAGCCTTCCTGGGTGACTGTTCCAGATATATACAGAGGCACACAGGCCGATAATCCCTCAACTCTAGCTTAATCATAACTATGCAACAGGTCAGGTACTCTCATATGTGACTTAATCATTCATTATATATCATTATGTATCACCTGCTCTTTTTATTCTTATGTAGTCATGCAGTCTGTGAAGCTTCCACAACAAGAATTCATATTAAATTTATAATATTATGCACATATTTTAGATTCAGAAGATCTGAGTTTAACCTCACCCTTTCACTGGCTTCTTTGAACTCTGCTTCTCACACCTTTAATGTCAGGCTAATAATATTATTTTTCCAAACTTTAGTAAGATGTAAATGTCATATGACATTGTATAAATTTCAGGTATATGGGCTGACTTGATATACTTGCATATTGCAAAATGAGTACAGTACTATCTGTTGTAAAGGACAGCTGTGATAACAAAGTGACATAACTTGTGAATGTATGTTGCAATCTTTAAAGCACAAAGTAGGTGATATAGCTGGTGGTGGTGATGTCTCTCATGTTCCCATCGGCAGGTCTGTGAAGGAGCTGAGAGGTGGAGGGGACCACCAGTCATCACTTGCTCCTTGCGTTCCTGTGCTCCTTCCCCACAGGAATACAGTCACTGAGTGACATGACAGACAGGAGCATCACAAAAATGCCAGGAAGAGGATACGACCAGTGGACAAATGTGGGATTTCATGGCTTGGGAATAAAAGGATTTCCATATCTGATATCTTTATCTAATTGATTCTTTCCCATTTTTGAGGGGAGGCCTTGTACATATAAATATATAAAAACAATAATATAGGTATGTCATAGAAGAGCTATGTTCTTCATTTAGATACCCAACAAGCTACTTTAAAACAAAGAAAAACATGTTTCAGGGTAGAAAATATTCAGATATCAAAACTCTGTACTTAACAATGTAATTTTGGGGGGAAAAAACTGCTTATGTTTCATCCCCAGTTTCTAATGTTTTTAAAGTAAAGAGTTGCGATTGGATGAGTTCCAAGGTCTTTCTAAGCTCTACAATAATGTTTTCCAAAAAAGATTTTTTACAGGATATTTAGGTTTACAATAAAACTGAGAGGAAGGCACAGAGAATTCCCATATTCTTCATGCTCCCAAACATGCACAGGCTCTGCCATACACTCTGGGAATGGTACCTTAAAAAAAAAAATACCAAAGATGCACCTCCAATGACACACCGTAGTCACCTGTAGTTCTAGAATAACTTTTAACCTCCTAATGGTTTAGATGATCATATGGCATAGTGTTTAATTTCCTATTACATTTCAACTGATCTAAGCTCCCATGAACACATCTGAAGTTTACTGAGTGAACAGCACATACCTGTTTCCAAATGTGCTAACAATGGTCTGTTTAAAGACGCTCTCATCCAAGGGCTGCCTATGGGTGAGACCATCTGGGAATATAGTGACTACCAGCTAGCTCATCTGCGTCCATCAGGTTGGTTTTCTGTCAGTGAGCCGCTCCTGTCAGGGTTCTGAAAGAACACTGGGATGGATGGAGCACTCCTGGGATCATTCCTCACTTGGAGAAAGGCCCACAGGAAAAACAAGATGTTTGATTCACATTGCTGCGGCCCACATCTGCCTTCCATCTGACCTTTCTGAAGATAGCACTTTCGTACACTATCACCTACACTATTTCCTACACTATTAGCAGGTCTTCCTGGACCTCAAATCATTTCACTAAAAGCACAAATAAAATTAAACTCTACTGTTCAGTGATGGGAAATGAAGGAACGAAGAGGTCCCTGTAATGATCACTCCAGGAAGGTGAGGACAGACCTGTGCGCACAAGACGCTACACTTCCAGCTCTCTGCGCCAGTTCCCCATCATTCTCATCAATTAATGACTTTCACGTTAATTAAACACAAGATTTCTTGTCATTTCACAAGATCCCATATGTCCTCTTCCCACTGCCCAGTACTTCTTCCACTGACTAAGCTTAGCTCTACACTCTCAGCCTTAAATCTCTATAAATACGGCCCCCAGCGGGAAGGGTTAACACTCCTATGGAGCCAATGTGCTAGGCACCACCATATGCAAATACCTCTCAGAGGTTATCTCTCTTAATCTTCACCAAGCAACCCTATAAAGTAAATATATTACTATTTCACAGATGAGGAAATCGACACACAAGGAGGTAAAGTGGAATGCACAAATTCTTTACTGCAGTCTTTTACTTCTCTTTTTTAAATTACTTTTCTTCTGAACACAGATTTACTCATTTTTCCACTGTCTACCTAGTGACCATCTAGAAGGTAGTTAACAACTGTCAGGAGAAGAACTCAAGTCTCAAACAATCCATGGAACCATGAGTCTTGGTTGTATTCACAACTTAAATGACCAACCAGTCACACACAAAAAAACCCTGCTCTATCTTCTCCCCATTCGCTCCACACTCCAAATATTTATTAAATAACTATTACGTGTCAGATACAAGGCTAGAAGCTGTCTGTTCTCTACTAGCTATTCTGAGGTGCTGAATTAATCATTTTGGATCCATGATTTCAACAACTCTCTACCTAAACTAGAATTCTGGACATAATAAATAAATGAATCTGATCCTCAACATTTCCTCAGATGCTTAGTGTGTTATTTTTTTTTTAATCAGGTTTACTGAGGCAACACTGACGCACATAATTGACGTACAATGCACTGGACATAAAGTGATAGCATTTTGAGCTATGAGGTCAACACGCTCTGCAGAGAGCAAAAGCTTACTCCATTATAATGCTCCAGGAGGGCCCACACACAGTCCTGAGAATGAGTACAGATCTACCAAATTTAAGTGCTGCCCATCTTGAGTTGCAGATGATTACATGTTACCAATTCCTGGGGTCACAGGACCATGAATGAGTTTGACAGACATATTACCATGCAATTAATTCCAAAGCATTTCTCAACCCACACAGCAGTAAACTTGCCCTGTTCAAAATCATGATGCACTCAAAAGTCTGTCTTTACATCTCATCTTTCCTTATTTTTCAGCACTTCTTCCATCTTTACTCTCCTGTGTTTATTCATGTTCTACCCCTTCTTTCATTAAAAAGTGCTCCTAGGAAAAGTGAAGTGAAAGTCGTTCAGTCATGTCTGACTCTTTGCAACCCCATGGACTATACAGTACCTGGAATTCTCCAGGTCAGCATACTGGAGTGGGAAGCCTTTCCCTTCTCCCGGGGATCTGCTCTTTCACATTAAGTTAGCAAATCACTAAGATGAGCATGAAGCTGAAGTTCCAATATTTGGGCCACTTGACTCAAAGAGCTGACTCATTAGAAAAGACCCTGATGCTGGGAAAGACTGAAGACAGGATGAGAAGGGGACCACAGAGGATGAAATGGTTGGATGACATCACCAACTCAATGAACCTGAGTTTGAGAAAACTCCTGGAGACAGTGAAGGACAAGGAAGCCTGAAGTGCTGCAGTCCGCAGGATCACGAAGAATGGGACATAACTGAGCGACTGAACAACGAACTGCAACAGGATGTCCAAGCTTAGTGTGTTACTCTTTCCCAGGAGTACTGCAAATTAAATAGGAAACCAGTGTCTAATTGCTCACCTTAAACCATGAGCTAGTTACATAGGGGTGAGGTCCTCTAGACAATCTATTATTTCCCTGAAATCCTGTGACATGGGCAGCTATGAATCTGTTCTTAGCCTTCTGGTTCAATCATTCATTCATTCAGTATTTAGTGGGTACCTGTCACGTCCCAGCCAGTATTGCAGGTATCAGGAAATGGCAGTATACAAAACAGGCAAAAATCCTGTCCTACAGTTCGCAAGTTAAAGAAGAGCATGTACCACAAACAACTCCACGTACGATATATAATTATGACATGGGGCATTAAATCTTATCCGTTCTTTCAGGATCTATGTACAAAGGATCTGAGAAGTTTTTCATCTTGTTTGAATGACGCCGTGATGCACAATAGAAGCCAGAAAAAAACAGCACTGGCCACCTTGACCAAGTCACACACTGCCCTGAAAAAGTTTCCCCTGCTCACAAAGAAGGAGAATTCTAAACTCATCTTTTCAGCTTTTCTAATTGGCTCAGGAAAGAATACAGGTCACAAACAGAAGATTGTTAGACAAGTCAGACTACGAGTCTTCTGCAGGAATAAAGACTCTATAAAGAGACAAACATTATTCTTTATGTCACTAGAGACAGCACCCTTTCAACAGCCACTTACCACACCCCTGAAGCCAGCAACAATGTGAGGCAGCTTTAGTGAAGCTGGTAGATGCTTTCTCAAAGTTACACTCAGAGAATCATTTATATTCATGGTCCCCTCTTTCGTTCCTCCCGTCGCCAACCCCTAGAAGTGTTTTCGATTAGAAAACAGTAAGTATTTTTACCTTCCAAGTTTGAAATGAGGTATCACCTGGCACAGATGAAAATGAACTAGATATTTTCTAAAAAATACTCAAAATTCTCCACTGAGGGTAACAACAAAACTGGTAAACACACTTACCCTCTTCCTGGGCAAACATACACAACGAGTTTAAAACAAAAGGCTTCTACTGACAGGTAACCCAGTAGACACCTGGAATTACACACCTTTTCCTTCTACTGCACATTCCTAATCTTCATTTCTTACATACCAAAGTATATTATTTATCTACATAGAGCCATTTAATGAGCATATTCTATTAACAGAATCTATATGTACCTGAGTGACTGAACTAAACTGAACTGATATGTACCAACTAAAAACTACTTCATCATCAAACTCAGTATTTAAATAAAGATGTAAATGAGAGAACAAGCAGTCCTTCACAGGGTTTTGGAAGTGAGGAAAAATCATTTAAATCACTGCTTTTCCAAACTTATCTTCTCTTTTATATTCTCCCCCAATCTTCACTGTGAAAATATTCCCACACTTAGCTTCTCTTTATTATTTTCTTCACTATATTTTCCCCAATCTTTATTGTGAAAATATTTAAATCCACAGAGAAGTTGAAAAAAAGAGTGCAATGAATGCCCATATATTCTTTGCTCAGATTCACTAATTGCAGTATTAAACTGGACATGGAACAACAGACTGGTTCCAGATCAGGAAAGGAGTACATCAAGTCTATATTGTCACCCTGCTTATTTAACTTATATGCAGAGTACATCATGTGAAATGCCAGGCTGGATGAAGCACAAGCTGGAATCAAGATTGCCAGGAGAAATGTCAATAACCTCAGATACGTACATGACACCACCCTTAGGGCAGAAAGCAAAGAAGAACTAAAAACCCTCTTGATGAAAGTGAAAGAGGAGAGTGAAAAAGTTGGCTGAAAACTTAACATACAGAAAACCAAGATCATGGCATCTGGCCCCATCACTTCATGGCAAATAGATGGGGAAACAACGGACTTTATTTTGGGGGCTCCAAAATCACTGCAGATGGTGACTGCAGTCATGAAATTAAGACACTTGATCCTTGGAAGAAATGCTATGATGAATTCAGTCAGCATATTAAAAAGCAGAGACATTACTTTGCTAACAAAGGTCCATCTAGTCAGAGCTATGGTTTTTCCAGTAGTCATGTATGGATGTGAGAGTTGGACCATAAAGAAAGCTGAGCACCGAAGAATTGATGTCTTTGAACTGTGGGGTTGGAGAAGACTCTTGAGAGTCCCTTGGACTCCAAGGAGATCAAACCAGTCCATCCTAAAGGAAATCAGTCCTGAATATTCACTGGAAGGACTGATGCTGAAGCTGAAACTCCAATACTCTGGCCACCAGACGTGAAGAACTGACTAATTGGAAAAGACCCTAATGCTGGGAAAGACTGAAGGTGGGAGGAGAAGGGGACGACAGAGGATGAGATGGTTGGATGGCATCACCCTCAATGGGGATGAATCTGAGCAAGCTCTGGGAATTGGTGATCAACAGGGAAGCCTGGCGTGCTGCAGTCCATGGGGTCGCAAAGAGTCGGACACGACTGAGTGACTGAACTGAACTGTCACAAAATCAATAATTAACATTTTGTCAGATGTGCCCACCCTTTGCCTCCTTCCCTCCTTTCCCATCTCCCCTTCCCTTCTCTCCCACTCTACGCCATCTACATGCACACACACACACAGTGTTGTTGAACCACCTGAAAACAGCTGCAAACTTTGATACTTTATCCCTTTATTTCAGCATGAATTGGAGATCCAGGACATTCTCCTCCATAATTAGTGTCATTAACATTCTTAAGAGTTTAATATTTACCCAGTACTATCATCTAATACAGTCCAATTTCTCAATTTCCCTAGTTGTCCCCAAATGACCTTTATAGCATTTTCCTCAACCAAGGATTTGCTCAAAGCTCACACTCTGCTTTCCTGATTGTCATGTCTCTTTAGCCTCCTTTAATCTAGAACAGCACTCCGAGTACCTGTTCATTTTATCTAGTTTAACACACTTACAGATCCAATGTTCTACGACTGTCCTGTGAACTGAATTACACTGTCAAATTACTCTTTTATAAACAGCTGTAAAATGTTTAATCCATCTGAAGGATATAATGGTGGGATGAGGAATGGCTTTAAAATTTTATAGCCTTAAAATCCTCAAGTCTTTTCATCTCAGTATTGTCTCTGAGACCATAGGCACACAGTCCAAATGCCAGCTCTGCAAAACTTCTCTCCAGACATTATGTACCCAACCCTGACTGTCAAACCTACTGCCTTTACAACTCTAAGATATAAGTCATTATATCCAAAAGAATATTTTGTTTTTAAGACTGGAAAAGGGTTACTAGTATTTGAGTCAGAGCTAACCCAAAATTAATCAAATAATTAACCCATTATCTTGTTTAGTCGTTGTGTCAGACTCTTTCACAAGCCCATGGACTGTAGCCCGCTAAACTCCTCTTCCATGGGATTTCTCAGACAAGAATACTGGAGCGGGTTGCCATTTCCTTCTCCAGGTTATCTTCCCAACCCAAGGACTGAACCCAAGTCTCCCTCATCGGCAGGGGGATTCTTTACCACCTAGTCATCAGGGAAGCCCTAACACATTACTGACCAGGGGATTTTTGCAGAATCTAACACCTATGGCGTTAACATGTCTCTAGTTAATAATGTGTTAATTTGTTTCCCACGTTTAAATCAGAATCGCAAGCATGGCGGTGAACCAGAAACATTACACTAAGAATCGAAAGGAATATGATTTAATCCACTAATAACTAAGTCCTCACAGCAAATATGGATAATTTTTCAGAAAACATACAAAATAATAATATTAATATAAATGATAATAATAAGTGGTAATTAATATAAATATAATTAATATAAATGATTAATATAAATGTTCCTTTCAGAAAACTTAGTTCTTCAAGAAAGAAGCACAGTCCTAGTCAAGGAGGAAGGTCTGGAGACCCTTAGAAAGGGTCCAAACTGCAAAGTTTGCAATGGCCTTTGGCCAAAATCAATAAAGTTCTGACCTGAAAACTGGCTTTATTGCCATGAACAGCCACAGTGGTGGGAAGGAAGAAAGCATTAGGATTATTTTTTCCAAATAAGCTTGACTCTGGATTTCCACACAGAATTGCAACTAACAATTCCAGGTTACGGAGAACATTATTTGCAGGAAGCAAATCTAATTTAATTTTTTCATTGCTAACGTAACACCTGTCATACAATAAGGGCTTGTTTGGTCCATTTACACATTCATCTAACAAATACTGATTTACTGCACTCACTGTATGCCAGATAACATACTCTGTACTGAGGATGTTAACAGTGAATAACATCCTAAAGGTCCTGCTATCACTGAATTGCAACTTTCAATAAGATATGAACAAAAAACCCTAAAGTAAATGTATTTTCAAAGAGAATCATTTCAGATGCTTCTAAGTAATAATAAGGAATTCAAAGGGAAAATCACATAATGAAAAAGAAGTAAAGAGGCAAACACGGATAGGTGATCAGAGAAGATACACTGAAGAGTTAAGGTCTGAACTGAGATCTACGGGGGAAGATAAAACCCACCACATGAGAACACGTGGCAGAGAAACCTGGGCCGTGTGAACAGGCTAAGGAACTACAGATGGCTGATGACGGACTCAAGGTCTAGAGGGACAGGGGGCATGAAAGCGAGTAGGGGTCACTCATGACTTCAGAAGTCATGACCAAGTGCTGAGATTTTATTCTGACTGAAATGAGGAGTCCTAGAGGATTCTGGACAAGAGAATGCTGAACTGTAACCAATGTTTCTAAAAGGTTTATCATATTGGCCGATATGTGCAGAATGATAAAACCATCACCACAATGAAAATCAGTGAAAATCATATGCCTCAGCCCCCCTTGTTTATGCCTTTAATTATATTTCCAGGACTAATAAGAGGCAGAAGTACACAATCACAGCACTGTGCAGGCAGTGTTAGAAATGAAGTAAACAGCTACTAGATCTGGTTTTTCACCTCTATTCAAGGACACAGACAAGCCTGAACAAGAGGGAAACAGCACACTGCACATGCTCCAAATGTATTTGGGGGAGTCACATCAGCAAAATAGTGCAGTAAGAGACACAAGCCTTGGTCACCCCTACACCTCCCCCCACCCAAATTACACAGCTATTCATGAACAAAAGTAGTCCTTAGAGAGCCCAAGAATCCAATTAGGAACACAGTGGAGCAAAAAAAAAACAAAGAGAAACTGCACAGAAAGGAGAGCTGGGAGATGTGCTTGGCTGAGACATCCAGAGACAGCTGGGAACAAAGAAGAAAAGCGAGAGCCATGAGTATCACGCACACTAAAGGTGCCACCATGGTCCCCAGTGGCCAGCTCTGCAAAAATCACTGGCAGCCTTTAATGCTGAAGACTTCAACAGACTCCACCACAGCAGCGGATCCCCAGAGAGGGAGGCAACGCTGTTCACCTCCCAGAAGGAGCTGCTGTCACACTTCCCCAGGCTCACGCGAAGGTGCCTCCACTACTACCACACATGCCTCCAACTGTAGAGTCAGGGGCTTCACATGGAACCGCACTTCAAACCCAAGCTCCACAAGCAGGCCACGTGTATCCACATCTCGGGCGCCAGAGCCACGGCCGCTCTGTGCTAGCAGTTCCCCGGACCCCGGAGGTGCAGCGGTTCAGAAAATGCATGTGCTGCAGAAGCTGGCAGCATGGCGTCTTCATTAGAAACTAGTTCCAGGGCTGCCACAGAAGCCCCTGCAAGCTGAGCCTGACACAGAGAGGGCTGGTCTGCCCTGACAACCCCCGGAAGAAAGAGAGAGGAGAGAAGTGCCTCAGGACACTCCACCAGCGAACACCCCGAAAGACTTCACTGATCCTGCGGGTACCCACAACCTTGGCCAATGAAGACCACTCCTGTCTTCCCCAATGCTTGCCTCAGCTGACAGAGCTTCAAAAGAACTGCACCACTGGGCTTTCGTCAGAGTCAGAACCGCCACCCACACCCACTCAGCAAGTGCCTGAACATCCTCTCACAGGTGAAGACACTTCCCTACCACACCAATTCCTAAGAACTGGAAGAGGCAATTGCTCCATCAAATGTACAAACATCAACAACACACTTCTGCTTGCTTCAAACACAAAACACACACAAAACAAAATCAAGGAAACATAACTAGCAAACAAACACCTTAATATCCCAGTAAGGGACACCCCTGAAATGGAGATCTGTGAATTGCAGAGAAGAATTAAAAAGTAATTATGTTAAGGAAGCTCAGTGATTTAAGGTAACACAGACAGACATCTAAATGAAATTCCGGGGTGGGGGGATGGAATTGCAAAAAATAAGAAGTTCAACAAAAATATAGAAATTTAAAAAAAAAAAAGAGCCAAAATGAACTTCTGGAGCTGAAGAATTCAGTGAAGGAAATGAAAACCACAATAGAGAGCATCAAAAGCAGACCTGATCAACAGAAAAATGTGAACTCAAAGACAAGTCATTTCAAACTGCCCAGAGGAGAAAAAGGAATGAAAAAGAGTAAAAAAAATCCTAAGAGAATCATGGGATACCCCAAAATGAACACTGTTCTCATTATGGCATTCCCCAAAGGAACAGACAGGGAAAGGGGTAGAAAGCTTATTTAAAGAAATTATGGCTGAAAACTTCCCAAATCTTTTGGGAGACACAGCTACCCAGGGGAAGAATAAATGCATAAAAATTCTGTATGTAATCAATGCTAAGTTGCCATCAGCTCTAAACAGACTGCTATGTGGGCTTCCCAAGTGGTGCCAGTGGTAAAGAATCCTAATCCTACGCCTACTAATGCAGGTAGATTTAAGAGACGCGGGATCAATCCCTGGGTCAGGAAGATCTCTTGGAGGAGGGTATGGCAACCCACTCCAATATTCTTGCCTGGTGAATCCCATGGACAGAGGAGCCTGACAGGCTGCAGTTCACAGGGTTGCACAAAGTCGGACACAACTGAAGCGACCTAGCATGTATGCATGGTAACCCCAAAGCAAAAACCTAAAGGAAATACACAAAAGACAAGAAGAAAGGAATCAAAGCATACCACTATAGAAAACTATGGAATCACAAAGGAAAACAGTAAGAGAAGAAAGAAACAAAGGAACTACCAAACTGTCAGAAAACAGTTAATAAGATGGCAATAGCAAATCTTTACCTTATAATTACTTTAAAAGTAAATTGTTTAATTTACTGCTTAAACTTTAAATTTCCCAATCAAAAACACATAAGCAGATGAATAAATGAAAAAAAGGCACGACTACATGCTGCTAGGAAGAAACTCACTTTGGTTTTAAGGACACACATAAGCTAAAAGTAAAGGTGTAAGAAAAGATATTCCATGCAAATGGGAACAAAAAGAAAGCAGCCAACCATAGCTATATGTAACATCAGATAAAATAGACTTTAAATGTAAAACTGTGACAAGATTAAGAAGGTTATTATATAATGATGCAGGATACAATTCATCAGACAGACATAACTATTGTAAATATATATGCACCCAACAATGGAGTAAATAAATATATTAAACAAATATTAACAGATTTGAAGGCAGTAAAAATACAGCAACATAATAGTGGGAGAGTTAAATGTCTTACTTTTAATAAGAGAAAATTCATCCTGAAAGAAAGTTAAGTATGGAAATATTGGCCTTTAGAGCAAAGGAGACTACCAGACATACATAAAATGTTCCATCCAACAGCACAGAACACACATTCCCTGAGCACATGAAACTTTCTCCAGAACAGATTTTATTATCGGGAACAACACTGGTCTTAACAAGATTATGAAGATTAAAATCATATCACGTATCCTTGCTGACCATAACAGAAAATAGGGGAAAATTAACATTAGAAACCTGGAAAATTCACACACATGTGGAAATAAGCAACTACTACTAAACAAGCAATGGCTCAAGGAAGTAATATTTTCCAACCTGAAAAAAGGAGAAAATCCTATCATTTGCAACAAAGTGGATGAATGTGGAAGGCATTATGCTATGTGAAATAAGCCAAAAAGAGAAAGACAAACATTGCATGCTATCACTTACATGTGAAATTTTTTTAAAAGTCAAACTTGAAGAAAAAGAAAGTACAATGGTGGCTGCCAAGGGCTGGGGGATGGAGGAAATGTTGGTCAAACGGTACAATCTTTGTTATATGATGAAGAAGTTTTGAGGATCTAATGTACAGCATAGTGACTGCAGTTCGCAGCACTACTATACATATGAAATTTGCTAAGAGTGGATATTAAGCATATCAAGCTTCCCATCTCTCATACAAACACACATAATTGTGTGAGGTGATATGTGTTAACTTGATTGTGGTAACCATTTCACAATGCGAACATATATCAAATCATCACACATGTACTTATCAATGATACCTCAGTAAAGCTGAAAAAAATGTACTTGGGAACCTGATCAATAGCTTCAGACATATGGCTGAATGAGGAATAGCTTAACTTTTAGTACGCCATTAGTCTTTCCTCTTAAGAAAAATGCCAGTAAAATCTTTTCCAAAATCTGGTATCACTAACTAGTGTCCATAATCACCTCCAGGTTTTGGTGCAGTAATGATCTCACAATGCTGACATGTGACACAGGCGGCCCAGCCCCTCCCAACCACAGCTCCCAGGTCATTCGTCTGCCAAGGCCTACAGACAACTGTAGGCTGAGCACAGAACTGATGCTTTCAAATTATGGTGCTGGAGAAGACGCCTGACAGTCCCTTGGTTTGCAAGATCAAGCCAGTCAATCCTGAAGAAAATCAGTCCTGAATATTCATTCAGAGGATTGTTGTTTAAGTTGAAGCTCCAATACTTTGGCCACCTGATGCGAAAAACTGACTCACTGGAAAAGACCCTGGTAAAAACTGAAGGCAAAAGGGGAAAGGAGTGGCAGAGGATGACATGGTTAGACAGCACCACTGAGTCAATGGACATGAATTTGAGCAAACTCCAGGAGACAGAGGAGGAGAGGAGGCTGGTGTGCCACAGCCCGTGGGGTTGCAGAGAACTGGACATGACCAAGTCATTGGACAATAACAACAACAGAAAACCAGCAAGAGTGTTAGAGCAGTGGGGTGGCTGGATTTTGAGACAGTGTTGTTTGGTCTGAAGAAGAATGGAAAGGAGTCGACTACCACTTAGGGCAATTTCAGAAAAACTGCCCCAGGAAAGGGAAAAGATTTCCACAGATCATCTGCAAGGTACCAGGTAAAGGGTGTATCCTAATTTGCATAAAAAGATCTACAAAGTGAAACAAAAAAATTTTTAAATAACATAATGGAAAAGAAAAAAAAAAACTCCACACATGTTCATGATCCTAAAAACTCCACTATCAGGAAATCTTTTGCTAGAGTGAAACACTGAAGAAGCTGTCAACGTTTCCATAAACACTTTAGAACTTGAATTAATAAACATAAAGCTTTCCTTTTCGACAAACACCTCTTTGAAAAGAGAAAAATCTGAAAAAATAACACAGTATGAATCAACATTAGGTCAAAATCCTCAGATTTTTAACCATATAATTGTTTCCAAAAGTTCCCATATGATAAAAAGCATCATAGTTCAAATCAGAGTCAACACATAAACTCAATAAGATGAAAGTACACTGCTTGATGCATCACAGTACTTTATAGTTAAATACATCTGTTCTTTGTTGTATTCCCAGAACCCTGGAGGAAGAAACACTGTCTTTGAATATACATTTCATATAGACAGAAACCTTTGGTTCATATATTTCTTCAATAATTCCTTTAAAAAATGTATAGATGTATAACCTATATGTTTAATTTTGTTACTTCCTCCCAAACTATAGATTTATTTCCATAACATATTGACTTTGCCAAACATTAATGGAGTTAATAAGCTATACTCATGTAAATGCTTTTATCTTCCTTAACAGAAGTGGCCATTTGACAGAAAACACAAAATCCTACAATAAGACTCATTAGCTTTTTGACCTACAAAGTGCAGATTTTTTTTTCATGCACATTCACACAATCTTTGCACACATGCAGTGCAGGGCACACTCCTTCAGCTTCTAGAGGGCTATAGCATGCTTCCGCTCACTGTAATGAAATCACTCTCAGGAACTTAAACAATTTGAAAATGAGAATGTAAAGCTACATCCACCACATCATTTTCTATGGATTTTTCCTTCTTGCCCAAAAAAATTGACTCCATGTAAGTTCTCAACAAGGGAATACATTTGCAAGTTATAATGAAAACCCAAAGGAACTGTGACAAATACTACATAGAAACATCAGAAAGGAGATGTGGGCAAGTGCAAAAAGGACAATATAAAAGCATGTAGAAATAATTATAAAAGTAAATAAGAGCACACAGTGGAAAGGCACAAGCAAAAACTAAAACTTCTGCCAATGTTAGGATTATAATGGCTTTTTCCTAACAAAAGAAAAGGAAAGTTAGTAATGAATGAAAGAAAAGGTTCAAGTCCTGTTACACCATTGGTTCCCGAGTACAGTCTACACTTCCAGCCACGAAGTAGGATTCCAGGCTTACCGCCCTTCTGCAGACGGCAGGGGTTGGACGGCATGGCTTTTCAGCTCCGAAGTTCGAACGGCCTTTGTCACTAGGTAGCAGACTCTTCCCTTGTTCCCTGGTGGATGACAGCCACCGTGACAAAGTCCTCGGCCACTATACCAAGGGAGAGATCCGAGTATGTCCCCAGATTTACACCCCTTCTAATTCTCTCTGAAGGCTTTCATGGCTGTCAAGGACAGGGCAAAGCCGAGTCTTCCACTGGTTAAGCACACGGCCAGGCGGCAGGGTCGCCACATGCCAAGACCCGTGCCTTCTCTCTGAGAGCGAGTCTGGGTTCCTGAGTGGTAAAAGAGGCTGAAGAGGAACAAACTCATTCATGTAATTTTTCTTCATTTTACCTGTGGGTGATGACGCCCACTGCTAAGCATTGCCTTGCTTCTGCCTTTTATTTTTCTCTCAGGCTCACACATAAATATCATGTACACTCCAGAGGCCCAAAGAAAATACTCCATGTTTTTATGGACACCCTGGAGCAAAAGAGGGGAAAGAAAGGAAAATAAAAAGGAAAAAAAACACCCGAAAACATAGCACACAAAGCCTTGCTTGTTCTTGTAATCTCTCTTAGACAAATTCTACGCTAGAGAAGCCACAGCTGAGGGTTTCACGGCGGTGTTAAACACTACTCAAGTCCCATGAGAGGGGGGCCACGCATCCCTTTAGTATTCACTGTGCTAAGCTTACTCAGCTTTGCTGAAAGATAATCCAACAGAGCAGTCAGAAGGAAAAAGCACAGACAAAGGTTACTTACTCTTAGCTGCTTATACACTATTTCTTTCCTGCCCAGGAAAGAAAGCAAATAAAAATGTTCTTGGGACCAGTTCTCATGAAGTCTGGTATTCTGCCCTGCACACAGAAAGGTCAAACATCCATAGACCAATTCAATAAATTAAATTCAGGCAATATATTCCTAAAACTTTTTTCTATGCCACAGACAAGTATACTCCAGGAAGACTAGATTTCTTTTCCTCAAGGAACACCCGATCTCAGAATATAACAACACAAACAGATACAAACCTGATTAATGACAGCAAATAGCTACGCTAAAATAGAAGCTCAGGATTAGCTTTATAAATGAAAGAAAAAGACGGTAAGTGCAAACACTACTACCATAAACAATGCAGAATAAACAACTCAGTATGTGCAGATTTCAAATGGGAAGAACAGGAGGACGAGTATCGTGATGGGTCTGACTGATCTCACACAGCCTATCAGGGGCCCACTCATGCTCTAATGACTCCCAGTGTACCTTGTTAGAAGGAGATGCCACTTATTACTGCTTGCATTTCAGTCTAGTTTTCCACGATTTATACACAAATCTGAAGTATTTCAAGACATGTGACACTCAAAGACCAGACTGACTTCACAACTCTCAAGCACTGATGATGGGTAATAAAGACCATGATGAGTATCATTTATATGGTTGTAATGGAATATAAAAGCCACAGGCAATAAACATCTCATTCATGAGATAAAAGCGATTATATTGATCATATCTATGTGCATTAAGTACTAACACTGGATGTTAATTAACCTGAAGTCCTGAATAAAAAATTAAATATGAAATAAGGAAGAAAATTCACACTTACTTACAGAATAAAAATGAAATATATATCACCTGATTTTAGGTGAATATTAATTGACCTAATATCAGGCCAACCATATATCTTTTATAATAAATGCTCTTTTAACTGACTTCTATTCAACTGACCAGCCAAATCAATCGATGGGCCTCACTTCCTTTGCAAAACATATTGAATGATTCATAGCCAATGAATGCTGCTTCATAAGGCACCAGTACATTATACACCAAGAGTAAACAGTTTGTTTCCAAACCTCTTTCCAATAGTTACAGCCAGTATTTAACTACGTATCACGTGAAATGGTGTGGGGAAAAGGAAAGTGAGATATTACTTCCATAAAAGTTAAGCTGGGGACTTGCCTGGTGGCTCAGTGGTGAAGAATCCGCCTGCCAGTGCAGGAGACACAGATTCAATCCCTGGTCCCGGAGGACCTCACAGGCTGCAGAGCAGCCAAGCCCGTGCCCCACAACTGCTGAGCCTGTGCTCCCGAGCCCGGGAACCACAACCACCGACGCCCCGCCCCGCCCGCAACTCCTGAAACCCGTGCGCCTGCAGCCTGGGCTCCACAGCTAGAGAAGCCATCGCGCCACACAGCGAGTAGGCCCCACTGGCTGGAACTAGAGAAAAGCCTGCGCAGCAACGAAGACCCAGCACAGCCAAAACGAAATAAACGTTAATAAATAACTAAATATTAAATGAATTAATATTAAGTTAAAAATTAAGCTGAACACAGAAAGGGGGGGGTGCCTGAAATTAAAAACAAAACAAAACAAAACATTATTCTGGAATTAAATGTGAGACAATCCTAAAAAGACTAGGAGGAGGAACCAAAAAGGATTTTGCACTCAAGATTACTCACATATGTCTAAGTTATTTCAACAGTTTTAGGAAACCCTCATAGACAATTGTGGTCAATGCATTATGGATGTGGTTTATTCAAGGAAGAAGAGTTGGAACGCAAATCAGTGGAACCATTCTCAAACAGCTCTCACTGAACATTTTAAACTCCTGAGGATCTTTTTAAAAACTCACTGCCAAGGCTGTACTTCTGATCAATTTAATCAGAATCTCTAGGGTTGATAACTGGACATCAGTGTTTTTTCCAAAGCTCCCCCAGTGGTTCCAATGTGCAGCCAATGCAAACAAGGATCTACATAAAAAGACTGGTTAGAGGAAGTATTGTCTTACCATAAAATAACGTGCTAAAGTACAGGCTTTTTTTAATGGTTTCAAGCTTTAGCAGTTTCTGTTTTGTAACTGCACGATGGGACTGATGATCTCAGGAATATGTATTCTACCGAAGAACAAAATGTGTAACCTGATTTACTTTGGCCTAACAACTAAAATGAATGGGATTTAAATACCCTTCCTCACAAAGGTCCATTGGTAAGATCCATCAGTTTCAGAGGCTGAAACATCACTTCCGTAATTTCAGGGAAGCTTTTCGGTCCTCCCTATGTAAAACTGATCTATCCTACACTTTCTATAATATTATGACATCCTGCAACTACTTTAAGTGTATATAATCACATTCTAGAAAAGCAGAGGAGTCAGTAAGTTTAAAAAATTGGGGGTGGGGGGGGTGGTTACCTTAGGGAAGAAGGAGCTGGAGAGAAACTTAGTTTCAATGTGTGTAGCAAAACCCTGCGATTTAGGAAGCCAAATTCATAAATTCACTTTTATTTATTCATCCAAAAAGCATACAGTAAACAAATGCTCTATACATATGGCTACCCTAAGTACTCTAAAACGATGCAAAAACAAAACAAAAATATCATCTGAAAAATAAAGCCAGTATGAGTCCATATCCTTTAATTCTCCCTATGATGCGACAGTAAAGCACAAAGTCTGTCAACGGGGAGCTGTGGCGCCTGCTGAAGAGGAGGCTCACTTGCACTCGGTGCCACTCAAGGGCAAAACTGCCTAATGAAAGTCACGTTTGATGTACCATCTACACTTCAATTCCAAGTGACTCAGTTGCTAGCTATTGTCCTCCTCCTACTCATCAAATAATCTGGAATCAGGCTTTTGATTTACATTAGCTGCATCTTTTATTTCCAAAGCACACCAGAAATAACAGAGTCTTCAAATTTAACATTTGAAATGGGTTCTACTTACCTCCTTGTACTTTTTAAAAGAAAACAAATGTAATTGAAATTCTTCCACTGGAAAGGAAGCCCTTGGAACTTTTGAGCAGTTGCTCATCCTTAAGCATCTATGAACAGTCTTTCCATTAAATTCAGTCCATTCTAATGATGGAAAAAAATTTACAGTGAAACCTGGTGTAGACATCAAGTTCTTCTCATGTCAAACAACAGGATTTCCTCTACCAAACAACAAACAAGGCAGAGGAGACAGGTTCTGTCTGGTTCAAATTTTAAGGTCTACCAAGTGAGAATGCTCCAATAGCCTATGAGTCTTCTCAAGTCTACAAATGGTTTTGTGACACAAACTTATTGTTTCACTCTAACAAAAGTTTACTGAGATAAAAGTCTATAAAATATTAACAAGGTACAGTCATCATGATTACATAAATTTTCAAACATACTGTGTAAATAAATTTCAAATTCTGAAGTTAAAGACTGAGTTAAGAGTCCATACTTGAAGCTTATTAGACAGATATTGTATAAGGTTATAATCAAGGCTGGTAGCATGGTGAAACAATACTTATAATAAGTTCAGAGTGGCTGTTAAGAGGAACACTTCTCACTAAAGAAAAAAAAAATCTCATTCTTTCCTCCTAATTCAACACCTCAATTGTAACTGAATATTTCAAGAAGAAAATAGACTGTTTCCTATGTTATGCTGTTTCTGGCTAAAGTACTTAACTATTTTTCACTGAAGCCAATATTAATAATTCTAATCTTGTTACCAAAATGCACTGTCAAAACTTCCTGGCAAAAGAAAAATATTGTAAAGACAATGTTTTTATGCATCTACATCTTGATAGAACAGCAGTTTCAGGTTTGCAAGATAAGAAACAACAATGTGAATATACTCAACACTACTGAGTTGTACGCTTACACAATGGTGAAGATGGTAAATTTTACATAATGTGCTTTTTACCATCATAAAATATTTTTTAATTAAAAAACCCCAAAAACTTTGATGAATGAGCTCAATATCAGGTAGAGGTAAGACAGGAAAGAATTAGAGAATCTCAAGATAAAATAATTGAAATTACTAAGTCTAAACAAAAGAGAAAATATAGACTAAGAGGGAGAAAAGAACACAAAACACAGAGTATCAGGGACGTGTGGGACTGAAACAAAAGTTCTAAGAATTCAGTTCACAGCATCCAAGGATGGAAGGAGACAGGGCTAAAAAAATTAAAAGAACATGGTAAAACACGCACAATTTGGCAAAAGACACAAAACTACAGATTCAAGTAGCAGAATAAGACTGAAGCTATACCACACCAAGACCCATCACAGGAAAAGGTTTGAAAACCAAAGACCCAGAAAAATTTTGGAAATAGCCAGAGTGAAACAACACACGACTTACAGGGGAAAGGACAGTGAATTTCTCATAAGAAACTCTATAGGCCAGAAAAAAGATTCAAGATACATTTGATGGCTGAAAAGAATGTCAAGCCAGAAATGGATAGCAAGTAAAAATATTCCTGAGGAAGAACTGAGTACTAAAGACATTCTCCGATTAAAGAAAACTAAGAAAATGTGTTGCTATAGCTATCTTTAGGTATAAAGAAAGTTCTCTTCTTTAAAAACAAACAAAAAAAGGAAATGATAAAATAATTTCAAACTACCAGAAAGGGGAAAAAGAACAACAGAAAGAGCAAAATAAATATACTTTCTCCTCTTGAGTTTCCCAAATCATGACTGATGGTTAAAGCAAATATTACAACTGTCTTGAGATGGTTCTAAATGCATGTAGAGGAACTATTTAAGATAATTATAATATAAATGGGGGAGTATATTTTCAACAGTTTCAACAGAACTGTCTATTTTGACAGTTCACTCGAGCTGATAAAAACCTGACCACAGTGGACTGTGATGTAATGTATACACACTGCAATATCTGGAACAACCACTAAAAATGCTGTACAAAGATATATACTTAAAAACATGATAGATAAATAAAAATGAAATCTGAGAAAATTCCAGGATGTAATTTACAGAAAAGGAAGGGAAAAAAACAAACAAAAACCATAAAAACATTTTTTAAAAAATTGGCACACTTATGCCTTATACATTAATAATTACAAGGAAATGAAACTTGAAGTATCCCAATTAAATGACAGATTAGTACAGTGCATTAAAAAACATGATCCAACTATATGCTATCTAAAGAGTTTCTTTAAATTTCAAACTTAAGTATATACAATGTAGAAAGTAAAAATATGAAAGGATCTGTCATAAAAACATTTGCCAAAAAGGAAACAACAGTGATATATTAATATCAGATAAAACAGACGTTAAAGCATACAGAATTGCCAGGGACAGAGACGGAAGTTACATGATGATAAAAGGGGCCCTATACTGACAAAACATAATAATCCTAAGTAGACCTGAAAATATATGAAGCAAAAACTGACAGAACTGAAAGGAAGAAGTCGAATCAAAATTATAATCAAAGCCCTCAACCACCCCTTTCTCAACAACTGAGAGAACTAAACAGAAAATCAAACACAGAGATGAACTCAACATTAATCACAAGATCTACTTGACATGGCAGAACATACTACTCAAAACAGAATACACATTCTTTTCAGGTGCCCAAGTAAACCCCACTGAAATAGAGCCATATGATGGGCCAGTAGACAAATCTCAGCAAATGTACACGAATTCAAATCCTATAACGTATGTTCTCAGATCACAATGGACTCAAACTAGGAAATGATAACAAAGGCAACAGAAAAATGTCCAGACATTTGGAAACGCAACCACACACCACTAAACAATTCATGTATCAAATAAGAAGTCCTGGGGGGGGGGGGATAAATTAAATTGAATTAAAATGAAAATAATACAACATATCAAAAAGCAAAAAAAAAAATTTCTTAGATTTAACACAAAAAGGAAGCCATACAAAGAGAAAAAAATCCATAAATTGAACTGTACCAAAATTAAAATTTTTTTGTTCTGTAGAAGACTTAAAGGATTAATCTCAAAAATATACAAGCAACTCCTCCAGCTCAACTCCAGAAAAATAAATGACCCAATCAAAAAATGGGCCAAAGAACTCAACAGACATTTCTCCAAGGAAGACATACAGATGGCTAACAAACACATGAAAAGATGCTCAACATCACTCATTATCAGAGAAATGCAAATCAAAACCACAATGAGGTACCATTACACGCCAGTCAGGATGGCTGCTATTCAAAAGTCTACAAGCAATAAATGCTGGAGAGGGTGTGGAGAAAAGGGAACCCTCTTACACTGTTGGTGGGAATGCAAATTAGTACAGCCACTATGGAAAACAGTGTGGAGATTTCTTTAAAAGCTGGAAATAGAACTGCCATATGACCCAGCAATCCCACTTCTGGGCATACACACCGAGGAAACCAGATCTGAAAGAGACACGTGTACCCCAATGTTCATCGCAGCACTGTTTATAATAGCCAGGACATGGAAGCAACCTAGATGCCCATCAGCAGACGAATGGATGAGGAAGCTGTGGTACATATACACCATGGAATATTACTCAGCCATTAAAAAGAATTCATTTGAATCAGTTCTAATGAGATGGATGAAACTGGAGCCCATTATACAGAGCGAAGTAAGCCAGAAAGATAAAGACCATTACAGTATACTAACACATATATATGGAATTTAGAAAGATGGTAATGATAACCCTATATGCAAAACAGAAAAAGAGACTCAGATGTATAGAACAGACTTGTGGACTCTGGGAGAAGGTAAGGGTGGGATGTTTCAAGAGAACAGCATCGAAACATGTATATTATCTAGGGTGAAACAGATCACCAGCCCAGGTTGGGTGCATGAGACAAGTGCTCGGGCCTGGTGCACTGGGAAGACCCAGAGGGATGGGGTGGAGAGGGAGGTGGGAGGGGGGACCGGGATGGGGAATACATGTAAATCCATGGCTAATTCATTTCAATGTATGACAAAAACCACTGCAATGATGTAAAGTAATTCGCCTCAAACTAATAAAAATAAACGGAAAAAAATAAATAAATAAAACTCGTAAATGGAAGAAAAAAAAAAAGAATTAGAAAAAAAGATTTTAAACCTCATGTCCAATAATGGATTAGCATCTAGAATACATTAAGAACTTTTAAAAACTCAGCAGTAAAACTCAGAAATCTAGTTAAAAAATAGGCAAAAGATATTTGATGACGAAGATATATTTAACAAAAGAAGATACTCAGATGACAAAGTACATGAAAGGACATTTGACATGATTAGTTATCAGCAAAATGAAAATTAAAACCACAGTGAGAGATCATTACACACCAATAGGATGGCTAAAATAAAAGCCAGTAAACCACCAGATGCTGGTGAAGATGCAGAGAAAACAGGTAACTCACACTACAGCACTGAAGAGAATATATAAAGAGAAACAGTGAGAGACAGCTCTGGCAGCCTCTGAAAAATTAAACATACTCTTCAAAAACTGCATTTCTTAGCATTTATCCTACAGAAAACTGATGTCTACACACCAAACATACACAGAAGGTATGTGAACAAATGTTCACAGCAGTTCTGTCTGTATTAGAAAAAAACCTGGGAGCAGCACAGACATCCCTCAATAGGAAAAGGATTAAATGAGCTGCGGTGTGTCCATCCCTTGGAGTGCTACTGCTCAGAAGGAACAACACAGAACAACTTGAAGGAATATCCAGAGAATCACATGGAGTGAAAAAAGATAATCACCCAACCATTACACAGTATATGATTCTATTTATATAATATTCATGAAATATCAAAACTTAAAAATTGGAGAAAAAATTATTGGTTGCCAGGAGTTAATGACTGGGGGTATGGGGGCAGGGCAAGTGCTGTGCCTATGAAAGACCAAGAGGAACAATCCTCTTGGTGATAGAATTGTTCAATACCTTGACTATATTAACATCAATATCTGGTTGTGACATTGTACAACAGTTTCATAAATTGTTACCGTTGGGGAAACTAGGCAAAAGGCACATGGTATCACTCTGTATTAGTTTTTACAACTGCATATGAATCTACTATTATCTCAAAAAGCTTACTTTTTAAAACCTGTATCAGGTGATACTTCTCCCAATTGAATAGATTAAAAAATACTTTTATCAAGTTTCTATATGTTGCCCAAGATCACACACTACTAGTAAATGGTAGATGCAAAAATCAAACTCATGTTTCCTAGACTCCACAGAAAAGTCACAGCTTTACTTCATACATTTAGGGAAAAAATGGGCACCTATATGTGTTGGAATTAACAGATACCAAAAGAAAAATGACAACATAGTTCAGTACTCTAGGGTCTTATGGTATAGAGGGCATAGACTCTGGAGTAAATAATTACAATAAAATATATTATGTATATACAGGCCAACGCCAGCATTGCTGAGGGACATCAAGTGAGGATTCTTCAACAGGAGAGGACAGTCATTAACAAGAAGGGGGTTAAGGGAGACAGACTGACCTTTTAACAAGGTCACTCTAGATATGTCTTAGAGCACTAGGAGGCATCATGAACATCTTGGAAATAAACTAGGAGGTTCCTCTAGTAAGCCAGCTGGGAGATGGTAAAAACAGATCTAAGATGGGCCCTTGAACATAGATGACCAGCAAGATATGGTAGTAAACAGAAGAAGATAATGTTTGGTTGTGGAAGAGGAAATTAACTGCATTTTACCATTTTAGAGATGCTTCATCTGAGGTTTCTGCTGAACTTCAAGGCAGATGTCTAACTGGTCAATAAAATATATGCCTCTGAAGAAAGAGATTAGACTAGTAAAATAGACTTCGGAATAATCAGTTATTAAAACATAGCAAAATACATGAAAATAGGAAATATACTAAGAGACTGTATAGAAGGAGAAGGAGGCAAGGAGTAGGATGGACTTAATTCAAGTAAGCAATATTTTAGAAGGAATGATACCTCAGTATTGACAAATTTAAGAAAGAGATTACTCAAAAATAATTTAGACAAACAGAGTTAATAGCATCGATGTATATATACCTCCATATGAATAACAGATAGCTGGTGAGAAGCTGCTATGTAACACAGGGAACCAAGCCTGGTGCTCTGTGATGACCTAGAAGGGTAGGATAGGAGAAGGGACGGACATCGTGATGTATGTATAATTATGACTGATTTTCACTGTTGTACAGAAGAAACCAACACAACTCTGAAAAGCAATGTTTTTCCAATTAAAAAAATAATAATTTAAATGGAAAAACAGAAGTGGGCATGTGCATGCAGTGATAGCTAAAAAGATATTTGTGTTACTATACACGTATTTTTAATTTTGGAAAGTGGTCAGAATCTTGATTATCATAAAGAAATGTTTTTCTGTGCCAGTGTTTTCGGTCATGTATACTTGACTTTCTTAATTTTTCTTGCTCACTACTTAAGACTGATTCAATTATTTTCCTAAACATAAAACAAGGAAATGGCTGGCCATCAAAAATATTCTATAATGTATTTTTATCTATCCAATAATTAAAAATTTACATCAATTCATTTCTCCAGTATTTGAAAATGAACTTTTTCTTTTTTGCCTTTTTAAAATACTGGAGGATATTCAAAATTAATAACCCTTTAAAAGAATGGCTTTCAGGAAGAATACAAAAAAGAATAGTTTTAATTTGGTTTT
Organism: Odocoileus virginianus; assembly: GCF_023699985.2. Lineage (NCBI taxonomy): Eukaryota > Metazoa > Chordata > Mammalia > Artiodactyla > Cervidae > Odocoileus > Odocoileus virginianus. The sequence goes on from NC_069706.1 coordinate 29,390,947, forward strand.
AAGCATCTCTGTCCCTGGGTTTACACTGAAGTCTTCCATCTCTCCAAATGAAATTAAACTCATTTTGAATTCTGGAAGAAAAAAAAAAGTGAGTCTAAAAAACAAATCATTGTGAAGGAACAAAAGAACAGAAGTTCTGTTGAGAATCACTGAAATCTAGAGCATCAATAAGCAGGCTGAAAACAAGACTGAGATTTTTCTGTTTCTCTTATTCCCCCTATTCTAATATAAACAGGATATCCTCCAATTAGCTATGGAGTCTTAGATTATTTAGTTTTACATTACACGCATGCCTTGGTATATGAATACACTCCCTCCTTGTTTTGTTGCTATAGGAATAGTAAGGTAGTTATTCAAATAAAGCAATTAATTTAATGTCCTTTCTTTTTACGAAGATCATTTCTTGAAATATCTTCCAGCTTTTAACATTAGTTTACTTTCATTCCTTACCTCTGAGCTTCAGGTTTCTATGGCAGGACATTTAAGATCAAAGGAAAAGGTTATGGAGGTATAGTACACTTTTAATTAATCAAAATTCGTAACAACAAATAATAGGTAATGGGCTGCTCAAACCAAAGTAATCTAGTGAGGAAAAAACTAACCCCCAAACCACAATGACAACCTGTCCTTATCCTATCCAAAAAGATAATGTTTCAGTCATAACAGCTTTAATAGTTAACAATGCAAATATGTCTAAAATGAGGAATGAATTTCTTAAATAAAAATCCTATATTTTGACTATGGGTAAAGAACAAGTAATTTCATTGTCACAAAAACACAGCAGAAACAAACCTACGACAGAAAATAACAATGTGGAGAAACGTAGCCTAAAGTGTACTAATGTCAATTAAACTAGAAAAATGGAAGAATTTTTCAATATGCTTATAAATATGCAATCATAAAGATCATGACAAAAACCATCATAATTTTCCATATTGCCATATCATGATTCCATTCTCTAGGATCTCAGCTTAATTCTACAGTCAGTGTTTTCAACAAACAAAGCAAAGAAAGAAGGACCACAAAAGGCAGGCATTTTAGGATGCCCCTGGAAACCTCATTACTAACCCAATAAATTCCCAACAGAAGTGATATATACAGATGCAGAACCAAAACGATGGCCAACAGCTTCAGGTAAGTTTAGATGTGCAAAGCCTAGTCATGATGTATTAAAACACTGTACTGTAACAGTGAAATTTCAGATGCAGCCAAAGTTCACTGCCTCCCTAAAATATAACTCCCAAAAATACAGTAAAAAGATAATCTCATCAACTGGCAAAATGATGGGGATGCTTTCTGTACCCAAATAACATTTGAACATGTGAACATTCTACATGTGAATGAGCCAAGTCAGTTAACTGAAAGAAAAAATACAAATAAAAACTTCTGACTAAGCAAACTACAGGTAACAGGAAGGGACTGTCAATTTCTTTCAGAAGCAAAAATGCATCAAGTTTCATAGCAAATATTCCTCTTGAAAACTCTGTATTCAATCTAAAGAAGTATAGCCTGTCTTTCCTGTTCCTACAGGTTCACCATTTCTTCTTTAAACACTAAATAATGCCTCTGGAAAGCAATGTGAAGACTCCCTCTTGGTCAGTGGCAATGTCAGACAGCAAGCAGAGAGGCTGCATTTCATCCCGGCATCATTAAAGCAGAGGACACACGTTCACAAACAGAGCTTCTGGGTTCACCTGCTTCCCTGAATAGCCGGAGGAGCTCAGCAACAGGAGAAGCCTGGAGGAGGTGGCAGGTTTCCCTTGGGAAGAGAACACATATTGACTTACCTTCTCTGCATACTTGAACTTAACATAGAACCAGCTTGACTTGATCATTGTCTCACCTCCTGCTCTCAGAGCAAAAGGAGATGGGAAAAAAATAAAAAGAAAAGAGGAAAAGAAAAAACAAAAACAGTAGAGTGCTGAAGAAAAAGCCGCTTTTCAGCAAAGGCTTCTTCCAGATGCTGAGTTTTCCAAAGGTTGACATGTACTCAAAGGGGGGGCCAAAAGGAAAGACACAGGAAAATGCACTATTAACCTGGCCTCCGTCCCCCTAATGTTCCTACACCTTCCCTTGGTGCCGACAGCGCTGCGAGACCTCGCTCCAGACTGCACTCCAGGACTGCCTTGCTGAGCTGTCTGCCTCTCCCTCCTCTCTCTCTCCCTCTGGGTTGCTCCCTTGGCTGGCTGACAGGAGAACTCCTCAAATGGGCTTCAGCCGCCTTCATCACAAATGGCACGTGTCAGTAAAGGCAGGAGGCAGGTCCTGGCCCCAGTCTCCTCCCAGAAGAGCAACTCCTCCTCCTACCCCTACCCCCAGGGATGAAAAAACGAATTCCAGAACTTCCCCTCAGGACACAGATTAACACCTGGCCAAACATTATTCTGACAAGAGCCAGAGTTTAGAGAAAGGACCCTGCCACAGCTTTAACCTCAAGATCTCCTTAACAAGATCAAGTGGTGACCCTTCTCCATGCCTACAGAAGATTACAACACTAAAAACAGCCCAGTCTCTTTTAGCAAAAAGTGAGTTAAGAACCCGTTTTAAATTTTCCAGCTGAAACAACATCTTTCAATCCTGTATAGTCAGAGAAAGAGAAACTGGAACAGCCTTCTCTTGCCATTCCCTCTTACTTCTATTATACTAGCTGCCAAAACAGCTCCTGGTATTCAGCCTTAAGAACTAACAGCTTGGTAAAATGATTGGCACTTATACATACATTCCTTTCCCCCACAGAAATAAATGTAAAGACAGTGTTTTTTATTTTTGTTTCACTACTATTAACTAGTTAAACTTTTCAAGATTTCAAGAAAAGCGGTGAAACAGAATGATGGCGCTCACTTTACAAGATGCCAGAGATGGAATGGAGAAAGAGAAGTGAAACGCAGGCACACGGCTTTAGCATATGTGAAGGGGAGACACCTGTGCATGGTCAAGTGAGGCAATCAGGCACGTGGAAAACAGTGATTCTCAAAAAATTCAATAATATGGTGTGGCTCTCATCCCTATGCTCCATACCCCTACTGGGATCTCTACCCCAAGTGATAACAACTGGTAATATTTATTAAATACAAAATAATTAAGATTGACCTGGATGTTAAACGCGACAGGATTCTCTAAACTACAAAAGGCCACCTGCACTTCATCCCCACAGACCCTTCTTTTGAGGAACGTCTAGATTTTCCACAGTCAAAGTTTTTGAGGGCATAATGTTGGCTGAGACCTAAATATCATATACTACATATCTTCTGAGCACCAAAGAAATGATGCTTTCAAACTGTGGTGCTAGAGAAGACTCCTGAGAGTTCCTTGGACTGCAAGATGATGAAGGCAGTCAATCCTAAAGGAGATCAACCCTGAATATTCATTGAAAGGACTGATCCTGAAGCTCCAGTACTTTGGCTGCCTGATGCGAAGAGCCACCTCACTAGAGAAGACCCTGATGCTGGGAAAGACTGAGGACAGGAGGAGAAGGGGGCAACAGAGGATGAGATGGTTGGATGGCATCACCAACTCAATGGGCGTGAGTCTGAGCAAACTCTGGGAGATAGTGAAGCACAGGGAGGCCTGATGGGGTCATGGAGTCAGACGCAACTTAGCGACTGAACAACAACGTATCTTTATGGAAAGGGGATATGCTTCCATTTTTTAACCTGCTACTACACACCACTGGGCTAAGCAGTAGCTTCATTTTAGCTTTCAAAGTAACAGGAGTGATTACCACTGGAGGAGGGAATGACTACCTACTCCACTAATTCCTGCTTGGAAAATTCTATGGGCAGAGGAGCCTGGCGGCATATAGTCCATGGGGTCACAAAGAGTCAGACAAAATGTGCGATTAACACTTTCACACCACTGAAAAGCCCTCCCGAAACACTCTATACCTACATCACAATAATTATAAATCTTCCCATATTTTTGAAGAAGGTTTTTCTACTATACACACTCTAACATTCTAATACTATTCCAGCTGAGAAGCTGCTTAAGTCCAGAATAAAACTTGATGTCAAAACTGACAATGAGTGTGTCAAAACTCATCCTCTAAGATTCATGTACAATAAAGGATCTCTGTGGATTCTAATTTGAATTATTAAGTAAGGGTATAAACCACTTAGGAGGTGGGAGATGACGTAAATGAAGTTCATACCTGAAGCCTTCTATTTCCTCTGAAGAAAAAAGGACTCAATTCTTACTGGCCTCTCTCAAATCCCTGGATCTTTCTAGTATCCAGAAGCTCTTCTTTCTGGAACACTCCTTATGTCTTTGGTGGCTCAGAGGGTAAAGAATCAGCCTGCAGTGTGGGAGACCTGGGTTTGATCCCTGGGTTGGAAAGATCCCGTGGACGAGGGCATGGCAACCCACTCCAGTATTCCTGCGTGGAGAATCCCCATGGACAGAGGAGCCTGGTGGACAGTCAATGGTGGTGCAAAAAAGTTGGACACGACTGAGCAACTAAGCACATACAGTCACATCTCCTAAATCAAATTCTCTCAGCCTTCAGACTGGTACTTAAGCTGTCACTTCCTCCAACAAGCTTTCCTTATCCTCAGCCTGAGTTTGGCTTGGGCACATCTATAATATACTGAACTTACCTCCTCTTGGCATTTATCATACAATATTCTCCTTGCCTACTTACTCTTCTGCATCTCCTTCTAAACTGCAGGTCTCCTGAGAGCAAGTGACAGCCTGTGGCTTGGCATAGAGACTCAGCAGAGCTGATGCTAAGTTAGTATTGTCAGATAGGATGGAGGAAAGAGAACTTAGAACTTGGGTCACATGGCAAGAGTGAAGACGAAACAACGCATGCAAAGTCCTTAGTACATTCTCTCTAAAATAGTAAGCTCTTGCTAAATGTTTGATATCCTTTAGCTTTGAGCGGGGAGAGTTTGAAACTTCCACCAAGGGGAGAAAGAAAGTGAACTCAGTAAATGCACTTATGGGCAATACTGAAGAAGCCAGCAGCTGCCGAGGCGCATGGATCTATATAACAACACTCAAACAGAGTTTCAATTCTTTCAAGTGGAACACAGACTCTCAAGAGGGCAGACAGCTGACATGCTCCTGAGAGGAAATGGGCAGAAGAACAAGACCATCAAGGAACAGAGGGTGCTGGTGAGAGGGGTGGTGAGGGGATTACATACGTAATGCAGGCTGAGAAAAGAAAGAAGGAACCCCAGGGGGCCTTGGAGACTGACAGAAGAGTGAGCAGCATCACAGAAAGATGGAATGGAGAGGGGAAAGATGGCAGGGTGGCCAATGACCAACTTTACTTACAGACATGCTGACAAAATTTTCTGTTTTGGGGACAGACGGTGGAAGACTGGGAATTTTGTTGAACGTTAATTTGTTTCCTTGTGATTTTTTTTTCCCCCTTTACTGTAAGTCCAAGCGCTCAAGGAAAGGGGGGGAAAGTAACATAATGAAGGATTCCAAAAAGTTATTTGCATAATCAAGTCATAAGACCCCTGGCCTTAGTGAATATTCATTCTATTTGGCAAAGGACTTTAAAAGTTCATAAAAACAAATACTGTCTAACTTTGAGCATAAGGGCCTCTTTTTATGTAAAAAGGAATAATAAACTCCCCATTTGATCATGTTTTAATTGTTAGCAGGCATTCACTGGTTGAAGAAAAACAAAATCTAAGAATTTAATAATACCGAGATTCCCTAGTGGTCCAATGGTTAACAATTTACCTGCCAATGCAGGGAACACAGGTTCCATCCCTGGTCCGGGAAGACTCCACATGTCGAGGGGCAACTGAGCCCGTGTGCCACCAACTACTGAAGCGCATGCCCCCTAGAGCCGATGCTCCACCACAGGAGGAGCCACTGCATGGTACAGCAAGGAGAAGCAGCCTCTGCTTGCCACAACCAGAGAAAGCCCTGTTCACAGCAATGAAGACCCAGCAGAGCCAAAAACTGATTCATTTTTTTTTTTAAAGAAAGAATTACCAATTGAACAATGCATAGGGCTTCCCAGGTGACACTAAAAGAACCCACCTGCCAATGCAGGAGACATAAAGAGACGTGGGTTCAATACCCGGATCGTGAAGATCCAGGAGGGCACAGCAACACACTCCAGCATTCCTGCCTGGAGAATCCCCTGGAGAGAGGAGCCATAGCCTGGTGGGCTACAGTCCACAGAGCCACAAAGAGTCGAACACAGCTGAAGTGATTTAGCACAATGAGCACATACACACACTATGTTTTTTTAACGAATTTCTATTAACTATCCCTTTCAGAAACACCAAAAAATCATGTGCACGCAGGAGTACGGCGCCTGTATCCTGATAGACACTGCGTCTCCCAAGCTGAGAAACTACCTGAAGTAAACAGTGCAAGGATGAAATAAACGAAACTGAGAAAGGTAAAGTGACGTCACCAGGGTCTCACACCAGGGCTGTGGCCGAGCTATGAGATGCCCTGGCTCCTCTGTCCAGCACCATCCTACTGCGTGCAGGGCCACCCCTGAGAAAACTGGCAAGGCTGTTACATAGCTCAGATAACACAACCATGCGACAGAATTAATGACTATAAATTCTCTAAGAATCAAGGGATGATAAAATAAAACTATTTAATTTATCCACCAAATACCTAACATTCGCAACAATACAGGTTACTGCTTAATGGAAAGTGAGGTGGTGGTGGTTTAGTTGCTAAGTCGTGCCCAACTGTTGCAATCTCATGAACTGTAGCTGGCCAGGCTCCTCTCTCCATGGGATTTCCCAGGCAAGAACATTGGAGTGGGTAGCGATTTCTTTCTCGAAGGGATCTTTCCAACCCAAGGATCAAATCCGCATCTTCTGCATCTTCTGCCCGGCAGGTAGATTCTTACCGCGGGGCCACCAGGGAAGCCCGAGGAAGGAGCTGATGCTCACTTCAAGCGGCAGACTTCTGACTGGTGTTTTAAGTCTCCTGAAAGAGCAGAAGACCTAAGGCCGATGGAGGGAGGGAGCAAAACCTACTTTACGGCAGAAAGTACAATGTGGAAGGCAGCGGATACAGGCAAGAGCTTTGGAGACAACAGGATTTCAGTTCCAGCCCGGGTCATGCTAAGTGCTGGGTATAACTGCGAACTAGTCACTTATCTCTCTCAACCTCAAGTGCTTCATCTGTTAACTGAAGGTAACCAAACCTAACTTCAAATGATGATTCTTGTGAAAATTAAAATAGCCTCATAGTTTTGCGAAGCAGTTAACACAGCTCCAGATTCACCACTAAGCTTGATAAAAGTTAGTGTCACCTTCAATTACATCACAACCTCCTAACCTTTGTTTAGTAGCTAGCTATAGTCAGCTGGAAACATCACTTCTTAGCCTTCAATTCAGAAACTCAAACTGCTGTGACAGAGACTCAATCATCCTCTGCTTACATTCTAAACCTGATGTTCCATCAGGAAGGGAGGAAGCAGACAAGAGAAGGCACCACGTCCGCCCAGCTCCACAGTGAACATAAGCAGGGAAAGACACCTCAGTTTGTGAGCTTCCAGGTAGTCATCACTGACAAAGAGTGCATTCTCTAGTAAAATATGACTGCTATTTTATTCTCAGTGTTTTCTGGAGAACTGAAAGTCCACAAACACACACAGAGAGATATAAAAAACCAGCAATTGAGCCCTTTTAACTCTGAAACCACAACTAAGATAGGCTTCTGCAGAAACTCATTTTCATTTCCTGGCATAAACTCCTTCTTCCAACTCCCACTCGCCTTTTTTGTTTTGTTTTAAACAGACAGTGTACTGTTAAAATCGGACGATCTTTCAGCTGCACTGAAAGAACCCTTTTCCACCGCAGCTGCACTTGGAACACACCATTTCCTCTGGCAGAGCATCTGAATGCTTGTTCAGAGAGGCTGAAGAGGTTCGATGGGCGCTCAAGGACTTTCTCTTTTCTCAGTGAACAGGGCTGGTCACAGCTCTTATAAAGCCTTCAGAACGATTCATTTATCTGTCAAAAATGGCAAGACTCTTCCAGCTTTTGTACATGGTGCTTCCTCTTCTGGGAATGAAATTTACCCTCTTCTTCAACCCTACTAGTCCCTGCCTAACCCAGAAAATGCATTCATATACATGCTTTGCACACACACACACACACACACACACACACACACACACACCCTACTTCTGGTTAGCTTACAATTCTCATCCCAGACTTCGACTCTTTACAAAAGCTTCCCTTGATCCTTCAAAGGAAGAGTTTGCAAATGAAACTGTTCAGAAGTTCAGCTTAACAATAAAGCTTAAAATGACTTGAACACCAATGACAAAGAGATACAGCTGAACTACAACAGAAAGATTTTTATCCTATAATACGTTCTGCTCTTCAGCAGAAAAGAAGGCTGCGTGTTCTTTCCTACTAACAACCCTCCATGATAAATGTGTTCTTCTTAAGCCCTCAGGGGAGGGAGAAGTGCACCTCAGCTGAACATTTCGGGAGACAGAAATCATGCCTGTGTTATCTGCATCTGACCTCCTCTCCACTCCTAAGAGGCACCGAGACCAGCCGGAAAAAGAGCCAAGGCCCACTGCCAAGAATAGACTCGGTCCAACAGCACCACTCCAAGCTGAGTAGTTTCTAGAGTCCTCGAGGGCATCAGGCCAAAGGCCCATCCAGGATTCTCAAGGCAGGAGAGAGGTCTGGAAGGACACCAAGCCGTCCTGCAGGGAGGCTGGAGGGCGAGACTAGCCTCCAGCAGGGTCAGGCTCGGGGCTCCCCGTTCCTCTGAAGAGTCTCCTTCGGGGTGATGTTCCTCCCTTGACATAACCCTCATCTGGGCAAGCAAACCCAAGCTATCACAGAGTGAGCTATATGAACACTGTCCTACCCCCTGAAGTATAGCAAAGTATGCTTAAATCCTGAACTAATTACCTTCATAGAGCTGATCTTTGATACCTAGTATTCCTTGAGGTTCTATGAGGCTTTTTTTATTTCTTCAGAATTTTCCAAAAAGCCCTCACAAAGGTCAAACTGTTTAAGATTACCTTAAAGGCAGGGAACCAATAACCCTCTTTTGGGAAGAAGAGCTACACAGCTTTATACTATGGATTCTGTATTCTTGGGCTTCCCTTGTGGCTCAGATGGTAAAGAATCCGCCTGCAATGTGGGAGACCTGGGTTTGATCCCTGGGTTGGGAAGATCCCCTGGAGAAGGGAACGGCTACCAACTCCAATATTCTGGCCTGGAGAATTCCATGGACTGTATAGTCCATGGGGTCACAAAGAGTCAGTCACGATTGAGTGACTTTCACTCACTCATTCACTCACTCAATCTACAGAAGCAGTGTGTGAAGGGACATTCTAGTTACTCACTTTTCTTGTATGAAAATGTGTCCAATTTTATAAAGTAGATAATAAATTAACTCTGTTTGATATTAAGGGCCATAGGAATGTGAGCTAAGAAAGTATATCCGAAACTGCACATGTTTCCATCACTATAAAAGGAAAAAGTGACAGGTGCCCAGACACTAACTAAAAGGAACAGGTATATATTTGAAGAAAATTACCAAAACATACTGAGTACAATTAAAAAGAGGATCAACATTGGGCCGGGGCGGGGGGAGTGTTCTAAAAGGTTGATAAGAAGAGACACATAATGATCTTTTTACAAATATAAAAATATCTAAACTCTGACCCCATCACCTTGTCTGTGTCCAAACAAACACATCAAAAACATCCAATACCAAGAGATGAAAGGAGCATCTTTCCCTTTGACTTCAGAACTGACAGAGATGGAGGGGTTATATACTTCACATAAGCCATACTCCACATTCCTGAGTAAGTGTGCCATCAAAACCGCACACCAACAATATCTAATTCTTTCCGCTTAGAGTACCTTCTAGAGATACTGGGAAATAAGCACAAAACTTAAAGATTAAAAAAAAATCATGTAGCATTTGATGTACAAAAAGATAACCAACAGTACCTACTGAGGAGTCAGCACCTGCATGGGAAACATTACCCATGCTACATGAGGAAGACAAGAAGGAACCACACACAGACACACACACACACACATACACACACACACATCAGAGCATTAACCATGCTTCATGAGGGAGACAAGAAGGAACCCCACCCACACACACACATCAGAGCATTAACCATGCTCCATGAGGGAGACAAGAAGGAACCACACACACACACACACACACACACACCCCAGAGCATTAACCATGCTCCATGAGAGAGGCAAGAAGGAAACACACACACACACACACACACACACACACACATCAGAGCATTACCCATGCTCCATGAGGGAGACAAGAAGGAACCACACACACACACACAGAGACACACACACATCAGAGCATTACCCATGCTCCATGAGGGAGACAAGAAGGAACCACACACACACACAAACCCCACAGCATTAACCATGCTCCATGAGGGAGACAAGAACCCACACCCCACAGCATTAACCATGCTCCATGAGGGAGACAAGAAGGAACTACACACACCCACAAAACCAACAGAAATAGTCCTTCCTGAAATGACATGGCAGTCTGGTTGAGACTAGTGATGCACAGAAGACATTACTTAAAACAACAAATCCCCAAACTGCAGAGCAATACACCACACACAGAAGTTGGTGAGTATGTAGAAGGCAGTGAGAGAGGGATGAGAGGTAGATGAGGAAGGCTTGCCATGGAAAAAGGAGGTTTGAAGAAAATACAGAATCTGATTTGGTCAATGATTAAAAAAAAAAAGACATTCCAGATAAATATGAAAACACATATCAATACAAAAACAAAAGTAAGAAAACTAAAATTATGAAAAGTAGAATTATTAACTCTTTTCCATAAATACAAACATGACTGATTAACTTTGCTCATGTTCCCCTTATTTCTGCATCTAATCTCTTTGAAAAATGACTTACTCTGAAGTTTGGCCCTGTGTCTTTATATAAAAATATGTTTGTTCACAGACATATTACTATACAACCCTACTTGCATACCTACTTTCTTTACACACAGAATTACATAGATAAATGGCAGCCAAGTTATTTTAACTGGTTTTGCAGTATGAATTCAGAATGATTATAATTACAGTTTCTCTGTTAAAATGAGGTTTTGTTCTTTAATATTCATTGACTACTAGCTTGCTTCCCACACACAACACATTATTTACCCTACATTGGCTTGGTGCATCAATTATGGTAATAGTTTGTGAATAACATTCACATTATGGAAAAATGAGCCTGGTTACTTAGCTCTCCCTCTGGAAAATTGTCACAAACATATGTATCATCTGTCTCTACTTAGAGTGCAGCAATTAGTAATTATAGCTGTATATACTTTTTTAAAGCAAAGGGGGAAAACAGACCTGAAATGTCATCTTCAGAAATGTTCTTAGGATGTTGTCTAAAATTATTTTGTTGAAATTCTAGTAGTAAAAGAGAAAATTCATTTTGACGAAATATAAAGTCATTGTTAATAGCATATTGAATATGGAAAAATAGACAAAGTACCTTTCAAATGATATCACTTACTGAATAATCCCTTCTTCACCCAGATAAATAGACCACAGGCTGAGGGAGGGCAGAATACAGTACTGAGAGGCAGGAGAGACCTGGATTCAAATGCTTGTCTTCTTACCATCCTCTGGCTCAATTAAACAGCTATTTATAGAGTGCCTACTATATATCAGACACAGTACTTAGTTTTATAGAAAGTTAAATGAATAAAACAAAATAATCTGTCTTTAGGTTCCCTTGTAAGGGAACAAGAAACATAAATCAGTACAATGTAATAAAAAGTCTTCAGATTTTAAAAAAAGAAAAGGTTTTACAGATATGTAAACAGTTCAGAGAATTATTTATTATAGCAGAGAAAGGAAGTAAGAGATAGCTTTACCAAGCAAGGCACAAACTGTGGAGCTGTGGTGGGAGCTAAGGATTTCCAAGGAAGAGTAATCCCCATGTGACAAGGTTCAAGGTCCGAACATGAGAATGGAGAATTAGGAGGAGTGTGGAGGTGGGGTCAGAAGGGCCTGGGAAGCTTGGCTTTTCATAGTCTACAGGTTCCTACCGTTTGTTCTCCTCTCTGCACTGCACGGCGATGCAGACACCCCAACAGTGGATGTGCTGTGGCCCCATGCTTCAGCGCTGTCCCTCTGCCCTAACGCACCCTAACACGGCTCAGATGGAGGTGTTTTCTGCCAAGCAGGGCGTCTAAGAGAGAAAGCCAACAGCCCCCGGCTCAGTTGCCATGTGGCCCAGAAGCAAGCACTGATTCACGTTCTAGAACAGAGGCCACCGCCTTTTGCAGCAAAAAGCCAGACAGTAAGCGCTCAGACTTCCCATGTCAGGCTACCTCTGTTGCAACTTTTCAACTCTGCCATTGTAGCTTAGAAGCTGCCACAGAGATTACATAGACGTGTTAACAAAACGATCACTTTATTCACAGAAACAGACCCCAGGTAAAGTCTGGCTGCCAGGCCTACTTGCCAACTCCTGCTGGAGAAGATGGCAGGCACAGAATGGGTGTTCCATGAATGCGAGCTGGATGAGCCACTAGTGGGGACTATCCCTGCTGCTCACTACATTCATCAATGTCTCCTGTCCATCACTGTTCTTTTCCTCTTTAGTACCTCATCCTAAGGACTGCTATACACACTTACTTGTGCAGGCTACACATCCAGGATGAACTACTGAGCTGTTGTTCAGTCACTAAGTCATGTCCGACTCTTTGCTACCCCATGGACTACAGTGCATCAGGCTTAACGCTCCCTTCAGGACAGCAGCTAACAGTCCCACAGACTGACACTGTCGACTCACATACTAAACATCCACAGTGTTCAATCTGTCTTGCTTAAAGACAACAATAAACTTAAACATAACTCCCAACAACCTAGAGGGGTGCGATGGAGTTAGGAGGTAGGAGGGAGGTTCAAGAAGGAGGGGACATATGAATACCTATGGCTGATTCATGTTGATAAACGGCAGAACCACCACAACACTGTAAAGTCATTATCCTCCAATTAAAAATAAGCAATTTTTTTTAAAAGGGGAAAAAAGAAAAAAGACTCACAGAAACATTAAGGATCCACATGAGGTTGTCTAAGTCAGTACAGATAACGCTTTATCCAATCACGCTTGACTACTCAGGGAGAAATAAAAACAATCATACTATGTAAAAAGTAAATAAATACACATAATTTCTATCATTATGTTCTGTACTCTGAAGGATAATTCTCAAAATCCTGTGATGAACACAGCATTTGAAGTCAACTATACTCCATTAAAATTTTATTTAAAAATAGTTTACATGAGGAAAGATAGCGAGATGTGAAAAAAGTACTTAGCATGGAGATCTGAGGGATGTGTAATTAAACACATGGTTTACTTTAAAAAGATTTCAAGTTTAAAATTATGATATTAGAGAAATGATACGAAGGTTACTTTTGAAGAACTGTTCAGAAGTTAAGTATCTGCTATATTGCTTGTCATAAATCTCTGGGAGTTACCCTTGAATCTGATAATTAATAAATAATAAAAATAATCATTTTGAAAATGTAAAAAAAAAAAAAAAAGCCCATGGGGAGAGGAAAGCACACACCCCACCTTAGATTTAGAGAGCTCCACTCTGGGTAAGCATCGCTCAACTACACACGTCCTGAATCACAAGATCAATTTAGTGGGTAATCACCATAGTACACGGGATGTGTGTGACTGTGCATGTGTGTGTGTTAACACAGAGAACAAGAAGGTAAGTATCATTCAGTTCAAATCAGTTCAGTCGCTCAGTCGTGTCCAACTCTTCGCGACCCCATGGACCGCAGCACGCCAGGCCTCCTTGTCCTTCACCAACTCCCGGAGTTTACCCAAACTCATGCCCATTGAGTCAGTGATGCCATCCAATCATCTCATCCTCTGTCGTCCCCTTCTCCTCCTGCCCTCAATCTTTCCCAGCATCAGGGTCTTTTCAAATGAGTCAGCTCTTCACATCAGGTGGCCAAAGTATTGGAGCTTTAGCTTCAACATCAGTCCTTCCAAGGAACACCCAGGACTGATCTCCTTTAGGATGGACTGGTTGGGTCTCCTTGCAGTCCAAGGGACTCTCAAGAGTCTTCTCCAACACCACAGTTCAAAACCATCAATTCTTCTGTGCTCAGCTTTCTCTACAGTCCAATTCTCACAGCTGTACATGACTATCATAGAGTACTTCATGTAGTAAGTTATTATTTAATGAACTTCTCAATTTCATAGGGGTATATGTAAGTACAAGTGTGTACATATGTGAGTAGTATACCTGATCATGATATAAATGGCATTCCTAACTGTGTGAAAAAAGACCAAGGACTCTAGAAAGTCATGCTCTAGACAAAAGAATTTGGAGACTCCTTGGGATGAAATGCCAGCACAATGTACATGTTCAAAACGTGAGGTGAAAGAAGAGAAAGAAGGCAAAGCAGCAACTGTGGAGTTTTGGAAAGGACACTAGGTTTAGATTAGATTTGTATCTGATGCCAGCTCTATACTCTCTAGGTCTACAATTAGAAGTTATACACAACCTCAGGCCACTGCTTCCTTCCTGCCTTCAATACCTATCCTAGAAGGTTCTCAAGAGAACTATTGAAAACTATGGAGGCAACAAGAGTGCCTGGCACATGATAATGTATTAATGGCAGAGAATGACGTCCCCTTAAATAATTAATGGCAGAGAATGACGTCCCCTTAAATTAGAGAAACATAGAACCTTATTAAGACAGCTAAGTTAAACATGAAACAACACATAGCAAAAACGATGATAACAGCAATGAAGAAACTAAGGTCATAGATAGAGAGACAGGGGCGGGGGGGGTGGCAAAATGGGTGAAAAGAACCAAAGGCTACAAATTTCCAGCTATAAATAAACCACCATGGTGGTGATTATAGTTAATAATACTGTATCATATATTTGAAAGGTGCCAATACAGCAGAGCTTAAAAGTTTTCTTCACAAGAAAAATAATTCTGTAACTATGTAATGGTGATGGATATTAACTAGACTTATTATGGTGAGCATTTCATAATACAATATAAATATAGAATGATTAAGTTGTACACTTAAAACTAGTAAAAAGCTGTATGTCAATTATACCTTAATTAAAATAATACATACAAACATACATACATACTGTACTGAGGGAAAAATAGCAAAGATCAGCATAGGAGAAAGCATTGTCCAAAGTATACTATATTTCTAACCCACAAGCCCTCTTCAGTAGCAGAAGAGATGATGTTCTAATAATATAAAGAAACACTGATGTGGAGAAACCTATGATAGCACGCTTCTCCAATCACCCTCTGACATATATACATACCCTTGAGGCTACAGAAAATAAAAGCAAAAGAAACAAATGAATGAAACGCTTTTAAAAAAGAAAGAAGAGTCCCTCATAATCTTTAGCCTCCTAAGCACAGCTTTCATTGTTCATGAAGACAGCCTAAGCAGTATGCGCAACATATTTACTTGGAAATTCAGGAAAATTGACATGGTGTTACAAAACAAGTGCACATCAATCTGTCTTGGAGCTCCCCTTAAAGAGCTGTTTCAGCCATGACAATGGGTTCTCACAGACAAACCTTCAAAATTGCTTTATCCAAAAGTGAGATTAACATTAATAATCCTAAAATACTGAAGTCCAAACATGAAACCTTTGATCGGTGCAAACTTAGGACCACAGTGCCACTTGGAGAATGTGATCTTCTCAAACAACTCAAGAGGAACAGGTTCTAGACCTGGCTGGGCCACTGACCAGCTTTGTGACCTTGACTTAAGCAAAACTCCTCTTGACTTTTCTTTCTCCATCTATAAAATAATAAAGTTGTTAAAAATAGCAATTAAACTGACAGTCCTGCTTTATTTGGCCAGCGTACTACATTTTAAAAAATGGTTTTGAGTGCTGTTGAGAAAAAACAAGCACTCTTCAGTCTGCCATGAGCCCCACTCTCTCTATGACCCCCCTGAGAAAACAGCCACCTAATTAAATTATCTGCTCAGTGCCTGAAGGCATTGCAGGGACTCCTGACCTAGCTCTAAAATTGTAACTGCAGTGGGAAAAGTGAAGGTGAAAGAAAGAGGAAGGGTGCAGTAAAACAGGTAGAACTTTCAAAACTTTGATTTGATGAAGAATATCGTCAAATTTTAGTTTTAAGGATTCACCACCAAGTCAAGAGGTGTTCTGGATTTCCTCAGACACACTCTGTGAAATAACCAAGGGAAGGAAGAAGAAACAAATGTGTAACAGAGTCTGAACCAGTCATGCATTTTTGAAATGCACGGGTTCTAACAGCCTAAATTCCCAAGGATCAAAGCCTGAGGGCCACATGCAGAAAGAAGTCTAGGGGCAGACCAGCTCTTCACTCCAAAGTTGGAATTCACTAAGAGTTCAGATAATTTCTGTTTCGGGGGGCAAGACTTCAGGAAGTACCTATTCAGGCCTCTCTATAGCAACTGATCTAAAGTTAAGTGCTCAGAAAAGCTAGGGGAAGAATGAAAGACAGGTTGGCATTGCTATGAAGAAATTCCTACAAAACAGAAATTCTAATAACTATTCACACAAAGAATCCTAATATCTGCTTGCAGTTTTCACCTCAGGCAGGCTACCCTTCCAACAAATGGAAAATGAACAGAAGTTTGGGTCTCCCCAGATGTTGAAGAGCATTCCAGCTGCTGAACACAACCTGTTTGCAATTTTCTACTCAACCATCAGAATGAAAACACAAACCTTCAGAAAAAAAGGCCCTTAAACTTCCTTCTGATTGCTGTTAGTGGTTTCTTTAATCTTTTAAGCTCCTGGGCTTAATACAGCAGCTGCCATCAAGAGTATTTATATTGCTGCTGAAGATAGGCGGAAAGGGGTGGGGGAAACCACTGAATTCAGAAGCATGGATTCCCATTTGCTCAGAATCAGGCAAAATGGAAAGGGGGGTGGGGAGGAGAACATTTATAATGGGTCTCAGAAATAGAGAATCACCTTTGAGGAGCAGAGAGGCTTGAAAGCAGCATCTGATGAGACTAGTGTGCTTACAGAATTGCTCTTAATCTCTCACCCACCAGCCCTCAGTTCCAACACTAAGCACCCTCCTTTCAGGACAAGATCTCTTAGCAGAGTTCTTATCAAACAACATTGAGAGTTTTCATGAAAATAAAATACACAAACCCTGCTTTAGAAAAATGCCACTGATTTATGACAGGGAGGAGAGGAATTCAAAGTGTAAATGCGTTCAATGGTTTCATAACTTCAGAAGAAGACACTGTCATCTAATGCACTGATCCTCAAATCTGCCCACCAAAGCACCCTTAGTGATAGACAAGAGTGAATATAAAACAAGAGGAGGGACATCACTGGTGGTCCAATGGTTAAGAATCTGCTGCCAATACAGGGGATCTGGATTTGATCTGATCCTTGGTTGAGGAAGATTCCACCTACCTCAGGGCAACTAAACCCAGGCTCCACAGCTACTGAAGCCCATGCACCCTACAGCCCGTGCTCTGCAACAGGAGACGCCACTGCAAGGAGAAGCCTGCACAATGAAGCTAGAGAGCAGCCCTTGTTAGTCGCAACTAGAGAAAGTCCATGTGCAGCAATGAAGATCCAACACAGTCAAAAATAAACGAAAATTTAAAAACATAACAAAAGGACTCTTTCTGTGGCCTGCTGTTAGCATAATACTTCTTTCAGTTTGGGTGTTACATACATACTTCGTTCAATTTTGGTGTTACATACATACACTCATGTATGTATATGTATGAATACATTCATATTCCTTTTAGTCATCAATATGTTTGCTTTAATATAAAACTAAGATTTTGCCAAGAAACCTTGTAAAGTAGATCTGGAAGACAGGCAGTAAGACACATGCTTACTGTGTTTATGCTGTGACTTTATAAGGCTCCCAGGGTGCTACCACATTTCCCAGGAAAACATACAAAATGGAACCATGATCTAGTCCAAAGCTACAATTTTGATGATGCAAAAATTGACACAGAAAGGCAAAAACTCATGTCCAAGTTCACACAAGTTAGCACTATGATTCAAAGTTAAATGCGACACATTTTCATTTAATTTACCATGCTTCTCTGTACTTATGTTTTAAATAGAGAAAAATGAAAAAAAAACTCACTGCTCAAGAATTAATGTCCTCCCCCTAAATTGTCCCATCCTCACTGATGTTTGAAGGGGGAGACCTCGTATACCTGCCACTGCCCATCAACTAATTCCATGTGAAATTACATCTTAATAGTTTAGTGAGTGTTCAGGATTTACTGCTTTCATTTGATTAGTATCCTTTTGCTATTTTTATACCAGAAAGTCTGTGTAGCACAAAATATTTAAAGGATAAACATCATAGGTATAAATTTACATTTTTACACTTTAATAGTTTTTAGAAGAAGAGATACATAAATGTTATCCCTTGCAGGGAAAATTACATTAAAAAGCTTCAATCCTTAGAAATAAGAAACTGCCATAAAAGTGCCAGAAAAACCAATTTGCAAATAAGGTACCTAGAAATTAAAATTTGAAGACTTTCTCTTTGGATAAACATAGCAGAAACACAAGACTTAACGCTACTAAAATAATCCACTTTTCCTTCTTTCTAAATAAAATGGAATGACTTTAAAATCAATTTTCCAGACTGGGATGGGGGAAGAATTCTTCAAATTCACCTAGCCTATAAATAGCTAATAGCATTTTCCTCTATAAAATAACTAAAGTGCCCTTTTTTCTTATAGTTCATTGGCTAATGGATACCCCTAATGAATTCCTATTTAAGGGGAATATCAGCTAAAAGCATATTTCTCAATACAAGTCCCAGAAGAGCAATGAAAATCCAGCTGCCATTTTGGAATCACCATGATCAGACTACCCACAGTCATTTTAAAAAGCATAAAAGTGTTCATTATTGCAGTGGCTGTTTCTCAAACAGCCTTAGTTAATTCACTGTCTGAATATACTGAATCCTCAAAGGAACCAAGTGAAAAATGGATGGTGACTGTCCATTCTCTATAGTATCAGAGAGACTCATTGTGCCATTTCAGTCCTCAAAGGTTTTAAATACTTCTTCAGGTAGCATCAGAGTCTCTCTGGCTCTGCAACTTCAGAGCGCAAGTAAGTAAACAAAACTGTAATCCATATCATAAGGCCAAGAATTCAGAAACTTCAACCTTTCTATTTCCTGAACACTGAAAAATTACAATGTTACTTCACATAAAAAAGGGGGGGGGCTTAAGACACAAAGCAATCATGGAATATTCTCACTGGCTAACTTATTATTATTAGCCTAATCAAGAAACATGTGAAGTTAATACTATCAAGGCTCTCAAAATCAAGATGTTCTAGGATAAGTCCTAAATTCACATCAGATATGAAGCTCTTGCAAGACTGGTTCCATGATAGCAGCTCAAAGAATCTAAAAACAAACCAAAAACCAAGATCTGGGTAATTCGAAAGGGTAGATCAGAGGATGGAAGAAGTCAAGATGAGCAGACTTTAACATTAGCCACAACTGCTGGTTAGCAGACTTAGGAGGTCATTTTAAGAGAGTCCCTTGGTAACTGCGTAAAACTGTTTCGCTGAGTAACTAAAATTGCCACAATATTGAAGTCTGCACTTAGATATGTATCTAAAGCAATTACTGCTGGAACTGAGAAAAGTCTTCCTTGTAAATTTACTACAGTACTCACTGCTATGATCTTCGCCAAACCTGCCCTTTCTAATCTGGGATTTGCCCTAAGTATGTCCATACAGTACTTACTGTCGAGACATACCTTTACCATCTGTGGATGACTTTATTCAAACTCCTTCAAATATATATATATATATATATATATATATAGCACATCTTGACATTACTTGGTCCTCATCTGGAACACTGGACCAAAGTCACGCGGCAGGGCTTTGACTACAAGGCGATCTGAGAGGTGATTCTCAGTATGCTTATACCATTTTTTTAAATGAAATTAGAATAAAAATTTATTCAACTGAAGTGAAAATATACCAAAATATTATCACTGAACTCATAGATTTCTTTTTAAGAAGTAATAACACACTTCCTCCTAACACATTTCATGCAAATAGCTACCAATGTGTTAACTTTCCCATTAAAAAAAAAAAAAAAAAACTATGTTGAATGAAATTTTTTGCCCCAAATCAGAAGCTAGGAAGTCGCTGAACCAAAATTTGACTCAGTACTTAACTCTAAAACCCATATTCTTTCCATTTGCTCAAGCTACATACAATAGGATATAAAGTATGTCTTTGAAAATCTTATTTTCTGAACACAGGGATGCATATAGCTGCTCATAAGGTATGCTACAGAAACCTGTGGCACATAAAAAGTTTTTATATTTTGTTAAGTGTGGCAGTATCATTAACACTCTTCTAGAGAGAAAAATAATACCATGTGTTCTGAACACTTTAGGAAAAAATCACCCCAATCAGGCATTTGATCTCTTGTAGTAAGTCACAAATTCCCAGCCTGAAAAATTGAGGGTCTCAACAGGCACCAATGGCTGCAATGACCTTCCTAAAGTGCCTGAAGTGTGTACCAGAAAGTTAATATTGTAATTAAACTCAAACTTTTATCAAACAAGCAATTCCACAAACATCTATGAACCATCCACTGTGCATGAAGAACCAACTTGGTGAGAGCAATATAAATAAACGCTAATAAATGAACCAGACACTGCTTCTAAAGAAGGCCAAAGCATTGGCAGGGAAGCCTGAGGGCTAGGCTACACACAGAAGATTAGCATCAGGGAAGATTCATAGAGACATGACATCCAAATAAGGTCATTCAACTTAGGTCTTCAAAAATGAACAGAAGCTTTCCTGATAACATCAGGAGCCATGAAATACATTTAAACAGAATTAAATCTGGGTTTATAATGTATATCTGCTAGTGGCTTGAACGAAGAGGTAGAAACACTAAACCTTTTTATGTCTATTAGTGGGCAAGGAAAATTGCATAGTGGTTTAAAAGCAATGGCTTTGCTAATTGCTAGCTTCATGACCACAGGCAAGTGGTTTTAACTTGCCACTTTCAGCTGCCTTACCTATAAAAATGTGAATAAAAATAGCACCCACCTGAAAGCATGGTTGTGGGAGAATTAGATAAAATGAAATGTGAAAAACTTCTGACAAAGTAACTGAATTCAATATATTTTATTACTAATAAGACATGAGACAATGGGGAATCAATCTTTCAAGGCATTTTTCATTCATCTTCACACATCTTGTTTTATATACATTACATACTTACACTAGGTAATAAACACTCTTTTATCACTTGTGATGTTTTAATGGTTTGTTGTTCTTTAGTCACTAAATTGTGTCCAACCCTTTTGCAATCCCATGGGCTTCAGTCCACCAGGCTCCTCCATCCATGGGATTTTCCAGGCAAGAATACTGGAGTGGGTTGCCATTTCCTTCTCCAGGATATCTTCCTGACCCAGGGATAGAACCTGAATCTCCTGCATTGGCAGGTGGATTCTTTACCACTGCGCCACCTGGAAAGCCCATGCTAGTGATGAACGTGAAGTTGCTCAGTCATGTCCAACTCTTTGCAACCCCATGGACTGTCGCCTACCAGGCTCCTCCGCCCATGGGATTTTCCAGGCAAGAATACTGGAATGGGTTGTCATTTCCTTCTCTAGGAGATCTTCCCGACCCAGGGATTGAACCCGAGTCTCTGGCATTGTAGGCAGATGCTTTACGGTCTGGGCCACCAGGGATCCAAATTAAAATAAGGCTAGGCCAACAAAAAGATAATATCTACAAACAATAGAAGTTTTTGACATTGCCTTTTCAAATGGTATCATCACAACTTACTGGAGTGATATAAGTTGTTTCCTCTCACTGAGTCTCAATTTCTTTGTTTTTAAATGGAAATAAAAGCACAGCAACATTAAAGAGATGTTAGACTAAGAGATGTGCGTGCATGCTAAGTTGCTTCAGTCATGTCCAACTCTTTGTGACCCTATGGACTGTAGCCCACCAGGCTCCTCTGTTCAGGGGATTCTCCAGGCAAGAATACTGCAGTGGGTTGTCATACCCGCCACCAGGGATCTTCCCAGCCCAGAGATCACTCCCGCATCTTCTGTGCTTCTTGCATTGCAGGCAGATTCTTGACCACTGAGCCACTAGACACAGTATAGGTTAAAAGCACTAACCCTTCATAAAAGATGAAAAGGAATATTTCTGTTCTGTTCCTATCCTGTTTGCCAAAAATATATGATTAAAGAGTTTTCTTAGGGAAACTTTTAAAAGCATAAATAATATTACGGCTGGGCTATTTTTAAACTAACTTGCTTACATTCTGGAGGTATATTTCCTATTTGCTTAATTCCAACTGGCAGCAAAGTTCCTAGCATTTGAGAAATACCTTTGATCCACAGGCCACAGGCATAAGATCTCTTGGGAATGCTTGCCAGCAGGCTAAGTAGAAGAATAAAAGAATATCTTCTGAACAACGCTCTCTGGTGAAGTGGCACTGAGTGAGCTGCAATTCACTCTGAAAAGTTCTTTGGAATTATTCTGGTAGAGGCTTGCTTGAGTGGCAGCCACTCCACTTGCTTATCTATTTCTTATCTCCTTGACTACTGAAGGGATAAAGATAAGTAGCTGAGCAGTTGCTGGTTACTAGTAAAAGATTCCATTCACAGGGTATAGAGAAAAAGGAACTCTCTTACACTGTTGGTGAGAATGTAAATGGATACACCACTATGGAGAATAGTATGGAGGTTCCTTAAAAAAATAAAAGTAGAACTACCATATGACCCAGCATAGGGAGAGATAAGAAAGCCCTCCTCAGTGATCAATGCAAAGAAATAGAGGAAAACAACAGAAAGACTAGAGATCTCTTCAAGAAAATTACAGATACCAAGGGAACATTTCATACAAAGATGGGCACAATAAAGGAAAGAAATGGCATGGACCTAACAGAAGCAGAAGATACTAAGAACATGCGGCAACAATACGCAGAAAGTGAAAGTCACTCAGTCATGTCCAGCTCTTTCCGACTCCATGGACTGTATAGTCCATGGAATTCTCCAAGCAGAATATTGGAGTAGCCTTTCCCTTCTCCGGGGGATCTTCCCAACCCAGGGATTGACTCCAGGTCTCCCACATTGGTGGCGGATTCTTCACCAGCTGAGCCACAAGGGAAGCCCAAGAATACTAGAGTGGGTAGCCTATCCCTTCTCCAACAGATCTGCCCGACCCAGGAATCACAGAAGAGCTATGCAACAAAAGATCTTCATGACTGAGATAACCACGATGGTATGATCACTCACCTAGAGCCAGACATCCTGGAATGCGAAGACAAGTGGGCCTTAGGAAGCATCACTACAAACAAAGCTAGTGGAGCTGATGGAATTCCTCTACAATTGGGCCTTGTTTAGAACGTTATTTTTGTATTATAGTATCTTAAGCAGAAATTCAGAAATGCTATTTTAATAATTGAGTTCCACAGCATTTCCACAATGGATAGAATAGAAATCAAAGCTTTTAGATTTCTCGTTGGTCTTAAGCAACAATCTACTTTCACTGGAATTTTGCATTTGGTATTTTATAATTCCAAATCCTTGAACCGACATAGTCAGTGGCTTTCCTTGGCAAGATGCCCGTATGTGTAATGTGAACTTCCTGTCTAATATCACATAAGCCCTCAGCAGTTTTCTGTGCTCTGTAAAGTCAGCAAGCATGGAACTGCCAAAGCCCTATTTCCCTCCCATGCTTGCAAATGATGTAACTATCCCACAGCCTAACACTGCTGTCAATGCTTAGGTTCAGAATGAGGATCGGCACTAGATAGCTGACATCTGTGTAAGCTACAATGGATCCTTCTTTCAATCTCTTTAAATCTAGCATTTACATTTATGTACAGAGCATCTGTAATGACAATGAGCACAGCTGGTAATGCCTGAACACTTCTGACTGCTGAGAAACAGTGTGAACTCTAGTATCAAATGAGTGCCCACCCAGGGTCCTCAATGAACCAAGAACCAACATGAGAGATCTGGCAGAGAAATAGTCTATTCACTAAGACCGCTTTTCTTGCCTCATAAGACAAAAGGAGCTGCTGACAATTTACACAAAGAGACTGTCCAAACCAGACGAAGAGGAACAACAGAAATATACAGTGGACCCCTGACCAACACATTTGAACTGCCAGGGTCCACCGATACATTAATTTCTTTCACTAAATCTGTACTACACTATGACAGGCCATGGATGAATCCGGAGATAGGGAAATGTAGATATGGAAGGCTGACTGTAAAATGACACAGGGACTTTCAACTGTGCAGAAGGTCGGCACTCAAACCTCTGTGTTATTCAAAGGTCAACATACTGCTTATATGTGCAAGACATCATTGAGCACCTTACTTATTTTCTCTCTTACTCAATTTTCACAGGACATCACTGCATCCATCAACTGATAAATGGATAAACAAGGTGGTATATCTATACCATGGAGTGTAATTTGGCAATAAAAACATGGATGAAACCCTGAAGATAATATGCTAAGTGAAAGAAGACAGTCACAAAGCAGGACATGGTGTATGATTCCATTTACATAAAATGTGGAGGATAGGCAAATCCACCAAGGGGAACTAAGGGAGGAATTGGGAACTGACTCCCATCAGTTTCTTTTGGTGGTGATAAAATGTTCTAAAATTGATTGTGGTGCCAGCTGCAATATACTAAGATTACTGTACACTTTAAATTGGTGTATTTTATGATACGTTAAATATATATCCATGAAAGTGTTTTTAAAAACTGTGAAATAGGCATCATTACCTCTGTTTTGCAGACAAAGGAAGCAAATCTCAGAGACACACCTTGCAGAGCAGAGATTTAGAAAACCAGGTCAGCTGAGCCCAAATACCAAGTTTTTAAATTGCTTCTCAGAATACTCAGGATGCTAAGAAAGGGTGGAGATCTAAATATCCATCAGACTCTACCATCAAAATCATTGATTTGTGGTCCTCAAACTTCTCTATTACTACCAATGTCTATTCTTTCAATATTTATTTCAACCTGAATATGAAGTATGATCTGTAACAAAATATATGACGAAGGTAAATATAGTCAAAGCTATGGTTTTTCCAGTGGTCATGTACAGATTTGAAAGCTAGACCATACAGAACTGATGGTTTCGAATTGTGGTATTGAAGAGGACTCTTGAGAGTCCCTAGAACTGCAATGAGATCAAACCAGTCAATCCTAAAGGAAATCAACCCTGAATACTCACTGGAAGAACTGTTGCTGAAGCTGAATCTCCAATACTTTGACCATCTGATGAGAAGAACTGACTCACTGGAAAAGACCCTGATGCTGGGAAAGATTGAGGATAGGAAGAGAAGGGGGTGACAGAGGATGAGATGGTTGGATGGCATCATCAACTCAATGGACATGAATTTGAGCTAACTTCAAGAGGTGAGGACAGAAGAGCCAAGTAGGCTACAGTTCATGGGGTTGCCAAGAGTTGGACGTGACTTAGCAACTGAACAATACTTATATAAGTATAATTAAATGCCTTCATCCAAAAAGTTTCATCCAATAAAACACTGCCTTTCCAAATCTCTAAATAAAAGTCTAAAAAGATACCAAAAGATTACCTTTCCCCCAAATGATTCAAAAGAAAAAAAAAGATGCAACATGAATAAAGTAGGTGACCATCCAATCCAGCAGCCCCAATGCCCCCTTTCTGTAACTCGGGTACTAACCCCAAACTCAATGCTCCTTACCCATAAAGTTTTTAAAAGGCAATATAATGCCCTAAATATTAATGCCTTCTATTAACAATGCACATGAGCCCAATAATAAAAACAGTCCTGCTGAAAGAGGGCCTGAATACACTCCTGTGGTCTGGATCTAAGAACAGGCCACTTTCCTGAACATGCCCAAAAAAACCCTACCCGAAGCAGATATGTAAAGCTGAGTGTCTTCACTTATAAATCAAGAAAAGCATTTTATTAAGAATATTCCATAGACTAACACTTTCAGCAAGGGGGCTAGAATTATTCTTAGAGAGCTGAGGTCAACATGTCACGTCCATTTGTTCCACTCCATGCTATCACTGTTAAAGAACTGTTATCGGTGGGAGGAACATTCCTTCCCCCCATGTCAGAGTCTGGTTTTGGTACACACACTTGCATTAACTCTGTAATCTTCACCTGGCCTTCATTTTTAATCTATAAAATGACATGAGCTGTAGAATCCCCTGCACTTTTTGTTCAGGATGAGCTACTTACCTATTCCAACAAAAATCCAATTATTCAGAACAACTTCATCAGCACTTTCACATCACCAGTTCATATACTCATTTTGATTAATGATCCATACTTTCCCCCCATGAGTACCATCCTTACTTACTGCAATCTTTCTTAAAATAATATGTGCCCCTGTCATTTTCTTTCCAGGTGTGAGTGTGTATACCTATATGTTAACGTCCCTATGTTTGCAGACTCTTCTAGGTTCTTTTGTATTGCTTTCTCTGCACTTGGTGACCTAAATGCTGTCTCAGTCCATTCATGCTGCTATAAAAAAATACCACAGACTGCATAGCTTATAAACAACAAGCATGTATTTCCTAGTTCTAAAGGCTGGAAAGTCCAGGATCAAGGTGCCAGCACAGCTGCATTTTGGAGAGGGCCTTCTTCTAGGTTACAGACTTTTTGTTGGATTCCCACATGATGAAAGGGATTAGGTATCTCTCTGGAGCTTCTTTTATAAAGCATTTATAAAATACACATGAGAGTTCCACCCTCATGACTTACGTGCCTTGCAAAGACTCCCACCAACCAATACCATCACCTTAAGGGTTAGGATTTCAACATATGAATTTTGGAGAAATACACACATTAAGACCATGGAAGATGTCTCACCTATTTTTTCTTAACAAACGGACAGTTTATTCTCTTTCAAACTTGTAACTGAAATTTTCCAATGGAGTTGACAATAAAAATGACACACTCACTGAAAACTCTGATGGACATCAGGGAGTAATGATCACTGAGAAAGAGAAATGTTTTATTGTAACAGGAATCAATGTTACTAAGGTATCTAATAAATGGCTATGATTTTAAAATATTGGGCCGGCCAAAACTTTCATTCGGGTTTTTTACCAAAAAACCCCAAACAATTTGGCCAACCCAATACATACTCTAATAGACCCTAGATGCATAAAAACTGATTTTAGAAGAACAGTAAATATGTCAATGGACCTCCCAATTACACAATAATTTTGAGACTGCACCACTCTGCCTTTGAAGCTAAACTGTTACAGGAAGAAGTGATAGAGAGACCAGCAGTCTTTTGCTTAGGCTGACAGATGAAGACATACTTGAAAATAAAGAAAGTTGGTATTTATAAAAGACCTACTATGTGCTAGGCACTGTTCTAAGGACTACATACATAATAACCAACTTAATCCTTACGAGGAGCCTGGAATGTAGATAACTGTATTATTCTCAGTTAAAAGGGAACTTCCCTGACATCCTTATATTTCAAAGTTCATGCATATGCATGTAGCACATGTGCTCTGCTGGGCACATACATATGTAACACAAATACACATCAGTGTAACGCGTCAGAATGCTGTGTGTGTACATATATACGTGTGGATAAATGTACAAATAGATTTGACTAGGGAAAGAAAACACACATATGGTCCCAACTTAAAGATTGGGATTTTAAAGATTTTTCAATCAGTGCACTGGATAGCCATATCTTTCTTCTAGTCAATAAATACAGAAAAATAATTCTAGTGTTGGTTTTTCATTGGCAAGTATATTAGAAGATTAAATTGTTGACATATGCAAACTGATTTTCACAGCTCCAGTTGACTGATAGCTTTAGACACAAGTCACAAAATGTTTTTGTTGTGACTGCTGTCATATAGAAAGTCATACAAATCATGCAGAAATCACCAGTCAAAATATGTTATGTTTGCCACTGCCAAAATGACTTGCTACCACAGCTTACTTACTGCTGGGACTGCAGCTTGGGGCGGGACAGTGGAGTGAAGTGGGGAAGGGGGAAAGGACAAAGCCCTTTCTCCTGGCAGGGGCCCAGGATCTCAGCCAAGCCCTTGCAGGTGCCAGAATGCCTGCCTCAGACGTGGGAATAATCATTTATGGGGAGTTTTCATTATAAAACAAAAAAGTTACCACTGATGCAGGACGAGTATGTAAGTGCCCTTACAGTTTCAACCTAATTATGGCAGTATCCCCTCTCTTTAAAAATAAAGATAGCCCATCAACTTCTCCCTGGATAACCAACTACTATAAAATCTGGGTGAAAACCTGGGCACAAATCAAAATCAAATGTACATAAATGGTAGCACACCAAATTTCACACAGTTATCACTGATGTTTGGAAGATAAACGTTTTCATTCATTTATTTGACTAAAATTTTTGAATGCTTGCTCTGTGTCAGCTGCGTCGGATGTTGCTCTAGGTGCTGGGGAGACAGCAAAGAAGGATCTGTTCTTATGCCCCAGTGTTCCAGTGTGGAGAGGCAGACCAGAAACAGGTACAGAAAACAACTGCAGACACTGATCTGCAGAAACCAGGATAACATATTGCACTTAGAGGAGCATTCTGAAAAGTATGAAGCAAAGTATGATCATAAAGTGTAAATGTTCTACATGTTCTCAAAACCATCAATTTCTCAGGAATCCTTAATATAAGCTGGTTCATGTCTCTCTCTCTCTTTTTTTTTTTTTTGTCTTTCCCTAAAAGCCACACACGATGGTGTATACAGCAAAGTTTGGCACATTAAATAGGACACTTTAACAATAAAAATAAAGTAAGCAACCACAAATAACAACCCTGAGTCAGGACTAAGACAAAGTATTTAATCCATTCAGTTCATCCAGTCTGGCCCAACTCTTTTTTCCTTCCAAAACTCTAGTGTTGTGGGAGACTGTCACTTCTCAGTTTTTCAAATACCATATTTAACTCCTCCCAAAATAATCCCCCTTATAACTGAGGTTAACCCAAGACCACTGCCAATTACACACTTCCATGCATGATCACTAAAATGGCTGCTACAAACAGAGGTTTGAAAAGTTTGATAAAACGTCAAAAACATAAATTCCTCAGGCATCTGCCTTGCGGCACACAAATTTCCTGGAAGGTCTATAGAGTGGAGCGGAGCTGCTGCTATTATACAGACTTCAAAACCTTCCCATTTGCTTGGAATTTATCTCACCGTACCCAGTTCCAAATGTTCAGCAGAAAACAGCTCATCAGAAGTAATGACAATCAGAATGAAGCTTTCAGAGATGCTCTAGACAAAGACAGGGAGATCTTCTGAGGTGGACAGGATTACCTCAAGGGAGAGACAAAACTGGTACTGACACCCATGTGGATAATTACTACTTTTCCTCTTGAATCGAGCCAGCTGTTCTGTATAGATGTAGCATTCACGTGTCTCTTCCACGTTGTCAGATACTTTCAGATCACTCTGCTTTGACTCAAAGGGGAAACAGTGATGGTGGAACTGATTGATAACACGACACTCAGAGGACAGCAGGCACCAATTCAGTCCTGAAATTACCTTAACTTGGGAGACCTAACCTCCATGACAACAAACAGGACATGTGTAAGAACATACAGATACAGATATATAAAAATGCAAGCGTGTGCACGTGTGTGTGTGTGTGTCCATCCCCTTCACAGGAGTCACTCCCTAACTGGGCCATGAAGCAAGTCTTCCCTGTTCCTCTTGCACAGTCCTTCTCGTGGCCAGACACGGTCCGCTGTGCACAGTGTCCCCAAAGTCCTGACTGACCAGTTTGCAAGTCTCTCCTCACTCTTAACTCGAGCACTGTTACTGGTTCCTCCAGCAAAGATACATACCCTCAGCTTCGTAGGAAGCTCTTGAGCTTCTCTCCATCCCCACTGCTCCTGTGCTGGTCCAGGCCACCACATCTCTCAGCTGGACCAGAGCAACCACCTCCTGACTGCACTCTCTACGTGCACTCTTGTCTTCTGGGATTCATCAGAAATGCCTTTTCAAGATTCTCATCTTACCACATCAGTCTCATAGTTCTAATCCCTTTAGTGCTTGCCTTGCCCTTAATTCTTACCATTTAATGTTCTCTCCCGTATGTATTCTTTTTTTAGCACTATCAAGCAGTTAGCTCAATTCTGACACTACCTGGAGATAATGTCAGATCCCACAAGTTAAGAGCTCAGTCCCACAAAACTGGCCCCTCCCCATTAGATGAGTTTCAAGCACAGGCTGTTACCTGTGCTTTTGACCAACTGGCTATAGATTGCAGGTTCTCATGACTTCTCCTTGGGTTCAATTAACTTGCTCGGGTGACTCACAGAACACACAGAAACACTTACTTACATGCATCTATTTTAAAGGATATTATAACAGATACAGATGAACAGATACA
The DNA here is from genome assembly GCF_023699985.2 of Odocoileus virginianus. Classification (NCBI taxonomy): domain Eukaryota; kingdom Metazoa; phylum Chordata; class Mammalia; order Artiodactyla; family Cervidae; genus Odocoileus; species Odocoileus virginianus. The sequence goes on from NC_069706.1 coordinate 29,421,351, forward strand.
CAGGGTGAGGTCTGTGGGAATGGGCTGGGAGCTCCCATGTTTTCTCTGGGTACACGCTCCTTCCCACATCTCCACATGCTCACCTCTGCAGAAGCTGCTTGAAACGCCACCTTTTGAGTTTTTATGGCTGAGGCTTCACTACACAGGTACAATTGAGTAAATCATTGGCCTTAGTGGATGAACTCAATCCTCTCCCCTCCCAAGTCTACAGTTTCAAAACGACTACAGTTTCAAAATCTCTAATCATATGGGTCACTCCCCTGGCAAGGAGCCCCATCCTTTGAGGACCTATGGGCTTTCCAAAATTAACATAAACAAGATACCTTTATCACTCTCATCACTGAGAAAATTCCAAGGGTTTAAGGACCTCTGTGGCCAGCAATGGAACACAGACCAAATATATATCTCTTACGAATCACAAAGCACCTTAATCCCTTACATTTCTATGCCCCACATCCTTGAAGGAGGACCTGCAGAGCCCTCCTGACCTGGCCTCTGCTAGCCTTACTCTGTATGATATACTCTCTTTCACTCTCTCCATCCCATCTAACAGTTGTTCCTCAAAATAAACCATATTCTCTACAGCCTGGTGGCCACTGCACATGCTGGAATATTCCTGTCCATGTACTCCACCTAGAGAGCACCTATGTTTATGTTTCAACCAGAAGGATATTTTTTCAGCAAAGCCTTCCCCTTGTCCGGGCTAATTTACCCTTTTCCAAGCTCCCATAGAATTCACCCTGCTTCAAAGGACTTACCAACTGTCTGCCTGTGTCACCAGGCGGGGAACAGAAGCCAGACATCCGAGGCCGGCCTGCCCATGCCTGAGTCATGACTCCACTGTTTATAAACTGCAAGGTCTTGAGCGAGGCATGCAACCTCCCTGTGCCTCAGTCTCCTTATCTCCAAAAGAGGCAACAGTAATGCCAACCTCATAAGTTTGTTACAGTCAATGGCATCATCGGCTCAACAGACATGAGTTTGAGCAAAGTCCAGGAGACAATGAAGGACAAAGAACACTGGTGTGCTGCAGTCCATGGGGTCCCAAAGAGTGAGATACAACTTAGTGACGGAACAACAACAACAAGTTTGTTATTAAAATTAAAGTGGATTAAAAGGGTTCAGAATATAACTTTTCATAAAGTAAGCACTTTGCATACAGAAAAGTGTTTAGAATATAACTTTGCATAAAGTAAGACTATAACTTTGCATGCAGAAATATCCACTGGTGGTATTACTATTATTATTTCTGTTATTGTTTGTGACAGTAACAGCCTTGTTCAACATCTGAACCCTGATACCTGATACACAGATAACAACTGATCCCAATTCCATTTCAGCATTTTCCTTCCATATGGTTACAACAGGGTATAGAGATTTGTGCTATAAAGCTAAGAGAAAATGAACAATCATCAATTAATATTCCCTTAATTCTCAAGCTCTGCCTTATTCAAATGAGAAGACTGCATCCAGAGAAGACACAGCACTTTATCCCTAAGAGGGAGCCATAACTGTGTAAGTTTTGCCTGTCTCTCCATAGAGTGAAAGGGTTAAACAGGGGTGTGACTTTAAATTATATAAACTTCATCCAATATTCATCTGCTTAGAGGTGTTCCTTAATATTTCCTTAGCTTTGGCAGGGAAGACTATGGACCAAAGAGCTCACTTCACATAGATAGTGTTTCATGAAAGCGTATCAAGTTTATACCTTCTAGGATATGAGTGGGCTAAACCTGCTCGAGCAGCTACAGTGAGACTGGGGAGACTCAGGCAAACATGGAAGGATGTGTGTTCAGCCAGGGGACCCAACCAGGTAGCATAAATTGCTGAAGCAAGGTTTTACTTTTTTTTCCCCTTGGAAACAAGAATAGTGCTTTGGGATTTTTTTTTTTTAATAGTTTACGGTAAAAGAGAGGTTGCCACTTAATGAAGCCTCTTTTTAAATATTTCTTTGAAGCAAAGATACCTATCTTTCAAACCGAATAGGGAAAAAAAGGGTTCAACTTAGTCCTTGAATTGACCACCAGATTCATTCTTCACAGGATGAACCTTAACAAACTAAGCCTAGAGGGTTGGTAGGTGTCACCTGCATTTATAGGTAAGAAAATTGACATAGATGTTAAAGATAAAACGAGGTGATGGCTGTACAAGTTGGTTCCTTTTGCTACGCAAATACAGTATATTACTATAAAACCCAAAATCTATAAATTGGATTTACATAAATCACACTTACCCATAATAGTATGTTCCAGCTGAAAACATGATCTGCTGTTCCCACAACCTTTGCATTCATCTGTCAGCAAGCCCCATCATTTCTTTCTTTGAAGAATGGTAACTTCCCAAGGTACCACTCCCCATTCTCTCCACTGTGACCACAGCAGGCTCACCTCAGCAGTATCCTTTGGCTGGTCTTGAACTCTCCCTTCTAAGCATCCCACACATTTCTGTCTTATTCAACTACTTGACTATCTATATCTGATCCCCATTTCTTAGCCTAAAACCCTCTCCCTGACCTGCATATCTTACCCAACCTGCTTTCACCCCATCCATCTCATGCCCCATCTACTTACTCCTTCACTCCAGCAGCCCTTCTATTTCCCTCACCACACACCCACACACACACATCCATCATGCTCCATGCTCACTGCACTTCCCTGGGTTAGCTTCTACAGTTTTTCTCTCCATAGCACCACCTCCTCCCGATCACAGAGGTTACTCAGCTATTCCCAGTTTCCATCAAGTTTGGGTTCATTGCTGCACCTGCAGACTCTTTCAGAACAAGGTCATGTCTTGAGATTTATTTACATCCCCACAATGCTAAGCACAATAATGCATCAAACATATGACTCACTAATCCATATTCTTCTGTAAAAGTAAAAAGGGTCAATAGTTTTTAAAAAATGATATTTTTCTCCTGTGACAGCAGAAGCAAAAATAAGAAGAGATCTATATGACCCATAAGAGTCAAGGAACCTTCCTGGAGCATGGTAAAGTGTAAGCATTGAATCTAGAGCTTCCCAGACAAGCAGAAAGAGAAGGGAAAAGAGGCAAGTAGAAAGACAAAGAAAGAGGTAGCAGCTAGAAAGAATAATGTTGGAGAGAATGAGTCTTATATTTGATGAGACCAAAGGATCTTTCAAGATTAGGCTAATCAGGACTAGAATTCTAAAATTTGCATCTGTAAGTAATGAGTAGGGTATTATAGGTTCAAGAGTTCAGGGAAGGGCTTCAAGGAGATTAATCCTAAAGCAGTGAATCCTGAAGGCACAGAATCCTTCAAAGAAATTTCTGAACTATTCAAGACATGGAGTATGAATTTCTTACCCCAAAATATCTCTTCATTTCCCCTTCCCAGCACACTGTGGTAACAGGAATCCTCCAGTGCACACTGCCTCTCCTTGCCACATCCCATCTCAATTTCTGAAGGTAGGAACAAAGACCCATGACCAGAGAGATGGAGGCTTTACCGTGACACATGAAAAGGGCACAGAAATAGCAGGTAGGAGAGGACCCTGAAGCACTCTGCAAACCGGCAGATGGCATCACCGTGTTCTCTTCAGAGATGTAAAGCCGTTTCCTGGCAGAAACACTCACCAGATGAAATAGTGATGATAATAAAAAGAAGCCTAAAATTGTATACAGGGACATGAAAAGTGATAATAAGCCTTCCTCTCGTCTCAGTGTGGAAGAGTCCATACTTCTGGGTCCCCCCAGAGAAAGAACTTCCAAAATTTTTCTACTTATGCCACTCAAGAATTTCTTCAATGTCTGAGATTTCATCAACTATAATCTAAATGTTTGTACTTTAAAAGAATCCAGATTTAAGGTTTTTTTTCCCCTTTCTGTCCAGACAGACTCTTTTGTGTCTCCTTGCAAACATCCTTGTCCAAACAGACTTGGAAGGCAGCTAAGCCACACTGTTCCATGAGTCAGCACAATGGAATCAACAAATCACTAGTCCTCAGTAGCATCAAACAGCCTGGGAAAACAGGGACCCAAGTTCCAGACCAAACTTCTTCCCCAGACATCCATTTCTTCGTCGCTATCTGTAATAGGTCCATTTGTGGGCAAAGTAGTTTAACTACTAAGTTGCTTCAATTTCCAACTTCCAGACTTCTCCCCAGTTTCGTAGCAAAGCAAGATGGGAAAGAGCCTCTCAAAAGTCAGGAACAACCTGGAAGGAGACTGGCTTTTGAGAGTCTCCATATGGACACGCGTGCTGCGGTTCATGGGGTCGCAAAGAGTTGGACATGACTGAGCGACTGAACTGAACTGATATACTGCCTTGTGTCTTCTCACAAAAAAGCATATGGTTATTCTACATCACACACACAGGTCCTAAGGAAAGGAAGAAAGACGACTAGAATGCTCAGGTTTACAAATCTAACCTACACTTTCATATTTTAACTAGAAGTCTGTTTCACCTAGTAGATTCTCACATTAGCATTTTGGGCACTGATACCCATTCAATAGATAGTGGCTTCACTGTTGGATACAACTGTATGCAAATTGGCCCAGACATCCCCTAGGAAAACAAAAACAGCAAACAGTCAAAAAGATACCCGTAGGTTCCAAAGGACAAAGGTCACAGATGGTGCAAGGCCAGAGGAAAAGGCAGACAGACTGACCAAGGTTGACCAGCAGCCTACAGAGAGGAACTGAAAGAAAAAAGACCCTTGTTCCTTCCAGCAGAAGTTACGCTGTCAGTTGGCTGAAAGTGCAGAAGTACTACTAACTACTTCATCTACTGGGATGAAGAAAATCCAGGTGAAACTCTCTCCAGAAAAGCTCAGGGAAGGACAAGTATTTCCACCCTGTGGTCCTGTGTAAATAGTTCCCAAATGGTGAATACACAGAACTCACTGTTATGTTATTCGGTGCTGTACATATTCAGATGAGCTTCTTGTGACTGGTTTTCTAGACACAAAATCTAAACGACAGTATGTTCCATTCTGAGCACATAATACCTGGCCCTTAATGCTGGCCCCACTCTGCATCTATACTATCATGGGACACAGACTTACTCAAGCTTGGATTAGAGGGTTTCATGGAGATAATGGCTAACTCAGGTCAACATTTATAATACTCAAAGTATCCAAGAAATCTCTGTGCCCAGTCCAGTTCTGTTCTGGACTCTAGATTCAAATTTTACACTGAAATTTACTTACTGATACTAAAAAGCAGAGACAGCACTTTGTTGACAAAGGGCCGTATAGTCAAAGCTATGGCTTTTCCAGTAGCCATGCATGGATGCAAGAGTTGAACCACAAATAAGGCTGAGCACTGAACAATTGATGCCTTCAAACTGTGGTGCTAGAGAAGCCTCTTGAAAGTCCCTTGGACAACAAGACCAAACCTGTCAATCTTAAAGGAAAACAAACCTGAATGTTCATTAGAAGGACTGATGCTAAAGCTAAAGCTCCAATATTTTGGCCACCTGACGCAAAGAGCCATCTCACTGGAAAAAACCCTGATGCTGGGAAAAATTGAGGGCAGGAGGAAAAGGGGGCAACAGAGGACAGGATGGTTAGATGGCATCACTGACTCAATGGACATGAGTTTGAGCAAACTCTGGGAGATGGTAAAGGACAGGGAAGCCTGGCATGCTGCAGTTCATGGGGTCACAAAGAGTCAGACACGACTTAGTGACTGAAAATGACAACTTTCTGATAAACACAGATTCCACAGGCACTTTAAACTAAGCATCCTCAAACTGAAGCATCGTACTTCCTTCAAACCTGCTGTGCCCTCCCTATTTCCTTTGTAAAAGTATCAAGTTCTTCATGAGTTTTAGCTGAGAACCCCAGACCGTCCTTCCTTACGCTCTTTTTTTCTAATTTAATATACAGTTGTTAGCCAAGTCCTGTCTTTAAGATTCCTAACTATCTCTAAGCCCCCTTCTGCCCTTAACCACTCCATCTGAACTCGGGACCTTGTCTTTCTTCATAAGTCCAAAAACTCTCCATGCCACAAATTTCCCAACATAACAACTTTGCATTCCCCCAACTTCTACCACTTTTTGTATAGACCTAGTCTCCAGACTGCTGCCAGAATAATGCTTCTCAAAAATGACAATCTGGAAAGGTTACTCATCTGCTTTAAAACTCTGTGATGATTCCTCATGACCTGCAGCCTCCAAAACCAGGGCCCAGTCTAGGTCCATGAAGCTTGATTCAAGCCACATCCCCTCCTTGACCTTGGACCCCAGCGACACATAAGTCATACTCTCCAAGCTCTACTTAACCTCATATCCCACCTGAGAGGATGCTTTGCCTAACACACATCATCAGAGATCTCCCCTTCCTCTTGGTTCTCAGAGTCCTTTCGGCACACAGCTAGTAAGGTCCTGATTATTCTCAGTATTTGCATATCTTTCTATTTACAGAAACAATGGGTTCCTAGATGAGGACCTTTCTTGGGCATCTTTAGTGAGTGCTTAACAAACATGTTTGTCGCGAGGGTGGGATGTTTCGAGAGAACAGCATGTATATTATCTATAGTGAAACAGATCACCAGCCCAGGTGGGATGCATGAGACAAGTGCTGGGGCCTGGTGCACTGGGAAGACCCAGAGGAATCGGGTGGAGAGGGAGGTGGGAGCGGGGATCGGGATGGGGAATACATGTAACTCCATGGCTGATTCATGTCAATGTATGACAAAACCCACTGAAATGTTGTGAAGTAATTAGCCTCCAACTAATAAAAATAAATGAAAAAAAAAAAAACCCACAAACATGTTTGTCTTTTTGTTGTTGTTGTTGTTTTCAAGGAGAAAGAGTTCAGGGTTCACACATATATCTGATCAAAGAAAATTAAAACTTCTCGTTCAGAAATGGCAGAAACTCAAAAGGGAATGCCCATCATGGCAGCAGCTAACAGGTCCACAGGCTGTTCCCTTTCCACAGGTACACAAGCACATCAGTTTAGGTCACTGGCAAGCACAGCTGGGCAAAAGCCAACTCCCGCAGAGTGGCTGCGTTTGTCTTGCTAAGGGGTGGCAATGACAGCATCTGTCAGGACGAGACAGAACAGAGGAGCTCAGAACCAAGCAGAGCTGTAACACGATGCACCAGTATCTGGTTGGAGAGCAAATAAGGTAGGCTTTCTTCCTCCAGTACACAGCAGGCACCACGCCAAACACACACAGTGTTTGCTATTTTTGCAAGTCTAATAGGGTCTGCTGTGGGGAGGGGTGAGAGATCAGCAGTTCATAATGACTCTCATTATGTCTGGTGCATTTTGAGCCAAGATTAGACACTAAACACTCCTCTGTCCAGTGTCAAGGGCTTTCAACTGCCCTTTCATCAGGATAATTCCACTTCAAACTAATTTAAGTTTCTTACAACCCCAGCTACCAAAATTGATACACTTGAGTGTTTTCAGGCCAGAAAAAGGAGTCAATGCCTGCTCCAAAGAGAATACAGTCCTTGGGTTCGGGGTCTGTGACTGCTATACAAGAGTTACAACAGAAACATGCCATCATGGAACCCCACACCCTGCAGAGCTCCACGTTGACAGTCCTATGAGAACGTCCTGCCCTTCTCACTGTCATGTCTACGTCAATAGATTACAGTCCTTTCAACATAAAGCCAGAGAGACAGTTTTAGAGACCTCTAGAGAAAAGTCTGAGTTTGCTCATGTCTGTCAAAATCAACAAGGCCACATGAATTTCACTCCAGGACAAAAACTAGGTTCTATTGCAAAGTGTTTTCCTCTTTAAATCTAAACAGAAAAACAATAAACTCTGAACTAGACCTCTACACTAAAACTATGAAGCAGTACAAATCAGCACTGAAGCTTTAACAGTTACTCACTGTATATTCAATTACGAATATCTGGCTTTACACTTCTAAGTGTATAAGAGATTTAGCAACAACATGGGGGCAACAATAAAGGTTTCAAGAAAAGACAGGTTGATATTCAGGCAAGTCAAGCACAGAAGATGAGAAGGCGAAGTGAGGAGTAGGTAATAAAAGCGCCCATAATACTTCCCTAGCTTTTGGAGTCGAAAAATTTATAATATTTAATTTCAAACAGAAACAACATCACTGTGACCTTCAAGAAAATTAACAAATGTTATTTGGTTTGATAATAAACAGAGGTTAATGATTCATAGGGACCCTAAATGGAGAGAGAAATGGCAACCCACTCCAGTATCCTTGCCCAAAGAATCCCATGGACAGACGAGCCTGACAGGTTACAGTCCATGGGGTCACAAGAGTCAGACACAACTTAGCGACCAAAGCAGGGGTGGACCATAAGTGCTGGAAAGGATTATACAATGAAGAAAGAAACACACACACACACACACACACACACAAATAATGCTGGCGTATTAGATAAGAAAGTCATGCTGCAAAGGGTCAAAACTTACTTTATAAATATGAGAGAACTGTAAAATCATAAACATATAAGCATTCTAATTAACTTTTAAATAAAAGTCCTCTTACATATGTAGGTATGTACATATCTGTACTGACTCCCTTAAAGGAGACAAGATTTAGTGTGGTCTGATTAAAACAGGGACTATTTCACAGAACAGGCATCTGTTCACTCACAGGTGCCATTAGTTGCATAAATAGTACTTTGATGTATGTCCTTAAAAAGCATTTAATCTACAAGACACTTTAAATAAACTTTTTACTGATGTATACCATGCAAACAATGTCCTATAATGTTTACACGAGGAACACATTTGTGTAACAGGCACCCAGATCAACATATAAAATATACCAGTATCCCAAAAGTCCCCTTGAATACACACAGTTTTATTTCACTGGGGCAAAATTTATCTAGAAAGTCTGCCCTTACTTATCATGGAATCATTATAGGTCAAGTTGGTTGACTGCTCTTACAGAACATCTATTCTCGAACCCAAGGATCATTCTGCTGAATTTAATAGCAGCTCTGTATTTATGGGGAGAACGAACTTTTCAAGGATACTTTAAAAATCAATAATTTAAAGCTAGGATGTTAAGCCCTAGTCAAAATCATTCTGAAAGTTCACCAACCAAGCCAACACTAGAAGCCAAATCATACTACTCATCAACAATGTGAGATGTGTATTAAGGTCCTAGGTATGCAATCCAATAAAATAAGCCTGGAAATTCTACAATATCTCTAGGCTTCTACTGTGCAACACTCTGATTTCTTAATAAAGGTGTACAGTAAGTATCTGTAAGTAAATTAACCTCCTACTTATCACATTAATTTTGCAATTGGACTTGACCTTTCTGCCTTTCTTTCCTTCTCTCCCCACCCTTCTCACCATTTTCTCACCTATTGCAGCAATTCTGAAATGCAATTTCAGTCTTCAGAAAGCCTTGCCAAAAAAAAAAAAAATTCCTAAGTTTAAAATCTCAATCTGTACTTGCATACCAGCTGGGATGCTCTATTCAAAGAAAGAAAACTGAGAGCTGGATTTTTCAGCAACAAAAGACAGCAAAGCACTTTTCCATTTGGAGCTGCAGAGGGAGCTAGAACCATGCAATGTGCACAAACTGTAAGTCTTTCTAGAACTGGATGAATCCAGTGATACTGAAAAATATAAACACACATGTCACAGATACCACACACACAGGACACGCACACACACCCATCCAGACCTTAGGTCTGGGGAAATTCTGAAAGAATATTTTGTGTGCTCAAGAGAAGACACATTATATAATTTATTTTGTGAGGAGGAGATGAGCAATAAAAGGAAAATAAAGTTATTTTGTTCTATCAGGTGAAACAAGAATGAATTTTAAAGGGAGATATCGATTCCAAGAGTCCCCAGCCAAGGTAAGCAGTCAACACTCAAATTGGCAGGCGATAAAGGTAGGGCAGGGGAGAGTAGTCTTTTATCTTCAAGAGCTCTTGAGGCAACTGTTCTGGAATCTGGCTTAATAAAAGCTGGCCTCTATGTTCTTTTCCCTCTAAAGCACAGTACTGGGTCAGGGTGCAGATGAGGAGGAGAGGGGTGGCACAGAGAAAGTGGCACATGTTTCTAAAAAGAATGGCAGGAAAAAAATAGAAGGAAGAAAATTCTGATTGATTCCTACCACGGTCACAAAGCGAGATCCAGAAGCCTTGCATCTCAAGACTACCTCTACTTAGAATAAAACACTACAATGAATACAGGAGAATGAAAAAGACATTCTGATCAACAACAAAACAACAGTTAACTAGTAATTCCAAGTAATAAAGAACTCATTCTCTGACAGCTCTTTCACAACATACCAGAGACATACAATAACAAGCTACAACACTATAGATGTGGTTTATATTGTAATATAGAGACAGTTAAGAACCTGTGTAATGTAGAAATTCTAGGAAAAGCCTTAGCAACATATTAAATGCCCACAACTCTAGCCTACTCAGCCCAAATCATCAAACATTAATTGAATACCACTATACCAGGAACTGTAGAGATCCAAAAATGACAAGTCTGGCTTAAAGTAGCATATCAGGGGTGGAGGAACAGGAAAACAAGATACACATATACATAATTTGTAAAGAAAGTGGTAGGACAGAGTTAGAACCACATTCCAACGTGTAGCAGGTGTATGAAGGCTGAGTGGGAAAACGTTAACTTTCCCCAAAAGATACTACTTTCTTTAAAATATTCATGCAAACACACTCATCATGAAGTCTGCTCTATCAGCACAGAAGACGTGAACTTTGCAGTTGGTGAAAATGTACTGGCGTGGCAGAGAGCACGGGCGCCAGAGCTTCAGCGTTTGGGTAATACTCCTGCCGCTTCAATGACGGTTCTCACTTTCTGACACAAGTTAATGATGATATTTCTCTGAAGACTGTTAGTATCACGTATAAAAGAAATGTCGAAAATGTTAAGAAGTAAGAAAGGACTTGTTTTCTTTCTTGAAAGACTCACTAGACCAAAAGAGAAGGCAAGAAGGAATGAATTATGATCGTGAACTAGGCTGGGAAAAAAACAAAGGATGGTGCCATCATTAAAAGAAAAAGGGAACTGGCCATTTCCGGTCAAGATGTTAAAACAGAGACCAGATATACCCTCTTGCCTGACACAACCAAAAACATCTATCAAAATATGGAAAACAATAGATTTCAAGACACTGGCCACAAGGCAACTAAAAACAGTGATCCTTGAGGTGTAGCCAAGATTGAGGAAAGGCTCGTGAATACCCCCTACTTAGGGCCTGGAGTTTCCAGGGTACAATGCAAGGAGTATAACAATGAACCACGCAGCCTCCATGAGTTAGAGACAGAGCTGAGAGCATAAGGACAGCAAGGCAGCTGAAGCTCACCAAAGAGACGACACCGCAGAGCTAGAGCCCCAGAGATCCAGAGAGCTCCACTAAGTAGGCAGCGGATTAGAGGCCCATGCCTAAGGAGGAGAAAACTCTGAAACACATACACACAGAAGGATTAGAGAGAACATTCCCGGCATTCACACAGACTATGATCAGTGCCTGCTCCTATCAGCAAGACTGAAAAACTCATACTTCAGGTATTGGATAGAATAGTCTGTCAATAGGCCTTTCAAGGATAATGGGGAATAACCAAGACCAGACTGAGCTCTTTTCTAGATCCCCCTTAACAAGTTCAAACAGAAAAATCCAAAAGGATCGATCTATTTGCAAGCAACTTTACTGCACCCCAGAATAAAGCTCAGGAAAACTTAATAGAAATTCAGAAATATCTAGCTTCCAATAAGATAAAATTCATAATTTCAGCATCCAGTGATGTTGGATGGCACACAAAAAGACAGAAAAACATAACCTAAAATGAGAAAAAGAGTCAATACATTAAATTGGAAATAGAACTGGCACAAACATTAACTGCAGATATGGATATTAAGACAGTTACTATGCCAATGTTCCATATGTTCAAATAGTTAACTACAGATATGGAAATACTCACACATCTAGAAATGAAGCCACAATGTCTGATGTGAGAAACACACTAGATGGAATTAATAACAGATGAGACACAGCAGAAGAAAAACAAGTAAACTTGAAGGCACAGAATTAGCAACTATCCAAAACAAAAACAGAAAGAAAAAAGAATGAAGAAAAATGAAAAGAGCACTAGCAAACTGTGGGAAGATTTCAAACTACCTAACAGCTCAGTAATTGTAGGCCCCCAAATGGAAGGGGGGAAAGGAACTTAGAGAAAAAAAGCTTTAAACTTGATGGAAACTATGAATCCACAAAGAAACTAAAGCAAAAGAAACGTGAAGAAAACTACGCCAAAGCATGGCAGAACCAAACACTCAAAATCAAGGAAAGAGAGATTCTGACTGGGCCGTGCCACACAGCATGTGGGATTTTATTAATAAGTTCCTCAGCCAGAGATTACATTCCTGCCCCTGACTTGGAAGCATGAAGTTCTAACCACTGGACCACCAGGGGAGTCCTGAGAAAGTCTTAGAAGCACCTCAAAAAAGATGTGCTACATTAAGAGAAAATAAGTTAAGAATGACATTAAATTTCTCATCACAAACAATGGAAGCGAGTAGAGCAACATCCTTAAGGTATCTAAAGAAAAAGCAAAAACAAAACAAAACTGTACAACTAAAATTCTATTGTGAACAAAACAAATCTTTAAAATTTTAAACAATGGCAAAATAAAGATATTTATAGGCATATAGCAGCTGAACGATTTCAGTACCAGCAGACCACATTAGGCAAGAAATGTTAGTCTTTCAGGCAAAAGGAGAATATTCAAATATAAATCAGATTTATGCAAAGAAAAGAATACTGGAAATAACAATCACATTGGGGAAAATATATGATCTTTTCTTACTATTTAAATCTCTTTAAAAGATAACTCACTGTTGGAACAAAAATAACAGCAGCGTGTTATAGCATTTTTAATATATTTAAAAGTAAAATTCATGTCACCAGCAGCATAAAAGCTGGAAAGGAGGATATGGGAGTAAGTTGGACAATAACTGTAACATCCTTATGTGCATGTGTGCTAAGTCACTCAGTCGTGTCCAACTCTTTGCAACTCCGTGGACTATAGCCCTCCAGGCCCCTCTGTCCATGGGGTTCTCCATGCAACAATACTGGATGGGGTGCCAAGCCCTCCTCCAGGTGATCTTCCCCACCAAGGGAGAAACCCGCATCTCATGTCTCCTGCATTGGCAGGCAGGTTCTTTACCACTAGTGCCACCCAGGAAGCCCAACATTCTTACACTAAGCATGAAATATCACTTGAAGATAGACTGTAACAAGCTGAAGATAAACAGCCACTTTAAAAAAAAAGAATGAAAGAAAGAAGAATTATAGCTAAAAAGCCAAAAAAAGAAATTAAATGTAACCTTGAAAATACTTTAATCCAAGAGACAGAAGTAAAAAAAGGGAAGAGGAAACAAGACATGACAAATGGAAAACAAACAGTAACAATAACATGATAGACTCACATCTGACCATAGAAGGAACCTTATTAAACAAAGTGGTAAACATCCCAATGCAAAAGCAGAGATTAGCATATTGGATTTAAAAAGCAAGCCCGCTGACATGTGGTCTTTAAGAAATGCACTTTGAATATAAAGATATAAATATGTAACATGAAATCAAACAAAAACACCTCCCTAGCACTACTCGAAAGCAAACCGGTGTGTCTCTGTGTGTGTGTGTGTGTGTGTGTGTGTGTGTGTGTGTGTGTGTGTGTGTGTGTACTAATATCAGATAAAGCAGGATTCAGAAAAGAAACTACAATATAGTTCGATAAGAACTATAAAAAACAGGACTCAGAGATAGAAATGGTCATTTCGTAAAAATAAAGTGACTAATCAAGAAAATATAACATCCCTAAATGTTTATTCATGTATCTAACAACGGAGCTTTGAAAAAGTGATAGAATAAGGGGAAAGAGACCAAACCACACAGGAGTAAGAGACTGCGACATATCTATTTAGACAGAACAAGGAGGCAAACAATTAGCAAGGATATACTAAAACTGAAAAACACTAGGAACTGACTTGACCTGATTTAACATTTAGAACACTCCATCCAATCACAGAAAAAAAATTATGTGCTTCACAAGTGCACAGGGAACATCTATAGGCCATATTCTGGGCCATAAAACATGTGCCAAAAGTCTTTTGAAGTATTTAAGTCACACAAAGAAATTTTTCTTTATCACAATGGAGTTAAATTGGTAATCAATACCAGAAAGATCTTTTGAAAATCCCCAAATACTTGGAAAGCAAATAACCTACATACTTCTAAGGAATTCATGACTCAAAGAAGTCACAAAGGAAATCAGAAAGAAATTTATACTAAATGAAAATGAAAACAATCAGAATTAATGGGATGCTGCTAAAGTACGATTCACAGGGAGATTTATAGCATTAAATGCCCATATATTAGAAAATAAGTACGATCTTAAATCAATGACCTCAGTTTCAACCTTAAAAAACTATTAAAACACGCAAATTATGGAAAAAGGAGGAAATTAGTGAAGTTAAATACAGAAGAAAAAGAGAACATCAAGGTAACTAAAGCTGATTCTTTAAGATGATCAGTAAATTGGTAAGTCCCTACTCATACTACTGTAAATGACAGAGGCAGAGAGAGGTAGAGACCGTATACACCAATAAGGGATAGAGAATTACTATAAATACTACAGATATTAGATTATAAGGAAATATTATTAAACAAATTTATGCCAATAAATTCAACAACTTAAATGAAATAGAAAAATTCCTTGAAAAGATGTAAATTACCAAAACTGACTCAAGAAGAAATAACACAGTCCAATTTTTGAAAAAGAAACTGACTATTTAATTTAAATTTTCCCATAAAAAGAAAACTCCAGGCTCAAATGGTTTCAATGGTCAATTCTACCTAACATTTAAAGAAGAAATAGTAATAATTCTATATAAACTCTTTCAAGAAATTGAAAAGGGGGGAATATTTCCCTATCCATCATGAGGCCATCACCCCTGATATCAAAACGACACAACGACATCACACACACACACACACACACACACACACACAAACTACAGGTCAGTTTCTTTTTTCCAAACATAGTTGCAAAGACTAATTTTTAAAATGTTACCAAATCAAACAATACACTAAAAAGTATTAGATCATGACCAAGTGAGGTTTACCTAGGAATACAAGGTTTAACATTTAAAAACAAATCCATGTGAATCATTATATTAGCAAACTGAAACAAAAATTTTCACATGATCTGCTAAAAGGGAAAACCAACAAGAACCTACTATACAGCACTGGGAACCCTACTCAATATTATATAACAACCTAAATGGGAAAAGAATTTGAAAAAGAATAGATAATGTGTGTATTTATATAACTGAATCACTCTGATGTAAACCTGAAACTAACATGACATTGTCACCCACCTATACTCAATAAAAAATAAAGTTTCTAAAAATAAAATAAATCCTAATAGAGAAATGGCATTTGATAAAAACCTAGCATGCAATGCTCACAAAATGTCATATTAATTAAGAATATAGCAAAACATTTTCAACCTAATAATGGACATCTATTAAAAAACCTACATCTAAAAAAAAAAAAAAAAAAAAAAAAAAAAAAAAAAAAAAAACCTACATCTAACATCGATTTAATAATGAAAGTGCTTAACACTTTCCTCTCCTAAAATCAGAGACAATGCAGGCATATCTGCTCTTACCAATTCTATTAAATATGATGTTAGAAGTTCTAGCCAGTGAACTTAGGAAAGAAAAAAAAAACCTAGACTAGAAGTTTTTCTTAAAAAAAAAAAATGCATCTACTCACTAAAAATATGACCATCTGTGTAGAAAAATCAGAATCTACAAAAACTACCAAAGTGATTTAGCAAGGTTGCAGGATACAAGATGAACAAAGAAAAGTCAACATGTTTCTATATAGTTCTAGCAATGAACAAAAGGAAATGAAAACTTTAAAAGAGTACAATTTATTACACCAAAAATATGAAATACTTAGGAATAAACTGGACAAAAGACGTGAAAAACATGTATATTAAAAACTAGAAAATACTGCTGAGAGAAATTAAATAAGACCCAAATAAACAGAGGTAATATATACTATTTAGGAGTTAGAAACTCTACTATTTATAAACTGTTAATTCTTCCCAAACTATTCTACACAACAAACACAATCTGAACAGACATCCAAGTAGGATGCTATGTAGAAACTTAACAAGCTGATTCATGTCAATGTATGGCAAAAACTACTACAATATTGTAAAGTAATTAGCCTCCAATTAAAATGAATAAATAAAAAATAAATAAAATTCATATGCAAATACTAAGGACCTAGAACTGCCACAACTGAAAAAGAACAAAGTTGAAGGTCTATCACTCCTCGATTTCAGAACTTATAATAAAGTTACAGTATTGGCAAAAAGACAAATAGATCAGTGGTATACAAGAGACAAACCCACACAATATGGACAACAGATTTTTTTTTTACAAAGGATGAAAAGGCAATGTAGTGAAGAATGAATGGCTTTTTCAAAATGACTTTGGAAAAACTGGATGTCCATATACAAATGAAACTACTTTTGACCTATACTTCTCACCATAAATATAAATCAACTCAAAATGGAACATTTACCATCTAGTTCATGTTAATGGTGGCTCAGTTGTAAAGCATCTGCCTGCGAATGAAGGAGATAAGAGTTCGATCCCTGGGTCAGGACCATCCCCTGGAGGAGGAAATGGCAACCCACCAGTATTCTTGCCAAGAAAATCCCAGGGACAGAGGAGCCTGGTGGGCTACAGTTCATGGGGTCACAAAGAGTCAGGCTTGACTTTGCAACTGAGCACGCAAAAAAATAGGGAAGGCAGGAGGAGGAAGTGGCTTGGCTAACTATTCATAGGTTTGATTCAGCCAAATACTTAGTACAGGCCCAATGTCTACCCTCCTTTGGTAACTGAGAGTCTAACAACTGGTTGTTGGTTTGGTGGCTATGTTGTGTCTGACTCTCAACTGGTTCAGCTCAGTTCAGCTGCTCAGTCGTGTCCAACTCGTTGTGAACCCATGGACTACAGCACCCCATGTTTCCCTGTCCATCACCAACTTCCTGGTTAGGTACTTTCAAACATGTAAACTAAAAATTCATTTCTCTCATATCTTTTTTGCTTTAATACATAAATCCTTATGGAAACAACAGCAACATTGGTTTCTGTTTAATATAAGAATAAGAAACCATCTGAGGGAATGGAATATATAGGAAATATTAAAAACAGGGTACAGAATCAACTGAGAGATAATTCTGTCACCCATGCCACCAACATCCTCTTCCATGAACCCAGGTTACCTAGATCATATCCTAATATAAGGTATGGACTCTTTAGGTAAAAAGGTCTTCACTGAAAACTGGTGAAATCTGTAAGGGAAGAAATGTTTTTTCTGGCACATAATATGACAATTTCAATTAAATCAGGAGTTTCTGAGCTGGCCACAGCCAAAAATCACTCTGAGAAGTGAAACAGTTATGGGCCATGTTAGAGCACAAAAGGTCATTTTCTTCCCACATTAATGCCTATCGTATGCGTCAATATTGCAAATCAGAGCCTATATAGTCAACATGCTGAGAGAGGCAAAGTTTAAACAAGTCATTTCTAAAGTCTTATAGAGAAATCTGAGTTAATAGGTCAATTTGTGCTACTTGTAGCACAGTCTCAGTGGTAAAGAATCTGCCTGCCACAACAAGAGACAAAGGAGACACGGGTTCGATCTCTGGTCTGCGAAGATTCCCTGGAGGAGGAAATGGACAACCCACTTCAGTACTCTTGTCCGGGAAATCCCATGGACAAAGGAGCCTGGTAGTCTGGAGTCCATAGGGTTGCAAAGAGTTGGACACAACTTAGCAACTGAACATACATGAATATCACCAGATTAAAATACATTTTTCTTAAGAAGAGTGAAATAAAGAGTTAGCTTAAACAAGCTGAATAATAATGCAAATAGATTTGAACTGCCCCCACAGAATCTTTCCAAGAGTATAGAAAGAGCTAGTTGTTAACAGATTTGTAATAAATTTAACACAAGTCTAGCTCAGTCACAGCAGAGGATAAGATGGTTGGAAAGCATCACTGACTCAACAGACATGAACTTGGGTGAACTCTGGGAGATGATGAGGGACAGGGAGGCCTGGGGTGCTGCAGTCCATGTACTCACAGAGTCAGATGCAATTTAGCAACTCAACATCAACTGGCTTAGCCAGAGATCCAAGCTTTTCACAGACTTAAATGCAGAAGGTCCAAAAACCAAAGATGATGTACTCAAATTCTACTAGTGCAGGGCAGCCTGCACAGGGCCACTCAAAAATCCCTGGGGTTGTCAACATTTACTAATCATAACATCATCAGGAAGATCCAGATTTCCTTAACGTGTCCTAAACTTCCTCATTCTATTTCCCACCACAATGGTTTTGTTTCATTACCGGCCCAAGTTATAACAAAAAAGTTAAGAAAAAAAAAAAACCAAGTCTAACACTAAATTTAGAAGATACACATTTCTTCAGACAATCACAATGCATACTGGTTTGGAAATTTTGCCTTTAATCTCAGGAATAAATTTTCACAATTGACACATTTCTTTTAAAAACTCAATTCAAAAAAGACAATGACAAGAAAAACACTTATGCATTTATTTTTATTAGGAAAAATTCTCACGTATTAACAATAAGAAAACAAACCACACACAACCCTCCATCTCTGAAGACAAAGCCAGAGGGAGACCTTAATGGTGGCAGCTCATAAATCCTAGCCCAAGATCACAAATACAGCTGTAAGAAAACTCTCCCAAGAAAAATATACGGCATTAGAAAAACCACCAGGGAGATTAGTGAGAAACTAAGAGCGTATCTATCATTCAACAACTTTTCAAAGAGAATTTTTCACAGTTTATTTACTTTAAACTGTTTCAAAGTAATTAGGTAACCCAAGGACGAAGCCCTGGAAAATAGAGACCCATCTCCTATATTCGCCTCATGGCTCTATAATAACAACAACGTTTGGGACATGTGGAATGCACATAAACCATTTCCTGAAGGAAGAGAGCTCATTTGGAAAAGGGCAGGAAAGGAAACCTAACACAATGACCACTTCAGCCAAATGACTGCTGAGCAGTCCCAATGAAGTGACACTGTTTCTTACAAACTGCATTCACTCTATAAAAATGAGGTACAGGGAAGAATTTTCTAAACCAGAAGAATCAATATACTTGCCCCCAAATTTACTTTCTTTGAAACTAAAAAACTAAAATCTGGTATGTCCAAGAATATAGGTTGGTGGTTTAAAAAGTAACATTTAGAAATAATTTCACTGTATTTCTTCAAATGAATTATTTATAAGAAGCAGATTTTCATGATTTCAATTTGAAAGATCTAAAATTACAATTCTCAGATAGCTGCCAACAGGTATGGCCTCTAAACAAAGATGTCATACCATTTCATATTAATCTCTTCTCAGCAAAAGGCTTTTATCATCTGCTAAAAACAGTATGCGTGAGCCCAGTCCATTTAAGGTTTTTGAATCTAATGTCCCTACTGGGATATACAGTGGTCTAATAACCAGATGCACATCATAAATTTTTACCAAAGTCAGTCATTACTGCAAAGCAGAAACTCTGAGGTATAGTTCTTTGTACTTATGATATATTTAAGTGCAGGTTCATGTAAACTAAATTAATAATATCAAAGTCCAGGTAATTCATGATTTTTAAAATCTTATTTATACTTTTAAGGAAAAGAAAACTTTAAGTATTCTAACACAACTTCACACATACGACAAGTTCCCTGTGTTAGAAGTATACATCCTTTTCATTACTGTTCAATCATAAAAATTGAGGGTCAAAGGGAGTCAGTAAGTCAGTGAAGGACAATGTGTCAACAGCAAGACAGAACCTGTAACCCAAGACTCCTGATTCCCAGGTACCTTCTCTGATAAAGTATTCATAGAGCCTGAACAGTATAACAGCAGACATACGACATCCTATTCTTTACTGAATATGCTCACAACTGCCCTCTTTCCTTCTAATTAGCTGTAGTGCTTAAAATATATCTGTGAGTTGAAAGTCATGGCCATAAGACAATGAGAAGACAGCTTCTTTTTCTGCCAGCTGTCTACATGTAACATCTAGGAGGAAAATCTCACTGCCCTGAATGAAGATTCCCATAATTATTCAAAGAAAAACTTAAAGAGCACTTCTCGTATCAATAGCCACAATCTGTCCTCAATTACCTACGTATCAACACAATATTTCAGTGTCTAATACAAAAAGTGTAGAAGGGGCCTATCTAACATTTTGTTGTCATTGTTTAAGCCGCCCAGACATGTCCGACTCTTGAGCTACCCCATAGACTATAGGCCACCAGGCTCCTCTGTCCAGGGGATTTCCCAGGCAAGAATATAGGAGTGGGTTGCTATTTCCTTCTCCAGGGGATCTTCCTGACCTAGGGATCAAATCTGTGTCTCCTGTAATTCAGGTGGGCTATGACCACTGAGACAGCAGATATGTCACCTGTCTAATACAGAAGCGTTCTAGTACACTTTTTTGGTTGTTTCCCACTCTTTGAAACACAGTCCAATCAATTTTACACTTTGGCTCTTACGTGGATATCAAGGAAAGAAGATGAACGAGGTTGACATGCTCAAGAACAGCTGAAGGACCCCACCTCAGGAGATGTAGGGAAAAACTATTCCTTATCTCGTTCTTTTCATCAACAGTTGTATTTCTACCTCCAAGAATAGCCATTTAAAAGGAAAGTGGAAATGGGTAGGGAAACACAGCTTTTAAAATGACTGCCTCATACTGCAAAAGCAGTTCACCTGTAACAAAAAAATATCTTAAAAACTATGCTGATTTGGAATATAGCAACTTTGGTAGAAATAATAAAGACAATAGATTGCCTTAAAAAAAAATTCTATCAAAGTTTTAAAAAAAGAATGTGGAAGCTGAAGTGAAAAAGTCCAAAACTAAAATCACAGGATCCCAGTCCAATGTGCTATTTTCAACTAATATTGGGATTATCCTTGCTTTATACCTTGACTCATTATTAAGACAAAATATGAAATAATTACACCAGGGGAACTACAATACGGTGCTCACTTCAGATAAACCTTTTAGCATATTTGTGGTCACTTTCTCAGGAACTTTATTTTAAAATAAGCCGATATAAACCATATTTTTAAATCTTCACCAAGTTTATACACCTGATTGGTAAACAGAAATGTCCTTGTATTTCTAATAGTTTTACATTTCAATATTAATGTAGAAGAATAAAAACATTCAGATCATGTGTAGTGTTTCTTGGTTTGAACCCCTAAAGAATTCACTCACACAGAAGCACAGGTGCCTCTTCTAGAGATGAAAAGCCCCCAAAGAACTCTCAGTACAGGCATTCCTTGACTTGGCAACTCACCAACTTGAAAAACACTTCCACTAACAAAAGTCTTCAGATACCCCCAACTGTCACCCCAATATAAATGCCCTAGCAAAGACCACCATGAAAAGGAAAGCCTGTCTTTTTAATGCTTTGGGGCTATTCCCCTAAAATTTGTTGCCATGGTCCTCTAAAGTTTTTCATTTTACCTTTCCTGTACCACATGAAATTCTACCTAATTGATAATTTTCCTGATTCAAAATGTGTCCTTTCAAAATGTAAGTTATTTCAACAAGTGGAATCATCCATTTCTGATTTAGTAGGACTGTGCTTCTCACATATAACTCAGATCAGACTCACTAAGATGAAGTGAACTCAGATGTGTCAGGGGAAATTAGGGCAGAAGACAGTTCAGGAAACAGATAAGGCTGATGTGATAGAGGTACCTACGCAGGTCAGGAGGCACACTAACAGGAAGATGGTGGGAATTCCTAAAAGGCACAAAAATGGGTGCATCTCTATACTGATACAAGGACTTTTAGTTTAGCCTACAAGTAAAGTTAAATCAGTGAAGACTCCTCAAGCACGTAACATGATTTAATTTGCATGTTGTCAAGATTACTTGAGGAGGAATTTGGAAGATGGATTGAAGAATGATGAGATTAAAGGCTGAGAAGCCAGGAAGGAAGCTACTACAGAGAAGGAAGACCTGAACCAATGCCCTGGAGAGCAGGGTGGAACGTGGTAAATGAAGAGGGACAGATGAGAAATACACAGTACATAAATCTAGAGGATGTGCAAATATGTGGAGTGAAGAGGAAAAAAAGAGTATGACTTCCAGGTTTCCAACATAAGCAGATTTATGGCTTGGATGTTTAGCAGACGCTGTGCATGTTAAAACTAACTGAGGAAACTGAAGAGGAAGAGCAAATTTAGGACTATTGTAGAGTTCAATGTGAAACATGATGAATTTGAAACATTTATGAAGGATTCAGGTGGGGAGAAAAACAATTAGTACCTGAGTTTATGAAACTAGAGGCTGAAAAAAAGGTCTGAGTTGGACATTTAAATGGAATTTGCAGTTAAAAAGACTGAATCCATCAGAATATAACTTCCTCCAATGCAGAGACTTTTGTCTCTGCTATATGTACCTAAGGGCTTCCCTTGTGGCTCAGCTGGTCAAGAATTGACCTGCAATGCAGGAGACCTGGGTTCTAACCGTGAGTTGGGAAGACCCCCTGGAGAAGGGAAAGGCTACCCACTCCAGTATTCTGGCCTGGAGAATTCCATGGACTGTACAGTCTATGAGGTCGCAAAGAGTCAGACATGAATGAGCAACTTTCACTTTCACTTCCCTTTCATATGCACCTAAAATTACATCTGCCTATAGGGGTATACGGTCAATAAATATTTAACCAGTGGACACCAAGGGAAAGAAGGGAAAGTGAGTAGTGTGAGAGGCAGAAAGAACTCTATGGAATAGTTTTGTTTTGTTTTGTTTTGAGAAACTCACTAGGAAACCACCATTTCTAACACTTTCCAAGAAAGCTAGTATTTTTTCAAAAGCAATTTAAAAATTATCTTCTAGAAGAAAAACAAATAACCTGCCAGTAAATTTGGAACTGCTTCTTTATCTGCTCCTGGGATCACTAACTGTACCAGCTACCATTAGTAATCTCAGTATAAATTTGAGGCCTAAATACCTACACAGATAGTCCTTTTAAATATTTTAGAGTATCTGAAGTTCTACTTGCATAGAAAATTACTGTCTACCTTCAGTAAACAAAAATGACAAAAAGTGAGATATTTTCTGCTTTGTGCAGATTAGCATAAAAAGCTCTGTCTTTGGACAACAATATGATGCTTGCATACCAAGAGATTCAGTGCAAGAGGTTACAATCGGGTTAGTAACCACAGCAAAACCATTTCTAGAAAACATACCTATTTGTGTGGTCATGTAAAAAATATGGCAGTTCCTGGAAACACTGGCGCTCCATTAAAATTTTAATAAAATTATTGGGTCAAGTAATTCCCGGTAACTTGCACCAGAAGTCAAAGTGTGAGAATGCCAAAGCCTTTATTTGTAAAAGTAAGAACCCAAGAGAACAGATAACACAGCACTGTTTCTAACAGTTACTAATGCCTTCAGCAGGATAGAGCAATATTCTCAAGAGTTTCTTAAAAGGCTGAGGGAGATGGTGTGGTGGGAAAGAAACAACTGTAAAGAACTTCAGTAGGAAAGTCTGCAGTTATTCATTCTCTAAGAGATGCTCAACCATGTCTCCCTCGGAACTGCATTTAATGCACCAGTCTTGGCCTCACTTACATTGAGCATTCTCTACAAGATCAGGATCGCTCTACCAAGCTGTAAACACATCAAAGGCAGAGGCGTTATGGTTATACATCCTTTCTGCTGTATCAGAGTCTGTTATGTAAGGTTTGCATACAAAGAATGTTCAGTCAATGTTTGCTGAAAGAGCAACTATGGGGAGAATGAATTAATTAAGACCTCTTAAAATAGAAATAACATCAAACTATTTTCTAAAGTCAAAATATTTTAGACAGAGGGCATGTGGGACAATAATTTTACAGTGCAAAGACATGTTATTCAAGCCTTGATGCTAAAAATAGTTTGCACTTTTATGGTAAAAGAGGAGAACTTCACACAAAATATTTGCATGTAAAAGAGGACTCAGTTAATTCCACCTCACTCCTACCCACCATCCCTTCCTTCTCTTCTGCATGTCTAGCCTCTTTCAGATTATCTCTGAAAACTGGAAGGCAGCAGGTTCCCTGGGCCAGCTTTTCCTGGCTGCAGTAGCAATTTCACTACACTGATGGCCAGGACACTGGGATGACAGACTGCTGCTACATTCCAAGGGAGAACAGCAGACGCCATCCACCATAAGGGCACTGATTTCTTCGATTAAATTTTCGCCTGGTGTGTATCTGCTGATCATCAGTATCTCATTTTACATTCATATCCCCAGAGAGGGAAAACAAAGGTCATACTGCATTGCCTTTTTTTTCCCCCTGCTGTAAGCAATTAACATTGGAATGCAACAAGAGCACATATTAGCAATGCCATCAATTGGAAAAATAATTATTATTCCAACCTCCAATCATTCAAGTTTGAATTTATGACGCACCTTCTTCCACGTGCTAGGCAATGTGCTGCAAACAATGGTGGAGAAAATGGCTATGGTATTTTGCTTCAGGAGAGTCTGGAGTCCAGCAGAAAGGGCAGAAAGAAAACTACAGAATGTAAAAATCTATCATTATTAACCATGCTAAGTGTTATGAAACTAAAAAGGTGGGTGCAAAGGATAAGGAACCAAGGGCAGAGCCTGGAGTGAACATTATGTCAGAAAAAGCCTCTCCGAGAAGCTGACATTTCAGCTCAGGCTGAAAGGACTAGAAGGAGCCTGTCATGCAAAGAGCAGTGGGAAGAGCACTTCAGGCTGGAAAGAACAGCCTGTGTAAGGTACTGAGGTGGGAGAGAACTGGACATGTTGGTAGAAATGAGGGAAGGACAGAGGGGCAGGACCCAGAGGGTAAGACATGAAGCTGAAGACACAGTGAGCTGGTGAGCCAGGCACAAGAGCCCACAGGAGTCTGAACTTTAATCTGAAGACACTGAGAGGCCACAGAGTGGATTCACATGCGGGAATAACATGATAAATGTAGATTTTTAAAAGTTTGCGTTGGCTGTGGTATAGAGAACAGATTCCAAGGGCTCAACACTAGAAACAGGAAACAAGGAAGGCATCTCAGGTTTTCCAGGCAGGGATATCCTTGAAACAGGTTTCAAGGCTTCTACTTGCCTACGGGCAAAACAAGCTCGGGCCCCTTGTCATGACTCAGACTAATGTCCTCAGGTAGCCTGACTGTAGGTGGGGAGAACGACATGAATTCAACCAATTCTAAAACAAGGTACAAAATGGAAAAGGTCAAAAGTGAATTAGAGTGAGTGTAAACCCAAGTTTTCCAGGAAGTCCTGATTTATGCTTATTATTACAGGGTAATTATTAATATTGATCCCTTGCACTCTCGGAAATGTCCTACGTTATAGGCGACAAATTTTGGGGTCACCCTAGTTATAAACAGAGGATCATGGGGTTCTGAAGAAAATGCATATAATTTTGAAAGAAAAAATCATAAAAGCTTCAAGTAAGAAGTCAAGTCGTCATTGAAGACAAACAGGACTACTGAAGAAGGCTATTGCAAAGGAAGAGACCAGCATACGCTGTTCTTAGCAGAGTGGAGGAAACACAGGGTTCATGCAAACAGCAGCAAATGCAGCAAGTTTGGAGTTTATGGAGGGCTGGGAGAGAGAGACAAGGCAGGAAATGTATCTTAGATCAAACTTAGGACCCAGAAGGCCTACACTAAGGGGGCTTTGATTTTATTTCACTGGCCATGCAGGGTCACTGAAGCTTTTAAATAAGAGACTACAACAACCATGAGCAAAGCAATGCTGAACTATCATAAGAACCCAGGCAGAGGATGAAGGGATGTTGTTGCTTCAGTTGTATCTGACTCTGTGCGACCCCATGAACTGGAGCCTGCCAGGCTCCTCTGACCATGGGGTTTTCCAGGCAAGAACACTGGAATGGGTTGCCATTTCCTCCTCCAGGGGATCTTCCTGACACGGGGATGGAATCCAGGTCTCTTACCTCTCTTGCACTGACCGGCAGGTTCTTTACCACTAGCGCCACCTGGGAAGCCCCAGGAAAGGTGATCAGCATAAACGTTGAGGGGAA
The DNA here is from genome assembly GCF_023699985.2 of Odocoileus virginianus. NCBI lineage: Eukaryota > Metazoa > Chordata > Mammalia > Artiodactyla > Cervidae > Odocoileus > Odocoileus virginianus. Next base: position 29,447,458 of record NC_069706.1, read on the forward strand.
AGGACCAGCATGATCAAGGGAGCAAGAATCCAAGTAGCAAAGGCATTCTATAACTCTGAAAGTGGTTTCCCATACAATCCTGACTGGGTTGAGAAGCAAGCAAGAGATCTTGGAGGGAAGGAGAGAGTGAAATGAAAGTCAAAAAGCTGAAAGTCTGCTGAAGGCAGACTCTAAGATAGAAAAGGAAGGAGCAAGAGGAGCTGTCAGGTTTAAGAAAAGGCAGAGAAGAGGAGGGTCAGGATCATCACGGTAAAGTTTTACTCCACATCCTTCTCTCTCGATATTCTGGTGTGTCAATTTGTCTCCTCACGCCAGCTAGAGAATCAAGGGTAGCTGGCTTAGATTCCCTACATGATCCCAGTCTAACCCCCTTCACACATACCTACACAACTGAAGCCCTGGCTGCCTCACCATAATCCTCCCCATTGCCACGTTGATTTGAGAAATACAGATTTTAGAGTTTTAATCTGAGGAGACAGGAGGCAGGTGACAATAAATTATGCACATGGGCTGCTTGAGTTTCAGAAAGCACCATTCAATTCAGCCTTCTAGCAACGTGAGCTGGGCCCATGACCCAGCTTTATGTGTCACCCAAGAGGCATTATGTCTTAGGGAAATTTGATGACAGCAATTTTCTTTTACATCAGAAAGTCCTTATTAATAGTCTTATTCATACAGTGTGATAATTTCATTAGCAACTGTTCAGGAGATCATTTTGTATTCATCTCTGGGGGAACAGAATTTGTAGTCTCATAGCAATGCATTAAAAATAAATGCTACCTACTATTGACACATCTCAGACAATTGTTAAACCTTAAGTATAGGTTTTGCTACTTAAACAAAATTTCTTCTGAGGGCTTTCGTTCTGTTTGGTTTTAGAAGGAAAATATTTCCTTTTGAATTTGTGGAACCCAAACCAAAAGTTCAAGTATAACATTTTATTGTGTCGAAGCTTTCTTACTAATGAAAAAAATACTTAATGCTTTTTAGGCACAATTGATACAGAGGCAGTATTTTCAGATTTCATTCCCATCTGCCCCTTCAGTACCACCACCAAATACCACTGATTTTTATAATATGGAAAATTTTAAAACTTGTAAACCTTAAGAGCAAAATACCAAGAAGAAGAAGAGAAGAAGCAGGAAATTAAAAAAAGAGTAGTGAATAAACTCCAGTAACCAGATGTATAAAAAGCTGTGTTCTTTCAGGGAGCTGGTAGATTTAAGGCAAGAAGAATACAACATAACTCTGCTACTAAGACTACATTCTAGTAAGCTATCAAAAAGCAGGCATTTGGAAAATATTCACTTTTTGTCATGTAATTTCTATAGTATTTGGAATTAATATTTCTTTTTTTTCCAATAAAATTTTGAAAAAAGAATTAGTAAATATGCAGAATGAGAATATGGTCCTAGGATGGATAAAATTATTTAGAACAGGATATGGTTTTTAAAACTTTAAGATCTGTTACAAGTTTTCCAGATAGCACAGTGATTTCTCTTTCATACAAATTAAATAAAAGAACACGATTCAGTTTACTCAAAGTATGTCTCTTGCAGCTCCTACACTGGGGTTGCTTGAGGAACTTGCTGCCATACTCTGATCCCCACCCCAAAGACTGGCTCCACCAGTCAGAGGTGATGACCACAAATCTGCAAAAGCCCCAGGGTTGTTCTGGCAAAGGAGGTCCAGAGACCATCCTGTTAGCAACTTTATTCTGTATGTTCCCATCCGCAAAATGCAGCTACTTGCTTCTCAATCTAATTCCAGCCAATCTCAGCCTCTCAGACCCCTCATTATCAATTAGGACCATCCAGCCTCGCATCACGTAACTTCACGATGTGCGACACGAGTGCTTCCTGAGTAGTCACAGGTGCACAATGGTCACAGAATGACCGGCGACAACAGTGTCCTAGTAGGCAGTGGCTCGAGAGAAGTGGCAACTTACTGCAGAGTCGAGACCACTGAATGTGGGTCAAGTGTTCCCTCAGGTCCCGCGGCAGAGCTCGTCGGGCTCCTGAAAGACGCCCGCTGGGCCTGGACAGGACTTCCCCAAGTTTGCGAGTCACCGTGACTCCTCCCGTGTGTGTGTGTCTTCACAGTGACTAGCACGAGGACACACACTCCCAGGTGTGAAAACACCTTGAACTCCTGCAAGAATTGTGTTCTATCTGCCTGGTATAAAATCATCATCAAGAGACAAAACGCTCCAGAGTTAATTTAGAATACCCAAACAGGTTCTTTTAAACATCATTAGGGTACAGCAGTATCTCAAGCGCATTAAAACAGTTGGGTCCCTGTGGCAAGCCAGGTCTAATGGGACTGAGGGTTAAGTACAGCAAGGGGTATGTCGTCAAGGTCCCCTAGCCCCTCAGGGATTCTCTAAAAGCAGCATCAGTCCTACGCAAATAATGCATATAATTCAGATGGTTTCGTCTCACAGCATTCACTGAAATGTTCAGGGAAAGCTAAAAAGAATGCAGTAATGTATCTATCTTCATATTTAATTAAAAAGAGAGCTAACAGCACTTCCAAGAGGGAGGTCATTCCTTGTTCAGCACAAGATTTCTCTGTGCAAAGTTATTTTGAAAATGGGCAATAAAACAATTCTTCACATAAACACTTACAAAAGCTACCATTTCAGAAATGCTACTGACGCTTTCGCTAACAACTCCAAAGATGAGGTACAAACGACAATCCCACAGCTGTAGGCGGCCGTAAGAAAATCAACATCATCACCTACTGTCAAAGTCTAATCAAATCCTCCATCTTCCTCTTCTCTCATTGTGCCTGGAGGCCTCAATTGCCTTCAGCAGAATTGTATGATAGGAAAAGGTTTATAGGAAGAAAAGTTGTATGCAATACCTGGAATAAAACACCTCAAAGTTCAAGAGATGAGATCATCATTTTCGTCTGCACAATAACTATATGAACAGCAGAGGAAGAAAGAAGGAAGATATCCTACAAAAAACCAACAGTGATTACTACAAGATGTTAGTGGATTTAAAATAAGAACGTTACATGGTTATACACATTTAAAACGAACCATACGAAGGTGAGCCCCGGGCAGATGGCTTGGTTTCCAGCCCAATGAGTGCACATTTGGCTCTCTGGGCAGGATGAAACATTCAGCTCTGCCTGTGTGTACATACTGAATCTTCAAACGCACCTTCAGCTTTTCCTTCTTGGAAAAACAATTACAAACCGGGCCTTAAAATATCCAACAGTTCTCAAGTAACATTTACCACATCACATTGCCTGGGCCTGCCTTAAAGCCCACCCACAATTTCATTTTCAATTAGCAGCTCCTCGAAAGGCAGTAATGAAAGCAGTTGCTAAAGAGCATTCAGATGTCACTGAGAGACTGCAAACCCAAACTGTAAATAGCACATTGTGAGTCGCCTGTCACCACCGTCAACTCCCACGGGAATCTCGCAACACGTGGCTATCACCACCATCTGTTCATCTCCCCACCGACACCACTGCAAACCACGCTGCCACCCACCCACTCCTGCCTCCCACTCAATACCTGTCATGTGCAGACTTGTGTGGAGATGGGACGGCTTTAAGCGGAGATTAGAACGCAGAACACATGGAGGCTTATTTCACCTTCTGAAGCTAAGATCTGGCCACATGCAGACAACATTATATCTTCAGAAGAGGGAAAAGTGTACATTAACACAGAAAGGCAGTTTTAATATAAAGAAAGAAACGGAGGATGTCTATCCTCATCAACTGTCAGAAGTGTAGTGACTAAGTCCTGTAAAGAAAAAAACATGGTGTGTCACCCTTCAATCACCAGTTTTGTAAGAATTTCCAACAGGTACAATTGAGCACCATTTCCGTCAACACCCATGTTACTCTTCTAACAATATGTAGAATATTTAAATGGCCCTTAACAAAGTTACACACACACATACGTATAACAGATTCTTACTTTGGGATTAGCGAATGCCACTGTTTTATGAAACAATTTCTACAGGTTTCAAGATCACTCAAGCTAAGTTACTGCCCATTTTATCAACTTGCAGTTCCTTTTCCAATTCAGCCTATTTTCTTTGTGTGGGTTTTATTTTATGAGGTTGATAGTCAATGTGCTATGTCCTTTTTTAGTCGATTTTTACTAAATTTTAATTAAGAGTTATATATGTCACTTGGGATAAAATTTATTACTGGCCACTTCACTCCAAACATCTGTCTCACTGAAGGCAAGTGATATTTATGCTCCCTCTTACCAACATGCTAAGAGGACTTCCTGGTGGCTCAGACGGTAAAGAAATCTGCCTGCAATGAAGAAGACCGAGGCTTGATCCCCAGGTTGGGAAAATTCCAACCTAAGAATAGCTACCCACTCCAGTATTCTTACCTGGAGAATTTCATGGACAGAGGAGTCTGGTTAGCTACAATGGATGGGGTAACAAAGAGTAGGACACCACTGAGTGAGTAACACTTTAGCAACATGCAGAGCTGATGAGACCATATTCCAGACAACAACGGAAGGAGTCAAAAGACACAAAACAAAAATCTGAGAACTCACAGAATAGACTCACTGCTTCTAAATGCCCCCCCCCAAAAAAAGAAAAAGAAAAAAATAAAAAATCTTCATACAGTTTGTTGTTATAATAGTCCGAGGTTCCCTACTACCAAACAAATACCTCCAATATAAAATACAACTAATTCTCAATAGAGACCAGCCTGAGTTGGAGGCTTCCCAAAAATCAGATGTTGAAAACTGGCATCTTATCCTTATTTCAAGTCAATCAAGATTCCAAAAGTAATTACAAGCCAGTCTCCTCCCCACTCTTGCTCCCAGTCTTTTGTGTTTTTATTCTCATTTCTGTAGTTTGGGCAAAGAGAAAACAGTTGTGTGCAACTTAAATGCATCAGAAGGTAAAAATGAAGAATTTTCTTTAATATATACTTCTGTAACCTTCACATGACTATACTTTTTAAAAAGCAAATGAAATCCCACTTTAACACATTAAACTTGAAACTACAAAGCATGAAGTAAAAATGATTTAATTGCAGTCCACATTTTTTGATACCAGCTCAATATACCTTCAGTCATTTAACTATTATAACAAATGTATTTATGAAAGAGCACCTAGCAAAGTTCGTGTCTTTTCATTACTAAAGTATAATACCTAATTACATTAGTGTTTCAAATGCTCTGATTTCCAGAACCCTGTAGGCCCTAGAGTCAAGCTGGATAAATACCTGTGTGATTTCAGCCTGGATTTCCACCCAGAACTAATCAGCAGGTCTTCCGCAATCTGACTTGAACTGGATCTGTTTAATCAAAGTTTTCCATTATAAATCCTCCTTTGCAAGTGAATTTCTGCTAGTAACAAATGTCATGTCACCGAGGAGTCTTCCAACAATCTGAGTTCGCTGAGATAAAGGATCCACCTACAGTAGTAAATGCTCTCAAAGGTGAACAGTGTAGCAAGACCTACTGCTTCATCAGGTGGGTACAAGCTCAGCTGGTGGCGTGAATCTCCCGGGCCCTTGACCAACACAAACACTTACTCCAAATAAGGCGAATATGCAATGCCAATTCACAAAGCAGACACAGACACGTGAAGCTCTAATTCTAAAGACCTGGCACTGGGATCAATCCTTTCTCTTCCTAGAAATCAATATACATCTACACTGGTATCCACGGTGTCAGCTATTAATTCTCTACCAAGTTTGACTCCACCATAACAGATTTTCAAAGAAAGGATAAAATGTTCATTCCTTACAAGCCAAACCTACCCAGATCAACCTGTATAAAGATATTTAGACCATGAAAAACATTCTCACACGAGCCATTCTCACCAGCAAGGTTAGAGTCTAACTGCTGGGCTCCTAAAATAGTCACAAATCTCTTTATGTTTCTCCCAAAGTGTTCACCTACTGCTAGAAGCAATCTCAATAGGTTGCTTCTCTCTGGGAAATTCTGTCCTTAGATGAATGGCTTTTGGGAACTTAAACTTCAATTAGGAGGGAGACTCTGGTATTTATTTTAATGATCCATCCTGGTGTCTGTTTGTTAGAAAAGTTCATATAACCTAAAAATTCCTCCTAGTTCATTTAGGCCTATGTCCTCTGATTCAGTTCATACTAGAGAAAGAGAGGACAGATTAATGGCCTAAATGGAGATTTAGAAATATTCACTTGGAGCCAAATCTGAGAGTTCTCTGAACCCTTATCAACTTTTCCCCATCGCTTCTCTATTTTTAAAACCCCTTGGCTCTCAGTGTTTACAATGACAAAGTGTTAAAATTTTAAAGCACCCCCTGTGGTGTGGAAGTAAGACATACTGAAAGAAAACTAAACTCAGAGCCCTTAAAGGAGTTAAGTTTTCCCGAAGATTAGCTTCTGCAGAAGTTAAGACTTGGTTGGAAAGTTTGGCAGCCCATGATTTCATTGTGTTCTTTGGTAGTTTCCCAATTAAGAGAGTAAAGATTCTTACGCAGAGGACCTATCAACCTCTGTTTTGATTTTCCTACTCCTAAGTCAAATTGGGGAAGGGGGGAACCTACCATATCCTTATTAGTAAGAGCCAAAACTTTGTAATATAATGTCTGAGTACTCACATCGTGAGCAAATAATTCTGCATAGGACAAACATAAGCACAGGGAGATGAGAAAGACATGCACTCTTCTGTATAACAGTTAACTTGTCCCTTCCTTCATTTTTTTAAACCCTTTATTAAAGTAAAGTTTTCAAATTTGCCATATAAGAAAGTGGAACCCTTTTATAAGACAGCTACTAGTTCAGTATCTTCTAAGTCAGTATGTATTTATATTTAAAAACATAACCCAACAGGTAAGTTCCACTGGGGTAGCTAAGTGCTAGTTAAAAACACTTTAACAGTATGGAAAAATTTCATGAGAAGTGAGGTTTTATAACCAGGCAAGAGGTGGAAAAGGGGGGCTAGTTTCAGAACTACACATCTCTCTTAAAAAAAAGTATGTAGTTGCATTCTCACAGTAAAAAGATTAGTTGCCTTCAATGAAGTTTCAGAAAACAAACAAACAAACACCTTTTATTTTCTCTGCACTGAGGAGTAACATTGTCCAACAGTTACGGAAAGCTCCACATTAAGTTCCTTGCTTAGGGAGTACCAATTCCTAATAAGATTCAAATCTAACCCACTGTTGCCAAATCAAAAATAAAGAATAAATTCTCACCTCTTGCTGCCCTCTTTCATTTGTGGCTCTTGCAATTTTATCACTCCCTCAATGAGAGGCACTGATCAACAATCTGTTACTTTAGAAATTCTCCTCAAGGCCCACTTTCATCTCAAGGTCCCCTCGCAGCTAAAACAGTTAAGATTCAGCTACTTTATCTAATAAGACGCAAAGGTGGGGTGGGGTGGGATGGATGGAGTGGTGGAATTAACTGTGATGTGTACAGACATCTGGCATGGTAGGAAAGCAGTCTCAGACACTCTTAGCACAAGTTGTGGAACATCTCCTGTAACCATTAAACACATGTGTGTGTCATCTTTTACCAAGGGTCATACAACGGACAGCCCTCACCTGGGCTGACATAACCAGGAATGCATCTCATTCTCTTCCCTTAGTGTTTTCACAGGGCCAACCAGTTACAGACCTCAAAATTAAGTTACTTTCAGGCCTATGATGATCTTCCATTAGAGATTTCAGCAACACTATATATTCAGTATCTTTGTGTTATTCAAAAACTTAATCATGGGACTGAGAAACCTTCTAGTCTAAAACTCTCATTTTACAGATGGGCAGCAACAGTGCTTTGCTCAGGGCTTCATAATAGCACATATGATGCTAGGAATATTATAAATAAAAGCATTACAGTTTTACCTCAATTATCAACTTTGGTTTGCCTTCCTACTAAAAAAAAAAAAAAATTTAAATTGGATAGTATACTTTGGCATCAACACTGAAGATAAGAAAACACCACTTGTTTTTAAAACTCTTACACGGGCCAAAAATACAATTCATTCTTTTCTTCTCCGTGATTCAGACTAATTGCTTTTCAAATATTTTCCCTGAAACAAGGATAACTTTGATTTCAAATACCATTAGTACCAGAAGATTGATCATTAAGACCAAAAAGCTACTCGAATTTGAGACAGACGAGTCCTAGCCTTCTTGTAAGATCATAGACTCTTTCAACTAGAGGACAAAGTAGAAAGAAGAATTTTGAGGAAGAACAGAAAAGTCAGATCAAGCTTGGGAGTAAGAGAGTCAAAAATAAGGAACCACAGCTCTGTGGAGGCTCAGAATTAAACTGATTTCTTGCCTGAAAGGGTAGGAAGCCCCTCCTCCCACCCGGTGGGAGGGAGGACCTCCAGGAGAGGCAGTGGTCACAGGGCAATCTCTGGACATTGGAAAAACCACTTTTCCCACATAGCTCACAGGGAGAGGCTTGGTTTGCAAGTAACAAATACCACAGGCACATTATCTTTTTACAGAACCTAGACCTCACCCCACTTTCTGACCAAAAAAAAAAAAAAAAATTTTTTTTTCTAATCTTCATCCAAATGTGGTTGCCTTTGACTTTCCAAGTTCTTTTTCTATGCTCACTGTACTTGGGAGTTTATCCTATTTTCTTCTTGAGCTTTCACAGGCCATTTCTATAACCACAATCCCTCCCTCTGACCAAACGAGCCCATGAACTTTCTAAAAATACTTGTAGATTCCCTGTGCCCCATGACCTGGAATCCTTATATCAACCACAGGAAGCACAGAGCAGGCCAGAGGAATCTAGTTTAAACCTGGCTCTGTCCCTCACAGTCACGTGGCCTCAGACAAGTCACTTTATTTCTGTAAGCCCAAGTTTTCCTATCTGTAAAGTAACCATAATATCATATCATCTCCTCACCAGGGTTGTTGTGAAAATTATAGATCATACTACAGAAACTCCTTCACTGAGTGATTACTGTGCTATGTATTAGACAAATGTTAGTAATTACTTTTATAACTCCAATCTGGCATTTTATTTGAGGACAAAGAAAAACTGCCAAATGTGTTAGAATCCAGAACACTTTCCTGAGATGCTCCTGAGTTCATGCTTAAATCCATCGCTCCACGTATTTTCTCAGACATTTACCCATCAAGTTCAACTCTGACACCAAACTGCCCACTAAATCTTTCTAGAGTTTCATTTTTCCAAACTTTTGACTAAAATTCATCACCAGAAAAATGTTTTTGATTCTTTATAAGAATGATTTTCAAACTGGCTTGACCATTATCAAATGGGAAATTTCTAAGACTACAAACTTCTGTGCCAAAATGCCTAGTGATTCTGATTCATCAGGTTCTAGGGTGAAGCCAGGAATATGTTTAATAAGGCTCATGATATGATTCTAATCATCTGTGAGGTTTCAGAACCACTGTTTTGTATGATCCCAGATCTTCTTGCTCTGCAGAGAAACATCTGCAAACTAGAAATTACCTGTTCAGCTTCTAATTAGCAGCACCTGCTCTCTGAACCACACTCCTTTCCTCTGCTTCCTTCAAGAGACAGTCAGTCTCATCCCGTGGTCCCTCCAAAAACAAACAAAACACACCCAGGACACAGGTAACTCAGCAGGTGCTAAAGCCTCTGGATTTGTGCTGAAAACACTGCTATAAACAGCTTCGCTTCTCATTATTAATCTATCTCATCTGGGGATTTCCACAGGCAGAAGGGATCCCAAATGCCAAGAGCTAGATTTTCTTGTGGATCATTGAAACCTAATTATTAAACAGCCCAGTAAGCTCTACCATCAGGCTTTCATACAAGCGGCATATCGCAAAGGCAGTTCTGAATTATGGGCTGTGGAGGACACCTAAAAAAACTCATTTCTTCACCCCTGCTCTCCCACACGCCACAGTATTTGAGCTTTCCTAGAAAATACAAAATCTTAGGCAGGGTCCCCTGCCTGAATACAGACAACAATTTTTAGCACTTCAGGACCTTGATATACACAGTGCATGTGATCAGCTGTGCCCATTTCCTTTCCCCTACCCCAGATGATCTCTCCCTGCAAGCCAATCCACCTGGACCATCACCAAGACCTCCATCAGTCTGCCCTCAATGCCAATAGCACGAGCACCTGTCTTGTTACACAGAGCACACATGTAACTGAAAGGGTACCGTGCTAAGTTTCCAAGTGCTTGGTTTGGGGATATTCTTTTAGAAGCACACACACGGCTCTGCAGGACAGCCCCCCAGCACCCACCAGGGATCTCCTCTCCACCTGTCAGGAAGGATCACAGACAAGCAGGCACCTGAGGAAGAGCAGCCACAGGACAGAACAAGCCCTGCGCATCCTCACCTGTCTGAGCCCCTTCGGCATCTTCTTTCTCTTCCCGAGGTGCTGGCAGAGGTTGCGGTCATTTTCTCGGTCTGAGCTGTAGTGGTGCGGGTGGCTGAGTCGGCTCTTCTTGGAGTGAAAGGACAGGCCGTTGGTAAGTGCTTCTCGTTTCTTCTTGGTCAGAGGGGTCTGGCGTTTCTCCACGCGTTCCTGAGGCTTAAGTGCTACATCTTTCTGTAGGAAAAAGAGAGAGAGAAGGAAAGGGAAGTGGTGGTTACTTAGGTAGCTAGCATCACACCCAAAATAGAGGCTAAATGGGGTTACTAGAAGGGAGCCAGGTAAAGGCAAGAAAGTAGGGTATGAGACTACCTGAAACTAAGGTCAATTTTTCTGACTCCCTAATGCCACACATGTATCCTTCCTAATCTTGTTGGGGGGGATGGGGGTGGGGAACTCAACAAAGCACAAAGTAGCTGTCCATTAGAAGTGGTTTCACTGCTGCCAGGGAGAGCAGCTTTCCATTTGATTCTGCTCTGGGTCCAGCACACACTATTCCCCTAGTAGGCTTAATACACTAGCTTCCCAAAATGGTACACCAACTATGTTTCAGAAAAGGAGTACTAAGTGCATGCAGGATGCAAAAATATCAGCACAAGACTGAACATACCAGGAGGGCCAGGTGGAGGTGAGCCAGAGAGAAAGAAACTCCATTTGTAAGATAAAAATATTTCCTTAATGCATTATATTTTTACCCCAAGTTCCTCTTACCCTGAGTTCCTTAATTCCCATGTCCTTTGCAAAACATGTAACAACCATATCATCACCAAGATCAACAGTAACTTGTCATTTGTTACTGGCTGTGGTGGGGGAGGTGGGGGGGAAGAAGGTAGGAAAAGGGTAATGGATTTTCTAGACTAGGGGACAGCACCTGTAGGAACTACAGACAAGTGCTCCACGTCACAGGACATGGGTGAGCTCTGTGCCTGCAGGCAGGTCAGGGCATCCTGAGGTGCTGAAGACCTGGGTTCTGACTCTGATATTATTCACTATGAAACTCAGAGTAAGTCCCTGCAGCTCTGAGCCCGTGGGGAAAATGGGCTCAGATACTATCAGACTGACACCTGTCAAAGCCCTTTAGAACCCTGAGAAATATACACATTAAGCAATAAAATTAAAATGATTTGGTATTCAATCATTTGTTTATGAGTGAACACATTCCTGGGGCTTCCCAGATGGCTCAGTGGTAAAGAATTTGCCTGCCAATACAGGACACAGAAGACTCGGGTTCTATCCTTGGGTCAGGAAGATCCCCTAGAAGAGGAAATGGCAACCCACTCCAGTGTTCTTGCCTAGGAAATTCCATGGACAGAGGACCTGGTGGGCTACAGTCCACGGAGTTGCTAAGAGTCAGAGACGACTAAATGACTAAGCACGCACAGACGGATGTGTTCCTCCTTACACTGAAAATGTTCCTTCCTGGAGCCTCATCTGCACACAAGTTCTCAGTTTCTATGATCCTGAACATACATTTAAAAATACAATAAGACCAAAAAAGAATTCCCCTTCATCCCATTCTCATTCTCAAAATACCTCTCCCTTTTTCCTTCACAGCCTACATTCTTGGGGGCAGTTATCTCTTCTTCATCTTCCCAATATCTCCGCACTCCCGACCTGACACACACAGTGCTCCCTGAAGTCTTCCCAAGTTTAGCCATGGCCATATTTGGGGACCCTGGACTTTTACATCTGCTTTGCCTAGACCTCAAAAGCCCACTCTTCCATATTCCTCCCTTTTCCACTTGAAGGACACCCCCTCCTCCCAATGTTGCCAGTTATAGGAAAACATTTGGTGATGCAAAGCAATGTTCTCAGGGCTCCACTCATTCAACAAATATTTTTTGTGCACCCTTTATATGCCAAGTACAAACTCAGAACTACCCTACAGGCATTGAGAGAACAACTGTGTGGGGCAAGAAGACCCCAACCTCATGGAATTTAGAAATTAGGGAACAAACAATCAAGTCCCCAATCAAATCACACAAACATGTAATTGCAAACTGAGCTTTTTTTTTTTTTTCAAACTGAGCTCTTTTAGAAGAAAGATCACAGATGCTACAATAGGGGGAAGTGGTCTGTCTGGACGAGAGGTGCTGTGGCTGAGATGACTGCCACTTGACCTAGATCTGAAAGTCTGGGCACAGGGAGCAGCTTGTGCAAAGGCCCTGAGGCAGCTGGCAGCATGATTCTCTGAAAGAATGAGGTCAGGTACTAAGCCCAGTGCTTCACTTACAGAACCCGGCAAATAACAGATGGTCAAATTAATGCTCACTAAATAAGCAAGACCACTAGCTAATGTATCCAAATCTATAAACTACAAGAGTAATTTAAACACTATCTTTACAAGCTGCCTCTGACATGAGTGAGTGAAGCAAGCTAGGAATGCTGATAGGAACAGGAAACCAAGGAATACGGATAAGCAGGCACTGGTGGTACACAAGAAGGATCACAGAAAACAGCAGAAAGTCCCAGAGAAGGGGAAGGGCCTGATCTTTGGGGCAAGATGATATCAAACATTGGGACTTCCCTGGTGACATGGTGGATAAGAATCCATCTGCCAATGCAGGAGACAGGTGTTAGATCCCTGGTTCAGGAAGATTCCACCTGAGGCAGAGAAACCAGGCCTGTGGGCCAAAACTACTAAAGCTCACACACCAAGGGCCTCTGCTCTGCAACAAGGGAAGCCCTGCAACAAGAAGCCCGCACATTGCAAGGATGAGTAAGCCCCTGCTTGCCGCAACCAGAGAAAGCCCATGCAAAGTGACAAAGACTCAGCATAGCCAAAAATAAAATTTCTTAAAAATATATCAGACAACAATCTTCTAAGGCAAATGAGTGGTTTCTGGCTTCACTTCCAGCTGCTATCACTGCAGATGGTTTACCCTCTGCCACTGGAGAGGCAGCTCTCATAAGACAATGAGAATGCGGTGAGGAAGTGTTTAGGGGACAAGCTGAGATCGAAGTAAGTGCACAAAGCCATTGATTCCAGTCTCAAAGCTTTGCACACAATGCCTAACACATGGCAAATATTCAATAAATGTCTGCTATGGTGTCCAGGGTCTACTACCAAAACCAGCTATGTCAGACATCTGCTCAGTATTTGGCCTCACATTTAACCAATTTGGGGCTTTCCCAGGTGGCACTAGTGGTTAAGGAAACTGCCTGCCAATGCAGGAGACATTAGAGACATTGGTTTGATCCCTGAGTTGGGAAGATCCCCTGGAGAAGGAAATGACAACCCACTCCAGTATTCCTGCCTGGAGAATCCCATGGACAGAGGAGCCTGGCAGACTAAACAGTCCATGGGGTCACAAAGAGTAGGACACGACTGAAGCAACTTAGCACTCATGTAACCAATTTAGTCAGCTCTCATAAAAAAACACTCAGGAATAATGGCAACACTAGCAGAAGCAGGCAGGTGAGTCCCACCATGAACTGCTTCTATATAATATGATTAAATCGCACCACTTCTCAAGGTAATACATAAGCTCCCACAGCCTGGAGAAAAGTGCCTTTCTCTGTCACACAGTCCACCTACTGCCCTACATCATATGGATGTGGAGTAGCGGATTAATAAACAAATGATATTTAATAATGTATCAGCTGTGCTTTTTTTTGAAAAAATTATGCCACTCTCTTTGGAAACGAAATCTTTCTTCATACTGAAGGTACTCCAAAGTATATTGAAAATTATGTGCAATTCCATACAAATGTGAATTAATATTTATGAGAGTATAGTATAATTTTTTTCTAAATCCATTTTATTTTCATGCAGCATATTAATCAAGGCATTCTCACTGCACCACAGAATAGCTACATAGAGCAAATGGACCCCATGCCGTGACATTAGCTTGTAAGAGACCTGCTGAAGTCTTAGCAGCAGCAGTACAATCATCTCAGCTTCAATTAATATTGAGATTTTAAACTGTGCAGGCTGTGTGAGGGGGAGAGGGGAAGAAAGAGAGCCTCAAGATGTGTACAGAGGTGGTAGCTTCAGAAATAAAGAAAAAATGAACCGCTTTTTAAATTAATTTTTATTGGAGTATAGTTGCTGTACTGCAGAAGAAATGAAGTCTTTTAAAAAGTTTTTATTATGTAAGAGGTTTTAAAAGATTATCTTTAGAGAGCATCTTTACTGTTTCAAAGATTCAGGTTTATTTATAAATTACTACATAGACACTTTGGAACAGTTCCTGAAAAGAAACAGGCTGCTATTTATTTATTTCCTTTACAAACCTATCCTGACTCTCTGCTATGTATGAAGTAAAATAATTACTTAACATCTCAATGGCTATCTTGGGGGTGATATGAAGACAAAAACTGTCCATTTTAAGCAATTAGACTCAAAGACAGATTATAAACTACTCACCTTCCAACATTCTAAAGAGTTGAACACATAGTTACATACATGTGTATGTGTGCATACATCCATCCACCAACAAATTATCGCAACTAATTTAAGTATTCCCTTAAAGAAACTTGGGCAGCCTATAAAGTGCTGCTTCAATACAAAAAGACAGATTGTCTGGTGTATAAAATAACTTTTTAGGATCGATGAATGGCAATTTTCAAAGGCCTGTTGAGCCATTAGTCTACCATGGTTCCCAAAGAAAATTAATGTCTATCAGAAATATCTACAGTGGCTTTTTAAAATAAGATGACTATGCCTCATACTCAGCAAGGGAAGCATTTAGCAGATTATCAAGGGAGGAGGACAGGAGGATAACGAAAAGATCTGGGGGAAATACTTTAAGGCATTCATCTGATAATCACAGAAGACAGAGAAGCCAGGCAGGCTACAGTCCATAGCGTCACAAAGAGTCGGACAGGACTGATGCGACTGAGTAAACACACACAAGAAGAAGCAAGAAAGCCAGCCAGCCAATAACAGAAGGCTAGCCATGAGGTAAAAAGATTTACACATACTTGCTGGCAATAGAGGGGGTAAGTGCACAAGCTATGTACAACAGACAGGAAGAGGTTTCATGAACAGTTGAAATTATGTGATTTTTAGGTCACTGGTGATGGAGGGCAGGGTCACGGCAGTGCAGATGCTGAGAGGCAGGCTCAGAGACCAACTAATAGTGGCAATTTCCTTCTACACCCAGCCTTTCTTCTTGGTGACGGAAAGGTGATCTTGCTCTTGACTTTCCCTTCTCCCAAATTACAACCTTCCACCAAAGGCTTCCTCTGCCACTCTTGAATTTCAAAATTAGATGGTTCAGTGTTGTGCAAACTAAGGGAGAGCAACAAATTGCAGAGGGAACACTGCAGGCTGCAAGGCTCCATTGGCTGATTACAGATGAAGCCAGAGAGGACAGAAAATAAGGGCACCATTTGCCTACCATGCATGAAATAGATCTTAGAAAGATCTTACGAAGCCTGTCTGATTTTCCCAATCTAAACTGAGGGCTGCCCATCACTTACAAATACAAGTGTCTGTATGTGCCAAAATGTACATAGATGTGTAAGAGGTTCTGAGCAATCTGAGCAGAACCTCTGCTAACAGTGACTTGATCTTGGGGACTTGCAAAGAAAATAACAGAGAAGCCAGGAGAAAAACAAAACATGCTTTCTCTGTCACCATCTTATTGGCTGGCTGTGTGCTGTCATTTTAGTCTGTCAAGTCCTTTGTTGGTTTTTTATAATGCATTTCTACTAGCTTTTCAATGGCTTTACAAACACTGATTCCATCACTTAAGTGCAAAAAAAGTAAAAGCTTGCAGTGATAAGAAGAAGTGAAAATTAAAGAAACAAGACATAACAGCTCTTTTAAAAACTTATCTCTACATGGATATGTTCATATTGGGCCCCCACTTTGGACTTCTGAACAAATGGGACTTACAAACCTACTTTTAGGGCCTAAACTTCTTCAGTAAATAAGCAAAGGAGACAATATAGGAATTTACAAAATAATCAATATGGCATTCAAAAAAATAACCTCTCATGTTCATCTTTTTTTTTCCACTTTCCTTTTGTTTTTTAATTAATTAATTTTAATTGGAGGCTAATTACTTTACAATATTGTAGTGGTTTTTGCCATACATTGACATGAATCAGCCATGGGTGTACATGTGTCCCCCATCCTGAGCCCCCTCCCACCTCCCTCCCCCCCCATCCCTCAGGGTCATCCCAGTACACCAGCCCTGAATGCCCTGTCTCATGCATAGAACCTGGACTGGAGATCTATTTCACATATGATGATATACATGCTTCAATGCTATTCTCTCAAATCATGCCACCCTCACTTTCTCCCACAGAGTCGAAATGTCTGGTTTTTATATCTATGTCTCTTTTGCTCTCTCACATATAGGGTCATCATAACCATCTTTCAAAATTCCATATTTATGTGTTAACATACTATGCTGGTGTTTATCTTTCTGACTTACTTCACGCTGTATAATAGGCTCCAGTTTCATCCACCTCCTTAGAACTGATTCAAATGTGTTCTATTTAATAGTTGAGTAATATTTCATTGTATATATGTACCACAACTTTCTTATCCATTCATGTGCCGATGGACATCCAGGTTGCTTCCATGTCCTAGCTATTGTAAACAGTTTGGTGGTGAACAATGGTGTACACGTGTCTTTCAATTCTGCTTTCCTCGGTGTGTATGCCCAGCAGAGGGATTTCTGGGTTGTGTGGCAGTCAGTTTTTTAAGGAGTCTCCACACTGGTTCTCCATAGTGGTTGCACTAGTTTACATTCCCACCAACAGTGTAAGAGGGTTCCCTTGTCTCTGCACCCTCTCCAGAATTTATTGTTTGCAGACTTTTTGATAGCAGCCATTCTGACCAGCATGGATGGTACCCCATTGTGGTTTCAATTTGCATTTCTCTGATAATGAGTGATGTTGAGCATCTTTTCATGTGTTTGTTAGCCATTTGAATATCTTCTTTAGAGAAATGTTTGTTTAGTTCTTTGGCATATTGTTTGATTGGGTTGTTTATTTTTCTGGTATTGAGCTACATGAGCTGCTTGTATATTTTTGAGATTACTTCACTGTCAGTTGCTTTGTTTGCTATTATTTTCTCCCATTCTGAAGGCTGTCTTTTCACTTTGCTGATAGTTTCCCCTTCATTGTACAAAAGCTTTTAAGTTTAATTAGGTCCCATTTGTTTATTTTTGCTTTTATTTTCATTGCTATGGGAGGTGGGTCATAGAGGATGCTGCTGTGACTTACATCAGAGAATGTTTTGCCTATGTTTTCCTCTAGGAGTTTTATGGTTTCTGGTCTTACATTTAGATCTTTAATTCATTTTATTTTTGTGTATGGTGTTAGAAAGTGTTCTAATTTCATTCTTTAACAAGTGGTTGACCAGTTTTCCCAGCACCACTTTGTTAAAGAGATTGCCTTTTCTCCATTGTATATTCTTGCCTCCTTTGTCAAAGATAAGATGTCCATAAGGGTGTGGATTTATCTCTGGGCTTTCTATTTTGTTCCATTGATCTAAATTTCTGTCTTTGTACCAGTACCACACTGTCTTGATAACTGTAGCTTTGTAGTATAGTCTGAAGTCAGGAAGGTTGATTCCTCCAGTTCCATCCTTCTTTCTCGAGATTACTTTGGCTATTTGAGGTTTTTCTGTGCTTACATACAAATTGTGAAATTATTTGTTCTAGTTCTGAGAAAAATACCATTGGTAGCTTGATAGGGATTGCACTGAATCTATACATTGCTTTGGGTAGTATACTTATTTCATTATATTGATTCCTCCAATCCATGAACATGATATATTTTTCCATCTATTTGTATCATCTTTGATTGCTTTCGTCAGTGCTTTATAGTTTTCTGTATATAGGTCTTTTGTTTCTTTAGGTAGATTTATTCCTAAGTATTTTATTGTTTTCATTGCAATGGTCAATGAAATTGTTTCCTTAATTTCTCTTTCTGTTTTCTCACTGTTAGTGTATAGGAATGCAAGGGATTTGTGTGTTAATTTTATATCCTGCAACTATAATACATTCACTGATTAGTAATTTTCTGGTGGTGGCTTTAGGGTTTTCTATGTATAGGATCATGTCATCTGAAAACAGTGAGAGTTTTACTTCTTCTTTTCCAATCTGGATTCTTTTTATTTCTTTTTCTTCTCTGATTTCTGTGACTAAAACTTCCAAAACTATGTTGAATAGTAGTGGTGAGAGTGGCCACCCTTGTCTTGTTCCTGACTTTAGGGGAAATACTTTCAATTTTTCACCATTGAGGATAATGTTTGCTGTGGGTCTGTCACATAGAGCTTTTATTATATTGACGTATGTTCCTTCTATTCCTGCTTTCTGGAGAGTTTTAATCATAAATGGATGTTGAATTTTGTCAAAAGCTTTTTTTGAATCTATTGAGATAATCATATGGTTTTTATCTTTCAATTTGTTAATGTGGTGTATCACATTTATTTGCAAATATGAAGAATCTTTGCATCCCTAGGATAAAGCCCACTTGGTCATGATGTATGATCCTTTTAATATGTTGTTGGATTCTGTTCGCTAGAACCGTATAGGAGAATTTTGCATCTAAGTTCATCAGTGATACTGGCCTATAGTTTTCTTTTTTGTATGGCATCTTTGGTTTTGTTATTAGGATGATGGAGGCCTCATAGAATTCGTTTGGGAGTTTACATTCCTCTGCAATTTTCTGGAAGAGTTTGAGTAGGATAGGTGTCAGCTCTTCTCTAAATTTTTGGTAGAATTCACCTGTGAAGCCATCTGGTCCTGGACTTTTAGTTTGTTGGAAGATTTTTTATTACAGTTTCAATTTCCATGCTTGTGATGGGTCTGTTAAGATCTTCTATTTCTTTCTGGTTCAGTTTTGGAATGTTATACTTTTCTAAGAATTCATTCATTTCTTCCATTGCACGAAGTTGTCCAATGGGAGTTGTCCATTTAACTGTCATATAGTTGCTGATGGTAGTCTCTTAATATTCTCTGTATTTCCATATTGTCTGTTGTGATTTCTCCATTTTCACTTCTAATTTTGTTGATTTGAGTCTTCTCCCTTTTTTTATTGATGAGTCTGGCTAATGGTTTGTCTATCTTCTCAAAGAACCAGATTTTAGGTTTGCTGATTTTTTTGTATAGTCTCCTTTGTTTCTTTTTCATTTATTTCTACCCTAATTTTTATTATTTCTTTCCTTCTACTAACCCTGGGGTTCTTCATTTCTTCTTTTTCTAGTTGCTTTAGGTGTAAAGTTAGGTCATTTATTTGATTTTTCTCTTGTTTCTTGAGGTAAGCTTGTATTTCTATGAACCTTCCCCTTAGCACTGCTTTTACTGAATCCGATAGTTTTTGGGTTGTTGTGTTTTCATTTTCATTTGTTTTTATGCATTTTTTAATTTCTCTTTTGATTTCTTCTGTGATTTGTTGGTTATTTAGAAGCATGTTGTATAGCCTCCATATGTTTAATTTTTTAATAGTTTTTTCCCTGTAGTTGACATCTAATCTTACTGCATTGTGATCAGAAAAGATGCTTGAAATGATTTCATATTTTTTTAATTTACCAAGGCTAGATTTATGGCCCAGGATGTGATTTATCCTGGAGAATGTTCATGTGCACTTGAGAAAAGGGTGAAATTCATTGTTTTGGGGTGAAATGTCCTGTAGATATCAATTAGGTCTAATTGGTCCATTGTATCATTTAAAGTTTGTGTTTCCTTGTTAACTTTCTGTTTGGTGGAGCTATCTATAGGTGTGAGTGGGGTGTTAAAGTCTCCCACTAGTATTGCGTTACTGTTACTTTCCCCTTTCATACTTGCTAGCATTTGCCTTACATACTGCAGTGCTCCTATACTGGGTGCATACCATATTTATAATTGTTGTATCTTCTTCTTGGATTGATCCTTTGATCATTATGTAGTGTCCTTCTTTGTCTCTTTTCATGGCCTTTATGTCAAAGTCTATTTTATCTGACATGGGAATTACTACTCCTGCTTTCCTTTGGTCTCCATTTTCATGAAATATCTTTTCCAGCCCTTCACTTTCAGTCTGTATGTGTCACTTGTTTTGAGGTGGGTCTCTTGTAGACAGAATGTATAGGGATCTAGTTTTTGCATCCATTCAGCCAGTCTTTGTCTTATGGTTGGGGGCATTCAACGCAATTACATTTAAGGTAATTATTGGTAAGTATGATCCCATTGCCATTTGTTTTGTGGTTTTGCATTTGAGTTTATAAACCTTTTCTTTGCTTCCTGTCTAGAGAGGATCCTTTAGCATTTGTTGAAGAGCTGGTCTGGTGGTGCTGAATTCTCTCAGCTTTTGCTTGTCTGTAAAACTTTTGATTTCTCCTTCATACTTGAATGAGATCGTTGCTGGGTATAGTAATCTGATTGTAGGTTTTTCTCTCTCATCACTTTAAGTATGTCCTGCTATTACCTTCTGGCCTGAAGAGCTTCCATTGAAAGATCAGCTGTTATCCTTATGGGGATCCCATTGTGTGTTATTTGTTGCTTTTCTCTTGCTGCTTTTAATATTTGTTCTTTGTGTTTGATATTCATTAATTTGATTAACGTGTGTCTTGGGCTGTTTCACCTTGGGTTTATCCTGTTTGGGACTCTCATGTTCATCTTTAAAAAAAAATCAAAAACATCTACCATATGCCAGACATTTTGCCACCTGCTAGAAATATCTAAGAAAGGATCTAGGAACTCACGTAAATTGATGAAGTATTACACTAAAGGGGGATAGGCACGAAGCAGGCAAAATGCTTCCTATTGCTATATTTCACACTGGATGAAAACTGCAGCCCTGCATTATCACAAAAAGAAAATAACAGATACACAGAATACAGAGTCCAGAAACAGACCTACTGATATATGGATAATGGATTTTCAGCAAAAGTAAAAAAACAATTCTGTGGAGAAATAATCTTTTCAGCAAATGTCAATGGAACAAGTAGATACCCACGTGAAAACTACAGATATAGATATATACATATATATATCCATATCTCAATCTATTAGAAACGTTAACTCAAAATATATCATAAACCTAGTTTAAAACCTAAAACTAAAAAGTATCTAGAAGAAAACTTTTGTAAACTTGGGTTAGACAAAGATTTTTCAGATACAGTAACACAAGCAGAATCCAGAAAAAAAAAAAACAACCTGATAAATTATACCTTATCAAAAATGTAAACTTCTAGTCTTCAAAAGACGTTGTTAAGAAAATGAAGATACAAGCCACAAGAAAAAAATATTTGCCAAGTGTGTATCTGATGAAAGTTTTGTATCTAGAATACATTCTTTTAAACTCTTGAAACTACATAAAAAGAAAGCAACTCAATTTGTTAAATGGACAAAAAGATTTAATACTTAACTAAAGAAGATACACAACAAAGGTCCGTCTAGTCAAGGCTATGGTTTTTCCAGTGGTCATGTACGGATGTAAGAGTTGGACGGTGAAGAAAGCTGAGTGCTGAAGAATTGATGCTTTTGAACTGTGGTGTTGGAGAAGACTCTTGAGAGTCCCTTGGACTGCAAGGAGATCCAACCAGTCCATCCTAGAGGAGATCAGTCCTGGGTATTCATTGGAAGGACTGATGCTGAAGCTGAAACTCCAATACTTTGGCTACCTCATGCGAAGAGTTGACTCACTGGAAAAGACCCTGATGCTGGGAGGGACTAGGGGCAGGAGGAGAAGGGGATGACAGAGGATGAGGTGGCTGGATGGCATCACCGACTTGATGAACATGAACTTCAGTAAACTCCGGGAGTTGGTGATGGACAGGGAGGCCTGGCGTGCTGCGATTCATGGGGTCACAAAGAGTCGGACACAACTGAGTGACTGAACTGAAGTAAACTGAAAGAGGATACATGGGTGGCAAATAAACACATGAAAAGATGCTTAGCAGCAGTAATCCTCAGGGAAATGTAACATTATATCTACTACATACATATTAGAATGACTAAAATGAAAAAGAATGACCATACCAACTACGTATGGGCAAGGATGTAGAGGAACTTTCATACACTACTGGTAGAAAGTATAAATGGTACAGTCACTTTAAAAAACAGTTTGTTCCTTTAGAAATTCAAAGTATACCTACCATATGTATCAACTATTCTACTCCTAGGTATTTCCCCAAGGAAATTAAAGCACATGCCCACATAAAAATTTATACATGCATGTTCATATCAGCTTTGTTACAGCCTAAAACTGGGAAAAACTTAAATATACATCAACAAGTGAATGAACTGTGATATAACCATTCAATACAATATTACTCAGCAATAAAAAAGAATAACCTATTTATGTATGCTATATGAATAAATCTCAAAACAATTATGCTGAATTTAAAAATCAAATTAAAAAAGAATACATTCTGTATGATTCCACTAACATAAAATTCTAAGAAATGTAAAATAATCAATAGTGACAGAAAACAGATTAGCGGTTCCCATGGAGACACAGGAAAATATTATATGGGGACAAGAGGAAAGTTCTGTGGTGAGGGGCATTTTCCTTGTCTTGACCATGATGATAGTTTCATGGGTGTATACACATGTCAAAAGTGTAAAAATGTTACACTTTTAATTCAGGCAATTTACTAGTGTGTCAATTACACCTCAATAGAACTCTTTTTTAAAATGTCACAACTGGCTATCATGCACAGCTGACATATCATTATTACTTGATATCATGATTACTAGATTATATTGAGTGTCCATCAGAAAGAACTCATCTTTCAGGTTGTTGGAACAAAGGGATGGCCATACTCTGGAAGGATTGGCTTTGGACCATGAAGGTTCCACTGAAAACAACTCAGCTGTGAGCCTTGTGAATGTGAACGTCTCAGTCGGGCTCAGGAGCAGTGCCCGGGCTGTACGTCACTCTCAGCGTAAAGGTGGAGTTCACACCGTGCACCCTGTCTTCTTCACCTGTAACAGTCAAATCTCAGCTACTCAGAGGCTAACTTTTAGTAGAGTTTGTCCTATTTTACTTTCAAATACTTTGTTACTGTTTGGCCACATCCTCTCTCATGAACACAAGAATCAAAGAGCAAAGAAAGAAAACATACATAACTTTTTACTGTTTCTAAATGTAAAAACAAATAAGTACCTTATTAAAATACTATATACAATGCATAATGATGCATATGACATAAAGGAATCCAAATGAAGAGAAAAAGGGGTTTAAAAAGGGAGAAAGTGCAAGCACAGACAAAAATCAGTATATGAAAACACCTGTAAAGGCACAGAGCCACTATCAGAAGTGGTGGGGGGGACCTCAAAACCAGCCACTGAGAAGCCTTCCTAAATTCAGTTATGGGATGAGATCACAACTATCAGCTTAAGCGAGATTTTTGCACACTCTGTGAATTGAAAACGTTCCAGCAGTCTCCCATTCCCATAGATAATTGAGAGTTGGCTGCTGTTAGACCTTAACATGCTCAAAGCGGCTGAGTCCCTGGCAACCAGATGCTACTGCTTAAAACAGTTTAGGCTCTTAGCCCTGAAGGATTCCTAAAATTGGATTACAGTCCCTCCAGATAATCTGAGAAATACAGCATGACGAAAAAGAAACCTTAAAAAAAAAAAATTAACTCCTCCATAACAGCAGCATTCTGAAAGCTGAGCACAGCCATGACTGAGGCAGAAAATCTCATCAGCGAGGGCTTAAGGGCAATGGTGTACACAAAGGGGGAGTCCAGAAAGAGGAGGGGAACCCATGCAACAGAGGAGAGCATCAGGAAGCCAGAAGGGAAAGTAAGCACCGTGCAATTCTCAGGCTTTTTGGAGGGCAAAGAGTCTGGTGTGCTGCCTTGAGAGAGGGTCACAGAGCACACAAATTTCTACTGCTTTCTCATCCACTCAAATATAACCCAAGGAGGTCACACTCACATCTGAGAGGATGTGTGATCCTAATGAGACCACTTTTAACTAGTCATTACTCATTTTTGACTAGGCATGTCATGCAAAAGATGGGGAAAGGGTTAATTTACTTGTTACAGTAAAGCAAGTATGCTTAGTCACTTCAATCCTGTCCATTCTTTCTGGCCCCCATGAACCACCATTCCTCTCTGGCTCCTCTGTCCATGGGGTTCTCCAGGTAAGAATACTGGAGTGGGTTGCCATGCCCCCCTCCAGGGGATCTTCCCCGCCCAGGGATCGAACCCATGTCTCCTGCATCTCCTGCACTGCTGGTGGATTCTTTACCACTGAGCACTGGGGAAGCCCACCGCAGCAAAATGATCAGTAACTGGTCCTTTGCTGTAACACTCAGGTTGAGCTCCCCAGGGAGACTGGTTATAACTCCATCAGCTCTGAAATCCTAGTGGCGGACACAGAATGTCATGCACAGTGAGCTGTTTTTGAACAAAAGAATTAGAGGAGGACACCGTGAATGCTCCCCACCGTATGAGTCACATCCCTCCTCCGAAATCACATTTCCACCCAAAAAACCTTCAAGCTTATTATTCCCCACCACATCCTTGGCAAAGTCATTACTATCCCCCTGTACATTAAGAGGGGGTGAACAGATCCTCAAGAGAGAACCTAAGTTACCCCATTAAATACAAGAGGAAACAAAACAATAAAGGGCACTGACTGGGAAAATGACAGGTCTTGCCATCATCTTTGTGGCTTGATCTCATGGCCAGATTACCATTTTCTGGGTCTCAATACCTCTATTCACAGAAAAATCAGGAGTGGTTGATACTGTCATCCATATATTCAAGACAAGGACCTTGATGAGCCAGTGACAACCTCTTCATATACAGACATTTGATCCAGATAAATACGGTACAGATTTTTATTTTCTTCCCTTAAAATGTTTCCAATTTGTTCTCTTACCCAGGTGCCCACATACTACCATACCTTCATTTTAAATGACCAATGTCTGGCCCCTAAGTGAATCTTTAATTACTTAAGGAGAGAGGCAGTGCATCCATTCATTTCACTTTTCTAACAGAGTGAAATGAAATGAACCACAGGGGAAATAAAAAGCAAAATAAGGATTGGGATTCCAAGTCATGGAGGAGTCCTCCATTCTTTTCTGCCATGCTAAACCGGTTCTGATCCTCACTCTTTCCTTTAACCTTTCCCAGAGGAGAAAAAAGGAAAACAAAATCCTGATGTGATTCAGATCTTACAAAACGGGGAAAAAAGGGAGGACCACTAATATGTCCTTCTAGCTCTGGCTCTTAAGAAATTAAGCCTCTACTAACAGGCAGTTGAGAACACCTTGATATTTGACTTTAGTCAGGGCTGGCTGTGCTTTCATAGAAACAGAGGTGGTGTATGGGTAAGAGTAACCATTTTTGGAGAGGTTCACTTAGGAGAACAAAATCTTTCTCTTTCTCTCTCTCACACACCCAACGCCTGATTCTGTCCACTCAGCAAACAGGAAACAATTTCACAAACGGTAACTTAGTGTTTAGGATTATTCAGTAACAGGAAAAGCCACTTCTGGCAAAATTCACATTATGTAGCTCAAATATAAATAGTTTATACAGCATATTAAGTAGGGTATATGGATAAAAGAAATCTCTTTATGGCTCAGGTTTTTCAAGTAGTTCAAATAGGTTCTTAGAGAACGATGAAATAATTAATTCCTTCAGTACTAATTCTATAACTTTCTCCCAACTTCCCAGAAACTGTAGTCAACTTTCCAATGGAAATAAGCAGGCATCCATTCATTTACAGAACCGTGATGCAGAAAACCAACATATCCACGAATATATATATTAACACCTCCCCACACTCCACAAACACTTGTTACATCCTTTCTCAAACTACTCCTTTATCAAACTTTCTCTTAACTGGCTTGTCAATGGTATAGACCAACCTGTTTCAATATCTGAAAACTTAGGGTCCTCCATGAGATAATCTCTTAGGTTGTATCAAACTCTGATGTTATTATTATCCTCAGAGGTTATTTAACACATATAAAACATGCAACCAATGTAGCCTTAACAGTTCACTGATTCAGTAGCACTTTTTCTTCCAGATCATGTTTTCCAGAATTAAATATCTCTATGAGATTTCTCTGATATGAAAGCATGTTCTTTTGATTTTGAGAACTAGGCATGGTTCTGATTTGATTTGAGAACCAGACATGATTTAATAAAAGGTCAAGACAAATTTCTGAATATAAAGCAAGGACTGATTTGTGACTTTTCATAACCACTAATATTTGTACAGCAACTGAGAGCTGCAAGGGTACAACAAGCTTACCTTTTAAAGTCAACATTTCACTTGATTTCCTAATAACCCAATACAACAGGCAGCACCACTTTCATTTTCTAAATGAGGAAACAGAGGTTTGGTATACAAATGACATCCCAAAGTCAGAGAGTCAGCCCTTGTCAACACACTTGGGGTCCCTTGGCTCTAATCCTAGTCTCATTCCCTAACACCAGGTCGTTAGAGCCTTATTTCTAAGTGTCGGGATTATGACCTTTTGCTTGAAGAAAATTATAAATTATAGTTTAGTACTGTCTCATTATAAAATCCTTCTTCTCACCTCCATTTCCCCTCCAAAGCATAATTAGGGAAAGGCTATGCCCCTTACATCAAGCATTTGAACTCTTTCTCAAGGATTTAGATCAGCAATAGAAATCTAGACAGAAATAAAAAGCTTCGGTTTTTCTCTTCATGTGTTTTTTTGCCATCTGTATGTCTTCCTTGGAGAAATGTCTGCTTAGTTCTTTGGCCCATTTTTTGATTGGGTCATTTATTTTCCTGGAGTTGAGCTGGAGGAGTTGCTTGTATATTTTTGATATTAATCCTTTGTCTGTTGCTTCGTTTGCTATTATTTTCTCCCAATCTGAGGGCTGTCTTTTCACCTTGCTTATAGTTTCCTTTGTTGTGCAAAAGCTTTTAAGTTTCATTAGGTCCCATTTGTTTATTTTTGCTTTTGTTTCTAACTTTCTGGGATGTGGGTCATAGAGGATCCTGCTGTGATTTATGTCAGAGAGTGTTTTGCCTATGTTCTCCTCTAGGAGTTTTATAGTTTCTGGTCTTACATTTAGATCTTTAATCCATTTTGAGTTTATTTTTGTGTATGGTGTTAGAAAGTGTTCTAGTTTCATTCTTTTACAGGTGGTTGACTAGTTTTCCCAGCACCACTTGTTAAAGAGGTTGTCTTTTTTCCATTGTATATCCTTGCCTCCTTTGTCGAAGATAAGGTGACCATAGATTCGTGGATTTATCTCTGGGCTTTCTATTCTGTTCCATTGATCTATATTTCTGTCTTTGTGCCAGTACCATACTGTCTTGATGACTGTGGCTTTGTAGTATAGTCTGAAGTCAGGCAGGTTGATTCCTCCAGTTCCATTCTTCTTTCTCAAGATTACTTTGGCTATTCGAGGTTTTTTGTATTTCCATACAAATTGTGAAATTATTTGTTCTAGTTCTGTGAAAAATACCATTGGTAGTTTGATAGGGATTGTATTGAATCTATAGATTGCTTTAACACATGAAAAGATGCTCAACATCACTCATTATCAGAAAATTGCAAATCAAAACCACAATGAGGTACCATTATACGCCAGTCAGGATGGCTGCTATCCAAAAGTCTACAAGCAACAAATGCTAGAGAGGGTGTAGAGAAAAGGGAACCCTCTTACACTGTTGGTGGGAATGCAAATTAGTACAGCCACTATGGAAAACAGTGTGGAGATTTCTTTAAAAGCTGGAAACAGAACTGCCATATGACCCAGCAATCCCACTTCTGGGCATACACACCAAAGAAACCAGATCTGAAAGAGACATGTGCACCCCAATGTTCATCACAGCACTGTTTATAATAGCCAGGACATGGAAGCAACCTAGATGCCCATCAGCAGACGAATGGATGAGGAAGCTGTGGTACATATACACCATGGAATATTACTCAGCCATTAAAAAGAATTCATTTGAATCAGTTCTAATGAGATGGATACAGAGCAAAGTAAGCCAGAAAGATAAAGACCATTACAGTATACTAACACATATATATGGAATTTAGAAAGATGGTAACGATAACCCTATATGCAAAACAGAAAAAGAGACTCAGATGTATAGAACAGACTTGTGGACTCTGGGAGAAGGCGAGGGTGGGATGTTTCAAGAGAACAGCATCGAAACATGTATATTATCTAGGGTGAAACAGATCACAGCCCAGGTTGGGTGCATGAGACAAGTGCTCGGGCCTGGTGCACTGGGAAGACCCAGAGGGATGGGGTGGAGAGGGAGGTGGGATGGGGTGGAGAGGGAGGTGGGATGGGGTGGAGAGGGAGGTGGGAGGGGGGACCGGGATGGGGAATACATGTAAATCCATGGCTAATTCATTTCAATGTATGACAAAAACCACTGCAATGATGTAAAGTAATTAGCCTCCAACTAATAAAAATAAATGGAAAAAAAAAAAAAAAAGCTTTGGTTTTTCTCTAAAACTGACAATTTTCACCATTTTATTTCAAGGGTGAAAAGTAGCAGAGAATGACACCCTTTTGACCTTAAAGAAAAAAATAAGAAACTACACACATGCTCCAGACCCTGAATTCCACATGTTCTGCCTATGTGGCTCAATAAATATTAATGGATAATGGCAGCAGCTATAAATACCCATGGGCACACACACACACAAAAAAAAACACCAGAAATTCTTGTTTAGCGTATCTTGCAAATGCTCTATCACTAAATGAGACATAAACACAGGTTTCATGGCAAGACTTCCCAGTCTGGGAGCTTGTTCACATGGTTCCAGCCTACGAATGCACTCTCCCTTCCACTGCCCTTCCCATTAACCCCCATCTTCTATTTCAGATTTTAACCAGAAGCATTTTCTTTCCTTTAGCATCATATGGGGGAAAATACAATGAACAACTCTGCAGGCTTTCACAGAACACAGAAAAGTACTTAAGAGGCAGTGTCAGTTTGCACGAGAGACCTGGACGCTAAGTTTGAGGCAACTATGTCATGAAAAGACGCCCAAACTTTTATCAAGTCACAGCCTGGTCTCTATACCAAAGCTTCCTATAGATAGATTTAGTGATGTTTAGATACTTATTGGGTCTATCAGATTTGATAATGGAATCAATCTCTCCCTTTAGAAGCTCTGGGTTAATGGCAAAGTTTATTAAACTGCAGGCAGTCATTCAGAAAAGATCAATAGAGACATGATTACAGAGTAACCAGAGGATTAAACCTGAGATTTATCACAAAATTAAACTGAATTAAATGTTCTCTGATAGCACTTGAAATGCTGTCGATATGTTTAACTCATAATCTATGCTTTCTGTGTTTACCTAATAGGCACAGGGATGTCTGATTTGAGAAAATGATTGCTATATAAAAACATAAGCCACAGAGATTTGCTGAAAGCCTCGAGAGTCCCTTCTGAAAATGTTCACCCATTTTTAAGAAGCAGTGCTTTAATTTCTCCATAAGAGCTGTCTACAGTTTAACTCAGTAATTTTGAGTTACTCAGTACATAGCCCATTCTGCCCAACCCTAAAGCTCACACATACAGGTATCCCTCGCTTTTCCAAAGTTCACTTTATGCCACTTCACTTTTACAAGAAAACCTACATTTGCATCTGTCTCCCCTAACCGAAAGAAATCAGAAGAGGGTTTTTCACTTTTATGGAAAGAGGTGAAAAGTAAAAACAATATTCAGTGTCTGTTCTGCAAAATGCTGAGAGGCAGCATCCACCCCAAACAGCAAGTGACCCCACCAAGCTCCTTCCCTGGGAGCTACCCGCTGAATCTCAGCATCTAGTTGCCATACCTTTGAACAGCATCTGTGAACATCTGTGCTTTACACTGATTTATTTTGTGCATCCGTTAGCAAAATGTGTCCTAAGGTAGTTGCTTCTTGGCTCTATGCCATTTTGGCTTTCAGAAGATTTCACAGAACACTCTACTTTCAGAAAGTGGGGGAACCCTATACACCCTCACATGCATATATTTTAGAAACTGTGTCTGCAAGTTACATCCTTGAAGCTATTTCCTCATCTTTAAAAAACTTCCTTCCCTTCCCTCACACAGAAGCATGTGGTGTGACACTGGGCCTTGGTCCCCTAAGGAAAGGGGGCTGGAAAATGTCATCTAGATGTAGGAAAATCAACCCTTCCACATCCTGGGAGGATTTACTGATGCCACCACAAGCTCAGCAAGTCACATTCATAAAAGTAAAATATTGTTCACAGGCTCTGAAAGGTAACCACTGGCTAAACAAACTGGCGACAGCATACATGCTCGTAATCAATGGAGGAGTCAGTATGCATGATGGCAGCTAAGGCTGATATTAATACCACAGTGAGAGAGCACGGCTCTGCAGGACCTGAGATGATAAAGGCTGATCCTGCTGTGTCAGTCTGGGAGGGTGTGCGCGCAAGCAGATGGGCAGGCAGGGAAATCAGTCATGGAGCAAACACTGAGCCTGTGGTTTAAGCTACACCTTGGATGGCACTGAGTCTGAGGGAGACCTCCCCTTTCCCCTGGTCTAGTTGCTGTCACGTTGCTAGTACACTGCACCCACCCACGGCGTCGGCCCTGCCCCGAGGAGCTGCGGGCTGCAGTGACTTCAGCTGTAATCCAATATGGCAGCTGTTTGGAAAGAGAGGAGAGAGGAGCTGGGTTGGAAACGAGATGCTGGGGCTGATACCATCCTGCAGTTCTATCGTCCCCTGGTCAGCACACTGATTTACGCCAGAGCCACCGCGTTTCTTCTCAGCACTTATCCAATGTTACAATACCTTTTCGTGCTGTGGGTAGTCCACAAAATTTTTTGAGTCCTCAGGGACGAAGAATGCCATCCTGCCTGCTGAAGAAAGGAGCTCTGCACCCCACCCTAAAAGCCGGGGCTGCTTTGAAGGACATGAAGCCAAAGCTGCTTACATCAGACTCTTTGACTGATAGAGATCCTATGACATCAGTTTCTTACATTATTTTGCACAGTAGAAACTTCATGCTAAGGAAAGCACTGCCCCTCACTGCTATCGATACATTGTGTCTTTGCTCAATCTAGGACTGATAGAAGCAGGTGCTCTGGCAGCAGTAAGATCTGGGTTTGAGCCCTGGTGTTGCCACTTTGTGGCTTTGTGACCTTGTGCAAATCTCCAGCCTGTTTAGATCTCCATTTTTACTGCTCCAGGACAGGGACAGAGTTATGAGGCCTAATGAAATCTGTGGGAAGCGCCTCGGATATTTCCTAGCATAAAGCAGATAACAAATGCTAAGTGAGGAATTCCTCTTCCTAGCTAATACAATCATGTTCCTAGTCATTACAAAGGGAAACGGGTCATTATAAAACGCTGTCTTTGGCAATTGAGGATTGATGGTGTCCCACTATTCTCTATACAGCCTTAAGAATGTGTGTATTGAATATCTTTTGGTATACAGTGATGTACTACGTATTATAACACCTCTTTTAATTACCATAATACCCTGTGCAGCTTCAGGTTTTCTTATTTCCATCAAATGGGGGCTAAGTGTCACAACTAATTTATAAAGTAGCTATTTGAATTAAATAAAGGAATACAGTTTCTGGAACAGACTAGAGTCAGTCATTCTATTACTATGAATTAACTTGACCAGGGCCACACGGCTTGAAGACAACACCAGGATTCAGTGCAGAGCTGGGGACATTAGAGCTCATGCTACACGCATGGGCCCGAATGCAGAAGCCTGGGATGTAGCTGGCACACTGCCCGGGATGCACACTGTGACTCTGAACTCAGTCTTTCCATACTTCTCTATTCTTTTTTTTTTTTTTTTTAATAAGCACATCACTTGGTCTACTTACCCTGTAAAATTAAAGAAAAAAAAAAGTACAATTTGCTCTTTGTAATAATAACACCACATAAATGTTCATCTATATTTTTCCCCAAAATCTGCCTTCCATAATTTATGAGAAGTGCAAAAAGTTGCTGGGAAAAGAAAAATGAATTTCCCATCACCACATGAAATGGAAAGATGGAAACTTCAGGAAGGTTTGGCATGGGAAGAGAGCAACCCTTTGTACTCGTGATATATCCAAAATGAAAAAGACCACCATGCAAACTGCTCCTAGAGACAGGGAAAAAGAAGGCATGAAAAAGTGTTTGATGCTGATTCCATCATACATCTCTTTTCAACTGCTTTACCTCTGCTGGCTTTCCAAATGAGACGTCTGTCCATTTTCAAAAAGAAAATAAATGCATTCAGGATACTTACTAGATGCACTTCAACATACAAAGATTATCTACAAGGCTTCCTGCTGGAGCCTAACCTTGAGAGAAATGGGTTTCTTGGGCGGTATTGGGGAATCCCTCAATGCGCCATCCAAAACCTTCCTGCGTTAAGACTTAATGGAACAGGGAGCGCTGGAACAAAGGAGGGGGGGAAAGCTCTCCTTCCCAGCTGAGCACTGACACACACAGTACCGTTTGGGAGGCAACTTTATGTGCTCTTAGTAGTAGATTAATGAATGTAATTACCTAGCATTGTGGCTGTGAATGCTGCAAAAACTATAATTTATAGAGCGCTGTAAAGTTCTAATGTGTTTTTATGTCCATAAGCTGCTTAACCATAATCTAATGCATTTGTACAAGAACAGCCTAAGTGGCTCTCAGCTGAACAGTGAACACAAGTGTCTGAACCTCAGCAATTCTCCTCGTACGTCTTTATAACCCAACCCCGTGTGGTAAGCATCCGAGGGAAACAGCTGCTGAATTATACAAATAATTCCAGAGACAGTGACAAGGCTCTCTGCCTCTCTCACCATGAGAAGAGCTGCTGGCTGACAAAGGGCTGCAGGCCTTAATTAAATGCTGGAGTGGTTCTGCAGACATGTTTGGTGGTTACTTTTTCTTTTACCAACATTCTCAACACCCTCTCTTCCAGTTCCATCTACTCTCATCCCTGCTCCCTAGAGGTGAGCAGGGGTAGAAAGGGGGAGGAGAGAAGAGAACAGGGAAAAAAATTACCTTTCTATATGAAAATATCCTACCTGGCTTCCCACTTGGAAAAAGCTTACCATTTCCAATTTCTCAGACACTGTATTTTCAAGGAAGGAAATAAAGGAATATTCCCTTCACTTTCAAGGGAGGAAAGCTCAACAATTCTCTGACGACCAAAGGAAATTATCCTTTGAGACTGTCCTGGTCAGGGGTTTGAGGTACCTCATGTGAGTGGATAGATGACTATGATGATGAAGATAAGGGTGGTGATGATGGTGGGTGGTGGTGGCTGATGCCTTTTTAGAGTTTGCAATGTGTAGAATTACACACCCTCCATAGTCTAATGAGAAGAAGTCCAATTGGTTTACCACTGATAAACCAATTTTAATATGAAAATACCAAGAGTTGTGATTAGTTAAGTGGCAAGGCAGGTATTTCAATTCAGCTTTTCACTACACAGCCTGTACTAGGCTCACTAGACAACTTATTTACAACTTGTAACTTAAAGTTTCCTCATCTATAACATAGAGATTGGTATTGTTGTTCAGTCATGAAGTCACGTCTGGCTCTTCACCACCCCATGCACACCAGGCTTCCCTGTCCTTCATTATCTCCTGGAGTTTGCCCAAGTTTATGTTCACCGAGTCTGTGTGCTCTCTAACCATCTCATTCTCTGTCATCCACTTTTCCTCCTGCCTTCAATCCTTCCTGGCATCAGGGTCTTTTTTAATGAGTCGGCTCTTCACATCATGTGGCCATGCTCCAGCTTCAGCATCAGTCCTTCCAATGAATATTCAGGATTCATTTCCTTTAGAATTGACTGGTTTGATTTCTTTGCAGTCCAAGGGACTCTCAAGAGTCTTCTCCTGCACCACAATTTGAAAGCATCAGTTATTTGGCACAGCCGTGTTTATGGCCCAACTCTCACATGTATAGATGAGAACTGGAAAAACACAGTTTTGACTATGCAAACCTTTGTTGGCAAAGTGATGCCTTTGGTTTTTAATATGCTGTCTAGGTTGGTCACAGCTTTGCCTCTAAGGAGCAAATGTCCTTTAATTTCAAGGCTGTAGTTACTGTCTGCAGTGGTTTTGGAGCCCAAGAAAATAAAATCTGTTACCACTTCCACTTTTCCCCATCTGTTTGCCATGAAGTGATGGGACCGGATGCCATGATCTTCGTTTTTTGAATGTTGAGTTTCAAGCCAGCTTTTTCACTCTCTTCTTTCACCCTCATCAAGAGGCTCTTCAGTTCCTCTTTACTTTCTCCTACTACACTGGTTATCATCTGCCTATCTGAGGTTATTGATATTTCTCCTGGCAATCTTAATTCCAGCTTGGGATTCATCCAGTCTGGCATTTCACATGATGCACTCTGAATATAAGTTAAATAAACAGTGAAAATATATAGCCTTGTCATACTCCTTTCCCAATTTTGCACAAGTCTTGCTTCTAACTGTTGCTTCTTGACCCGCATACAGGTTTCTTAGGAGACTGGTAAGGTGGTCTGATATTTCCACCTTTTTAAGAATTTTCGAGAGTTTGTTGTGATCTACACAGTCAAAGGCTTATGTGTAGTCAATGAAGCAGATGTTTTTCTAGAATCGCCTTGCTTTCTCTATGATCCAACAAACGTCGGCAATTTGATCTCTGGTTCCACTGTCGTTTCTAAACCCATTTTCTACATCTGGAAGTTCTCGGTTGACATACTGCTGAAGCCTAGCTTGAAGGACTGTTAGCATAACCTTACCAGTATGTGAAATGAGTACAATTGTTTGGTAGTTTGAACATTCTTTGGCATTGCCCTTCTTTGGGATTGGAATGAAATCTGACCTTTCCCAGCCCTGGGGCCACTGCTGAGTTTTCCAAATTTGCTGATAATATTAAGTGCAGCACTTTAACAGCATCATCTTTAAGGATTTTAAATAGCTCAGCTGGAAATCCACCACCTCCACCAGGCTCATAGTAATATCTCCTAAGGCCCACTTGACTTCACACTCTGGGATGTCTGGCTCTACGTGAGTGACCACACCATCAAGGTTATCTGGACCTTTTCTGTACAGTTCTTCTGGTATTCTTGCCACCTCTTCTTAATCTCTTCTGCTTCTGTTACGTAGGTCCTTACCATTTCTGTCCTTTATTGTGCCCATACTTGCATGAAATATTCCCTTGATATCTCCAATTTTCTTGAGATCTCTAATCTTTCCCCTTCTATTGTTTTCCTCCTCTTCTTTGCATTGTTCATTTAAGAAGGCCTTCTTACCTCTCCTTGCTATTCTCTGGAACTCCGCATTGAGTTGGTTATATCTTTCCCTTTCTCCCTTGCTTTTTGCTTCTCTTCTTTTCTCAGCTATTTGTAAGTCCTCTTAAGATAACTACTTTGCCCTCTTGCATTTGTTATTCTTTGAGACGGTTTTGGTTACTGACTCCTGTACAATGTTACAGACTTCTGTCTATAGTTCTTCAGGCACTCTGTCTACTAGATCTAATCCCTTGAATCTATTCACCACTTCCACTGTATAAACACAAGGCATTTGATATAGATCACACCTGAATCGCCAAACAGTTTCCCCTTGCATGAAAAGGCAAAACACAGAGATAACAGCAGTATTTACCTCATAGGACTGTTAGGGGAGTTAAATGAGTTAATACACATGAAGTTCTTAGAACAGTTTCTGGGCCTAAGTGATGCTCAGTCCATGTTAGCCATCATCACAATTACACCTCTACGAGCAGGCAGAATATGCATACAAAGCTGGCACCTGAATAATTCAGGATTTAGGGCGACCTCACTTCTCACCATAAAAAACCCACTTATAATTTATACTTGGCCCTCCATATCAGCAGCTCCACATCTGCGGAGTCAACCAACCGAAGGGCAAGCTTCACTGCAGTACTTCCTTTTTATCTTTAAGAATTTTTTATGTGGACCATTTTTCAAGTCTTTATTGAGTCTGTTATTATATTGCTTCTGTTTTATGTTTTAGCTTTTTGCCCATGAGGCATGTGGGATCTTCACTCCTGAGCTGGGACTCAGTAGTGAAATCCTACTCGTTGTATTAGAAGGTGAAGTCTCAACCACTGGACCAGTAGGGAAGTCCCAGGATGTCCCCCTGAAAAAATCCAAGTGCACTGGCACAGTTCAAATCTGTGTTGTTCAAGGGGCAACTAACGTGGCAAGGAGATGGGGCAGATGCTATGTGTGCATGTGCGTGTTTAGTCACTCAGTCATGTCTGACTCTTCGCAACCCTTTGGACTGTAGCCCACCAGGTTCCTCTGTCCCAGACAAGAATACTGGAGTGTGTTACCATTTTCCTCCAGGGCATCTTCCTGACCCAGGGATCAAACCCTCACCTCTTGTGTCTCCTGCCCTGCAGGTAGATTCTTTACCTGCTGAACCATGAGGGAAGCCCAGGTGTGTGTGTATTGCTGGGAATGCAAATGTGCCTGCATCTTCTAAAGGCAGACGTTCCAAGAATCAAACATCTCTAACTGTGGAGCCCAGCAGTACCAAATAATGGATAAAGTAGCAGTGTCAAAGTATAAATGGATAAGTCCCACTCCACTTCCCAAAGCTCAGTGTTGAGTGAAGACTCCCCTAGAGAGGATCTCCCAAAAGGACCTCAGGTGTAAAATCAAAAAAGAGCCACAGCAACAGGAATTCCTACTTTCCCCTCCTCTTTTCAGCTGCAGTGCAATATGGTATCAGTGAGTAAATATTTTAGTACACATTAAAAAAAAAAAAATAGCAGCTTCAGGAAAACACAAGGCTAGAAAATCTTCAGAGCTCTTAGTTGAGTATGGGAGCACAATGGCATTACATCAGAGGCCACACGGGGATGAACAGCCAGCTCTAAGACACACACTCAGGGTAAATTAGTATCATGGCTAATAAATAATGGATGCTCTTCCTAGTTAAAAATGTACTGCTCTCCAGCATTCATGGGATGAGATGTGATTTGGATTCAATTAAAGCTCTATCCTGTCCAAGGGAAGAAAACTCTGCCTCTAAGAGAGCCATGTGGCTGCTTCTTTACTTTCTGTGCCAGATTGATCTCTGGAAGTCTCAGATCCATCACGTTCACAGGGGCTGCAGAGGCTGTAGCTACACATCTATCTCCTCCAAGAGAAAAGTGCAAGAGAAGAAAGACTGAAAGGAGATAACACAACTGGCGAAGTATTTCCCGCCTCGTAATAACTCAGCTTTGAGCCTAGCTATGAAAACTGGTTCCTGTAATTTAACCTGGAAGAA
Source organism: Odocoileus virginianus (assembly GCF_023699985.2). NCBI lineage: Eukaryota > Metazoa > Chordata > Mammalia > Artiodactyla > Cervidae > Odocoileus > Odocoileus virginianus. The sequence goes on from NC_069706.1 coordinate 29,484,898, forward strand.
GAAAGGGAGGAAGTAAACAAACCATTTCCTAAAAACACTGCTGCAGTCCTTAAAAAGCTGAAGTGGAACTAGGGACAGTAAGGGTCTGAATGTGGCCAGTTCTCTCCATATGCCTCTCCTCAGTTTCCCCTGATACATACCTCTCTTCCTGTAGTCCTCAAGACTCACTTCCTCCTTAGCAGTCCTAAAATCATTAAAAGAAAATTGCTGGCCACTCAGCAGTTCCCAAATATCGACCAGTTCCTTACCTTACCTGCCACCACCTTTCTATTTCCCCTTCTCACCTCAGTTTCTCTGCGGGATGGGATCCTAGCCTGTCTCCTCACATTCTAGCCACTCACACAAACATACCCCCTCATCCTTGATCTTGTCCACTCACCTTCAGTAAGCCCACTTCTATACCCAGGAGGGCTTCTCAGGTGGCACCAATGGTAAAGAACCCCACCCGCCAATGCAGGAGACACAAGAGACTTAGGTTCGATCCCTGAGTCGGGAAGATCCCCTGAAGAAAGGCAGGGAAACCTGTTCCAGTATTCTTGCCTAGAGAAGTCCATTGGCAGAGCCTGGTGGGCTGCAGTCCATGGGGCCACAAAGGATCAGGCAAGACTGAGCACGTAAACCTCAGAACTCCCTGTAAAAAGTCCACGGCTCCCTACTGCTTGCAGCAAGCCCTATGTCTTCCTCCATGCCCTGCTATGACTTACTGCTTATGTCTCACCCGTAACTCCCTCTCCACCCATGTGCCATGTGGGTGCGTGCATGCTAAGTCACTTCAGTGGTGTCTATCTCTTTGTGACCCTGTGGACTGTAGCCCACCAGGGTCCTCCATCCATGGGATTCTCTAGGCAAGAATACTGGAGAGACTTGTCATGCCCTCTTCGCGGCTCAGGCATGGAACCCGTCTCTTTTTTGCATCTCCTGCACGGGTAGGTGGGCTCTTTACACTGCAGCCACCTGTGAAGTCCCAATGTGCCAGAGGGGATGACATCCCCTCCCAAGCACCCTGAGCACTTTCTGTCTACACCAGAGGTCTGCAAGATGTCCATCAGGATAAACACTCCATTAAAATGTCTGTTTGTAAACGTTTTTTATCTCATTTTTTAATAATTCCTAATCTTGTGTGTTTTATGATCTATAAAACACATTGTTCCAGGAGTACATAAAATTTTTTAATGAATGTATATGTATATGTGTGTTCCCAGGTTGAGCAGTGATAAAAAAGTCTGCCTGCCTGTACAGGAGACAGAAGCAAGAGACCAGGGTTCTATCCCTGGGTCGGGAAGATCCCCTGGAGGAGGAAACAGCAAACTCCCACAGTATTCTTGCCTGGAAAACCCCATGGACAGAGGAGATGGGTGGCCACATACAGTCCATAGGGCTGCAAAGAGTAGGACATGACTGGGCGGGCACACATACACAAAAACGCACGCACACATATGTATTTAACAGAGGTGTTTATTCTAAATGTTTTGGCCAGTATGGGCACACAATCAAAAAAGCGTAGAGACTACTGGTTGAGACTACACAGATGGAAGCAAGGATCTTGATGGTACCCTTTCCTGTACTTCTTTAAACACTCAAAACCAGCACTATGTGATTTACTGATATGGTGACTAGGCACGGTGAATCACAGCTTTCAAACCTGTGTGGAACAGGATGCCCTAAGAAACTAAATCCCAACATTGGGCAAATAAATCATGAAGCTGCAAGAGATAACCACACTGAGTGACTACAACAAGCCCTTAGATACCACGGGTCTGAGCTGTGCGAGGACACGGACATGTGGATTTCTTCCGCTATGAACACACTAGGGCACTACACCATCTGCGGCCGTTTGAATATGCGGGTGGAGAACTGGGATATGGAGAGTGGACCGTGAAGTTAGAGGTGGATGTTCAGCTGTGTGCAGGATGGATGCCCCTAGCCCCTGTTGTTCAAGGATTAACTGTATAGGTAATAATACCATATGCGTGGGGATTCCCTGGTGGCTCAGATAGTAAAGAATATACTTGCAATGCAAGAGACCTGGGTTTCATTCCTGGGTGGGGAAGATCTCCAGGAGAAGAGAATGGCTACCAGTATTCTTGCCTGGAGAATTCCATGGACAGAGGAGCCTGGCAGGCTACAGTCCATGGGGTCAATATTCAAAACTTTCTTTAAAAAAAAAAAAAAAAAAAAAAGCAGACCTTAAAAGTTCTTACAACAATAAAAAAAAGTCTTGTAACTATGTATGGTGACGGGGGTTAATTAGACTTATTACAGTAATCATTTCACGATGTACACAAATACTACTGTATTCGTGAAGCTAATATAATGTTCTATGTCAATTGTACCTCAATTTTGAAAAGAAAAGGAAAAAAAGAAAGAATCACATTTAAAACAAGTGTCAGGGGGTCGTCTTTTGGTATTAATAATGCAATGACGACTTCAGAGGGGGTACAAGTCCCCCGCCTTATTACCTCTAGGTAACAAGTCCCAAGCTAATTAGCCAGCAGCCATCAAACACACCAAGTATTATGTGATCTGGCCCACAGATGTCTTCTAACAAAACATCTGGGATTTGCCTCTTTGAATAGGATGCTGCATTGAAACAGAAAAGCAAGAGAAGATGTGATAATACTTGCTCACCAACACATGTTTTCCCTGCAAGATAAAATAAATCCAACTTCATCCAGTTATGGAAACACCCAAAGTCAAACAGGTCTGTGCAACCTGCTATTTCAGCAGGGAAGCATGAAGCTGCAACAGCCTCATGGATACAGGATAGACGTTTACTGGAAAGGGGATAAATTCTTATTTCAATGCTTGCAGTAAAAGTTTTATGCAATTCCAGATCAATCAGGTGACTTAAATAGTTATCACCACTGCTTATTCTAGAATATTAATCTCCTGAGGGAGAGAACTCTTAAATATCACATCAAATCTCTCTCAATACCATATCTGGTCCTTGGTAGTTACTCAATAGAAATGTGTTGTAAAAATACTGAAAAATTAGTTTAAGCTTAAAATTCAGTATTTTGGATCACAATTCTATTACTTCAGCATTGATCAAGCAAATACTTGACTGTATCAAAAAGGCAGAAGGTCAGCCTATATATATATACACATCAAAAAAAAAAAAATCTGAAATCAGCAGTTATCAGTCACCTAGTGTGAACACCTAGTTGTGAATAACTGCTCACTGATGTACTCTTAGACATTACTATGAGAATGCTCAGAATGGTCACAGTGTTCCGCCCTTCCTATATATACCGTGTGGGCACAAAGCCTATAATCACTGAAAAGAGGTCCAATTCCAGAGTCCTAGGGCCCTGAAGTCTGTATCGCTGATGGAAAGTCACAAGCTCTCTCTGTAAGGTTCAACTGGGCAACCTGTTCTGTGCTTCCTTGTATGATGCTAAAATTAGTCTAAAATCTCCAACACAGGGACTTCACTGGTGGTCCAGTGGTTGAAACTCTATATGTCCACTACAGCAGGGCACGAGTTTCATTCCTGGTCGAGGAGCTAAGATCTTGCAAGCCATGAGGCATGGCAGAAAAAAAAAAAAAATTTAAGTCTCTACACAAGAACCATAGGGCATCTGTCGAGGTATTTGTGTGACAGAGACCCGTAAGCCACTTCCACCCCACAAGCGCTACACAAAAACAGAACCAGAACTGGCCATAACAAATATTTTCAGCCCCTTGGATTTTGTGTTTAATAATCTGATGAGAGCAATCAAAGTCAATTTTTAGCACTAATAATAATAATCATACTAATGCTAGAACCTTAGCATTCAGTTTACAATCTAACTGAGAGAAAAGCAGGAAACAAATAATTTCTATTCTGATCCATAGAACAAAAGTGACTGAAGTGGCTATTCTCTTCAGTAAAGTACCAAACTCATGCCATTCAGATGTACAGGAGAGGAGTTAATCCTTTATACACAATGATGCTTCAGAACAAGTGTCAAGATTCTCTCTAGTGCTTGAGAAAGGCTGACGGAGACTTCCAAAGGCATATATTTTATTGAAATACTGCCAAATTCCTAGACATTCAGTGCAGTAATTTAGAACAGATAGAATAAAAACCTCATCCAGGAATGATTGTGGGGAAGCATGGTGGGGGGGTGGATAAATAAGCAAAGTATCATCACAATATATTCATAGAACAATCTGGTAAAAGATAAAGCTGAAAAACTTGTTCAGGGCAGAATATAGTCACTATAGAGCCACTGAAGGTTTTTAAGGGGAAGCATTTGCGTTCAGAGTAGACAAGCAGAATGGCCATCCTAGTCATCAGATAGACACAAGGCCTGGGCTGACTCCTAGCAAACCCACCTTCTTAATCTCTCTGCCATCTGTCCACCTCCCTGTGACTCCATGTCACTGCCTTAATTCAGAGCTCCTCATCTGGACTTTCATTACCAACATCCTAACTGGTATCTATATTCACAGTCTTTCACCCTGCTGCAGGACTGGCAGCGGTAACACTCAAGTGCAAGTCTACACGTGTGCCTCCATTGCACGAAATCTTCAGTTCATAATCAATGCTAATCTCATCTGCCTGGGTCCACAAGGCCTTCAATGATCCAGGCCCTCGCTTACAGCTTTAATCTCCTTTCTTGTCACCATCTCCTAGATCCCCCTCCCCGGTGTACACTTAAAGCCCCAGACACACTAAACTACTGGAAGTTCCCCAGCTGTGCCAAGAGTCTCTTAACTCAAGTCTCTTTCAAACCGTCATTTCCTCTGCCAGTGATGTTGCTTCCTCCAAGCTTACTCAGTCCCCTCTGCTTGGTTACCTCCTACTTAGCTTTAAGATCTCCATTATCCTTAACAAAACACTTATCCTCTTGTACTATCATTTCCATTTTACTTTTCCATCCCTCTACCAGTCTATGCTAGGTCTGACGTGTTACCATATCCCCAGCACCTAATAAATCAAACTTTTCCTCAAAAAAATATTTACCCTAGGGATGACTCTACATAAAGTAGGTGGTTCCAGCCATTCTCTGACACACTATCCCTGGGAGGCAGGAGGCAAGTTGTGCATGATATTCAAATCCCATCAAGCCATTCTCTTAGGGCAGATACCATTTTTATTCCATGCAGTATTTCTAACAAATCGCACATGTTTCAAGTTTAAGAAATATATGCCAATTTAGCTTTCAATCTCAATAAAGACTCAGTAAGGGTGGTAATAATAATACTAGCAACTCACATTTACTACATACTTAGATGGTGTGCTCATTTACCTAATCCTTACCACAACCCTATATATCAGGAAATCTGCTTCTCCCATCACTGTTGTTGTTGTTGAGTCACTAAGTCATATCCAACACTTTGCAACCCCATGGAATGAAGCCTTCAAGGTTCCTCTGTCCATGATATTTTCCCAGCAAGAATACTGGGGTGGGTGGCCATTTCCTTCTCCAGGGGATCTTCTTGATCCAGGGATCAAACCCATACTACCAGGCTGGCTCTTTACCACTGAGCCACCATGGGAAGCCCTCTCCCACCATACAGATGAGGAAACTGAGGTTTAGAAATGTTAAAGCAAGTGATTCTCAACTCTAGCCATTTAGTGAATCTTCCTGGAAGCTTCAAAAATAAAATTCCTGAACCTCACTCAAATGAAACCAAATCCCAACCTCCGGGGGCATTTTTACGTGTGCATAAATTCTCCAGTTTCTATGCTACAGACAACCTGAACTCAGTCTGATTTCAAAGCCAGACAGATCTGTTAAAGCACCTCACTCTTTTAAGCCACTTCTCTGAACTTATAAGTCCTGGAACATTTATCCTTTCTCTTCAAAGTATGAGCAGGTGATAGCCTCTTGATTAGTAAAAGAAGAGTCTCTTTAGAATATAGATCATATCAAGTGCCACCCTGAATGTGTAAGCCAACTTCATGGTTCTCATCTGAGACAGCAAAGAGGGCTCTTTGCTAATTTAATAGCAGTTTTCCTAACAGCATCTTCTACAAAATCAGCCATTGTGTGGGGACTGCAATGGACCATAGGATGTTAATCTGTCATGTATTAATTTAAAAAAAAAATAATCTATTTTTTCAGGAGGCATGAGAAGTAGAATTTTCACCAGGCTTGACAGGTCAAAAGAAGATAAATGACTTATAAAATTGGGGTGCGGGAGGCTAAAATTTTAAAAGCCTATCTTAAAACGATATTTGAGATACTCCAATATCCCAAATGTGCTAAAAACTACACATAAAAGCATCTTGTTTTCATTTTGGTACTTAGAATAGATTCGGGTTCACATTCAGATATAATATTTCACACTGATATATGAAGAACATACTCAACATGACAAGAAAGGAAGTAGACGGAAGAAAACATTTAAGCAAATTACAGATAAAGGGTGAATGGTAGAATGGATTGATGTTCCAACCTTTCCTATTTCTGAAACCTGAGATTCAGACAAAGAAAGTAAGAGCTAATCCACGCTTTCCTTAATGGGAAACAAAAAGAATATCAGAACGGGCACGTATGTCTCTGCCAGGCTTTCTTATCTGTTAAGTTCAGGGCCAGTTTCCTGGGTGGGCAAAAGCACCATCACCTAGTACCCTGAGCTCCAAAGGCGGAGCACCTGGTTTAATGCTCTGTAATTCTGTCTCTGAACTTGTGTTTGGTGAGTGAAGTTTGTGCAGCGGAGCGCGTGCACAAGCAGAGGACGTCCACGTAAGAGGCGTGCCGGCCACTCTGCGCTGCTCTGCCTGCCCGCAGCACTCACAATGCCCCAGGAACACAGAATGCAGGGGACGTGAGAGCTCAGGAAAGCTCAGAAGGTGAGGTATGCACGTCACAGCTACAACGGAGGAAGAGGAGAGGCCAACAGCCTTGCAGGCCATAGTTTCCCTTGGAATCAGGATCTGGCTTAAAACATAAAAAAGGAGGCGAGGGTGTTAGGAGAACTCTGACCTACAGAGTTCATACACGTTTTGAAGAAAAACATACACAAATGGGAAATTTTACAAGACAAAGGAAACAGTGTCTTACTCAAGTCAGAATTTAAAACATATCCAAAAATGAGACAGCACTTAAAAGTCCGTAGAGGGATTTCCCTGGTGGTCCAGTGGTTAAGAACCCGCCCGCAAATGCAGGGGACAGGGGTCCGATTCCTGGTCCAGGAACTAAGATCCCACATGTCATAAGGCAACTAAGCCCATGCACCACAACGACTGAGGCTGAGCTCTAGAGCCCGTGCTCCAAACGAGAGCAGCCACACAGCGAGAAGCCTTCACACCACGGCTACAGAAAGGCCGCACATGGCAACAAAGACCCAGCACAACCAAAATTAAATAAACTAAACTGTTTTGAAAATGTTTAAGTGCTTAGTGGTGGGAGGAAGACTGGTAAAGATATCAAGGTGGAAAGGGTTCCTAAATAAGACTCATCAGAGCTTTCACCTGCATTATACAGTACACACAGAAACACACTGCTGGTGTTTAACAAAAGCTGGGAGAACTGTCTCTCTTGCCAGTCTTCTATAATTTCCCCTACAGATGTTCAGAACATCATTTTCCAGAGTCTTTTATGTAGATAATTCACAGGCAAAACCCTATGTTCCAATAACTCTTGCCCAAGCCTTAGGAGCACACCACTTCAAACTCATGTGTGAGTAGGGGCTGATGCGCTTCATTCAGAAGGAGGTATCCAGGGGCGTGACTGTTACTCACAAGAAGGACCGAGATGAATTACAGGCTTTCGCTGAACCAAAAGCAAATACCTCTTCCAGCACAGTGCACAGGTATAAGGACAGCTCTTCATTTTCCAACCTAGCAGAGGGGAACACGGGCGCAATGACTCCTAAACTGCCTAATCCCTGTATCACTATATTCAAAAGTCAATATGGGTTGTAGAAAGGGCAATCAATGGCCCAGAGGCCTAAGATCAAATTTTAAGTCCTGCTTCACCTTATACAAGCCATTTCATGTACTGGAAATTCAAATTTCATCATTTATAAAATAGGAAGACAAACCATCACAGCTCCCTCGTACGCTGTTGTGAGATTGAAATCAGAATGTGTGCACATCATGGTAAAAAGCAAAGCGTGGAACAAATGTTGCAGATTCATTATTAAACTCTGGAGAAGTCTTACATGCTTTGAGGAAGATTTAGCTTCATAATTAGTTTGTATTGCTGCACATAAACTGGTTGGCAGAGGTAATCCAGCCTTGGATAAAAACTTCAATCAAGAACTGACTGTCAGCAGAGAACCATTAGGGAAAGGAGAGGGTGGGATGACTTGAGAGAACAGCACGAAACATACACACTACCATGTGTAAAACAGATAAAAACCACGCAGGTCTGATATATGACTCAGGGCACCTAAAGCGGGGGCTCTGTGACAACCTGGAGGGGATAGGGTGGGGTAGGATGTGAGAGGGGGTACAAGATAGAGGGGATACCTGTGTGCCTATGGCCGGTTCATACTGATGTGTGGCAAAAAACCATCACAATGCTGTAAAGTAATTATCCTCCAACATAAATAATTTTTTTTAAAAAGAACTTTAACATTCATTTGTGACACATACTTTATGATGTATCATGTGTAACAAGTAGATACATCTGATTTATCTACAGCTTGAGTCAAATGTTATCTCAAAATTGAGCAGCATCTTCTCAAGAAGCAACAAGGTAAAGCCAAATCCTTGCATAAATGAAGGATTCCCAAAGGTAGCAGAAGCCTGTAGTTCAGGGTGTACAGTAGCTACCTGACTTACAAACTTTACACATTAACTGTTTCCTAATGTGTCTGTAGCAAGGGAAACTCTAGGGGTGTTTAACCTACAAGAAACTTGAGTTTACTTCTTAATTTTCTTAAGGATGAAAGATTAACTCACCTCAGCAGCCCAGGAACATGGTCTCAGATTACAATCTCCACTAAATCCTGACCCCCTGCCTGCCTGCCTCACAGACTCCAGCTCAGGTCAAGCAGTCAGGATTCTCCTTTAACAGGAGATAAATGCTGCCTAACCCCCAAACAACCTCAGATGACCTACAGCAAAGTAAATGAAAGGATACTGCCAGTCAGCGCGGCTCCCAATGTTCCTTCATCCTCTGTCCTTTCGGGCTGTGCTGGGTCTCAGCACAAGCAAGCGGGACGGCATGGTGGCACAGACTCCCGAGTTGTGGCACGTGGGCTCAGCATTCGCAACATGCCAGCTTAGTTACTCCATGTCATGTGAGGCCTTGGTTCCCCAACCAGGGATCAAACCCATGTGTCCTGCAGTGAAAGGCAGATTCTTAACCTCTGGATCACCAGGGAAGTCCCTCCTACATTTTCTTTCAAAAACAGACCAGAATAGGTCCCAGATAACCTAGCAGTACATGCTGAAGTCTAAACCTGGCAGAAGAACCCTATTTCTGGGGCTTCGTTATCTTGCTCAAGTCTACTAGAGAACCACTGAGTGACCCATGGGCCCCTTTTCCAGACTGACAGTAACTCTGCCACCTGAGGCATCCAGCACCCGGAAGAAAGGCCAGTGCTCTTGACCCAAGCCTGCTAACCCAGGATCTAAACATTCCTGTGATTAGATCAAGGCACTGCTGAGCAAACCACAACCCTAGGCTATACCAGGAAACCTCTGAAAGGATGGAAACAAATCTGCGTATCTTAGTTCTTTCTCAGTCATAGCTGAAGCCAGATCCCGTGCTCTTATCCTTTCTAACCAGCCTTGTCTTAGCGCAAGTGTATGACACATTGTGACAGGAGGACTGGAAAAGCCTTGTTGTTCAGTCGCTCAGTCGTGTCTGACTCTGCAACTCCATGGACCGCAGCACACCAGGCTTCCCTGTCCTTCATCGTTTCCCAGAGTTTGCTCAGATTCACGTCCAGCTGGTGACGCCAGCCACCCATCGCGTCCTCTGCGGCTCCGTTCCTCCTTTCGCCTTCAACCTTTCCCAGCACCAGGTTCTTTTCCAATGAGGTGGCTCTTGGCATCAGGTGCCAAAGTACTGGAGCTTCAGATTCAGCATCAGTCCTTCCAATGAATATTCAGGCTTGATTTCCTTAAGGGTCGACTGGTGTGATCTCCTTGCAGTCCAAGGGACCCTCAAGAGTCTTCTCTGGCACCACAATTTGATACCAGAACCTCACCTCACCCAGATGTCTCTAACTAAAGCTGCTCTAGCACTTGTTATGTGAAAGGACTTGCTCTACAATTTATTTTCCCAACAAGGATACTGAATTCAAACTCAACAGACTATTGAAAATACAAAAAGAATATGATGATCCCTGCTATCCCAGACATGTGACAAGATCCTTAAATAAACACCTGCAGTATGTGGCAGGTGGCCTAATACACTGGTAGTGCCCATTTGCTCCCAGAGCAGGAAAGCACACTCCAGTGGATAACCATGAAAGGTTTCCTGGAAGAGGCATCTGAGCTGGGCTTTAGCAAGGGTGCGATTTTGAAAGGCTGATAATAAGGAGAACAGAATGAGCACCTATGAGGGAAAGTCAGTAAAAGATAAGGCTGGGTTGTTAAGGGAAGGAAGGGGCTACTTAATCACCAGGCTAAGGAAATTTGGACTTCATCTGTCAGGCAACAGGAAGCCATGGAAGGCTTTGAATAGTATGTTGAAGTAAGTAGATGAACAGACAACTGTAGGAAGGTTTGGGGGAAAGAGAGACTAGAACCACAAGGCCAATTAAGAGGCAGCTGAAACTGTGCAGATGATGCATAATGAGGACATGAACAAAGCAGGTAGCAAAAAAGTGAAAATGAAAAAGTGACAAGCAATAGAAGTACTCAGGAGAGGAGAGAAAAGGGGAGAAAAATAAAATACTGATAAAAAATTTAACCAGAAAGAAACAGTAAATGTAAGGGGCATTACTGAAAATCAAGGATGAAAAGGATACACTGGGATTCTAGTGGAATTTTCAGATAGAGACACAGAGATAGGGAGTTGAGAAGGAAAATTCTGATTGAAAATAAAAATTGGGAAACTAATGACATTTTCATAATGGATGATGGGCATTGATGGGGCCGGGAGATGAGAAGAGTCAGCAAAACAGAACCCAGGGCAGCGTGCACAGCCAGGGGTCTAGAAAAGGAAATGGGAGCAGAAGAGAAACAGCCTCGGCACGAGACACAGATAAAGAACAAGAAAAATGTGATGTCATGGAAGGCACGGAAAAGAAAACATTTCAAGGAGAGAACCATTAACCCCTGTCAAACATTACAGAGACTTTTTGTCACAGAGAAGAGGAATGAGAAAGGTCCCTGAACTAGGAGATTAGAAAATCTCAAGTAGATTTCATCCACATTGACATTAATGACCAAGAATGGATGCCACCTGATATTGGGAGACCTCTGCGCTCAAAACACATTTAAGAAATCCCGTGCAGCACGGAGATTATATCAAAAACCTAAGGGAGACTCAGGGCGCACTGAACACAGGCCTGGGCAGCAACTGAAACATGCTGGTAAACTTGAGTGCCGGAGACCAGCACTGGCCCAGGTCTGAAAGAACCGTACAAACCAAAGCTTGCTCCCCAGACCCTCCCTACTGCCTTGCTGCTTTCTCTCCCCTCGAAATCACAGCCATCAAGCAAAGCAGTGCAGGCAGTACCACAATCTAAGTATACGATTCCCTTGAAAAGAAAAAAAGCCTACCATCCTGAGATATTCCACACATGAGACATAAATCTTTCTGTTCATTCATGTCTGACTGTGAATAAAAAAATAGTTGAAGGCAGATATATGAACTTCCTATCCACCCTGCGGGATATTTGTAATACAGAGACTGAGACTTACATAATGTGTGTACAGAAAAGCAGATGGGTCTTCCAATAAGTGAAATACGATCCTACAGTTTTCCCTCTCCTACCATACTTTTAATTCACTAGTCGCCTTGTCTTTTTCCAAGAAGAGTCTCTTTTTGTACTCAACTCCCATCTATTTGGATAGATCATTAGCATCATCACAAATCATGGTTTCAGTGCCAACCCAACCGCATTATGCAATTTATTGCGTGGCACCTGGCATTAAGACTCCTGTTATCTGATTTTAGGAGTCATTATTTCAAATATTTTAGATAAAGTGTGTTTTCCCTCTCCGTGTACAGAATGATAAATGCTTTGCAAGTAACTGTGAGAGTCTCCACTTAGTATGTCAACGGGTAAATGATGCTCCTGCTGCCGTGGCCCCTTTCATTATATGAATCCTGAAGAAACTGCTCTGCAAACAGCATGGCTGCAAGATGACATCTGTGTGTTCATTAATGCATCATTTCCTCTGCACAGAAGCCCTACAACTGAAATTTAATTCTAATCTTTAATTGAACAAAATTGCTTTCAGATGACGAATTAAGCAGAGGGAGCCACACCCCAGCACAGGGCTGCAACCAGGGAGAGCGGCAGCATTCCTCCTCGGGTAGGGAGGAAAACGGCAACACAAAAGTGACTGTGAATCGATTTGCTCTGCCTCTGGCTTGACTGCACTACGGGGTGGGGGAGAAGAGGAAACAATTTGCTTTATTACAGTCATTTCCTAAACAAAGTGAATGTGGGAGTATTTGAATTTAAAATCTCACAGCTATCTACACTACACTGAAACAAAGTTGGGTTATTGGAGACATGACACCCACTTGATAGACTCTCAACCGTGGTTCTGAAGGCAGGAAGACATATTTGGGTTTAAAAACTTCATGTCTGGTGGGGCTGGTAACTTACTTTGCTTGGGACAAAGATGACTCCTGTTCCCACACCACTTCCCAGCTTCAAGAACCACAGTCCAGTCAGCAGTAGTCCAAGACACAGGCCAACAGACTGCAAGTCCAAGATGCCCACAGTACCAAACACAATGCAGAAGTCAGAAAGCTATATGGTCAGCCTCTCCTCCAGAGTTTGCTGGATTTAATAGTGTTATAGTGTTGGTATGATGGTACTTTTTATGCCTCTATGGCTTCAATTTAATGCACTCCTGACAGCCCAGGCTTCTTAAGTGTGGAGAATCACCCACACACAATCCCAGCTCCGGGGCAAGGCCACCACACTATTCAGTCTAGCTGTGGCTAGCACAGTAGACTCCAGAATTAAGCAGAATCCTAATCTAGACTTTTCCTTCACCTAATATTTAAAAAACTTATTTAGTTCAAGCACAGCTGATTTACAATGTTGCACTAATTTCTACTGTACAGCTAAATGATTCTGATTTTCACACATACACAAAAATAATACACATACACAAAAAATATGCTGCTGTTGAAGTGTGTGTGCTCAGCCATGTCTGACTCTTTGTGACCCCATGGGCTGTAGCCCTCCAGACTCCTCTGTCCATGGACTTCTCCAGTCAAGAATATGGAGTGGGCTGCCATTTCCTACTCCAGGGGGATCTTCCTGACCCAGGGATCAAACCTAGGTGCAGGCAGATTCTTCATCATGTGAGCGACCAGGGAAGTCCGTTTCCCCAAACACAGCAAACCAGCTCAGTCACCAGGAGTCTGAGTGAATTATCCTGCCATCTTCTGAGACGGGAAAAAGCCAGGAAGGAGAGCAGCCATACAGGCCTCTTATCTTGCATCTTGTCCTCAGAAAGTGAAGAAGCCATACTTCAGGACTGGCAATTCTAGGAGACTCCAAGGAAAGCTTCAGAGGTATTAAGAAATAATCATTTATCTGAATTAACATTCCACTCCAGATGAGGTAATTAATTAGGCAAAAGAAAACAATCCTTAGTACTTTGCTCTGATAATTAACAAACGTTAAATCTGCCATTGGTAATTTACTACACTGGGAACAGAAAATTTCAATTGTTCAACCTCAACCTGCAAGCCTTTTATCTCCTTGCAAGCTTTTTTCAATAATCCTTTATCGGCTGACATTAAGGAAAGTACAAAAGCAGTGGGGCACTGCTCAAGATGCTTACTTAACCTTTATAACCGCAAGATGGTACAGTGCGCGCATTTCTCAAAGTGACAGGCTGCTTTATGGGGAACACCGGCAGACAAGAGGAAGGAGCTCCGTGTCCATCCAAAACAGAGGACAGCACCCTCCCTATTTTCCCAACCTCCACGCAGAGCACTCCTGTAATTCTATGTTAATCCCTGCACTAGGAGACAGCCAAAATCCATTTACAGGTCCTTCAAGCATTGCTTTCAGAATATGGTAAAATCCTGAAGGGGGAGGAAAGCAGCAGCACTACTTCTCAGCCTACCCTACAAATCAAAGGAAAGGACATATTGAAATCTGCTCTTTCAGTAATTTGAAGCCCTGCATAAAAATCTGCTTAACAGCTTCAGCCTGGGAACCAGCTTTGTTTTTTTTTTTTTTAAATGAAGCCGCACTGGCTATGAGGTGGGTTTTGTTTCAGCTATATTTTCAGTCAGTCAGGCACCAGAGTTTTGAGCACTAGGCTCAATGCAATGAAATATGGGCCTCTGATTCAATAACATCATGAAATAAAAAAGCTTCTGAAGTTCCTTCAGAGTAAAGGTGGCCTCCAAATAATTAATACCATGGCAAATATCATGTGTCCTAAATATGCTGCTGAGTGAAGCAGTTGACCATTGCAAGAAGCAGCACCCAGAATCCTCTGAAGGGAGATGCCCTGTTGGGTGTACCTAAGGGAAAAAAACACAAGCAACAAAACACCCTTGTGTTTGGCGTATCTCTTTACAACTAAACCTAAAGCAGGAAATGGTGAGGAGGGAGCAGGGGAGGGTGGAAGAAAGCCAGAGGCAGTTCTGTTAGGACAAGCGCCTGGGTCTTATGCAAACTGTGACTATGGTCCATGGAGAGGGGTGGAGCGGCAAGGCGTAGGAAAAGCCACAGAGAATTCCGCGGGTGATCTGAGGGGTACACAGCCAGGAAGGTACGCACACACAAAGACCTGGCAAGATCCATGCATTTCATTACATGTTAGTCATACTTCTCTAAAAAAATTAATGGTTCAGAAAACATTTTTAATTGTTAATTTAAATCATGGTGCTCCCACCCTACCATTTAGATTTCCCTGATGCAGTGGAAAGACCATCAGACTGAGATTCAGAGCAAGAGCAGGCTCTGGCCCTCACGAGCTGTCTGTCCTTGGTTAAGTGCCTTTTCCCATCTTTACTCAGGTCATCATACTGAAGGGAAATAAAAAGGAACCTAAAACATGGCTTTTCCCAGGTGGCTCAGTGGTAAAGAATCTGCCCGCTGGTGCAGATGTTAAGAGACATGGGTTTGATCCTTGGGTTGGTAAGATCCCCTGGAGGAGGGCATGGCAAACCACTCCAGTATTCTTGTCTGGAAAATCCCATGGACAGAGAAGCCTGGAGGGCTATAGTCTATGGGGTTATAAAAAGTCTGACATGACTAAGTGACTAAGCACAACCTGAAACATAGCGTCCAGGGACCCCCAAATGGCATCTGAACCAGCCCGTAGAACTGTTGGCTAGGCAGGAATAATGTTCTATAAAATAATTTCTGATTCTGAACACCTCTGCAGGCTCTCATAGTCCCTGTTGCTTCAGTTCAGTTCAGTTCAGTCGCTCAGTCATGTCCTACTCTTTTCAACCCCATGAATCACAGCACACCAGGCCTCCCTGTCCATCACCAACTCCAGGAGTCGACACAAACCCATGTCCATCAAGCCGGTGATGCCATCCAACCATCTCATCCTCTGTCGTCCCCTTCTCCTCCTGCCCCTAATCCTTCCCAGCATTAGGGTTTTTTCCAATGAGTCAACTCTTCGCATGAGGTGGCCAAAGTACTGGAGTTTCAGCTTCAGCATCAGTCCTTCCAATGAACACCCAGGACTGATCTCCTCCAGGATGGACTGGTTGGATCTCCTTGCAGTCCAAGAGACTCTCAAGAGTCTTCTCCAACACCACAGTTCAAGAGCACCAATTCCTCGGCGCTCAGCTTTCTTCACCGTCCAACTCTCACATCCATACATGACTACTGGAAAAAACCATAGCCTTGACTAGACGGACCTTTGTTGGCAAAGTAATGCTCCTGCTTTTAAATATGCTGTCTAGGATGGTCATCACTTTTCTTCCAAGGAGTAAGCATCTTTTAATTTCATGGCTGCAATCACTATCTGCAGTGATTCTGGAGTCCAAAAAATAAAGTCTGACATTGCTTCCACTGTCTCCCCATCTATTACCCATGAAGTGATGGAACCAGATGCCATGATCTTAGTTTTCTGAATGCTGAGCTTTAAGCCAACTTTTTTACTCTCCTCTTTCACTTTCATTAAGAGGCTCTTTAGTTCCTCTTCACTTTCTGTCATAAGGGTGGTGTCGTCTGCATATCTGAGGTTATTGATATTTCTCCTGGCAATCTTGATTCCAGCTTGTGCTTCTTCCAGCCCAGCGTTTCTCATGATGTACTCTGCATAGTAAGTTAAATAAGCAGGGTGACAATATACAGCCTTGACATACTCCTTTTCCTATTTGGAACCAGTCTGTTGTTCCATGTCCAGTTCTGTTGCTTCCTACCCCGCATACAGGTTTCTCAAGAGGCAGGTCAGGTGGTCTGGTATTCCCATCTCTTTCAGAATTTTCCATAGTTTATTGTGATCCACATAGTCAAAGGCTTTGGCATAGTCCATAAAGCAGAAATAGATGTTTTTCTGGAACTCTCTTGCTTTTTCCCTGTTGCTTACACCTGTTCAATTCATCCACTTATGCAGTCTGTCTAATCTCAGGAAACTTGTGAATTTTACAGCCCTTGTCTTAGACTCTCCGAGTCATATCCAGCCCTAAAACTCTACGACTTAAAGTTTAGGTACTCCACTATGATTTTTTTTTTCTACTCGGGTCTTGACCAGGTTAACAGAATAGAGGAATCTAACAGAGTAACATCAGAGCACGTAATTGATGTGAAACTATCCAGTAACAAGCATTCTGCACAACCTAGCTGGCTGGCTCCTGGAATCAACTGACTGGTGACAAATTCTTTAGCCGGCTAAGCAGGCATGTTCACATGTTCTTGTTCTCTTAAATCGACAAGGCAGGCATCCACACGAGATTAAGTTTTAATGCTTCCATTTGGAAGGATGGAAGCATTAAAAGATAAGGATGGAGATGACTAGAATCAACAGCGACAAACAGATGAATGTGGGCATAAGAACAAGGACTGGTTACTAACATAGCGTCTCTCAATTTGTCAGCTTGTCTGACATTTCACCAAACTCTCATGTAAGTTTTCAGGATGCATTAAAAGAAAATCATCCCGCAAAACAGGATATACGGCAGCTAACAATTTTTTGTTTTACCTTAACAACGAACCTTAATCTGACCATGACATAAAGCTCTTACATCACTGTCTTTTCACCTCTACTAACTTCTTTATTTCTACTTCTATTTTAAAAATATATAAATCTAAAGAGATTTCTCACTGAAATATTTCAAAACTCCCTTTGTTTCTTTTGAAAGCACAATATCCTCAATTTTTATCCAGGAGTTAATAGCTCTTGCTTTCATTCTGTAACTGTTGGTAATGGCTGTCTTGACAAGGCTCTCTGCTTCAATGAACACAATATTTGGAATGATGAAAATGCTACAAGCATGAACCCTTCCTATACAATATTTAATAGTCCTGTTCACTTGACAACTGCAATGATTTCCGGAAGTTAAGCAAAGCAGAAATAATTAATACCTTCTGGATGTCCAGTGCTATACAAAGCACTATCAGAGCAGGCAGAATTAATCCAAGACTGTGGCCGCACAGGGCATATAATAGGTATGAAGACCAAACTCTTTTGACCCCAAAGAGTAATGCAGACTCAGTAACTACTCTGTGAACTGCTTTTGATCCAAGGGCTCCTCTCCCGGTGTTCACCTGGGGCTTTAATCTAACACCTTCACTTCTCTTCCTCCTTCCCCAGGTGACAGGGCCTTCTGGCCACATCCCTTTGTGAGCACCCAGTCAGAGCACCACAGGGGAAGGGAAAAGACAGAAGGTGCAACTCCATCCAGTCTATTCTCAGCATAAAGAAGCTCAGTAGGGGAGATATTTGAAACTAAGGACTGAAACAAGAGTTGGGATTGACCTTGGAGCTACACAGAAAGTCAGAAAAGCCCCTGAGGGTCACGAAGACAGCCTCTTTTACAATCAAGGCAAGTCCAGAGGACGTGACTATCTCAGGAGCCAGGATAGGGAAGTTTCAGATCGGACTTAATTTGAAAAGCAGTGCAAGAACAACGAAGTCTTAGAACTTTTAAGCTCCACCCTCATATTTTTTTCTTTAACCAATATTGATAACTACACCCCAAAGAATCGATATCCAGGTGACTGTCCTGACAGTGGCAGCTACAACCAAACCATCTGCTACCTTGAAATACAAAGATGATATCCCTGACCAACCACATGCAGAACATGCCACTCTGTGTTTTTTAATTGTTTTTTTGTTTTTTCCACAGAAGAGGTATTAAATTTTCACATCTATCAACAGCCTGGGCTTCCCTGGTGGTTGAATGATAAAGAATCCCCCTGCCAATGCAGGAGCCACAGGTTTGATCAAGAAGTCAAGAAGATCCTCTGAAGAAGGAAATGGCAACCCACTCCAGTACTCTTCCCGAGGAAATCCCATGGCAGAGCAGTCTGGCAGACTACAGTCCACGGGGTTACAAAAGAGTCGGACACAACTTAGTGACTAAGACAACATCAATACACCAAGTCTCTGTTTGGTCTCCTCTAAGAGAAGGTGGTAGGGAGGAAACTGTGGATGGAGAAGGGAGCATGGCTCATCAGACCCCACATTTCCATATAATACCTGTTCTCACTGCATCAAGAAACTGTCCACACAGTCCACCAGGCAATGTTTAGCTCTGGGCTGGCCCAGAATTCACTCCTGAGCTGGTTGTAGCTGGCAGTTTGATTTCCCCTTAATCAGAGACAAAAAGAAGAATTCCTCACTACACTGGTGCTATTTATCACCAGGGGGAAATGTCTTATGAAATGGCAGTCCAAAAGTATAAATTAAATTCCAGCTACTGAGAAACATCCACTTATATTATTAGTGTAATACAGACCATTTCTATGGCTATCTTAAAAATCAAATCCATTTCAGCTACTACATCTTTCATCTGAGTCTGCTAGGTGAACTCTCCTATAATAAACTAATGATGTGTAACTCCAGGACAATAAATAAGCAAAATTTCAAGCATTCCTCAAGACCCTAGTTTTCACCCTTATAAGTACTAAGGAAATCAATTACAACCTGCCCTACTATCAGTAAGAAGACAATGTTCTGTCATTTTGTTGTCTCAAAGAACGTTTGGCAGGTAGGCCTAAGAACAGACCCATGAGGGAGAAGTTAGACAACAAAGACAGCTCACTGAGATTCAGCTGCATTAGCAGAGCCCTCAACTGCACAGCATTGTCAAAACAAGCAAATAAAACCTAACATACAGTAGTAGTACCTCTTAGGGCTCTTCTCAGAGCTGCCTGCTTTATTTTAACTCAGCATACAAGAGCAAGGATTTCATTAGACATTCCAAAGGGGCTGCTCAGTTTGGAGGAGGATAGGAGGAGCCTTGTCAGCTGATGTCTGAACAGACTGCCCAAGTTTGACTCTCGACAAAGCTATGGCTCCAAGTACATAGGGCCAAAGGATCCAGGCAAAGAACTGAAGTACTATTACGTACATAGAGCCTCAATTAACTGATTTAATAGGGAAAAAATATAGCTCATGCATCCCTTCCTCTGACACTGTCAAAGTCCTAGCGTTTTAAAGGGAAATGGCACTTCCCTGAAGAACAAAATATGTGAATTTTCAAATGCTTGTTAGGCCATGTCCACTGTGTATAAATGTCCCAGTATACCACCAGTAAAAGGCAACAATCACCAAGGGAATCTGTGGGAAAGTCCAGGGCTAGCACTTAACACAGCTGACCCAGTTGTATGTTCTATAGAAACATGGGTATTGAAATAGTGAGAGGACATATTTAGAGGACACTTCATTGTTCACAAAGCATTCTCATACATGTTATTTCATTGACTTCTCAAATGAAGTGTGACACGACTCTACCAAATTGAGAAAACTGATTCTGGCAGGAGTTAAACGACTAGTTCAAGGCCATGCAACTAGTCAGTGTATCTAACTCAAGTCTGTAATGAGATAAGGGAGCTGAAGATGAAGGATAATTAAAACTGAAAACCAAGGCTCTAGAGGATCTTCCACATATACGAAAGAAAAAAAAAAGAGTAACCAGAGCAGAAATTAAATCCAGGGAGAGGGACTGCAGGAACAAAGATGACCAGTGAAGGAATGAATACTGAATAATAAGGATATAAGAGATCAGCTAGAAACCAAGGAGAAGGCACAGGCAATGCATTATTAAAGAGTGTATCTCAAAGACCAGCTCCCTGGTCCCAGACTTGGAGATCTCCTTCCCACTGGCGGGGTCCAGGCTGAGGCAAGAAGTGCCCACACTGAGCCCTGGACAAGAAAGTCTGGCTTGCCCCCCTGTGACTTGGCCTATTCCAGAATCACTCCATTAAAAGTGTTGGGGCTCACTTTAAGGGGGACATCAAGAAAATGAAGCACACTGAATGGAGAATTAACTAAAACTATGAAGTAATAAAGAATGGTTCAAACAGCCCAGGAACATTTAGCCAAGAAACAGAGAAAACTGATGTATTCCATCCACCCAGAAGAATCACAGTGGAGTTACAGACAACCTAACTGTGCCTCAACTGAAGAAGGAAATAATCATGTTTAAATGAAAGCCATCCACAGTGAAATGAGCCACAAAGGGTTCTCTGGACACTCTATCCCTGAAGACCTGAAGCAGAAATTGATTGGCAAAGTTTGTGGACGTGAAGAAGCAGAGGGTGAGAGCCTGGGGGAGGGTCCTCGCAGCAAGAATCCATGACTCCAGCCCCTCAGTTTCCTCTCAACAAAAACAAAGACAAAAATTACCTACCTGCCTGAATGTACCTAAGTATGGCCGTTACATAGACTATGACCAATATGTGAAGTCTAGAAAGCTAAGAAACAAAGCAGTGTGGATTAATAAAGCAACTCTGATAGACATCAATAAGAACAGTAGTAAGTGCCTTGACAATGGTCCTCAATTAAGAAAACTGAAATCCTGAACAGGAAAAGCATTAGATATATATAGGACTAGTATTAAATGATAAAATTTAGGAAAATCAATACTGTTATTATTCATATCATCCATCAGATATCAATAAAAATATTATTTAATATGTGTTCCAGATGATACAATAAGAAGGGTCCAGAACTTCAGGACAGGACACCAAATTCTAGTCCTGCCTCTTTCACAAAAAGACAACAGAAATCACCTCCCTCTACAGCTTCAAGTTTCATGTCTAAGGGTTGGGCAAATGCATAAGGACCTATCCAATAACAAAATTATACAATTCCATTTCAATAAAATGGAAAATATTAACTTCACAATAGCAAGCTTAGTTTAGTATTAACACTTAGGCTACCCATGAACTTTAAGCAGCTTTATATTTGAAGATATTTTCTTCTATTTTTGCTTGCAATTTCTTTTTCTTTTTTTTTTTTTATTTTTATTAGTTGGAGGCTAATTACAATATTGTAGTGGGTTTTGTCATACATTGACATGAATCAGCCATGGAGTTACATGTGTTCCCTATCCCGATCCCCCCTCCCACCTCCCTCTCTACCTGATCCCTCTGGGTCTTCCCAGTGCACCAGACCCGAGCACTTGTCTCATGCATCCAACCTGGGCTGGTGATCACCATAGATAATATACATGTTTCGATGCTGTTCTCTAGAAACATCCCACCCTTGCCTTCTCCCACAAACTCCAAAAGTCTGTTCTGTACATCTGTGTCTCTTTTTCTGTTTTGCATATAGGGTTATCATTACCATCTTTCTAAATTCCATATACATGTGTTTGTATGCTGTAATGTTCTTTATCTTTCTGGCTTACTTCACTCTGTATAATGGGCTCCAGTTTCATCCATCTCATTAGAACTGATTCAGATGAATTCTTTTTAATGGCTGAGTAATATTCCATGGTGTATATGTACCACAGCTTCCTTATCCATTTGTCTGCGGATTGGAACCTAGGTTTCTTCCATGTCCTGGCTATTATAAACAGTGCTGTGATGAACACTGGGGTGCATGTGTCTCTTTCAGATCTGGTTTCCTCGGTGCATATGCCCAGAAGTGGTATTGCTGCATCATATGGCAGTTCTATTTCCAGTATATTGAGAAATCTCCACACTGTTCTCCATAGTGGCTGTACTAGTTTGCATTCCCACCTACAGTGTAAAAGGGTTCCCTTTTCTCCACACCCTCTCCAGCATTTATAGCTTGTAGACTTTTGGATAGCATTCATCCTGACTGGCATGTAAGGGTACCTCATTGTGGTTTTGATTTGCATTTCTCTGATAATGAGTGATGTTGAGCATCTTGGACCAGCTAGACCTAATTGATATTTATTATAGGACATTTCACCCCAAAACAATCAACTTCACCTTTTTCTCAAGTGCACACAGAAACTTCTCCAGAATAGATCACATCCTGGGCCATAAATCTAGTCTTGGTAAATTCAAAAAAATTGAAATCATTCCAGTAATCTTTTCTGACCACAGTGCAGTAAGATTAGATCTCAATTACAGGAAAAAAAAATTATTAAAAAATTCTTCTATTTTTGGAAGCTTTATTTTATTTAGACTAGGTGCACCAGACATGCCATGGGGGCTACAAGTAATGTTCTGAACCAAAATTTTCCTTTTTTTCAGCATTCAATTTTATGGGTAAAGTGATTTGTTCCTAGAGATCTTTTACATTCTCAAGAGAATCATGGACTTGAGAAGCAAAGCATTCATCTAAAAGCCTCTATATTTATAGAACAATGAACTGCAGATACTACCCATACCTAATTTAAGGAGTATCACTTATCTTCCTAAAAATAAAACCAAACTATTTCCCACAAACACACACATATGCTTTCTAAAGGATTACCCTCTAGAAATTAAAAAAAAAAAAAAGAAGAAAGTCTTACTGATCATTTATGAACTGAAAGATTACGAGGAAATATAAACTCACATAATAATCTCAAGAACAAAGAAACACATCATTACTGAATACCCCCAGCACCTAGCACAGTGATGATCACACAGTAGTCGCTCAATAAATAATTGCTGAAGGCATCACTCAATCACTCTCCAACAGAGAAGTGAGAAAAATCACTATTAATCTTTCAGAAATGAAATTAAAGTGACACTAAAGATGAATCAATTGGGAGAATACAGTCCCTTGATCACATCTTAAATTCTGCCAGAAACATTAAGAAACGCAAAAACACACTGGCAGATAAAACCACCATGGCATTGTAAGAAATTAACATTGAATAAAATCTGGGTGGTATCCTTTACCTTTTATTGAAACAAACAAAAACAATAAGATGTTTAAGAATTCTGACTAGGCCTTCACCAACAGAACAGAAAGCTCTATAAACAGTTGCATGATTAAGTATCAGAAAGAATACAGAGAAGAAGTAAAATGTAGAAAAGCATGAATTTTAGACTCAAAAGACCTGTGTTCAGATCCCAGTTCTATCAATCACTATCTAAGTGATCTCAGCAAATTATTTGACCTCTCTAAGCCTCTGTTTCCACAGCTACAGAATAACATAATAGCATCTAACAGGATGAATTCAGAAAACACAGTCCCTGGTAGTTACAAAGTACTTAATAAACACACAACACAACTTAGTGACTGAACAGCCACAGTAATCAATTCACTAACCACATGACCAAACCATTGCAATTCTGGGCATTTACCACATAGAAACAAAAACTTATGTCCATACAAAATTCGTAAATAACTTTTAGGCAGTCTGGAATAGCCCCAAATGGAAAAGAGTTAAAACGCCCTTCATAGCTCAGTTCAGTCGCTCAGTCGTGACACTTTGCAACCCCCATGGACTGCAGCACACCAGGCTTCCCTGTCCATCACTAACTCTCGGAGCTTGCTCAAACTCATGTCCATCGAGCCTGGCAATATCATCCAATCATCTCATCCTCTGTCATCCACTTCTCCTTCTGCCTTCATTCTTTCCCAGCATCAGGGTCTTGTCAAATGAGTTAGTTCTTCGCATCAGGTGGCCAAAGTATTGGAGTTTCAGCTTCAGCGTCAGTCCTTCCAATGAATGAATATTCAGGACTGATCTCCTTTAGGATGGACTGGTTAGATCTCCTTGCAATCCAAGGGACTCTCAAGAGTCTTCTCCAACACCACAGTTCAAAAGCATCAATTCTTCAGTGTTCAGCTTTCTTTATAGTCCAACTCTCACATCCATACATGACTCCTGGAAAAATCAGAGCTTTGACAGGACAGACCTTGGTTGGCAAAGTTATGTCTCTGCTTTTTAAGATGCTGTCTAGGTTGGTCATAGCTTTTCTTCCAAGAAGCAAGTGTCTTTTAATTTCATGGCTGCAGTCACCATCTGCAGTGATTCTGGAGCCCCCCAAAAATAATGTCCGTCACTGTTTCCATTGTTGTCCCATCTATCTGCCATGAAGTGATGGGACCGGATGCCATATCTCAGTTTTCTGAATGTTGAGTTTTAAACCAACTTTTTCACTCTCCTCTTTCACTTTCATCAAGAGGCTTTCTAGTTCTTCTTCACTTTCTGCCATAAGGGTGGTGTCATCTGCATATCTGAGGTTGTTGATATTTCTCCCGGCAATCTTGATTCCAGCTTGTGCTTCATCCAGCCTGGCATTTCCCATGATGTACTATGCATATAAGTTAAATAAACAGGGTGACAGTATACAGCCTTGACGTACTCGTTTCCCGATTTGGAACCAGTCTGTTGTTTCACGTCCAGTTCTAACTGTTGCTTCCTGACCTGCATACAGATTTCTCAGGAGGCAAGTCAGATGGTCTGGTATTCCCATCTCTTTAAGAATTTTCCACAGTTTGTTGTGATCCACACAGTCAAAGGCTTTGGCATAGTCAATAAAGCAGAAGTAGACGATTTTCTAGAATTCTCTTGCTTTTTTGATGATCCAGCAGATGTCGGCAATTTGATCTCTGGTCCCTTTGCCGTTTCTAAATCCAACTTGAACATCTGGAAGTTCAAGGCTCACGCACTGTTGAAGCCTGGCTTGGAGAATTTTGAACATTACTTTGCTAGCATGTGAAATGAGTGCAAAATTGTGCAGTAGTTTGAGCATTCTTTGGCATTGCCTTTCTTTGGGACTGGAATAAAAACTGACCTTTTCCAGTCCTGTGGCCACTGCTGAATTTTCCAGATTTGTGGGCATATTGAGTATGATCATATTGATTCTTCATAAGCAAATAATTAAACAAACCAAGGTGCAACCATACAATGGAATACTACTTGGCAATACAAAGGAGAGAACTATTGGGAATGGAGTTCAAGGGCATTATGCTGAATGAAAATTAAAACAATTTCAAAAGATCATACCCTCTATTATTTCACTTAGATAACATAGATAACATCTTTGAAATAATCAAATTATGGAGATGAAAAGATTTGTTGTTGCCAGGAGATAAGGTAGGGGATGAGGGTCTTATTATGAAGGGGCACGACTAGGACACTGTGGGGATGATACAGCTCTGCATCTTGCTTGGTTACATAAATCTACACAAATATAAAAAGACTATAAACACACACTGTACTGAGTGAAGGTTATCCTAGATCTCTTCTATACTGTCCTTGCAATTTACTAATTGAAACATGACAAAAAATAAACAGATTCTAACAACTTGTCAAAGATCACAAAATACACAGCCAATGGCTCTTGAATCCTGGTTATCTGGCTTCTGTATTTTTATATCTACCAAAAACACTGACTCTGATGCCTTCCCTCTCAAAATTACTTAATAAAGTCAATCCTGTTGAAAAGGAGAGTGGGGGAAAAGGAGAGTCCACTTCAAATACAAACATAAAAGTTGAATAAAATAAGCTAACTCAATTTTGCAGACAATTGAACATCAGTCATACTGGATATATGCTTTATCTAATACTCCTTCCCTAGAGAGTCTTAAGAAAAAAAGAAGGGAGGGGAGAATGGACTTGTATTTCACAGAATCCTTTGAAGTGGAAGAAAAATGTAATCCAATAAATATTGCTTTAGAGATGCACATGGAGTAGCGACCGATAATGACAGGGTTTAGCCGGGGGCACTGTAATTCACGTGGCTCTGGTTACAGGTGTTTCCCCAGGTACCCAGGGCTGTTATTGCCCATGGGAGGGCGCGGACATCAGGCGGCATGCGGCACCCCCCCCCCACTCCACCCCCTTGTTTAGTTACAAGCCCTTAAAAGAGAACAAACATTTAATTCCCTTGTAAAACAGATGAATGCTTTATAATTTACTAGCAGCTGCTGGCAGCAACACGCTCTGCTCTCATATTCCTATTAAGCAAGCTGTGGCTGATTTATTAAAAGCTCCGATACATCAAAACAAATGACTGAGACATCATTATAGTACTATTTACAACCCCTTAATGGGGTTACGGGTAGGGGCAATGCAGTACAGACTGCAATTGGCTTCTTTTCTATCAGAAGGAACTGCTTCCCTTGAACAGGAGCTACCATTATCAGGTGAAAACACCCAACCCTATAAGGTAATAAGGGGGCGGGAGCCCACGCCTGTGACGGAATCAAGGCCAACTGTGGCTTACAGCAAACCACTGGACCCAGGACAAGACTCCGGCAGTCCCTAAAGGCTTATAATAGGACGTGGTACAGATGGCTGCTCTCTCAATCCTGTGCCTCATTTTCTCTCTCTACAGAATCAGAAGCTTCCCCCAACTCCTTCCCCATTTCTAATCTCCAAAATAAAGCTAGTAGGAGGAGGCATGTCCTTGGAGGAAACTGAGCAAAGAAATTGGGAAGAGGCTCACACGGTACTTGAGTGCGAAGAAGGCAGGAATAGAGCCGTTTTTCAGACACTAGAGACGAAGGGCTGGGTCAGGACTTAGCAACGTAAAACCCTCTAGATTTCTTTTCTCTGTCTTCATCCTTCACCTGTGGATCCCTCCTTACTCTTATGCTCAAGTGTCTTTTGCTCAGCTTTCTATCCTTGCCTCCCCTAGCAAAGCAGGATCTGAGCAAAGGCCTGATTCTAGTCTTTTACTCCCTTCTATCTAAGTTACTTCACAGGTTCCCCACCCCTAGTGGCACCAACCTTTGAACAACAAGCCACTGTGAAGAAGGGAAAAAACTGGGGCTCCAAAGTGTGACAGAAAGAGGAAGGTCAAGTACAGGCGCTTGAGGCACCAGACATGCACTGGTGCTGAGGCTCAAAGATGTGCCCTGCTTTAGCGGCAAAGTAGAGCCAAACAGGTGCTATGCTCTGAAGTCATCACGTTTACAATGAAATGCATGCTTCACCATGACCTGCAAGGAATGATGGAACCTGCTGGAACCCAACTTTACCATGTGGCTGTGTCAACTCCTCAAAGGCAAGACATTAGGTCTCAATCCCCTCTAGAACCCCAATACTCAGTCTGATACCTCAGAAACTGTCAATCAAGAATTAAAGAATGAATACACACACAAACGAACGAACAAATAACCTTTGATCTATGGGTCTGGTACTGTATGACATTTTCATCTCTACACAGTACATTTAGTAAGTCAATCTGAATGATATTTCAAAGCAACCATATAAGAAGGGAGTGGGGATGGGGATAATTACAGGAAGAGGAAAAAACAAAATTGCCTTAAGTTTCATTGCAAAGTTAAAAGAACTTGAGCTTTCCACTCAGGCCTGCCTTGACCACCAGCTAACTATATAATGTTGCTCAAATTATTTAGCTTCATTACATATTGGTCCCTCAACTGTAAAAGAAGAGTTAATAAAGTCTAAGTCAGAAAGCTGCTATGGAGATTAAATGAAACAATACCTGTAAAGCACTTAGCATAGTCCCTGGCACATAGTGAGAGCCCCAAAACATGCTGATATAGTATTTTATCAATATCATGGATTCTGAGCCGACTACCAGGTACAAAATTAAGGGGAAAGAAATGGACAAAAGGAAGAAGGTGCAAAGAAAATCCAGTTCCCCAAGTCTCCACAAAGTCACCTTCGAAATTCTGTTTTCTAGAAGTTGCAGCTGACTACAAACCTAATAAAATTCAAGAGTAATGAGACTGCCACCAAGGCTAAAGTGATCATGGCTTCCATTAGGAGAGTTGCATGATCCAGAATAATCAGAGATTAGCAATGTTTTCCCCTCTGCATTCTCAGACCACACATGAGAGTGGCGAGCTTTGTAACAGTGTGCCTGTAAGCAAAACATCTGCAGGACATATTGACAAAAGTCACTGATCAAAAAAAAAATGTCCAAACAAACTTGAAAGAAATCATGAAACTTAGTAGTGAGAAGGGAGGAAAGTGGTTACTTGTTCAAAGCAATCATTCTGTCATGAGGCAACAAACACTCACAAGGGTGAAGTTGCGCACTGGGAGCCTGTTACAAACAGGAACTGCATGTTATTTATTTTGATCTCAAGTGCCCATCCAGAACGGAACCATCCACAGTGAGTGCCAGAACAGAACCACAACCAGGGCCCCTGAACCCTGGCAACTGTGTCATCTACACCAGCGGCTGTCTCTGATCGTCTTGGTAGAAAGTGGAGAAGGTGGCAGTACACAGGAGAACAAACAAGGGAGATCTGGACCAACTCAGCTCACCGTCCAGGGTCAGCCCTGGTCCACCCTATGTGGTGCTAGTTCACCAGCACGGCTGGAGAACGGGACCCTGCCTTCATTCGTGAACCCCCCTTCCTGCTGTGACGTCTCTAGGAGAAGTTCAATGTTGACCTTCCTCTTCCAGACTACTTCTGAACCATGTCACTGTGGCCACTTACAAACCAAGGAAAACACACAGGGGAAACAGGCAGGTGTGTACCTGCCCTTCACTCCAAAACTCACACAAGAGTACCAGTGTGACAGACAACACCCACTTCCCTTTCTTCTTTGCTGATAACAGAGCTCTGAGTTTACAAGGGAGGCAATGTGCCCAGGGACTGAAGCGGGAGTGCTCTAAAGCCAACTGTGGCTATTTGTCATTCTCCTTACAAGTGTTCTCCTTAGTAGTGGGAGTGGGGAGACTGATAACGTGACTGAAGTCTGGTCAGTGAGACATATGGGCAAGTCTTTGTGCAGGCTTTTGAGGAAAATTTCCTCCCTGTTAAGAGAGGAACATGAACCCAAAAGATTCTTCGGCTCATGCATCCTTCATCCTTTATTTCGAATGTTGTGAAGACATTACTCATGGAAGCCCTCGCAGAACCATGAGGTCACAAGCCTAAAGTGAAATCTAACACACTGAATGGTAAAGGGAAATGAAGCATAACCAGAGCCTGGATCTTTGAGTCTCTGGATCAACCCTGGGACCTCCTTAATTCTCACTGTCAAGGCACTTCGTTGCTTAAACATTTCTGTTATTTACAACTGAAAGCATCCACTTTTTTGCCTATTCTCACAATCCCAATATATCTACTTCACAGGATGGGCAAAATGAGATTCTAGAGACTTACATAATTTTACAGGACCGAATGAGGCCACATGCGCAAGGCATGGTGTTGGGAAGCATGCAACACAATTCAGGGTCAAGTGGAAGAGGAGTAGGGGAGTTAAGATTCCCACATGCTGGGGCTAAGATCTGCCCACAAGACTAAAGCAATTCAAACATTCCAGCATGCTCTAACAAGCATCAGATCTGGAGGGCTAAGGTCCCAGGAGACCTTGAAAAACCCTGAGTATTTCACTTACTCAAATATTATGCTTCTCCTTTTTAAATATTTCCATTTAAATGTAGATTTTGACCTTCTCATCAATGAAATATTAACATGAGTATAAAATATATATTACTCATCATCTGAGACAGGGTCTCTTTCCAGTGTCTGTCATGTCTCCTCTCCATTGTCTTGGGATAACTTCTGAAAACCACGACAGTTGTATTGGTAGAGCTCATCTCTCCCAAATGCCTCAATGAATGACCGAAACTTAGATCACATCCTTCTCAGATGCATTTTGGATTTGTTTGTGTGTGTGTGCACGCCTGTTTAATTTCTTTCATTCAATTATCAGTAAGACTGGTTTCCTTATACCAATAGTCATCTAGGGCTGGGTGGGCAAAATGAAAACTTTCTCGAGCAATCCAATGCAAAGAAAAGGCTAATTTAATTTGAAATATCTCCTTTCCTAAATAAGTAGCTATATTAAGATGAACTGCAGTTTCTATTTCTTTCTAATAGCTGCAGTCCATTAAGTAGAATGGAAGGTTTTCTTTTAATCACAAATTGTTCTACCCATTCAGTTTTATCATCATCATTATTCAATCAACCAAATGATGACTAGCAAAACAAGTAGAGCAACAGAGATTAGCCAATATGTGAATTTTCCCCTATTTATTTCTTCATACTTAATAACTAACCACTCTAATATGATACAGAGATACAATTTAATAAACCACTAGCAAAGCAAAACTCTCTCTAGCACTGACTGATGGGAATAAAAAGGAAGATTGATGGAAGTATAAAAGGAAGATTGTGCTCAAGTGTTGAAAGACGTAGGTTGAGTCTTATACTTTTCTTGGTTGTGGGCCTACTTGCAAATTATTTCAATTCTCTGAATCTGTCTCCTCTTCTATAAAATGGACACACATGTTCACTCTGCAGTTCTGCAATACTGATTATCATTTAAAGTAAGTCTCAGAAGGTTCCTTCACTGATAAGGGAAACATCTTAGAACTAGCCTCTGTGGAAATCCAAAATATTAACATTCCACCTGTTACTTAAAAACCAGGTCAGCCAACAAACACCACAGTCTGTATCATCATTCATCTTCATTCTTTTATTCATCCCCATGACACTTCATTCAACAAATATTTACTGCACACCTACTAGGCACCATATCAAGTACTTAGCGTTGGACAAGCAGACATGTTTCCTGCCCTCATGGGCTTTATGGTTTCTCCAACAGACTCCTCAATTTTTATCTCTTATACACACCTGTTAAGAACTCTGTTCCAGGAACAAGCCCCAGATCAGTATCTCCCCAAATTCTCACTACTCTCCACTGCAGTAAGAATATCCTCCACTGAGTCCTGAGATCAGGGAAGCCCATTTCTTTTGTTTTGGTTGTTCAGTCATTAAGTTGTGTTCAACTCTTTGCAACCCCATAGACTGCAGCACGCCAGACTCCTCTGTCTTCCTCTATCTCCCAAAGTTTGCTCAAATATCATGTCCACTGGATGCTATATGACCATCTCATCCTATGCCACCCCCTTCTTTTGCCTTCAATCTTTCCCAGCATCAGGATCTTTTCCAATGAGTCGTTTCTTTTGTTTGACCCTTAAAGACAGCAGAGGGCCAGTCATTTCCTGCCATTTATCTATTTTCAGTGATGCACTTTTGAGATAAAACACCAGAATTCAGTCCATTGGACCACAAGGCCAAACACTTAACTTTAGGTTCAACGACTACAACTGTGGTCTCAGTGCAAACATAGCAAACACACACAAATAGGTAAAATAAGAGCTCAAGTTCAGTCATTTCCGACTCCCATGGACTATAGTCCAGCAGGCTCCTCTGTCCATGGGATTCTCCAGGCAAGAATACTGGAGTGGGTTGCCATTTTCCTCTTCCAGGGGATCTTCCCAACCCAGGGACCGAACCTATGTCTCTTGCGTCTCCTGCATTGGCAGGTAGATTCTTTACTACTAGCATCACCTGGTAAGTTCACAATAAGGGCTACTCATTGGTATTACCAATGGTTTAGAGTTTCAGGGTTTGACCAAACTAAACTACTTTTGAAACTCTCCTTTTGAAATTTCCAACAGCATCAAAAGACTATAAAAGGGGGCAAAAAACATCTCACCACCTCTTCAAAGACTTCCCTGATCAAAAATGAATTACCCATTTAAATAACTCACTTCGTAACATCAGAATAAGCTATAGAAAACTTTGGATGTTTAGAAAAACTATAACTTAATCTGAGGTTCTGAAGGAAATTCTTAAAAGAGGATGCTTCAAACAACAACAGGTTCAATGGATGCACAGTGTTCTAAGGTATTTCTGAAGCCAACCAAACTAATTGGGACATGGTTCATCCGATTGCATGCTGGTTACAAAACCAAACTCGCTCATACCAGCACTTCATTCACTTCTTTACAAGCATGTCTTTAAACCCATTGAATTTCTCTCAAAATGAAAGCATAACATTGAGACAATACCGTATTTCTAGATAGATGTTCTTAAATATCACCTAGGTTTCTAGACGAGAAGAGCAGATTCATTAGAAAAGACTCTGATGCTGGCAAAGATTGAAGGCAGGAAGAGAAGGGGACGACAGGAGATGAGATGGTTAAATAACATCACTGACTCAATAGACATGAGCTTGAGCAAGCTCCAGGAGATGGTGAAGGACAGGGAAGCCTGGCATGCTGTAGTCCATGGGGTTGCAAAGAGTTGGACATGACTGAGCGACTGAACAACAACAGGTTTTTAGATAATAAATGCTAGATAAGGCACTCTTAAACAGGAAGGCATAGATGAGCTATAAATCTTGGAAACGACATGTAAAATTTTTAGGGAATCCATAGCTTTCATGAGTCTAGTAGTTCCAAAAGCTTCTCACTGTTCTCTATGCTGAATCAGTAATATTAAACTAAGGTATTTAACTCCTATAGTCACCAACATCATCACAGAAACTAGTATTTATTGAGTGTTTAGTTTGTGTAAGGCACTGACACACTACACACTAGAGCAATGTGCTTTTATATGCCAAATACAACACTGAATAACCTCAACAACACTTCATGGTATTATTATTATTACAGTAAATTTACACATATGAACCCTGAAAACTGTAGGAAATACACTCGAGGCCATACCATTTTCAAGTGACACAGTCAGTCATCTGAATAAGGGCAGTCCATTTTTGTTGTCTGAGAAAATTTTCAAATGTACCAACAATATGAAATGAACACACATATGCCTACTATTTCAATTCAAAGTTGTTAGTATTCTGTCAAATTTTCTTAATCTACATACTCACTTTAATTTCTCATATGAAAGCAATTTGTAGATATAACAATTTCATACTGAAAAATTAAGCAGCTGCTAAGAATAAAAGGTAGTCTTCTAACACAACCAAAATACCATTATCACACCTAAGACACTGACACTAAACTCTTAATATCATCTGATATCAGCCCATATTCAAATTTCAACTGCCCTTAAGTATCTTTTATAGCAATTATTATTTTCAAGCCAGATCCGATCAATGTTTATGCACTGTATTTGGTTAATGTGTCTTTTAGTCTCTTGTAATATAGGATAATGCCCACCAGCACAATATTTTCATGTGATTTTGTTAAAAATAAACCAGACAGACCAGTAATCTTAAGAATGTCCAACATTTTAAATGTGTCTGATTGTTTCACCATAATGTCAATTAATTTGATTCTCTATCCCCTGTATTTTCTGGTAAACCTGATTAGATGCAGGTTAAATGTTTTTTGCAAAATTCTTCCTTGGTGATGCTGTGTACTTCTGTTACATGGTATCAGGAGGCTACCCTAGCATGCATGATGCTGAGTTTGACCACTGAGTTCAGGTGATGACCACCACTGTAAAAAGACACTCTCCCCTTTGGAAACGATCTGTGAAGTATTCTTCAATGCCATGAGATCATTCTGTTCCCCAACATCCTTTCCCTTAATGGTTTTACCTTCCATTGATGACCTTTGCCTGAATTAACTATTTCACTATTGTAAGTGCTGATATTCTAATTGTATGTTTTCATCTACATTTTATTTCCTAGTATCCTTCTGTAACCTGGAGACAGAAATAGCAACCCACTCCAGTATTCTTCCCTGGAAAATTCCATGGACAGAGGAGCCTTGCGGGCCACAGTCCATGGGGTCACAAGAGTTGGACATGACTGAGTGACTAAGCAGAGTAGATCCTTCTGTAAAGAACAACTTTTCCTTATCAATCACAGAAGAACCAGATTCTCATCACAAAGCAAAGCAAATGCATAATTCTTTTACTTTAATTTGTAATATTCAGAATGAGGAGTTCGCATAACAGTCATTTCCAATGATGTCAAAAGCTTCTCTCTCTGTCTCTCATTAGTATGAATTCACAGATTTTTATTTACATCCAACTGCAGTCATTCTTTTTAATGCTCAAAGAGTCTGAAATCTGACCAATGGGAAAACCTTTTAAGCTGTGAAATCCAGTGCTCTCAACCACCACACTCATTACAATGAGAAGAGCTCAACAAAACTATATTTACTTGCTTAATGTTAACATCCTGTGGGCTTCACAATGCTTCTCCTAGTAGAGCACTTAAGAAATGTGCATTTTTATGAAGCACTTCCTCTACAGATATCAGACATTTTGCATTAGTACTAAACAAATCAAACAGCTATTAATAAGCTCAAGGCTTGACGAGAATCTTAATTTTGTTTCAGAGCTTAATCTGAACAAAAGCAATAGACACTAATAACATGTGTAACTTAACTCTAGAAAATGTCTTTGGAATACAAGGGCATTTCTTTACTTCTCCTCAACAGTCCTCCTTTAGTATCAACCTTACTCACTGACACACATTATAAGTATATTATAGGGATCAACTAAAAACTGGCAACAATTGGGACTATTTAAATTGGGCAGGGGGAAAGAATTACTTGAGTAGCGCTTTCAAAAATACATAATACTGGACCAACCGAATTTTCAACT
This sequence comes from Odocoileus virginianus, assembly GCF_023699985.2. Lineage (NCBI taxonomy): Eukaryota > Metazoa > Chordata > Mammalia > Artiodactyla > Cervidae > Odocoileus > Odocoileus virginianus. Next base: position 29,519,582 of record NC_069706.1, read on the forward strand.
CTGTATGTCTGGGGTGGATCCTGAGAACTCACATTTCTAACAAGTACTTGGGTGATGCTAAAGCTGTTGGTCCAGGGATCACACTCTGGGAACGACGGGCGTAGACTGATTCCTATTTCTTACTCCCATCTTTCTATCTCCCAATCTTCCCTCCACCCTTGTCAAGCCCCTGAGCTCTATACACTTCACTCTCCTGCTATACTTTCTTCACCACAAAAAAAAAAGTAAAACATCTACAAGTTGGTGACTACTAGACCACTAGCAAGCCAGTAAGAAACAGACTTGAGACCTTGAAGTGATTCTCCCGGCTTGAGATCTACTTTTCCTGAGTACTCAATACTCTCATACTACTTTTTGCCCCCAAGTATCTTTACAAAGGAAGAAATTGTTTAATTTGGAAGAAAAAAAGCAAAAAAAAAAAAAAATCTTCAGCTTTTCCATAACTCTCAAAATGGGTATAAGCCTCAGACTGATGCCATTTTTCAAAGAAAAAACTACTGGGTTGGCCAAAAAGTTAAGTCATATTTTTCATACCATCTTATGGAAAAACTCGAGCCAATTTTATTTACTTAATTGGAGAATAATTACTTTACAATATTTTGGTGGTTTTTGCCATACATCAACATGCATCAGCCATGGGTACACACATGTCCCCCCATCATGAATCCCCCTCCTACCTCCCTCCTCACGCCATCCCTCTGGGTTGTCCCAGAGCACTGGCTTTGAGTGCATCTTGCTTCATGCATTGTACTTGCACTGGTCATCTATTTTACATATGGTAACATACATGTTTCAATACTATTCTCTCATATCATCCCACCCTCGCCTTCTACATAGCCCAATAGTCTGTTCTTTACATCTGTGTCTCTTCTGCTGCCTTACTAGGTTCATGGATCAAAAGAATTTTTTGACCAGCTCGTGGAATCCCAACTAAACCAGCTTTTGCTCCTTTATTCCACTTCTTGGAAACAGACAAAAATAAAGTTGTGCTACAGAAGACACTCTGGGGTCTAGTCCTAGCCACCTATTTGATCTCTCATCTATGTCTATAGTCTGAAACTAAAAAGTGCTTAGAAAAATTCAGCCAACACTTATTTCAACTACTGCTAAGCAGTGCTAAGCACTGCAGACAGAGAGAAGACCAGTCTACAGTGAGTAAGACAGAGTCAGAAGCAACCAGGTAACTGTAACACCAGCCATGTTCAGAATGATGGCCTGAAGCACCACACAATGTCCGAGCAAAGAGACGGGCAGTGAAGACCAGCCATTCACTGACCATGGGATATGCAGATCAGAGTGCTGACTCCAGCCCAAAGATTTGTTCAGCAGCTGAGGGGGATGTGCCCTCTTCAGAATCTCAGAAAGGCCTTTTCCAACAATTCCTGATTCTGATTTCCCCTAGAGACACTGCAAACCTATAATAATGCAACTACAAAAATTTCAGCATTTGCTTACAGTGGAGACATAAACAGAGATAATGGGACAGATCTGACCAGAGATATCTGTTCCATCCCTGTTATAATTTTAATTGTGGCTAAAAAAAAATTTAATCTGAAGCTCATGTCCCTAACTAAAGCTAGGATTTTAAAAGTTGGCCCCATGTGGGTTTCTGAGAAGCCACAGGAAGGGCTAAATAAATGGAACACACGGTTAATGCCTTCTCCAACCCCACTTCACCCACAACAGCTGGGTTTCCACTTTTATATTTGGTGACGCTATCCAGTAATATCTTTATTTAAGGAAGGGGTCCACAGCTAAAAGAATTTTACAAATCACTGATATAGTTCAGTCATCAAAAGAGCAGGATTTGAAACTAAGATGATTTCTGAGCAGTTTCATGATTTGGGACAAGTCATATAAAGCTATTGTGTGAAGACTGAGATCAAAGGTTCTGACAGAGCCTTTATACAGCCTGGGTAAAACTTTTAGCTTCACCATTTGCCAGCTATGTGACTTGGGCAAAAGACTGAACCTCTGTGCCTCATCTGTAAATGGAGATAATAAAAATGCCGGTGTCATAAAATCATTTTAAGGATGAAATGAGGTAATGCCTGAAGCATCCTGAAGAGGGTCTGGCTTAAAAACTGTTTGTGCTCTCACTGCTACTGTCGTATCACCACCACCATCACCATCATCCTTTTAGACCTGTCTCTTCATCTATGAAGTGAAGATCACAGGTACATGATCTCTTAAGAATCATCCCAAATTCTGAGCCACAAATTCCTCAAACTTCACATCAACTCCAAGCAGTGTACCTCCCCCAGTTTTGTCAAATGCACAACATACCAAAGCTCGATCAGAATACGGGAGCACACACCTATGCTCTCCAGGTGTCACACTTCAACATTTACCCACATCAACATGCGTCATGAAACAAGGCAAACCTTGCCACCAAGAGAGGAAAGCAAAAGAGAAAATCTAGTCCAGGCCCTAGATGCAGATAGATCCTCAGCATAACTAGCCTAAGAGAAGCCACACATCCCATGGAGGCTGGTTTGCAAGTTTCCATTTTATGCCAGATTTAACCAGTCAAAGTTAAATGGAAAACATGTGTAGTATTAATAAAAGGCTCAATGTCACTTAATTTCTTATGCTAAAGTACAATCAATGATGCCAGAGAGAGCTAAGAGCTTTTAAAATACACCATGTGGTCCCTTAACAAACTTGATGCCTCTTGATGAACACTTCTCTGCTGGTGTCCCTGGCAAATAAGCAAGAACAGGCAGCAAATTGCTACATGCGATAAGCAAGCCCCCATTTCCCTCTCTGACACAAATGGCTCGGCAGTGACTCATGGCTCAACCAGGAGGGAGGGAGAGGAGGGGCAGGCAATTGCATACTCCTCTCAGTGGGGCACTTAGGGGGATAATGAAGCAGGAAGCAGCTGGAATCATCTTGGGCCTCCAGAGCAGCATAAAGAGAACAAAAGGTAACTAGGAGAGAGGCATCTAGATTCAAAGCCTGGCCCTACCAAGTTCTAGCTGGATAACCTTGGGCAAATTAACCTCTCTGAGCATCTGCAAAATAGAGAAAACTGCTCTTCTCTTCAAAGGGTTGCTACACAGAACAAAAGATGAATGATAGATAGAGACAGCTATCATCACTGATGGCTTCTCAGTTTTCAGGACGATCACACCATCCATGTGCATTATTGTCATGGAATCCTCATAACAACTCTCTGAACCTGGATTATTATCATCCCCATTTTCAGATGAAAAAAACTGAGCTCAGTAGGTCCTCTTAGCCATCATTCCAGATGAGGTGCTGATCCCACACTGTTTCTTTTTCATGATGCCTCCCTTAACAACCCCAAGCATGGTCAAGGTCTCTTGGGTGCATCTTAAGGGGTTCCATCAGAGCAACCATCACACTCCAAGAGCAATGAGACCTAACATTTACTAGGCGCCTCTCACTGGTTCTCTGGTCTGTTTCCCCCACTATACATGTGCAAAGCAGAAACTGTAGGGACCCCCGTTAAAATGCAGTCCACCTTCACCATCAGGCACATTGTACTGCCTAAGAAATTTCTTTTTTAATGAGAAATCTGTCTTTTTAATTTTTTTTAATTGGAGGACAACTGCTTTACAATTGTTGTGGCAGTCTCTGCCATACATCAATGTGAGTCAGTCATAATTACATATATATATATATATATATATATATATATATACACACACACACACACACACACACACTCTCCCTCCTTCTTGAGCCCCCCTCCCCACCCCCGTTCCACCCCGTAGGTCGTCACAGGCCAGGCTCCCTGTGTCACGCAGCAGCTTGCCCCTGGCTCTCTATCTGACACGTGACAGGCTGTATATGTCCATGCTACCTCCTGACTTTGACCTACCCTCTCCTTCCCCTGCTGTGCCCACCAGACCATTCTCTACATCTGCATCTCCATGTCTTCACTGGAAATAGGTTCATTGGTACTATTTTTCTAGATTCCACATATATGCATTAATGTACCATATTTCTCTCTTTTGGACTTATTTCACTCTCAATACATCTTTGAAACAAGCAGTGAATACTAATATAATTATCGTAAAAAACTTTTAATTTTTTCTAGGAGTATTTAGACTAACTGAATAGAGTTCGTGTGTGCAGACAGTGAATGCAAGTTTCCTGAGCACCTAAGGCAAAGCCCTTTGTCACGGCCCCAAAGGAGCTTAGTCTGATAATTTGCCCTCAATGGGTATAAATTGCAGTGACAAGAATCCACCTCATCCACACAGATTAAAATTAAGGGCTTTTAAATGGGGATACAAGAGAGGGAGGAAAAAAAATCACCACAAAAAGGATTATTCACAGATTACCTTTACAATAATTGTCCCTAAATCCAGTTTAAATAATTCAATTTACATAAATTCTTTGGAATGCAGTATCTTTATATTTTGTTCCATGTCCAGGTATCAATTTTCTGTTAATTGAGCCACATCTGATAGCTTCAGAGATGTGGTCAGCCATCCTCCCAGATACACAAGGCACAGGGCAATGACAGAGATGTCACACTTGCCACCATCCATGAAACTACAACATTTTGCCTGCCTCCTCAGCCAACATGCATATGAATCTTTTATTTACACACAAGAAAATGCTAGTTTTGACCAAAACTTTTAAGTTAAAGAAGGGCAGGAGGTTGATACACAAAAATACACAGTCCTTTGAACACAAGTTTGTCCCTCTGACATTTCTGACACACACAACTAGGCTTCCCTAGTGGCTCAGATGGTAAAGAATCCGCCTGCAATGTGGGAGACCTGGGTTCCTCCCTGGGTTGGGGAGATCCCCTGGAGGAGGGCATGGCAGCCCACTCCAGTATTCTTGGCTGGAGAATCCCATGGACAGAGAAGCCTGGCACACTACAGTCCATGCGGTCACAAAGATTCAAACACAACTGAGTGGCTAAGCACAGCACGACATACACAATTGTTTAAGGCCATCTGAGAGTCAACTGAAAAAACAAGTGGTGGCTCTGGTTGAATCCTTCCATCAAGTAAGTCAATACTTCATGGCCAGAGGCAATCTGTTCAAGGACAATGAACTGCTACTGCTCAAATGTGCCCAAACTCTGATACTGCCAAATCTCTTTACCTTCTTTCCAATAATCAGACTGTCACTTGTACGTCTTCACCTCTGGAGTGTTACATACAGCATTCAACACGTGTAAGTGCTCTACACCATTCTAGGAAAAGCATTTGTTCAACCACCAACCTCACCAAAAAATCAGCAACCAGCACTGAAACTCTGTAACAACAACATGCACTATTCACCTCAAATCAGTCTTCAGCTTTTCTTAAACTCACTGAAATGACTCTTCTTCTATCACAATCTCTAGCAATTAAGCTCTCGTCATGTGTATGGGTTAACAGTCATTAAAGAAAAGGGCAGCAATATCTATCATGGTTTGCAGGACGCTCAGTACAAATCTTCAACACTGAATAAAAACAGCTCTGAAGAGACGGACTTACCTAGTGGACCAGAGGTTAAGAATCTGTCTTGCAATGAATTCAAGGGACATGGGTTAGATCCCTGGTTGGGGAACCAAGATGCCACATGCTGCAGGGCAACTAAGTCCATGCATTGCAACAAAAGACCTCATTTGATGCAATGAAGACTCCACATGTCACCAAATTAATTAATTTTTTAAGAAGGAGGTCTGAAAAGATGGGATTTAGCTCTCTAACATTTTCCTCTTGCCAAAAATTCCATCTAAACTTCCATTAACAAGAAAGAGAGGACACATCTTGTCTAGTGGCCAATACGTCCTAGAGTACTCAGTTAAGAAAAATCATATCAGAGTTAAGAGATCTATTTATGATATTTTCCATGAGCATGAAAAAGGAAACCAGTCACAGACATGCGATAAATTTTCCCATTCTTGTATTATCATATCCTACATCCTAAGCTCCAGATGGCTTACGGGTACAGTTTTAATTCTCTTGCCCTTGTTTCTGACCAATATTGATGACTTCTAAGGCACAGGTGTTCTTTGTAGCTTGCTCTCCTGCCAACTTGCCCCAGAAATTACTGAGATTGAAAATGGATATAGAGGAAATCATTCAAGGTTAACCTTGGATCAATACTCCAGTGTTTGGCTAATTCTCAAATTATACAAGATTCCTGTCTCTCCAAAAGCAAGAACTAAGAGAACATGCACGACAAGTGAAAATGGAAAGGTAGGGGAAAGATGGACAGAGCAGAGAGAAAAATGGAGAAAAGATACAGATGGAAAAAATAATAAACAAGGGAAAGAAAAGGGAAGTAAGAATATAATTTATGAGAACAGGGGAAAGGAAATATAAGAAAAGCAAGAGTTAAACTGGTTTTGCTTTATTTGGTTGCAGCAGTTGCTTGCTTCAGGCCTAGGCTCAATAGCAAAAATTTTACGGGATTCTCCGGATCTGGCACTTCCTGGCTCCTTTTAGGAGCCCGGCAGCAGCGGTAATGTTAAGTGCTTAGCATTATCACAGAGCTTTCTAAAGTAGCTTGTGTTTGAAGTCTGCATCAAGGCTGGGTTTGAGTTTTTGGCTTTGCATGCTAGCTGCTACACATAAGGCCGGGATTATGCTGGCGGGAGCAGAGGAACACACAGAGAATCCAACAGGCCAGAGCAAGCAGAGTTTATCAGATTAAAGTCATAAAGCAGAAATTCCTCCTGTGCATTATTTCACAGAGCTGGGATCAAGTGATTCAACAACATTCATTCTGTTGACAGTGAGGGAGGGAGCCCGGCTCTTTCCTAAACCTCCCTCCTGCATGAAGCCTTGGCTCAGAAAGCTTTGGAGACTTGGCCTGACTGCTCCTTTATTCAGGTGAGGAAGGGAGACTAGGGAATTCTGCCTAACCAGGTTCTCAAACCGGAGTGTAGAGGAGGAGACTGGCTAGACACCAAATAAAGCAACCTCATTTTTAAATAATTTAAACTCGAAGACTAAAGGCCCTTCATTTCATACACCTGGATGAAGAGTCTATTGGGCTGTTTTCCTAAGTCCAGAGAAAATGACATACAATGGGATGAGGCTGATCAACCTAATAAGAAGGGTGAGTAGGGGAATGATACAGTATAATAGGGGGAGAATTTGTTTAACAGTGAAAAGAAGGCAGAGCAGCAGGTAAAAGCAAGTGCAAAGGATTCCCTAGAGGGACTCTTCCCTGGCAGTCCAGTGGCTCAGCCACTGTGCTCCCAATGCAGGGGGTCTGGGTTTGATGGCTTGGTCAGGGAATTAGATCCCACATGCTACAACTAAGACCCAGCACAGCCAAATAAATAAAATTTTTTTAAAAAATGGATTCACTGGAACTCTCTTCCCCCTCTCTCCCCAGGGCCTAGAACAAGGCTTCTCAGGCCAGCTGCCCCTTAGAATCTCTTCAGAAACTTTCAAAACTTTGTATTTCTTGGTGCTCACTCCCAGAGATTCTATAGATTTGAGAGGGGCCCAAGAACAACTTTTTTTTTTTTTAATCTTTCAGATGATTCTGAGCATGGATATAATTTTCTGTGGAGCAATTTATTTCATGTAATTACTATGGAGTGTAATACACATACCAGGAATGTGAATTCTTCAAGACAGTCTAGGACAGATTTCAAGTTCAAGCAAGACTTTTCAGGATCAAGAATTCAGATAATAAGGGTTTACAATTAATATGAAGTTCAAATATGACCGACCTGTTATAAGGTCAAAATCCAATTGTTATTATATGATAATCAGGTCAACGGTGAGGGTGAATGCTTTTGGGGGCCCCAATTTTATACCATTTCATGTGAAATGCCAGGCTGGATAAAGCACAAGCTGGAATCAAGAATGCCGGGAGAAACATCAATAACCTCAGATACACAGGTGACACTACCCTATGCAGAAAGTGAAAAACTAAAGAGCCACTTGATGAACGTGAAAGAGGAGAGTGAAAAAGTTGGATTCAGAAAACTAACATCATGTCATCCGGTCCCATCACTTCATGGCAAACAGATAGGGAAACAATAGAAATAGTGACAGAATTTATTTTCCTGGGCTCCAAAAATCACTGCAGATGGTGACTGTAGCCATGAAATTAATAGACACTTGCTCCCTAGAAGAAAAGCTATGACCAACCCAGACAGCGTATTAAAAAGCAGAAACATTACTTTGCCAACAAAGGTCCATCTAGTCAAAGCTATGTAACTGTAGTCATGTATGGATGTGAGAGCTGTACTATGAAGAAAGCTGAGCGCCAAAGAATTGATGCTCTTGAACTGTGGTGTTGGGAAGACTCTTGAGAGCCCCTTGGATTGCAAGGAGATCAAACCAGTCCATCCTAAAGGAAATCAGTCCTGAATATTCATTGGAAGGACTGATGCTGAAGCTGAAGCTCCAATACTTTGGCCACCTAATGTAAAGAACTGACTCATTGTACAAGACCCTGATGCTGGGAAAGATTAAGGGCAGGAGGAGAAGGGAACGACAGAGGATGAGATGACTGGATGGCATCACTGACTCAATGGACATGAGTTTGAGCAAGCTCCAGGAGTTGGTGAAGGGCAGGGAAGCCTGGCGTGCTGCAGTCCACAGGGTTGCAAACAGTCAGACACAACTGAGCGACTGAGCAACTGAACTGAACTGAATTTTATACCTGCTGCATGCAAGTGAGATGAGCAGAAAGAGACAAGGAATCAGAGAGGACAGCAGCTCTCAATAGGTGGCTCCCAGACCGGCAGCCTAGGCATCACTTGAGACCTTGTTAGTATTTCAAATTCTCAGGCCCTACTCCAGACCTACCAAATTACGAGGGGTGGAATCCAGCCATCTATGTTGCAATAAACCCTCCAGGTAATTCTGTTGCAAGCTCAAGTTTGAGAAGGATTGAGGCACAGTAATAACTGATTACTAACTCTTCAATAAAGCATCCTTGGTGCTCCTTGTGGACATCCAGGAGGGAAATTACACACTCCCTGAATCTCAGACACTTCCAGCCAACATCTCACAGTATCACCAACTAATGAGTATTTACTGTCACCAAGACAGTTTCCTCAAAACGACATTTTCATCTCTACTGTTTTGCCCTCAGGAGGGTGGTTTACAGCTATAGTTAATAACGTATTCTTTGCTGGGAGGAGCAGGTGTATGCTGTTTCTCTCCTGCAAAGCAAAATTTTTCAAGGATCTCTGAGTACAACCGAGCAGTAGATTTCCTAAGTAGCTCTCACCATTATCCTTTTGGCTCACTATTGATTTATTGAGTTACATCACTGAAAATTTATTAGCCTTCTGCGGCAGCAACATGAGAAGCAACCTGAGTAGGTGAAAAGGTCCTTGGCATTGAGGTCTCTCTACTATCCAGCACCAGGTGATCCAGCTGAGAGAGGGGCAGGGGAATTCACAGCACAAGGACTCTGGCTAGTGAGGGGTCAGCAGTGTTCTCTGAGGTGATCAATGCTGAGGTCCTCAAGATCTTCCTTGTGACGGTGGATATACAACAGCAACAGCAACTCCATTCTAAGCTACCAACTGGTACACATACGGCTCCAGCAAACTCACTCCCATATTCAAAACCACCATTCAACTGACAACTTACTTTCATCTACACTTCACGGTAGATGAACAGAGGAAGAAAACGCTGTTGCTATTTTAAACGGAAGAAACAAAAAATATAAAACACTACGAAAGTTAAATTCAGATCCAGATCTTACAACCTCAACTGTATCACTTCCTCTGAAAACAGAAAGGCCAGTATTTCAGGCACCTGGAGGTCCTTCTCAGAATTTAGTACAGTGGCTACCTTAGGGATTACCGCAGCTCAAACAGTCCTTTGAAAATGTCACACAAAACACTAATGCTGCCTAGGGCAACTTAACAAATGAGTTAAAACCCTGAAAATTAAGTCACTTACAAAGCATCACTAAACCTATCGTTATTTAAACCATGTTAAGGGCCAAAGCCAGGTGCTTTTCAATTATGCAGAAAAAGAGATGTAAAGATTTTTATTTTCTCGCTCTCTCAGCACTTTAAGAAAGAAGATTTAGGGTACAATTGGAAGCCTCCTAAGATTTGTTTTTCATTATCAATATGGAAGATTCTATCTTCTCCTGCCACTTAGGGCAAGTTCTCCCTAAAGCTAAGCCATCTGGGACTCCAACTGATCCCAATTGATGCCCAAGACAAAGGCACAAGACTTTCAAATAACTCAAACAACCAACAAATTCTGAGAGGTTAGCTGGGTACTGGCCTAGAGAAGATAAGTCATGACTTCTTAACAGGCTTATAGTGACACTCATAAGACCAAAGTAACTTGGTTTCTCAGACTCTCTGACCCACTGGGAAGATTAAATTATCCAGCCCAGAATGAGGACATGCTTCCCGACCAGGACTGGCAGCAGTAATGAATGGGTCAGTCAAGAAATTGTTCAAACTTTGTTGTTGTTTGGACTCCAGAGTCCTCAGGATGTAGTGACCACAGAGTTCAGCATCTCACCTCCAGTGATGATACCCCACAGTTCTTTCAGGGCAGAAAACTCACAAAACACTGTCCCCAAGTTGTAATAATATAATTCAGGGAGAATTATTTTTATTCCTTCTTGAGTAAAAAGTCCTTTTTATTCAAAGTAGAAAACTGCAAAAGGATGAAAAAAAAATAAGTTTCAACCCTTCTCCTTCTTTTTATGGTTGGGAAAAGTGAGATGAGAATCATAATACATAGATAAACTATTTACTTGACCCTAGAGTTTTCCTCTTGAATAATGACTTCAGTGCTGTGATGTCCAGGAAAGTCTTTTCCTGTACTTTCACTGTTATAAAGGTTTTCTGACTCTCAACCTCCAAAGGGATTACATTCAGTTCAGAGATGGGAAAAGGAGATGAAAATTATTGGCAGCCCTCAAATCAATACTTGTAGGTCAGCCTCAGAACTCTCCACTGGACCAGCAATGAAAGATGACTTTCCCCTAACATGATGCTCTGTTACCCACAATTCTGAGTTCCTAGTGCTTTCTTTATTTGTGCCCTAAACCCAAACCAAAGAAAATATTCAACTGTCTGGCTGGTTTTCAGTTACAGCTCAATAAATGTGTACTGAGTGGATGAATGCACACAGATAAACATGCTTCATTACAAGGTGTTTGCGCCTTGGAAATCAACCCTGAATATTCACTAGAAGGACTGATGCTGAAGCTGAGGTTCCAATTCTGTGGCCACCTGACACAAAGAACTGACTCATTGGAAAAGACCCTGATGCTGGGAAAGACTGAGGACAAAAGAAGAGGACAGCAGAGGATGATGAGATGGTTAGACAGTGTCAGCAACTCAATGGACAGGAATTTGAGTAAACTCCAGGAGACGGTGAAGGACACGGGAGCCTGGCGTGATGCAGTCCATGGAGTCACAGAGAGTCGGAGATGACTTAATGACTAAACAACAACAACATGGTATTTGGGACCCTCATTTTAACAAATCAGAAACATCTCCTCAGTAATGATGAAATCAAAGGTGGTTAGCTACTTCCAGTAAGGATGTGAAACAGATTTCCAACTTGTTACAATAATTAAAATGAATAAAACCAACTAGGCACAGACTAGAAAAGAGACATTCTTGGCATTTTAAGAGGAAGTACCACTAAGCATTCAAGTTAGACTGGACCTTCTAAGGAAAATAAAACAAAGGGGAAATATATAGAGTTATTTTGTCACTTTCCAACAATAACAAACAAATTTATCAGGAATGTTTTACCTCATAATAAGTTTAGGAGTTAATTTGCCATGTCAATTGTTATAAAAAAAAGTTGTGGGAAAACCCCAAACACAACCTTTAAATGGCTGCTTTTCATCTTGATGACCTGTCCCCTTGCTACGGAGAAAAGTGCCATCAAAAATTATATAGGGGCACAATACGAGAACGACAGACAGTATCGAATGTAAAACTGACAATGTTTAGTTAGTCATACGTGCAGTAGACATGCAAAAGCATTTTCACCATTTTCTATGTCAAACCATCCTTGGGGATGTATAAGAGACTTATATTTATCAGTTAGAATACACTGTACTGTAGGAAACAGAAAACCAAAATAAAATTAAAATTTTAAATAAAAATTATTAAATAAAAATTTTTTCCTCATACATAACAAGAAGTCTCAAGGGTAGAAAGAATTTTAGGTGGCTTAATTCAGCAGCTCAACAATATGATCAAACACACTGCCTTTCTATCTTTCTTTCAGCTCTGCTGTTGGTCTGTCCTTCAAGTCAGCTCAGGGGGCAAACACGGCTGCCGCCACAGTCAAGGTGCCACACAGACAACAACCAGAAACAGGAACTGTGCATTTCTCCTCTTCTCAACCAGAAGGAAACCTCCCATACCCAGATAACATTTTCCATACTGCCATGTGAGCGAGACCTGGACCTTAACTGGCTTGAGAGCAATCACTGATTCAGACTTGTCAGGATGTGTCCATATGGAGAGTGAACACCCAAGTGAAATCAGGACTCTGTTAGCACGGATGGGGGTGAGCTGAGAGCTCTGGGTCAAGATCACACAGAGATGTTAACCCTGCTTCCCAGTCCACGGAGCACTTCTCGACCACCTCTAGTGTGTGGCATGTTTTGAGGCATGGACGTTTCTATGAAAGAATTACTGCAGAATACCTTTGTCTACGAAAGTGACAGAACAAAACAGAGAAATGAAGAGGAAGGAAACCAGGACACGGGCGTCCTCGGTGTACACGAACACGCCGAGAGCACTGCGCTGCAGACACATGGAGTGACAACACGAGACCCTCTGTGAAGGGGCTCGGCGACTCAGCTCAAGGACGGCACACAAATGACTGAGTCACCCTCCTCTCCTCCCACCGGAGACGCTAAGAGCCCCCTCCACTGCCAATTGAAAAGATAAGCTTTGTTTGTCCTCACAAAGGTGACCAGTCAAATACTCATTTCCCTTAAAAGGAAATGGGTGCTTCTGTTCCTTTTTAAGTCCTTATGCTCTAAACAAGAAGAGCTTCATGTGGTGTCCTCATATGCCCTTCGTGTTTCATATTTCTACTGAAGCATCCACTGCAGCCATATTCAGAATCCTGGGGGACAGGGGGCTTCTTTTTGTTTCCTTTTTAATGGTTATGATCCCCTTCTGCAGAGTAAATCTGTTCTGGATGGTGACAAATATGCTGCACTAATACACAAGGGAAGTGGCTCTTGAGCACAAAACCCACTTTTCTGCATTTGAGATCTTCAACCCTGATTGCGTTTCTTACATTCAACCATAATTAACAATCTCTCTGGGATGATGCAGGAACCAGGAACGAAAAGAGGCTTTACTTGGGAGAGGGTGGAAAGAGGAAAAAGAGAAAACAGCAGGGTGGAATGACAGGGCACCCCATCCAGGCGGCACTGGGTGTGGCTTTTTCCAAAATTCCCAGCGGCCACAACCACTTCTCCATGAGACACTGGTGGGGACCAAGGAGGCTATTTCCCACCCTCAGCCTATCAGGTAATGGGGGAAACTCTCAGAAGTCAGGAAATCGGTAAAGCTCAGTAGCCAGCTGGCCTGAGAAAGAGCTGAAGTGAAATGGGCACTGACTCTTTTCCCCTTCTGTCCTAGCCTTTCTTAACAGGGGAGGAAAGGAACATAGTGGGCTTCCCAGGTGGCACCAGTGGTAAAGAACCCGCCTGTCAATGCAGGAGACATAAGAGACGCGAGCTCAATCCTTGGGTCAGGGAGAGACCCTGGAGGAGGGCATGGCAACTCACTCTAGTATCCCTGCCTGGAGAATCCCATGGATAGAAGAGCCTGATGGGCTACAGGGTCTCTACAGGGTCACAAAGAGTCAGACACGACTGAAGCAACTTAACATGCACACACAAAGGCAAACAGTAGCCACTCAATAATCTGTTAGATGAATGAAGACAATCCACAAACCACCCAGAAAATTTTTCTCTTCTATAACTGCATATATTAAACTTTCAACACTATCATTTTAAGCAAACAGCATAGGCTTGGAAAAATACTTTGCCTAGAAACAAAACACTACACATAAATATTCATATTTACAGTAGATTAAAAGTGAAAGTAGGCCTCTTGGTGAGAAAAAAAAAAATCACAACTGTTAATAAAAGATGACACTCTCCTGACTATATCAAATGTCAAATGTGCATTACCAGTTATCACCTGCATTCCGCAGAGGCAAATGGCAAGATGCTTAATATTAATGGACACACACACACACACAACCTTCCCAGATGGCGCTAGCGGTAAAGAATCCACATGCCAGTGCAGGAGATGCAAGAGACGAAAATTCAATCCCTGGGTCAGAAATATCCTCTGGTAGAGGAAATGGCAACCCATTGCAGTACTGCCTGGGAAATCCCAGAGACAGAAAAGCCTGACAGGCTGTAGTCCACAGGATCGCAAAGAGCCGGACACAACTGAGCACTGAGCACGGAGCACACACGCACACACAAAGCAAGCATACACAAACACAAAGGATGCAAATTACGACAGCTGGGAAAAAAAGAACCTTGGGGTTCCCTTAGTCACACTTACTACGGGTGTTGTAATTCAAGGGAAAGCACTAACCAAAGCTCAGTGTATTGAAGGGATTTACGGTCAAAAGCCATAAATTTAAGGCCCAATACCACCACCCAAGGCAGATCACTTAAACTCACTGAGTCTTCAATTTTTTTTATTCTTAAGGTGGAGACGATAGTTACTTTCCCTGCTAATCCACAGCCTTGTAGGAGATTTAAAAACCTTGTACATAGGGAATTAACACTATCAACACTGTAGATAGGGAATTAACACACAAAAATAGCACTACCTGATAACAAGGGGCTACTCTTACTCAATATATGCTTGGTACTACTCAATCTGCAAACCACACAAGTAACACTTTATCAAACTCTAAGGCCATGGTGGCTTGTGTCCACAGAATTCTCCCTTTATGAAAAATTACATCTTCAGACCCTGATGCAATTTGGGCAATCTAAAAAGGAAAAAAGAAAAAAGAAAGAAAGAAGAATAAAAAGAGGCTCTTATGTCCCCTGAACAAAACAGTTATGCTGTGTTTATGAGCAAAGTCGGGCAACAGAGAACTTGTTTCCATTTGGTGCACAGAAGCCACACTGGGAAGGACTAGGTGGTAGAGAGGTAATAAGTGGCACTGCATGTACCGCCTACACCTGGCAATTCATGTTGCACACTGCAAGCCTCTGTGGACCTTAATCAAAGATCAGTGTTATACCTAAAGCATTTCAAAACTGGGAGTCTCTCCCCCTCCTAACAAAAAATAATATATGCTTGTGAACCTACTCCCTCATGAACCACAGAAGGGGAAATGACCAGCTGGTACATTGGGCTCAATTCCATCATTTTTAGTCATCGAAAACAAGTAGAAAAGGCAGGTGGTACTGACATCTAGTATATGCCCGGCACGACACTGGCTGTAGGGGGTTCAGATACCAAAGGCACAGCTGCTACCCTCTGAACTGTAAACCAAGCACAATGGCACCGTGCCACTGTCGGAATGGGCACTGATGGGAGACAGCAGAATTCCTGAGAAGAAAAACTAGGACTTCTCTCACTCCACTGGTTCTTCCATCAAAAGAAATTCCTTTCCTGTTAGTGCTTCTCAGTCTAGTTACACACTGGAGTCACCTAGGGAAATTTTTTTGACAAGATCAAGTTTTCAGGCCCCATGTTAGAGTAACTGTGTATCTGTAATTGTGGCCCAGGCACTGGAGTTTTTTTTTAAAAGCTCCCCCAAGTGATTCTTGTGATCCTAGAGTTCGTTGAAAAGTGAAAGTTGCTCAGTTGTGTCCGACTCTTTGCCACCCCATCGACTATACAGTCCAGGAAATTCTCCAGGCCCGAATACTGGAGTGGGTAGCCTTTTTCTTCTCCAGGGGATCTTCCCAACCCAGGGACTGAACCCAGATCTCCTGCATTGCAGGCACATTCTTTACCAGCTGAACCACAAGGGAAGCCCAAGAAAACTGGAGCGGGTAGCCTATCCCTTCTCCAGTGGATCTTCCCAACCTAGGAATCGAACTGGGGTCTCCTGCATTGCCGGCAGATTCTTTACCAATTGAGCTATCAAGGAATGGGAACCACTAATTCAGGTCCTTCTGTCTCAGGAAAGTTTCCTTTATAATGACAGATGGCAGCAATCCATTTAGCATTAGAGGTCTAAAACTGTTAAAGGACACTTGGCCTCACTCATATGGATCAAAAAAATTAGTATTAAAAAAGATAACTGCCTAAAACCTAAAGAAAGCTCTATTTACTGGGTGAGTAAGAAATTTCTCCCTTGAGTAGCCCAGGAAATTATGTGTCAGTAAACATATTTCCTGGAGAAGGAAATGGCAACCCACTCCAGTACTTTTGCCTGGAAAATCCTCCATGGCCGGAGGAGCCTGGTGGGCTGCGGTCCATGGGGTCGTTAAGAGTCGGACACGACTGAGTGACTTCACTTTCACTTTTCACTTTCATGCATTGGAGAAGGAAATGGCAACCCAGTCCAGTGTTCTTGCCTGGAGAATCCCAGGGATGGGGGAGTCTGGTGGGCTGCCATCTATGGGGTCGCACAGAGTCGGACACGACTGAAGCGCTGCCATCTATGGGGTTGCACAGAGTCGGACACGACTGAAGTGACTTAGCAACAAAATGTATTTCCAGGATTTAAGTTACTATCCACGCCAAATCATCAGTGAAAATCAGGCACCCAGAATGTAGCAAAAGTATTCTCTGCTTATTGCTCAACCTCATCAACCTTTTATTAAGTTAGTCACTAAAACTCTTATTTCACAATCTCCAAAATAGATGCAGCTTTCAACTGCCTTTCAACCTAGACCAAAAATACACAAAGAAGCAGGTGCAAAGCTCAATTTCACCAGTAACTACCCCACACTTACAAACCAGAGTGAGAACGATGGCCACCAGATGTATCAGTCCTTATCTGACCGTTCTCTTTTGTGGCCTCACCAAGACCAAAGGAAAGGTGAGGCTGTTCACAGCAGAGAGACACGCTGAGAGGGCTGGCCCGGCGAGGCAGGGTCTCAGCACTGTGGAGCTATGGAGCTGGGGGAAGAGCAGAAACAGCAGCCCCACCGAGAAAAGGAGCCAATAAGCTGATTTCTGATCCTGCAAGAATTTATACATCTGCCACAAACAGGACCAATTTCCACCAATGATAGTAATGATGGCTGATGACCTGTCATAATTATCAGTGACTGATGTATTAAGAATGTTTATTTAGGGATGAAGCTAAGCACTAAATCCTCACAGTATCTCTGAGGTACTGAGGTATTGGCTCTAGTTTACAGCTGAAAAGAAAGAGGCAAAGGCAAGTAAGATCTGGGTCAAAATCACACAGCCTGGATTTGAAGTCAGCATGATCTCTTCAGAATACTACTTCAGAATCATTTCTCAATTCCTCTGAAAGTACCTAACAAAACCACCTCACACCCATTTCTCACACCCATTTCTCTTTGGCAGTAATCCATTTATCATTAGAGGTCTAAAGGACACTTAACCTCATTCATCTGTATCACAAAAATTAGTATTAAAAAAAGATAACTATTCATACAAAACACTTACAGTAAGTTTTCCCTGTGTCACTGAGACTTTCCTGCCTTTGTTCCACCTAACAATCATAAACGTCTTCAATATTTAACAAGCACTTCGTTTTATGTGCACATAAAAACCAGTGTCATGACATCACGTGGCAGCAGCATAAGCGAAACCTGGACCACTTGGCCTAGCGCTGCAGCATTAGTGTGACGTGCTGGTTTCCCCCGATAAAAGCAGCAGTCAACAGTCAGAACACAAGTCAGTAAACTGAGAAGACTTGTATTAACAGCAGGGGTGATTTACTAATTTGCTGACAGACCAGGCTGATGGACTTTAGCTGCTGTGGGACATATGTTTAGGCATCTTTTCATTGCTGCTGCTGATATACACTTCAACAAGCAGGCTCCTTTCAAGGGCTCCTTATCTAAACAAATTCCCCCCCACCCCCACCGTGTCTCCACAAGAACCTGCAGAGTGGAGTTCAAACTTAATGAGGCGTGCAGCCTTATCCCACTGCTAAGCCAACTACTGTCCTGCACAATCTAATCTCCAGATGTAACCTGATACCCAAAAGGGTCTCTACTCAGGAGAGGGGAGCAAGGCAGCTGGAGCAGCACACACCACCTAAGAAGGTGTGAGAAAAGGCGGAGGAGAAGAGAGTAAGTTGCTGAAAAGGAGATTCAGGTGTGGAGATAAAATGACTTACATGGTTCTCTCTCCTAACATTGATAAGTAAATACTAAATACCAATATGCATACTAGGAGTTGGAGATAAAAACAAATGCCCTGAATTAAACAACTGAAGGTCCCTAATTTATTTAGTTGTAATCTTTTCTCTCTTCTCCCTAGCATTTCATTTTGTCCTCTGCAGAATAAGAGGACCTTTGCCAAAAAGAAGCTGAAGAAACAAGCAAGACGTTGAAAACCTCCACGTCCTAAAACTGCAACCCTCACAGCAAAGCACAAGAGTAGGAGCCATGTGTACATTCTTCTGTTTTTGCTTTTTTATATATATGTTCTGATGGGACCAGGATTCAAAGAGCTGCCGAGGCCAATGTTGAGTCGAAGAGCTCATTCTCAACTCCGATTTCTAGACCACAGGTCAACAAAGAAAACAAAACAGCCCTTGGGTCTACCTTCGGGTGATGCAAGATGCTACCGGTCCCCTGCTGAAGCTTTCAAATACATTTTCATGGAAGGAACTTTAAAATCCTATGCTGTTTTTTCCCTTTATCTTAACACCTTCTCCCAGCAGATTTCTGCCAAGATAACCACTACCCAATTCTAAACAATATGCATCAATCTATTTGCCAAAGTTTAGCATCTAGAGCAGAAAGGGTACGGGCTTTTCAGGCAAACATATCTGAGTCATCTAGAATTTGCCACTTCTCAGTTGCACAGCCTTCCGACCTTCTGCAAAAAAAATTGATTTCCATATCATTAAAGGGGTGATCACAGTTAAGATACACCAATGACAGTTGTAAGGAGTTTATTAAACTACCCATGGAAGATATTGGTGGCTAGTCTATCGTTTCTTCTTTTCCATTTTCAACCACCGTAACCCCTCACTGCCGCTCACACCACCACTTTTCTAGAGCTGTACTAGTTCAAACCCTCGTCATCTCTCACTTTTACAGTTGGAATAGCCTTCTAACCTATCTATGTCCCTCTAGTCACTGATAGCCCTCTAATTAGATTCATGAAATGTGTAGTAACTCTCATCTTGCCATAACTTTCAGTGGCTCCTTTTTGCCTTTAAAAACCGATTTTTAGTTTTTATTTTCTCACACCCCCAATTCTCTGGATCCACCCCCACCCCTACGTTAGATCTCAGATCCATCTCTGTAGTACACACAAAGCACTTTACCTATGCAGGCATCTCATCTCTTTAAAACACAGTTACCCCTATTTTTCACCAGTACCACAGGCCTCCCATTTTTAAAACAGTGGCTTCAGGTAAATCTGGGCTTTCCTGCTGGCTCAGACAGTAAAGAATCTGCCTGCACTGCAGGAGACCCGGGTTCGGTCCCTGGGTGGGGAAGATCCCCTGGAGAAAGGAATGGCTGCCCACTCCAGTATTCTTGCCTGTAGAATTCCATGGACAGAGGAGCCTGGTGGGCTACAGTCCTCCACGGGGTCTCAAAGAGTTGGACAGGACTGAAAAACTAACAGTGGTAAATATTCTCTTCTTGAGATCCTCACTTTATTAAGCCTCTCAAGGTGCAAGATCCCTGGTCCCAATTAACTGCACCCCTACCAGAAGTGAGAAAAAGAGATGAACCCACATTAGAATTCAACCCATGAGGAACATTTTTTCCCTTCTTCACACAACTAAGTTCTGTACTTTGACATTTATTTTTCTTGGCTCGAGTTTTGAGAGTCCATGTTCTCCCCACAATGAATTGTGCTCTTTGAAGGAACAGAGCCCTCACCATCACACGTGCACTCATTCACGCTCCTCTCCTTCCTTCTCTTCTATTCATTCCTCAAAACCTGGCTCCACATCCCCCTCTCCCAGGAAACACTGTCTTGATGATCCATAGCCCCCTTCCTTCTCTGACCCCTTTCACACCTAATGCACAGTTCAGGTTACCATCCCACTGTAGAGTATCTTATTCTCTCCTTTTCTGAACTCTACTAGCAAGCAACCCTTAATTCCATGTACTTTACTAATTTATTCCCCTAGAAGGGCTCAACCTAATGCATAGGTTCTTGGACTTTAGCACAAATCTGAATCATCTGCAAGTGTTAATCTCTCAGTCATGTCTGACATTTTGTGATCCCAGGGACTGTAGCCCACCAGGCTCCTCTGTCCACGGAACTCTCCAGGCAAGAATACTGCAGTGTGTTGCCATTCCCTTCACCAGAGGATCTTCCCAACCCAGGGATCAAACTTGGGTCTCCCACAATGCAGGCAGATTTTTTTACTGTCTGAGCCACCAGGGAAGCAACTGAATCATCTACAAGGGTTTGTAAAAGAGACTGCTGGCTCCACCCTCCAGGGCATCTAATTCTTCTGGTGATCACAGGGTGGTCGTTGTGAATCTGCAGTTTCCGGAGGAGGAGGATGCTGCTGGTCTGGGGACCACACTTGTAGAAACACTGACCTAAATTCTCTCCAAGTGAACAGAATGCACCTTTGGAGCTGAGAACTCATACTTCTTCTGTGTTTCACAAAGCTGGGCACAGAGCAGGTAAGTGATAAATATCTCAACTGATTGATTGATTGCCTTTGTACGTCATTCTCTCCTGCCAGGTGGTAAGGTTTCTCCTTCTTCCTCCCATACAATCCATTGCAGAGCGCCACTGCAGAAGCAGCTCTGTATCAATCCTGTGTTTATATTACTTTCCAAGCAGTACCACCTGATTGGAGGAGGGCAGAGGAAAGCACACCTCATAAACTCCATGAAATGCAGCAGCAATTAGCCTCGTGGGACAAGAAACTAAGTCTTAGGTAGAACAGTCTCCTTTGAAAAATACAGGTCCTATACACCTCAAGATTGGCTCATACTTTAGTTACAACAAAGCTAGTTCAGTTATAATAAAACTCTCTGAAGATGCCAATTTCTGGTAAACTTCCTCCTTATGCCTGCTGCCCCCTGTGTGCACCATGAACCAGGCAACTAATAGCTTACACAAGCAACCCAGCATATCTGTCAGTTCACAGGAATCCAGTTTTTTCCTTTAGGAACAATTAAGCCACAGCATCAGGGGGAAGATACAAATTGACAGAGTGCCTAGAATTTCCTGAAGAAACATTTAAAGAACCGCTGAAGATGGAAGGCAGTCTGCGGTGTCTCTGCAGCACTTAATCATACCTTCTTATTAAAGTCAGGGAAACTGAACTTGGAGAGCACTTCTCTGGCTCATTTCCCCACGTCAGTTGTGGAAAGGGGAGGAAAGGCTGAGAAAGTGGCAACAACGCCAAGAAAAGTTTCCTTGATTTGGATCAAATGTTTTATTTCTACTTAAAAAGGAAAACCCATCATCACTACTTGGATTTATTTGATGTGGTGCCTGAGTCTTTTCCATTCAAAAGTCATTTCTATTAAAAGTGCCCTTGCTGGGTCCCCCGTACCATTTTTCCTTAGACTCAAGCTCTGGGCTTCTGTCCTTGGAAAGATCTGCCCCTGCTGGCAGATCTGTTGTTCCCCCCCAAAAAAACAAAAAACCAAGCAGAGGGACACATTTCCCCTACTCAGCAAAATTCAGGATCTCCTTACTAAACACAATCAAATCTTACAAGGCACTGAAGTGATAACCCCCAAGCAGAGAGCCCATGAGACAATAAATATCTTATAAACACAAAGGTCACAGGCCCAGGTGTTTACGAGCCCCGAAGATGTTTATGGCTATCCACTCAGCTAGAAATCTGCTTTCAACCTGACTCCCTCTTCTTTATTGCCAGCTACATTATTATTATTCTCCAATTATTTTTGGAAAATCCAAAGCAAAGAGGACTATAAAGAACCTTTATGAGACTGTTGAGCCAAATCAGTATGCCAGAACCAAATCAATGCTTCGGAGAGTTCTGAATACAATTATAGGCAAACAATAGTCCAATGTGTCTGGTAATCTCCCTCCAAACCATTATTGCATAGATTAAAAGATTACAGATATCCCTCTTTGCTTCTCAATATTAATAGTGATATAAAGTACATTTAATAAACCCAAACTGCCACAGCCCTAAGTTGGATTATGGGTCTGGTTCTTCATAAACTGACATGTACATGCAGACTCAGTTTAATAATATACAATCTCGGGTCAATCAAAATCTATCCTCGCCAGCCTTCTATTTATTATCACTTTTGCCACAACCCGAACCCAATCAGATACTGTCCTCAAGCTCTCCTGGCTGGCAGCTGCACAGAAATCTGCACAGCATCAGCATAAGAAGTGACAGGCCTCCCCGTCAATTACGGCTCTGAGGGACAGACAGCCTCGGCGGGACACAACCCCACCGTCACACACCACCTTCGCTTCTGACGGACCATCAGATCAGAAAGGAAGCTGTCATCAATGGAGAGAAGGAACCCGGGCTCCTCATTAGCCAGGGTTTTCTTTTTGTTTCTGTTCCCTTTTTATTTTTCAACACACATCAAGGAATAATCATGGGCCAACTCAACTCTGACAGCTCCTTATGTAAATGGCATTTAAATGCAGGCAAACAGCTCACAAACAAAAGAGGCTGCAGCTAGGCTGGTACTCACAGACCCACTCAAGACTAGTGTCCATGCTGTGGGTCTCTCTGGGTTTTAATCTCCTGCGAAATGACCAGAAGCATCACCATGAACACAAAGATGTTATTACGGGGCTTTGCGGAGGGTGGAAATAGGCTGTGTACATCCTGTTGGGGTCCAGAGGCAGGCTTTCTACAGCAATGGAGTGGAACTACCTCTGGGACCACCCACATCCCCAGGCAGGACTCTCCCCTCCCACTGAATGCAGCCTGTGGCTTTAATCTCATAACACCACTTCTTACCAGGCTCTCGGTCCTTTAGTGGCTCTTAATCCAAATTGTGAGTTCTCTCAGCTGTGACTCAAGGCCCACTTTCCCCATAAAGCCCACCTCCCTCACCAAACCACAAGAACTTACTCACGTCTGATTTCCAATGGTGCTCACACAGAACACTGCACACCAGAGGACTGGAATAGGCTGTACTCAACATCCTCCAGTTGTTAAGTACAGGTCTTGTTTCTCAGATGACTGTCTAGCCAGACATATTCTGTATCTCCACGCAAAGTACCCATAAGACCTGGTACACTAAATACAGCCTTCAGTAAGAAATGAGTAAGACAGGGATGTTACCAATGGTGGGCATGGGGATGGAAGCTATAAGGATGAGCTGCTAGAGAGCTGGGTTCTTGGCAATAAAAGCATAAAGGTTCCTTCCTCTAAACTTCCCCAGCCCTCTGATCATATTTTAGTTATCAACTTACCATACAAGTTGGTTTTGTATTTTTATATATTTGCTTCTCACATCAGAACTAGTGACTCTCAATAACATAGTTGCATCCTAGTCTGTCTCTCCAATGACTGATCAGAGTGAGACTCTGATGACAACAATGATGGTGGTGGTAGTAGTGGTGATGAAAAAAAGAAGAGGAATAGCAAACATCTACCTCCTATTTAGAAACACTTCATGAAAGCCTGTTTTAAGTACTTCAAAATAACCTTACCAGATAGAGTCTACAACTGTTACTCAACATTTTACTGATCAAGGAACTGAAGGTCCAAGGGGAAGTTCCCTGAGGTCACAAAGCTGTCTGGCATCAAAGTCTGTGCAAACCAAACTCGTCCTGAATCAATCAGTGAGTGAGTGACATACTCTGAGCAGGAAGGTAACTGCAGTCTACAGAAGCAGTGGATTATCTGCAAACAGATAGCCCAACTAGAATCTTGGCTCTGTCACTGGGTAAGAGACTGGGGCTGATTTATAACTTCTCTGACCCTCGACAAAACCTATCTTATAATGCTTATGGGAAGAGCAAATATTAGTGAAAGCTCTTAGTAAATTGTAACACACTCTACAGTTATCAGTCAACTGGCTCAAAAGTGAGCCCTTTATAATAATCCTCGATTAGTGCCAGGGGACTTCTGATACCAGACAGGATGGAGCAAGAAGGCACAGCTGACAGCAGCTGGGAACGCCGTGGGCAGAAGGTAAGAGCTCAGCAACCACGTGGAGAAGCCACTTCTGTGAAGCCAGCCTTCATTGCCAGCACTCAACCAATGTCACTCCACATAAATTTCAGTTCCACCTACCCAAGATTCTGATCTCAACCAGAATAAAAGAGTTTAACACATAAAGTAGAAAACCCAAACTGACTCAATCTGCTAATATTCTTCTAATATGCCTGGGGAGGACAGAATGTGATTGGATATGTTAATTTCCAAGAGCTGATGAAATGACCTGAATTTCACTGAAAAGAATGGAAATTAAATAAACTAATGGATGGTAAAGTACCCAGCACCATGCCTGAGAAACATGGATGACCAAAACAGTGTTTCCTTCCTTCCTTTTAGAGATCACCAGGAAATAAACACCTTCAGATGTCAGAAATCTTTATTTCTATGTTAATTGTCTTCCCAAGGAGAAAGCTTGTGCCCACAGTCAATAGCTAGCCTCAGAAACTGATGTCCCAAAGCGAGAATCACTTCTATCCTCTGTAGTACTCGGATTTCAGAGGCAAAAGGCCTGATCTGTCTTCCCACTAGAAGACTGTGCAGCAGATAGCATGACCTCTCTTGGCTGAACTCAGACTGACAGTCACCCAAGTCCAAACACAAATTATTGTCTCCAACACTAAGTCTTTGACTGATGGGGGCCTCATGGGGGCCTCTTAAGAGTGTGAGAAACGGTCAGAGAAGGCTCTGTTGTCTCTCACCATCTACATGTAGAACATATGCACAGCTGAAATGTGCAGTTCATTATCCCAAGTCTCATTTAAGCACTAAAAGAAACAAACAAATGAAAAAGATCAGAAAGCAGTCTGTAAAAGATGCAAAACAGCAGAGCATTTCCTCCAACATACTAAAATCTACTTGTCCTGATCTTGTTTCCTCAGGATAAAAAGATCTATCATCCCAAAGATGACTTTTAGATTGGTGCTTCAACTTGATCCTTTCAACTGGACAACTCTGTCCCTTATCAAACTTCCTGATAAGGATGTACTCTCAAGTCCACAGAGAAAAAAAAACTTCGCAATTTCAATAAAGAGAGGTAAGTCAGACTGCATGCAAGATGCCCAGTAAGGAAAACAGACCCATTCCCTTTCAGAAAACATATCCATTTCTAGTTGAAGGCAATCAGCTACACGGATGGGCTATGGAAGTCTTTGATGCCTTATCTCATTTTGGCATATTATCTGAAGACTCTACAACATGATAGCTTAAAACCATTATCAGAAGACTAGCTGTACATGTTTTTGAAGCAAAGCCAGGGTAATTTGCAACTGAGGTAT
The DNA here is from genome assembly GCF_023699985.2 of Odocoileus virginianus. Classification (NCBI taxonomy): domain Eukaryota; kingdom Metazoa; phylum Chordata; class Mammalia; order Artiodactyla; family Cervidae; genus Odocoileus; species Odocoileus virginianus. The sequence continues at coordinate 29,545,071 of NC_069706.1, forward strand.
CACTATTTAAAAAAATTAATTTTAACTGAAAAATAATGGGCTTTTCTCTCTGTCTCTAAAAGAGGGGCTAGCTCCATAAAAGAATGCCTATTATTCCTGAAGAAAGGAACTGCTGCTGCCTTTCATTCAGATCCCATGAATGCTTTTCCTGTTGGCCACAACACTGTCAAGGGAGGCGCATTCTTGGCAAACCCTGCCTCATGCAGAGGGCGCCCCTTCTCTGCAAGGACCGGCCCCAGACATCTCCAGAGTGTGTGCTCCGCTCCCCCCATGCCGCTGGGCACACACTGCGCACACGAAGTTCCTGCGGATTCTTCCAAGGGCCAACTGTGCCCCCAAGTGCACGCTCACTGTGCAGATGTGAAAGCAGGCCTGTAGGTGACAAAGGAAACACGGCTCCTATTCTCTGGAGTCCTATTCAGGAGGCTGGGCGAGAGTGGCTCCAGACTGCAGGGCTCTCTGCTTCAGAGGCCCTCACCCGGGTGGCCTGGCTGGGAGCTGGCCACGGGTCCAGCAGGAGGGATCCACACAATGGATGCACGTCATGCAGACACCCTGCCAGGACACATATCTCCTGCCAGGCGCAACCCGTCCACAAAAAGAAGCTCCCACCTTTCCTTGGCTTTCTTTTTTCCCCACTCTCACTTTCTTACTCCAGACTGCCTGAGCAGAAACCCAGGGGAAGCAGCGGGTGGGGGCAGGAGCGTCACCATTTCCTATAAGGAACAGAGGAAAACAAATGACGTGGTTCAGCTTTTCACAACATTTGTATAGTATTTACAAGGTAGACCAGTGGGGCTTAAAATTTATGGTGCCAAGAAAACGTTAAAGCAACAAAAAGTACGACTCCCTAAAACTGCAGAATCTTTAAACCAGAAATTTACAATGGGTTTTTCTTGGCAAGGAGAGCCTCAATGGAATAATGGTGAAATTGTACTTACCCTGAGGATGTAAATGGAAATACCACACTTGCTGGCACAGCCCAAGGTCTCAAGTGCCCTGGACCTAACTGCCATTTTCATAAATGCAGTCCCTACTGAACCACAAGCAGGACTGTGAACCTTCCCTCACCCAGCTGCTGACTTCTCTCTTTTTCTGTTGACCAAAATCCCCCTATGTGCCCACAGGGTCACCCCAGCTAATACCCTGAATTCTGAGAAATGTCTAACTCTGATGATTAGGCAGGAATACTTGAAAATTACCAAAATCATTCAAACTGTTTTCAAACACTCCTCTTATCCTACATATAGGCAGCTTCCCAGGTGGCTCAGTTGATAAAAGAATCTGCCTGCAAGACCCAGGTTTTAATCCCTGGGTTGGAGAAAGCCCTGGAGAAGAAAATGGCAACCCACTCCAGTAATTTTGCCTGGAAAATCACATGAACAGAGGAACCTGGCGGGCTATTAGTCATGGGGTCACAAGAGTAGGACATGACTTAGTGCTAAGCCACCATCCTATATATGAGTTCACAACTAGGAAGCAGGATGTATGAGAATTAATAATCAGAAAGCATCCAATCTGTGCACCAGAGACAACATCAGGCACTTTGCAAACGTTATCTGACATACTCTTCATAATGATCACATGCAGTAGGCAAAATCTCATTTATGTGGTAGAGAAACATAAGCTGAAAGAAGATAAAGAATCTTCTCAAGGTGGAACATCTATCAGATGGGGGAGGATGACAGATCCAGCAGTGTGGCTCTCACATCTTACTCCAAAGTCACTGCTCCTCTAGGCCACACACTCTCCAAGATGGCTAGAATAGCTGGCCAACGCTTACTCACACTTCAGACTTCCTATATCCTTGCCATATGCCAGGCATTGTTTTAGCAATGGAGACACAGGTGGACAGGACCTCCCTGGCAAGGTGACACATAAGTAGAGCTGAATGAAGTAAGGGTGAGCCACATGTCCATCTGAGTACAGAATATTCCAGCCTAGGAGAACAATAGTGCAAAGACTCTGAGGTTGGGAAGGCAGGGCTTTGTTTAAGAACAACAAGAAAGCTCAAAGGTCAGAGAGGATCAATGAAGGAGACAGTGGAGATGATGTGGCAGACAGCAGGTTCCAGAGCATGCAGTATTCTGGAGGCCACAGTAAGTACAATCTTTGAACTGCATCCTCAGTGAAGTGGAAGACTAGTTGAAGGATTCTGAACTGAGGAGTGATGTGATCCAAAGTACGTTTTAAAAGAGCCACTCTCGCTGCTGAGTGAAGAACGCTCTTCAGGGAGACAGAGGTTAAGAGCTGGGAGGCGACTGCAATGGGTGAAGGATGATGGCAACAGTGGTGATGAGAAGTGGCTGATGAGAAGTTCTGCTCAGTGTGCTCTTAGCCCTCGGTGTCTGACAAAATCATTCCTTCGCCATTCTCAAAAGAACTTGGATCCAGAACCCAGGGGTTAAAAACAAGCCAGGCAGACAGTCAAGTAGTCATCAGTAAACAAAATCCAGTGCAAAGTTGTAGCCCACAGCAAAGGATTCACCGAAGTCGTGCTTGAGCCAACGGAGAACCAGCACTTAAAAGAACATGTCACGTTCAGGTGAAGTATGACAGAAATAAATTTCCTAGCATTCCTTTTTGGATGACACTTTCTGCCCTCCAGGTACTGCCTGGCATCTTGGAAACCCTTGTGCCCAAATTTATCATGCAATGCAATCAACACAGCATTAGGTCGGGCATGAGCTGGGAGGAACCAGAATATTCGTGCTGAATGGAAAATGCAACCCCCTACTCCCACCATGCCAATTGCGAGAAGTGTTTTAAACATAATATCATTTGTTCTTTGCCTGTGTCTTTTTATTTTTCCTCCCAGAAACACCCTAATTATCATGCCAAAGAGTTGGGGAAAGATGGCTTTTATGTGGTTTTATCTCCCAAACACAGTATTGTCATGGGTTTATTTATTTGTGTTTTTACAGTAACGCAATGCTCTCCTGTAATTGAGACTACTATGAAGAGGACTGGCATGTGTTTTCCACAGATTAAAGGCAATTTCTGTTTTCAAAGCTAGTATTGCTTCTTGGAAAACTCACTTCCTATGCTGAACTAAATCCACTAAGCCAAAATTCTACATTCACCTGGTCTGTATTACAGCACTGCAAACAAGACTAGGAGAGACAATTCCATTTGTGCGCTGATTCAAGCAGTATTTACTAAACCCCTATTGCATCAGGCATTGAGGGGGGTGGGAAAAAGCAACACAAAATAAAACAACAGTCCTTGCCCTCCAGGGGCTCTGAATCCAGACCAGGAAACACACAGAAATGACTACGCTACAAGGCAGACTGTGATAAGAGCTATAATAGAAGTAAAACAACATGCATTGGAAGAACAGGGAAATGAAGGCCTGATCCCGCCTGGTGGGGAGGGGTGGTTCTGGGAAAAGGTATAATGTGAACAGGACCTTCAAGTTCCACAAGTCCAGGAGATGTATCCTAGTAGAAGCACAACAAGGCCAAAGGCACAGGAGAGGGGAAAGTCTGTGAGAAACTGAAAAATCATCTGAAGGGTTTTCAGTCTGAAGGATAATTAGTTTTGAGGTTGGAAGGTAGAGGCAACTTAGAGATGATCAGGTACAAATAAGATCTGAAGAGGGAACACATGGAGTCTGTCTCTGGAGTCCCCTCCTTGACTGAAGGGTTTGGAGTGGGATATTCAGGGACACTGGGGAACCATTTCAGGCATCCAAGTAAGAAGAGAAAAGACTGTCATGTCTCAAATAGCCAGACACACGCGAGTCATCCATGCATGCCTCTTAAAACTTCACAATGATGAGACAGCGTGGCCATTATCACCCCCAGATCACAGGTGGGAAAACTGAGTGTTGGGTCAAGTCTTATCTGGTCTAGGTTTCAATCAATCCTTCCCACTGCAAAAGTTGAGATCTTTGGAAAGGAGAGATACACAAGGTTTGAGGAGAAGCATGAGAAACACTCCCAGGATGTCTGACTCTAATCTCCTGGCAACTTCTATCTCTAGAGAGTTGAGGAAATACATGCTTCAGTACTGATTATATGTAAATATAAAAATGTTGCTTTCAAGAACATTTTTTAAACTCTCTGTGTAGGACTGGTGGCATAACACTATCAGCTTATTTTAGAGTATGCCTTGTATTTCTCAACGAGCTTTTAAACATAATAGCTGAGTTAATTCTAATGGCAAATCCATTTTACACATGATCTAACAAAGGCCAAAAAGTAGTGACTGACCAAAGCACAAGTTGTCAGTTTCTTCTGAATTCCAACCCACTATCATCTTTCCCGGCCCCGCAAAGAATGTTATCAGTTATATTCTACTGGAGGAAAAAAATCACCTGGAAATACATAATCCTTTTCAAATCTATTCCTCAAATCCTCCACCATTTTCGTCTCTGTCTCTTAAAAACCTGCACCTCTACCTTCACCACTGCCACTCCCACCTCTATCAGACTCTTAATGTCAGTTAGGGCATCTCATGATCAAAGACAAGATTATGGCTGGGGAGGGAAAGGCCTCTCCTTTATTAAACAGCTACTATGTGCCGGGGGCCTTCCGTACACTGCGGGTAACGGCCGCTGCAATATTTTTTCAGTCTTAATTATGGGGCAGGCACTGCACTGAGCATTTTAAATATTATCACAATTAATCTTCACAAGAATCTTGTGAGGCTAGTAGTGTATTTCTGCAGATGAAGAACGAATCTGAAGGCTCAGAAACATCTAGTATAATTTGTCCAAGATGACACAAGTTGAAAGTCACAAGAGCTGTGGCTAGAATCAAAGCCTACCAAGCTGACCTCTAAGGCCACTGCCTTATCCACTCTTACACGGCACCACAGAGATGAGCACGATGGGGTCATGAGGCGTGAGGAGTGTCTGAGCACTGGAGAAGCAGCAGTGGGGAAGCAAAGTCAGGCAGGAGCCAGACTGCGACTCTCCTCTTAAGTCGCGCTAGGAAGTGTGGGCTTTATCTGGATTCTGATCATGAGCCACAGCATTTTAAGTAGGTCAATGTCCTGGTCAAGTTTGTATATTTTAGGAAAATCCACTCTGGTTTCAATGTACAGAATTGATTTAACTGGGGCAGGGGTAAGCCTTAAGGCAGGCATAGAGGTTAGGAGGTTCTGCATTGCTCTAACAAATAGCTGATGAGGGCTGTGTGAACCAGGGTGCTTCCAAGGTGTTCAATAAATATTTGTTAATTGTGGTATTGATTGGTTACAAGCAGAATAATCTGTTGTACCTATTGGGGCATGTCAGCTCTATCATATGGCCGTTCCAAAGTATGATCACAGACTCTGGGTGCAAATGGGCTCATGCTGAAAAGGCCTCTCTTTACAGGCAGCATTGTGTTATTTCCTCTCTGGGGTTCTTAATCCCCTAACCATGTGCTCCTACCAATCGAGGAATTTCAGATGAAATGTGAGACCAGGGTTCTAAGCATCTGTATTTATCTGCCCTCTTTCATTAGGGGCAGGAGGGAAGGAGATGGGTGGTGGGTCTATAGATTTGAAGAGGAGTTATGTGGCGCGAGTGGTAAACAATCCACCTGCCAATGCAGGAGATGGAAGAGACGTGGGTTCGATCCCTGGATCAGGAAGATTCCCTGGAGAAGGGAATGGCAACCCACTCCAGTATTCTTGCCTGGAAAATCCCATGGACAGAAGAGTCTGTGGGAGTCTCAAAGAGTCTGACACAAATGAGTGACTGAGCGTGTGCCCGTGCACACACGCACATGTATTTACATGATGTGCATTCCCCACTCTGAAATAACTGGCTGTGTTCCTCGTAGGTAAGGATTCAGAGGACGAAGAGGTAATGCTGGTGGGAAGGTATGAAAGTGATGGAGAAAGGGGCCTGGTTGCCCACTAAAAGCCTTTAACATCTAAGAGGGAGTGAAGTGCAGTTAGAGGGGCTCTGGAAGTCATCTGGCTGTTCTCTCAACTTCCTGGATTTGTACACTTCTCTCACCTTAACAGGAAGCACACAGCTGCAGACATCAGGGAGCCATTCCGGATCATCAGACATTCTCCTCAGCTGCCTGGATCCTGAAACAGAAGCCCCAGGACACCCTTTTGCCTTGCCCTGCCCAGTCATGCACTGTTTCTTTATAACTGTGAGCTAAGGTCCCTACTCTGGCTGTGTGTATACACAGAAGGCAACTGCTCAGACACCACAGACTAAATGAGAGGAGGGCTCATCTGTCTCACTGATGATAGATTTAAAGCTAAAGACCTATTCAGATAAAGTAAAATCCAAGGAAAAATGTTGTTAACTAGATTATCTAGTTAAGTACCAGACTTAGTACCTAAGCATACACCTTAATTACTTAGAACACTAAATTTAGAACACTAACATGAAACACAAGTCTGGCTTCTTAAATAAGCCTGAATAGTGACATTAAAAGTATCCATTTACTTCAAGTCTGAATCACCCAACAAATATTACTAGAACACTTACCTGGTGGTCCTTTAAATGTGCACAGCAACCATTTGAGGGAGTCTGTTAAAAATGCAAATTATCATACCCAGGGAGTCTGATTTCGTAGGTAGAGTCACACCCAGTGTGCTGGCTAAAATATGTCCACAAATTCTTCAATATTCCTGCCTTCACAAGGTAAAGCCTAATTCCCTTGAGTGCAGGCAGCACTCAGTGACTCCCTTCTGACTAACACAATGTGGCAGAAGTGACAGTTGTGACTTGCACGATTAGGTCATTCGTCTCTGTCTTCAATCATTCACCCTGGGAACATCAGCTGTCATGTCAAGAGGTCACTGTGAAGAGTCCACGTGGTGAGAAACTGAGGGACCCTGCCATAAGCCATGTGAGCGCACTCTCTGAAAGTGAATCCTCCAGGCACTTAGGAGACACCAGTCCCAGCCAACATCTACTTCAATCTCATGAAAGTACCTGAGCAAGGACCATGCAGGAATCTGTGACCCACAGAAACTGTGAGATGGGAACTGTTTGCCGTTTTAAATAGCTAAGTTTTGAGCTAATTCGATACCAGCCACGCATAACTAACATACCTAGAAATCAGCATTTTAAATCTTCATCTTGGTGATTTATGATAAAAAATAATTAAATACCCATAGGGACATAATCCAGATGTTTACAACATGGTGTGATCTTTGTTAAAAGAAGGAAAACAACAACTAAAAAAAAAAAGAAATTAAGACTCTGCTCATCTTATTTGAGCTCATTACACTTATGTCATCTCATTTCCATGATACTCCTGTGCAACCACGATACCATTTAAGCTTTAGGGAGGCCACATGAGGTCCAGTGAGCTGAACATCATAAGAGCAAGTTTGCCACCACTTGCTATAAATATTTTAAGTCTCCACCTAAAATCTATACTCAGTGGTACGATAATGATACATAACAAATATTTCCTGATCGGATGTTAAATGCAAAACACACACACACATGAAGTCTAAGGGCAAAGACTTCTTTTTCTGGGACCAAATATAAAGAAGGCTCTAACAAACAAGCACTTTTACTGTAGTAAAAAGCTAACCCATGACAATTTTTAACTTGGAATTCTAAAGAGAAGCCTGTGGAGGAGTAAAAGGGAAGGGCTCTGAATGAATCTGCCGGGGCTTAAATCCACATACAAAACTGTGGGACAGAGGTGAACAAACCTCTGACTCTGCACCTCATTCTCCTCAACTGAAATGAAGATAACAGAACCTAGCTCAAAACACCACGTCAGGAGTAATGGTCCAGTACTTTAAAACCCTTAGAATAATACTGCATACATGGAGGCAACAAACACAAGCTACTGCCAACATATTCCATTCCAACATCATCTTCTGCTAAGCCTTTAGATGAATACTCCAAGAAAAAGCACAATTTTAAATTTTATCTTCATACTCCTGTCTTTCTTCTATGGTTTTAAAGCTAATGAAAGACACTGGTTAGAATCAGTTGAGAGAAGAAAACTATCTTTGTTCCAGTTGGTGAAATACTATCATCTAATATTAACTTAGTGCTCACTGGGGATACCACATCTACATTTCCTAAGGGAAATACAAGTTGGCTCTGATTCCTATACTTGTCTCTAAAGGAGAGAATTCATTGTTACTGCAATTTTTAGGATGATTCCCTACCTGATTCACTAGGTTGCTTGGTTCCATCTTTACAAAGATTTGCAAAAATCACCCATAAGAATTTGCACTGTTTCTTTTTCATATTCTTTTCCCCCATGTATTTTCTTGTCTGCATATGGTTGAATATTTTCTTAGAGTTGCACTCTATTTCTCTTCCATCCTACCATGATCATTTGTCTCTCTCAAGATATGAAGCAACTTTAACTCCTTGCTGGAAAGAAAATCTGCTTTTTTGTAGTATTTGCCCCTTCCTTCTGACGATCCCCCATCATGGCAGTCTAAAGTAAATACAGCTCTCTCTGTCTAAAGTAAACATAATTCTCACAAGGAAACTTCTGGGCAGGGGACAGAGATGAAGGATGATTTCAAAAATGACAACACTGTGCAAAGCACTTGCCACAAACATAAAGTTGGTGTGTTTGAAAGTCTTTCCATGTAACCTCACAACATCCTTGTAGATTTATCTACCTGTAACCAACAGTGCTACTTAAATCCACAGGGCTGAGGCTGTAAACACTGTCATACTGAGTTGTATTCACAACCCCTCCCCACATCAGTATTCTGCATCTGACAATCAATTGCATCAAGGAAGATTTTAAAAGAAGACATAACTGCCCTCCCTCATTTGAAAATTAAAATATCAACTGCTGCAAGCTCAAGAGACTACAAGAAAAGCAACTCCCACCTGTGTGTTGGCTCCTAAACTTGAGTGTGCATCAGAAACTTGGAAGGGCTTATTAAGACACATATTGCTGGCTTCCTCCCACCCCTGCTCTCACTCCCAGGAAATCAAGAAGGGACCTTGCAAATCTGTGTTTCAGACAAGCTCCCAGGTGAAGCTGACGGAACCCAGAGATGCTACAACTGAAGACATGAGGAATGTGATGACAGAATCTGCACAGTTCTTAACAACAACCGAGGTCTGTCGCCATCCACGTAACTGTGATCCCATGATCCTACATTTTGGCTCTCAACAAGGAATAAACCTAATACTTCAGGAGAGTGATGATTTAAATACTCATTAAGGGCATTACAGTATTAATTATCATGGCAACTCTTCACTGACTTTAGAAAAGTAAGGACCAAAGTGACACTTCAAATCCACCCTAAACCTGGCATTTCAGAGCCACACCAGGAACCAGGTCAGGCAATTTTCGGACAGGCTGCAGAAGTCAAAAATGAGTTCTAAGTCAACATCAAAGGTATGGGAAGTTTCACGGAATGAGGACAGAAAAGCTCTGAATCCCCACAGAGGACATCTACAACATGCTGTGGTTTACGAAAATCCGCCAAGGAGTAAACTACAGGCTGAGTGTGTGTGTCCCCGAGTGCATGCGTTATGCTTGTCACCTACATTCATCAGCAAAACTCCCATGCCTTTCCCAATTTCCCTGTTTAATATGTCACTGGAAAACAAAATTTAAAGAGCTCTGAAAAAAAAGGTAACCACCCCAAAGAGAAGAGTGTGTGCCACTGTGTTTCACCCTAGGAACACCTGTGAGATGTTGAGTTTAACTAGCTTACAGCTGATACTGACTGTGCATGAGCAGACAGGGATTTAATTTTTTGACTGCAAGCCTTCAGGTTGTTATTTTCCGTAACTATCAATAGCTATATAGATTTTTGTGTATGGGCAGAGAAAACAGAGATGGAATGGGACACAGAAGGTTTTCAGGAAAGCAGTCATATGTCATTACAAGGAAGCATACCCAGCGAGTGAAGCCACACTGGGGGACACCGGAGGCTCCTGGATGACCCCTCAAAGTCACACGCACATTCTACTAGGCGGACCAGGAACCACATGTAATAAGTGGCCGTATTTATTCAAGAGTTATCTCCAGTTGGTGCCATTCAGAGTAGACTGCCAATAGAAAACAGTGCACAGTACATCAGCAGTTTCAACAACTGTATTCCAAGCAAGCAATTCCTAAGGAGAGCCATGAAATGCATCCATTTATAATTCTGCTGAGACACAGATCTGATTATTGCCCACACGGGAGCTGACCAGACCAGCACCCACAGCTGAACCTGGCTTTGTCATTCTCTTTTACTAGAAATTATAGTAATTGTCTTGGAGTGAGCAACTATTTTTGAGGTAATAACCATGAAGAAAGAAAATGAGAATGAAATTTTAAAGAACAATTAATTTGGTGTGTCAGATGGTAAAGAATCTACCTGCAATGCAGGAGACTCAGGTTTAATCCTTGGGTCAGGAAGACCCACTAGAGGAGGAAATGGTTACCCATTCCAGCATTCTTGCCTGGAGAATCCCATGGACAGAGAAGCCTGGTGGGCTACAGTCCAGGGGATCATAAAGAGTCAGACACGACTGAGAGACTAACACTTTCACTAATTTTTTTTTTTTAAACAGTAATTGTGTTGGAGTGAGCAACTATTTTTGAGGAAATGACCACCAAGCAAAAAAGAAATTGTCAATAAAATTAAAAGAACAATTAACTTACAACGTGTATGTCATGAACAGTCAGCAGAGGATTCTCAAAGAACTGTCAATCTGCAGAAAACCACTGTTCTGTACGAAAACCCTTACACTGGAAGATTTATGGATAAAAATTCACAAAGGATTTGTCCCTCAATAACTATACTATTCCCCTGGGCTCTCCAGCAGTATACCCAGGCCAAGTCCTAAGTATTACTGAGCTCAAGACATAGACTGTAAACCAGAAAAATGAAACACTGGAAAAATAAGATGCTGGTTCACTCGCCCAAAAGGGACAAGCACGATGACCAACAGCAACTAGCGATGTATACACAGCATAACCACTAGGAGCCAGCACTCCAAAGTTCACACAGAAAATGCAAGTTCCCCTCTAGTTGGACAGATAAGACAGCTGCACAAAATAACCAATAATAAAAGATAAAATTTCATTAAGTAATGAAATGAGTTCACAGTCAGTGCTACAGGAGAATAGATAAGGAAGCCATCAAGGGGGACAGAAGTAGACAGAAAAGCCCTTCCGTTATCAGCCAAAATAAGTTATCAGGTCCCCATGTAGGGGACAGTGTGATAAGACTTGTATAAACTAGTTAAACAAGAAATGTGCCCTGCCCTCAAGGAATACAAGCTCTAAGAGAGGTGGTTCTGTCACAGACTAGAGCTCAAAGGGTAAGCACAGATAACAAAGCAGAATTCTGACCCACAAGAAGGAAAAGAAAGGCTTCTATAGGGCCTTTCTAACAAACTTTTTAAGAAGAAATAAATCCACCTATGCTTCAAGTACATTTTCAGGCTAAGGATTTAGCTAGGGCAGCTGTCCAAAGAGAGGAAACATTTACAGATTCTGATAAACAGTCCACTTTGATCCCACACGCTGGTTCTGGTTCATAAACATGAAGGATGGTGAAAACATTCTATCTTACTCTGTGGTCTCCACACCTCTCTGTCTCTCAGATACCTGCCCAGCTCACAGAAGTGAAAGTTAAAGTGTTAGTCAGTCATGCCCAACTCTGTGCGAGCCCATGGACTGTAGCCCGCCAGACTCCTCTGTCCATGGGATTTCCCAGGCAAGAATCCTGGAGTGGGTAGCCCTTCCCTTCTCCAGGGGATCTCCCTGACCCAGGGGTCAAACCCGGGTCTCCTGCTCTGCAGGCGGACTCTTTCCTGCCTGGGCCACCAGGGAAGCCCGCCGAGACCACCATCTCGCCCCGTTTCGGATAATTACTCAAGAGCTATCTCAGTGACTTTTCTCTTGGCCAGTGAACTTAAAATTGCATCCACCACCACCAACACCATCACACACTATAATACTTCTTATGTCCTTTCCCCCTTTCCTTTTTCTCATGTAACTTACCAGCTTCTAATATTCTAGATACCTTATTTATTTTCTTTATTGACTGTCTCCACCAATAGAATGTATGTTTCCTTGGGTCAGATACTCTATATTTTGTTCACTGTTGGCTCCTAAGCATATAGAACAGTGTCTGCACACTTACAAAGACTAAACCTACAGCCTGGATGAGAAGGGAGCTTGGGGAAAAATGGATACATGTATCAGTAATGGATACATGTATCAGTTCAGTTCAGTTGCTCAGTCCTGTCCAACTCTTTGCAACCCCATGAATCGCAGCTCGCCAGGGCTCCCTGTCCATCACCAACTCCCAGAGTTCACTCAAACTCATGCCCATCGAATCAGTGATGCCATCCAGCCATCTCATCTTCTGTCATTCCGTTCTCCTCCTGCCCCCAACCCCTCCTAGCATCAGGGTCTTTTCAAATGAGTCAGCTCTTCACATCAGGTGGCCAAAGTATTGGAGTCTCAGCTTCAGTATCAGTCCTTCCAATGAACACCCAGGAATGATCTCCTTTAGGATAGACTGGTTGGATCTCCCTGCAGTCCAAGGGACTCTCAAGAGTCTTCTCCAACACCACAGTTCAAAAGCATCAATTTTTCAGTGTTCAGCTTTCTTCACCGTCCAACTCTCACATCCATACATGATCACTGGAAAAACCATAGCCTTGACTAGAAAGACCTTTGTTGGCAAAGTAACGTCTCTTCTTTTTAATATGCTATCTAGGTTGGTCATAACTTTCCTTATGTATGGCTAAGTACCTTTGCTGTCCACCTGAAACTATCACAATATTGTTAATCAGCTATTTGTTGTTTAGTTGCTAAGTCATATCCAACTCTTTTGTGACTCCATGGACTGTAGCCCCTAGGCTCCTCTGTCCAGTGGATTTCCCAGGCAAGAATACTGGAGTAGGTTGCCATTTTCTTCTCCAAGGGATATTACTGATCCAGTGATTGAACCTGTGGTCTCCTGCTTGGCAGGTGGATCCTTTACCCCTAAGCCATATGGGGATACAAAATTAAAAGTTTTTTTTTAAAAAAAGAATAAGCCTGCTGAGCAAATGAGTAAGTGCATGTTGGTACTGACACCTGAGATTTTTTTTAATAGACTGTACATAGTAAACACCATATTGCAAAGTAATGTCTTTAATTTTTTTTTTGTATTTTATACTATGTAAAGTATGTGATTTTCTTTATTTGCAGAAAGTTTTGTCTAGTACCAGGCATCAAAAGACACATAAATGCTTTTGGTCATCAGTTCCATTTCTCTTCTGTTTACTTTCAATCATTCTTTCTCGTAGAACCAAGCACTTAAAACCTAGCAGTGTTAATTACTGCCACTGAAACTGACAAGTATATCGTCACCAATAACCCCATTAACTAACGTATATTGTTTTATTATGTACTTACTTTATTCAGTCAAGAAAGGTGATTGATAACCTACCAGGTCCCATGCCTTATGCTTTGCAATGAGGAAACAAGGATGAGCAATAAGACTAGAATCCTTGTCCTGGCAGAGTAGACACTAGTCCGGGGTATAACAATTAGTAAATAAGAATTGAAAACGATGATAAAAGCTGTTTTAAAGGAAGTGAGGGGACCATGGAAGCACACAGCAGAGATACCTATCCTAGTTTAGGAAGACCAAAAAAAGTGTTAATTATAACCATTCATCTAAAAGATAAGTAGGAGTCAGACAAGCAGAAAGATGAGGCAGGTGGAAGTACTGACCCTTCAGACAGAGGGAACAAGAAACAAATGGGAAAAAACCTCCCTGGAGGTCCAGTGGTTAAGAATCTGCCTTGCAATGCAGGGGGACATGGAGCAACTACGCCCACATGCCACACCGACTGAGCCTGCATGCTGCAGAACCCGTGAGCCACAATGCGAGAGCCCGTGCGCTGCCAGGAAATACCCCACGTGACGCATTTAAGGCCCCACGTGCTGCAACCAAGACTCAACAGAGCCAAATAAATAAAGAAATACTTAAAAAGAAATGAGAAGACTCCGAAACAAAACCAGAGCCCTTTCCAGGAAGAGAGCAGAGCAGTGCCAGGAGAGCTATGAGGACTGTTTATGGCTGAGGAAGTGGGCAGAGACGCCACCATGTGGGGCCTTCACTAGAGGCAGTTCACGTTAGGAGGCTCTAGGCCCCAAGGCCTGTGCTAGCTGCTATCAGGGGAGCAGAACTGAATCACGCTGCCAGAACTCCTGACCTCTGGCACACTTACTGCTAGAGAGGCTAAAACGACTGAACTGAGGCTGGTGGAGAAGTGAGCATTTTTTTAAATACCAAACCAGAATATGTGGGCAGAGGTAGCTTTACAACCTCACCCCAGTGGTGTGGCTGACCAAAATCTGGTCAAGGAGAACTGGCCAAATCTCAGAGTGGGAGAAGACTCCAAAAGAAGGGGCCACTTTGGAATTCTACACCAGGAATGTATCTGGTGACCCCGGATATAACTATGGCTTACCCACTCCCACCAGCTCAACTGCTACCCAGATTTCTATTCATCCAGTCTAGTTGCTGAATCTTAATCATCACATTTTCTCAATAGCCTGCAGTCTTGCTACATAGGACTTTGCCTAGAAGCATTCCCAAAGCTGACACAGGAACAGATAACCCTGACACTCAAAGGCAGCTGGCAGCAGGCTGACCTGGAGCAAATAGTTAGAAACAAATTTCCTGTTACATGTTTATCTGACTCTGATATTATTTGAATGTTTCTGAGAGTGAGCACTCAATAACCAGATACTGAAATGTCCTTTGAAACATAAGGTTATAGATGATGTGTTAGTCACTCAGTCATGTCCAACTCTTTGCTTAAATGTGTCTGTGAAGTGTGTAAATATATTACCATTAAATGATCAAATTCTTTTCACAAGCAGTGCATAATTTTTAAAACACTGGAGGCCACAAGAACACTTTTGCCCAAAACCAACTGAATATTCCAGTGTCCAGGGGAAACAAAAGGAATATGGAATTGAAAGACAATACTCTGGTGACGGGGCAACACAATGCTTTAAAACACAGTGAAGAGAAAAGCAAATCATAAGGGGAAAAGACCCCAAATGATGCCTCAACCGTACGCAAAGTGAGTTGGGCTATCCATGTGGTCTCATGTGTAAAATGAACACAGGGTGAACCACCTGTTCTCGTAGGGTCCCCCCAGCACTAGCACACCACAATTCTATGAAACATTAGTGAAGCAAAGATGGATGGTACATGCTATACCTCACAAATTTGAAATAGGGCGACAAAATCTACAAAAAGTCTAGGATGCAGGCATTGAGCCCATCACTAGAATCATGAGACATTATCACTGCAATAGCTTCAGGGCTCCCACATTTTAGAGAGAGAGAAAGTGGCTCAAAGTGGAGATTGGTTCTGACTGAGGAGCCCCGGGTAGCTGGTGGTAAAGCCGAGTCTCCTGATCCCAGGAGCATAGCCCTTCCGCTTTACCAGTTTCCTTCCTTTCTAAAATAAAGAGACTTTTTAAGATACCCAGAGGCCCAGCTTTCTAAAGATAAAAAATACGTTCCATTCATTGTTCTCAAATATGATTTATGTTTGTAACCTTTAGAAGAGGAGAGAAAAATGTTCTGGGATTTGTTTTGCCTCCCTCTGTTTCTTTTTTTAAAATTTGAGGAGCTGGTGAAGACATAACCTTATACTGTTAGAAGAGAAAATTTAAGAGCATCTTAAATAAGGAAGCCCAGTAGCGATCAGACTGTGATTATCAGTGAGGCTGCCAAGAGCCCATTTGAGAGCTGAGGTCTTCTGGAACACCACAAATCCACAGCTGCCTCCAATGCAGGCACTTCCTTTATCTCCCTGAGACTCTGGAGACAGGCAAGGTCAGTCAGCCTTCCTGCTTTGCTGCATATCTAAAATTCTCTTTAGTGTGAATTTAAAAGGACAAAAAAAAAAGGGGTGGGGGCGGGGAGGAGGTGGCAAGAGCTTCACATCTCTGCTGAGGACACCTCTGTCTTCCTACTAGCCCAGGAATGCTGAGTGGGCACTAGGGGAGCAGAGCAGGCCACGTTTGGATTGCTCGGTCCCTCAGTCATGTCCAATTCTTTGCAACCCCATGGACTGCAGCACTCCAGGCTTCCCTGTCCTTCACCATCTCCTGGAGTTTACTCAAACTCATGTCCATCAAGTCAGTGATGCCATCCAAACACCTCATCCTTTATCATCCCCTTCCCCTCCTGCCTTCAATCTTTCCCAGCATCAGGGTCTTTTCCAACGAGTCCGCTCTTCCCTTCAGGTAGCCAAAATATTGAAGCTTCAGCATCAGTCCTTCCAGTGAATATTCAAGGTTGATTTCCTATAGGTAAACCTCCTTGTTGTCCAAGGGACTCTCAAGAGTCTTTTCCACACCACAATTCAGAAGCATCAATTCTTCGGTGCTCAGCCTTCTTTACGGTCCAACTCTCACATCAGTACATAACTACTGGAAAAACTATAGCTTTGACTATAGGGATTTGTAAACCTAGTCTCTGCCAGAGAGCAACTCCTCAAGATCTATGGAGCCTGACCCCATCCCTTGGGGAGACAGGGGGGAGATGATCCTCAGGCACATGACAGTTTGAGAATCACTGAGTTCTCCACCATAAGGCAGGGACACCTGGGCTCTGGGCAATAGTCCTCCCCACCTACCACTCAAAACCATCCCTAGGTCCCAGAACATCTCCCCTACAAGCTTGCTTTCTAGGGGGTGGAGGTGAGAGAGCAGTATCCTACAACTTCAAACTTAGCCATTCCCTCATTCAAAGTAGAAAGCAAAGACTTCCCTGGTGGCACAGCAATAAGAATCCACCTGCCAACGCAGGGAACATGAAGTTCAACCCCTGGTCTCGGAAGATCCCACAGGTCACGGAGCTACTGAGTCCACACTCCAGGGCCCAGGAGCTGCAGCTACTGAAGCCTGCACACCTAGAGCCTGTGCCCTACAAGAGAAGCTGTTGCAATGAGAAGCCCACACATCACAACAAAAGAACGGAGCCCCCTGCTCACTGCAACTTGAGAAGGCCCTTGCAAAGCAACAAAGACCCAGTGCAGCCAAAAATGAAAATAAAGTTAAAAGAAAAAAAAAAACCCACAAAGTGGAAAGAGGGAGTAAATGAACTCATATCTGTTGTACTCAGCACTTTCCATATGTGATTCTATTGCATCTTTTCAATAAAAACCTTCCACATTCAGAAGTACCCTAATTAATTCAAACTTCTAGAGCAATCTGGACTCAAGTTAGGCTGAAAGAAGTTTTATTGCTAATGTAAAGAGTCTTTTATGGGGAAATGAGAACATAAAAGAAATCATACAGACCATCAAAGAGAGGAAAACAACCAAAGATATTTAATATTAATAACTGATATTCCTAATTATACAGTAAGGCCAACACCCCACCCTCCTACACACACACACACAAAGCACTTAGGCAATAACTCATTGCCTTGCTCAGGTTACCAGTCTGTAACTAAAAATAATAGAGCTGCATTTCTTTCCAACTACCCCACAAATCTGTCTGCACCATCCCCACAATTGTTCAATTTAGTGAGGTCTGGCCATAAATGTTTTTCTTCTCCAGATCACGCCACAAAAATGTTTGATTCTGGGACAGACTGCAGAACTGTGCAGTCTCTTCCCTATTTTCAACTTCTGGTCCACTCCATCTATCTTCAGTTAGGTTATATCTTTTCACTTCATTGTCTATTGATTGTGGAAGAAGACAAGACAAGAATAGGGACAGAAAACCTAAGGTGTCACACCCTGGAATCTGGAAAATATCTACCACGGCTGTTCTCAGGCCAACCATAGCAGCCTTGAATGTTAACCTCTGAAAGGGCCCTCTCAAAGTGGTCTATGAACATTTACAGCTTCATTTATAAATGTATTGTTTAATCAAGATAACTTTGTGCATGAACCCAAGTTCCACTGGCAATTAGGTGGAAAGGAGAATAGGCAGGCTTGCTTCAAGAGCTACCTGGGTCCTGTTGATAATGAGCCATGTAAAAGCACAGAACAGAACAGCACTAGCCCCTCTGTCTCCAATAACCAGCAATGAGACCTTCATAGCAATCTCCCGTCTCATCAAGGATGGAGATGAAAAGCACCAATTCACCAAAATTTTGGCTCCAAATTAACTTCCCATCTCCCCATCTCAAGCCAAGCAGAATCTAACCATAGAAAGAATCTTTAGTGTCCAAATCTAAGTCTCAATTTCTGTTGTCACTACTTTCATTCATTTTCTTGTTTCACTGTATCTTGGACCATTAAAATTGCCCCCAATTGCTCTGATTCTGCAAGTGATTTATTCTGAACAAAGGTGCAAGAATAACTTTCTGATGGACATCTGTTACCAAGATCAAAACCAGAAGACGTTCTCACTATCTGCACACATGCTCAGACGCTCAGTCGTGTCCAACTCTTTGTGACCCCAGGGACTATAGCTCTCCATACTCCTCTGTCTATGGAATTTGGGGGGCAAGAATACTGGAGTGGGTCGCCATTTCCATCTCCAGGGGGTCTTCCCAACCCAGGAATCAAACCTGAGTGTCCTGTGTTGCAGGCAGATTCTTTATCACTGCACCACCTGGGAAGCCTAACCTGGAATAAAGGCCCTTCATGATCTAGCCAAAACTCCCTTTCGAAATTTTTTTTTCCTCTGTATAAATTCTACAGTCACAAAACTGGAAGCCAACAGAATTCACCTGTTGATATGTTTTATATGTAATGATTAATAATAGCAAACATAATAATAACAGCACAGCAAACATACAATGTCCCTATGTCCAGGTACTTTCGAAGCACTTTACATACATTAATCCCTTAACCATCAACAACTCTGTGAGATTGTTACTATTACTATGTCACTTTTAAAGATGAAAGAGGGACTTCCCTGGTGGTCCAGTGGCTAAGGCCCTGTGCTCCCAATGCAGGGGACTGTGTTCAATCCCTGGTCAGAGAATTAGATCCCACATGTTACAACCAAGAGTTCGCATGCCACAAGTAAGACCTGGCACAGCCAAATAAATAAATTAATAACAACAAACTTAATAAGTAAAACTGAGAGAAAATGGGATTAAACAAGGAGAAAAGTCACCATTTCAACTCTTGCAGACTGGCTACAGAGTCTTTGTATTCTCAACGACTATACTGTACCACCTTCTCTAAACGGATAGGCGATAGCTGGGAGGAGGAACGAGTGTGTCAACAGATGAAAGGAAAGATGGATACATAAGCAGCATTATTTTATGGACTATTCTAGATTTTTGTTTTGTGAATGCTTAGCCTCCACACTATTAATGGAAGAAAACAAGTTCTCTCCTGAACGCTCCTGGTTTTTCTACCTGTAAGAAGAAACAAAACCTTGAACCATGGACCTCCCCCTGGGCTTCACAGATGGACTTGCCCAGAGCACAGAAAGAGCCCCAGATAATTGAGTGGCTTTACCTGTAACATTACTATCGAAATAGTGACATAAAAAGTACAAGCACCGAACAGACAAATGCAAAGTGCCTAATAAAGAGGAAAGGCTTCAAGGGAGAAAGAATAAATGAAGTATATGAACCGTGCATATTTATAGCACCTGCAAATTAACTTCCCGGAAACAGCAATAAGCGGATAAAGTACCAGGCCTCCGTGGAATCAGGCACAAAATGGATGCAGCTGCCAGAAGACGGAAACATACACACTTTTACTTGCAAACATCTGCCCCCCTACCCAGTATGCCCTGCAATTCTCCCACATCATCCTCACAGGGGCCCAGTAAAAAAGAGGGAAAATACTGCATGTTCCTGCCTAACCTCAATACCTTCCTACCACACTGACCCCAAGTTACCTTCAGTTTGCTTTTATAAAAGAAAAATGGCAAAGAACAGAGGCCAAGACAAAGCGCTAAGGGTGGCACAAGCTTGAGATGGATGGTCTAAGGCAAAAAGCCTTGCAAAGGGAACTAAGCATGCATCCTGTCACCTGCTCTAACCAGCCAGTACCTTGAGTAGCAACAAGCTTTCGAGGCCTCATTCTTCATGTTAACATGAGGTGAGAGTGGCTTCCAAACACAGTGCAAAAACACACCATCTCCCAATTCCTTGGCACAACACTTTAACCTAATCCTACCTAATTAGCATAATAATTTTCCCTCCTCACTCACTCCAGGAGTCCTACACTCCGATCACACCCCACTGAGCAGCATTCTCCAACTAGAGCTTTCACTCTGCTCCCTCGAGCTAGGCCTTTCTTTATCCTTGGAATACCTTTCCATCTCTGCCCATCCTTCATCCCAATGACAGTCTATCTGTCTTTTTGAATCAGTGGCTCTCAGCCTTGTGGCTGCACAGGCAAACCATGTAGGGAGACTAAAAAAAAAATACTGATGCCTGTGATCAAACTTCAGAAATTCTGATTTGACTGCTATGGGATATGGCTTCGATATTAAGATTTAAAAAAAAAAAAAATTCCCCCAGGTGATTCTAAAATGTAGACAAAGTTGAGAAACACTACCCTGGACCATTTCCCTCAAAAAAGCCTTCTGCCTAGCTGGAATGAACTGTCTCCACCCTGACATTCCCAGAGTGTTTTGAGGTGACTCCCCTCTTCAGAACTCCCATCTTAAGGTAGGTCGCAGCTCATTTTGCCACAGTTCTGGGGCAGGACTGATGAGCGCATTAGAACACAGCCCCATGGATGAAGGCTGGAAACCGTTTAACTTATGCATGCCATTCCCCTTGGAACAACACTTCAGCATCAGCAACTACTCAATAAATGTCTGCTCAATTTAACTGAAATGCTGTTTTTATGCAGGGCTCACCCGTTGGCTCAGTGGGTGAAGACTCTGCCTGCAATGCAAGAGACACTGGAGACTCAGGTTTGACCCCTGGATTGGGAAGATCCTCTGGAGAGGAAATGGCAACCCACTCCAGTATTCCTGCCTAGAAAATCCCGTGGACAGAGGAGCCTGGCGGGCTACAAGTCCACGGGTCACAAAAAGTCAGACACTACTGAGCGAGTTTTTAAATACTCCATGAAAAAATACAAATAGTGCTAGCATGTTCAGTGAGTTTCCAGTGGAAACAGAAACTACCATAGGTCCTAGATAGTGAAGTTTACTGCTGGAGATAGGCCCTCTTCCTTGGCAGGCCTCCCTCCTCTCTATATGAAGTCTTTGGCGGTGGGTAAAGTTGCAGAGCCCAGCCTTTCCAGAGAAAATGGAACGAATCAAAGAAGGCATTTCCACCGAACACAAGGAGCTTAAGCTGGGGACTAAGCAATAGGCCCACACATCACAGAGCAAATTTCAACTTAACACATCCTTTGGAACAACCCTGCTCCTGGGGGAGAGAGCCCTAAGGCAATGATTCTCAAGATTTTACTGTAAATAAGACTCCCCGGGGTGGCTGTTCAAAAAAAAAAAAAAATCCATATTCCTAGACCTTAAACCCTCTCCGCACTAACCAACTGACTCAGAATATCTCTGGGAAGGTCATATTGATGAAGCCTGGGAGAGACAGCAAGCTCCCCAAGTGATTCCAATGCTGATGACGGGCAGACCACACTTGTATACTTGTTATCAACAAACACTGGCCCAAAGCAGTGTAGATCCTCCAGGTACTTGGCCTTATCGAATCGCAGAGAATCTGAGAGGAAAGGTTTGAGGAAGCAGAGATAATCTGCAGTGCTTGCATCAACAGAAATTATGTAGCAGTGGGAGGTATAATAGGGACAGGATGCCCTTATAGCAGTGTCTGCTATAAAGTTTAAAGATGGTAACAAAAAGTGCCTGGCTCACAGTAGATAATCAGCAGATGACTGACAATAATAATTATCCCTCTCACAACTTCCTTCTATGATCATTTTATATCTGCCGTTTCCTAGAAATCAAGGAGACGGATATATTAGTCTTAAATCTCCTTCCCCGCTAACTTCATATTAAGGAACAGCCCTGAGCCTAACTCACTCCCCATTCTTCACCACCCAGGAACGCCTGCCAGCCACCACCACTTACACCTTTCCCACCTCCCATCCCACCAGGGCTCAGTCAAACTAAGAAGCCTGCAGGTGTAGGCAAGTTCCCCAGCAGTAAGCTGACCAGGTACAGCCAGTGCTAACCCCACCTACTTGTGAGGGACAAGCTGGAGGCTGTCTTCCATCCTTACCAGAAACTCAGTCTCAGGTGAAGCATTTCTACCCCTGCAACTGCACTGCTTGCTGAAAGCCCGAAGAATTTCCCAGGCCAGCCTCTGTCAGTTCTAAAGAGAATGCCTGTAGTCACATTTGAGTATCTGGGAACTAAACCATGGAAAGACCTAAACATATCTTTACCTTGGCAACTGTTCTACAACCTCCCTTCTTGACTCTGGTCAATGAAGCAAACCAGCTCCTTCAAATTCAATACCATTCTCGTCACCTTCCCATTAAGAGAAACCAATTTCCACATTTTGGCCATAAATTAGAAGCCTTCCATTTTGCAGACGTATGAAACGACGTGACCGTACTCCACAAAGAGAGGCCAAATCTCAAACACCTAACTAAACACAGGGAGATGATTTGTGATACTTCAATATAATTACTGTGCTAGATTCAGGCTTTTAATCTCATGTTTTTCAATTTCATTATGAAATTACAGCCCCAAACCTCTGGACACAATAGCAGCATTGTCACTGTAATCATTACCCATGTTACTCCCAGGGAACACACAGCCCTACTGGAGGTCACTAGCCAAGCACGGCCAATGCAGGACTGCACAGAGGCATCTTGCTCCAGCTGATCCCATTCAATCCAGGGAGCAGAGAAAGATTTAGGAGTCTGAGCAGATGACAAAATGTCAGCAATTTAGGGCCATTATTTTTAAAAAGCACGCTCAGGGCTGAGTTATATAAATTGAAAGATGGCATCAGAAACTATGAGGTCATCTGCCCATGCTATGGTAACCAGCCTCAAGCACATCTCTGCTTAACAGCACGGAAAAAACTGGGGTGGGTTCAGATTAGTGGAGCCGAGGAGTCAACCGGAGAATCAGAACACAGGAACTAAGGCCAGAGAGGGAATGCACTGCATTTCAGGTCCATGAGGACAGAACTGGGGGGTGTCGGGGGACAAGCATTTCCACATGAGACTCAGTAACACAGTGTAAGGAATTTAGGTTGGAAAGAAGAACTTTCTGAGAAGGCAAAGGAAAGGTAATTTAGGAATGTTAAAGCATCTCCATCAACAGTCTTTATGGAATAAAGCATCACGTGAATCTTACAGTTTTAAAACATTCTTAGCGGGACAAGTTGTTATTGTGCTCTAACAAACACCTAAATAGCAGTGGGAATGTGCTAAGCACCATCCTAAGTGCTTTATAAACTATTTCATTTAATCTTCAGAATAATCCTAAGAGGCAGGGATTGTAACTTTCCAGGTGAGAAAGCTGAGGAACAGAGGTTGTCGCTTGCCCAGGGCCAAAGGACCAAGTGGCTCTTAACCAGAACCTACTCCTGTGTGACTTCCACTGTGCGCGTCGCTACGCTTCCGCTCAAGATAGTTCTCGCTCACATTCTCTTTCCTCATTCTCGCTCCTTCTCTCTCTCTCTCTCTCTCTCTCTCTCTCTCTCTCTCTCAAATGCACGCACACACACACGCACACATACCCCAAAAACATGCACACTGTCCATTATCCCAAATTGGCATGGTTAGGATTGTGGTAAAACCCAGATTACATAAAAAATAATTATTTCTCTGAGGTTTCAACCCCTTGAGATAGGTTCAGTCCCTCCAAGTTCAAAGTTAAAAGAACTGATTTTTTTAAAACAAATATCCACTGTCATATGATAGACACCTTTGTAAGCATCAGAGAGTTCAGAAATTAAATATAACAATGACAAGTATTTTTAACTTCCAGAGGAACTAGGGAATGCATGTCTCTCCTTGTCTCAGAGAGACGGTGGCACTCCTCCATGACAACAATCTATTCAGAATCAGAAATAATTGTGAGCTCCAAGAGTAATCTTAACACACATTTACACACATGACCTACCACTGTGTTTACCCCTTACTTCATCTAAGGTCCTGTGTTCTCCAAGAACCACAATGAGGTCAGTTAAGGCTGATTCGACATCACTTCTTGATGAACACTGTGGTTCTGGTTATAAAGAAGAAAGGTGTAGTGGCCATTGGTCCCAGCAAGTTTCAATGTTCTGAAGAGAATGTTAATAGAAACTACACAGATATCCTTAAATCAACAACATGGAATAATAGCATTTTAGGACTTAACTACTTGAGAAATTCATGTGAAGGAATTAACATTAAGTAAAGATCACAACGCACTGGTTCTCAAACTAGGCTTTTCTTTGGAATCAGTTTTACAAAATACTGATGCCTAGGACCCACTATCAGAGTTCTGATTTAATTGGTCTTGGATGCAGCGTGGGCACATGCACTGTTTAAAGTGCCTCATGGAATCCTAATGTGCATCAAAATTTGAAAACCACTGCTTAAATGAAAGTTACCCACCTTGCCTACTTTTTTCAGGCAGAAAAAAAAAAAAAGCACAACAGGAAACTTAGAAATGCTTAGCCGCACTTAGTAAAAGTACCCTTAAACCCACACCCTTGATGTTTGTGGGGCAGACACCAAAAAAAATCACCCATAAGAATTCTGCATCTTCAAAGAGTTCTGTATCTACTTGAAGACCTTTGTCGCTGCATCATACGTTCATTTGTTTAATGCCCTTTGTCTAAAGAGTTGCATAAACTTGTTTTATAATTTGGTTTCAGAAAGAGTTTGCATATCCTTATAAACCTGATATGATTCTTGTTCTTGGAATATAAAAATCAAGTGCCCTATTTTTAGGGCACTTTATGAACCTTTATGAACCTGAGTGCTAGACGTTGAACAGATAACTGGAGTATTAACTCCCTACTCTTATTTGATTCTCCTTCTGTCTATGCAAGTTTGGACTATTGCTTCCTCTTTCTTTTTTTTAAGCAGTAAGATACAGAATACCTTCTGGGAAACTTGATTCAAAGGGCACTGTGAAAACAGACAAAAGCAGAAGTTATGGTCAAGTCCATTTAGACTGACTTTCTGGGAATCTCGAGTATCTCCCCTCTTCGTTCCTTGGACTTTGCACACTACTTGGATATTTTTGTTCACACACACACAAACACAAACAAGTATCCTACAGGCTACATTATATTCAAACAATGTCAGAGGAACCCCAGTGTAAGGAATTTAGAATACAGTAACTGCTTCTCAGTTTGTTTTCCTCTATTTTGGACTTAACGCATGAAGTTCCTTCAGACTGCTCCGACCTCACAGACACGTCTAGTCTTCAATGTGGCAGGGCTGCTCTTCCCCTGAAGCCTGTGTTTTTGTTTCCCCCAACTTGCTACTCTTGGCAAAGTGACTTCCACCTTCTTCCTTTGCACCCTCTTCCGTATGGCTGGAATTAATGAGCCTGCAAGCTGGGGGCAATGTCTCTCCACAGCTGTCTTTTCAAGCAATTATTTAGAGACAGAGAAGGAAGTCATTAACAATCCTGGGAGTCAGCCAGAGACAGCGCTGCCACACGAAATACTCAGATAGAGCCCTGGGCCAAAAGGTCACTTTTTATGGGGGGCCGGGCTGGGCTGGGGTTTTATGGGGGGCCGGGCTGGGCTGGGGTAACAGAACAGTACAGAGAGAAAGATAAGGGAGTAGTGAGCAGGTTTTCACTGTTTTTCTGGCATCTGCAACAAGGTCAATTTCTTCTGTGCAAAACAGAAAAGGTTTAGTTGAAGCAATCAGGAATTCATTCAAAAGTGACTAGAGGCAAGAGGGAAGAAATGCCAGGGAAAAAATAATGCCTCTCTGAAAAGCCTGTCCTTTAAGGCCAAAATAGCTACTTAAACATCATGAAAGTTCCACCTCTTTCCCAGGAGGCTGGGAAAGTGGGTAGGACTGGTGCCAGATGTTATAACAGTAGTTACTAGAAAAATGTTAGTTAAGTCTTTTCGAAAGTATGCCTGAGTAGTGAAAACCAAAATATTTCACACAAGGTGGCAGATTCCTCCTGCTATGTCTACCCACTCACCACATCGATACTGGTCTCACCAACACAAAGTTTTCTTGAATGCTGGAGAGACTACTGATTCCAGTTAGTTTATCTTCTTAGCTAAAAGGAGGCTGTCCTTCTCTGTGAGAGGAAAAGCAGCTTCTGGATCTTTCTTGTCTGTTACTAAGGACAAATAACTAGATTCACTTTTCTCTTCTCCGGAAACAGACTGTATAGAGATATTTTGAGAAACCAGTCAAACTTGGAACCAGTAATTTTAACACAACATTCAGGAGCAAGTCAGTGTCTCTGTGAACTCTGGAATCTTAGAAAAATCGTCAGAGGTGGAAAGTCCTGTGACAAAACCGTCATGTCCTAGATCAAACGTAGAAAAGCTAGAAAGAGTTGACTTCAAGTTTTACTATGATTAATTTCCTTAACTTCAGAGTCGCAGTTTCCTCATCTGTAAGTGATACCAAACTTCATCTGACAGACTTCTGTTTTTCAAACTTTTTAAAGCACAACGTAATAAAAATACACTGTTTTCAGGATCTGATATACAGGCAAGCATACAGTGCATGCATACACACACACACCCATCTGTACACACATACATCTGAAAAAAAAGTATTTTTGAAACAATATACACTCATAGTGTGATATATTATACTGATACCATCTATCTGATTCCACTTTTTTAAAAAATGCTGATTATCATCCACTAATGGGTTAAGAAAGACTGTTTTAAAAACTACTGTGATGGGGTGTCTTGTGGAAAAGATGTAATCGGGTGTGATCCAACAGCAAAGAGCATAGCACACAGTAGGACTATGACAAATTAGGATTTTCTTTCCACACAATACAGTCCTTTCAGGGGAGCTGGCAGAAAATATAAGTCGTGTTATTCAAGGTAGTCCAGAGAATACACAACACCATTCCAACCTTCTGACGGTGAAAAGCCACTGCCCTGGGTTGTGCCGTCAGCCAGCCACTGAGTTACGTCTACAGCTGTTGGCACTCTGCTCTGCAGAAGGGATTCTTTGTTTATGGACTGTTTATCATTCACTTCAGCTTCGTCGAGGGGACTTTAATACTTCAGATTCCCAAAAGTTACTTATGACCATTTAAAACAAAACAACAAACCCTGCTGAACATCCATTTGGAGTGAAAGGGAGCCTCTCAATCACACAGGAAAAATTTATGCAAAGTAATACCCTTAAAATCCAAGACTGTCGTAACACAAGCTACACTAAAAGCAACTAATGTTGAATTCTAATCCAGCTAATGAAGGCTGAACATCCAGAGATAAAAAGGGAAGCTATGTCTTTAGAAAAACCCTCAAAACTTTTAAGGAAAAAAAAATCACTTAAAATTGAAGTATTTAAAATATTTAAGGTAATAAAAACTCTATTATCTCTAATGATCATTTATTTATTTTATGGTCATTTTTAAAGAGGGCTTCCATGACCACACTTATTAAAAAAGTTCCCTATCCCATTTTCTTCTATTTTTTCTTCTTTCATAATATTTCCTATACCATAATCATTATAAATGTGTTCTCACCACTATCCCTCACTACAATTTAACTATCATGAGGACAAAGAGCTTTCCTATTTGCTTATTTGCTACTGTATCCCTAGTACGTAGTGCCTAGCATATAGTAGGAACACAAGAAATATTTGTGAAATCAATGAATTAGTGAATTAAGTGAGCAGAATGTTGACTTCTGCACTGGAATTAAACCCAAGAAGCCACATGTCTCTTCACTCCGCTTCTCCACGGTTACAAAAGAGTCACAGAAAGACAAGCCCCTGGTCTCTGAAGGCATCAGGAGTACATCGTGCACTGCCCCCTGGTATCTGCTCCTTTCTTCCTCTATATTTACAAACAACAACTCTCCAGCTCCCCTGAGCTTTGCTCTGGTCAACCAGCTGGGCACGTCGTCTTAGCAGAACTAGACTGCGTGAAATCAGAACCCGTCTCCTTGAGGCCACTCCTTCAGAGCCTGCCAAGGGACAGAAGGCCCTCGGACCCCAGAAACGACAGCAAGCTCCAAAGTGGGAAAAGGCAAAGGGGCAGAGCAAACCCAAAGCCTCTGGGCTGATGTGCTACAGCAGAGCTGAAGACAGCTTCATTCGCCTCCTCTCCTCCCCTTCAAAGAGAGAGCGGGACCTTGAGAAGGAGGGGCTGCCTCCTCCGGCTGGGTACTCCACACTGTGAGAGAAAAGATCATTCCAAGATTTGAAATTTTTCCAGCTGGCAGTTAAGCACTGATTTCCCATTGGAACTCCATCCAACTGACTCTCTCCAAAATCAATGTTAAAGGTCCACATAATCTTTTCTGTAATCGCTTCATCAAGCAGGCAGGGAGATTTTGCTGGAATCTAGGTTCCCCTTGTTTCAAATCTTGTGTGGCTGGCACCTGATGTCATTTTGGGTAGCTCAGTGCCTACTCACACTGCTCAACCTGCTCAACTGTCTGGGGGTGGTAGTTAAAGGTGGGTGGGGGGCTGTCATAGCAGCACAATAAAAGCAAATCACCTGGCAAAACAGGAGGTGAATGCATAAATCCAGGAAGAGAATTTGAAGTAGAAATGCATTACCAAGTAAAGAAATCATTTCAAATGACTTATACTACAAATTGGCTTTAAGAGACATCTCAGTCTGCACATGTATTCCCTGTTGAACGGTGATACCTATTCAAATGATCAAAAACAGTCCGTTCTTAAATTCAGAATAAATCTCAGACCTCAGAAACAGGCAAAGGAAAAAAAAAAGTTGAAAAGCAGAAAGGCAGCAAATGTTACTCTCAGGACCAATCTCTCTGATATGCCTCAAGCTTGCTAACAGCACTTTTATGCCACAGGCATGCTACTTTCCTTTGCCCTCATTTTATTTCACAGGAAGTCCTTCCCTAACAGCCATGGGATATCCAAAAAGAGAAAAGAAGGGGAGGGCAAAGCATTCTGTTAGCTCTCCTGCTTGGAAAAGACTCAAGAGCCTGGAAGGATGCCGCAAAAAAATCTGTGTGAGCACAACAAACAACAGCAGCCAAGAAAACTGAATCCCAAAGAGAAATCTGCCAGCTGGGAGCCACTCTGTAATCGGAGAGGAAGCATCTACTTACATGGCCACTGTCCAGCTCGGTACAAACCCTGTGGTTACAAGGACCAGAGTGGAAACCCCTCCTAAAATCACCATGGGTCTGATTCCTCCTGAACTGACATCTTACCATTCCCAGTTTAAAACCATCCCACCCTCTAACATGAAAGTTCTAATGGCATGTATCGGCAAAGAATGGCATGTATCTCAAAGAGATCCTCAATGAGGCGAAGGAGAGAGGCCACGAGAGCAGCAGTATTTCAAGCCATGGCAGGTTCGGAGATGTCAAGTGAGACAAGTGAAGCAAAAAAAAAAGAAAAGATGACCCTTGAGAGGATCAGAGGGCTTACTCGGCATATAGGGCATGGCTGGGCAGGCCAAGGGGCCACCACAGCATGCACTTGGGTATGGGTAAGAGGTCAGAGACCCAGGGCAGAGGAGACAACTTTAAGCCATTGCTAATACACAACAAACCATACAACCAGAATCTTATTACTAAGATTGTTACTTATTACTAACTACCTAAAGCCCCTTTAAATAAATCTTAGTGACTCAACAAAGCCTTCCAGAAAAGGGAATACTCTTGCAAAGCACAACAGTGACACTTCAAATACAGCTAACCCTGTTCAACTTCCCAATGACAAGGCAACGTAACACACCATTTCTTCCCAATAGAGGATGCTCTCCAGAAGCTACTTATACTTGGCCGTAACATATGGTGTGATTTCTTTTTTTTTTTTTTTCTTCCTTAACAGCAGATTTCCTTCTCAGCTTTTCCTAAAATCAAGAAGAAAATTATCCTCCAGTCCCTGAGTGCACACCAAATAGGTAGCCTGGGAATATAACCTGGAGACCTACTGGGGAAAGGTCTCTGGGATGGAAAACATTTACAAGACAAGTAATTGAGAACTGATTAAGCTACAAATAAATTCCCTGAGGCCTGAAATCCATCTTCTTCTGGAGGAACCTGAAAAACCATGAGCACTAGAAGAGACCCTGGTCCTTCAGTACCATGCAAGGTTCTAAATCCTGGCTCCCTTCTCAGATATAACCTGACCCACAGACACAGCATCCATTCTGAAAGTTTAGAAACACTGAGCTGATCTCCCCGCCTCTGCAACAGATGGGGAATTAATGAGTCTTTCTGATAGAAAGCCCACATTCAGGGTCCAACACAGTAAAAAGGACTTCACGCCAGTGTACGGTAACTTGAGAATGACTGACCCAAAGGCACTCGCTCCAGCAGCCACACGGCCGGCCCGAGTAGGGTAGAAAATTCTCAGCCCACAGGCAGCTCCCTCTCCAGAGCGTAGTGTGTGGCCTTTGAAACAAGTGGGAAAGGAAGGAGAGAAAAACAAACAAACAAAATCCAGCCACTGCAGTCTACACTGAGGTTAGATCCCAAGTCGTTGTGGTGAAGTGCCTCCAAGAGACTGGAAATATTCTTAATAGAGACGCCTGTCAGTTTTGTGCAGAATAATTAGCTAATGAAATTTTAAACAAACAATTATTCTAGGCCCACTGAGGGTGGGGCAGAAGGAAGTTCTCCTCGGGAGAGCTGGCCCCCAGGGCTGGTGCCAAGGCCAGCTGTGATTCACAGTGCCCACTGCCTCCAGGCGCCATGTGCTGGTGCCTCCAGCCCCCTCGCAGCAGCTAACCAGCCCCGCTGGTGTTGCTGCTTCCTGCTTCTGGCTAGCCCAGGCACCCACGAGGGGCCTTCCTCTCTCCAAGGAGGGCCTACCATTCCTAAAAGCTGATGGTGATTGGCAGATGTAGTATCAACAGAAGGAATTTTAATATTATTTTTCATTTTTAGTAATGGAAATAATAAAACCACGTTTTCAACTAACTCTCAAAGTAATTCTGAGAAAATACCATAACAAAGGATAACCTTCATCTAGGCTGTGAAGACAAAGTCTTTAAAGAAAGATAAGTGTACTTTAGTTAGAGGACTAATATGATAGAAATAAAAAGAGCTAAACTGGAGAGATCTTGAGTTCCGGATTCCAGCCCCAGATTCATGACTGTGAAATTCAGCTGGTTATGAAACACTGTTAGATCTCAATTTCTCCTCTGGTAAGATGAGGAACAAGAGTAGGGGAATCAAATTCTTTTGCCTCTAGAAATATAATCCCAATTATTTAATTTATAGCTTTTTTTTTTTTCAACAGGTGAAACAATTTTATTTCACAGTTGTCTTTAAAACCACAAAGACACTATGTTCTTCATTGGATAGCTCTTTAAATTGTGGCTGAAATCAGTATGAGTCAACCTGATTTAAAATCCTATCAACCCCAATTAGAAATAAAGAAGAAACATGTATATTATCTAGGGTGAAACAGATCACCAGCCCAGGTTAGATGTATGAGACAAGTGCTCAGGCCTGGTGCACTGGGAAGACCCAGAGGGATCGGGTAGAGAGGGAGGTGGGAGGGGGGATCGGGATGGGGAATACATGTAAATCCATGGCTAATTCATGTCAATGTATGACAAAAACCACTACAATACTGTAAAGTAATTAGCTTCCAACTAATAAAAATAAATGGAAAAAAAATAAAAAATAAAATAAATTAATTAATTAATTAAAAGAAATAAAGAGACTGACTATCCACAGTTGTTTCAGTTTCGTGTGTGGCTTGTTTTCAGGAAAGGCAATGAGGTGCTAGCGGAAATCATGACAGCCACTAATGATTCCATTTAACTCCAGCATTGACACTCACCAGTGACCATTTGTCCCCCAGTTCCATTCTGTGCTTTGACCACTGCACCCTGATCTGATGCAAACCTTCCTCTCAGGTCCCTGGGTGGAACTATATCCACTTAGAGCTCTATAAATAACAACAGTCCCAGCACACAGTGACCAGTCACCTGTGAAATTAGCATCAAATGGTCCGATCAGGTTTCTTTACCAGCCCTCCTCCTCTTTGTCCTGGGCCAAAAACACAGACGTTGTAGTTAGACCAGAGTTACATCATGCTTTTCAGGACCTGTGGATGGATAAGCACCCTCTTACCAACACAGAACACTGTTTCACTGTACATCACTCCACTGGGCCTGAATAGATGTCAAGATTTTAACACGTACCGTATCTCCAGTATTAATTTCCTAACTTCTGACCCTACAAAATTTATTGTAACAGAGGCTCTAGTAGTTTTAAGAAATTTAAGCACAGGCTTATTCTTACAGTCCATGTTATTTTATAATCATTTCAACTGAATAAAGTTAAAAATAAAATTTAACAATAAGACCTAAAACTTGATGTTGCTAAATATCAATTGGAACTAAAAAGGAAGGATTTCTTCAGGCATTAGGTAGCTATGACTAGGACTTATTAAGACAATGTATTTCCGGATTTACTTGTTGCATTTGCACTCCTTTATTTTACAGATATTTTGCCCAAGGTGGCATCCTTTTTTGGTCAAGCTTTTTAAGAACAAGCTCTCCCTGTCCTTGCTAATACATAGGTATCTGATATAAAGCATTTATGATTCATTCAACAAACATGAATTTAATGAGCAGACACTAAGAGTAGATTCTGGAGGTCTCAAAATGAACAAACAACGTTCCTAAAATTTTACTACATTAAAAAAAAATTTACCACATAAAATTCCTAAAATTTTACATACACTGAATATTGACAACTGTGTGCAGTACTTTATTTACATATGAATAAACAGAGGCTTCTAGAGATGAAACTTATAACTGGCATTTTTCATTTTCTAAAGCTTCACTATCACTATTCCACAGCCCCTGTGCACACCTCAGTCTAAATACACAGACATGCAAGCTTGTTTGGATAAAAACAGATTTAGGTCTAAATCTGGAAGAAGAGAGGGTAGTCAGTGAATGCTTGTTACTGATGGTAACATCAAGCCCCTCAGTGCTACTTGCTGACTCCTTGCTGGATGGGAATCTATGCTATTCCTAAGAGCTCACATGCTCATCAGTCTGTGTCAAGAAACTGATAGAAAACAGGCTGGACCTGTTCACAGCATTACCTTTGTAAGAACAGAAATCGTCCCTTTGTTTTCCCTTACCACTTTTTAAGGTTAGGCTTAATAATTCCAATCATCTGTCCACACTCCTACAGCCATGGTAACATCATCTGCCTTTAAATTCTAAAGTTATAAACTCCCAATGTGTGTTAGACCAGTTAGCCCCAAACTTGACTGCACTTTACAACTATCTGGGGAATTTAAAAAAAAAAAAGCCTGGGTCCACTCCACAGAGATTCTGATGTGATAGTCCAGATTGGCATGGATGTCTTAAACTCCCCAGGTGATTCTACTACACAGCCAAGGTTGAGGACCAATGCTTCACACCAGCCTTCTCCAAATGTGGTCTCTGGACCAACAGCATCAGTACCATATGGGAAATGACCAGAACTGCAAGTTCTCAGGACCCCTCAGGAAAAATGAGTCAAAAAATCTGGGGGTGGGGCCTGGAAATCTGTATTTTAACAGGCCCTCCAGGTGATTCCGAGGCACACTAACATTTGAGAACCACCACATTAGACAATCTAAGGATCCTAAAGAATTCCTTAAAATTGTTAATCAATTTTTAATGTATATAGATGTTATATTTCCAACTAGATGATAAGACCCTCAATGGCAAAAATTACTATTTTCTATTTGTTTCTATGAATCTCTGCAGCAAGTAGTATGCCAGATAGCTCAGTGATAAAAGAATCCGCCTGACAATGCAGGAGACACGAGACAGATTCAATCCCTGGATGGGGAAGATCCCCTGAAGGAGGAACTGACAACTCATTCCAGTATTCTTGCCTGGAGAATCCCACGGACAGATGAGCCTGGGGGGCTACAGTCCATGGGGATGCCAAGAGTCAGATATGACTGAGAATGCATGCCTTACACAGTATGTGCTTCATTAATATTTACTGGTTAAAACTAGAATATTGTAACTCAACTATCCTTCAATTTAAAAAGCTAACACATCATAAATCACCTATACTTAAAATAATATTTCCTTAGTCTTTTTATTTATTTGCATATCATGCACTGAGCCTCTGTATGGCACACAACCCACACCTGCTATGGAGACAGCAGAGATTCTGTACCAACATGAATCATCTGTTCCCAGAAACCTGATGAAATGCAAATGCCCTCGCATCCCACATGGGTCAGCTTTCCCCAAACCATCCAAAATCCTCTTTCATGGAGTGCTACAAGAAGGGGTTAGAAACAATTAACCTGAAGAAGAAAGTTTTCTTCAAAGTATTCTTTTTAAAAGGAAGAAACAAAAATCATTTTAAAGCAATTTTACATTAAACAAAATTCAACACTTATTGATCACCTACTAAACACAAAATACTGTGCTGAGAGTCATTAAGAATATAAACATGTCTTAGGAATCAAACCTCAAAGGCCTTGCAGTAGTGTCATAGGGCACTATCGTACAGTATTAACCCTGGAAAATGTTATTTTATGGTCTATATAAAAGGGAAATGTTCATAGAGGTTGCTCAAGAAATGTCAGCTGCTTCTCCCATAACCTGAGAGCAACGTCTTTATTCAAACCAAAGTATCTCCACTGAACTATCATCTGATGAGTGTCTTTTAGAAAGACATATAATACAATTTAAAATAAACACAACTATTTCAATAAGTGACTATTAACACTACATACATACATACATACGAAAACACAACCACAAGAATCTGGGACTAGAAACCCCTGAGAGGCAAATTAGCAAACTGCAAGGGGCAAGAAGGAAAATCCCCCATGCTGAAATGTTCATATGCTAGCGACCTTCCCTGTTTTACTAGTGGCCATACTTGCTGGGGTCACCTAGAAATGCCCATGAGCTAAAGTGAGACACCCCTCTCAAGCTCCCTTCAGAGCCTGTGCCTTTATTATTCCTCTGAACACTCTGAGTTGCTTTTAACCACAGAAGGGCAAGTGAAGGCAAGGAGTGAGGGGAGAGGTTATGATTTTTCTTTGAACAACCACTTTATTTGAACAACCCCATTTATTTTTGGCTTCAATAAGAGGGGCCTCCTCTAGAATAGGAATGGGGGCCCACTCCCTAAGAAGCTGCCTGCCTCAATCCCAGGAAGGATTAACGGTCAGTTATTTGGCTTTCTTCCTTAGGTAAAACAACAGAGACACTGGCAAAGCCCATGCACACAACACATGATAAAAACAGACCACAACTGGAAGGGTACTATAATGCAGGCATCTCAAAGGCAAGACAGGAAGACACACACACACACAGTCTTTCCAGGGCTGCCTGAGGAAACACTGAGACTTCTTGCTACTAACACCCAGGTTTACTGTACAAGTAAGCAGGTTAGTTAGACCTTTAGCCAGAAATGTTTCTACAGCTACATTCATAGCTTACTTAAAATTTAAAAAAAAAAAAAAGAGCATGAAATTAGAAAATACTCTGAGAAAGTCCCCAATACCCACACCTTCTCTGCCAAACCCATACCTCCCCTGAATAACTTCAGTGACGTGACACTTACTATTTGTATTTTGGAAAGCCTTGTCAGAATGTTCTTCCTGAAACAGGGTCATAATGCGTTTCTCTACTCCTTCCTGTTACTGGCCCTGGTTCTACATTAGGAAAGAAAAAACTAATTCCTCTTAGAAACCACAATCCACGTACATATTTGGAGACAGCTATCATGGGCACATTTTTCAAGTGTTATCCCCTCTAATGCACCCTGAAGATTCTTAATGTGTATTTTTTCCCCCACAAATAATTCCCTTACCAAAAGGTCAACATGATTAGAAGCTATAACTCTGTCTGACCTTCTCTGACATTAGTCATCTGATGACCATAACCATGACACATACAAAAACACACAACAGAAATGAAGACCAGCTAAGTAAGCATGAGTACTGAGGAAGGCTGGAAACCAGGAGAATGACCCACGGACCACATTCAGCTCCGGGAAGAAACAGGAGAACCCCAGAGTGAACTCAGAGAGAAAGTATACTACCAACAGCCAACCTTAGGCATCTATTATTCAAAGCAGAGAAACCAGACCCAGGGTACTTCCAAGGGTACTCAAAACAGAAAAGCTATCAGGAATAAAACTCTGACTCCCAGACACAGCTTACTTTAAATCTGTTAACAGATTTAATAAGAAGAAGAAGACGACTTTCCTTCTAGCACCCAGAGAGGAGTGTCAGAAACTCACCTGGTCCAGACGCAGGAGACGCAGGCAGCTGACCCTCTGATGCAGCTGTGACTAGTTCTGCTCTGGACAAATGACCCCAGCTTCTTTGAAAGCCATGCCCTGGCAGGAAAGCAACCCCAAGTACAACCCACTCCAACCTTTCACATTCAGTCTCAGCCACTTTGCACTTATCTAGATGTACCAGAAGAGTAAAGGGGGGAGAAAGCCTGCTGCTTAAGTGGGGGAGAAAGCCTAGGTTTCCTTGGCAGGATTAGAAAATCCAGCCTAGATGGCAACATGAGAGTCACTGGGTTAAAGTGAGGCCAAGGGAGAGGCTTAGAAGCTGGAATGACTGGATTAGGAATCATTTCCTAGCCTCTGTTAAGAGCAGGATGTTGACAGAAAGCACCACCCCCCGGGAGGCACTGATGAAAACCACGACTGTCAAGGCAGCAGTAGCTCACACAGGCAGATGTGGAATCCATCCTGTCATTAGCCAGCAAGGAGACAATGCTCTAAAAAGGAAAGGAGAGAAAGGTGTGGTCAAACAGGAGACAGAGCAGTAACACCACAGTGCAAGTGTTTATGACCCAGCAACAGAAGCGACAGCTTCTAAGGATGCCAAGTAATATTCTTTACAGCATTACCCAACAAAAAACATACAAAAATTTATTTCCATGAGGGGATAATGCACTTAATGGTTTCTAATTATATATTCTGTTTACCCTGCAAGTACTTATCTGGTAATTCATAATTTACCAGAACAAGTTTCTCTTTGCACAGATTGCTAACAGATTGATATTCTGAAGAATTCACAACTAGTCTAGATTACTCTGGAGAGATGAGGAGTTCCCAAGAGCCACCAGCAGCCTCAGAATCACCTAGGGCATTATTAATTCTTTTTTTTTAATTGTTGGACTTCATCTTAGATCTACTGAAGAAATTTCCAAGGGTGAAGA
The DNA here is from genome assembly GCF_023699985.2 of Odocoileus virginianus. NCBI lineage: Eukaryota > Metazoa > Chordata > Mammalia > Artiodactyla > Cervidae > Odocoileus > Odocoileus virginianus. Next base: position 29,582,197 of record NC_069706.1, read on the forward strand.
CTGGCCCCATGCACTACTGTAAATCAGCTTTGGTCATTTGCTCAGCTGTGTCTGACTCTTTGCAACCCTATGGAGTGTAGCCCGCCAGGCTCCTCTGTCCATGGGATTCTCTAGGCAATAATACTGGAGTGGGTTGCCATGTCCTCCTCCACGGAAATCAACTTTACTGTAATAACACTTACTTAGAATAAATACACCCACTACAGGGATACAGTTTGGCTATTCTCACAAAATGGGCTTCCGTGGTGGCTCAGGCAGTGAAGAATCTGCCTGTAATGCAGGAGACATTGATTCCTGGGCTGGGAAGAATCCCTGAAAAAGGGAATGGTTACCCACTCCACTATTCTGGCCTGGAAAATTCCACAGAGGAGCCTGGCGGGCTATAGTCCATGGGGTTGCAAAGAATCAGACACAACTGAGCGACTAACATTTTCAGTTTCTTTCACTCTTAAAAAGGCATACATGACAATCAAATTATACAATATTTCCATCACTCCAAAAAATTCCCTCATGTTGGGCCCATGGGTTTTTTCTGAGATTTCCTATTTTTCCCATTTGTTTCAAAAATAAGAACTGCTTGTTGAAGCATTTTTACGATGGCTGCTTTGAAATTCTTTCAGAATTCCAACACCAGGCTCATCTCACTGTTGAGATGTTATTGGTTGTTCTTATTCATGTTGTGGTGATCCTGGTTCTTATGATATTTCTTATTGTATCCTGGAGACCTTCACTTAGCAGCAGTTTCCTGCTGAAAGGCAGCATGAGAGCAAGGTGGGCATGTAGACTGTCTCCTTCTGGGCCCGGCAACACCAACACCCTGGCACTGAGTCACCTGCCTGTTTCAGGCGGAGGAGCAGAAATCCGGCTCATTATGTGGCTCTTCTGGCATCTTCCAGGCAAAAATGGGGCACTGCCTTATTCCATCAAGAGAGGGTGTGAGATCAGACTCTCCTAAGCCCCAGTGCAATCCCCTAGAGAGAGAAGCCTGCTGCTGCAGGGTGAGTGAGAGGAGAAGCTCTGAGAGGAGAAGCTCAGAGTGGAGCTGAACCCTGCTCACACCTCCCTGGCACTGCCTCAGAGTGCGGTCTCACTCCCGGCAGAGGAGGGTGGAAGATAGCACCCTGCCCAGTTCTGTTGAAGTCACCCCTCAGGGGAACGGAAGTGCACTGCGGGCTTCCACGGGGCAGGGGGTAGGAAGATGCTGAAACAGAGGGTGGGGTGGTGTCAGAGCACAGAATGACTGCGGGCTTCCACGGGGCAGGGGGTAGGAAGATGGACTGAAACAGAGGGTGGGGTGGTGTCAGAGCACAGAATGACTGCGGGCTTCCACGGGGCAGGGGGTAAGAAGATGGACTGAAACAGAGGGTGGGGTGGTGTCAGAGCACAGAATGACTGCGGGCTTCCACGGGGCAGGAGGTAAGAAGATGGACTGAAACAGAGGGTGGGGTGGTGTCAGAGCACAGAATGCGGTTTCTTCCTACGGCGCCTGGCTGCATCAGGGAAGGTTTTGCCGAAAAGGTTTCTGCCGTTTTATTCCCAGGTCTTTGGCTAGGAGGGGAAACTGGCTTTTCTTAGAACGTTTTTGGCTTGTGCCTCCTGGTGATTCTGGGTTGGAAGTTTCTGCAGAACCGTGTCCAGGATTCATGGGCTCAATAAGCAAAGCCAAGGGACTCATCAGAGGGTGGTCCTTCAAGTCTCCAAGTTGTAAGCAGCCTGCTCTCCCACTTTTCAGAGACTGTATGGCTTCTCTTTTACGTCCAGTGATTTTAGATCTAGGGGGAGGATCTAGGTGGAAAGGGCCTACTCCATCCTGGTGGAACTGGAAATCTTTGGGCTGTGAATTCTACAGTGCTCTCTGGATGATTCAGTTGAGAAACCGTCACAACATTCTAAGGAATCACAGAAAAATTAACCCAGGTGAGACATTCAACCAGGCAACTCCCCAATTACAGCTAATATCCATAAAGTGCTTGCTAATGTATCAGACACCTTACTATGTTATTTATATTAGCTCATTTAATCCTAGTAATAACTTTACACAGATACTGTTTTCACCAACATTTTCCATGTAGGGGATGAGACACTGAGTGTAGGCAAATTGCCCCAGATCACACAGCTCGGATACTGGAGGCAGGCTTCAGAATCAGTCTACATGAGGACTTCCTCAGCGGTCTGAAGGTGAAGGATCCACCTGCCAATGCAGAGAACATGCGTTCAATCCCCGGCCCAGGAAGATTTCACACGCCGTGGGGCAGCTAAGCCCTTGCGCCACAACTACTGGGCCGGCAGCCGAGAGCCCGTGCTCTGCGACAAGAGAAGCCACCGCCACGAGAAGCCTGCGCATCACGACTAGAGAAAGGCCCGCGCACAGCAGCAAAGACCCGGTGCAGCTAAATCAAAAACAAATAAAAGGCAATTTTAAAAGTAAATAAAATTGTTTTTAAAAAAACAGGCGGTTTGGCCCTCAGAGTCCCGAGTCTCACAGATTCTACTCTCTCACCCAATGCAAGGCCTACCTTTGTGCGTGTATTTTTATGTATTCAAACACACTAAAGTCTTATCCCACAGAAGTAAATGAAGTCAGGGAATACAGGAATCAAAAAGAATTTGCCTTAGGCTACAAGTTCAGAAACTCATTGGCATCCTCTCTAGGTTGAAAGGTATAAATCCATAAACCCTCACTCTTTACTCTGGCTTTTCATATTCTGAATCAGCCTATATTTTCAAAGTTAATTTCCACCTTAAGACTGAGACCCTTATAACTCTATCAGACGGTACAGTTGTTTATAACCAACTCAGGAAGCATTTATTGAGCGAATGAGAAAAGGCATAAATCTAACAACACAGAAACCACAAAATAACAACTTGGATGGAGGGCAGCGGAAATGGCACTGGACCAACATGAATGTTTGAGTTGAACTTCGATCCGACTTAACAAATCTGTGTGCACCTCAGCCTCTGTGAGCCTCAGTTACGCAGAAGTTGGGCAAGATCACAATACTGGATGCAGTCCCACTTCCTATGCCCAACAAAAGGGAGGGAGACATGGGTGGGGGGCATTTCTCTTCCTTCTCAGCAAAAGATTAGGTCACCTATCTAACACATATGAGGTGGAGGAAAACAAAAAACCCAACTTCTGGGGTGGATTCCTAGCTCCTCCTCCTCTGGAGACACCACTGTCCTTCTGCCCTGGCAATGTGTCTTGTCTGGCAAACTTCCTATTGTCCTCCAAACCCACCCTGACCACGGAGTCCTCCTAGATGCCTCCTCACCCCCGCCCCCACAGAATTAATGCTACACCTCCTACGCTAGCAGCACGCCTTTGGGGTCCTCCTGCTGCTATGCTGAGACCACCTACTCATGTGCACGTCAAGCACAAGCGAGCTGTGGACTAAACCCCCTGAGAGCGGAACAGTCCCCACTCACTTCTGTGTGCCCAGGACTGGGCACGGCGCCTGGGACCCAGCGGCACTCAGCGCATGGTTCTGACTAGGTGTCTTGAAGCCAAGCAATGTTCTCCTTGGGACTACAAATCCACATATTCACCCTTTCCCATTTTAGGTACCTGCTAATGCTATGGAAAAAAGCAATCTTAAAAAAAGAGTCACAGGACAGAAAAGCAAATTATTAACAATAACAAAACCTATGGGTACACATACAAAGATCTCTGGTGCTTGAGTAGATTTTAGGGTAATTTATACATGAATATTCAAGAGCCCAAATGGCCCAGTGGTAAAGAACCCGCCTGCCAATGCAGGTGACACAGGAGACCTGGGTTCGATCCCTGGGTCAGGAAGATCCCCTGAAGTAGGAAATGGCAACCCACTGCAGTATTTCTTGTTTAGAAAATCCCATGGACAGAGGAGCCTGGTAGGCTACAGTCCACGGGGTCATAGTCAGACGACTGAGTGAGCATGCACGTTCAAGAGCCAGGAGCACTGTGCAGAGTGATTGCAGGACTGGCCAGCCTTAGCACCTCCTTCCTCGGTGGCTCTCAGCCCTCCACCCAGCGCTCCAACACACAACACTCCTCCCCATGGGCGGAGAGACGAGCAGGTGAAGCCACATTCCCACTCGAAAACCCACTGGCCATTAGCTCCTTCAAGTAGCAACCTGTTCCTGCCATATGTGAAATTATATTTTTTAAAGCACAACTAATTGGTGTTCACGAACAGATCAGCTTTACATTTATCCTCTAACTTTAAATGGTGTCATTAAGTCTTTCTAAGCGCAGCTGAGAGAGAGAAAGGAGAAGAAAGTTATTATGCAAAGTAGTCAGAAAAATCAGAGCCAGGCAGCTGGTCTGGAAGGGGAAATGTCAGCCTTCAGTTGTTCTCTGGTAGGACTCTGGGAATCCTTGCTTTCAAAAGCGCTTTCTCTTTCTGAAACCCGCAAAGGTCTTGTTTGCAGCACTCTGCAAAGCACTGACTTAGGGGACACAGGTTAAGTGCCTCTAACTCCATGCAGCTTAGCCTAGACACATTACATGCCACACAGCCCAAACCCCGAAGCCCAGCTAGCTCAAGCCAGAACTGCTGGCTCCAATGATGTTGGAGCCGAGAGGTTAGCACCTCAAAACCTGTCTCAGGGGAATTCCTGGAGGTTCAGAGGTTAGGACTCTGCACCTCAAATGCCAGGGACCCAGGTTCAATCCTTGGTCAGGGAACTAAGACCCTGCAAACTGTGCAACTTGGCAAAAAAAAAAAACCTTCCTCAGGCAACCAGGAATGAGCCCACTGCAGCTCCTCCACTTGCCTGTACAGAAATCCCTATGAATTGAGAGCTGGGGATCCCATCCCAGACATAGCAAACTTTAAGCAAACACTTCATATAAAAATATTCACACAATATACATTACAGGATTTTGTTCAACATCTGCTGAATGATTATAACATCCACACAAAGTTCTAAGGTCCTCATTCATAACGTGAAGGTGTAAAAGATGTTTTCCTTCATTAGCTGAATCACCTGAAATGGACCAAACTGACATTTGAGAAACAAACTCCTAAAAAGGCGAAAAAGAAAACAATGGCCTCTCAATAAAAGATGACAGTATACACCGCTTCTAACACGCTGACGTGGTAACAGCCCCAAATGAGAACTAACACCTCCCATCCTGTTAGGCTAATGCCAGTCAATGGAAAGAAGGCACATCAATCAAGTCCAGTATTTTCTATAAAGTTCTTGAATTCCACATTTGTGGAATTCCACAAATGACCATACCCTTGAATTCCACCCTGACCATACCCCACAAAAATCGACTATCTTTCTTATAATAACAAAAGCATGGATAAGTACTGAAACCCATGCTACATGGTAGCACTGTTCTGAAGGCTTAATGTGTATCTTATTCTTCACAACAACCCTGTGAAGGAAGGACTAGAATTCTCTCCATTTCTCAGCTATAGCTCAGTTCCTTTGGACCTTCCTAACACAATCTCCTTATCATTTTTGGCTCAGTTTATGCCCCTCGTTTATTTCTAATAATCGCGCTTACTCTGTGGGTCGGGAAAGGGGAGCAATTGAGCATTACACCACCCTGTTTACCCACAAGTTCTGGTTTGCATTAGTTCCAGCCAATGAAGGCAACAGGCAGCTCCCAGGACTGGAGGGGAAGCAGACATGAAGGCGTAAACATATCATAACCTGAGGAAAAATCAGGTCTGCAAGATTGCAGAGCAGGCCATTTCCAGCTAAGTGCAGAACGGTGCATCTGCACCGCCATTAACTTCAGGAAGACTGCAGCTAGTCTCGTTGAATTTATCAATGAAACCTACTCTGCGAACACTATGTAAGTCACCCCTCAACATCCCATTTCCTGGACAGCAGTCGATACTTGGAAAGCAGTCAACTTCTTTCTCCCCATGGAGTGAGGACAGAAATTACAGTGACGCTGTGTACACACTGAGAAATATTCACTAAACTCGTCTATTTGTGATTTTATCTTCCACCTAATTACAGCTGAAATAATATAATATGATTTACGCTCCTTGTTCAAGTGTGACATATTTAATAGATTATTCAATATTGGTTTATCCAGCTATGTCAGACTGACAGCAGCACTTAATGTTAATCAGGAGGATGTCTATGTATCAATTTTAAGCTTCATACAGTTCAATGAAATTATCAGAGTAGCAAGACACCATCAATATGTTTTGATCTATGTGTCGAGAGACTTGGGATATTTGTTAATCTTTCCTTCATGTTCTGCTTCACCGCACAAGGAAGGGGAAGCAGTGTAAGTGAACACGTGTGCCCAGACTCTGCTTCACATGCTTCAGGGTGGAGATACCCGGGGCCTAGTCCACAGAGATGGGGACCTCCCTCCATCTGGAGCTTGGAGACCAGTTAACCCCCTCAGGCCACGCTTCCCTGTCCTCCGTGAAGGCTGCCTAAAACCTCGGCCCCTCCTTGCAGCCACCTCACCACCTCATCCTCCTCTTTCCTCCACTGGGGCCATTCTCCCTCAGCTCCCCTCCTTCCTATTACAAGGCACCTATGTCTCCTGGCCCCTCCCCAGTGGCACACAGCCTTCTCTATGGCCCACCTTCCACACTGACCACTCCCCTCCATTCTCATCACTAACTGAAACCTGGCTCCTCCGTGCAAGGACGCGGCATCTCCCAGGTACCCGAGCTCGGCCTGCTCCTCACAGCTGGCACGTCCAGAGCTGGAGGTACTGAGTGTGTCCTGAGGTCTGTGGCTAGTGAACTAACGTTCACTAATGTCGTGTAAAACCGAATGTATATTCAGAGGCTTTGAACCTAGCAGATAGCTACCCTTCTTGGTGTCTGTTTCATAACCTATAAAATGCAAAGGTACTCCACGAGGTCACTGAAACAGTAAATGAGGAAATGTGAGCAAAGTGCTTAGCAAAATACCCAACACATAGTAAGTGCTAAGTTTTTTTTTTTTTTTTTTTTTTTAAACCCTAGACTTATCATTTCTTTCCGTTTCTACAATTTGGGATGAGAGAGTGAGTGGTTTGGATGTGGCCAAATAGCTATGTGGGGCAATGGTCATGATTAAAACTACTAATTTACTCAATTCCACTGCATCTGTCACTTGTGGACAAATCAAATAGTCACCAGACAATTGTCACAGACACAGCAATATAACATATGCAGCACAAGGTCCTGGGAGAGACAGACAGGACTAAAATCTGACACTTGAACAGAGGAGGGTAAAGTCTCTCTCTGGCAGGAGACAGTGTCACGAGTAGTGACAACACTACCGTGTCAGGCACAAGATGACAATAACCTCAGAGTGGAGCCGAGCACAGAAGAGGACGTAACTAGTTTGTCCTGACCGAGGCTCTGAGAAAGTTTCACAAAGTGACACTTCATCTGGTCTTGGACAATATGGAGAGAAAAAAGAATAGTAAGTAGCAGGTGCAATGTGTGCCTCAAAGGAGGGTGAACCCCTAATAATCTGAAATGCAGACCTTACTGGACAGCTTACTGGCTAACATCTATGAGGAAATGCACCTGCTGGAATCATCTAAGGATCACGTCCATAGGCCACCAGAAAGATGGCAGCTTCTGCACTGACAGAAAAGAAATGGCAAGTGACCCTCATGTTGGTCCTTAATGGTGCTGCACACCTGAGCGGCCTCAGTACAGAAGGGCCCACACACTGTGGAGAGGACTCAGAACCACAGCCTAACTACGGACTGCAGCCAGTGGGGTGTACAAGTATCCAGAGACTCTCTCTCACTTTATCCCTCATTCCCTGCTGCCCACACACAGACACACAGCTGCTGAGCAGTAAGATCCACAGACAACGCACTTCTTAATCTAGTCTCCAACTCTCCCTCAAGTACATATAAACAGTAGTGAGTGGTAGAGTAGTTTATTGCTTCACACACTTCCAATGATGTGCGCCCCAAGGCAGGGGACAGGTTTAGGAAGAACACAACTGGGCCGTACCATCCTACTTTCTAGGAGGCTATCATGTCATCCCAACTCTTATCTGAGGATGAGGGTGAGAAGCATGGCCCCAGGTGAGCACCTGAGCTCAGGCTTTCTAAGATTCAACTTGCTTCTCCACTGTTTAGGCAGGATCCTGAGAAGGCTGTCCTCTGGGTCTAATCTGATGAGAAGTACCAACCTACAAGGACCACAATGAGCCATGAACAATGTGTCAACGTTCAGGTGTGCTAGAGCAGAAGACTAAGAAACACATCCATTCAGGGACAACTCAAAGCACTTTGGACATCAAAGCCTGAGAAAGCTAATTTAAATGCAACTCTTAAAAAGAAAACAGCATGGCCATTCCTCAAAAAATTAAAAATTAAATTATATGATACAGCAATTCTACTTCTGGGTCTATATCCAAAAAAACTGAAAGAGGAATTTTGAAGAGAGGGTTCATACCCATATATACAGCAACATTATTTACAACAGCTAAGAGGTGGTAGCAGCTCAAGTGTCAACAGAGAGATGAAAGAACAGGCATAATGTGGTATACACATACAACGAAATGTTATTCAGCCTTAAGAAAAGAAGGGAAATCCTGATACATACTAAACTTGGATGAACCTCGGGGACATCATGCTAAGCGAAATAAGTCAGTCTCAAAAAGACAAATACTAAAATTCCACTTACATGAAGTACCTAGAGTAGTGAAATTCATGGAGACATAAAGCAAAATGATGGTTGCCAGGAGCCTGGCAAAGCGGAGAATGGGAAGTTAGTGCTTAACGGGCAAAGACTTTTTAGTTTTGCAAGATGAAAGGAGTTCTGGAGATTGGTTGTACAACAGGGTTAGTGTACTTCACACTATTCAACTATACATTTAAAAATAGATAAGATGGGGCTTCCCTGGTGACTCAGTGGTGATGAATCTACCTGCCAGTGTGGGAGACACGGGTTCGATCCCTGGTCCAGGAAGATCCCACATACCATGAGACAACTAGGCCCATGTGCCACAACTATTGAGCCCATGCCCTAGAACCCGGGAGCTGCAACTACTGAGCTCACTCGCCACAACTACAGAAGCCCATGCACCCTAGAGCCAGTGCTGTAGACAAGAGAAGCCACCGCAATGAGAAGCCTTCACACCGCAACTAGAGAATAACCCGCAAAGCAATGAAGATCCAGCACAGCCAAAAATAAATATTTTTAAAAATAGGTAAGATGGTAGATTTTATCTTATTGGCATTTTTACCACAATTTTTGAAAAACGAAGTAATTGGCTGGACTTCACCATATACAACTGAGAACTTTTTAAAACCCAGTTAAAGCATTTCCCATGTGATGCAGCCTGTGGGGGAAAGTGTGGCTCAAAGACAACATAACCAGCAAGGAGATTTTGGCCTAAGCAGAAACCAAAACAGTATGCAGTCAACCAAAAGATAAGAGCAACAATTCTAAACTATCAAGGAGATCCTTCTATCCTCTCCAGATCCCTCTGAGGAATTCTTAAAATCTCTCAAGAGGCATTATTAGTACAGTTACATGAGGAGCCTGGAGAGAGGGGCAGGAAGACCTTGTTGAGTCTGTGAAGGACAATGAATCCTCATCTATCCTGGCCTGGATGCACAGGCCCAGAGGGAAGTAAGCACCCTTGACAAAGCTGCAGCCTTAGGACCAGAGCTGCTTCGTACTTGGCAAGTTTAAACTCAAGGAGCTATTTGTTCTTCCAGAGCCCAAAGTCAAAGAATTCATCATCTTCTGAACACTGGCTTCCCACAACCACATACTTGTCAGGCCAACAACACTCTCCTAATGTGAATAGGGTTTTGCTGATAAGTGAAGTACAATCTTTTGCATGATGCAGTCAGACAAGTTTTACAGAAGTCAAAGCACTTACCTTGGGAAAGCAGATCTAACCTGTCTGGAAAGTCAAGTAACATTTCTTTCTATAAGGTCTTCCCCACACACACATCATTTGTATATTTTAATTCAGTACTTTCAACCAAGGTGTCAGCTGGCCAGAATGCCCTCAATCGCAGTTGTCTTTAGAACTGCTGAAGAAAGAGCCACAACCAGCTAGTTCAGTCCTGCACCTCTCCATTCATCACCATTCAAACTCCCTTGATGGTTTAAAGGGAGGGAGGGGAGCTCTTGGGAATAAAAGCAGTTCCTCTGAAAGGCATTCATAATTCCAGAAGCACAGCTGGTCTTCCAGTGTTCATCCTAGCTAGCAAGGACCCATGTTACATAAATCACGTTCCTGCCACTACATGGCACTTCAGGAAATTACTGGTCAGTATTAACCTGGCTTAAATTGCTCAGAGAATTACCAGAAGCCATCTCATTTATGCAAGTAATATTAGCAAAAAGAGGATGAGGTCCCTAGCATTGAGTGGCTAGCCTTCTTATCAGGCCACCCAGTGGGTGACCATGAGCGAGTGTTTGGCCTTGGTGCTGCCATTTCAGCAATTAAGAAACAAACAAGATCAGTCTCCATTCACTTCTAAGGTTTTAACATTCAGAATGAGAATGCACCCTGTTTTGGATTCTTAACAAAATGTTCCATGATATCATCCAGGGGGCTCACAGTATGTGAGCCAAAGTATTAGCATGTCCAAGGTACCATGCTAGGTGTTACAAGAGATCTCAGGCTGGAAGGAATCAAGCACAATTTAAGGCAGAGAAGTTAAATACATTAGTGTAGCAAAGAAGAACATGAACTACCTACCAAGAGGGAAGTAAAATAATAATATTGATAAAATAGCAGCAGCACAATGCCAGACAGTTTTTTACGTGTATCACCTACAGTCACTCATTTCATAATCACCATGATACTAAAAGGTAGGTGCCTGTATTATCTCCACTTTGCAGATGAGGAAATGAAGATACAGAAGGGCAAAGTAATCTGCCCAAGATCAAACGGCCTCTAAGTGGTCAACCTGGAAGAAAAACACAGAGAGTCAGTCTAATCTGTCTGAAACATAATGGAGAGAGATGATGGCCAGCTAGGGGTGGTTAGGAAAAGATGTTAACAGAGATGAAGATGTTTGAAATGGACCGAAAAGGATGAGGAGGTATCTACAGATGTAGATAGAACCAAGGATGTCTACCTGCCTATTCTTACAAGATCAGTAACTTATAAACAGATGTAAATCATACACTCCTGTCATGGCTTCTACCCCCACAGCATGCATTTGAGAGGAAAATGAGATCCCAAATCCTGAAAGGTCTTCACCAAATCATCCTCAATATGTCACTGAGTGACAGAGCTTCTCAACCCCCCAGGCATCTGCCTCCAGGCTTCTGGGCACTGCAGAGGCATCACCTCAATGTACTCCTAAATTATGCTGAGGCAATTACACGCATCCTGATGAAGGTTCACCCTAAATATTTTTAAACTGCCTTATTAAAAGGTGTGATGCAAGAAAAAGGTTGCATTATTATTTTTAAGTTTATCCTCATTTAGAGGTGTGAAAAATAAGGCTTGAGTTTCATTTCTCACTTCCCATACTTCCGCTTGATTAACAGGCCTCCATCCCTGAGCTTTCTATTGGAGGCATATGTTGGAATGGGTTCTATCTTATGATATCACACAAACAAAAAAGTTATTTCTTACACAATGATGAGTGTTTCTCAGGCTCATGTAAGAACAGCCAACTCTTCTCATTTGCAACCAACCAGTTCATAGGACACTAGGGAAACTCAGACTTTATGTAAAAAGTATATATATGCTTACAGAATAAATGAACAGCTCCTTATTGTTTTCTCCTTTTCTTTTTAAAAGCTGGGAAGTTACTCCATTTTCACGAGTTTTAAAAAATTCTATCCCATGGTATTCTTTTAACATTATTTCAAAAGCCAGGCCCCCATCACTGTAGCTTCAGCAGCAAGTATAGTGCCAAGAAGAGCCTGTATGTGAAGACTTTAAAAAATAAATGTTATCTCTGACGTTCGTTGTGATAAGAATGAAAATGTCCTGGAGCGATGCTTTAGAAAAATCTATAAATTCACTACACTTTCCAAAAAATCCCATGACCATATATAGAAATATCAGCTCTCCAGAAACAATTATCTTCTTCCTTAGTCTAAAAAGTCTTTTTCAAATTAATACACAAAGACTGATCACCAGTTACAAGCCCAGCTTAGATAAAAGGCTGAAATGAAATGTTCAGGGGAACCAGTATCATAAATGACAAAGCTGGAAAAAGACTCTACAAATCATTCAGTATGATTTATTGATGATTAAAAAAAAAAAAGAATATTCAATTTCCTTATTTTACAGGTGAGAAAACTGAGGCTCAGAGAAATTCAGCAAGTCAGGACAGTTCCTAGGACTTGAATCCAGTCTCTTTTCCTAACCCACGCCAGAAATGACTAAAACCCTCGTCCTCTCAAATAATGAACACTGTAATGTAACAGTCTACTAGAATATAAACTCTAAGACTAAGGATTTTGTTTCTTTTGTATAACAATATATCCCAAGACCAAGAACAGGCTCTGGGACATAATTGGTACTGGATAAATGTGTTGAAAGAAAAAAAAAAAGCTTCATAATAAAGACCTAAAACATAACCAAAATATTTATTAAGAAGGTCTTTATTGTATACGGTTTAAAAAGATCCAATGAGGGGCAGCAAGACACGAGTAGAGGTAAGCCCCAAATACTGGCCTTTGCCAGGGAGAAATTTAACCAACAACTCCTGGTTCCGATTCCAATTATTAGCTCAAGCCAGCCGAACTCCCTACTGTGAGAGCAAAGAAAGGACTTTCTGAGGTTAACTAGGGGTTTAAAGAATTTCCTTGACATTCAGAGGAGGCCTACACTCCCCAGCCTCCTATTTCATTTCAAATCCACACCCCTCCACCTTTTCTGTAAACAATTATGCCTTCCCCTCAGTCCTTGACCCTGTATCCCCCGCCTAGATCAAGGAAATACACAAAAATCACACATGAAGACAATCTTAGAAAATGGCCAACGGGGCCGAACGATCTAAAGCCAGCACCAAAGGAAAGGCATTCTAACTCACTAAATCAATAAGCAACGACAAGCAACAGACATCCATGTTCTCACAGCCAGTCACTGCCCTAATAACAAGCCATATATTTTGATTCCAATCACAGCACAGCAGCTAGGCCAGACACATTATCAGACAAAGCTGGTGGATGTTACATTTATCAAGCAACATACCACTCTGAGACGGCAGAGAGGATCCCAATGAATCTAGGCTAGAGACCAGATCTGGAACCTATCCCCTCTCAGGGCAGGACAACAAACTGCCGATCCAGGGCCAGCAGCAGGAGAGGCTTCTATCAGCCTTGCAAGCTACAGACTTATTGGTCCACAGACTCCAGGACAGACCCAAGCTAGAGGGAGGAAATGGAAAGCAACTCTCAGCATTGTATTAGTGGTTGAAACAAGACCAAAAAAGAAGTCAGCAGACCACTGGGGAAATCTATCTGCCTTCAAGTCTATTTGCAACCACCTTATATGAGAAGTGCCTTACACACTAAGCAAATAACTATAGCTAGAAACTTCTCATTTGAGTTTTCTGAATCTCAAAATCTACTTTTCTATTTGTATACAACTGTCCCTTGTAATGATTTTAAACATATAGCAGTTCTTTGCATAAAGGATTAAAATTTTTCTTTCTTTCAGCCTCTATAGAAAGCAGTGATTTATAAGTAACCAATTTAAATATATTATAGGAGCCTCTCTCTGTGGTCTGGAATAACCGTGCTCTGTTTTCACCATAAATAAACCTTCATTTTAAAAATTCATCCTCAATGAAACTACTTTGCTAAGTTTTTATGTTAATCTTTATTTTTTTTTTTTTACAAGATGTGACATTTGTATTTAGAGCAAGGCTTTATTGTTGGAGTTTATATCATATGATGAAAAGAGTTAAGTTCATAGTGAAAGAAGTGGTTTTCATTTTCAATTTAACATTAAACATTTTTTCTTTCATTTATTAGACCAAAAGTCAAAATATAAAATGGGCGGGGGGGGGGGGGGCGCTGCAAGCAAAAATTAAAGCTTCTATTTGTATGGGATCCTCTCTTTGACAGAAAGGCAAAATGAACCCTTCAAGGATCAAAAAAAAATTGAAAACATGAAGACCTATGAGTCAGGTTCAACTTCCAAAAGGCTTCCCATCTTTGAAATGGGTTCTTTACATTCAGGAGTGGGGAAGTTAAAAACATTAAAAACAGGGTTTTTAAAAGCCATAGGAAAGTCACAAAAGATATAAAACAGTCACAAAAACAAGCGTCTCACTGAAAAGTTGAGACCTGTTGACAGACACCAGTGAAATCTGCCTCCCCAGTGCACAACGGTCAGGGGTGACGTGAGATGTTTGAAAACTAGTCAACGCTCTCAGGGCATTTGGCTCAGTCATCTCAATAAGGAATACAGCGAAGCAATCAAGTGTGTAGGTTTCCAAGGCAGACAGCTGTGTGACTTTCAGCAAAATGTCCAACCTCTCTGTGACTCAGTTTACTTATGAACAAAACAGACCTACTTCACAGAGTTGTCATATGGATTAAATAAGCAAACACTTGCAAGGTGTTTATTACATACTCGAAATGATCCTATCATCATCCTCACTCATATCTCTATTTTCCCATATTTCTGCTAACATAAAGAGAAAACAGGCCCTTACTCTAAGCATTAACAATGATGAGGGTGAGCTGCTGGACTGAAATGATCTAGCAAGCCCACTTCCTATACAGGATATAATGCTGAGCATCTCTTACCCGAGGACACAAAAATCAGAAAGGCCTACTCTCCCACCAGCTGTCTTGCCCTTGAGAGACCTCAGATGGCGGTTAAAAGAAAAAGCCCCACAACTTTAACAACTGAAGGCAATTTTCAGGACAAGAAGGAGACTGGCAAATTCACTGGGTCTTTCAGCAAGTAATAAATACATCAATGAGCTTTTCTAAACTCTTAAACATTTTGTTCTCGGACGTCTCGGATACATTTTCGCTGGATGTCTCCCTGGCCATTCCAAAGGTTCTGAGTTGGTAACCAAACATGGTGACAACAGAGATTTGCTTCTTTTTTTTACTATTATTATTTACTTGGCTGCCTTGGATCTTAGCTGCAGCACGTAGTATCTTTCATGGCAAGCTTGCTCTCTAGCTGCAGCACAGGCTCGGCTGCCCCGCAGCATGTGTGATCTTAGCTCCCACCAGGGATCAAACCTGTGTCCCCTGCACTGGCAAGTAGATTCTTAACCACTGGACCACCAGGGAAGCCCCCCGAGATTTGTTTCTTATGTTACTCCAAGTTATCTCAACAAGAGGAGGACAGGAGAGGGTCAAGACCTAGTTCCTGGTTCATTTACTAACTATGCCTATGTCAGAAAGTTACCACGCAATAAAGTAACCTACCCAAAATACTGGAATGCAACACTGTGAAAATTGCAGATCTGTCCATATGAACTTATGGATGAACAAAAGCAGCAGCAAAATGAAGAAGTAGTCCTGGTGTCAACCTTGTTTATATGCTAACTGCTTCAGAGATGAACAAACAAACCAAACTCAGGCTGCATGTATTTGCAAAGAGACCACCATCCCCAAGTCCAGGGCTTGGAGAGAAAGCCGCCCTCAGGATCAACGCCCCAATGATTATAGCAGACCAATAAATTCAGCCCTCTCAGCTGGACCTGAAAGGCAAACACATCCTCACTCTTCAACATCCAGAACAAAGATCACCTCCTCTGTGAAGCCTTCTCTGACAATCAGGCTGACCTACTTACTTACTTACTTAAGCTCATTGCTATTTATTCAGAATTCTGTTGGCCTATTTACCCCCAAGAATTCTCATTTATATTTCTATATATCACTGTCATGCTGGACTGTGAACTTTGTAGAGAGGAAGCATATACTGTCCCTCCTTTGTACATTTGCTGAATGAATGGACTAATGAATGCCACAGTCTTAGGTTTTCATCAATTCATAGGGCTGATGCATGTGCTTTTGTGTTCCAACTGTTGAAACCCACAGGAGGCATTAAGAATATTAATTATATCATTTTAATAAACTGGAAAAATAGTATAAAAGGAAAAGTAAGAAGGAAAAAAACCACCAATCTCTGAAAAAATGGAATGTAGATAGAACACACTTCATAGCAAAATAGATGCTCAGCAGAAACATCCTATGTATTACCCATTACTCTCTCCAAATAAATCAAAGGGATCTAATCCAATTTCAAGAAAGGATATATAAATGATAACTGACAAAATCCTGCCCAGACAGAATCTTACACATCAGGTAAAATGCTACATAGGGACTCGTAGATGGTTATGTAAGCAGAAAGGAGAGTGAAATCACAGCCTCCCTTGCCAACGAGTCTCTGACAAAAGAGCAATCATTAATTCTATCACCCACACAACTGCCGACCTCACCTCTCTGAAAGTCTTGTCACCAACAAGAATTACGTTTTCTGGTCAATTATAACCCTTAATTCATTGAAACATTAACTGTATGAGAACAGGAACTTTATTTTGTTTATAACAATACCCTCAGCTCTAAAAACAATGCCTATTCTGCAGCAGAGGTCGTCAAAGGCTCTGTTGAATGGACTGAATGAAGAAATGAGTGAGAGGAAAGAAGTGAAGCTTCGAAAGAGGGAGAGAGGCAGCGAGGGAGGGACTGAGGTCCTAATTAAGAGGGGAGAGAGGAATGATCTTCTCTGAGAGAAGTTTTATATGTCTTTATCCACACTGCATACTGCTCTGCTGTGGCAATACAAGCCAACAATTTTGGTGTTTATAATGAAAAACAAAACAAGGTTGCTTTTTGGGGTTTTTTTTGTTTTTTTTTAATAGCCCCAGAGCAAATACTGACTTTTAAAGCAAAGCATTAGGTGTATCTCCTTTCACTCATTCAGCAGATGCTCACTTTATATGTCCACCACATCCCAGGCGCTAACACCATGCACAGGTGAACAGAAAATGAGAAGAGGAATACATATTAGAGCACAAAGTTCAATTTTGATGGGTATTATTTAACACGAAGAAACAGAGAAAGGTGACAAAGCATGAAAGAGAAGAGAAAAGATACAATGAAGAAAGGTAAGAAAAACAATTGGAGCTGTCTGGCCTAGAGAACAAGGCTGATTTCACTAGAGGCTTCAAATACACAAAAGGCTTTTATGAGATAATCCTGAGCATTTCCACGGCTCTCCTTTCTTTCTGCGTAAGGCCTGTGTTTAGGCATTTCCTTCTATTGACTTCAGACATGCCTTTCTCAAGTCAGAAGTGAATGCCAATATTTTGCTTGCTGATATGTAAGCAAGGGCTTAGCGTTCCTAAAACACAAATACTAGTTTCCTCCTTCCTAGGCTTTAACAAGCTGTCTGTAGGCATTTCTCTCCCACCCTATAATTTCTTCTCCTCCTTTGTTAAAACTGTAAGCACATCTGCAAAAGACTAAATATGACACTGTTAAATGACTGTCACTTCCTTCTCCCCATACTTGGCACCCAGGCTACAGAAACCAGGTCACTTCACCAGTATCTGACACAAACAAAGTTTCACTGGGGCAGGTGGCCACCTCACTACCTACAGCTCTACCAGCCACACACACACAGCCAATGTTTTATCCTTACTCTGTTACTTCTGGAGAGAAAGCAACAGAAGGCTGAGGACTGGCCAAAGCGTGGTCTCCGTTTGCAAGGCTCGGTTAAATCACGAAGGTACACGGCATCCAAGGACAACCATTTACAAAATGTGAAATCATTCAGGTTTCTAGTCCAGCATCTTTCCAACCCCTAGCCTTTACTCCCTCTTCCCAAATATAATTCCCTCAACTCATCACAAGATGCTATCTAGTGATGTATTTCTTGATCCCCCATGCCCAAAGTTTCCAGGAAAGTAAAAGCAAAGCTCTAGACTCATTCTCAGGACCCACAGTACTCAATGCATTCATCTCTCAAAAATAAAAAATAACTTAGTAGTAACAATAACAATAATAATGAGAGAGAGTCCCTGGTGGCTCAGTGGTAAAGAATCCACCTGCCAATGCAGGAGACACGGGTTCTATCCCTGGTCCAGGAAGACCCCACAGACCGTGGAGCAACTGCAGGGAGGGCAGCAACTACTGAGCCCACCCGGCCTGCACCCCGTGCTCTGCAACAGGAGAAGCCACCGCAGTGAGAAGCCTGCGCACCACAGCTAGAGCAGCCCTTGCTCGCCGCAACTAGAGAAAAGCCCGCGCAGCACAGCCAAAAATAAAAAAATAAAATTTTAACAAGGGTTCCCCATTGCTCTGTGTCATAAGGTTGCTCTGTGTCACTCTAAGTATCCCCATGGCAACCAACAGTAATATCAAACACATAAAATCAAATAGGAAAAAAAAAAGAAGCTGCGTTGTGAAAATTCTTCTAATTATTAAGCTCAGCAAAACAATTCTTATGGCAACGGAAAAAATCTTTTTACTGAGATCTTTTTAAGAGACAAGTTTCTTCACCCTTACTCCAATTTCCACGCTTAATAAAGTTGATTAGTTTGGGGGAGGTTGCTGTTTTAATTAAAGACTATGCAAAAGGGCAGAGTCTGACTATAAAGAAACCTCAAGACACCACCATGCTTCGTGCCATCTCGTCCTCAGGGAATTGCCTTGCATACCATCTCCCCTATAGTTTCCCTAATCTATGAATTACAAGAAAGATCAGATTTGTAAAACGGGCCGACAGATTCTTGTTTTCTATAAGGCTATAGTCTCAACACGGTCTGCTCCACACCTCGCCCTGCCTGCTCCCCCCAAACCACCCGACAGACGGCCGTGTCAAGCCCCTTAACCTCCCCAGGGGCTGTAATCCCTCGGCTGAACAATTGATTGTTGCCTCATCTCATGGGAATGTCGAAAAGAGATCACTATTAATAGACTAGGCCCTGCCAAGTTATTTGCTAATGCAAAACCACGATATAAGGGCTGTGTCTCCAGGGCCAAGGTGTGGTATAACGGGCAGAGAAAGGACTTTTGAGTTTGATGGAATCAAGTTAAAATCCTTCCTCTACAGCTTTCCAGCTGCCAGAAACCTCAGGCAAGCTACATAACCTATACACCTCAGTCTCTTTACTTGCAAAATGGCAAACCAAAACAAAACCACCTTTCTCTCACCGCTATTCCAAGAATCAGATGAGCTAATACAGGTGAAGTTCTGAAAGTTCTGGCCCAAAGTAGGCAGAGATGTCAGTGTACTCTGTGCCAACAAAAACCTCTTGCAACTTCTTGACACCACACCGACAATGTTCTACACAGGCAAGCTCCACAGGACCTCCCACCTAAATACTGCGACAGTCTTCTGTGTTTCTATTTCCAGTTCCAGCACCATCCACCCTTCATCACCCATCTTGCCATAAGCAAGTGCGACCTCATACTATCATCACCTGCTACTTAAC
The DNA here is from genome assembly GCF_023699985.2 of Odocoileus virginianus. NCBI lineage: Eukaryota > Metazoa > Chordata > Mammalia > Artiodactyla > Cervidae > Odocoileus > Odocoileus virginianus. The sequence goes on from NC_069706.1 coordinate 29,601,521, forward strand.
ATCCTCCAACAAATTCCTACATCCTACAGAGTCGAAATCAAAAGTCTCAGAGAGAGAGGAAAGACTGTTCACTAACTGGCACTAGCTGACTTTACTCCCCACGTCTGAACTGCCCTTCACTGCTCCTCTCGCCCTGCTCTATGCTCATCATAATCTCCTGGGGCCGCGGTCTGTACTGGATGGTGTTTCCACCCTCTGCCAGGTGAGCACCTCTCCTAACACAGCGCTGGGTCTGGAATGGAGGAGGCATGGAGGGAGGTGCTTGGCAATCTTTCTGTAGCTTCTCCTTCTGGTTCAGTCACCTGTGAAGTCATCAGAAAAGGGAAAGGACAGCAAGGAAACTCTGCATACAACACCACAATGGGAAGCAAGAAGCAAGACAGATCCAGCTCTGTCTTCCTAAAGGTCTTTGAGAAACAATGTCACAGCTGAGGCAAATGAAAGAAGACGACTGTTAGACTGCAGGTAGACAGCAGAAACCAACCTACGGCATGCAGAGGTCTCTACTGCAGCACTGCCCACCACCAGCTTGATTACAATCCCCCATGACTAGCCCGCAGGTCTGAGAGCCTGAGCTAAGGCAGGACTGACAGCTTCTCTCAGAAATCCTGGGAGCCCAGCTGTCCTGCCTTCTGGATACAAGCTCCTCCAGCTGTGAAGAGGAGACAGGGCTTCCTTGAGTTCAAGAGTATTTCCTGAGCCTTTAACATTTGGCAAAACACCAGAACTGACTTTTGGATAAGTACTGCTGCCAGCTTACAATGATGAAAATAACCCTGCCACTCAGTTCTGGAGTTTCCTGCCACTTACCACGGTCTTTCACAACCACCACCCATACTGTACCCCTCACAGCATCCCAAGTTATTGGCATCCCCATGTTATGGAAGAGGAAACAACTTTAGAAAGTCCAGCTACTGTCCCCATAGCCAAAGAAGCAGAGTCTCATTCTCCAGATCCACCAACCCTTGTATACTCAGAATTGTCCACCCAGGGAGGCACCAACAAGGAGAATTACCACAAAGCTTCTCCAGAACTTGGCAGCTTCCTGATCACCCTGCTCATCCCCTTCCAGGGCACAAAAAACAGGTAAACAGGAACAATTTCCAACTCACTGACACAAGGTAGGAAAATTCCAGTATTGCATGTAACCAGATGCAGCCCAGACAGAATGTGTGAGAGCAGGCCAGGTGATCTCTCCAAAGTGGAAGAAAACCTTCCTTTCATCACTTCTTATGCATCAGATACTTCTCTTCCCATCGTCACATTATGTGACCACACCGAATTTTTCCAGTTGTGAAGTAGCATTATCACAGTCATTTTATAATTATAAAAACTGAGGGTCCAAGAGGTAAACTAACTTGCCCTAGGCCATTCAATGGAGCCAATATCTAAACACTAGATATTTCTAAACTCTTGACAATATATTCTTGGGTCAAGAAGCATGGCTTCCCTTGAGACAGGTATGCTGCAAACTCACAATTGTAAGTTCATATTACTTAAAAGACAAACAGCAGCCGTAGCTCCAGCCCTGTAGCTCACTGAAGATCCAAAATACTTAGTTTCATTTCCAATTTCCCCTCTGTCCATCCATCAGTGACTCCTTAGAAACTTGCATTAGCCTCTTATCTCTTTTCCAACTGATAAAGAATGCTTTTTTCCTAAAGTCATATTTTTTCATAAATGACATGAAGGACTAAGGAGTAACAGAACTCTTATGAAATTGACAATTTTCCATCTTCTCAAAGATTAATTTACTATAGTCACCCACAAGTGTCATAATTTCAAAAAACCATTCATTTTTTATCCCAACAATTATCCTGATCAAAATAAAGTCTCATGCAAGACTCTGACCTTAAAGACTGAGTGTAAGACACATTGATTAAAAGCTTTAAACTTATCCTTTTATTGGCAAACACATGCAGGGGCAGTTATTCATGCCATCTGGTTCAGAAATTAGATACAGAGTAGCTGCAGATTGATTAGTGCTTAGTACAAAGAAGAAAAAGACTAATTCCTGTATTATTCCTGGCTCAGCAAGTGACAGCCTTGGCTTGGATCCACAGCAAGGAGCCCAGAAAGACTCCAGAACCCAAGAGGAAACTTGGGCAATCTAGAGCTGTGTTCTGACAAGCCATGTTTCCTCCTACCAAGAGGCGGAACACCTCTGAAGGAGTCAGGAGCTAAGCCGGCCTGCTCACTCTCCCGGGTCCAGACGTACTGCTCCTCCTGGAAAGCAGAGCCCGAAGGAGGCAGCACCAGGCCAGCGAGGCTCAGGTAGAGGGCTCCAGAGCCAGCACGCGGGCGCTGCTTAGGCACCCGACAGAGGGAATCTGGACATACACTGAGCTCCCTACACACGGGCCTTCAAGCTGTGACCTTTCAAAGACGCAGGCCTGTACGCACACGTCTAATCACACAGGTCAGCTCACGTGTCTGCGTACACTGTCCCGTGGGCGCCCTCTCCACAGGTGGCTGTGTCTGTTTACTGTACAGCCCTGTAGAGAGTACAGTAGTGCAGTATCTTTATTTCAAGCCCAGGATGGCCAGAAGCAAGCGTAAAAGCAGCAGCGCTGTAGCTGGTACTACTGTACTTTTCAAGGTATTGTACTATAAAATCTCTTATTTTTGTGTTTGTTTTTATGTATTATTTGTGTGAAAAACATTATAAGCCTATTACAGTACAGGACTTATAGAGCCAACTGTGTTAGTTGGGTACCTAGGCTAACTTTGTTGGACTTATTGAACTGGTTCCTACATAGGGAATTTTGTTTGTAGGGACTCTGTTTGTATGCACAATGAAAACAAGGGCTGAGAAGTAATAAGGAAAATCAGCATCTGCGATGATCACAGTCATAACATTTAATTTCCAGTGAGTGTTGAGTGCTGGGCCCTGTTATAAAACTTTATGTGGATTAAGTAACAAATTGAGTTCTTGCAACTCCATAAAAGAGGAATTACTTATAATCAACATTTTAAAAACAAAGTACCCAATACACAGAAAAGTTAAGTAAGATCCAAGGTCACATCCAGCCACTAAGTGGTAGAGACAGAGTTCAAACCTAGGCAGTCTGGATTTCAGACTCTTTTAATCCTAAATGGTATACTGCATTTCCTTCCTTTAGATGGTACCTAGCAATATGCAAGCACCTGTTTTATGTCGATTTCTTTTGTGGCTGCATGGACTGTACAGTCCATGAGGTAGCAAAGAGTCGGACATGACTGAGCGACTTTTATGTCACTTTGTGGCTGAAAAAGTTTGTATGTTGAGAAAAAATCCTTCAAGTTCAACCATGAATGAGTTAAGACCTAAAGTACGGATTAATATTACATTCTTTTCACCCGACTTCTTTCTTCCTGCCTGCCTATGCACTCTCCCTCACACTTCCACTGAACAGAATAATACAAGGAAAAAAATTCAAAAGGAGTTAGTCCCTTTCACGTGACTCTCGTTTCTCTGTTTCTCCTTTCCAAAGGCAGCCCTTGTTAGAAATAACTACCCCCCCCCCAATTTTTTTAACAGCATTTAGGAAATAAACAACATTGAAAGTCACTAGACAAATGAGCAGGAATCAACCTGCCAGACCCAGAGTGAAAGCTGAGTTTTGGCTAAGCAAGTGTCCCACACATTATGGAGCCATTATTTGTCAGCCACTGCCTCACCAATGTGCTACTTGAGGCAGTTTGTGGACATTCAGGGGGATCTCTTTTCTAGTCCATTACCCATCTCAAGGAAAGCTTCGCATGCACTTGAAAGTCACTTTAGTTTTTGTCATTGCTATTGTTTTGTTTTGCAGAGGGAGAGGGGGGGTTTGGTGATGCTTACTTAATAAAAACTCTCAAAAAAGATGTGCAATGTTATTTTTCTACACAACACATTTTGGTCTGTACCACTTGCCACTATTATCCACTATTCTTATTTTCCAATACCCCTCCCCCACTTTTTCCTTCCATACCTTTTACTGCTTATTACTACAGTGGAACAGGAACAGGTTCCAAAGACAGGAAGCAATGAATTTCCATCTTATTTCACTCCCTAGTTTCCGCTGCTGACAAGCGAGTACCTTAATTTCTCAAAACTGTGTTCTCCCTACTCTGTAAAACAGAGATAAGACCACCAAACTTTGTTGACTATTCGATGAGATGATGCTTGTGGAAACACCTGGCTTGTAACAGGTAATCAGTACTTGCTAACATTCCCTCTGCCTCCTCACTTAAGTCAGACCTTCAGCCTGAACACTTGAGACTTCCAACAGCCTCACACCCTCAATCTTCAAAGCTGCCCACACAGCCCACCACCCTGTCACACACGAACCAACTGCAATCATTCATTTCTGAGTCAGCAAGCCTTAAACGGAGCCTCAACATAAACAAAGTGACAAAAAAAGTGAATGCACCAAATGTACTCTAAGGATGACCCAAATGGGGGCTGCTGTCATGATTTGAATATCTGCAAACTATTCTGATTCCTTGTAAGCTCCTTATCCCCAGGCCCTACATCCCAGACACCCCTCAACTTGTCTGCTCAACCAGTCCCTTCAAAGAATCAGATGTGGCCCATTTGTTTCCTGTGGTTCCCCTGCCTTCTCCATTCCTGCCTGCAATGCCAGGGTGGTTTTTAAAACAAATGAGAATGGCACTCAAAAAGCAAAATGAATTCACTTAGCTCTGTGCTCCCTTCTCCCTTGCTGTTATTTATTTTTGTGTATTTCACTAGAAGAAACATTTGTCAACATGGCAGCAGAGAAGCCGTAAGCCAGGGAGAACTGTTTTTGTATAAAACAAATAACTTAAGCAGCACAGGAGCGGTTTTGAAGAAAGCTGCCATATGAACGGCCACAAAGTGCAAAATGGTGAGCCCTCGCGTTGGCTGCAGCAGCTGCTTCAACACCCAAAGAAACAAATACTTTAGAGGGGGGAAAGCTAAATTGTTATTTGCAGAGAGATTCAGAGAATTCTGATCACATGATCCAGCAACAGGCAAACTGGCAGAGTCCACAACTGAAAAAAAGATAAGAGAAGGAAGATGGAGCCTTCAAGAACGTGGCAGGAGAGGATGGAGGAATAGGGCAGTGACAGCTAAAAGATGCAGGTTTCTTTTTGAGGTGATGAAAATGTTCTAAAACTGTAATGACATCTACACATATCTGTAAATACAGTAAAAGGCACTGAATTGTATACTTTAAATCAGTAGTCCCTAAAACCTTTTTCACACCAGGAACTGGTTTCATGGAAGACAATTTTTCCACAGATTTGGGGGGGAGGGGTAAGTGGGGGATATGAGGGGATTGGAGATGATTCAAACTCATTACATTTATTGCACACTTTATTTCTAATCTAATGTCACCAATGAACTGACAAGAGGTACTGATCTGTGGCCCAGAGGTTGGGGACCCCTGCTTTAAACAGGTAAATTATACTGTATGTGAATTAGATCTCATAGAGCTGTTGGAGGGGGGAATCCCCACAGGAATCTGAGTCAGTAAATAGGAAGGGCATCCTGAATCATCCTCACTGACCTTTATTTTATTTTATTTTATTTTTTTCTCACTGACCTTTAGATGCCCCAAATGTACCCACCTCATCACTGTTCATCAAGCACTGGACTAAGTACACGCTAGATACACCACATAGGCCACTCATTTAATCCTAAAAGATGTTCCCGTGTACAAGTGGGTAACCTGGGGCTCAGAGACATCTGAGGTGAGTCTGCTCCTAGTCCTGCGCCTGTCACCAAGGCCCACGTTCTTCCCACCGCATCCCCACTCCTCCCTGGCCACACAATCACATCATTGAGGAAAAGGAATTTACGCCCCATCCTTAATTTTTTTCCAAAATATCTTGCACTTATCTCTAAGCAAATTGTTTTATTGAAAGTAAACTTGTGATAGTAACTCTGATACACTCATATTTCCCTCTATTCTGAAAAATATACCAAGAACAAGCTTTCTCTTTTTGATGACATAATTTCCTCCAAAAACCTGACTCAATCTGTTATACAGAGCTAGCCTTGGGGACTCCCAGGACAGTCAGGGCCACCTGGTTGGCCCAAAGGCTGTTCTTTTAATAGCTATTGTTTCTCCTTCCCCTGCGGTCAATAAGAGTTCCTTGTATTGTCTAGGTATCTTCTGAATATAAATGCTCTGTTTCAATCCCTAGGGACCAAGGGCTTCACCAGTTACTCCTACAAGAGAACTAAAGTTCAAGAGCTTTGTGACAGCTGGTTGTCAATCAATGGCTTTTTCAATTTTATAACCAGGTCTTCAAAAGATGAGGCTGCCATACAACTGATCCATGGATGACTGGGACTTTATGACAATAACAATGATTACTGTCAAATGTGACTTTCATGTAACACTTTTCACTTTTGCAAACCACCATGAGACACTAGCTTTTTTAAAAACTAGACATGTGGTCTCCCCACACATTACCTTCTCACCTACTTCATTCCTCTGCACAAATGCTTTATCTCAGACAGCTTTCTTCTGAACAGTGTGTGAACTTCCTGAGATAAGGACTCTAAAACCCCAATCACAGAAGGATGTTTTTAAAGGGAACATGATCTCTTCCTCCCAAGCTGAGCTCCTGATGACAAGAATCCTGTCCATAAAATTCAAGGTTCATATCAGGAAAAACCCATTCTTAGAAGGAACTCTGAGAAAAATCCCAGAAGTACATCTTATTAGATTGGAGTTGGCTGGCTGTGAAGGTTTTTAATTAGGAAAGAAAGCAACCAACAAGGATAATCATCTATACTTAGTACAGACACCCTGGTAAGTATACATGCTTTATCCCAATTTTACAGATAGAAAATGTGTCTTATAAAAGATACTTTCTTTCTTTCTAAACCTCTGAGTGTCTCTCTTTCTTACACACACACACAAGCATACTAAATGGGAGGACTCAAGACTTAAACCTGAGGCTGTGTGAGACCAATCCAGTGCTCCCAGGAAACACACACGGTGCTAATTCTCAGGTCATGAAGCCAGAGACACCGGAATTTTAAATTCACCTTTGCTACTAACTAGTTGCGTGATTATGAGTAAGTCACTTCCCTGTGTATAAAACAAAACTATTAAGACAGTATTCACAAACGCAGAACCCACAGATACCAATGGGCGACTTGAACACACATGGACTTGGGTATGCAAACCAGTGGGGAAGGGGGTCCTAGAAACAATCCCCCATGGATATCAAGGGACAACTGTACACTGCAGGTCATGCTGAAAAAAAAAACAACAAGATTATGCTTATAATGCTAATTCTAGAGCTTACATTTGGCAAATTATTCCTGTTTTGTTTGTACCACATCATTCTATACTTACATGAACTTACCATGTGCAAGGCACCATTTTAAATGCCCTATCCAAGGTCACAATACAAGGAGAAGCTGGGAGTCAAACCCCGGTAGTGAGGTTCAAAGTCAAGGCTTCTAACCATTATTTTGCAAGGCAGAAATGCAGAAAGTTAACTTCACAGATAATAATATATTGATTCCTATCCACTAGAGCAATGGATCTCAAAATATGGTCCTTGAACTAACACTTGACATCACCTAAGAACAAGAAGGTATAAAGAATGCAAATTCTTGGGCCCCATCCCTAACCTCCTGAATCAGAAACTCGGGGTGGAGATCCAGCATTCAGTTTTAACAAGTGCATCACAGTCACCTGAAGGACTTGTTAAAACACAGACTGCTTGGCACCAACAAGGCTTCTGCCACAGGTAAAGAATCCTGAGGATGCTCAAACGCAAAAATGTCAGGCTCTCTTGCGCAGGCTCTTCAGCTCCAAAGGTACAGATGTGCAATGGCTGAACTTGGTGTCCCATCTCCATCACCTGAAAATTTGTCTTTGCCCCCATAAATTCCCTTGCCAACACAGAGTCAGCACCTACTTAATGCTTCCCCAGCACAGCTCTGGGTCTCACTCAACAAAAGCCCAAACTCTCACAGTACCGACAAGGCCCTGTGTGACCCACAACACCTGCTCCCCATTCTGCTACGGACCCCTCCCTGGATTCTCCTCCTGCCCGTCTCTCTGCTCCACTTCCACCTCCCACTCTGGCCCAGCCACAGCAGCATCCTTCTTGCTCCTCAAACATGACATCAAGTCCTCACTTGGGAACATGTGCTTAGCAGCCTCTCTTCCTGTCATTCTCCTAAGAAAAATTCCACAGCTTACCGCCTTTCCTATTCAAGTCTCTGCATTAACATCACTTTATGGCGAGGCCTTCCCTGACCCCACACCCCACTCCCAGCACTCACTCATTCCCAAATCCTGTGTTGTTTTTTCTCCATAGAACGCATCACTATCAGATATAACAAATATTTATTTATCTGCTGGGACTTGTTTCTCCCAGTTAGAAGGTAACCTTCACAAGGGCAGACACCGTTTTCTTTGCTGATGTTTCATCAAACCCAAGGAAAGTCAGGTACATAACCAATATTCAATGAACAAATAAATGAAAGAACGCTGTTAAGCTCAAATGGCTATCCCAAATAGCCAAATGTCATTTTTAAAAAATGATAATGTGGACATGGGGTCGCAAAGAGTTGAAAACAACTGAACAACAACTGGCGGTCCAGTGGTTAAGAATCAGCCTTGCAATGCAAGTCACACAGGTTCAATCCCTGGTCCTGGAAGATCCCACATGTGAAGCAACTAAGTCTGTATGCCACAGTCTGCGTGCCCTAGAACCCATGCTCTGGAACAAAAGAAGAGACTGCAATGAGAAACCTACACTGCAACTAAAGAGTAGCCCCAACTCGCCACAATTAGAGAAAGCCCATGCAGCAACAAAGACCCACTGCAGTAAAAAAAAAAAATTTTTTTTTAAATGTTGATTCAAGAACTGACATAGTTTTTGTCTTTTATTACCAGTAACACAACTGGACAAAACAACTTCTAAACTCAAACAGAATACTCAAAAATCCCATTTCTTCAGAAGAAATGCCATGTACCATGCAAAATGTAAGATTACTTTTTCTAAGCCCACACAAATATTACTACCCTCAAATGTAATTTCTAATTTACAGCTCCAAAATATAATCTATATTGGAATTTGCATAAAACTCAACAGACCTGCGGCAAGATATTAAATTTTAAATTTGCATGCAAGAATGACCAAGTAATATTAGTCGAGCCAAGGATATCGTGTCTCTAAACTTGAGAGCTTGCAGATGTAATGAGAAGAAAAATTGTACACTTCAATGAAAGCAAGTTGATTAAAATGCTCTGATGCAGTTTTAACAGTGCAAGGGAAGCAAAGTGCATTTCAAATTTCATAACGTGAGCTCTGATAACATGAGACTCAGTGCTTCAGAATAGGCGGTGGAACATATTGGCATCTCTTCCATCTATAAATAGTAGCAGGTGACAAAGGTAAATAGCCTAAGAGTTTGAATGGACCTCCCTGACCCTACATACCCTGAAGGACCCTTTGGGTCAAGAAGATACATACTCAGCACAGGTGAACAGCAAAGCAAGTGGTGATGTCTCTGAACTCACCAGCTGTATAGCCTTAACTTATGCAAAGGCTAATAGAGTTTTGTCAAGAGAACGCACTGGTCATAGCAAACACACTCTTCCAACAACACAAGAGAAGACTTTACACGTGGACATCACCAGATGGTCAATACTGAAATCAGATTGAGTATATTCTTTGCAGCCAAAGATGGAGAAGCTCTATACAGTCAGCAAAAACAAGACCGGGAGCTGACTGTGGCTCAGATCATGAACTCCTTATTGCCAAATTCAGACTTAAACTGAAGAAGGTAGGGATAACCACCAGACCATTCAGGTATGACCTAAATCAAATCCCTTATGAATATTCAGTGTAAGTGAGAAATAGATTTAAGGGACTAGATCTGATAGACAGAGAGCCTGATGAACTATGAACGGAGGTTCATGACATTGTACAGGAGACAGGGATCAAGACCATCCCCATGGAAAAGAAATGCAAAAAAGCAAAACGGTTGTCTGAGGAGGCCTTAAAAATAGCTGCGAAACGAAGAGAAGCGAAAAGCAAAGGAGAAAAGGAAAGATGTTCCCATTTGAATGCAGAGTTCCAAAGAACAGCAAGGAGAGATAAGAAAGCCTTCCTCAGCGATCAATGCGAAGAAATAGAGGAAAACAACAGAATGGGAAAGACTAGAGATCTCTTCAAGAAAATTAGAGATACCAAGGGAACATTTCATGCAAAGATGGGCTCATAAAGGACAGAAATGGTATGGACCTAACAGAAACAGAAGATATTAAGAAGAAGTGGCAAGAATACACAGAAGAATTATACAAAAATGATCTTCACGACCCAGATAATCACAATGGTGTGATCACTCACCTAGAGCCAGACATCCTGGAATGTGAAGTCAAGTGGGCCTTAGAAAGCATCACTACAAACAAAGCTAGTGGATGTGATGGAATTTCAGTTGAACTATTTCAAATCCTGAAAGATGATGCTGTGAAAGTGCTGCACTCAATACGCCAGCAAATCTGGAAAACTCAGCAGTGGCCACAGGACTGGAAAAGGTCAGTTTTCATTCCAATCCCTAAGAAAGGCAATGCCAAAGAATGCTCAAACTACTGCACAATTGCACTCATCTCACACGCTAGTAAAGTAATGCTCAAAATTCTCCAAGCCAGGCTTCAGCAATACGTGAACCAAGAACTTCCAGATGTTCAAGCTGGTTTTAGAAAAGGCAGAGGAACCAGAGATCAAAATGCCAATAGCTGCTGGATCATCAAAAAAGCAAGAGAGTTCCAGAAAAACATCTATTTCTGCTTTATTGACTATGCCAAAGCCTTCAACTGTGTGGATCACAATAAACTGGGGAAAATTCTGAAGGAGATGGGAATACCAGACCACCTGACCTGCCTCTTGAGAAACCTGTATGCAGGTCAGGAAGCAACAGTTAGAACAGGACGTGGAACAACAGACTGGTTCCAAATAGGAAAAGGAGTACGTCAAGGCTGTATATTGTCACCCTGCTTATTTAATTTATATGCAGAGTACATCATGAGAAACGCTGGGCTGGAAGAAGCACAAGCTGGAATCAAGATTGCCGGGAGAAATATCAATAACCTCAGCTAGGCAGATGACACCACCCTTATGGCAGAAAGTGAAGAGGAACTAAAAAGCCTCTTGATGAAACTGCAAGAGGAGAGTGAAAAAGTTGGCTTAAAGCTCAACATTCAGAAAACTAAGATCATGGCATCTGGTCCCATCACCTCATGGTAAATAGATGGGGAGACAGTGGAAACAGTGTCAGACTTTATTTTCTTGGGCTCCAAAATCACTGCAGATGGTGACTGCAGCCATGAAATTAAAAGACGCTTACTCCTTGGAAGGAAAGTTATGACCAACCTAGATAGCATATTAAAAAGCAGAAACATTACTTTGCCAACAAAGGCCCGTCTGGTCAAGGCTATGGTTTTTCCAGTGGTCATGTATGAATATGAGAGTTGGACTGTGAAGAAAGCTGAGCACTGAAAAATTGATGCTTTTGAACTGTGGTGTTGGAGAAGACTCTTGAGAGTCCCTTGGACTGCAAGGAGATCCAATCAGTCCATCCTGAAGGAGATAAGTTCTGGGTGTTCATTGGAAGGACTGATGCTGAAGCTGAAACTTCAATACTTTGGCCACCTCATGTGAAGAGTTGACTCATTGGAAAAGACCCTGATGCTGGGAGGGGTTGGGGGCAGGAGGAGAAGGGGATGACAGAGGATGAGATGGCTGGATGGCATCACCAACTCGATGGGCATGAGTTTGAGTAAACTCCGGGAGTTGGTGGGACAGGGAGGCCTGGTGTGCTGCAATTCATGGGGTCGCAAAGAGTCGGACACGACTGAGCGACTGAACTGAACTGAACTTATGCACTGCGCACACATAGGGTTTTTTGGTTTGTTTTCTGTTTTTAAAGAATGAGAGTTTCTTGCCTCTAAAACACCAAAAAGAAGAGGTAAACTACTCAGTAACTGGTTCTGAAACAACTAAGGTGATGGGACTAGAAAGAGAAGAGGGACTTCTGTGGTGGTCCAGTGTTAAGAGACTCTGCACTCCTAATGCAGGTTCGATCCCTGGAATCAGAATCCGCATGTGGCAAGTAAAGATTCCATGTGCCGCAACTAAGACCCAGAGTAGCCAAACAAATAACTATTAAAAGAGAAGAAGAAGAAAATGAGATGTTTAAGGACCTTAAGACTCTGCTCTCAAGAAACAGCCTTGGGAGTGCAGTACTTTGCAAAGGGGTTCCACGAGAAGAGCATCGGTGCTCAGCAGGTTAACAGCCAAAAAAGGGCTACTTGAACTTTCTGAGGAGTCTATCAACAACGTTTTTACCTGTTTTCAATGGGTATTTTGGGCAGTATTTCATCTGAAAGAGTCCTGGTGCTCTACAAGCATGAAAATCACTGGTCCAATGGAATGGATCCTAAAAAGAGATGTCAGTTGATGAAAGGTGCCTTTTTGACTGTGTGACTCTGACTCTAAGCCCTTCATATCAGTAAACTCCACTCCTAGATATGTACTCAAGAGAGCTGAAAAACGTATCAACACAAAGGATTGTACATAAACATTCACAGCAGCTTTATTCATAATAGCTTCAAACTGGAAACAATCCCAAAGTTCATCAACAGGAAAATGGCTAAACACATTACAGTACATCCATACAATGGGACAGCACACAACAGTAAAAAGAACCAGACCACACCAAAAACACAGACCAACCTCAAAATAACTACCCTGAGTGAAAGAAGCCAAACATAAAAGAGTACATAACATACAATTTCATTGACATAAAAACTGAAGAAGTCCTTAATCTACAGTGACACATAACAGATCAGTGGTGCCTAGACCCTGGTGTAAGAATGGGAGATTAAGTGTGAATGAGGGACTTTTGGGGTGCAATAGAAATGTTATGTCTTGATTATGGTGGTGACTCAATTCCGAACTCAGGACTGTATACTTAAAATGGGTGCTTTTTATTGCATGTGAAAATAAAGTTGAAAAAACACATGTCTTACCTAACCCAATGAAAACGTTATTAAGGAACAAATGAAAAAGGTGACATGTGAAAGCTTAATACACATGCACTGAGATTAAACAGGTAAAGGACGAAAATATACCACACAAGCATTTGTTTATACAAAAGCCAAATGTATGGCACAAAAGGGAGTCATGACTATTAACAATGAGGATGGTGAAAGCTTGAGTATTAGCACTTCTTTTATGCCAGCACTTAAGATCTTTACATGCATCAAGTCCTCACATCAATCCTATGAGGAAGGAAGGAACACTATTTACATAATACAGATGAGGAAACAAAGGTGCTGAGTGGTTAAGTAATTTCACTTTCACTTTCACAAGTAAAACTAGAGCATATAGTTTTTGGATCAGTCAACGAGGGTCTTACAGGTAGCAAAGTACTAAGCATGGAAGGCTATTTTCCCACTAAGGACAAGTAAACATCAAAGTGCAGCCTCCAAGCCAGAGACACCAGTCCACAGAAGGCCTTGCCAGTCGCAGAACAGAAAGTCGTGCAGCAGACACACCTTCTTTTCATGGATTTGGAGAGTAGGAAATAGAAACAGAGGCAGAGCAGAAAAAAAGAAAAGTCAATAACATCTGTAATAAAAATCATAAAAGTGGTTCACAGGGAACTATTAATTAACATTGTTAACTGCCTACTATGTGAGGCTTTATTAAGAGTTTTACGTGTATTCTCATGCAATTTTCATAGTAACTCTGAGAAACAGTACTATGATAACCACTTCATATGCAAAAAGAACCCCAAATCCTAGGTAAGATAACCTGCAAAGGGTACTTATACCTAGCAAGTGACAGAAACCACAGCTGAATCAAACTTTATCTTCGAAGCTAGTGATGTTGCTTATTAAATCTACTCCCATCCAAATCTTAGTGAAAATGCAAGTTTTAAGGAAATGACAGGGGGAAACAGAAGGATAAAAGTATAGATATTCCAACTAAACCTACATTGTCTCAAATTTGTTCCAATATTTTTCTGAGAAAGCAAGAACCACTGTTATTTAACAAGCAAACAAGCCAGGCACTGTGCTAGGGACTCTAGATATGAATTCAGGTAATCTTCGTGACAGTTCTACACGGTGAAAAGAAAAAAGCAACTTTCCACCTAGAATCATGTTGCCAAAGTTCCTCTCAAAATATAGGGCAAAATAAAGATATCTTCGATAACTAAAAATGAGTATTTACTACTAATAGACACTAAAGAATACTAGAGAAATTGTGAAGAAAGACATGGGTAACCATATAGGCAAATCTAAAACACAAACTGTAAAAAGGATAGCAACATCTAATTTGTGTGTTTAAAAAAAGGCAAAACTAAAATATCGGACTTACTGCAGGGAGAGAAGTGATTAGACTTTAAGACTGCTTACTTGCATAGTCCGAGGGGATTAAGGTATGGATGAACTTTTCAAGGAAAACTACTAGCAGAGTACAAATCTAACAAGTGCTCGGGCCTGGTGCACTGGGAAGACCCAGAGGGATCGGGTGGAGAGGGAGGTGGGAGGGGGGACTGGGATGGGGAATACATGTAAATCCAGGGCTAATTCATATCAATGTATAACAAAAACTACTGTAATGATGTAAAGTAATTAGCCTCCAACTAATAAAAATTTAAAAAAAAAAAAAAAAAAGTGGGACCTTCCTGGTGGTGGTCCAGTGATTAAGAACACGCCTTGCAATGCAGGGAACATGGGTTTGATCCCTGGTCGGGGAACTAAGATCCCAGATGCCTCACAGCAACTAAGCCTACTCACTGCAACTAGAGAGTCCAAGGACCACAAGGAAAGATCTCACATGACACAATGAACATCCCACATGCTGCAATTGACCTTACACAGCCAAATAAATAAATTAAAAAAAAAAAAAACTGCTTTTAAATTTCGGGGGATGATGAAATGGAGTAACACAAACATGGGGAAAATGGTGGTGTCAGGATTTGAACCCCGATGCCAAGCTACCAAACCAGCTGTAAAACATTACCAGCACACAACAAGCAATCAGCTCTCAGCAAATCACAAACGAGTCCTCAGGAAACAAGCCTAAAATTCCTACTTGTCATCCTTTCTCAAAACTCACAAACATTGAAGATTCAAAGATCTTCACTGAATCTTCACAAAACAATGAAGATTGATTGAAGTCCTCAATGATCGCCTCTATTCTAATGCCAGTTCATTGGGAAAGACCCTGATGCTGGGAAAGACTGAGGGCAGGAGGAGAAGGGGATGACAGAGGATGAGATGTCTGGATGGCATCACCAATTCAATGGACATGAACTGGAGCAAACTACAAGAGACTGGGAAGGACAGGGAAGCCTGGTGTGTTGCAGTACATGGGGCCGCAAAGGGTCGGACGAGACTGAATGACTGAACAATGACATTCTACACCCACTTTTGGCCTCTGCACAGGAAACCTTTCCAAGCAGGTTGGCAAGTCAAAGAAACGGTAACTAGAACCAGAATTTTTTATAGCCAAAATTATTTAAAATTCCATCACTCTCTTTAATTCTGGATAAAAATTAATGATCCGCTCACAAAAGCCCTCTCTTTCTCACATCTAGGGAGCGGTGTTAACTTCACACCTGGACTCTCTTCACTGCTCTCCTATCGAACACATTTTTAAGTATGTTTTTGTCAAGAATCTTTAATTTTCACAATTGTGCCTTCCTTTCTTTCAGTTGCCTAAATTTTCAACTGCAAGCTCTTGGAGGGAGATTAAATAAAGATAAGCTCTTGTCAGTCAGAGCTGGCTTCTCTCCCACCCTTCACCTCCTCTGGTTACCAGTTCCAAATGCTGCCAATCAAGGAAAATCCTGCACATCAGCTGTCATTCATTCCTGTCTAAATGATGCCGGTCAGACTTCATTAGGAACAGTGTCCTGATCAAAAGCTACAGCCAATCATGTCCACAAAACATAGAAGCGGCAGCTGGTCTTGTCTAGCTGGTGTCTGGCACAATTCCCACTCCTGGAGGGTGAGAGCAGGGCCAGCCACACCTCCCTAGGGCCAAAAAGACAGCCAGCCACATCTCGTGCACATTTCAGGTCGCTATAAACTACATGTCTTCTGTTGCTTTTGCTCTCACCTCACTAGCCCACTAAAGGTAGCCTCAGACTTAATTATAAAGTCTTCCGAGCCACAAAGACAACTGGGAATTTAGCAGTCCTCTCATTCATTAGCTGGTTATGCCACGGAGGGACTGATGCCAAGCTGCTTATTTATTTCTGATCCTCCAAACTGCAGGTTTAACCCTCCCCCAAACACCCCCCCTCATCCACACAGAGAACATAACAGCAGCCACCATTTACACATCATCACAACATCCACACTCTCTCAAAACAAACCACATAAACTACATCAAAGAAATACTAAAGAATTAGCACAAATCTGAGAGTAAAAGCCTCAGAGACCCAATTCTTTCAACTCAAATGTTTATTACTGTTCTTCATGACATTTGTCTAAATGGAAGAAACAGGTAGAGGACTTTTTTTTTTTTAAATATGCAACCATTAAACACGTAAAAAAACAGGAAGATAGAAACTGAGTAGAATCTGGTTTGGGTGATTATTTTGTTTTCAACTGGTCAACTCTTTAATCTGTCTGGACGATCCTATATGTCCCCAAGGTAGGGTGCAAGAAACTATACACCAGAGATCCTCCATGCCAGTCATGCTCTGAAATCCCAGATGTGTGCACCCATATCAGGAGCCTGGCTGTGTCAACATGCAGGTGTGGAATGACTCAGAGGTGGGCGGTTCATACAGAAAGGCATTTGCCTGGGTTCAGAGTGAATCAGAAGTTCAGTTATTAGTAAAAGAAGTGGTTATTTAAATGTATGATTTCATCCTAATTAAATCTAATGGGGGAGATAATTTGCATTTAGCTGCCTGGTAAATAACTCACTAATAATAGTGACTTCACTATTGATATCTGAAGAATATTAGCAAGATGAGGTTTTCAGGGCAATAGAAGAAGGTAATGCTGGTGGATTGCTGTACCACCCACCCACATACCCCACACCATACCGGCCGCCTCCCCATGCCCCAGCCAAGATCATAATCTTGGTTTTATACCATATTCCTTTCACTTAGTGTTTTTAACAATCTCCACCCATCCAACCCCCAGGCAAGAACCTAATAAAACATTTCGTCTTAGAAAGCTTAACAGTCCGGTACACCTAACAAAACCACCCAGAGACACCAGACAGCATCCTGCACGTACATTAATAACTGCAGGATATCTGATTAGGAGAATGTGAAATAAGGAGCCATTAATAGCAGCCCTCATCTCCCTCCTCCACACTGATTACCAAAAGAACAGCAGCAGCTGAATCACAACTAAATCCTATTCACAAGGGACCTGGGGCAACAAAGAGGAAAAAAACCGTTAGAGTAGTGCTTCTCCGGGGAAGCTGCTTTAAGTCGTTTTGATTCTGGCGTCAATCACGCCTGCCACAAACCAATAAGCATGTATAACACAAGCAAAGACTAGATTCCTCCCCTCCCTCCCTGGGTTCAGCACAGCACACCCAGCATACTTAATTGCCCTGCCAACCAAACTGCTACTTGCAAGGGACCCAAAGGAAGTCCTAGGTCCAGAGACTTACAGGCTTAAATGTTCACCCTCAGAGCACAATCAGTATGAGTCAGAGGATGGAACCGCTGGCCTCAGGGCAGACTACTTGTGAGATCTCAGTAGAAAAGACCAACCATGTGACTTTGAACAAATGTTTTACACTCTTTCTGCCTCAGTTTCTTTACCTGTAGCATAACTGTCCCCTGGAGTTATTGTGGAATCAAATGAATTAAATCACAGCAAGCACCAGGAGTGGGTTTCCCAGCTGGCAGCAGTGGTAAAGTACCCGCCTGCCAACGCAGGAGACGTCAGAGACGTGGGTTCGATCCCTGGGTCAGGAAGATCCCCTGAAGCAGGACATGACAACCCACTCCAGTTTCCTTGTCTGGAAAATCCCATGGATAGAGGCACCTGGCGGGCTAGAGTCCACGGGGTCACACGGAGTCGACCAAGCCTGAAGCAACCTAGCCAGCGCACTAGGAATAGCACCTCCCATCGTGAGTGCACACTCTCCCTCCGCCTTCCTCCTTCTCTGTCCACATACAGAGGAGAGGGTAGGAAAAGGATGGAGAAAGGGAAGAAGAAAAGGAGAAGAGGAGGAGGAAGATAAGAAAGAAGAAAACAAAAAGCTTGATCTAAAGTATGTGGCTTAGATATACAGATGAGAAACCCAACAGCTACCCCCTAACCACCCCTGCACTGAAATGTATCCCCATCCCAAATCAGTAGGTCTCCCCCTTTCAAAGTCACAGCTTTCTCCTCCTGGCTTAGCAGTGGAAGACCAGAATTCCCCTCTGCTACAAGAAACCTCAGCAAAAAATTGTTATAGAGTCTCCCTAAACCCAGTATTTTGAGATTGGTGAGCAATCTGTGAATTTCCAAACTTTCTGCAACTCAAAGTGAATTTTCTGGTAGAGAGCCAATGTTTCCAATTTGATTTGGCAAAATATATCCAGTTAGGATATTCTCTCAATGTAATTAGCAACGCACTGTCAATGAGCAGTTTAGCTATTGACAATACCTGTTGCAATTTAATTTTAAATGTCAATGACTTATTTGGATTCACTGTAACAGGGCTCTGATACATTACAAACAAGTATCCTACAACAACCGGATGGATGATGAGAATAAGAGGGTGAAGGAAATCAATAGGCCTGTACAAGGGTCTGCCTGCCAAATACCCCTATGTAACCATGCCCAGGGGGCTTCTGAAGTGGCTCAGTGAAAGAATCCACCTGCCAATGCAGGAGAAGCTCGTTCAGTCCCCAGATCTGGGAGATCATTTGAAGAAGGAAATGGCAACCCACTCCCACATTCTTGCCTGGAAAATCCTGTGGACAGAGGAGCCTGGCGGGCTAGTCTATAGGGTCGCAAAAAGTTGGACGTGCCTTAGCAACTAAACAACAACAAACTATGCCTGGAGCAGGGCAAGCTCCTTCTCCCAGGTATAGGCTGGGGATTCAGGGAGTGTGTCGCTGTCACCATCCTGTCCACTGATGCCTACTGTTCCCAGAAGGACGCGAGTACAAACAGCAGGCCAGGGTTAGGAGACAGGTGACCTTCAACAAGCTGGGTGACTTTGAACAAGTTATTTAACCTCTCTCTTCCTTAATTTCTTTGCCTATAAAAGTAAGATAACTGTGAGGACTACATAAATAGACATATATAAAAGCACTCAGCACAATGCCTGGTACTTGATAATAGTTCAATAAATGTTGGCCTCTCACCACTAAGTCAACCAAGTTAAAATTCGTATTACTTTTTTAAACAGCAAAAACAAAACAAAAAACCCTCACACACTATAGCAGGGTGTCACGAATGCATGTGCCTGTAACACAGGGACTTGAGTAAAGCAGGTTCAGCCCAGACAATAACTGTGAAGGCGTGGTGGCCTCCAGGGCACCACAGGAAGTCCAGCCCTTCTCTCCTGCACACCTGCTCTCAGCACCAACTGGAACTCAGCATGGATCATGCTTGTACTGCCAGCATAACCCCAAATCTGCATTTGAAATGAAATTTCCTAATTTTTAAATGTTGACAACTGCCTCCAAAACATCTGAAAATCAAATAGGTCCAATGAACCATACTGTGTGGCTGGACCAGGGCTTCTGAACAGTACGTGTGTGGGTCTCTATTGTCCAGATTAATCCACAGGACTTGCCTGGGTAAAATCCACATCCAAAGTTTTTACTCATTTCCCATGGGAAAGCCTTACCATTGACCAAGCCACAGAGGGACCCACAAAAGGTCTAGAATGTTCTCTAAGTCACAGGCCAAGAAGTGGCCAGGCCTGCAGCAGGTACCTCCTTGCTGACTTTCGGCCTGCTCACCAAGAAGGGAAACAGATCATTTATGAGCTACAAAGGTGATACAAAATGCTAATCACCTTTAAACTGACACTGGATAACGAGAATTTACATCTTCCCTAAAATAATTAAAATGCATTTCATGCATAATAGCGGGCAAGGATAAAGATGAAGTGGTAACACTTCAGAGGCTCCACAAAACATCCTGACTATGATAGGCCATAAACCTACAAAAAATTCTCACTTCTCTCCATGAATAGGAACATACCACAACTGAAAAATCATAGGAAATACCCAAGTCAAATCATCAACCAATAGGCTTCCCACTTTGCATGCCTGGGGAATTTCACTCTCTTCCTGAAAGGACTTTGGCTTACAATTTCTTTGATCTCCTTATTCTCCTTTGCCAAACTTGTTTTGGGAAGGAGGAGATGAGAGCCATGGAGTGAGGGTGGATGGCATGGATAATCAGATGGACAGGCGGTCAAATGAGAAATCTCCAGGACTATAAGCGAGAGGGGGAAGGTTCACAATGTACCCTCTTAAATAAATTTCACCTTCTTCAACATATTCATGTATTCAATGTTCACTGAGCACCCACTAATGACAGGTGGTGTTCTAAGTGCTGGAAATGGAGCACCAGAGAAACAAAGGCTGTGCCCTCGCAGAGTTTATATCCTTCAGTCATTCATGCTGAGATCTGAGACTTAATCTTCAAGGAAGACATCACAGACTTTCTGGGTCAGAAAGGACCTTAGCAATCTTCTCATTCAGCAGTCCTGAGAGCGAGATACAGATTTCCTCCAGTGCTTTCATTAAACCAACGCTTCACTAAGCCCCGCCCTCTGAGTCGCACCCTTATGCTACTATCTATAGCTCACCAACAACCTGGTGGGGCAGACAGGGGGACACCCACCCAGCCCCCTTCAGTGAAGAGAACTCACCGCACTGCCGGCAGCTCCAAGCTTCGGGCGAAGGGTCCCAGTAGCTTCCGGGAGAAGAGAGGCTTAAGCTGCCTGTGCCTCTCAGCCTACTTCCACTCGAGCACCCCCATTCTCCTTCTCTTATTACCTGACTGCCTAAAGAAATCTGAAATCAGAAAATAATAGTTCCACAGGCTACATATAATCTGAAGTCAAAGCAGTATGTCATGAAGGCTGCAGGGCCACTGGTCTCCTCTATTACACTTATTTCTTCTGTTTACCATCCACTTGTTAGTTCCAGGTCTGCTCTGGGGGGACCGCCAGAAGTGCAAGCCCTCCTCCATACAATAACTCTCCAAGAGTTTGGAGAGAGCACCTGGGTTACCTCCTCCTCTTCTCAGGCCTGACACCCCAGTCCCACCATTCACAATGACTGGTTTGGGGTATCTGCCCATTCAGATGCCTCCTTATTCCTTTACCATTATTAATGATATAAAAGTTACTGGGTTGGCCAAAAAGTTCATTCTTTTTGGCCAACCCAACATATACTGAAGAATCTGTTTGGGCAGTGATACTGTCCTACATAAAAGCTTTTGCAGCATGCTCTACTTATTTCACCCCTCACAAAATCATACTAGGTGAAAGCTTTGACAAAAGAAAAGTGTATTCTACAAATTATCCATGAAAACCTGGAGCTTTGGGAGGATAAAACAGAGTTGTCTGAGTACAAAATTTGCTTGATCGTAAGAATCAGATTTCCAGGTCCTATCCCAGACCTGCTGAATCAGAATTTCCAGGGGGAGATGCCAGGAAGTCTGTACGGTTAATATAACCTGCATACGGTTACTTATTACATAGATATTTTATTACTAAAATGTCTATAAAATCAAAAGACTGAAATACAGAAAAACAATACTCTCAACACCTGCACATTTAATAAGAGGAAGATTTTTTATGACTCGTTCCCTCTCATTTGATTATAGTACACTGGTTTCCACTTCTCCTTACACTTGTCACTAGTTCCCTCTGCCCCAAGCCCCACTGATAATCAAAGCAGAATCTGGTTAGTAGAGCACACTGGAGACTCGTGCATTTGGAAGCAGAGGAGAAGAATCAATGTCTCAGACAGAGACTCTTAACTGAGAAGATCTCAACGTATATAAAAATCTTCTCAAAGCCCTTATAATCTCACTGACCATCTGCAGCACAGAAACGAATCCTGGAATTAGTGGTACTAAGTGGTTACATAGCAGTAGATACTCTGGAGACTTAAAAAAAAAAGAAAAGGAAAAGAATTTTCTGTATTGCACTTGAAGAAGTCAGTTAAGAAACTACCATTTAGGGAAACCTCCCAGTATGTAAGTACTTAAGACACTATAGAACAACAAAAACAAAAAACTTAAAGTATCTAGCTTGGTCACAGTGGTATACGCAAAGCCCAGATTTCTCCAGCCACGACGAATAATAGGATTCCCACTATCTAGACCTTCATTATGTCCCTCATCCCCAGTGATTCAAACTATGGAGAAAACAGGACTCTATAAATAAAGTCCTCAGCATCAGCACCAGAAGAGACTTTTTTCCCCTTATCTAAGACCTTTAAAATTAAAAAAAAAAAAAGGAAAGGAACAGAGAGTTATTATTGGCACTTGATCTACAACATCAGAAAAATGGCAGCCCTTCAAACTCCACACATGGAAGAGCTCTTCATTTTAAGCTGAAAATGGGGAATTAATTTTCAAGTCTCTTGTCTAAGAGACAGCTTTTAAAAAGGTATTAACCTACATTTGGAGATTAATGCAAACACAGCCATCTTGTTTTAGTGGGTACAATCCAACTTTTATTAAGACAAAGACGGATTCAGAGTAATTAAGAGCTTGTCCAATATCCAGAATTTTATGACTCTAAATATTAGCGAAGCTGGCATTCTTACCAGCTTCGCCTCAGAGCTATTGCATTATAAATCCTTGGTGGTAATGAAACACCAGCTAAAAAGAGGTTGAATAAGTCTCATTTAAAAAACAGCTTTCCTGTGGAGAACTATCCTTACTTTAATATAATGTATAGCCCCTGTTAGAACATTAATACTACTGGAAAAAAAGTGAGTGGTTTGGGATTTGCTAAGGAACCCCAAAGAAGATAAACAAACCACAGGAACTGTGTTTTAACAACAGTGAATGCTGAGAGGCTCCCTGGTACCAAAGTCATGCTGACTGGGGCAAATAAAGGACAATACACCCACACTGGGGATGCTAATGGTAGTTTATCTGTGAGGCTCATCCTCAACACTGTCTGCTGTTTACACAATGTAGCAAAGTCATGGCTATTGTTTTAATTTTTTAAAAACTTTTAAAAAACATCCCAATGGGGTGCTCTCTTCTGTTCCCCAAATATTTTTTTTAAATGGTGTCAGTCTGCAGCCTTAACTACTCCCTTCTCACAGAAGTTTCCACTAGGGCCACCATATTCAAATGTCTTTACCAACTAGACTGAGGGGACACCTGGGAAACACGGTCAAAGTATTGACAACTGGTCATCACTTTTTTAGACTTCATACAATCAAAGACTCTTAGGTTTAAAGTTCCTAATGCAGATTTCTTCTGTACTTAAAAGGCCATAAAGAGTTAATCACATAGGGACTACATCACAGCTTTAGAAAAACAGTTTTCCTCTGTTCTGTTATCAAATTTGCCAGCCAGTGACGACACTGATGGGAATGCCAAGGATTCCTATGCCCTAGTCCCCAACAGTTATTATCTGAAAGCCTGTCATCTCTTACCATCTTGGGAGGGAAATGACACGTCACCTGTGGGCACCTCACCTGAAGCAAAGCCAACTCCCTATATCCCAAAAGTATAAAGAGGACCAGACAGGACAGACTAGATGAAAATACATCTGGCCCTCCATAATTAGCAAAACCCAAGCTGCTAAGTAGAAATGCCTCTGTTCTTCCCAGAGACATCCTTAAATGGAAACTAAAGCCCAATCTATATTCAAGGAAATAGCACTCTCACCTTTCTCTATCCACTAGGCACTTCTCTGCCCCGTGAGAAACAACATCCTCTTCCTTTAGGCACAAATCTTAAGAATAAAAACTGTGCTAAGAAAAATAAATTTATATTGAAGCATCATACTTTCTTGGACTATTTAATGATACTATCAGAATATAATAAGTTGTCTCTAAGAAGCAAAGGTAGCATTTTCCAAAATGAACAAAGAAAAAATTTTATTAAATATCTTCACTTTTTTTTTTCTCTATAACATGACTACTTTCTGTTCAAGAGAGAAATGGAAATCTAATGTTTGGGCCTTGTCTATTGAAATCACTCAGTCCCTCGGTTATGTCTGACTACTTTGCAAACCCCACTGGAGCCCACCAGGCTCCTCTGTCCATGGGATTTTACAGCTAAGAACACTAGAGTGGGTTGCCATTTCCTCCTCCAGGGGATATTCCCAACCCAGAGATCAAACCTGTATCTTCTGAATCTCCTACATTTGACCACAGGCAAAATCTCAACATCATCATTTCTAAAAATCAAACTGGAAATATGTATGTATATAAACCGAGAACACACAGAATACACAGAAATATACCTGTGGTCGACCACGAAAAGAAATTCTAAGGGAACTGAGGCTGATTCAGTCAGAGTCTTCCACAGAGCCAGCATCCCAGTGTTTATTGAGCCTCCATATATGCACCCCTCCAGACTGATCACAGAGATCACACTCCAAAAGCCATATTTACTTATTATAGATTAAGTTTATTTCCTTGAGGTAGGATTGAATCACTGAACCTGCTCTGAGAACCTACGTGGAACTATGCCCCACCTTTACAACAGCAAGAAGCAAACACTTCAAGGCAAGGTATGAGGGTCTTAATGAGCCTGCCATAGCGCCCTGCATGACAGCTTGCCCCCAAAGAACAACTTTCACTTTTTCAATGAATATATCTTAATACTGAAGTTAAGAGTTGTGTCCATTGCCTTCACATCTCTCTCCAACCCCAAAGAACGTATACTTTCTAAGCATCAGCACTATTGAGCTAGGCACAATGAAGGTATGGGGGGAAAACTGCAATTTGTTATGCAAAGCACATCTTACCACATCACTTAAAGTAATCCTCACAAAGTATCTGTTACCTATTTTACAGATAAGGAAAGGGTGATCATGGCAAGCCAGACACTGACCTGCCTAACTAAAGTCACTTAAATAATAAACTGTAGAGCTAAAGCTCTAACATTGAAGGCTCTGGACCCTGTGTCAGTGCTGTGTACAAGGACAACCCAGCTGAGTAAGATACCTTTGTACTCATACAGGGTTTTAGAGTTAAATGTGGATAAGAAGACACTGGCATAAAGATACATCACAAAGGCCAACTAAGTGTACACAGTTGTATAGGTACCTAAAAGGACACGACCTCTTAAAATGACAAGTAAAAACTCCATGGAACATTTAAAAATCCATTCTATATAAAGCACCCAGATTCACAAATGAAAACCACCACATTAAAGGGCTCCAGAGGTGATAAATGTTACATAAAGATTAGGTTGATAAAGGTAGTAAAATCAGCTATAATTTACTCAGAATTTGCTGTGGGTCAAGCACCATGTTGAGCATTTCACATACATTTTCTTAATTAAATGGCTCACCAAAATTATTTCCATTTTATAACCGAGGAAACTGAGGTTAGAGGGGTTAAAATTACTTTTCCAAAGTCACATAAGTAAGTGGTACAGCTAAGTTAAACAAGTCGTTGTGTCAAAGCCCATGTTTTCAGGTCGCTTATATGTACTGCCTCCAGTGTTTCTATTTCCCCAAGTCATTTTTGTACAGAGTCCCCAAAGTCCTCACTAAGTACTCAGATCTGGGGCATATACTATATATTTCTGATGGACATCCTCAACTTGCAGGTTTTTCTATACCCAGGTCCCTAATATCCACAAATAATAAGGGCAGGGGTTAGCTTCAAAAAACTCCAAAGATCCCATGTGATCTCTATTGAGAAAAATCCAAGAAATGATGGTACACATGTTCAATCAAAGGTTATAGCTATTTAGTATTTTAAACACTTCTAGCTGAGATTCTTAACAGTGCTTAAGAGAAGGCTTAAGTGCATTAAAAGGAAATTCTCTGTACATTTGTTATTCTCATCCCAGCTTTATAGAGGAGTAAACACAGACTTGTAGACATGACCAGAAGCTGAGATAGGAATTCTGTTTCTATTCCTCTCCCAAGGCTCGTGAATAACATGGGCTCCTGGTTTAACCCAACTTTCCTCACTGTACTGCAGGTGAGAAAAGGGTACATAAACCAACAGACACTCAAATTGATCCATGAAACACCTTTTAATTAAACCATAAGAAATATTAGCAGGAAAAAAACAAAATTGGTGTTATATCTTTGAAAGGATGACAAGTTTGTTCATCCTAGGGTAACAGAAGCAGTCAAAAAAAGAAAACAAAAACTTCAACCTCATTAATTCCTTTTTCTATAAGGAAAAACTAAAATACAAAGTTACAAGCCAGATAAAGTATTCATGACAAATATTGCAAAGGGTTAATATATATGTGTGCATATATAATACACATACACACATACGTAAAACATAAAAATTTCACATCAGTCAAGAAAAAGTTTCGATCCGTAAACCAGTAAAAGGCAAACATAAATGGAGCTCAATTCGTACACAAAAATAAAGGGCAAGCATAGCTTTTTAGAGTTACAGTTATGAAACAAATTTAATACCTTTTTATCTCTAAAAATGTAAATAATTCCATTTTTAAGGCAAGTATACTTTATATTGCTGATGATAGGATACAATGTAAAAATAGTATACATTATAAAGATAGTACTGTGGTTAGTCACTCACTCCAGTACAACTCTTTGCGACCCAGTGGACTGTAGCCCCGCCAGGTTCCTCTCTCCATGGGGAGTCTCCAGGCAAGAATACTGGAGTGGGTTGCCATTTCTTCCTCCAATAAAGATAGCAAACACTGAAAAAAACCCTTAAAACAAAAAGCCACCCTGTTGTTATTCTACAACAGAGAATCTATCAAAGAAATTAAGGAAGGAAATCCTACATAGAAAAAACAAGCTCTTTCTGGTCAGTTAGTCAGTTCAGTCTCTCAGTCGTGTCCAACTCTCTGAGACCCCATGAACCGCAGCACGCCAGGCCTCCCTGTCCATCACCAACTCCCGGAGCTTACTCAAACTCATGCCCATCGAGTCGGTGATGCCATCCAGCCATCTCATCCTCTTGTCAGCCCCTTCTCCTCCTGCCCCCAATCCCTCCCAGCATCAGGGTCTTTTCCAATGGGTCAACTCTTTGCATGAGGTGGCCAAAGTACTGGAATTTCAGCTTCAACATCAGTTCTTCCAATGAACACCCAGGACTGATCTCCCACACAAAATTTTAAATGTCCAGCATTAGAAGAACATAATGGCACAATCTGACATACTATTACGCAGTTATGAAATTATTAATTAAGAAGTAATATGGCAACATAGGAAATTGCTTTTCCAATGTCAAACAAAAGAGAAAATTATTTGTTAGGATTCTACCACTGTAAAACTGATGTCTGCCTTACAGACAAATCCTAGAAATCAACGTATTTAAAAAGGAAAAAAAGGGCTCCCCTGGTGGTCCAGTGGTTCAGAACCTGCTTTGCAATTACAAGGGACTCGGGTTTGGTGCCCGGTCTGAAAGACCCCATACTGCAGGGTCACTAAGACCACGCACCACAGTAACTGGGCCCATTTGCCAGAGAGCCCTGACGCACTACAGGAGCCGCCACCACGAGAGGCCGTCACATGGCAGCGAGAAAGCAGACCCTGCTTGCTGCAACTGGAGAAAGCTCGAGTGCAGCAACGAAGACCCAGCGCAGGGAAAGTGAATCAACAAGCAGGGCAGAGGAAGGTTTCTCAAACAGGAGTCGGTGAACGTTTCTCCCTCTTTACAAAATTATTAATAAAAGAAATATGTATTGTTAAATATAATGGTAAATAGAGAGAGCAAAGCAGCTCAACTCCTACCCTCTGCCCACCAGCCTCCCTGCCTTGAAAAGAATGTTTGTGCGTGTGTGTGTGTGTGTGTTCACAAAGGAGTTCTAAGTTTGCTAACACCAAAGCTCTTTCTTGCCTATTTCTTCCCCTCACAGAGAACTGAGGTTTGGAGTTGGACATGGCATATTTGAAATCTATTTAGAAATAAGAAAACAGTACAACTAACATGTCACACACACAAAAATACAAATATATCATCAATACTTGCTTTCTGTGTGCACTGTAAAATCCAGCTCACCAAAGGGTTTTTCATGCTGTTACTACTAGGAAAACACTCAAAATTCAAATGTTCATCTGAATTTCTTAACATCCCGTAGCAGGTAGATACTGGCTATTTTCTAGAGAGGATTTTCCATAACACTGAGCAGAAAGTTGAGATTAAAGCTCTGCCACCGATGACTGAAATTAATTCTCTACAGCTGTTTAGGGAACGTGTATTTCAGAAATAGGGACTCAGGTGACTAGCTTCAAACTCTCTTCAAGAAGGAAAATGTATTTGTTTAAAAAAAAAAGCCACAAGCAAACACCTACTAGCCCACATAGCTTATATGTTCCCAAGAACAGCATTATTTTATTGCAACTTTTTGTCCCTTTTTTTCTTTTTTCTTTTTCCTTTAAAGCCTTTTAGGGAGGCAGAACTTCTGACAAAACTACCTACTTATGGTAAGAATAGATGAATCAGTGCTTTCATAAAACATTAAAATTTAAAAAGACATAAAACCTTCCAAAAAATCAAAAACAAAACAAAAGAAAACCCACACACAGTCATTTCAGAAGGTGTCTACCCAGTTCATTATTATGCAGATTTCACAAACATTTCCCTAATCAAGGAGAAAGCTGCTCTATAGAATAATGTGTTTTACATGCTTTAGCAACCAAGAGCATTCCGTAGCTTTCGAGCCTCTGGTTTTTAGGCTAAGGGTGAGGAGATCCTGAGTGACAAGACAGCACTTCAGCAAGGGGGCTGCACGTCCCCCGAGGAGAGAGAACTGCCTAGACCACGAAGTTTCTCACTACCTTTCCATCATGCCTATTCAATTCTCCCTCTCTCCATAAGTACTGACAACCTCTTCCACTTGGGGGTCCACTTGAACTCCTGCACATGCATTCCACTCCAATAATCCACTACCAAATTTCTTTTTTAGGATACCATATTAAAATCCCATTAGCACATTAGTACTCAATCTTTGCTGCCTTTGGAATAACTTTAGTGAGTTTTGACAAATACTTGGATTCAACCTCCAAAAGATTCTGATTTAATTGGCATGGAATATGGCTTGAGTATCACAGGGATTTTTTTTATAAAGCACCCCACGTCCTTTTTTTTTATTCTAAACTTTTATATGAAAAGCAAAGAAGCTAGAATAGTCAAAACAATCTTGAAAAAGAACAAAGTAGGAGGATTCACACTACTTCATTTCAATACTTATTAGAGTATAAAAGCACAATAAGCAAGACAGGGGTATTGGGAGAAAGACAATATGTCAATGGAGCAGAATAGAGACTCTAGAAATAGACATAAGCAGAAACAGACTTAAAAAGACAACTGATTTTCAACAAAGGCACTAAGGATATTCATTAATAAAAGAAAAGTGATTTCAAAGAGTAATGCTAGAATAATTGGATAAATTTAAGGGGAAGAAATGAACCTAGACTCCTACCTCATATCACACACAAAAATCAGAGATAAAACATAAACCAAAATATAAATGCATATAAATGTAAACAAGAAAACATAACCTAAGTTAAGTAAAGATTTCTTAGAGAAGACACACAAGACTCAAACATACAAGAGGAAAATAAGATAGACTAAACTTAATCAAAATTTAAAATTCCTGCTCATAAAGACACCATTAGGAAACTGCCTAATGATGCCTAAAGCCACAAACTGGAAGGTGTATTCATATTACATATATCTGACATGAGACTTGTACCAAAATACATAAAGAGCTCCTATAAATCAATAATAAAAAGACAATCCAACTTTAAATGGTCAAAAGATTTGAACAAACACCTCACAAAAGAAGACAGTGTTCAATACCACTTAGTCATTAGGAAAATGCAAATTCAAACATAATGAGATCACCATTTTATACCCACTAGAATGGCTAGAATTAAAAAGACTAGCAACACAAAATATTTTTGAAGATATGGATTAACAAGAACTCTTGGGCAATACTGGTGGGAGAGTAAACTGGTACAACCACTTTGAAAAACTGTTTAGCAATTTCTTATAACGTTAAATACATGTACATACCTTATGACCCAACAATTTCCCTCCTAGGAATCTATGCAGACTAGGAATCTAGGAAATATGTTTACAAAACAACAACAACCCTTATATAATAGTGCTTTATTAACAATGGTCAAAACAAACAACTCAAATGCCCACCAAAAGAGAAGCAGTTAAACAAACAGCTGCATATCTAACACAACAGAAGACTGCTTGGCAACAAAAGAAGAACTGAGTCATACAACAGCACAGAACAACCTCAAAAATATTAACAAAAGAAGCCAAGCACACAAAAGTACATACTATACGATTTCATTTTTATGAATCAAGAGCAGCTGTGATGACAGGAATCAGAACAGCGGCAGGAATGAGAAGAGACCGACTACAAAGGTGAGGGCTAAGGAATGTTTCAGGTAATGACTGTGTTCTCGAACTGGGCTGGCACATTTGTAGTTGTCAAAATTCACTGGTTTGCACACTTTAGGTTTGTGCATTTTACTACATGCAAACTGTACCAAAGAAGTTTATGACCCCCAGGTGATTATAGCTTGTAGTTATTGATAAACTGAGGACCCCTGCAGGGGGTGGGAGGTGGGGCAATTCCAACATCTCTCCCTAACCCCCTTCCTCATTTGTGCTATCAACCAGCATCACAATGATTTCTTGTGCAAACTAACACTGTACGTGTGTGTATCCATAATTGTATATAATACCCTACATACTACACCTTGCTGCCCAAATTTTGCACATACATGTATGGCAGTAGGATACTGATTAACTGATCTGATCATGGTACTTCCACATTACAGTGTACATCTATTTCAGGAAACACTAAAACCTGAGAGAACTAGCAACTATTTCCAACATACAACTCCTATAACACATCTTCTAAAATCTTCTCAGACAGTCCTCAAAGAGCCTGCACTCTGCTTTCCATTTGCCGCTACCCTTAAGATAAACCCAGGCCTCCAGCAACACTGCACCTAATTACTTTCAGGACCTGAAAAGGAGGCAGGTACCTCCTCAGGCTAGTCTCTCTCCCTGGAACGTCAACCCCACCCATCTACATGGATACTCTTTCCTGTCTTTTGAAATATCATTGTCATGTCGCCTCCTTCGTGAAGATTTCTCTGATCTCTCTCCAAGCTGCAAATGCCCCCTTCTTCCATCCTCTCCAAGTACTTAACAAGCATTTCCAGCTATGAAGGCTATGTGGTAGGCGATCTGCTGGAAATAACAGCATGCCTATCACACTCTTCTTTCTCTATCTGCAAGATAATCATGCTTACTTTTCAAACTTTTGCACCTTATTCAGGTGGACTCCATGAGAACAGAGGGAACCAGCTCTATGTCAATGGTAGTAAATTCTGGTATACAGCTAGTGTTTGGTATATTTCTATTGATTTTACACACAAATTAATAACTATACCGTACCACCTTTCCCCTAAAGTCAGCTGGGACAGAGGACAAAACAAAAACAAACCAAAGAACTGCACATGAGTGTATATTAAGTCTGTTGTAAAGATCTACTTGGGTATTACTGGGAACTCTCAAACTGAACCTAACAATTCTTCTCTTTGGAATATCAAAGTTTAAAAACACTTCAGTTCTTTTTCCACTGCGTCTCAGAGGCAGTTGGCCACTTCAGAATGAAGCTGAATATCTCTTTCCCGGCCACTGGCTGCCAAAAACTCATTGAAGCAGACGATGAATGAACACTTCATACCTTTTATGAGAAGAGTATGGTCACAGAAGTTGCTGCTGGTGCTGTGGGTGAAGAATGAAAGGGTTACATGGTCTGAATCAGCGGTAGGAATGACACAGGGCTTCCCTGTGAAGCAGGGTGTCTTGACCCATGGCCAAGTCTGCTGCTACTGAGAAAGGGGCATTTCTGTTACAGATCAAGGAGGACTGCAGAAAGAAAGCACAAATCTGTGTGGGGCTGCATCTTGCCAATCTGAGTGTTCTCAATTTAGTCATTGTGAAAAAAGAGGAGAAGGATATTCCCGGACTCACTGATATTACTGTGCCTCGTCACCTGGGGCCCAAAAGAGCTAGCAGAATCCTCAAACTTATCAGTCTCTCTAAAGATGATGTCTGCCAGTATGTTGTGCGAAAGCCCCTAAACCAAGAAGGTAAGAAATCTAGGACCAAAGCCCCCCAGATTCAGCATCTTGTTACTCCGTGTGTTCTGCAACACAAACACCAGCAATATTGCTCTGAAGAAACAGCATACTGAGAAAAATAAAGAAGAAGCTGCAAAATATGCTAAATTTTTGGCCAAGAGAATGCAAGAGGCCAAAGAAAAACGCCATGAACAGACTGCCAGGAGACAGAGGCTCTCTCTGAGAGCTCCCACTTCTGGGTCCAGTCAAAAACCAGATGTTCGAAAAGTAACAAACAAGATCAGGTGTCAAAAAAAAACTCCAGTTCTTCAAATCTTTAAAAGAAAAATTTTACGTCTTTTGACAACTTTTTTCTAATACTATTTTTTTTTTTTTGGAGATGTTTTAGTTTTTATTAGTTGGAGGCTAATTACTTTACATCATTACAGTAGCTTTTGTTATACATTGAAATGAATTAGCCATGGATTTACATGTATTCCCCATCCCAGTCCCCCCTCCCACCTCCCTCTCCACCCCATCCCTCTGGGTCTTCCCAGTGCACCAGGCCCAAGCACTTGTCTCATGCATCCAACCTGAGCTGGTTATCTGTTTCACCCTAGATAATATACATGTTTCGATGCTGTTCTCTTGAAACATCCCACCCTCGCCTTCTCCCAGAGTCCACAAGTCTGTTCTATACATCTGAGTCTCTTTTTCTGTTTTGTATATAGGGTTATCGTTATCATCTTTCTAAAGTCCATATATATGTGTTAGTATACTGTAATGGTCTTTATCTTTCTGGCTTACTTCGCTCTGTATAATGGGCTCCAGTTTCATCCATCTCATTAGAACTGATTCAAATGAATTCTTTTTAATGGCTGAGTAATATTCCATGGTGTATATGTACCACAGCTTCCTCATCCATTCGTCTGCTGATGGGCATCTGGGTTGCTTCCATGTCCTGGCTATTATAAACAGTGCTGCGATGAACATTGGGGTGCACGTGTCTCTTTCAGATCTGGTTTCCTTGGTGTGTATGCCCAGAAGTGGGATTGCTGGGTCATATGGCAGTTCTATTTCCAGCTTTACCTCTTTAACAAGTGGTGCTGGGAAAACTGGTCAACCACCTGTAAAAGAATGAAACTAGAACACTTTCTAACACCATACACAAAAATAAACTCAAAATGGATTGAAGATCTAAATGTAAGACCAGAAACTATCAAACTCCTAGAGGAGAACATAGGCAAAACACTCTCCGACATAAATCACAGCAGGATCCTCTATGACCCACATCCCAGAATTTCAGAAATAAAAGCAAAAATAAACAAATGGGACCTAATGAAACTTAAAAGCTTTTGCACAACAAAGGAAACTATAAGCAAGGTGAAAAGACAGCCCTCAGATTGGGAGAAAATAATAGCAAACGAAGCAACAGACAAAGGATTAATCTCAAAAATATACAAGCAACTCCTCCAGCTCAACTCCAGAAAAATAAATGAC
The DNA here is from genome assembly GCF_023699985.2 of Odocoileus virginianus. NCBI lineage: Eukaryota > Metazoa > Chordata > Mammalia > Artiodactyla > Cervidae > Odocoileus > Odocoileus virginianus. The sequence goes on from NC_069706.1 coordinate 29,635,262, forward strand.
CCAATCTAATACTATTTTTATCAACTAATGTTATAAGGAGGCAGTTGCTCGATACTTACGTATCTGAACTGTAACAAATTAAAATTCAAAATAATGCTACAGGACTGCCCTGGTGGTCCAGCGACTAGGGATCCGCTTGCCAAGGCAGGGTACACGGGTTCAGGAAGATTCCAGATGACTCGGGCAACTAAACCTGTGCACCACAACCACTGTGCCTGCACTCTATAGCCCGTGCTCTGCAACAAGAGGAGCCACCACAATAAGAAGCCCCAGCACCACAGCTAGAGAGCCGCCTCTGCTCACTGCATCTACAGAAAGCCTGAGTGCAGCAACAAAGACCTGGCACAACCCAAGTAAGTAAATAAACCTTTTTAAAAAGAGCACGTTATAAAACAATAATAATAATCATGTACACATCAAGAAAGCAGAACAGATGTCCTCTCTAGATATTTACCCCACCAGTTGTTTCTCTCCAAACACATCCTTCATCCACTTACTCAACATTTCTCAGATTTAAATATAGTTGACAATAATAATCCCAGTCCTAGATGATGATTTGAAATTATTTGTAAAGAGGGCAAAAAATTGATCACTGGGGGATTTTTGTGGTTATTAATATTTGTCCCTAAGCAGTAGTGCTCAATCAAATCTTTTTCATTCAGCTCAGCAAAACAAACCAGAAAGCTAACCAATTCTGTAACCTTGAATCCTGATGCGACAGTTTTTGCTTTCTGTGCCTTTGTAAGTGCAATGTTTTCATTTCCCTGCAAAAGTGCTGATCCAGAGAGCAGAAGACAACAGCAGTCCTGTGGTATCATTTGTAGGGGAAAAAAGGAAACGTGGGAGATTAAAGAGACAGCTCCCTCAAAGGCCAATGATGAAATGCTTCATGGTCTTTTGAACAGAAATTTCTTTGAAATAACGAAAAAAACAAAAGATTCGCACAGACCAAAGTCTACAGCAGGTTGTTCTGCAACAGTCCCTGCCATTAACAGTTTTTAAAAGCCATGAAGTGGTGAAATCACAGAGTCTAGAGTAGAAAAGCAATCAGGAAATCGTCTAATCATTTTACAGCAAAGAAACTGATGGTCAGCAAGGAAACAGGACTCACCCATAGGGATGTAACATACAATATTGGCGGCGGGTCAGGGGTGACGTCCAAGGTGATCTGACTCCTCCAGTTGAGAGATTTCTTTTCGTCATCATCATGAAGCTCCCTTGCTGACTGACACTCAGAAATTCCTTGGAGACCCCTCTCCTGCTTGCTAGGATCAACTGCTTCTGTAGATTCCTCTTGAGTCACAACCACCATCCCCAACCACTGTGCTGCAGGCATCCACCCTCTTCCCAGGTGATTCCCAGATACTCCGAGAAGCCCAGCTTGACTTCTGCAGCTGCTGAGGAGGCAGACTGAGACTCCTTATCCACTGCACTGAACTACCATGATAGCGTAATGAGCTGTTTCACAGACAAGGCCAGTGGACTGGGTTACCAAAGCTTCCTACAGTCCACTCCCTACCCACCAAATCATTTCTAGCACCAAGTCACTTTCTGACACAGCAAGCAGAAAAGCCTTGGTTTTGCCAGCCTTCCTTGCGAAGCCTTAGAACTGCCAATGGCTTCTGAGGAAGCCAGGAATAACATCAACTAACATTTAAAGAGCATGTATTGAAAGCTGGTCCTTGAGCTAAATGATCTACATGTATTGACTGTACATTTCTCACAACCACCCTAGAACAGGGGCTATTACTATCCGCCATTTTACAAATGCAGAAACTAAGTAACTTTCCCCATGGTCACGTAAGTACTAAGTAGAAAAGCTGGAATTGGGACCTAGTTCTAAGACTCTAGGAACATTACTTAATGTTACACACTAAGCTGTCCTATCTTTTGCCCAAGTTTAAACTCTACAAAATGGACCTATTTCAAAGCAATCCTTCACATTTCTTCCTTCTTCCTTATCCAAGTAAAGAAAGCAGTCTAAAATGTAGAGTATCCCACATATCCTGAAAGATCTCAGGGAGCTATGCAGCCTATACAACACTCTATATTAGACCACAAGTCAACTACTTCAAATGACCAAGGCTGAAGTGCTGGGGCAGGGGCAGGGGGATGCACCGACAGGAGCTGCTGTGAATGACGGAGTAAAATTCAGGATAAAGTGTCCAACTGCCTGGTACACAGCCCTTTGGAACAGGAAGTGCTGCGACCTGCAGGTTAATACCAGGAACACATCCGACATGATCAAATCCTTCTTTTGCTTCTGCTCTGCAGTAGCTCTCACCAACTGCCGACACAGAACATGTTGTGACACGGAGACTATAAGCAGCAAAAAGTCACTCCTAGCCTGTCTGCTCTTAAAAAAAAAACACAACTGTGCAGGCCTCCTCTTAGAAACCTCATGTTTTCTCAGGGTGCAAATGGTTCTGATACTTTGTTGACACCACATTCCAGGAAAAACTCAATTCCAGATCTATTTCTCCATATTTGTTTGTTTGCTGGGTTGCGGGAGGAAGGGTGAGTATTTAAGATATACTCTCCTCCTATCTATTTCTATTAAAGGAAAGGACTCCTAACCTTACCCAGTATTTATAAAAGGAATTCATAACTTTCCCCAACAGTATACTTCGATCTGCACTTTAACAATGTAAGCATATCAATAAAGTCCATTCTTGAAAGAGAAACAGAAGTGCAGGTAAATGAACTGTGCAAGGCCATGCAGCTGCTAAAACATTAGCCTACAGTAAGAATTCCTACCCATTTGCCAAGGGAGTTCTCAGTTCAAGTTTTCTATTCTATGAACCAAAATGGCCTTTTCCTCTCCTTTTGTCCAAGGGCACAGCTTTACCCCTATGGAAGATACTGAACAGTTACAAGAGCTACTCATCTTCAACCTTTAGCCACTATGTATATATAGTATATCACCATGCATCCAGTAACAAAAGAAACTGCTTTTCATTCTTCTCTCTGTCAGTGTGGAGATCCCAAACTTTCTCTGCATCCCGAGGTTGGAAAAATCACATCTACCCCTGCTCTACATCCTCTCTCTCTCTCCACTCTTCCCTCTTCTAATCCCTCCTTCACAGTATCATTCGGATGTTGATTAGAGTTTTGGGCTCACCACTCCCCCAAAGTTAAGTTCACTCAATAACTTCCCCAATCAGATTTTGACTTATGTACCAAATGTCTTTCCCAACCACACCTCCCACCCCTGTGTGTCAAGCTTTACCACCCACCGTGCTGCAGCTGTCAAATCAAGATCACTGATGGATTTCCAAACACAAGACTCATTTCTAAATCTTCGCAACTATATTTACCCTCTTCTGTCAGTCTACAACACTCTTCCTAGTCTTGACCACCAAAACAAAACCACTCCAGCTCCAGTCTTGTGATGAGTTGTTTAGTCTCTCAGTCCTGTCTGACTCTTTGTGACCCCATCAACTATAGCCCACCAGGTTCCTCTGTCCACGGATTATTTCCCAGGCAAGAATAGTGGAGTTGGCTGCCATTTCCTTCTTCAGGGGATCTTCCTTACCCAGGGATCAAACCCATGTCTCCTGCTTGGCATGAGGATTCTATACCACTGAGATACCTGGGAAGCTCTCTGTGATGACTATCCCCAACTTATTTCTCAAAGCTCACAGCACTCTGTGCTGAGGTCATCAAAATTATAACTATGTAACATATTGTAATACAGGAGAGCAACTGATTCCCCTTCTCATTCCAAGATCGTATCACAGAGACTCCCTAAAAATCCACTCCACAAATGTGTATGGATTAGGAGCTGGGAACACAGTAAGCAAAACAAACTGGGTCTGAACTTCAGTGGAACTTAATTCTACTAGAGAGAAAAGAGAAAAACATTTCTGTTTTCTACCTCCGGCATACGCTCGAGGTAGAAACGTGTGCTGTAAAGAAAGGTACAGCAGAGAAAGGAAGAAAGAGTGCTTGCTTTAGATTATTAGCAAGAGTCTCCCTGATAAGGAAGCTTCTATTAGAAAACTGAGTCAAGTGAGGGAAGGACTCTTGAGGGTAGGACCATCTGGGGCAGAGTGGAAAGTAAATGTGACAGCCCTGGGCAGAGTGGACAGTGGCAGGAGAACCCGAGCAGAGTGGCTTTGGGGGGCAAAATCACCCGGAGCTGGCACCAATGCAGCACACTACTCACACCTGGTCATTCGGAGTCTCCTTTGCTAATGGTCCCTGCTGCCATCCACTGTGACAACTGGGCGCTCTCCTGCTGACTGCAAACACTGCCCACAACACACTGGTCTCCTCTCGTGGCTGCTGGTAAGTCTTAGCTCCTCAATCTTAAACAGCTTCCTCAGGTTGAACTCCATTTCACCTTCTTTGGGTTTCTTCTGAATTAAGTCTAGAAAATGCTGTGGTCTTACTTCCTCCTTCTTCAAAACATTTCATAGCCTTTTCTGCTGCAGTTCCCAAAAGATCCTAATAAATCTCCCTGTAATACACCGGGCAGCCTTCTCCTTCTCCCATAATAACAGCAGAGGCTATCTGACTTCCTAAGCAGATTTTCCTCCCTAAAAAGCAATATATCTGACTTCTTAGAAAATTCTGCCCATTTTTTTCCCTCTGTTACTCTAAAGCTTAACTGCTACATGTCTCTACAATTATTTCATTTCAAAGAAAAGTAGCTTTGTTTAAGCAAACCTAACATATGGACTTAAGAATTTACTCAAAGGATAAATTGGGCATGACTTTGGTTATAAATGGATTTTTCACTTTTGAAAATGATTCATAATATCATTATTATAAATGGCAAGCTCTCCTATTTCATCCTAAATTTAGGAGTCGATTTTCACACAAATCTTTAAGTATACATCATCAGGTCAGGTGAAGTGTATGTGTACAATGAGATCTTTCCAAGAGCCAGGCCTGGTCTCCCATCATACATTCTTGGTAATATTATATTTAACCACTACCAGTTTGGATTGATTTATAATCATTCTATTGTAAAAGGCTATATATAATTCCTAAAATGCATGTTTCAACATGAAGATGTCTAAAAGTTTAGTAGCTATAAACCTATCAAACCAAGTAGCCTCCTGCTCTCTCCTGGCTGAGATTCCAGACTTATAATTGTTCAGGTAGCCAACCCATATGTTTCCATTTTTCTTACTCACATTACCATGCCAAATTACTTACACTGTTCTCTGCCACTTCTTACAGAACTCTTCTTGGACTTTTTCTATGCTCACACTGTCTGATCATCAATTTGCATGTCAGTTCCTTTTAATTGGATTCCATCCAACCAGAATTACAGCTGCCTCTCTCTATGAAAGAATAAAGTGATTTTTTCCTTTAACAATGCCAGGGTCCCTACCAGGGAATCAAACTGTCACTCCACTTGCTATTAATTATCCTGAGCTACGCCACTGTTTCCCTTCCTTCATAAAGCCCTGAACCATATTCCTTCCCCCTGTGATTAACAGCAGTCATGATGATGCCTTACATCCAATGAGCCAACACAAGAGGGAAATCCAGACATCAGGCATGGATGACAAGCAGTGACAAGAATGTTCTTTAAGCAGAACATTTCACTAAAAGCAAAGTCTCTTATACAAAATAAATGAATCGTGAGGTTAAAGGCTTGTCTTATACATTTCTAGGGCAAAAGATTCCTCAACTTCCCATGGCAGTCCATTGTACTATCTCAATCCACAAGGTTAAGACAGGTTTCCTGATACCTAAATCTCTTCAGCCACAATGTAAGCCTGTGATTTCTTGTTTCCGTGGTGATGGCAGAGATATTACCAACCTCCTCTGTATAACAATTCCCCCAGCATTTAAATGCTCCTATTAAATCATCCTTCAGTCTCCCCTTCTTTGTGTTGCATCATACTCAGGAGAGGTACCAGAATGGAAAGGAGTCTCAAGATAGTTTCATATGAGACCCAACTGAAGAAATCAAGATTTTTTTTTTTTTAGTTTGAATACTTGGGGGATATGATAGCTGTCTTTAAAAAAAATTCTCAAGGGCTTCAAGTGTGAAAAAGGAAATTACATTTATTCAATATGACCCCAGAGAGTAAAATAAGAAAGAACCAACAGAAACCTGCAAAGAGAGAGATTTCCTCTCAATATAAAGCAGGAATTTTCTAACAGAAAAATGGAGCTGTTCAAAGAAGATATGATCTCCCAAGGCAGGCCATTCCATGTCAGCAATGGTGGAACAGCCAGTTGGAAGAGATGTAATAAAGTGTCTGCAGGCATCTGCAGGCCAGCCTGGCTACAACCATCTCTAGCTTCCTTCCAACACTAAGATTCTATGAAACTAACTGTCAAAGGTTTAGGTGACTGGGGTTTTATCACAATGAAGAGGAGTAAGGTTTTAAGGTAATGAGTGACAGGCCTTCCACCACTCACATACAAAGCACATACTCACAGGAAACAATTCATTATATGGCGGGGGGGGGGGGGGGACTTTAAATAATTTTATTTGATGGGGGAAATGAGCAAAAAAGTTCAAATAAAGTCTCTCCTACTGTGGAGGGGCTTCCTGGTAGCTCAGACAGTCAAAAATCTGCTTACAACTCTGCGAACCTGGGTTCATTTCCTGGGTCAGGAAGATCCACTGGAGAAGAGAACAGCAACCCACTCCAGGATTCTTATCTGGAGAATTCCATGGATGGAGGAGTCTGGTGGATTACAGTACCTGGGACTGCAGAGTCAGACATGACTGAGCGACTAACAACTGTGGAGGGCAGAATAATGGCTCCTGAAAGATGCTGAATGTCCTGATTTCCGGAACCTCTGAATATATTATATGACAGAGGGGAATTAAGGTTGTAAATAAAATTAAGGATGCTGATCAGCTGATCTTAAAGGGATCACCCTGATTTGTCCAGGTGGGGCTAATGTAATCTCAGAGGAAGAGGAAAATGTGATTCTGCAAGCAGGAAACAGAGATGGTGTCATGAGAAGGACCTGACCTGTTATTGCTGGCTCTGAAAATAAAGGCAGGACCACAGGCCAAGGAATGTGAGAAAGTGCTAGCAGCTGGAAAGGACAAGGTAAAAGAACCTCCCCTGGAGCCGCCAGAAGGAATGCAGTCCTGCTGACACCTTGACTTTAAGCCCAGACACTCCTGTTGGACTTCTAGCCTACAAAACTGAAGATAATAAATCTGTGTGATTTTAAGTCACCAATTGCATGGTAATTTTGTTACAGCAGCAAACAGAAAACTAACAGACCCACCAAAGATGGTGATACATCCATACATTCTCAGAAAGAATGGGTAATATTTGCTGAATAGTTTTAAACGATAGGCTTTGATACCATTCATCAATGATAATCTCTGTCTTTTATGAGAAGTATAGAAATCTGTATGAGAAGTGGAAGTCTATCCAGACCGACATAAACTGCTTTAACAACTAGCCTTTAGGTTCCATATCTCATGTTCATGTCACGTACCTGGCACACTCAATAAATTTTTAGTGACTTAAATTGAAGAGCCAAAGTTCAAATACCATCTTTGGCCTCCTTTGCTGCCAGGAACAAAAAGACTCTCGTTTTAGCCGGTGCGTGGCTATCATTTAACAATCTCACCCAAGAATTTAAAAAGTGGATGAACTCTTTTCAACTGCCCTCTGTTTAGCTTCTGTAGTTAGCAAAAACTGAGACAATGTGCACATGTGGGTACCTCTGAGAAACAGCCTTTCCAAACAATCATCTGTGCTCCCTGCTTCAAGAAGGAACAGCTCCAGATTACATTCCACAAGATCTACTTCCACCCCACTCCCAAGAATAAATGCTACTACTGTGGGTATGGTTTCTTCAACAATAGAAAACCATCAAAGAAATACCTAAAAATCATCACTTTCTACTTTTATTCGGCTCCCTTCCATCCCCTGGTCTCTATCCTCCACCAAGTGGAAAACGCTGTCCAACTTTCCTGTCCTCATTTCCCTTACGAGTTAAACAGTCAAGCATGGTGCTGTTCCTACCAAGGAGCAAGCAGCTGAAATGCTGTGAAGATTCCAAGTGAGGCCGAAAACCCAGAGTCACTGGGGCAGCTTTCACATTCTCTAGTGCCTGCACCCAAGGGGCAGGCGGCCGGCGGCACCCAGGAGTGGCCTGCCGCCTGGAGGCAGGCAGCGGCTGCCCAGCCTCTGCTCTCCAATGCTGCGCTTGGTTCTATTGGTGGCTGGGATTCTTTAAAAGTGCTTATACCTGGACCCATAGAAGTACAGCTGACCCAACAACACGGCTTTGAACAGTGCGAGTCTATACTTATATGTGGAGTTTTTTCTATAGTAAATACCATAGTATACTGCACAATCCTCAGTTAGTTGAACCCGTGGATGCAGAACTGAGGATGTGGAAGAACCACAGATAAAGACAGTCAGCTGTAAGTTATATATGAGTCAGGTCAGTGCCCCTAACCTCCACGTTGTTCAAGAGTCAACTACATACATAGCTGTTCATTCTCTTGTCACAATTCCAAGTCTAGGCCACCATCAATTGCATTTTTACATGAGCCTGACTTTGTCTTCTTTGGAGAGCAGGAAAAAAAAAAAAAAAACAACTTGGGATACAAACATTTAAAACAGATTAATATGCAGTTATGGAAGAGAAGGGGCATTCTGAACAAATGAAACATTTACATATACATATACTTAATATTAGAAAACCTATATAGAGAATTTTCTGTATAGAGAATTTTCAATTTAGAATTTCATAAGTGAAAAGTCTAAATCTTACCACTGACAGAAGTCTCTCTTGTCTTAAAACTTTAAAAAAAAGAAAAAAGAACAAACATGAAACTCAAGTTCCCAGAGACTGGCAGAGGGGGTTATTTCCCTATGGGCTCTCAAAATAGACACGTTCTTCGGCAGTCTGTCAGGCTGTGCAGAGGTTCAGACTGTACAGTCTAGAGCCAGATCGCCCGGATCCTCTCCCACCTCTAACACTTGCTAGAAAAACTGCGGATCCCTCCATGCCTCATTTCGTTCACTCACAAAATGGAATAATTACAGTAACTTCACCTCACAAGGCCGTTAAGATTAAATGAGCTCACATACATACATCACTTAGGATAGTGTCTGGCAGGAAGTTAACTCCACCAGTTTATGAAAGTGATCATCACCCCCAGTTTCCCCTCATGGGAAGTTCTCATCATGAGCCTTGGTTACACCATCCTCTCTGATCAATGACCACCCTGATTCTAACAACCCAACCCCAATTCCCATCTCTCCACTCTTAACTGTGCAACCTGATCAAACATACTCTACTGAGAGGGAAGGGTTATGTACCTGTAGGTCTTGACAGAAACAGACTGGCTTTCAGGAAGAATCCACTGAGAGTACGGTCTGATCCTCCAAAGACACCAAGTCTCAAGCTTCGTTTTCCCTTTCTGTGAACTAATGACCTCTAAGGAATCCTTCCACTGGAACACGGCACTTCACTGGCCTATGAATTATCTGCTTCCTAACCTAAAATATGTCCTTCGTTGCTTTGCAGATAAGAAACATTGATAGTGCTTCAAGAGTCACCAACGTCCTCTGGGCTGCTACCTATCCAGCATAAAAAGTAGTTAGCTCTTCAGCCATTTATTCTTTTAAACACAGTTGGATTACAATTGTTCTAAACACTTCTGAAAGCAGTTTTGCTTGTGCCTCAAGAAAAAAAAATTATATGAGCCAAAGAATGAGTTACACCAATTGCTTTAAAGTCTTTCACTGATGTTCAATCTAAGCAGAGTTACCTAGGTAGTCAATGACCTCCTGTGGCTTGACTCCAAATGAAATTTGTCTTCTTCAGAAAAACTAAGGCAATGGTGAAAACTAATACAACTGAAATTATTAAGAGGTATAATATAAATATGTCTCAGAAACAGCACCAAAGTCTCTAAACCTTTTGAATTAAGGCTATGTAGAAAGAGTAAGTGGGCTTCCCTCACGGCTCAAACAGTAAAGAATCCTAAAGAAAGAGTAAGCATAAAATACGTGTGAAAGTATGCTAAATACTACATATTGATGGAAAAAAGTCATAAAAGATCAAAATAAATGGGAGACATACTGTGATCACAGAGCAGAAAATTCAACACAATAAAAAATTCTCCCCAAATTGATCTGTAGATTTAATGAAATTTCAATCAAAATCCCAGGAAGGTATTTTTATAGTTACAGATTAAATTATTCTAAAATTTGCATAGAAAAGCAAAGGAACTAAATAGTCAATGGTTGAAAAGAATAAAGTTGAAAATTCACACTACTAGATATTAATATAAAGCTACAGTCAAGACAGTGTGATACTGGAGAAGGGAAAGACATATAGATCTAACAGAACAAACAGAATACAGAATAAAATAGATCTACATATATATATAGACAATTTTTTATAAAGGTGCAAAGGCAATTCAATGGAGAAGGGACAATCTTTTAAACAGATGATGTAACAATTGGGTATCATATAAAAAATTAATTTCAATCTATACTTTACATCATACACTAAAATTTCCTCCAAATGAATCACAGACTTAAATGTAAATAAAATCCAACACTACAAAATTTCTAGGAGACAATGTTTATGAACTTGGGTTAAGCAAAGATTTCTTAGCAATGACAACAGAAATATAACCTACAAAAGAACAAACTGATAATTGTACTTTGCCAAAATTTTAAATTCTGCTCTTCTAAAGACATTATTAATGTGAAGGAACAGGCAAACCATAGACTGGAAGAACATATTTGAAAATCATGTATTGGACAAAATACTTGAATTCTGAATACATAAAGAACTCTTAAAGTCAATAAAAAGAAAACAGCCCAGTTTTCAAAAAGTAGACTAAAGACTTGAACATATGCTTCACAAAAGAAGATATATGAATGGCAAGCACATGAAAAGATGGTCAACATCGCAAGTTATTAAGGAAATACAAAATTAAACCACAATGAGATTTTGCTCCATGCCTCTTAGAATGGTTAAAATTTTTAATATATTGGCCATATCAAGTGTTGTGAGAATATAGAGGAACTGGAACTCACATAATCCCAATGGGAATGTAACATGGTACAAACATTTTAGAAAACTGGCAGCTCCTAAAAAATTTAAACATATATGTGCCATATGACCTATGCATTCCATTCCTAAGTATTTACCTAAAAGAAATGAGAGCATATACTCATACAAAGATTGGTAGGCTGATATTCACAGCAGCTTCCTTTTAAGAGCAGAAAACTGGAAACAACCCAAATGTCCCCAAAGAGATAAACTGATACACAAACTTTGGTACATCAAAACAATGGAATGGTTTTCAGCAGTAAAAAGGGAGTTATTGCTACCCACTACTATGTAAACAAATCACAAAATAATTATTGTGCTAAGTCACTTCAGTCATGTCAACTCTTTGCAACTCTATGGACTGTAGCCCGCCATGCTCCTCTGTCCATGGGACTCCCCAGGCAATAATGCTTGAGTGGGTTGCCATGCCCTCCTCCAAGGAGTCTCCCCGACCCAGGGATCGAACCCACAACTCTTGTGTCTTTTGCATTGGCAGGCAGGTTCTTTACCACTAGCATGCCACCTGGGAAGACCAAAATAACTACACTGAGTAACAACAACAACAACAAAAAAACCTAAAGAATACATACTGTGTGAGATTCCATTCATATAAAATTACTGGAAATGCCAATTAATCTATAGTGATAGAAAGATCAGTGGCTGCCTCAGGACAGGGAATGGAGAGGAGAAGCAGAAAAGAATTATAAAGGCAGCATGAGAAACCTTTGGGGGCTGGTAAATATGCTCGTTTCCCTAAGCATGGCATGGTTACACTATGTCAAAACTTAATATACTTATATGTGGAATGTATTGTTTTATCAATTACATCTCAATGTTTTTTCAAGAATTCAAAAGGGAAAAGTAAAATGAAAAGAAGCATAATATCTGCTCATGGTCTAATAGTTTATACTTAAATGGAGGAATCAGACAAATAAATAACTGTGGAAGTACCATAAAGATGGAGATGTGGAATGCTATGAACACACAAAGGACAGGCATTATCCTAAACTGGGAAGCGAAATATGATTTTATGCAGGAACAAGTACAAGTGAAGCCTGACTGATTAGATCTGTAAGGTAGACTGCTCAGAAATTCTACTGTTTATTTTTAAAAGTCAATCTCATCTTATTATCACAACTCACTTTGCGTGTATTATTTCATGATGATTATGTTATATTTTAACTATAAAACACCACACATAATACATACCAATGTATGCTTTAGAGATAGTCATTCCCTCAGAACCAATAATCATCTCTTGAAGGATGTCAGCAAACACAAGTTTTATTTTGTTCTGTACACAGGAAACAGTGTAGAACTCAAAGATAGAAACCAAACTAATAATTTGGGTGTTTTTCCCTCTGTTTTTACAAGGCTAGAAATAAGTTAGGGTAAAACTTACTACAAAAGAAACACAGGAAGTGCTAGTATCAATGGATTAAAGCAAATGTCCTTAGACTCACAAGACTTCAAGTTTATTCTACACTAGTATAGACTTAATGTCCCAAAAACCATAAATAGCATTTTTTCCAAGGAAAAAAATTGTATCCCTAATAATTCTAATCTCTCTGCACAATAAATAGAATAATTTAAATTATTAATCAAGACCTTAAAGGAACTCTGGAAAGAAGTACATTTAAAACAGGATCCGTTTTAAACACTGGAAAGAAGTACATTTCAAATAGGATCAGTCCTTCCACTATTCCTCAAAACCAAACAGTAATTACAGAACACTTGCCCTTTTCTTTTTCTCTGATTTTAACATCCTGTGAAGTATTCCTCCTGCCCAGTTCTAAATGCTAAGCTCATTCTTAAACTATCATTTTCACGTTAAAAACTGCATGGGAGGGGTGTTGGGAGTGTGTGTAAAGGCCACAAACAGGCAAGGCAAAGAGATGGAACCACATAAAATACAGATACAGATAGTGCACTTCAGTAGTGTCCGATTCTTTGTGACTCCATGGACTATAGCTCACCAGGCTCCTCTGTCCATGGGATTCTCCAGGCAAGAATACTGGAGTAGGTTGCCACGCCCTCCTCCAGGGGATCTTCCCAACCCAGGGATTGAACCTGTGACTCTTGCGACTCTTCTGCATTGCAGGCAGATTCCTTACCGCTGAGCCACTGGGAGGTCCATTTTCCTCTATGTGTGCTAAATGGATTTCAAAACAAAATACACAAGAAAGCTCAACCTCATTTTTTTAATATTGATTTCTACGTGTACACTAAATGACTCTCTTGTCCCATGGTCTCAGTCACTATGCCATTCTGGTGCTAAGAAACAAAGAACAGTCCAAAACAGTCAACAGAAGAAAAGAAAGGATAAAAGGCAAGCATCATGCAAAGAAAACCACTAAGAACTGTATCTGCCATCAAGGTCAGCCCTGACAATCACAGCCCCTCCCAAGGGCCAGCTCAGACTAATCTCACTGTGAGTTGGTAGAAATGCCATTCACCAACTTCTGCATGCTGTGTGGTTCAGAAACAAATATTAACCACATCTTGTACCTGGAACGTTTCCCTCGAACTCCTCTTTCAACAAACAGACAAGAAATTTGGCCAGAGCAATAGAGGTGTTAGTTTAACAGATTAAGTTGTTCACTGTCAGAGTCAAGCTGCCTTCTTAAAGATAAGACAATGCTTCTGTAAAAGGACTTCTCAGCTAAAAGACTGTAATTTGGAAATTTAGATTTCTGTCTCCTGTATATAGAGACAGACCACAATCAGGAACTCACATTCTCTAAATTTAGCTTTTTTGTAAAAGCCTAAGGATGCTCTTAACTTGTGGAGTAACAGTAAATACTTAAGGACCTAAGATATGATCCACTATCTAGGTATTATACCCACACCAGAGACTCTCCTAAAAGGATACTAAGGTGGAAGCCTGTCCACTGCATCCCAAGGAGTCCAGGCCAAAGCCTCAATCTCAGTTTAATTGCCAAATACACTTTATAACTAGAACATACAGCCAGTAACAAGCTTAATTATAACAGTGGGCATTTAAATTGCTTTTGGAAAACTAGCCAACAACCTGTGGTATACAGCTTCAAAAGGATACAATCTCATAAGCTAATTAAGATATAAACCCTGACAAACTGTAGCTCTCACAGTGATATTCACTTGCAAGCTGCACCCAACTAAGGTATATAAAAGGATAATTTAGAAATTACTTATGGGAATTAGGGGAATTGTTTAATTCAATTTTGCTTTGGAAGGTCCCACTATTTAGAAGGCTGGCTTTCAAGAAGAAAAAGCCTCCCAAAGTAGAAAATGTCAGAATCATTTGCTTTGTTTAAGTAATGTCAGATTCCTTCATACTTGAGTTGGTTTATTTAGGTGACTTGGGAAGATTATGACATATTTTTTAGAAATTTTTTTAAAAAAAGAAATTTTTTAAAAGGAGGATGATGTTTTATATCATGTTACTGAAGCAATGACTTAAATTTGATCAATGGACACAGCTCAACAAGAATCAGGAGAGTTTTCTAAGAAATAAGGATTCATTTCTGCCTCATTACTAACTCCCCCACACTTCTCACTTAATAAAATTCAGAGTTCTGATTTATTTTATTTAAAGGACAAAAATCATCCTCACAGTGAAAAGATTCAATAGAAGGAAAAATCTCTGGTTTTGCCCTTTCCACCCTGAGTCAGTGTGTGCTTCCAACAAATTCAGAACAAAAGTACCTCGTTATCTGGACTGCTGAACAGTAAGTAGACGGATGGTTCCAGAAAAGTGCTTATTTTTAAAGAGCCACGAATGACTGATTCACCATCTTTAAGGAGAATACTCTCATGGATGAAAACTTGCCCAACTCTCCAAATGGCCAGATGGGCATTACTCAACATTGAGAGAGAGAAGTTACAGTAAAAATACTATGAAGTGAAATTTTCTGCTTGTACTGCAGACCTCCTCAACCCATTGTTACCTCCTGCTGGGACTCATTCCTCTGTTGCCAAATTTAACTCCACCTGGATAGCTCAACAATTTATACAAGGCACCCACACAAAGCCTCTTCCTGTGATTAATACCAACTAGTTCAAGTCCAGATGAGCTATGCTACCCTATTTCTGGAAAAAGAAGGAAAGAGGTCTCAGTCTGGTTTTACAGGGGTCAATGCCACCAAAAAGGAAGAAAGGAGCTTTCCAAACTTCTCTGCCCTCAAGCCAGTTCTTCCAAGGTAGTCTAAACTGGGCACTCGCTGACCTGTGCAACCTCGCTAAGTCCGCTCACTGCAACAACTTCCACAGCAATCAGGCTTTTGTGACATGTTCGCAGCCCTCAGCAAGGAAGCATGTACTTAGTACACTAGCACTAACCGGGCAGTGAGGACTTCGGCTGAGTCAAGAGGGTATCTGAGCAACTTTTGGTGGCTCTGATAAACAAGCATGTAACACCACTCCCACAGTTTTGACAAAAATGTCCTTGCAGCAATAAATGGAGGGGATTCAGTGTAGGACTGCTTATGTGTCAGAGATCCAGTTTTCTCAAAAAGGTTCCAAATAAGCAACCAAATTTCATGTCCTTCAAAAAACATCCACAACATAAAATATCCTAAATCAAAACTCAATTTTTAAAAAAGTCACAAAGCTTCCTTTCTTCATTACTACATACTACTTATTTCCCCTCCCTAAAAGAAAATACAGGAAATAAATAATGCAAAGAGCCACCACATGACAAGGTCCTACCTCAACCCCATGTATCTCTCACAATAACACAGGCTATATGCTAACCCTGGTTTAAATACTCCAACTCCCATGAACCCAGCCTTCAGCGGAATGTGAGATGGGTGACTGACATCTCTGTGTCCTGTAGGAACAACTGCCCATTCCTTTCAAGAGACAGTTCTAGACTTGCTGACAACCAGCACCCCTGCCCCCAAGGAAGTAATGTTTGGTCACTAATAACCCTCCTATGTCTGAACTCCAGAATCCCACAGTCAGAAAACTATCACAATGCTTTCTGTTTCCAGAAAAAGATACAAAAAGAAAAAAAGATTTACTCCAAAAAGTTTTTCTTTCAGTTGCTCATGAAAAAGATTATAGGAGAACTGACCAATCAGATGCCTTGAGATATTCCTGCTTGTGTTCTGCAGATATTAACAAACCAGTGATATAAGACAGGACTAGGTAAGCTAAACATCACAGCATCCTTTCTGAGCCATTCAGACTTTACTTCAACAAACGCAGCTTTCACAAAGAAGATTCAAAGGATCAAACGTGTCACTCAGAGCTCATTCTCTGAGTCCCCTTCAGGAATCTTAGTGAGTGAAGTCGCTCAGTCGTGTGCAACTCTTTGTGACCCCGTGGACTGTAGCCCACCAGGGTCCTCCATCCATGGGATTCTCCAGGCAAGAATACTGGGGTGGGTTGCCATTTCCTTCTCCAGGGGATCTTCCCGACCCAGGGGTTGAACCCAGGTCTCCCGCATTGCAGGCAGATGCTTTAACCTCTGAGCCACCAGGGAAGCCCAGAAACAACGTAAAAAGCAAAAAGCTAGAGGAGGAGGCCCTACAGTCAGTATCCCAAGATCAACAATCCGAAATACTATATGCAGAGCCTCTAGTCAATTTTCTTTTTTTAAACAGTCAAGACCATAAATATGTACCGCCATAGTATGGGAAAGGGCTGTCTCTTACACCTACTCTACAAGGCAGACATGTACTAAACTAAACAGAATTAGGGTTATTAAGTACATATTTCAACTAATTTTTTTATGTGCATACTAAGTCACTTCAGTCATGTCTGATTCGTTATGACCCTATGGACAGTAGCCTGCCAGGCTCCTCTTTCCACTGGATTCTCCAGGCAAGAATACTGGAATGAGCTGCCATTTCCTCCTCCAGGGGATCTTTCTGACCCAGGGATCAAACCTGCGTCTCTGGCATCTCCCACATTAGCAGGTGCATTAATGTTAGCTATCATGTTCTCCCACCAAGTGGATTCTATCCAGTTGATAGAGAAAACTAAAGTCAGATGTTAACCCCTGATTTGGTATGCTTTTTGTCACAAATGTATCAAACAACCAGAATAGTGCCTAGCACTATGTGCATACAAATACTGCATACCAATACTGAAGGCATACAAATATCAAACACAAATTTAATTCTCACAACTACCTAGAAGAAGAAGCTAAAGATTAAGACAATGAAGTGGCATGCCTAAGAATACACAACTGGTAAGGGACAGCATGATATTTATGTCCTTAAGAGCAGATCCATGTATACTGTTTATTGTAAGCAGTGGGTTTACTGCATAGTATAACTAAACAATCCTTTATTAACAGCTTATACTAAATTCTGCATCGAGCTAAGTACTATGAAACCAGTGTCTACCTCTAGCAATTGTTATATGAAACCATAAAAGAAAGCAAACTGGTGGCACAACATAACCCAGGACTAAAATTCACATTTATATAAAGCTCCAACTCTTTCTGATGGGACAAATATGTGTATAAAGCAGCCAGATAAGGTCTGATAATTAAAACACAAAAGGAGCCAACTTGTGGACACAATACTGATCTCTTAGGAAGAAACAAACAAATCTTGCTTCAGCAATTAATGCTATGGAGCAAAAGAAATACTTTTAAAATATGGTAAATGGTCATATTTGAGCCTCAGGAACAATTGAGGCGTTCCCTATCAAGAACAAAGTAACAAAAGTGAAAAAATTCCAGGAGAAGAGAAGTATCAGAGGTTGTAAGGACTCTAGAACTGACCTCCCAATATCTGTACGATGATTTCTTAGGAACATACCAGCCTTTGTACAACTGCTTAGAGCAGAAGCATCAGCATTTTTTCATCTTACAATACACACGATATCACATAATCAAACGAGGTGAAGTGAAATCCCATCACAGAGTACAGCACAAACAGCTGTGAGCTCCTAGTTAAAGGACAGCAGCTCAATTCAGCTGCACACCTGCAATTATTTAATGTCTAGTTAAGCTTGTCTCCATTTAATAAATTACCTGATAATTACAAAGAGAATGGGAAGAAAAGGCATAAGCCACAATTGAGAACTAGCAAGAAAAAAATCCACACAAACGATCTTGAGAAAAACAAAGTATCTGAGCCAAGCAAATTCAGTAATTCAGTTTGACAGGTATTTTGTAAACATCTGCTGGTTCTGGACAAAGCGCGTCAGCTGTGGAAGAAGGTACAGGCTAAGCTGTCCTGGGCCTGCCCTCAGCGTGCGCACCAAGTCCCTGAGCCACTTCTAGGCGGAAGGGCTGAAGGATACAGAAAAGGCTGTCACCTTTCCAGGTGGGAAAGGGGAAAAAAAAAAAACTGCAGGATTATCAGTTTCCCTTTTCATCAAGTAACAGACTAGACACTTTGCCAGCCCTCCAACAGAGTCCACTTTCATCTATCCTTTACAAAGGAGGCTAGGACAGTATTTTGGAGCCAGACCATAAAGAAGCTCATATGGCATACTAAGGAGTTTGGAAAACAGTAGGTCTTGTGGACAAACGAAAGGTTTTGTCTGCGGGTTTTTTAGACTCTAGTTGCAATGTGCAGGGCTGAGTACTTCTGAAAGAAATCTCTGGTGGTGACAGCATAGTGAAACAACTAAGAGAAAATGAAGTCAGGGTGATGAACCAATACAAGTTGCTGGGTCAGAGAGAAGGTGGACAGAAAGGAAGGATAGAGTCAAGGTACATTTTAGAAGTGAAATAGCCAGGACACAGTGACCTCCCCAGATGAAACTTGTTTCAAAAAGAAAATGAATTAATAAAGGATTTTATTAAGTTAGCTATTCACGTTACTATTTTACAATCTAGAAACACTGCCCTACTTAATTAACTAAGGTATAGTCTAATGAATTTATGTATACCCATACTAGGGGAAAAGGGGGGGATGGCAAAGCATGACCAAACAGACAAGCACTCATGACCAATAAACACACTCTTTAAAGAGCCAAACAGCTGCAGAGAGCTTTCAGTTTTAGCATTTCACATCTCTGATATTTACTGAAGTTTATAGTTCCTCTTCCCTGGGAGTTATTTTATTGTTTAAGTGGACTGTATTAATACTCATACTTCCACCCTGACCAAACCAGCAGATGAGAGCAAACAGCTTCCTCTGACTCTTCTACCTGCTGCTATTTTCATACCTAACCTGCTCTAAAAGTATAATGACCAGCTCTAAATCTTGGCTTGAAGGCAAAGTACTAAAGGCCAGTACAACATTTACATTTCTCCCAGGCTGAGGCATGGAAATTCAGTGACAAATCAATTTTTCCCTTAACAGAGTGGAGGATAAGCAGGCTTTTGACAAGAGGCAGTGCAGGTGAGAGGAGATCCAAAAGCAGATGCCAGGGATGCCCTTCCATGAGTTACCTGCATAACCCCAGCAATTTTTAAAGCATTTATCAAGTCGACAGAGCACACCCAGACAAGTGACGGGTCAGGCTAAACAGCTTTCAGACAGGTCTCTGTCCATATGCTTGTATGGCCATATGCTGGCCACAGTCAAGCCACCCATCAGGCTTGCAAAGAAGCATCAGACCACAGATTAGAATTTCCCAGGAGTCCTGTTCCAAGGCAACGCTCGCCCCCTTTGCACACCACTGATCCTGCACACGCCTATAGAAACATGTCCACCCTCCACAAGGCCATAGGCGTTCTCATGCCTCCCCTACAGACCTTTAACACTTTCTCTCTTAATCTGTAAACAATCCTCTCTCTTCATCTGGACCGCATGTTCCTGGCATGCTGGAGTTCACTTGGTGTTGTGCCTACATAACAGAAATTCAATAGATGTTTGGTGAATGACACGTTAATCACAGCAGCAGAGAACCCTGAGGAAGACCCTGGAAGGCCTCTGAAGGATAGCAGTGCATCTGAAAATGTAACACGCAGACAAATGACCTGGGAATCTTGTTAAAATACGTATTTCTGCTCTTTTCTTCTTCTTTCCTTTTTTTCTTCAAGTCACCCTGTACAGCATGCAGGATCTTTGTTCCCCAACCATGGACTGAACCTGTGACCCCTCCATTGAGAGCATGGAGTCTTAAACACAAGAGCTCCAGAGAAGTCTCTAAAATACAGACTTTTGTACCCTATACCCTGGAGATTCTGATTTTGTAGGTCTGGGTTAGGGGGTCCCCAAATCTTCATTTCTGACAACATCTCTGGGGCTGTTGATGTTGCAGATCCACTCAGCTCTGCCTAGAATAACCTCCTACCCAAAGTAGTGCTGAATCCCTTCACTTGTGTCTGACTCTTTGTGACGCCATGGATCATAGCCCAACAGGCTCCTCTACCCATGGGGATTTTCCAGGCAAGAATACTGGAGTGGGCTGCCACTTCCTTCTCCCATCCAAAGTAAGAATCACCCCAAACGCAATCCTGAGAAACAACATGTAGTGGCCACTGTGCCCCTCTCCCCTACACCATGACAAATGTCTACACACACCCAAGGCAACCCAGAGCACTTCAGGTCAGAGAACCGCTAAAGACACTCTCCCACGTACCAAGTCCCCAGGATTTCAGATGCCGGCCCCACAGACACTGAGGATATGTCTCTCACAAAGAGTTCTCACTTTTATTTTTTCTTCAAATCATCCACTCACTTCCCTTCCTTTTCTCTCTGCCTTTGCTTCTTGCTCCTTGTCCTTGCACAACTGGAACCACATCTGAATACTAAACTACAGCCCTTTTTTTTTTTTTTTTTTTTTTTAACACTACTCAGGAAAACATCCCAGGGAAACTGCCTGCCTCTCAAGTTACAGGTCCTCCCCTCTCTAAATTTACCTACTTTTCCCATAGCGAACTCTCCATGCCAGCAATTACTCAACCCCGAAGACCACCCAGGAACAGCCATGGGGAATTCTCTGCCCTCTGTAAAGCCAGTGCCGTATGGGCCCCTGAGTACCTCACAAGCACACTGCCGTCTGCATCAGTCGCATGAAGAGGCTGGCTGCTCTCAGGCTTCCTCCCAGCTCTGATGCTCTAGAAGAGTCCGACCTAAACCCAAGGGACATTTAGGAACTACTCCAAGTGCCGCCCTTGCTGACACTCTCTACGCTGGTGCCAGTCCTTTCAGTTAAGAGACTAGGGGAAAACATCAGAAGAAGTAGAGTCGGGAGACCTTTAGTCAAACCCCAACATCACCAAGGAGCTGTCAGACCTTGAGCAAATCACATAACCTATGTGACCCTCCATTTCCTAAGCAGTAAATTCAGCCATTCTATGAGGTTTAACTGAGTTAAGTTGATATACAGAGAAAGTTTCCCAAACTGCACAAGACTACAGGAAGGTTATCAGGTTCCCTCATATCTCTACTTCACCTACTAATTGGTTCCCTCTCCTTGAAGACACATACCCCAGTCACGCCAGTCAGAGCAGGGTGACTTTACGTTCCTGCACCCCCAGGGTGGTGACAGCCAGCTCTGCGTGTAGAGGTGCCTGTGCTCAGTGCCTGTCAGACTGCATGCTGCCTGAGGACTCTGTGCAGCATCTCACATCATCTTGCTTAGAGTCTGGCACACTCACCAAGTGCTGAAATACCCGCTGAATGACATTCAGTTACTAGGGTAAACTCCTCTCAGGCTAAAGGACAGGGCAGGAAGAAAGGCTGATCAACAGAAGTCAAATGCAACACAACTGCTACTTTACCCCAGGGGCTCTGAAATCACTGTCCACTTTAAGCCATTATTTATTGGCAGCTTTCTGCATCCAAGGCCAGTGCTAATAAGCACTTCACAAGTATTATGAACCTTAATGCTAACAACCACTCAATGAGGCAAGTACTACCATTATCCCCTTTTATAAATGAGCAAAGCACAAAGCTGTGTCTGAGGAGGTGCAGTTAGCACAGGCAAAAGCAGGAATTTGAATCCAGGAGGTCTTATTTTTGGAGCCAATGCTTTTATCTTTCAGGTGAGGCAGACTTTTCCGGGACACAAAGACTCGAGGCATGTCTCCATCTGGGAAAGGCACCTTTGCCTCCACATTTTAGCTCCTTGCTCTGAGAACCAATTAACAGGACAAAATGACAGCACTGTGTTCTAGAAAAAATTACAGCTGCTCATTCTCTCCATTAGCATGTGATGGTGGGGGGAGAACCAAATATTTTATGTGCTTGAAACCTAGTCTATGAAAGATTCAGTCGCTTGAAAACCACATTTATAACTGGAAGTAAATCTCAAGAAACACAAACTCCAGGCAAGGTTTTCACTTCAATAACCTTTCTAGTTAATAATTGATAGTAGTAAAAGAAAAAGAATAAAAGATAGGCTCTGAATTATATGTCCCACAATGGAGGCTAGTCAGAGGCTCAGCAGAATCTTCCAAATCTGTCACTCCAGACGGAAAATCCCCAGCGGCACCTAAGACTCATGAATTAGATTTGCATCCTTCTTTGGCTGACATACCTGTGACAAGCACCAGAATTCCAGGAGACCTGTACATCCTTAAACCGTCTAACATAACTAACACTGCTAATAATGGCATAAAGAAAGAAAAAAAAAACCTCAGTAATCTTCGCAACTTTTCCAAAATAGTTTATTTTAAAACTTAGAAAAAACAAAACCCAACAGAAAAGCAAGGAAAATGACCAAACTATTCACAGAAAATGAAGTACTACTAGATCTTGAATACAGTGGAAGAGTCTCAAAGTTATTCATAACAAGAGATGCAAATTGAAACCACTTTGAGATACCAATTTGCTCCTATCAGATTGGGAAAAACTCAAAGGTTCAACAACACACTCAGTTGACAAAGTTGCGGGGAAATCCTCGCTCTCAAACAGGTGGGATATAAATTGGTACAACCTCTAGAGAGGGACGGCCTGCCCATGCAGCAGACACGAGAGACTCCGGTTGGATCATCAGGTCAGAAAGATCCCCTAGAGTAGGACATGGCAACCCACTGCAGTATTCTTGCCTGGGAAATCCCATGGACAGAGGAGTCTGGTGGTCTACAGTTCATGGGGTCACAAAAAGTTGGACACGACTGAGCTACTAACTCTTTTTCACTTTAGGTTTGTCACAGCTGTCCTTTCAAAGAGCAAGCATCTTTAATTTCCTTGCTGCAATCACCATCTGCAGTGGTTTTGGAGCCCAAGAAAATAAAGTCTGTGACTGCTTCCACCGTATATATACCTAACCCAAATCCTAACCTCTCCCTCCCCAAGCACAGATAATAGAGAAAAAGCATTTTTAGTAATTAAAACTCAGAATATATTCGGAAGCAAATTGGAGTTCAAATGCACAAATGGAGACCTTGAAATAAAATCTATTAACAATAAAGTGGTTCTGGCTTTCTTCAATGTGAAAACTTGACAAGTTGGCAGAAGCTGACCGGAACTGACTCAGCAACACATCATCTCCAGTGGCATCTCGCGTACGCTTTGCATTGACCCCAAGACTGTGCTCACTGCAAGGCCATTACAGTGGTCCACAACATGTGTGCAATCTCACAGAAGAGGAGCCAAAACGACAAGGTCAACCTGTGACATCAGTGACCGGACGAAGAAAGGGGCCCCCAAGTGTGCAGATTAGATGTATATGTACATTAGACGGTATAGAGGCTGCCACTCAGTAGGTAAGTACTCTTTAAAAACACCCTTTGGGAGACAAGTCATCAAAGCCCAGCTCACCTAAGTGCTATCTAGGGAAATATATTTGCTTTTCTACTAGATCAATAGGTAGCAAATAAGGTCAGAGACTAGAAATGAACAATCAATAAAATGGGGGAAGCACTGTAACCTGTCACTGGTTGTGGCCACATCCTTTGTTCCTGTCTAGAGAAGCTTTTCGCAGGGAGATGGGAGGGAACACACTAGTAACTATGTCACTCCATTTCTTACACACACACACACACAGACACACACACACACACGCACACCATGCTTAATTGTGCTTAAAATTATGGGACCATTATTAACAGATCAAGATATTCCTTAATAGCACCACAGCAGATCACCTGCGGGAGAAAAGCCTGCCCTAGTCACTAGTTCTATGCATAACTGGACCAACAGTTTTTACCAGTTTACTCAAAGTTAGGGACACAGAAGCAGCTGAAAGAAACACCTCAGTCTCCCTCCCCTTTCTCAGGTCTGTCTTAGCTTCTTAATGAGCAAGGCCATGCCTTAGAAAGTTCCACTTTAAACTGCTACACAATCACAAAATGTCTGATCTGCTTGAAGAGGTGAAGGGAAACATTGCATGCTGATCCAGCTACAGAAAGTTCCCCTGGTACCTCAAGAATTTCTGAAGCTGTCTCATAAATTAGTTCAACCAAGACCACTTAACTTGGTCTTGTTACAAATTCTCCTGCTACAGTGGACAGTGTCAGAAATTGTCATTTTAAAATGTAAACAAAGAAAAGAGGAAGGAGGAGGGACCCTTCCACAAAAGCTGGGGTGAGGAGCTGACAGTGCCAATTCTAAAGGTTCTGGATACACAGTTTGGGATGCCCAAGAACTCAAAGAAGAGAAAATGTTGTTCTGAGAGTTAACAAGATGCTTTGTTTCACTTACACCCATAGATACAATGCGCAGATAGTCTGAGGAAAGCTTAGGCCGGTCCTCATAACATATCTAAAGAACCCGCCCCTGACATCTCCACCAGTTTGTGTGGGTATACACACGCACTCAGTCATGTCTGACTCTTTAAGGCCCCATGGACTGTAGGCCACCAGGCTCCTCTGTCCATAGGATTTTTCCTGGCAGGAATACTGAAGTGGGTTGCCATGTCTCCTGCAGTGGCAGGCGGGTTCTTTCCAAGACTTGTCATTAGATTCTGACCACTGTTTTCTTATGTTAGTTAATCCCCTCTCTAAACGGTGAGCTTCCCAAGCACAGAGACCATTTTATTTATTCCCAGTGCACTTGATACTTGACACCTTGGATGTAGTGTATAAATCTTGTTTTAGTGTTTGCTAAGAAGAGGCAATGCCTCTGTAGAAAGAAAAGGGAGGAGCCCTTGCAATTTCATTCTCTTTCCCTTGGCAAAGTGAGGGTGAGATCTACATCCTAAAGCAGTGATTCTCAGAGTCAGGTCCCTGTACCAGAAGTGTCAGCACCACCTGAGAACTCGTTAGAAATGAAAATTCTGAGCCCACTGTGACCTGCTGGATCATAAACTGCAAACGAGGTCTACCAATCTGCATTTTAAAAAGCCCTCCAGGAGACTCTAATGCAAAGTAAAGTTTGAGAAAGGCTATCCAAAAGTTTCTGCCCATACAGCTTCCTAACCTACCCCTCAGAATAAGTAAGACAACTCTGAACAATTTTTAGATGTTTGGAAATAAAAGTTTACACGTAACCACGAGCCAGCTTTTCTGGTAGTGTTAATTAACTGCATATGCCACGCTGGTTCAGTGGTTTTTATTAATCTATCCTTCTCCACGCACAGCACAGACATACATATTTTACCAATGAAAATAAAGAAGTCAAGCCAACAGCTAAGACACTAGGAAAAAAATCCTTTTTACAAACAGACGGAAACACATTAGGAAATTAATGTTTACACAGAGTGACAAGAAAGTCAGTCTCCTTGGACAGAAATGAGGTCACTCTGCATTTATTTCAAACTGAAGCAACTAAAAGACATTCAGGCTCTTCATTCCCTCTTCACATGATTATGGTGCCCTTCTTCAGAATTTCAGGTTATCTGCTAGTGTTCCTAAAAAGCACATCTAGATATGTGGGGAAGGACATTTGAGGTTTAAACAGGGAGGAGCAATCTTTTCACGTGGAGACATCAATGATGTATCAGCACAAGCCAAATTACCCTGCTGATGTTCTGGGGGGAAAATTCTATTCCCTGTGTCTGAAAAAATGCTATAGCCTAACATGGGTCTGTCTCGGAGGGAAAACAGCCCAGCATAGACACCCTTTGCAGACATAAAGAAAGGATGGCAACAGGTATCCGTTTCACAGAAGTGCCTCCGCAACAATCACATGCAAATCTAAGTAAACCAACACCAAAGTTGGAATTGTTTGTAGAAGGAACATCAAACAGCAGGAGGAGACTCCTAAAAGGTAAAACAAAGACCTCACATTGACACAAAACTCAGCAAATCTCCCTGCCAAATTGTCTGAAGAACACAGTAGAGGTTCTTAAACTTTAGGAGCATCAGAATCACCCTGCAGGTTTATTAAAGTTTCTGATTCAGTGGGTCAGTGCAAGAATTTGCATTTCCAACAACTTCCCAGGTTAGGCTGCTTGTCTGTTAAAATGCTTTGAGAACCACATAGCTAGATCTTGTGGAAATCAAATCTGCTACAACTCCAGCTTTGTCACAAACTAGCTGCACAGCTTTGAGCAAATCTCAAATTCTCTAGTTTGCCTTTTTCTTCTTCTTCTGAGAAATTACAACCAGAGAATCTCCTCTAAATTCCAACACTCTCTAGTTCTATGCAATACAAATTCCAACTGGATTAGCACATGAAATTGCAGGAATCCTGAGGGCGAGAAGAAAGATTCCAGTCCCTGAGACAAGTGATGAATTACATAAACAGTTAAAAATCACACACACACACACACACACACACACACACAGAGGCATCAAATTAGTCTTTGCTGTTGTCAAAAGCCAAGAAAAGCAGTGCTAACCCAATTTGACCAAGGGGTAAAAATTACCCCCTTTTTATTTCTAGAATCCCATGCTTGTTAAAAAAAAAAAGTCACAACATGAGGTAAATTTCCCTTTAACAACAAGTACTTCAATTATTTACCAAAAACTTCTTGTGGTTTTACCCTCAAAAGGGAGAAATGGGCTGCTAAGATTTATTAAATGTCAAAAATATGCAGAGCAGTAACAGATGCTTTCACATCCTGTTGTTACATTAAGTCTTCACAGTGGTATGAAATAAATATCCCCATTTTACAGATGAAGAAACCGAGACTCAGAGCTTTTCAAGATGGCACAGGTAATTACTGTCTGAGTCAGGATTTGTGCTAAGGTCTGAAAAGTGAAAATCACTCAGTCATGTCCGACTCTTTGCGACCCCATGGACTATACAGTCCATGAATTCTCCAGGCCAGAATACTGGAGTGGGTGGCCTTTCCCTTCTCCAGGGATCTTCCCAAGCCAGGGATCGAACTGGGGTCTCCTGCATTGCTAAGGTCTAAACAATTCCAAACTTCTTTGCATGCGGCAACGATTGATTTTCCCATCATTTCCATCTACCATGGCTCTTTAAAATACCATAAGAGAGATCCTTTTAAGTTAAAATGATGAGGGTTCCTATGATTTTTAGGTAACTGAGAGAGATCATCTTCAAAAAAGAGGTCTCTCAGATAGTGCTTGTCCCAATAAGCTCTCGAATGGTAGAACTTCCAGGGGATTTATAAGGCCATTATATTTTAAATTTTAAATTGTATTACTTTTCAAGCCTGGATAGGGCAAGCTGATGAGCTTGATCACAGTGTTAGTTCATTCTACAAAGCCCAGGATATTCTTAATAGATAGGCAGTTAGAGAACATGGGCCAGAAGCAGACAAAGAAAACCACTCTCCCCCACCTCCCGCTGCCATCCTTCATCTACAACACAGCCCATATTGATACCTACCATAACCCTATAAAGTGGTCTAATTCAGAGCAATATCAGCTGATCCCAGAAAATATATCCCCATCTCCCCTTTTAAAAGGCAAGTTGAGCACAAATCCATATCAACTGAAGAGGTAACAGATAAGAACCAAACTGAAAAGTTTATAGAAAGGAATCAGTAAGTGCTATTTTTCAATGCTTGCAGGCTACTCCACTACATATGTAATTGTCCATACGTGTAAAGACTCCCCAACCTCACATTCACTCACTCTCCCAACTAAATCACATGAATATGTTCCCAGAGCAACACTCCATATGCCTTGATTTCATAGTCCGATCCAAAGTTTGACCTTAAAGTGATAGGCCTTCACAATAACAGGTGTTTCTGTAACAACTCATTTCAAAGAGCAGCCAAGAAAAGTGTCTTTCAAAGGTGCAGTTCTTTCCCTCCATCGCTCTCTGTCGACCACGTGAGAAATGAGGTTTGTCCTCTGAAGAGAGAGACCTGACATGGCAATGCCACTGCCCTCCCTGAGGTTCATCCACACGGCCCGTCACCTCTGATCCTGTGAAGTTCTCAGCTGGATGGCACAGTGGGCCACAGCAGGTTGCTAGTGAGGCCAAGGTGACACATCAGAACCACACGGGGGTCAGTCCACTTGGCTCAGATCCAGGGCTAACCTCACCCTGGTAAACAGCTGGCTGTAACAGACAAAAAAATCCATTCTCCAGCAGGAAAAATATCTCCTGCACTGGATCCCACTGAGACTAAATCACACATAGAGAATTACTACTTCTATCCTAGAGAACCAACCATGTGCAGGGCACTCAAAGAAAGTGGTAACAGCCTCTATTAACAGCCTCTATATACCCATTAAGTAACCAACATTCCATTTTCAACCAACATTTACTAAGGATCTACCGAGTGTCATGCACTGTTCCAGGAGTTGTGGATATAGCAGTGAACGAGGGAAAAATGTCTCTCTCCTCACAAATGTCTCTCTCCTCCCACCTTTGTGGGAGAATTAAACAATATTAACTCATAGGGTAAAAAAAAAAGTTGTTTCAACGCAAGTAAATCAGGGTAGGCATTAACAGTGATCGAAGGGACTTCCCTGGCAGTCCAGTGGTTAAGATTCTGAGCTTCCAATACAAGGGGTGCAGGTTCAATCCCTGAATGTGGAGTTAAGATCCCACATGACTCGTGGCCAAAAAACCAAAACATAAAAGAGAAGCAGAGTTATACCAAACTCAATGAAGACTTTAAAAATGGTGCACATTAAGAAAAAAAATCTTAAGAAAAAAAAAAGTGACTGGCGAGGAAGGAGATACTTTAGACAGGGTCAGGGACAGATGAGATGACATCTAGCAAATACTTAAGAGGACACACAATGCTTACTATCAGTAATCTTTATGACTACCCCACAGGTACATATCTATATTTTACAAATGAGGAAACTAGAGCTTAAGGTAATTAAAAGACTTGCCCAGGTTTATGAATGCCACGCCCAAGTCACAGCTCTATGATCCATGGTGCCCTTTCCACAACACAAGGATATCAAGGTACCAGCCGTGGTCTCCAGCACCAGGTGTGATCCCAGGGTCTGCCCAAGGGGATTCACTCAAGTACAAAATGAAAATAGCTCAGCTTTGTGTACTTCTTTTTATCTCAACCTTTTAAATTCCTATTTTTGTGTATGTTTTGTAAGTGTAAATATGTGTACAGTTTAGATGGGAATATTAAAAATATTTATTTCTGACAGGGATACATGATCTTAAACATTTCAAGATCACTGCACTAGAGAACAGATCCCAAAGAAACAAACACAGTCTCTCTTCCCAAGAACAGAAAACTGTGTCATGCACAGCCTGTGTTCTGTAAACATACTTATAAATTTCAAGATAAAAAATGAAATTAAAATAGGCCATACATGTAAGTCTAAGGTACAGCTCACTGCAGTTAAGATTTTATTCCAGTGGCTCATTTGACCAATATGCAGGCCTCTGGGGCTGGGGCCCCACACCCCGCAGATTACACGGCCTGTTCCTCTGACAGGGAAACCTGTTTACTCCACTCTGGAGGGAATCCACCAATTCATTTCAAATTGGTCACCAGACAGCAGCTGTCAACTGGTAATAACTTTTGGTCACTCCCTACCCAGGCTGTTTAATACACATGTAAACATAAGTTTCATAAATTGTTCAAATGTGTATTTACTCAAAACACCATTATGGGTCCATCAGACTGTTACAGGCTATCAGCTAAATAATATGCATTTTTTAAAAGGCTTGGCAGCTTAATACATATTTTTACTGCTCACATAACTCAAAAACAGCCTC
The DNA here is from genome assembly GCF_023699985.2 of Odocoileus virginianus. Classification (NCBI taxonomy): domain Eukaryota; kingdom Metazoa; phylum Chordata; class Mammalia; order Artiodactyla; family Cervidae; genus Odocoileus; species Odocoileus virginianus. The sequence goes on from NC_069706.1 coordinate 29,665,132, forward strand.
GGAGTAAAACGTTTAATTTGACACATAAATAGTCCATTATATGGCCTAATCCTCTTTTGTGTTTTCAAAAAGGGAAGAAAGTGCCAGGGTATTTCAATTTGATAGGAGGAGCACAGCAAGGGAGGGGGAAAAAATTACTCACACACAGCTGTTGATCTTACTTCAGGGCCAGGCTCAACGCACTTGGTTAACAAAGGGGTATTTAAAAAGAAAGGGTATCTGGTTATCAGAAGCATTTAGACTGATGGGGTTTTGTTGTTTTTTTTTTAACTTTTTAAACAAAATGAGAAAAGAAAGGCCATCATTTGGATAGTCTCCTGGATATTAATCCTCCCTCAAACTGTCTAGTATCATTAATCTACACCCATAAATTAATCTGGTAGACTAGTGTTCCTTAAAATAGGGTCTTGTAACTATTAGAAATCACGGGAGATCTGTAACTAATTTATACATCTTTCTTTCATTCTCAATATGTAACTATGCAATTACACAGACACTCATCTTCAATATGACCAAGGGTTGCTAGTTGCCTAATAAATCAGTTGCCGAATAAGTGATTGGGGGAGGCGTCCTAAAATCTGTATTAGTAAATTAAAATTAGCAAGTTGCAGAATATCCCAGCTGCCTCAGATGGTAAAGAAGCTTTCAGCAACGCAGGAGACCTGGGTTCAATCCCAAGAAGATCTCCTGGAGAAGGGAATAACTACCCACTCCAGCTTTCTTGCCTTGAGAATTCCATGGACAGAAGAGCTTGGTGGGCTATATATATAGTCCATGGGGTTGCAAAGAGTCAGGTATAGCTGAGAGACCAATGCTTTCACAAAGAACTTAACTTTTGGTCTACCAAAAGCCTGGGCTGCCTACAATGCTGCAGAGTGTATACGGGGCACTCACACCAACACTAGAACTCAGAATCCTCAAGCGCTCAGAAAGGACAATTTATCACTGCAGCAGTGGCACTGTCTTGAGTTTGGTCACGGTTTGCAACACTGCTATTCCTTTTAAATTACTTTTAGTTCAATTTTATCATTAGAAATTTGACTTGTTGAAGATTATTTGGTTAATCTCACAATGTACAGTGATGCAGATTTACATTTTGTCCTGTAATTTTCAGTAATGAGACCTTAAGACACATATGTAGTCTGGTTAAAAACAAGAATAATCCAAACCCCTACTAAAGCAGATGTATATATGACAAGCCCACTTGCCAGAAAACTGCTAGCATAACAAACCTTCATCTGCCAATTTTATGCTCTTTAAATCACTTGCCATCTATCACCAAGGAAAGTACAACAAAAAATTTTTAAGCTTATGGGACAGTGCTTCTTTAAGATAAAATCATACATATATGATTCATAAAATCATATATGTACATGGCTCATATAATCATAAAATCATATATATATATATATATATATATATATATATATATATATATATGGCCCACACTAATATTTGGTTATCTTGATGCTGGATAGTAAAGATGAAATAAGGAGCTCCTGTCCCAACTTAATGGGTTAAATCCAAATATTTGAGAACTACAACTCCAGATCAGTAATTCATAACATTTTCTGAGTGAGAGCCACTTTTGAGAATCAGACAGAAACATACACACGTGCATTAAATTTGCATCCCGAGGAATGTTTCTTAATTCATAAAGCCTTTATAAATCCAAATTACTTGTGTCAAGGCAATTTTGTGGTCTTACTTTTCTATGATTATTTTTAAGATAGTAGCTCTTTTAAAACTGCCCAAATAGATAAAGGTTAATATTGAAACTGCTTAAGACTCCCTGGAAATTCTGCAAGGATCATCTCCTTTTTAAACACTGCTCTCAAGGTCCTTGAATCCAGTGTTAAGAACCTCCTGGATTCTAGAATTAATACTACTTTCATCATCATTTCAATATCAACTCAGAAAACTGTACTTATCATCTCTTGGTCCATATCCGGATTTGTTCCCAGTTTTGGAGACAGCAGGGTTTATTACCTTCCGCTGCTGAATCCTTCTCCAAACCCTATGGTAAACGTTTTACTCTAGAGGGGAAAATAACCTATTCTAAAGGTATTCCATTTCAGAACCTATGGTTCAGCCACTGTAAGGTTATATATCTTTAAGACTAAAATATCACCTGCTGTGTTCCCATTCCTACCTGGGAAACCTACTGTCTCCCTTTCACTTTTTCACAACAGTAGGAGAAAAGTATTTCTTATACTGACCTGAAATCTGTCTTCCTATAACCTACCCCCGATAGTATTTGTTCTTACATCACAGATCCATATGTGAAGTCTATCCTTCTCTCTTCCTGAAGACAGTCTCCTGAACACTTGAAAGCAGAGGACACAGCCTCCCTTCTTTCCTTCTGTCCACCTTCATGTTTTCAGACCCACCTCCCCATCCTGCTCACTTTCTCTGAATATTACCATTTTATCTGACTGAATGCAACATTCCAAGACAATTTTAAAAACAGAGTAATAAGGCCTGATGCTGGGAAAGACTGAATGAGGGAGGAGAAGGGGACGACAGAGGATGAGTCGGTTGAATGACATACCGACTCAATGGGCATGAGTTTGAGCAAGCTCTGGGAGTTGGTTATGGACAGGCTGCAGTCCATGGGGTCGCCAAGAGTTGGACACAATTGAGCGACTGAACTGAATAAGGCCTGGACCCTTTCTCTAAATACCTTACTTCTACCAGTGTAGCTGCAAAAGAAAGTAGTACTTTTTATGGACGTTATCAATCTGCTAATCCAATCTCTTCTAAAAAAATTCTGCATCAAAACTGATTTCAGAAAACATGTCACTAACCCTGAGGCCAGTTTTCCTACTAAATTCAGTTCTAATCCTCAAAACTGCTGTTGCTAACAACATGTTCACCTGGACAAATACCTTAGTTTGCCCAGAATTAGAAGATAAGTAAGCAAGAAGTGGGAGAAAATAGGACTCACTATGAACTCCCTAAAATAGAGAGGAGGCAAACTGGAGGGGAGAGAGAATTGTAGCTCACTTTCAATTTTCTCTCTTTTTCTCTATCTAGTCAGAGAAGTCAGAGAAACTTCTAGAACTGGGCTTCGGAGGAAGGGTAGCCTTTAGACAGGCAGAGAAAAATACAAGGCTGTTTCTGCCCCAGGATGATCTGAGAAGAGGTACACAGGAGACTTCAGCGAAGGGCCCACAGGGAGAGGCCTCAGGGAGTAAGGCAGGAGAGCGGGCGGGGGTCACGGCACACAGGCACTGACAGCGAGGCTGTGGGGTCCAGCTCTCACTCTAAAGCAGTGAGGAGTCACCCAAGCTGTAAAGCAGGAAAGTAACATGATGAAAGCTGTAGTTTAGAGACAGCATGGGCCTCTATAAACACCAGGCATTTAATCAATGATGCTGACCGGACACATAGATTCAAACTGCCAGGAAAGAAGCATCCTGTGACCTAAAACTTACAGAAAAACCACTTGCCTCGTGAATTCCACCTCAGCAGCAACTCACTTTATCTTTTTAATTTAATTAAGTACAAGAAAGAAAAGAAAACAGAATGAAACTCAAGACAAGCTAGCACTGACTGTTAACGTCCAGGAGTCCCTCATGTCCCTCCTAAATCAAAATGCATATTTTACAGTAAGCTAAAAATGATACAGAGGCATTAAATATTTACTCTTCCCACTTGCTATTATTTTTCACTAGTTACTCGGCTGTAACAGTCATTAACACGCTGCAAAGGAACGTCATGTAGATTCATCACTGGTCTGGGAACACTGCTCCTCTGATGTACTGGCTCTGAGTTACACCCGGCTCAGAGGCGCCGTTTCCCTACAGGCAGGGCCAAATGTCTAGTTCACTCACAATTTACAAATGATTATTTTTCTAATTAATCATTCATCAAAAAAACATAAATGGCAACAGGGTGTGAAGACAGTGCTAGCAAAAAACAGAAGGGGGCACCGATCCATCAATCCTTCCATCTCAGCGGTGAACCAGGGCAGCAAGCCTTGGCCCTAAGGAGGGCCACAGCAGAGCCATCACGAGAGGCTCCTGGGTCTGCTGGGGCTGCTGCCTCAGAGAAGGGCTCCAGCCTGTCCCAGGGAACAACTGCCTCTCCAGCACTCCAGAAGGCGTAGCTCATTTCACAGCCCATCATCAGAATCGCCTCCCTGGTCTCTCCTGTTTCCAGTTGCTCCCAAAGTCCACCCATTTACCTCCCCACACCTCCTCCCCAAGACACACACATTAAAATATTTAAGAGTGTCTTCATAATGAGATTAGGCTGGGAGCTGGGACCCTTTACCAGAGTGCTTGCACCTGGACAAAAATCTCCTTGAGAAACAGAATACAAAGAAACTATAAGGGACTAAAAATGACTCCATGCATGTGCAGTTGGGGCAATTATGAACAATAAGATACAAAAAGGCAACAGATCAACTGCCATTTTGCACACAGCACCACCAAAGGGGTGGAAAGGCCACCAAAGCTACTCCTCCTGCCCAACCCACCATCCACCCCTAGCCTCATCCCGTTAAAGAAACCAGCACCCCTTCCCTCTCCTCGGGGAGCAAACAAGAGTACCTGTTATTTGTTTCTGATCCCTAGTGCTGTGGCACAAGTACTAATAAAGCCTTGCCTGGATTTCCCATCTAGTCTCATCAGTTTCTGTTGATTAATTGCTCCAAGGGCCTGGTTCCATAGCCACCATGCCATTTGAATCCACACGGCTTTTACCAACCTCAAGCTGTCTGACTCTTGCATCTTGAAAAGCCCTTGAATATCCCCGGGTTCGGGCCCTTTATCTTCTATTTGGGGAAGCTGAGCCTGGGTGAGGTTCTGGCGTGTTCCTCATCATCTGTCAAACTCAAACCGGGGGCCCTTCAAGCAGAGGCTTTGTTCCTCCTGGTCAGGTCTCACCGTCTCTGCCTCTACACTGATCAACAGGACTGTGACGAAGGACTGTGGCAGCTGAGTGGCCGCAGCACCGCTGCTCCACCAAGAAGGCAGGCATGACGCGGGATGTGGCCACCTTTGAAAAGACTGGCTAACTTTTAAGTACATAAATCAGGTTTCTGAAGTGGCTGTACTAAATTAGTGCTAAAGAACTGAGTATATTAGAGACAGACATCCAATGTTTTCCCAACTGCCAGGATTGAGCAGGTAGATCTTGGTCTGCAGAGAAACTTAAACAATCCTACTTCAGGTCAACCTAGAAGTTAAGTGACAGTTGCTCAGTCACTTCCGACTCTTTGCCACCCCATGGATTATACAGTCCATGGAATTCTCCAGGCCAGAATACTGGAGTGGGTAGCCCTTTCTCTTCTCCAGGCGATATTCCCAACCCAGGGATCGAACCCAGGTCTCCCGCACTGCAGGCGGATTCTTTACCAACTCAGCCACAAGGGAAGCCCAAATATACTAGAGTGGGTAGCCTATCTCTTCTCCAGCGTATCTTCCTGGCCCAGGAATTGAACCAGAGTCTCTTGCATTGCAGGAGGATTCTTTACCAATTGAACTCTCAGGGAAGCCCCTCCACCTAGAAGGCTGACTGCTAATCAAAAGGTGAGGAGGACAGGAAGAGCTCTTACCAGGTCATATTAAAACCCATTCTCATGAGGTCTTACAGGCAGCAAGTCTGGGGCAGTATGTCTGGCAAAGAAGGGCTGTAATCATAAAACTGAAGCTTTAATCCCAGTCAAATAAAGCATAACTCCTGCCGTTTGCTCTCCAGGTGTACAAAGGTGTACCCTTCCCACTACAGAGAAAACACTGTAAGGAAACAGTCCCCTCAGGAAGTGTAAATGAGGGGTTGGAATGGAAGATGGCCTCACTCGTTTTCCAAAATGTAACTATGGTATTACATTATAATTAGACTTTATACTTACTGAGTGCTTACTATGTGTTAGGTACCAATGCAAAGCACCTTACATGCATTAGGGTCACCTAAACCTCACAAGAACTGGTCTCAGGTACTGTTATCTCCATTTCACATGGAGGAACTGAGACAGTGGGTCACTAAATTATCCAAGGTCCCATGGGTCACATAGCTAGTAAATGGAAGAGAAAGGATTTTCACCCAGACATTCTGACTCACTGCCAGCACTCATAATCACCAAAGCCTCCCTCCACATCGCTTAGTATTTGGGGTAATAAAAGAGTACAAAAATATTTAGTTTTGGGGTTTTTTTGTTGGCTTGGCCAAGGAAGCTGTAGAATCTTAGTTCCCTGACCAAGGATTAAACCAGGCCATGCAGTGAAAGCACCGAGTCCTAACCACTGGACTACCAGGGAATTCCAAATATATATATATATGTATTTATATTTTACAACAAAAAATAGAACCCAAACTGGTGCTAAAAGAAATCTGACCTATCAAATAATCACATCGAACTATACATGGTATCTTCTAAATATCTGGGTTCTACAATGGTCAATAGGAATCTCTGGAACAGATAAATTAAGGGAGAAGTGCAAAGTCCTCATTCTACAAATGATAATGGTGGGCATCAGAGCACTGAGATGATTGGTCTAAGATCACTCATAGCAACCACAGCTTAAGTCTCCCAGCACCCAGGTCAGTCCTGTGCACAATTAAGTGCCAATCGACAGGCCTTGGTCCAGCAGCATGACCTTAACAAGGATGATCACCAGTACTTTAAGGTTGGTCCACAGGCCTGCTCAGTCCACAGGCCTGCTCAGTCAAGCTTGAGGCTGATACCCTAACTGACACAACCGTCCTGTTCTCCAGGACCACTCTCTGTTTGGGCCGCACTGTTTCAAAGACAGACCTGGTGAATGCTTGTGTGCTGCGGGTAAGACTGTAAAATGGTGCAAGTACTATGGAAAACAGTACGGAGACTCCTCAAAAATTTAAAAATAGATACACCATATGATCCAGCAATCCCACTTCTGATCACGTATCCAAAAGAACTGAAATCATGGACTTGAGATATCTGCACATCCATGTTCAGAGCAGCACACCATTCACCATAGTCAAGAGGGGAAAGCGACTCAAACTTTCATCAAAGGATGACTGCATAAACAAAATGTGGTATATAAGTGCAAAAGATTATTTAGCCTTGAAAAGGGAGGATATCCTGTTACATGCTACAATACGGGTGAACCTAGAGGACATTGTGCTAAGCGAAATAAGCCAGTCACAAAAAGACAAATACTATATGATTTCACTTCGATGGGGTCTCAAGTCAAATTCACAAACACAGAAAGTAGAAGCAGGGTAATTGGGGGCTAGAGGAAAGGAGAAAAGGGGGAGTTATCATTTAATGGGTATAGAGTTTCAGACTAGCAAGATGAAAAAGTTACGTTTCACAACAATGGGACTATAGACTACTGAACTATACACTTAAAAAATGTTCAAGATATAAAAGTAATGTGTCTTTCAACACAACATAAAAAATTAATAATAAAAAGTGTGATGTCAAAAAAACATAGGCCTGGGATTAGTCATCTTATTCAGTTCTTTAAAGTAAATTCATACTAGACTTAATCTGAACTCACACAGAGTATTTGCTGTGTGGACCAAATGCTATAAATGCTCAAAAACCAACGCTGAAAATGCCCTACCTACACAACTCTAGTCAGGTATTCACAAATAAATCAACAAATGACTTAAATTAATGAATGACTGCTTAAGAAAAACTACTAAATGATTTCTACTAGTGCAAGGCAATGCACCTGAACCCACTTCATTCTGAGAATAACATACAATTTTATTTTTCCAACATAACAAAAAACAGTGATAACCTAAAAGTATATCTGACTTAACAATGCAGTATCTATGTAAAAAAGATGCACATGGTTAAAAAATAAAACTGAAACTGGTTTATTTAAGAAAAGGTGACTGATTTCATTTAAAGGTCCTCACATGTCAGCAAAGTAAAATATTTTCATTCATTCAACTGAAGCAGTACTTAACTGTCTCATCCAGTCAAAATGAAATAAAATAAAATAAAAAACAAACAAAAAAACCTACTTCACAGGAGAGGATGCATATAATCAACATGTGCTTCTCCTCCCCACAATAAATTATTACTAACGTAAGATATACAATTACAGCTGACCACTGAACAATGGCGGGGTTTGCAGTGTCCACCTGTGCAGGGGAAAATCCAAGTAAAACTTGTAGCTGGCCCTCTGTATCCACAGCCTCTCTATGTCCTTGGTTCCTCTGTATCCAGGGTTCCACATCTGCGGAATTAACCACCCCAGAATCACGTAGCACTGTAATATATTTACTGTTGAAAAAAAATCTGTGTGTAAGTAGAATCATGCAGTTCAAATCTGTGTTGTTCAAGGGTCAACTATATGTATTTTACAAGTTTACCATGTAGAACTGTGAAACTACCCACACACTGTTTGGACTACTATCAAAAAGTTTGGACTACTATCAAAATATTTTTTCATTCCTTAAAACTGTCAATCTGGAAAATAAATTTTAATGTAAGCAGAGTTGCTTTTTATATTTGAAATGTTTATAGAATAATCTACCAGGTAGCACACACATTTTTAACGAAATCAATACATTTCAAAAATGTAACAGCTAAGATTATGAAGTACTTAGTTCTAGATGCCTTACATATATAAATTCTATTTAACCCTCAGAGTTGCCTTATAAGGTAAGGTCTGAAAAACCTACTTTATTGGTAAGGTCACTAAGGCACAGTATCATGTAGCTAGAGCATGGTTGAGCATAGATCTGAACACTGGTGGGCAAGTTCCAGAACTCAAGACTGTTTACCACGATGCAATGTTACTGCCCACATAACAGCGATGAAAGAAACTAACACATATATTAATTCTGCCATATCTCTAGGAAATAGGCCAGCGGAAAGAACAAAAAGAAATCGTGAATGTCAAACACCATGGTCTTGGGTCAATCACAATCTTTCTAGCTTTGTTTTTCTTGTGAAATAGGTGTAATACCTCCAATGCCTGACAATACAGGACCAGATGATGACAAAAAGCAGCAAAACTACAAACATACACTTCACTAAGGTGACAGCATGGCCAAAAACTTTCCCCTGATTTCTCCCTTCTCCAACTTCTCATCCAGAGACAGACTTTTCTCTGCCAAATAAACTTTTTCCCATCCCCACAGAAGTAACTGACTACAGCAAAATGTGCAGCATTACTGGCAAAAGCTAAACAGAAAGAGTCAGCATCCTTCTTCTAAGCTGTGTCCCTGTCTGAAATATAATACAGTGGGCAGGTTGTTTCTTTGAAATGGATGGATCTATGGTTTGAGGGCAGCACAGAGTGTAAATCTGTCTCCGTGAATGGCTCGCGCCATGTCTTTCTCGTTTTGTGTGCTATTGTGTGCTATCTGGCAATATATCTGTCACAGCTCCACTTCCTCCCTTCCACAGGAACAAAAGTTGAGGGAGATTGGAAATACAACCCCAGGCACAGCCTTATAAAGGCAGCAATTGAGTTTCTGCAAACTCCAGGCCAACTCCAGGCAAACCACCACTTCGGCTTGTCTGCACACGAAGCAATTTGGTTAGGTAATAACCCCATTTTGTCATCTTTTTTGTTCAACTAGCAATGGAAATCATATCAGAGAAACCACCACTTACCATAAAATCACTGGAAAGAGAGCAACTTGATGCTGAGACCCAAATAAAGTATAAATTGTGCTTTTTCACACTGCAGTTCCATCTACAACACCTAGAAGCTAATTCAAGAGGCTATGGACAGCTGAGAGATAATTCTCGGTTCTCCTTGAAACGGTCTATAAAGCCTCAGGGGAGACGGAAAATGCCAGAAGTACTGCTCTCAATGTCTCGGTCCAGCAGCCAAGACCCCTGGGCCTGGCTTCAAGAAACACTCGCACAAGGATCAAGAAGAAGACAGGCTTTTCCTGTGCCTGCCCAGAAGAATGCTGGCCTTTCAGATTAGCTCTTCCAGATTTCAGAGGTCATCCTGAGAACTTGAAAGAGTATTACAAAATCACTGTCCTTCAGCTCCAAGCATCTTAAAAGCAATTTATCAATATCACTGCCAGCTTCACCCCAAGAGCCTGCTCTGGAATAACAACAACTGCCCAGGGTCTCAAAGAGAGCTCTGCCAGAGACCTGGCAAAGATCCCCCAGTTTAAATGACTGGTCCCAAAACTCAGCATTAAATCTCAGCCCATCTGAAAAGTGCACTTATGAAAAACCACCATTCAGCACAAAGTTACATGACTTGCAAATGATTCTGCTTCTGTCAAAGTTTGCCTTTGGTGCTTACAAGCCAGGCAAAGAATGGAATTCAATACAACTACAAAATTAACAACAGATGGCCTAATACACTTAACCTAGAGGAGTACACAATGTGAGCAATGTCTCCAAAAAATAAATCTCCCCAGGAAGGCTATAAGAATATCTGAAAAGCACCAAAAGATAGATTGGTAGTTTTGAAAACAAAACTCAAAACTTGATTAGATCAGCATCTGAGCATTACCATTTCCCTAACCACAGTAACCAGTCTCCTTTCATCCATGTGGGGCCACTTGCTGAGGACAAGATACCATCTTTTCTCTCGATTCTTCAAATAGACAAGTTTCTCTTTCTACCTCTCTATATATTCATTACTGCTTAGTAAAGGCTGGGTTAATGCTGGGTTTTCTAGTTAAGCAGTCTGGTTTTACAACAGTACACAAACCACTTTCAAACAATCACAGTATAATAAAAGACACTCAGCATGAACTTAAATAATACAACTCAGCTTTCTTTTCAAGATTCAGAAGACAGGAAAACATGGGCCTTAATATTCCTTGCCGGACGGACTGGTTATCACTTAGTCAAGGTGGTGTGATGACAGCTCGGAGACCAGTGCTGTGTGCTGCGCTTAAGTCGCTCAATCGTGTCTGACTCTTTGCGACCCCATGGACTGTAGCCTGCCAGCTCCTCTGTCCATGGGATTCTCCAGGCAAGAATACTGGAGTGGGTTGCCATGCCCTCCTCCAGGGGATCTTCCCAACCCAGGGATTTAACCCAGGTCTCCCACACTGCAGGCAGACTCTTTTTTACCATCTGAGCCACCAGGGAAGCCCAAGAATAATGGAGTGGGTACCCTAATCCTTCTGCAGGGGAACTTCTGGACCCAGGAATCGAACCAGGTGGATTCTTGCAGGTGGATTCTTTACCAGCTGAGCTACCGGAGACCACTGGGGGACTGTAACTCTCAAACTCAGGAAACTCTTCTCTGGACTTTAGGCTCTCCTTATTTATAATGCAATAATGGTTTTCAGGACCTCTAAACTCTTCCAGCTCTGACAGCCTAAACATTTTCGGAAGCTTTTATATGCAAAAAGCTCCCCTTAAGAAGGTGTCCGAGTAGACCACATCTTCTACCTTCCTAAGGGAATTTTCTATCCACTAATAATTTTCAAAGAATTTCCATAAACTGGCAGTAAAACTGCCCCTTGTGACTTTTTTTTCATTGTTAAAATGGATAGAGAAAAGTTAGTTGTGTGTTCTTGAAAAGCATCTATAACACAAAAACCAACAGGCTTACTTTTTAAATCGAGTAAAAACCTGCTGCCCCATACAAACCATAGTTCGAAAATAGTGTTTCAGGCCTGAATAAACACTTAGATTAAAAAAAAAAAAAAGCTGTCTAGCTACATGTAAAATAATGAAATTAGAACACTTTCTAACACCATACATAAAGATAAACTCAAAGTGGATTAAAGACCTAAATGCAAGACCAGAAACTACAAAACTCTTAGAGGAAAACACAGGCAGAACACTCAATGACATAAAAGCAAGATCCTCTATGAACCACCTCCTCAAGTAATGGAAATAAAAACAAAACTAAACAAGTGGTATCTGATTAAACTTAAAAGCTTTTGCACAGCAAGGGAAACTGTAAGCAAGGTGAAAAGACAACCCTCAGAATGGGAGAAAATGACAGCAAATGAAACAACTGACAAAGGATTAATTTCCAAAATATATAAGCAGCTCATACCACAATACCAGAAAAACAAACAACGCAATCAAAAAGTGGGAAAAAGACCTAATCAGACATTTCTCCAAAGAAGACATACAGATGGCTAACAAACACATGAAAAGATGCTCAACATCAGAAAAAAGACAACTCTTTAACAAGTGGTGCTGGGAAAACTGGTCAACCACTTGTGAAAGAATGAAACTAGAACACTTTCTAACACCATACACAAAAATAAACTCAAAATGGATTAAAGATCTAAATGTAAGACCAGAAACTATAAAACTCCTAGAGGAGAACATAGGCAAAACACTCTCGACATAAATTACAGCAAGATCCTCTATGACCCACCTCACAGAATACTGGAAATAAAAGCAAAAATAAACAAATGGGACCTAATGAAACTTAAAAGCTTTTACAAGCAAGGTGAAAAGACAGCCTTCAGAATGGGAGAAAATAATAGCAAACGAAGCAATAGAAAAAGGATTAATCTCAAAAATATACAAGCAACTCCTGAAGCTCAATTCCAGAAAAATAAATGACCCAATCAAAAAATGGGCCAAAGAACTAAACAGACATTTCTCCAAAGAAGACATACAGATGGCTAACAAACACATGAAAAGATGCTCAACATCACTCATTATCAGAGAAATGCAAATCAAAACCACAATGAGGTACTATTACACCCCAGTCAGGATGGCTGCTATCCAAAAGTCTACAAGCAATAAATGCTGGAGAGGGTGTGGAGAAAAGGGAACCCTCTTACACTGTTGGTGGGAATGCAAACTAGTACAGCCGCTATGGAGAACACTGTGGAGATTTCTTAAAAAACTGGAAATAGAACTGCCATATGACCCAGCAATACCACTTCTGGGCATACACACTGAGGAAACCAGATCTGAAAGAGACACGTACACCCCAATGTTCATCACAGCACTGGTTTATAATAGTCAGGAAATGGAAGCAACCTAGATGCCCATCAGCAGACTAATGGATAAGAAAGCTGTGGTACATATACACCATGGAATATTACTCAGCCATTAAAAAGAATTCATTTGAATCAGTTCTAATGAGATGGATGAAACTGGAGCTCATTATACAGCATGAAGTAAGCCAGAAAGATAAAGACCAATACAGTATACTAATACATATATATGGAATTTAGAAAGATGGTAACGATAACCCTATATGCAAACAGAACAAGAGACACAGATGTACAGAACAGATTTTGGGACTCTGTGGGAGAAGGCGAGGGTGGGATGTTTTGAGAGAACAACATCGAAACATGTATATTATCAAGGGTGAAACAGATCACCAGCCCCAGGTTGGATGCATGAGACAAGTGCTCGGGGCTGGTACACTGGGAAGACCCAGAGGGATGGGGTGGAGAGGGAGGCGGGGGGCAGGGGGGAATCGGAATGGGGAATACATGTAAATTCATGGCTGATTCATGTCAATGTATGGCAAAAACCACTACAATATTGTAAAGTAATTAGCCTCCAACTAATAAAAAATAAATGGAAAAATTAAAAATAAATTTTTTAAAAAAAGATGCTCAACATCACTCATTATTAGAGAAATGAAAATCACAACTACAATGAGATATCACCTCACACTGTTAGAATGGCCATCATCAAAAAGTCTACAAACAATGTTGGAGAGGGTGTAGAGAAAAGGGACCGCTCTTGCCCTGCAGGTGGGAACATAAGTTGATACAGCCACTATGGAAACGGTATGGAGATTCCTTAAAAAAACTGGAATAAAACCACAATATGAGCTAGCAATCCCACTCCTAGGCATATACCCTGAGGAAACCAAAGTTGAAAAAGACACATGTATCCCACTGTTCACTGCAGCACTATTTACAATAGCCAGAACATGGAAGCAAGCTAGACATCCATCAACAGATGAGTGGATAAAGAAGTTGTGGTACATATACACAATGGAATATTACTGGAATGCATCTGAGTCTGTTCTAATGAGGCAGATGAACCTACAGCATATTACACAGAGTGAAGAAAGGCAGAAAGGGAAAGGCAAATATTGTATACTAATGCATGTATACAGAATCTAGAAAGATGGTACCAAAGGATTTATCTGCACGGCATCAGAGAAACAGACATAGAGAACAGACTTATGGACGTGGGCAGAGGGTAGGAGAGAATGAGATGTATGGAGAGAGTACCATGGAAACTTACATTACCATATGTAAAATAGACAGCCAACGGGAATTTGCTGTATGTCTCAGGAAACTCAAACAGGGGCTCTATATCAGCCTAGAGGGGTGGGATGGGGAGAGAAGTTCAAGAAGGAGGGGATATATGTGTACCTATGGCTGATTCATGCTGAGGTTTGACAGAAAACAACAAAATTCTGTAAAGCAATTATCCTTCAATTAAAAAATAAAAAAAATTGTTTAAAAGTTGTCTAGGAAAAAAACTCATTAAAAAGAGAAACAAGATACTTAAAGAATAATGAAATTAATCCTTCTTTAGTTTCAGGTTTGCCCTCCCCAAGACAGGCAACAGGGACACAAAAAGGATCTTACCAATCTAATACCTGGACTGTTCCTTTTTTTTTTTGAAAGTCGCTCAGCCGTGTCCAACTCTTTGCAACCTCATGGACTACATATTCCATGGAATTCTCCAGGCCAGAATACTGGCATAGCCATTCCCTTCTCCAGGGGATCTTCCCAACCCAGGGATAGAACCCAGGTATCCACATTGCAGGCGGATTCTTTACCAGCTGAGCCACCAGGGAAGCCCATGAATACTGGAGTGGGCAGCCTATCCCTTCTCCAGCAGATCCTCCCAACCCAGGAGGCAAACTAGGGTCTCCTGCATTACAGGCAGATTCTTAACCAGCTGAGCTACCAGGTAAGATTTATTTAAGTCAAGATACCTCAAGTCAAGATATCTAGCTGACTTCAACCAAATTGTGGTATGAGATTTCCATCTTTCTATCTTCATCCAGACCACAGCCTGAAAAATTACAAGAGGAGGCTCAGAACCCAGTTGACAGTGTGGTCATTACTGGAAACATCTGCATTTTCAAAAAGGAAGCAGAAACATGGCTTTTCCTCAACAATTCTCTAAACGCATAAAGAGTTAGAGGAAAGTAACCTCAAGGAAGGGAAAGGCTCCTGACATCCCAGAATTTCTATGAAAGCCACCCTGGATAATCCCAGGGCTATACTTAAAGGTGTACAATGAGCTTCTATGATTTCCTTGTGTCTCACTTCCCTTCTAAAATGCTGTCAATTATATGAAGCACTGAAGTGGCTACAAATAATTTCTTATTTTTAGAATGATATGGCATCCTTCAGAATAAATGGAGGTTATTTCTGAGCACTGCAACCCTAGGTTCAGGAGCTGCTGACTGCATTTCTTAGCTATGCAGATTTTAGTCTCCCTTTCAGCCTTCCTACCCGCATCCACCTCACCAATATGTACCTTACCCAGGTCTGCAAAAGTGTAAAAATATATAAAATTTACTCCTCAAACTTTCTTAAAGGTCTGCCAAGATGATGCCAGTCCTCTGAGATGTGAATATATACACATACAAATACACACATCATGTGGCTTTCAGTTCAAGTCAAAACTACAACCAAAAAAACTACCCTGGGAAATGATCAAAGTACAGGATTCTGTTTGAAAGAGAAAGACAGCCCTACAGAGAATTAAGTGGCTACATGAATCTGTTAAAAGTCTTAATAAGTGTCACTGGTCTTATGGGCAAAATATAATATATGCTTAGGTTTTCTTTCTTCTTTTTAAATATTTATTTATTCATTTATTTGGCTGCACCAGGTCTCAGCTGTGGCACTCAAGATCTTCAGTCTTTAGCTGCAGCACGCAGGCTCTGGTCCCCTGACCAGGGAACCAACTCAAGCCCCCTGCCTTGGGAGCACTGAGCCTTAGCCCTGGACCACCAGGAGAAGTCTCAGAAGGTTTTCTTTCACATATTTTTCTCTTTAATTTCTTTAAAAAGCAATACTAAAAATAAACATTGAAACTTAAGGTTTATGCAACTGTAAGAAGTGCTAACATCACAGCCAGCTTCTTATCCAGGAACTTGCCACAGACTCAGAAAAAGGTCAGAGTCTCTCACTTGAGCTACTTTTAAAAGGGGTTATTTCTACCAGAGGCTCCTTATTAGATTTGGTAAGGTTCCCAGAACAGAGAAGCAAGGCATCTCTTCCTCTATGTTGTTACAAATGTCAAAGCATTATCGAGAGCAAACTGTGGTCAGACCAGTTTCTCCTCTATTAAAGACCTACCCCATTGTCACGATCACTCACAGGCCTGAAGACACCAAAACAAACACAATAACACATGCAACCAACTAAACTATGTGGGAGCCCAAATATATAGGATGTCGTGCACAACCATCAGAGTCTGTCTCCTCAGACACCCTCTCATCCTGACCCATTCTTGCCCCTGACCAGTCTGATCAGAGCACTCAGCTCAACTATTCCTTCTCTAGCCAACTGACCTGTGAAGACAGCACGAGGTCTACACTAGAGGAACTCAGATAAAGCAGCTCTCACTCTCACCACACAACTGAACACCTGGTTCCACCATGCTCTCCACTGTTACTGGTTCCTTTTTAGACAATACATAAAAATGAACCGATTAACAACGGTTCTCTTCTCAGCCCTGCGCAACACGCTGATGGGTGACCACTGCTTCTCTCTAAGTACGCCCTGGATTCTCTTTTTACAAAACAGGAGTACAGCTTCCTGGTCCTAATTTGCTCAGATGGTAAATGTATAAATTATACATTTGCAATATGCAGAAACATTTAATATTTAGGAAAAGTATGAACTTAACTTTGGGACTTGAAGTACCTATGAAGAAAAGACTACTCCAAACAAAACAAAACAAAACCTTTCTTATTTCAGGCTTCTAGGTTCTCAACGTCAGATTCTCATTTTTGCTGTAATAGTCCATTATCAACCCACTTTTTGCCTGAGAAGCACATGCTAAAATACAAACTGATGTCAAACAACTCATGTAACTTCTGGAGTAAACCACATCAAAGCCAGTTAACATATTACCCTATAATTATAAAAAGACCCTTCAACCTATAAGGCAGGCAGAAATACAAACAAAGCCTTATTCTGACCAACTTTAGGGCCAAATTCTTAATGGAAATCTTTCTTCTTATCATGAGCAACTTATATGGACACAAACTTGGCCACAGATATTGATGGAGCTGGCTCTGGCAAAGTGGAAGAAAGCAATATACCAGAACAGTCAAGATTGTGCCTTAACAGGCTTCCACTTCTCCGTCAGGACCAAAATACACATGGCAGGTAGAGAAGGAAATGGCAACCCACTCCACTGTTCTTGCCTGGAGAATCCCATGGACAGAGGAGCCTGGTGGGCTGCTGTCCATGGGGTCCCACAGAGTCGGACACAACTGAAGCGACTTAGCACACATGCATGCATTGGAGAAGGAAATGGCAACCCACTCCACTGTTCTTGCCTGGAGAATCCCAGGGACAGAGGAGCCTGGTGGGCTGCCGTCTATGGGGTCGCACAGAGTTGGACACGACTGAAGCGACTTAGCAGCAGCAGCATACATAGCGGGAAGCAGAACAAATTGGTCTTCAGCTCCCCAAAATGACCACTACATAGGCACACCACCCTTTCACATTCAGAGAACGTAAGGTCAGGTGACAATCAGCGCTTCCTTTAATGTATCCCCAGCCAGTCTGTCTTCCCCTTTCTTTTCTGACTAAAAGTACCAGGGACAGGCCTGCCAATTTCTTTTTTTAGTGCCACAATCTCTTGTCTTAACCAGGTAGTCTCCTTCGGTGTCCCACTAAAGCACAGAACACAATCCCTGTTTCTAAAAACACACAGTCCTTCTGAGGATTTTCCTTTCCTCTTTTGGAGTATCTGGAGCTAGTAACAACAAGGAAACAGAAAAGTAGGCAAAGGATTCAAGCTGAATTCTCTAATGAAAGCATTCACCAATGATTGATTCCAAGAACAAACTCTAGAAACATGATGGGTTTGAATTCAGTCACCATGAGCTATGAATTGAATCAAGAGTCACTGAATGGTCACCCAATGGCTAAAATAAAGTGAGTTATTGACAGTCCACAAATTCCCCCAGTGGTCCCCAGCAGAGTCAGAGCCCCAAAATCACAACTGGCATTTTGCTGCCTTTTCTAGCAGAGAACTACTTCAATTCACATATCTGATCCTTGCAACAGACATGTGGGAAATGAGAAAAAGAAGAAAATGTCAACAGCTTATGAAGACACTTAGCTCTCAAGACAAGATGGGCATCTCCGTGCCTGGGTCTCTGGGATTCTGGCCAATGAAGTGTGCCATAACATCACTGAAAACCATTCAGGAAGTGATGCCAGATCCAAGCTGGGAAAAAGAATACTTGTGGAGGACTGCCTGAGGACGGGCAGCTTATCCATTCCTGGACGTGTAGAACTTCTAAATGTTGTCCTTGGCTCAAGCCAGACCTTCAGAGCTGCCTCTATGGAATACATGATCTTGACTCCTATGGTTACTCTTTCCCCAAATCATATTTTGTCACCATTTTATTAATATGCACTGGGGGAGTATAAAAACAATAGTTTCACAAATCACTATTTTGCATTTTGAAGTTCATACCTCCATCCTCTCCATGAAGAAAATTTCTTGGAAAAGTTCAGAAATGTTTCCCTCTTTGTTCTGCCCCTCCTACCTACTGCATAAGCACCAACCCTATCCTGTGTGAATCTGCCCGTTAGCTTTAACATGGTTTTACTCTATTTTCTCTACACGTGTTTTCTCTTTGCCCCAATTTCCTTATTTTAATTCTGTCACATTGTACACGTTTCGGCAAGCCAGCTCAAAGCTTTTTCTCAAATGATACCAAAACTTAAATAAAACAGAACAAAGTACCTTCATAAATAGTATTCCCTACACAAACTGCTGCTTCACTGTTGCTGGTCAGCAACCTTAAGGGAGGGGGACAAATCTAGTTATCCTAAAGGGCCATCTTCACAACTTTATTCATGGCCATATCATCCATCATCATCAATCAAAACCCTGAGATCAATCTCAAACTTACACACTTGGAAGTAGGCTGCCAAACTCAAGATGGCAGAGATCAACATACACACACTGGGGCCAAAGTTAAACATTTTGGGCTACTCCTATTCATTCCTTTTTTTGATATCTAAGTATTACCTCATAGTGAACACTTTTCTATAAGCTTTCTCACTTGATCATTTTAACAATGTTGTAAGTAGGCTGGGCAAGTGTTGGTATCCATTCTACAGGTGAAGAAACAGATTACTTGAGTGATCTGTCCAAGACTAATGAGTGCTGGGCCACATGCAGAAGGTGGTGCAAGAATTAGACAGCCACACAGCTTAATTAATTATGCTCTAGAGTTTAACAGAGGGAGAACACACCTGTCCACAAACCTTTTCTTTTATATTCTCCTGGATTAAGAATTTACAGCCACCAAGGCTTCCTTGGTGGTCCAGTGGTTAAGAATCCACCTACCAACACAGGGTACACAGTTTCGATTGTTGGTCCAGGAAGATCCCACTTGCCCCAAGGCAACTAAGCCTGCACCACAGCAACTGAACCCCCCTCTAGAGCCTGTGTACCCCCGCAAGAGAAGCCACCTCAATGAGAAGCCTCTGCACGGCAACTAGAGTGTAGCCGCTGCTTGCTACAACCAGAGAAAGCGCATGTCCAGCCATGAAGACGGAGTGCAACCAAAAATAAATAAATTTAAATTAAAAAAAAGAATTTACAGCCACTGTACTTTCAAGTGGTTAAGAACCTGCCTACCAATGCAGAAGACACAAGAGACGTGGGTTCAAGCTCTGGGTCGGGAAGATCCCTTGCAGGAGGGCAGGGCAACCCACTCCAGTATTCTTGCCTGGAGAATTCCATAGACAGAGGAGCCTGGCGGACTACAGTCCATTGGGTTGCAAAGAGCTGGACAGGGCTGAAGTGACTTAGCACTCATGTACTTCCAGGACCCAATATACAACCTAAAAAATAAATTTTATTTTGGTCTGATCATGAATGATGCCAGATACTTCTGGCATCCCACAGGTTTCTCTGTGCCATCATATTTCTAACTTTAAGCCTCAAGCCACAGATATGTCTCTCCAAATAGAAACTTTAAAACTATGGGTTGTGTCTTTTTTTTTTTTTTGAAGGATGAGGTAGGAAGGGGGAAAAAACTATCATTCCAAAACTGGTTTTGTTTACAGAAGATGAACTGAGGCATCCTCTCAACTCCATCTGAATTCTTCAGATGGGCAAATGTACTTTTCTCCTTTCTTTCATTCTTCAAGTGTGTATTTATACTCTAAAATTCAGCTGGTATCTCAAAAAAAGAGGTACCTAATTTTTTTCCTTCTACTACAAATTTAATATTTGAGAAAAGATTCAGTGTTAGGAGCTCCAGAGGCCCAAATATCAGAAAATCACAGAATTTTAGAGTTGGAAAAGCCTTAGTAATACCAGAGAGGAGTTACTATACATCCCCTCCTCAGTCATGCTCATGCTGTGAATGAAAATGTCATTTCTATTTCTGTCCTATTTGGGCCTTGCCCACAAAGTTCTGAATTCCAGGATTCAACCTGAAAGAACAACATAATAGTTTCAGGACGAGGGGTTTAGGCAAGGAGGATAAGGTAGCAGTCCTGCTGGTATATAAGCTCCTAAGTCACCTGTTTAATAACACAGATCAAAGCAAAGTCATCCAAGTAGAAATGTTTAGATCCATGAACTCAAAAGTCTAGGTATGAGCTGACAACACCCAAGCCCTACTGTTCATTATGTCACCCATCTGTGAAAGCAGATACCAGGACTCCACCTCTGTATCCACAGAGCTGCACAAAGCACCTGGTATACCGATGGTGTTCAATAACTAACTATTCAATACGTGAATTAATGAAATAACTTCCCAGCCCACAAAAAGAGTATAAACCTGTTGGAGTCATTTCGACTTAAAACACAACACACCATACACACCTACTTTATAAAAGGAAAAGACTGAATTTTTTTACAATTTTCTTTAAGGGGAAAATAATAAGCTTTCAAGTAGCTCTTGAAGCCAAAGTTATGAAACAAAATTTACCTTTCATGAAATGTCTACATAGTACATAAGAGCCCAACTCAGTCTCTTTAATTTCAAGTGAGAGCCCAACTTAGCACCTTTAATTTCAAATATCTACAAGATAAACTTGATTTAAATATTATTTATGTTATTTGTAAGATTTAAATGTTAGAAATAACCTAAATGTCAAATAATAGAGGATTGGGTGAATAAATTATAATATATCCAAAGAGTGGCCCTCTATGTAGCTATTAAACTAATTCAACAGAATCCTGAAACCTCATGCCGAAATATTATAACATAATAAATCAAAAAGGCAAGGCTTAGATACATACATACATATATATAAGTATATACTTTTATTAAAATCTGAAGCCATGGAAGTGAATAGAATATATGATATATATTTGTTCTCCAACACTGGAAAGATATATGTCACAAAAAAAAAGGGATTATCTCTTGATGAAAGGATTAAAGAAAACATTTTTGCTTTGTGCTTTCTTGGTATTTCCATATTTTTATCCAGTAAATAACATACACAGTGAAACATTACACATACCAAAAAACGCATAAAACATGTATGTTTTCCAAAAGAATAACAACATGAACACTGTTGTAACCACAGTCGTGGTTAAGAAATAAAACATTTACAGTCCATTAAAGGCCTTTGATGTGTCCTCCGATGATCAAAACTCCTTTGCCACCCACCTCCCTTACTCTCCTGATTTTTTATGTTAATCATTACTGCTGAGAAACTATTATTAATATTTATACGATCAGAGGGGAAAAATGGCAGTTTTTTGCTACAGGTATGAAACTATGTGGGGGGGGGGGGTGGCGACCTAATTCACACTTTTAGTAGAATAGGATTTTAAAATCTCTTCCAAGAATGTACTTGTATCCAACCATACATCCTGCCTCATCTGGTCTAAACATATGGCCGACCATAAGTTAGGAAAGATGGGCAGCATAGGACTAAAGCTGATGATTTCAGCATCATTTTTCTAGTCAAGTGACATAACCAGCCACAAAGTAATTCAACAACAGTTTTACAAATTACAATTTGCTTAGCAAATTGGCTGCTAGGTTCATGGAAAAGAAGAGATTTACTTACCTTCACTGACAAGATACCTTCACAAAGATTGCTATGTGCTAAGATGTATCAGACTGTACATTTAAGTACTGTGCGGTAATAAACGATAGACAGCTCGCTCCCTTCCCTGAGTAACATTAAAAGTGGGCCAGTCACAACCACTATGCTTTGACAGAGGGTGTGGTATGCGTCTGTGCACTTACAAAGATGAGTTTTATACACTTGAGACTCCCAGAAAATACTGTTTGGTGACAATCATTGGAAGTTACTAAAGCTGTGTTATCATCACAACTTTCTTCGTTATTTGAAACTTAAACATCCCCAAGTGGAAGCCAAAATAAAGTAGCAAACTAGAGTTACAAAAACTGAACAGAGGGAAAATAAGTCAATCTATAATCACCAGGAATGAGCTAGCTAAAACCAGAGAACATCTGGAACAACCCACTGTACACTCGGTTACTGCTCTCTTTCCACTCAGTGTGTGGTGGCTGCTATTGGAAAAATCACCTGGATTGGCACATCTGTTGAATTACACACTATTTAAGCATTCATTTGTTGCTTACCATCAGCTGGCATGCCATCAATTGCGACAGTAACTAAACCTCAGACAAAAGATGTATTGAACAGCAAAAGGATTATTATCCTGGGGGGTATTTTTGGAAGGCTGTTGCTGCATGAGAAAAACAAATGAGAGAAGTGCAGCCAGGTAGCTGATGAAGAGCAGTACAAGCGTAATTTTTTATGGAGGGGCAGAGGTGGAAGGCAGGCTGCAGAGATGACCAAGAAAATAGGTGGCTTCAAAGCTGGGAGGTGTCCCTCCACAGTAATAACTGCTCCTTGACTGGAAATGGGACCCGGGGGAGCAGAGAACACACTATAAAGGTAAGAAATACAGAGAGGTAGAATGAAAGTATCTTGCTATTCCCACTCTTGGCATTCCTGAAAAGTCCTTCTTTGGCCATTTCTCTTCCTTGCTAGACATGTACTGTCTTAAGAGCAAGAAGTTCATATCTTATAGGTCAGGAAAACCATATACTTGACCTATTACTGTTCCCCTTTTATGAGGAAAGTGGTGAAGTGACTATGCATGTCTCCAGTACAGACATACTCTTAGCCTAAAAAGACCATTTTTAACCAAAAAAAAAAAAAAAATCTTAGATGAGTAGATGAAAAACAGTACTCACCAAGCAAAAGAGTAACAGGAACTGACCACCAAGGACTTGGGGTATCTAAAGTTGGTTACTGAATGAAGTTTGGAATTTCCTGGGAAGTGCAAAAGTACTCTTACCTAATTACACAGTATTCATTATTCAAATAACATTTGAGGGTTAAAAGAATGCAGATGTTGGTAATACGAAAGAAAATTTTTCCTGCATCAAACTGTCAAAGAAGGAAACAGACAGATAAAGCAATCTCTCTCACTCTTTTTTTCTCTCTCCCTATATGTGTGTGTGTATAACATTAAAATATCAGATTCATTTCAAGGTTTTTCAAATGACAGAGACATTCTCTGAACACAGAACATGGAATTTTATTTTTTGGCCTCACCATGCAGCATGTGGGATCTTATTTACAGTTTCCCACCCGGGGATCAAACCCACATCCCCTGCATTGGAAGCACAGTCTTAACCACTTGACCGTCAGGGATGTCCTGAGAATATAGGATTCTTAAATTGAGTGTTCTTACTCTCCATTTACGAAAGACACTGCACTCTAACTCCATAATGGCAATCCTCTGAAGCACCAATATAATACAGTCCAGGTATGCGCATTTCTAATGATCTAACATCACGCAGTGACAGAACTCAAGAGAGCCTAAAGAAATGAACAGATCGTAGCAAGCCTGATAAACCATTTATCTTGAAAATCACCTGTGAGGAGCTGGTTTCTGGCAAATATGGCAACTTGTACAGACAATTACACAACCATTAAATGTATGATTATACTCTGATTATTAACTACTTCAAATATACTGAATATATGAATAATTTGTTCAAAAGCTGGTGCTTAAAAAGCTAAACAGAAGGAATTTGGGAGGGAGAGTGATTATATGGGACAGAGAGGAAGGCTAGCACCGAGAACTTTATGGTACTAGGAAGAAATGATGGGACAAGGTAAAGCAGAGATCAAATCAGGGCTGAACTCTGAACAGACCAAATGCCACATGACCCTGACTAAGTACGTTCAAGGCAGATATGCTTCTGTTGTTCAGATGCTGCACCCCAGACTCTGCAGAGCTAATGCTGCAAAGACAATCCTGTATCAGCTGTCGTAGAACTTAACAACTGAACTCAGCCTAGGACCCTAAAGAATTTATCACTTTCTGGACAGGCAGAACAACTTGAGTTTTGTCATTACCATTTCCACTGAGCAGTATTCATCTTATCTTTTAAAATATGCTCCTATAGAGTTCAAATACCACCACCTCCTTGAATTTACATAGTACCATGACCTTAAGCCACAAAGTGAAGTCAGAGTAAAAAAGGCTTAGAGAAGAAGAGAAGAAAGCCATCTTTTAATGAACTGAAACACAATAAAATGGGAGCATAAGTGAGGAGGAGAACAAGTAAGAGAAATGTAGATCTGTATATTGAAGGAGCCACAGATATATATAATGACATTTCACAGGGTCTCAGTTTTACCATTTGCAAAATGGGATGTGTTTTTCCAAAGTCAGCCTGGTGCCAACCCTAAGAACACAGGAAAATAAAAGAGATGAGTCATCCAAACCTACCCTTTGATTCCAAAACCAACACTTGTACCTATCACCTAAACTAAAACCACAGAACTTAATAAATTCACAGGCCCTACTGGCCAAACCCTTGAAAACCAACCATCTCATGTGGTACACCAAAACTATTATGAAGCCGAATGGCAGCAAAAGACAAAATAAACTCATTCTTGCTGTGTTACACTGTTAACCTCCTCAACATGACAATTTATTACCGGGCCTCAGCTCTAAACTGATAGTCAGGGAGTGGGGAGGCTGACTTCCTAAATGCCCATCTAAAGAACTTTCAGTGTAACAAACAACCTTGTCCTTTCACTAAGTTATTCTGTTTGCAGGTTTTCTTGGTTGTAGCACAAGACACAGCACTTTCCACCTTACCACTTTTCCTGGTTTACTCGAACAAGCAGTTGCTCTGGAAACCGCAGCAATATCACCATGGTTAATGTAAAATATTAATGTCTCATTTGTTCAACAGTTTTGTGGAAATTAAAACTTTTAGGTTAATCATATACTGAACAATTTTAATTAAAACAGTTATAAAACAATTAATCCACAAGAGCTAGCTTGGAACTCTGCCAGCCTTATTGGTTTAATGCATGTAGGCAAAACTCATTTTTTTTCCCTTTCGACTTAATGAATGCTAATATGTGACACAAAATATGCATACTAAGCTCCTAATACAGTTAGTCCATCTGGTTTTTCTTACATTCTCTATTTGTCATTTTTCTTTGATAGCAAAATTGAAAATGAGTTCTCTGTTAGAAATGATAATGATGCCATGTGCCGTGCTTCATTAAAAACTGCTCTTTGTAAAAACCTTCCCTCGTGAAATAAACACCGTAAGTACTCTCTTCTGGCTGTTACAGGGCCAGGAGTAAGAGGAAAGATAGCCCATGGACCAGGTCCAGAACCACAACTGCTGTCTGAGATAATACTGCCTGTTCACTACCATTTCCAAAAGATTCTTTGCTTTCTGAGGGTATTATGAAGACATGGAGGATAAAATACGTGTTTAAACATCTAAGACAAATCCTCAAGTGTTTCAATTTGTTCCACATTACAATTTGCTTGATTCATTTTGGGATCTATTTGTTTGCCAAAATAAGCACAGTTCATGTCCTTTGTTGAATATTTAATGCATGCAAAATTATCTTTTTAGGACAGGTTAAGAGACCTGTTATTTCCAATAAGGCTTAAGAACAGCACTGTGTCTGACGACACCTTCAGATTGATTTTCCAGGAAAGAGCCCCAAAGAAGCACACTCAGCCACTCTTAGCTTCCAGCAGAATACACATTCCCAACCACTGAAGCCTCACCATAAATCTGAATACTCTAGGATTTATAGATTATCAAGCTCCAGAAATACAAAAGGTACATACCACTCAACCTTTCTAGTAAAAGCACAAACACAGGTACTTAGTCTCGGCTCCTGATTCAAATGTAAGCAACTATACTAAGTCCTGCTAGAGATGAAGAAATAGTTCAATGCACCTCATCCCTCATATGGTGGAAATGATCCCCAGCATAATTATATTAGCTGGTACCTTCACATCTGGTGTGTATCTTCTTATTTCTGATTGGGCAATCTCATGTGAGCCATATAAATCCATAAAAGGTATTAGATTTCCCTCTTAACCACCTTTCATTCAGGCCAAAAGAAAAAGTTCTCTACTTTCATTATACTTAAAAAGCAGTTGGACTAGAAGCCTTACCAATTTAAGTCCAATGTATCAGGCAAGGTGTTCTGAGAAGTCAGTTTCCCTCATGAAGGTAGCAGAGCATAAAGCTGTTTGGCAGTACAAATACCAACCTGAGTATGAAACTTAACTAAAATAAACATCAACATTTAAAAGCTTAATCCCAAACAACAGACATATTTAAAATTCAGACAGTCAGTCACTTGAATTCCAATCAGTCAGTAAAAAAGTAATCATTTTTATAAAAGTCTGTTCTGATAAATTCTCAAAATATTAGTGTTTAATAATGTCCATGTATAAAAAGCAACTATTTTTTCTGGCCTGATCCTATGAAACCACACTGGATAGAACTAACAGGAATGGACTAAACGATTACAAATAAACTTTTAGCTCTGAAGTTCTATAACTGAGTTGAGATTTGCTTTATAACTAAAATCATAAAAATGCGAGGGTTGGGAGAGACCTGTGAGATTACTAAACTTCACTACAAACTCCCTCATTTTGAAAATAAGGAAAAATAACATATCACACTACTAGTGCTAGGAAGTTGAAGGTAAGAGCTAAAATGATATTTAGAGATTACAAAGGAATTTCAACTATACAACTACACCTTTACCACCAATATTTGAGAGGTACTTTCAATATACCAAAGCATCAAAATGAAGCTCCAGCCCTAAGAGATCTGTGGCTCTCCACTGCTTCTAGGGCACTTCTTTTCTTATGACGCAGGATTACAACCAGGGCAATCCTACTTCAGGGGTGCTACTGACACAGAGTCCAAAAACCCTGCTAAAGATCCAACACTGCACAAGACACTCCCCGCTCGCAACACAATAAACAGCCAGCCCGAAATGTCAGCAGTGCTGAGGACCCTGCTCTAAGAAGAGGTCACTGCCACCACCAGCAACACCCAGAACACGCCTAGAATGAGAAAATAAGGCCAAGAACACTTCTCTCCCATGTAATAAGACGGCTGACTCTCCCAGGAAGCAATGGAAACAAAACGGCCCTGCCCCTTACCCTCCATTACACCGTATTAAAAAGTCAAATCAACTATTAACAAAAAAAAAAGAAGAAGCAGCAGCCCTAAATACCTTTGATCCTTCACAGGAAGGGTTTCTTTATTGAAGAAAAAAAGAGAGAGGAAGGAAGAAATAGTAAGTGTATGTCAGAGGGGAGGTAATATTGGCTTTAGAACAAGATAAAAGGAGCAAATAAAGAAGAAAAACTACCCTCTCCTACAAATCTGTGAAAGCATTTCAAATCACTGCAATCACAGGTGCCCAGGAGAATCCCCCTCCACAGTCACAAGGTTCTTTCTCCTAACCCTCATGCTATTTCAAGTTAAAATGATACTGTCACAGAGTGGTTGCGCAGCACCATTAAAGGTAACAAGTAAATGGCAAAGACAGACATGGCCTAGAACATCTTTCACAACAAAGACACAAACATACATGGAGCACGGCAGCATGTTTCTGTCATTCGCAAGGACAGCACTGGCCGTAATTCTAGACAAGGCTATAATCCTAACCTTTCATATCATGAACGCTCTCTTTAGTGAAACCATGAAAACACAATGCAAGTTTCAGGATTTTAAAAGTAGCTTCTCTTCCTCTTGGTCATGGACCTCAGGGCCTAAAGATTCTAAGAAGTTATCACACCAGTTGCTAACCTCATCAAGTTAATCCACATTTGTAGAAACAGGTCATACAATATTGGGGGGCGGGGGAACTACCAGCACCAGATGGCTGAGGTCCTAAACAGTATTAAACAGTACCTGTGTTTCTAAGAGTAAACTGATCACCAGAAGACGGTGAGCAGAAAGGTTTCAAACGTTTTTCTCCATCTCTGAAACACCCTAGTTTATAGAATAGGAAACAAAACGGAAAGGACAAAGCTTTCCGTTTTCAAATTAAACCCTTTCAGATTTTTCCCTTTTAAAATTTCTTTCAATTTGACTCAACTTCTTTTTCTTTAGCATTTTATTATATTTTGATAAAACAAGCTCACCTTCAAGAAATGGTCTTTTACTGACGGACATGGGGAGAGGAGAGGAGGGGGGAGATGCATGGAAACAGTAACATGGAAACTTACACTACCAGAAGTAAAACAGACAGGCAACAGGAGTTTACCGTACGTCTCAGGGAACTCAAACGGCGGCTCTATATCAACCTAGAGGGATGGGAAGATGAGGAGATGGGAGGGAAGTTCAAGAGGCAGGGGGCACATGGATACCTATGGTCGATTCATCTTGAAATGTGAAAGTTGCTGAGTCCTGTTTGACTCTTTGCAACCCCATGGACTATACAATCCATGGAATTCTCTAGGCCAGAACACTGGAGTAGGTAGCTGTTCCCTTCTCCAAGGGATCTTCCCAAGCCAGGGATGGAACCCAGGTCTTCCTCATTGCAGGTGGATCCTTTACCAGCTGAACCACCAGGGAAGCCCAAGAATTACTGGAGTGGGCGGCCTGTCCCTTCTCCAGTCTATCTTCCCAACTCGGATCCAACCAAGGTGTCCTGCGCTGCAGGCGGATTCTTACCAGCTGAGCAATCAAGGAAGCCCTGATTCATGTTCAGGTTTAACAGAACAGAACAAAATTCTGTAAAGCAATTATCCTTCAATTACAAAATAAATTTTAGAAAAAAACAAATGGTCTTTTATCAACCTTTGTACCTTACCAATCAATCCTTCCAGACTTGCAATCTTCACTCCTGTTTTGTCTCCTTAATGTTTCTGGAGATTAGAAACACTGCCCGCATACACAGAACTCTCTGCAGAAAGACGAGTGCCAACTTTGGGCAGGGAAAGGCAGTTTCTATCAGTCTCCTCTCTGCAAGACCCCAGGCATTCCTAGGTTGCTGGCATTCCTTTCAACTGCTTTGATTTGCAGGCTGCCCACTTCCTAATGCTATTTCTATTGATATATTCTCTGCACAACTGAACTGAAGAATGATGTTCCGGAACTGTAGTGCTGGAGAAGACTCTTGAGAGTCCCTTGGACTGCAAGGAGATCAAACCAGTCAATCCTAAAGGAAATCAACTCTGAACATACATTGGAAGGACTGTTGCTGAAGCTAAAGCTCCATTAGTTTACACTCAACTCATTGGAAGAGACTCTGATGCTGGGAAGGACTGAAGGCAAAAGGAGAAGGGCATGGCAGAGGATGCGATGGTAGATAGCATCACTGACTCTATGGACATGAATTTGAGCAGACCCCAGGAGACAGTGGAGGACAAAGGAGCCTGGAGTGCTACAGTCCATGCGGTTGCAAAGAATTGGACATGACTTAGCAACTGAACAACTGGGCAACTGAGGCTGAAAACTAAAAATGCGCTATTTCCTTGCATTGGTTCACTGGTCACATCCAAGTCAGCATCTTTTCCAAAATCAACTTCTGGTTGACATTATAGAACTGTGCTCCCAAAGAAGTAAATTCTAAATTTACCAACAGGATCTGCATGCTGAGAAATCAATAATAAATGGCTTTCCATCCACCGTACGCCCTCTGCCCTCTGCCTCCTGGCTCTACCTAGAATTTGCCTGGATTAATTTTTTTTCTCTCCTAGATACCACCATAAAGTCCAAAAACGTTCAGTACTGAACACATAGTAAATAAATAAATAAAAGTCTGTGTCAAACTTCAAATTTTTAAATGAAAAACTCCAATAAAACTCTGCGGTATAAATGATGAAAGCTTCTGTAAAAAGTCCCACGAGCACCAACAACATAGGTACAAAAGGAAAACAGCGTGAAAGGGAACACAGGTGGCCCAGGATGGAAAATTAGGAAAACACAGGCTCCTTTGAACGATGCCAAGAAGTCCTCCAACAGAACCCAAGGAATGTGGACTCTAAGCCTGGAATGTTGTTTCTCAACTCTTCCTCTGAGAATCCCCTGGAGTGCCGGGGAACACACTACCCAAGACAAACGGAACAGCTTTTCAATCAGGTGGACACTGGTTTTCCACGAGTTTTTGTTACCGTACTTAATCTCCCACCTGAAGTCCTTAGGTAGCAAAATCAACTTGATATTGATCCAAATAGTTAACACAAAAAAGGACATGGGAAGCTCACAAATCAAAGATGTCACACAAAGGAAAGGAAAAGAAAGAGTGTAAGTGAAATGGAAAAGTGACTCACTTTCACAAAGTGGTGAGGTATGGCTTCAGGTTGCACTGATGCCTCTTCTCAATGATGAGAGCTCCAGGAAGCAAGCAAAGGGGAGTTGTGGGAAGGCATAGACAACACAGGGGCCGGGCCCAGACAGATCTGGGTTTAAAATGGGCTCTGTGGGCAAGCAACTGTCAAAACCCCAGGCAAGCCAATTAACCTGCTCCCCATCCATAAGATGTGGGCATTATCCCTGTATGCAAGCCTGTTGTAAAACTGGTAAAATGTGTAAAAGGTAACTGTCCCATGGTGGATACCCAGTGAGTGAGTATAGTGGAGCTGTTCTGAGGAAAACACTGCTTCCTAAGATGCCTAGGATAGCTTTGATCCATATTTCTTTACTCTGTGTATCTCCTAAACTTCCTTCCTTCCCCTTCCTGCCAAATCCCTCTGTTCTCTCAAACTCCAGCAGACCATGCCAATTTAGGAATTATCGATAAGGTACTGATTTCTCAATTTTTTCCTAAATACTCCAATGCCCCAGGGGCATCCAATGGGGAGGCAGGGGTTACTGGTAAAGAATCTGCCTGCCAACGCAGAGGAACAAGAGATGTGGATTGGATCCCTGGATTGGGAAGATCCCCTGGAGAAGGAAATGGTAATCCACTCCAGTATTCTTGCCTGGAGAATCCCATGGACAGAGGAGCCTGGCAGGTTACAATTTGTGGAGTCAAAAAAGTCGGACATGGCTGAGCACACACACACACCGATGCTTTCCAATTCCACTACATATGAATGGACTTGTATTTGGCATTGGTCATTTTAAAGATACTTTCTCAAAAAAAAAGTCAAATTTCAAGGCCATTGTATATTTGCCAGTTGCTCTTTTGTTTTACCTAAGAACATTAGTGTCTTAAAAATAAACTTTACCTACAAAAACATATTCCTTAACAGCCAATGAAAGTAGATTTATGAATATCAAAAGCATAATAATTTAATTCACTAAACAATTTCACAGCGGTTCTCAAAGACCACAATGTTTACAATTGGTAATTGCCATCATTCTTACAGTGCTTACTTTTTAAATCATTGATTTATTTTTTCTAAATGAATTTTCGTGGTAATGAACTGAAGACCCCACAAACAAAGATACTGACGTCTCTAAGAATGTTTTATACAGTACTGAGCATTAGTCTGCTCATGGAGATACTCGGGCTTATATGAATTGTCTTTCATCACAAAGAACGGCCTCTGCAAAGAAAGAGAAAAAGTGAATACATGAAAAGTCATGCCATTCCTTTACTGTACGACCTGGTCAGTTTAACCATGGGTAATTTTTGGTGTGTCTGCATCCCATACAATGGGTTCAGAACCTGCAAAGTTAATAAGGACTAACAGAACTCTTTAAGTTCCTCAGAAGAGAAATTCTAAATAATTATCTAGTTCTCAGAAATGAACCAGCACCGCTAAGATCTACACCTAAGGTTACAAAAGGATCACAAGAGATATAGGTCAATCAGTCATTCATTCACTTAGTCACTGAACACTTTTAGGATCACAATAATCCTATCTGGTAATTAAGATTTGTATATAAAACAATTCAAACAATAAGAATTTACGATATGCCCAATATACAATAAGAAAGGGATTGGCAAACTTCCATAAAATAACCACATAGTAAATATGTGGTTATTTTCAGGCATAAAGTCTTTTCAGGCATAAGGTCTCTGCTGCAACTATGCAATTCTGTTGTTCTGGCACCAAAGTAGCCAAAGACAGTAATGTAAATGAATGGATACTTCCGTGTTCCATAAAACTTTATGAACACTGAAATGTGAACTTCAAATAATTCTCACATGTAATGAAATACTCTTCCTTTGATTTCTTTTCAACCATTGAAAAACGTAAAAAAAAATTCTTAGTTCATTCCCATACAGGTAGTGCCCTAGTCTGGCCTATGAGCCAATCTGCCAATCCCCTTACCTGGCCCAATGTGATGGGCGTCTGGGCAGCTATCAAGAAGAACTAAACATTCTTCCTGCTTTCCAAGATGGAACAAGAGAAGTAAACCAACAATCAGAGCACAATGTGATAAATACGAAGAGAGGAGTGCCCCCATATTACAGAGGCCAGAAGACAAAGCAATTATATAAATTTCTCCTAAACTGGCAATAAACACTAAAGCAGTTCTATGTTGGTTTTTCTATACAAAACAGACTGCTAAAAGTTACCTTAATAAATAACCTGTGACTTTAAAAAAAAAAAAAGCCTTCACCACTCAACATCTGCTAAGACTTTATCAGAACATGCCTGGGTGCGTTTTAGAACGTCCTTTTTAATTAGTGTTCCAGGCCAGGACCTCCGGCAAAATCCATTCTCCATTGATGTGCCAGGAAGCAAGCATGTCCCAGGTGGTGGCTGACTGAGACTCTTAAGGTCAAGTCCACAGGTCTTGCCTGTTTATTTCACCAAAGTCCTTTAGTTTGTCACAGGTAATAGTTATCAAGTACTCTGAGACAGAAAGAATCAAACAGGTTTTTTTCCCCCCAAGTGAAAGGTCAATGGAATAATCAGGTTGGCCAAAGTCTCAAATATTTGCCTGCACCCCACTGGTTCTGCCTAATCAAATCAGGTTTATTAGAGGGTCACCTCTAATCAGCACTAGGTTTTATCTGCATTTGGAGGTATTTAGGCAGATTTATTTTAATTACCTCAGAACAAACAAAGCTTGGGTCTTGAGGCTTTAATTGTCACAACTGTCTGCCCGGATGTTTTCTTCCAAGGGGGAAGCTGAGGGAGCCAGGAGGCAGGCTGACATCATCAGCTGTGTATTTAATTAAAGCAAGATGAAGGGCAGGCAGGCTGCAGATGACAGTGGGTCAGCCTTCCTGTCCCAATACAGTAAGGCCACACCACTCAAGACAATCCAAGTGGCTAAAGGCTTCTACCCCATCCCACCCCATCCACTCATCTGGCAGAAGGACCATCTTTTCTGACTTCCAGGAAGGCAGATGCTCCAGTGTGAGTTTTTGACTTCTCCATGAGCCCTGAAAGTCGCATGAAAGGAAAATCAATAACTACCACCTCCTAAGAGCCAACAGGCCACAAGTTCCTTAAAGTACAAAACAAGTCTTCACAGTGATGAATGGTCCAAACATTCAGTTTCCACCAGAATTCCAGATGTGTTGGCAGCTAGTTTCCTCCCCTTGGATGTCTTAGTGATCCAAGATTTCATGGAATAGCTAAGATCCTGCTTTAATGTGACAGCAGGCTTCTGTATTCTGGTATCTTAATATGAGATTGCATCAGGCTTGGAAGTGTCCTTTACTTGAAGTACCTTTGGTAATACAAATTTTTTCTCCCCCAAGAGGAGGAAAAAAAAAAAAATATCCTGATGTTGGGTTTGTGACCCAACATCAAATTCAGGAATTCAAACAAATTCTCCCACCTGAGAACACAGGGAATCAAGTGAACCCAGGATCTGGGTGGTGCTTTTCTTGGTCAGTTTTCTCTCCCAGATATCAGTCCGGAGGCTGGAGAGGACAGGGGTTCTCTCTCATTCCTCCCTCTATCCTCACTGCTTTCCTATGCTGACAGTGACTGAACAGAACACACTCACTGACCAGCAATCCTGTGCCCCCCTTTTTTTTAAGGAATGACAAAACTCACTGGTCTAAAAGGCAGGAAAAAATGTGAGCAAAATAAATTTTAAAATGTGAGCAATGTTTTAAAACCTGGACAAAAACCAAGAAGCTGCAAGCTGGGTGTTTCTGTTTGTATCAGGTTTTGTCCTCAACAGTCAGTCAACCAGGCTATTCAAGGAGTGTGAGGAACCTGGGCCTCTGCGGTGACACCAGTCAAGCACTCATTGCATGCTGGTGACAAGCTCTTATTTCCCAAGAGGGCTTTCCAAGAGACCTAGAGGTCAGCTGTGCACGGACTTCTAATGACTCTGAAATGACCCTGTGTCCCTGCTGCGGTCACCACACAGTTGGGAAGGGGCAGACGAGCCGTTTGTCAGGAGGCCCCAAGAAAATTACTAAACAAATCCTGTCTGCCAAGAAAGCTGGAGGCAAAGACACGAGATAGGGGAGAGATATGAGATGGACAAAGAACTAATCTGTCCTGCCACCACCCTACTCCCATCCTAAACTTCCCTTTTTAATGTCCATGGCATCAGCAGCCCTTCAAAGGCTTGGCATAGGAAATAAGATGGGCTTAGATTTTTCTGTCCCCAAGTCTCTTCTCCTCTGCCCGTACACTCTGGGCCTGTGAGAGCTGACTGCACCAGCACAGCTCAGAGGGCGAATGAAATACTGAAATGGTTTCTTACAAATTGGTAATAAGCCACAGTCCAAACCCTCTCTCCTAATCCGTTCCCCAAAAAGGCACAGCTCCTTCCCTAAGACAGCTCCCCCACATTCCTGAGAGCAGTGGGCCTTCATATACCCTCACGCCAGCTGTTCAACCTCTGGTCAAAAGCCTAATGCTCACCTAAGGGTGACCCAAAAAGGGATTCCCCTGCCTATCCCCCAAATCCTCCACCCACTCCCCAGTGTTTCCCAAACTGGAGAGAGCATCAGAATCACCTGGAGGACTTGTTAAAGTATAAATTGCTGAGCTCCACCCCCACAGTTTCTGATTAAGTAAACCTGGGGTGGGACCCAAAAAACAAATCTGCATTTCTAACAAGTTACCAGGTAAGGCTGATACTTCCTAGTTTAGGGACTATGATTTGAGAATCACTGCTGTGAATTTATAAAAAACAAGAAAGCCAAGTGACTGACTGTTCTTTTCTTTTTAAATATGACAGCCCCCAAATTAATACAGAGCCTAGAGCTTTTTATATGTATAAAACAGCTGCCAAAATTCTGAAGTGTTTGCTTTGTTGTATAAGCAGCCGGTTGTGATTTTGCACTCAGCCACAAAGCACAATTGTAGATTTTTGTTCATTAACTGGAGGATTTGCTTCACGTCTGTATTATTGTTTTACAGTTTCTAATCACTGGGCTGTGAAGTGCCAAATGGTCAACAAGCTTCCCTAGTGTCTTTCAGGTGCACCAACTGGTACCAGGTGAAGCTAGCCTTGTTTTGTGGGCCTGCTGGACGACACACCTGATGCCTGTGGACACTCGCGTGTGGCTAAGACAGGAACACAAATTAACCACAGAAACACAACCTCTACCAATTAACTAACCTTTTCAAAGCAAGAGCACTTAGCGCCTTATTTCGTCATCAGAAGTCCTGCTATTTGACTGCAGTCAAGGGGAGCTATAGCTGAGAAAGTCCACCTCTAACCTTTTTCTTTCTGGCTCTTTAAAACACATAGTTACCACCATCAAAGACCAAACGAGAACACCCAACTTAATGAATGAAATGAAAATAAAAAGACCATGAGTGTTCAGGTCTGTGTTAAAGGGAGATACCTCAGATTTTAAAAAGTTGCCATGAGCATAGCTCTCTTGGCTGTTAACTCCCAGTCCTTCCCTGAGGAGTTGGACATGAGCCCTGGAATTGGGCTACCTGGTTTGAATCTTGATTCCATCACTTGATTCCCGCTGTGAACACAGTGGCATATTACCAAACTCTCTAGGCATTGATTTCCCGTATGTAAAGCGAAGACAGTGACAGCACACAGACTTCATCGGGCTGACTTCATTATAAGCGATAATCCATGGAAAGTGCTTGTCACGGTGCTAGGCACACTTTAAGTATGTAAGTAAGCCTTACGCATTATTCTTGTTTTCAGGACAAGGAAGGCTCTGTAAATTACGGACAGGATGGCTTCTCCTCCTTCCCGAAGGGACTCAGCAAGATTGGGAGCAGCAGATGTGAAAAGGAAGTCAAGAAGTCTTTGAAAGAGGAGAATGAGTGAGTTTATAAAGATGTGGTAGGCTTTTCCAAGCAAACTGGACAGAAAAAACAGAAATGGGACAGGGAAAAAAAGCAGACAGGTCTGTCTAATGACTGGTAAAAGCTGCTCTCAAAGGTCTCCCACCAAAGCCTATTGTGATCTCAAAGCATCTGAAAATAATTAGCACTGAATACAGTTTTATAAACTTCTCCTAACCAGATCCAATCTTTGTTCAAATCCCCTCCCAACCTCTTCCCATCTAGAACTGCCTCAACAGAATGGACACTAAGTTGAGATGGAGAGAAATAAGGTCATCTCCTTCACAGAGTAAGAACAAGAAGCCCAGGAGAACAAAGCTGAGCTGATGAGAGTGCAGGAAGGGTGAGCCCGGGGCCAGAGGAGCCCAGGAGTAAAGGTCAGAAGGACAAAATGAGCACACACTCTTCCAGTGGCCGCTTCCTAACAAAGGCAACCCTGAGAAGAGTGCAGTCAGGAACCAGTAAAGTACAAAGGGGGCGATTCCTCTTCAAGGAGCATGAAAAAACCCACAACTGCATGAGCACGTGCATGCACTATAAGGAGAATTAAAGTAATGCTTAGAACACTTAGAGAAAATTACATTTCTGGCTTCAGATGTGCATGCTATGCTCTGAAACTCAAGAGTGAGAAGTGTTCTGTCAATGACCCCAGCTCTTGAAAATACAAGTGCTATACAGGCAGAGAACACCATACACTCGATACAGAGGATGGCTGAAGAGAGATATTATCTTCATCCAAAGGGCTAGCTGCACTTTCCTTCCTAAAAGCAAATCAAAACCATTCATCCATCATAACTGTTCTTTACACTCATGTCTGGTCCACACCTGAAATTCTTTTTAATCTTTTAGAACAGAACCCAGATGCAGAGTTGCCCCTACCAGAGGGGTTAAATAAAGAAATTAGGGACTTCCCTGGTGGTCCAGTAGTTAAGAATCTGCCTGCCAATGCAGGGGACATAGGTTGGTACCTGGTCCAGGAAGACTCCACTTGCAGAGGGGCAAGTAAGCCAACTATGGCCATGCGCCACAACTGCAGAAGCCCACACACTCTAGAGCCCACACTCTGCAAGAGAAGCCCACAAACAGCAACTGGAGAGTAGCCTGCTCACTGCAACAACGTAAGGTCCACGCATAGCTACGGAGACCAAGCACAGCCAAAAATAAAATAAATTTTAAAAAACTTAAAAAGAACTGAGCTTAACTTACTTCTTGACCCAGGAACAAGCAGAGCACAGAGCTAACAAGTCCCCTAGGCTCTATCAAGAAGGAAGTCCACACGCCACGACAGCAGTGAAATTCCCAGGCCAGAGTGTCTTCTCAAGCCCCTGGATATAGGGACCTTCTCATGGTTATTCACTGAGGAGCCAGACACAACATCAGATGCCTCACATTCTGCCTGCAAACCAATTAACTCAGTGGGTCTCAGTAGTGGTCGCTCAGCTCCTAGCTGAGGCACTATGCAACTTACCTTTAAAGATGCCTGGTAAAAAATTATCCTGCATCTCTGGAGGCCAATTCAGTATGTAATAATCACTTCTGGGTCTTAAAGTTGTCTATGTCTAACTAGACCACCTGTAACAAAGATGTAAGTCTAATTCACTTCTTTTTTCTTCCCCCCCATAGACGCACTAGTCCTCACTGGATGCAGTAAAGCACTCACTCAGAGTTGGACAG
This sequence comes from Odocoileus virginianus, assembly GCF_023699985.2. Taxonomy (NCBI): domain Eukaryota; kingdom Metazoa; phylum Chordata; class Mammalia; order Artiodactyla; family Cervidae; genus Odocoileus; species Odocoileus virginianus. The sequence continues at coordinate 29,703,359 of NC_069706.1, forward strand.
TCTCAATTCCTTATACTCTCTTCTTTTTCCAAAAGATAGTAAATCTAAGATAAAATCTGACACAATTTATGTGCCTTTGTAAAACTTTGCCTGTCCATAATTTAAAAATTGAAAAAAAAATTTCTGTGACGAAAAAGATGTTTTACTTCAGAAAAATATGGTCAATGCATCTGTAGAAACAGGCAGAGCCAACTTAAACTTATAATAAAACTACAAACACAGCCAGAAAAATCTCAAAGATGCTTCCAGCTCCCAAGTTCCAAGATTCTTTATTTTATTCCCAACATTTAATACAATATGTCAACCATGCTATATACTCAGCACATGATTCTTAATGACAACCTCTAAAACGGACACAGGCTATAAAAGATGATTTCACAAAGCTTAAAAATAAAGCTCCCACCCATCAATCCATCCCCATGTGCCACAGCAGCTGATTTTACAACTCTTTACACATCTCTCCTGACTCTCTTTCCCCCAAGTGTCAGTCGGTCAGGCGTGTCCGACTCTCTGTGCCCCCCGGACTGCAGCCCGCCGGGCTCCTCTAATTCTCCAGGCAAGAGTACTGAAAGCGGGAGCCATGTCCTTCTCCAGGGGATCTTTGTGACCAGGGATAGAACCTGGGATAGAACCTGGGTCTCCTGCACTGCAGGCAGATTCTTTACCATCTGTGCCACCAGCGAAGCCCATTCTTCCCCAAACCAGGGCTAAAACCATCCCTGGAACAGACACTAATAGCAACCATGCCAAAGAGCAGCCAGGAGACAGACTAGTTTTCTACAAGAGATATTCTATCAACTGTGGGTATCTACTTTCAAGTTGTTTAGAATAACTTGCCCCAAACTCACATAACCAACCTATTCCAAGAAAGTTACTATCAGCTCACCTTAAGAGCCAGAGACCACCCCATAAAGAGCAATGCTACTTTATGCAGACCTAAATTCTTCAATAAGATTAACTTACCTAATAGGATTTAGGGACGCTATGAAGGCCATTATGGTGTCTCCTACAAGCTAGAGGCTCCAAAGGCTTTAACTATTTGATTTAATCCAATCTGGTCTAATCTAATCAAGGCTGTCTCCCTGTATTCTGTCAGTAGACTTTGAGCAGTGATCTAAAAAATGAAGGGAAAAGTCCCATTCAAATCACACCCCGCAGACCATATACATATTAGCCTTTATCTAGAAATGAGGGCAAACCTGATGTTTGTGGATCTTTTGTGTGTGGATCTTTTGATGCCTTAATTTGCTAGCTTCTATAATCTGCTTAGGCTAAGAAATGATTATAGGATCTATTTGATGTACAGACTTTAATTATACAGCCTGAGGAAGATTTCACATGTTGATCAGCAATCTTACTAAAAAAACTCACACTTTCCTTCCGAGCTCCAAGAGGAGCAAAAATCTGCAAAAATTCAGCAGGAGGCTCTTTGTGCAGACAGAGGCTGCTCAACAGCAGAGAGATTCTCCTTAACTGACAGCAGGTCTCCACACGAGGTGGTTTCTGCCCCCTAAGAAAACGCAAGCACTCTCCCCAACACAAAGATAGAGGTATACAACAAATCCATGTTGGAGCATTCTGAGTTCAATTGACCAGTACAACTGGCATGCTAACTAATAAGTTAGCTTATATCCCAGACCCTCATTTCCTGAGCTATTTTATCACACCAGTAATAAGCTCACAGGCTAACTAATATGGGTTAAAGCAGCCTAAAAAAGCAGAGAAAATAAAAATTAAATGCAGCAGCTAGTAACTTTAGACCTGCACTGTCCAGTGCAGTAGCTACACTGGGAAGAAAGACATAGATATCTCAATATTCTTACACTGATACACATAGGATATATCAATATTCGGACTTCCCAGTTGCTCAGTGGTAAAGAATCTGCCTGCCAAGCAGGATACTGAGGATCCCCTTCAGAAGGGCATGGCAACCCACTCTAGTATTCTTGCCTGGAGAATCCATGGACAGAGAAGCCTGTCAGGGCCACAGTCCATGGGATGGCAAAAGAGTCAGACAGGATTTAGTGACTAAATAACAACAACAACAACATATCAATATATACATACATGCATACATATCAAAATGACTAAAAATTTTTTATATATTGGGTTAAGTTATTAAAGTTAAATTCATGTCTTTTTACTTTTTAATGTGGCTACTAAAGACTTTTAAATTACATGTGTGACTCATATTTCAATCGGACAGCACTGTTTCAGACAATCTGTTCACTTTAACTCCTTGAAACAATTTCAAAAGAGAAGTACATATTTCATTCCATTAACTGCATCAGGTCAAGGCCAGATGATAATCTTCAAAGGAAGAATAAAACAATCTTTGAACAAATATTTACCGAGGCCTCGAGAGGAACAGGAATCACGGATTCCAGTGCCAGCTCAGGCACCAAATATCTGAATCAACCTTGAACATGCTCTCTAATTTCTCCAAACTTTCAGTTGCTAGTCCATCTTTGAGAGGAAGAGGTTTCCCAGACCTCTGGCCCAAACGCCTCGCTCTGGTGAAGGCAGGAACAGCCAGTCCTGCTAAGCGCAGCAGCAGGGACTGATCTCTGACTGCAGAGCCACCTCACTTACCAAGCGCCTCCAGCTTTGGGGAACTCTCCAGAACACAGTACCTCAAACAATCCAGGCATGTCTAGTTTCAAACAGTCATGTTTGAGCAAAACAGTCATGTTTCTACCACAAGAAACTTTTCCTCACGCTCTACCAACAGCACATTTGAACTGAAATGGCTTCGGAAAAGCTGTCATTTTCAAGAACTCAAAGGTCAGTGAGAGATCCAGAGAGGAAACCCCACCTATCAGAGGGAAAATAACAGCCACCAAAGATGTCGACCACGAACGACGCACAACCTGCCAGAGACGTCCTCGCACTGACACTAGTCATGCCCAGGCAGCCCTGGCTCCTCACATAACACTGCCTCCAGCACCTCCCTCTGAACTAGATCTGCATTCCCAGTGGTCTGTAACCTAATTAAGTTTTAAGAAAAGTATTGAGGTTAAAGTATTTTATTCAGCAAATTGATGAGGAAGCAGCGGCAGAGCCTCAGCTAATGGCAGGGGATTCAAGGATGCAGAGCAGCAAGTCCTCAAAGGACATCATCTTGCAGTGAACTTGCAGAGGACTCTAATAAGTTCATGAGAAAACTGAGGTGAGCCCAGGTGAGAAAGAGGAGGTGAAAAATAGCGTTTCATTCAGGGAGACCTGAGGGACAAAGGCAAAGAACAGCTCAGTGCAGGGGGAGCCATAAACAGTTCACTCTAAGAAGGCAAACGGAAGTGGTGTGCAGGGCCGGCTCACGAGCTTACAGCCTGCGCGCTCTTCCGGGGCCCTGCGCTCAGGAGGACGCCACACTTGGCTTAATGCTCTGCTGTGGCCCTCTTTAACTTGTTAATAATTTTTTAATAAGGAGTTCTGCACATTCACCCTGCACTGGGCCCTTCAAATTATGTAACTGATACTCATGATGAGAAATGGTGGGTCATCAAGCAGGGGCCCAGTGGGGCTGAAACGATGAAAGTCCTCATCTTTAAACTCAGAATAACCCAGAGGCTCTCAACAGACTGCCTGAGGACAGCCAGGAGTCCTACTGCTAAGATTCTAAGTCAGTAGGTCTGGGGGGGAAAGTCTATGAAAAATGTGTATTTTAACAGGCTTCCTGGTGATTCTGATGTCAGAAGTTTGAGAAATGATACCTAAAAAGATATATTACAACTTTGTTACCTCTTACAGAAAGAAAGAGTGCCAAGAAGGACTTCCTTTGGCATGTGTACCTTCTTCCCAACCCCTTAACCCATCCCAGACATACAAGGGTTGGCAGGATAACATGGGCTTCCAAAAAGGTCACCAGAGCACAACTTAAGAGAAACAGTATGCCAAGAAATTTAATGGGTTAACCATACCAGTAAAACAAGACTACTACACCACCTCTTGTTGTCTAATTCATGTTCAGTTTTAACTACCAGCCCCTTCCTCTAGCTCTTGACCTCCAACCATCAAGTGTAGCAAAGTTACCAGCCCACTTGGATGGCTGAAATCATGCCATGACAAGAGATTATGTGGGGACTGAAAAGAGTAGACAGGAAGGAACAGAAAAAAACGATTCCACCTTGTACTTCTTAGAAGACAATGTTCCGCTGTTCTTCCTTCTTCCCTGCTAATTCCCAGTGATCATTCTAGATTTTGCTGAAATGTCACTCTTTAGAACACCACAGAGAGGCTAGGGTCCCTTGTATATTTTAAGAGCCTGCAATTGTCCTTTTTACCCCTCATCTATTACAGCTATTTGGCTATTGGTTTTGACTTGTTTTAATGTCTGTGTCATCGACTAGGCAGCTCCACAGCATCAAGAACTCTGCGTAATTCACAAGACTTACTACTCACAGCATCAAGCAGACGCTCAGTAGACATGGTGAATGAATGAAAAAGGTTACAAGTTTGGGGTCAGCCATGGGAAAGAGGATAATGAGGTGACTCTTTGTTCACAGAGGAACAAGGCAAGAAAATAAACATCAGATGAGACTCTAACAACACAGCCAACCAAGGAGGCATAACTGGACCGCAGGGTGTGGGCAACTATTTCCTCTCTCCACTCTTCGGTGGTCCTGGGAAGCTGTCCCCTACTGAGAGATAAAGTTCCACGTGACAGGCAGAAGGTGGCAGTTTGGAAGCCAGCTGTTTGAGCCGTATGGGCAGCAAGCACCAGAAGTCAACACGGTTGCCTCCTTGCTCCCTGGGTAGCTTACAGAGTGAAACACTCTCTTTCTTTTAAAAAAGAAAAAAAAGTTTCCAGCTCACTCCATAAAACTAGAGGGGAAAAAGGGGTTTTAAAAAAGAAAAAAGGTTTCCAGCTCACTCCAGAAAATTAGAAAGGTCTACAGAATCTGAAAGGATGTAAACCAACTTTAAAAGGGGAGTTGTGGGGGCCATGGTTCTAACAGAACCATGGGAGAAGACATTAACCCACAGCTCGACTCAGCAATGATGGATACCCAGAAGAAGTCCTGTTCATTTGTTCCTTCTTGGGTTCCAGTCTAAACGCTGCTCCTACCTACATTTAACCATGTTTGAGTGATTAAGGTCTTTCCCCACCCATCCAACTTATATAGTGCTAAGTTCTTAATTAAAACACACTGAAAAAATGATGAACAACCAAATTCAGGTGCTACATAATTTATTTACATTTATGTAACACTTCCCCCAGGAAACTTAACTCACTTTGCAAACTTAAAATTATCTAGCAGATATTAATCTTCACAGAATTCCCAGGAGAAGGACAAGAATATGAGACACATAATCAATAATAGAACTCTTACCTTCACACATACACACCTTCCTCTCACAAACCTCTCTAAACCACAGATCAGAACTAATTCAGAAAATCATAGGCGAGATTTTTTTTCCCAGGAAACCATGCCAAACAGAAGAAGTAGTAATGACATTCCCACCACACTATGGGGGAAAAAAAAAATTACTAAATTTTTGTTCAGCTTTTCTATTCTGTAATATTAAAAAACAAAACCCATCCCACTCCAAAGTTAAATTTTCTAGAACTTAAAACACACCTTGTGGTTTAAAAAAAAGTTACTGAATTCTAATACTCATATTGCTCAGAATGTCTCTGACCTCACCCCTCAGAGGAGAATCTGCATTTTAAACAAACATCTGAGGCTTTCCAAGTACTTCAAAAGTATAAAGTTTTATTTTTTATGCTGGGTGGTGATTACATGATTTGAGAGCTTATTTTTCTTCTTTAAACCATATACATAAACACACACACAGAGAAACAAATATATATGTATAATTGCTTTAAAGCTCCTAGCGAACTCTGTCTGTGCCAGCAGGCCAGGAACCATGCTATGCAAACCTGTGTAGCCTCCATCAGAATCTCCTAGGTGCTTTTGGGAGTATAACCATGTTATGGGTTGAATTGTTATCCCCTGAAAAAAAAGGTATGTTGAAATTCTAACTCTCAGTACCTCAGAATGTGACCATATTTGGAAATAGGTTCATTGCAGATGTAATTAGTTAAGATTAGGTCATAATGGAATAGGGTGGGCCCCTAATCCAATATGCCTGGTGTCCTTAAAGAAAGACAGAGATACACAGGGAAAACACGATGTGATGAGGAAGGCAGAGACCATAGTGGAGCAGCTGCAAACCAAGGAACTCCAAAGACTGCCGACAAACCACGGAAGCTAGGAAGGGCAAGCAAGGATGTCCCCAACAGGTTTCAGAGGGAGCGTGGCCCTGATGACTCCGTGATCTCAGACTTCATGCCTCCAGCACGGTGGAAGAATACACTTTTGTTGCATTAAGTTTTTAAAGCAGTATTTTGCACTTCCCTGGTGGTAGAACAATTGAGAATCTGCCCACGGATGCAAGGACACAAGTTTGATCCTGATCCATCCGTGAAGACTCCACACGCCGCGGGGCAACTAAGACCACGCACCACAAGTACTGAGCTGCCCTTACTTAGACTACAAGCTGCAACGACAGAGGCCTGAGCACCCCAGAGCCCACACTACCCAAGGGGAGCCACTGGAACGAGAAGCCTGCACAGTGCAACTAGAGAGCAGAGAAACCTCTGCTCGCCACTAGAGAAAGCCTGCCACAGCAACAAAGTCTCAGGGCAGCCAAAACTACTAAGCAAATTTTCAAAAATAAAATAGTACTTTGTTAGGCAATCACAGTCCTAGGAAACTAATACAAACCCCTTCTAAAAGTAGGGCTCAAAGTGTCTGACCATCTGATCTAATTTTGAGAAGTCTGCCACAGGTTCTAGAATCCTAAGAGCATTTATGCAGGAAAAGACCTCTGAACTGTAATACTCAATTCAGAATGAATGTTGTAAAGACCTGTCAATGTTGTAAAGAAAAAAATTAAGTTTCGCAAAGAGTCTGAAATTATCCTTTAAAAAGTACAGTTATTTGGTAGTAATATTTAAGAAACACTAAAATATCTGAAAAAAACAAGACACAAGACAGGTACTTTTTTAAGCTAAGAAGAGAGTTCAGGCACTAACAACCAAGTATGAACAAAGATATTCTGGTGTTTGGCTCTGTAAAAAGAAATAAATGCTGTCCAGCAAGCATCATTGCCCAAGTAAGTTGTAAAGATCTGGTCTCAAACTATCCCCACCAGTCTCAGGTACTGGCCTCTGTTCCCACTTAAAATTAAAACATTAAAGAGAGCCCTGACCTGTACCTTTCTTCTTGTGACCATATTTCCAAAGAGCAAATATCTGGAGGAAAGTAGTGAGGAAAAATCTATCTGCTTCCACTATCGATCCGTCCGTCCTTATAAGTGTCTGACTATAATCCACAGCAGACATACTTAGCAAACTTTAAAATACAGCCTCTCAACATTGTTACAATTAAGTCACTCTGAAATGTCATGAAAAGCAATCTAGTCCCATTAAAATCTTCACACTCTCATTAAAAAAGCACTTACAGACTTGAAAATGTTCCTAATACATTATTTAAAGACACAAGATGTACAGTGACTAAAATCCTTGTATAAGGAAGAATAGTAGCAGCCCACTTTTTTTTTTTAATGTGCAAATTTGTCATAATTGGGTAATTGGCAAACTGCAGGTAGCAGTCAGGTTGTTATACACTAGTTTCAAAAAGGTTTGGGGGCCCTTCCTCTCTGAAATTCCAGTCCACCCAGGTACCATCCTCATCACACCTTCCTTAGTTTTATCAATGGGGGATGGGCAAGAGTTAGAATTAAAAAAAAAATCCAGACCATTTCAGCTGACACCCCCAGGCCACTAATCATCACTGTAAAGTCCTGGCCTCTGGTTCACTTGGGTCTCCTCCCTTTCAATTAAGGGTCATTGCTATTTATGTGTTGCCATTGGGAGACCTCAGCTTGTTCTTACAGGTCCTAAATCCCCTAAGCCAATAGCAGGAGCCCCAGGCTGTAAGTCTCTTTTCCACTCCTCCCTTCCCCCAGTACCACCCCTACCCCCCCAAAAAAAAACAACCTTTAACTCAGAACTGAATTTTGAACAATGAGGGAGTCTGACACCTGTCTCCTAATGCAGCTATTCAATCTCTTCAGTGCAGAGAGATGCAGCAAGCCTTGGGCGGGGGGCCGGGGGGAGTGTGGTCAGGCTGACCCATGGGTTTCACAGGTTAACATTTCTTTTAGAGTTTGTTTCAACAGAATTACTGAAAATGTTGAGTCTGTATAAAAGATAAGATGTATGACTCCTGTTGGTTCTTTTCCATGGGACTGCATGTCACCACATGATGCCCTGTGCCTCCTAATGAAATAGGTAGACTTTTCAAATTCTAAGATCTTCCCTCTAAATCACTTGTGTGTCCTTCTGATACGACTAAGTGCCATGTCAAAAAAAAAAAAAAATCCCTCTCACTGCTTGATAATTTGGCTACAATTATTAAAAACAAGTGTTACATAGCTTTAAAATATCCCCAAAATTCCCTGCTTAAGAATTCAAGACCTGTTTTCAAGCAGAAGGAAGATGCTGAGGTTTTCCTGGTTCCTTTCCCACCCCAATTCTCTTTCTCACTGAGCTCTCTCGTGTATTATACCATGCCATTGCTGGTATGATGAATGAAACAATAAATAAATGTAACATGTTAATCATTCCTCCATGGTTAGTCAAATTGTCATTCAGTGAGGGCCTATTACATGCTTGGAGCTTTACCTAATTATTTCATTCTTTTTAGATGGATGTGAATATCCCAATTTTACAAGGGAGACCCTAGAGAGACAAGGCAAGTTAACCAGAGTCAGAAAGGTAGAAAACTGGGGAAAGGACACTGAGCCCTTTGCGTTTCCAGGGATGAATGAACCCATGAATAAACAAACTAATTTTTTTTAAGTTAAGACTCCAGGGGCTTCCCTGGTGGTCCAATGGTTAAGAATACACCACCGTGCAATGCAAGGGACACCAGTTTGATTCCTGATCTGGGCAGATTCCACATGCCGCAGGGCAACCACAACTACTGAAGCGCATAGAGCCCATGCTGCACAACAAGAAAAGCCACTGCAATGAGAAGCCCAAGCAGCGCGACTGGAGAGTAGCCCCCGCTCACTGCACTAGAGGAAGCTCATGCACAGCAACGAAGACCCAGTGTAGCCAAAAATAACATACGTAAGTAAATGAATTTTTTTTAAAGACTCCAGAAGAAGAAATTAAGAATCTACCATGTAAGTTCCCACCATTAAAACTTTTCAAGAGCCAAAATTTTGTTTTCATTGTTTGGCAGTCCAGCACTGAAAAACCAAAGGCAGTATGTTTTAGATCATCATTTTACCCAGGGTGAAAAAAAGTCTAGGGGTCTCTACAGGCAGTTGTGACTAAAACTCAGTAAAGAATGGCAACAGCTGCAATTAAACACTACTCTCCCTGGCTCACCAGCTACCAGGAGGTCACTGCCACCCTGCAATCTTTGTACTTGGACATTTACCTCTTACTACACTGAGAACAGAGGGTAGTGTAGGTCAGCTTGGGCTGCCATAAGGAAATCGTATAGACTTAAACAATAGACATTTATCTTCCCACAGTTTTAGAGGCTGGAAGTCTAAGATCAAGGTGCCAGCATGGTTAGTTTCTGGTGAGAGCTCTCCTCCTGGCCAACAGACAGCCACTTTCTCCGTATGTTCTTACATGTTGAACAGAGCCAGCAAGCAAGCTCTCTGCCTCTTTTTATTAGGGCAATAATCCCATCATAAGGGCCTCACTCACAATCTCACCTAAGGCCTTCCTAAGGCCCCATCTCCAAACATCAACCCATTGGGTGTTAAGGCTTCAACATATGAATACAGAGAAGGAAGAACAATTCAGATATCTTCTTCAAATTAATTCAATGCTTCTCTCATCCTTCAACAAACACTTTAGCACCTAACATCTGCAGGCACAGTGCTGGGCAGGAAGAGAGAAGACTGAAGAAGCCTCAAAGTTTACCTTCACCAATATATGTGGACACAAAAAAACAAGGACAAGCTAAAAAAAACAAAAACAAAGCAAAACAAAACAGTGGGCCCAAAACTTTAACTGAACAGAAGTCTTAATCAATGTTTTTTGAGACTCTACTATAGCATAAGATGTTTAAGCAAATATCCACAAGAAAGCAGAATAAAAATGTTTAAATATGGCTTCTGTCTTTCATATGTGGGTTGCAAGACCCTTCAAGGTGGTCCCATGATCCTCCTATATCCACGCCCACACACGAGCCTCTCTCCTTAAGTAGGAGAGGGCCCTGTGACTTGCTTCTAACCTGTACAATACAGCAAAGATGACAGAGGTACATGATTAAGTGATGACATTACAAAAGATGGTAGTATCCGTCCTGTTCCCTCTCCTGTTAGCCATGAGGAAGCAACCAGCCTTGTTGGGTGAACCTCACATGACAAGAGCTGTGGGCAGCCTCCAGGAGCAGAGAGAGCCCCAGACCAACAAGGAAATAAATAACGTCCTCAGTCCTCCATCTGCGAGGAGATGAATTCCACCAACAACCTGAGGGAACGTGATAGTGGATCCTTCCCCAGGTGAGTACCAGATGAGACTCCAGCCCTGGGCAGCATCCTCACTGCATCTTTGCAAAGGACTCAGCTAAGCTGTGCCCACAATCCTGACCCACAGAAACTGTGAGATTAATAATAAACATGCATTATTTTAAGCCATGAAATAAATTTAAGTTTATGGTAATACTGCTAATACTGCAATATAACAATAGGTAACTAACACTGCATATACCATTTGAAGTGTTTTAAAAGATCCCTCTCCCTCACAAGTCAACAATTGTCTGGTATTATGTGGGGGAGGAGATGGCACTACTGTTATCTTAGAAGGAAATGAACAGGAAGGAGCCTAAAATCAATGCCTAGAATTGTCTAATCACAGAGCTGTTGGTAATCAGAATGATATCAAATCTAACCACTGAGGACACTGAAATTCAGAAAGATGCAGTGACATATCCAAGAATACCCAGTATCTTTATCATAAAGCTGGGAGTCAACTTCTTATACATAAGACCTTTTCACCCAAGGCAACTGCTTAACTCTGGATGAAAGTACTCAAAATGCATCTATCAACTATAGTCCTTCCTAGATTTAGGATGAAAAACGGAACCAATTTCATTTTCAGTTAAGACTCTGCAGCACGTCACTGAATGTGGTTATGTATACTGTATATGTAGGAAAATGGGATGAATTTTTCCTGATTCATGGATACAGACAAGCTTGTTTTACTGTCATTTTTTTCTTCCCCTTAAAACAAAAAATAGGATCAGAACTGCCGCCTTTGAGAATTCTAGGTAATTCAGTTTTACTCCATGATAAGCAGTCTTATTGCTCCTATATGGGCTAAGGGACAAAAAAACATCAAAGCCTTTTAACCTAAAAATTTACCCATTTTTAACTCTTCCTTGGAAACGAATCCTCCCTGGAGAATCACAGAACATCAGTATTAAAAGGGACTGTGCTATTATGGTCGAATCTCCTCAGTTATTGGAACCTGCCCAGGGTTACAAAGAAAGTGAACTTCAAAACCATAGCAGACTGACTTCCATCCAATCATTTCCATTGCACCATACTGGGAGTCACCCTACCCCCAAACTGCAGAGGGATACAAACACTTTAAAGAGAAATGTCATCAGTCAACACCTTGACCTTAGGCCTCAAACATAACCACTAGCAGGAAATAGAATATCAAGCTGAACTTAGCCTAAAATATTTCAGATGAAGTACAGGATGTAAGAAAAGTCCTACAAAAATGACTACAACACACTCCCATGAAATAAAAACACTTCATGTGTGGAATTACTGAGTTCCTACAAAAATGTTACTGAATTCTTGAAATTTCAGTCACATGTAGACATTGAGGGGGGAAAAAGTGCTATGAGAAGGAGTCATACTCTCAACAATACTACTATGTTCCCAGTCTATGTTTCATATAAAATTTATTTCCTGAATTTACTTAAAAGTGAGCAAGCCCCAATGCCTTATCCCAAGTCTAAACAAAACAGCCAATATGCACTGTGGGCATTAGGAGATAAATGCTGTGCATGCAAGGCCCTGGAGATCAGGGACAAAGATGACCCTGCTGTGCCCTGAAGTCATTCACACACAACTGTGATAAGACCTGTGACAGAGGTGTAAACAAGGCTGATGGGACCACGGACAATACAATTAAGCTGGATCAAGAAAAGCACAAAGCAGCCTAGTCATTTGAGTCTTGATGTGTGAGAACTTTGTCTGGGAGATCTAGGGGATTTCAGTTAGTTTGGTTTTGGCTTATGGTATGAACAGCAACCCTGTTCTAAACTGGAGGGGGAAAACACCATTCCCTCCTCTGTCCTATTTCTGTTCATTACAACGTGTCCTATAGCACGTTATTCCTATAATCTGTTTACAAGTCTGTTTCCTCCACTGGACAGCCAGCTCCTACAGAAGCAGACGCAGACTCCTTTCATCATTATTTCCCTGCCGTACGTGACAGCACAGCCCTTGACCTAAGTTAACTTCATTCAACTTCATTGACACCATTCAACTTCCATAACTATAAACTAGTTATTAGATCCTTGAAACTTCTTTTAATCTACCACCAAACCTTAAATCTCCAATGAAGCACAGTCATTTTTAAAAAGAAAAAAAAAAAACACACTACAAGTCTACCACGCTATCACACAGGACTGCCGGAAGCAGTGCTTAACATATATACTCTGTCATACACTGAATTAACTGTTCTTTCTTAACATATATACTCTGTCATACACTGGATTAACTGTTCTTTACTAATGTTGCTGCTTCTGTTATATTTCCCATTACTACTCTCTATACCAAACTATCTCTTTCACAGGTCAAAATTCTGCAAGATGTCTGTTCTTTACTAATGTTGCTGCTTCTGTTATATTTCCCATTACTACTCTCTATACCAAACTATCTCTTTCACAGGTCAAAATTCTGCAAGATGTTAACCACTCTTCCATGGATGAGTGGAATGGATAGGACTCTTGAGTTCAAATCAGTTTGGGAAATGTTAGGTTGAACAAAGTTATTTTAAGACAGACATCTCAATGTTTTCAATATGCTGAGAGTAAAGTGGAATGCAGCATTCACGGGTTTTTTTTTTTTTTCACTTAGCCTCAGAGCATCTTGGTCTCATTCTTCTATGGAGGGTAGAGAATATTTCCTGGGAAATTTACTCATGTTAACAGCACTTACAGGTTGAAGAAAACAAAAAATCTCAGTGGGACATCTTCGGTAAACAGAAGCAAGACTGACAAGTGGATTCACTGTTTAATTCATGCAACCAATATTTGCTGAGCCCTGCACTATAAAAGACAGACAAAGGCCCTGCACTCATGGAGCTTAAATCCACTGGAAGAGAAGAATGCCCTTCATCCCCAGCTTGGAAGATAAAGAAATCTCTGTGGTCTCCTTGAGGCTGGACACTATTTCTTTTGTAGCCCTCGATCACTTGGTGGGTGTTCTGTAAATAATTGCTAGCAGCTTAATCACAGTAAAGTCTGTAGACATTTTCCAAATTCTCATGAAAACAAATCAAAACAGTAAGAAAGCAGACTGTGAGAAATACATGTTTGGTTATTTGATCACGTGGATAAACTTCTACAAAGATAATCATTTTCAGAATAACTATTCAATTCTTGAAAGGTGCTTTAGAAATCAACTGTCTTAGCCCCCTTCAATCTCCTAAGAGGAAAATAAGGCTGGAGAGGGGAGGCGCTTGACCAGGACCATACAGTGAATATAGGAATATAGGTGAAGATTAAGAAGCACAAGCTCCCAGATATCTAAAACTGCAAGAGGGGGCAAAGTCAGCAATGCAACTGCCAAGGGCTGTGACCACCTACCACATGGGTTTCGCTTCATCCACAGTCAACAGTTTAATGAAATAACAGTCCCTATACTGTCTTTTCACTGCCTTCTTAGAAAAATAAGAAGTCATTTCATCAGAGACAGATCTCTAAGCTCTGTCTCAACACATCTTTCATTCTAGTCACACCCAAGTCCACCCTCAGAAAAGCGCAGAATGACCTAGGCAACCAAGAAAAATCAACAACAGGGTCAGACTTTGGGTGCCCATAGGCATCACAACAGATTTTATGTCTGAAACATCAAAAAGTGTGCTCTTTTAAAGCAAGATTAGACTAAATGCTTCAACTATGATCAGAAACTGAAACACAGCAGAGTGGGCCTTCAGTCCTAGGTTCAGGCCCCAGCTCTCTCTCTTACCTGCTGAATGGCCCTGGACCATGGCTAATTCTCTCTCCATACGTAAAACTAAAAGTTGGATGAGATATTATAAAGATCCCTCGAGGTTTCAAATTCTAAGACTGCTGAACTTCTGCCATCAACAAGGAACCTGCCAATCTTTCTCTTGGGCTAGAACCAGTTTTGTTCCTTTCTGAGTTGAGATCTGCTACATTTGCATCAAGTACTGAACATTACAGGACATAAATTAGATAAGTACTCTCAAGGTACATTTTATTATACTTCTCTATCATTTAATATGTAATAAAGAGATGTTCTCTGAAATATTATTGAACCTAAGAGTACAGTATCCCATGCTGGTCTAAATACCATGGTGTGTAATTTCTAGAACTTATAATTTTAATAAAACTCTATAATAATTCACTAAGAAGGGAGAAGGCTAAAGTTAGAGGCGAAAAAATTAAAGTGGAGAAAGGTTTAAAAAAAAACAACCGTCTCTCTAACTCTTATTTAGTTCCGACTTACTCTGAAATCAACTTCAGCTGCAGACAGTATGTTGCACTGGAAAAGTGAAAATTTTCAAAAAGAAACTGTACTCAGAAGCTGCTTTCTAACAGTAAACCATGTGTACATGTGCACCCCAGCCAGGAATCAAGTACAGGCTGGCAGACTGGCAGCACCTGGGCCTTGTTTTACCTGCTTCAGTTCCTAGTTAAATCCCTCTGGGGCAGGCGAGACCTTCACTGGTTCTCCAGATAAGAGGTCAACTCAATGCATTTTGACATCCAGATGGCAATACTGCCAGGAGTAAATTAAAACGTCTACTAAGAATGAAATTGGAGAAGTGAGAATATTAAAGAAAGAGAGAAAAGAAGAAAGAAACGTGAGCTAAGGGTGTGCTGAATTTCAACACAAAAATGGAGGCTGACCTCACTAGTGAAGAAAAAGAGTTGGGGAAGCTGTACAATATAGGAAATGGGATTTTACTATTGATTTTAAACACAAGTCATACAGAGTACCATCCTGGGCAAAATGCACAATCCTACTAGCACTGTAAGAATCTGGGCAATACACTGATAAGAGAATTCCAACTTCTGCTTGCATCATTAACTTGCTCTTGAGCAAGATGTCACTTTATCTTTCTAAGCCTCAGTTTCCTCTGCTGTAAAACTGGGGAGGGGAGTGGGGGCAGTTCCAGATGATCTGAAAGATCTTATTCTTTAATTTCAACTCTTCTGAATATTTATTCATTTATTCATCCAGTGAACAATGAGTACCTGCTACTTGTCTGACTGCATGTCCAACATTCAGGTATCGTTAACACAGAAAATTCAACATCAACTGTGGTGAATTCTCGCCTAGCAGTTTATACAAGTAAGGAGACTGCAGAACAAAGCAGTAGTTACTCTTCACAGAAATTTAGGGACTTCCCTGGCAATCCAGTGGTTAAGACTCTGAGCTTACAATTTGGTGAGTGCAAGTTCCAACCCTGGTCAGGGAACGAAGATCCTACATGCTGCAGGACACTGCTAAAAAGTTTAAAAAAAAGAAAGACAGACATTTAGACAGTGTGTTGTGATGGCTTCTCCAAGGCTACGCTGGATGGAGACGCCAGAGTTTATCCTGCTCCTCGAGACTCCGGTTAGACAGGCAACACATCCAATGTCTTTGCCACTTCAAGAAGGTATTAATATTTCCTCATATACTAAGCAAAGCTATCTACTTCTTATTTTGATTGTAGTCAATTTCTTTAGGTTGGTCTTTATTCATATGAAAAATACTGTTTCAGAATCTTCCCTGAGGAAAAACAATTCTGTCTAAATGAAGTAGCTACTTACTTCTTCATACCTTTTCAAAACAAAATAACACAGCATTATTAAAGTAAGCAAAACCCTCTTCTACTATATGAGGGAAGCTGGCTTCTTTCACCTAATACTGGGAACATAAGATTGATATGGCTGACAAAAATTTAATGAGCAACAGCAAAATCACTGATCAGGATTTAACCCACACCAAGTCAATACTTTCAATACTGTTCTCTTGAATACCAAGAATAAGCACAATGAAGCTCTCAGATAGTGCAAGTGAATGTGGAAAATGGTACAACCTTCAAAAATTACAATTCGGCAATACACATCAGAAAATTTTAAAATATGTATGCCCCTGTCCAAGTAATTCAGTATCAAGGAATTTATCTGCTGCATAATAATTAAGAACTTAAAGATTCAGTAACAAGAATATATATCACAGTGCTGATTATAATATCAAAAACCTGAAATGAGCATATAACAACAGACTGGTTGAATATATTTTGGTACATCCACATAATGGAATACCATGCAGCAATTTAAAATACTATAGAATATTTTATGAACTGACAAAATATTTCCAACTTATTAAGTAGGAAAAAAGTGGATCACAGTTCCATCTGTATGGTGTGGTTACGTATTTGTAAAATTAGAACATATAAAAAACGTATATATACAGATGCATGCATTCTTCTTATAAGGGGGAAAAGTACAGAAAGACAAATACCAGGTTATGAATGGTTCTCTTCATGGCAATAAAATTTTGTGTGATCTTTCTTTCCTGTGTACCCCTCTAAATCTTTCAACTTGTCTACAATAATATATGTGGCTTCTGTCATTTGCAAAGGTCTCTTCACTAGAAATTTAAGATAAAGCACATAAGTACCACACTTCGTAGAAGAAACAGAATGTGCAGCTGTCCGTACCAAGAGAGAGCTCTTGAGTCCTGCCAAAGATAAATGTAAATTGTTTGGCTGTCTCTGCCACAACCAGTTCAATTAGCGTCAAAACAAAGGCTCTTTAAAAGGCCACGCACAAACTCTATGGGCCAGAGTCTAATTGAGTTAGTTGTAAATTAATTACCTAATGTTGTCAAAATGGGCAAAAAAAAAAAAAAAAAGGAATTCATTCCCTCCATAGAGCAACCTGAAGCCGATCCTGAAGGTAAGCAAGAGACAAACGTTGGTAGTGGCAAATGTTTAGTTTTGTAAAACACAGCGACAGAGGCTTTTCAAGTCATTGCTGATTCATGACAGATTTCCTTGCCAAGGCTTGATTTGTTAACATCCCCCTCCTCCTCTCCCAGTTTAAGTACCTCCTTTGGCAGAGAAAATGATGCATTTCCATTCTCTCTCCTCTTAATCCTTAAGACTTCAGTTCTGAGACGAAAGAATCAGAGCCAAGTGTCTGAAGAGATGGGATGCTGAATTAGGGCCAGAACATTAATCCACAGTGCCCTCTGGTACTGCAAGGCTGAAGAATTCATTTCAGCTTTCCTGGTAAGACTGACCCCACCTGCACATCCCCCCACCCTGCTTTTTTTTTTTTTTACCCAAAGGAAGAAAAAATTTTTTTAACAAAATATCTACTTACTGTAATGATACCTCACCAATCCAGGTCTAATTGTGCTTAACTAGAGACCATGTTACTACTCTCAAGCATATTTTTAGCCATCACAAAATACTTTTTCAGTCTCATAACTGGAGCTTTTTTTTTTCTTTAAGAAAAGAAATAAGGTAGACCTAAGGTAAGTAAAGCATGACCATCTTTCTTAAAGATGTCACTTAAGTGACTTGAAATGAAAACTGGTATATTGCAAATGACTGAACTTAATTCACATTTTGATTTGCAAACACAGAGGCAATAAGAAAAATGCCAAGATGATACTTTTAAATGGCCTCACCTTTAAGAGCTCAGACTACTATAAGAAGAGACCCAGGAGGACTGGATAAACTTGGTATTGTTCCAGTTCAATACATATGATGGTCCTGAGATTAAACACTAAGTAAACAGCATCCAAGACCAAGCTCTTTAAAAAGAATCTACAGGGAGCAGATCTGGACTTTGAACCATAGCTAGATTTACTCAGAACACTCTAGCTAGAAAATCATTTAATAAACAGTATCTCTGGGATGGGGAGACCTCAAAGGTCACTAATTCCTGGTGCTAAACCCCACTCTGATAATCCAGGTGACAACTGAGTCAGTTTGAATGCCTTCAACAACTGAACTCAAAGACTCCAGAAAGCATTACTGGAAATTTACTCTATTCATACAGAATGTCAAAATGTTCCTACAATGGAACCACTTGGATCTAAACCCCTCTTCCTGAAATCTGCTCTGAAACAACTTTAAGGCAGCCACCATGTATCACCCTGAGCCATTTCTTCTAGAAGAGAAACGTTCCCAGATCCTCTTCTCATATAGTATGGTCTGCAATCAACCCCTTCTTAGTCGAATCTCCCTCAAATCTACAAACCCTGATTTTCCAGATAACTGATGACACTCATTCATTCATTCATTCATTCATTCAAAGCCTTCAATAATCCCTCCACCCAAACAGAGCTTTGGTTTGATAAGATTGTATTTGATTAGGACAAGTTAAGGGTGATGAGATTTCCAAGTGGCACTAGTGGTCAAGAATCCGCCTACCAATGCAGGAGACATAATGAGACACAGGTTCAATCTCTGGATCGGAAAGATCCCCTGGAAAAGGGAAAGGCAACCCACTCCAGTATTCTTGCCTGGAAAGTCCCATGGACAGAGGAGCCTGGTGGGCCACAGTCTACAGTGGTTGCAAAGAGTTGGACACTGAATGACTTAGCACACAAGTGTGATATCTATTAGATTAGCAGGTATCTTTTAGTGATCATGTCTGTAGTGAGATCTCCTTTCTATTTAAAAAGCAGTAACTAATAAAAGACCTCTGTAAAGTTTCATTTCCTTTAATATTTAAAGGAAAATTACGTGTTGTGGCTCTAGCACAAAATTCTCTAACTGTGGAATTCTGTATATGTAAGATTTTAAAGTACTACAGAATATGAACTGATTCATCTATATGTGAACATAAAAAATAATAAGAGAATATGGGATGAGCCTAAGGACAGATCTGACAATTTGCTTTTACATTCCAACCTTTCAAAGCATGTATCAAGTTCTAACTCCAGATTTAGTCCATTTTCTGGTCTCTGGGGAACTCAAGACTCAAAGGTAATAAACACCCAATTAATCAAATATTTATTTACTGAGAGTCTATTATGACTCAGCGTGCTACATGATGGCAAGACTATAAAGACCTAAAACATATAATCATCATCCAGTAAATTAAAATCTACTTAGATAAAATAGTCAGCATATTAAAAAGAATAATGAATAATGCAAGGTAATATACACACAAGTTCAAAATAAGTAGTACAGACATTTAAACAGCATTAAAAGACTTTGTAAGACTCCAATGACAATGAAATAAGCCTCTAACTCCCTCCAAGCCCCCAAAAGAACAATATCCAAATAAACGGACAAGGAATTTTATCAATTGATAACATTTAATTCCATTGACTGCCCTCTTCTTCCAAAGCTATCCAGCTGTAAAATGCAGCATCACCAGAGCTCCAAAATTTGAAGAATTTCTGTTCTCCAAAGAAACACATGAAGTCACAAAAAGGGAAGAGAAGACTTTAATTAAAATGGAGTTGCAAAATTATCCTTAGGGATAAGAATATTACATAGAATGGGTTCTACTATTTTGCTAAGTAAAACTTCTGTAGCAGTTCAAGACAGACCTCTCTAATATCTAATTCTGTCCTGTGATGAACAGTGTTACTTGGAGATTTTAGGACCTAAGGAAGGATGAGCCAGAAGTACAGCTGGTAATGTTATTTTAGAATTAAGCAATTCAATGGACATGCCGGGGACTGAACGTAACAAAAATAAGACAATTAGTCTTTATGTATACCCATGGGGTGAAAATTGTCACTGTAATTCAGCTAATTACATACTGTAAGGAAACTGGAGTGGACCTTGCCTGTGTTATCCTGGTTTAAAAGGTTCTTCCACCAGACTGACCACTGGGCTATTTTTTCTGTAAGCAGCAACTTGACATTAAATTTGAGGCAATTCACCAAATGGTTCCTTTCTACATCACTTCTGACCGAGACGCAGGTGTTACACTATATTCTCTTCTTTTTAAATATTTTAAATGGGGCAGAAAACAGGTGCAATTCAGAAACTGCTACTGCCTCTCAAAAAGGTCAAAAACATTGTAGGTGGCGACAGAAACACTGCCCTCTGCCACTGTTTTCAGAAGAGCTGTATGAGCGCTAGACCTCGGTTCTTAACCTTTTATGGGTCATTGACCCCTTAGAGAATCTGATGAAAGCTAGAAAAACACGTGTACACAAAATCTTCTGCCCATGACTTTTGGGACATTTGTGAATCCTTTAAAGCTCAACTCAAAGGTAAAAACTTTTAAACCAGACTGTGAACCCCATGGGGCAGAGATTATGTTCTAATGCTGGTTTCTATGCCCATTTCTAAGATAACCATTGTCCCAAGAGCAACGAATTCTCATATACTCAAGACATGGATAGGTGGATAAGAATAGATGGATGGATGGAAACTACATGGCAGCTCTGTTAGTCATTTCCAAATCTGATCAACCATACAATCAGGGTGCTGCTGGGTCCCTCCGCCCTCTGAGAGGTTCAGATTCAGTGTGTCTTCAGTGACAGTCGGCGATCTGCATTTGTAGAGAGTCCCCTGATTAGTAAACCCATAGATGTACCTTAACTCAGTGGAAGAAAAGCTTTAATTTTTTTTTTAATATGCTGTTAAAGAAGGATATACACATCTTTGTGTTGCACAAACAGAAATATAGAAAGGAAGTTATCTAACTGCTCCAAGCGGGCCTGACAGACTGTTAAGTGTCAGAGTTTACGGTCCTGATACTAAAAACAAAAAATCTGATTAGTATGTTTGGTGGTTTGTTTGTTTGTTTTCCCTGAAAGGTCATGCTATGATTCACAACCAGACGACGACTCGAGGCTGGTTTACAGCGAGAGGTTTAGCACGGCTGCCAGTGAGATCTCCACATCACTAGAAGCACGGCTTTGCTAACCCTTCCTGACAAGTTTCGACTCCACAGACCCAAACCACAAAATAAGAATGAATATGCTCTAATTTAGAAGAAACTCTTGACCTGAATAAAATGTTGTTCCACCATTAAAAAAAAAAAAAAAAAAAAGGCCTTAACAGAAGGGCACTGCCCTGCAATACCTTCAAGGATATAAATTATGCCCAATTTGTAAGACCTAGTGATTAAGGGACTAGGCTTAACCTGCCCAATCAGGTGTCTCAATTTCCTCTTTCCCACAGAGGTGAGATTTTTAAAATCGTATTCCCCTTCTCATTTTTATTTTCCACACCTCAGTGAGATCATTCATTCATTCGCATGATAAATGATGCTAGACCCTGTTCCAGTGCCAGGTAACCCAGCCCCCTGCACGGTATAAACTGCAGACAGCAGGCCCCCTGCTCTCACGTTGCTCACCGTCTGCTATTCACGGCTATACATCATGAAAACAACAAAATCCTACATTTCATACAGATGACAACCTGAGGAGTCCAGAGAAAGAATCAACACTGTAGTTTCTATTAAGTCAGGGCACATCTCATTATGATAACCTTTTCCTCATTCCCAGCAAAACATGGCATGTATGCCAGATAGAATAAGGACCCAGAGGAATCAAGAGGGTGTAGATCTAGCCCAGGCCAGCTTCCTGTATGACCCCTGGTTTTGTTATCAGTTAAAAGAATCCACTTGCCTACTGTAGACTGAGTTTTAGGTATATTATTACCTTACAATATTACTACATTACCTGAGCCGAGGCAGAACTAGAATGCTATGTTACAGATAAGACACATTCAGGTGAATTAGGTA
This sequence comes from Odocoileus virginianus, assembly GCF_023699985.2. NCBI lineage: Eukaryota > Metazoa > Chordata > Mammalia > Artiodactyla > Cervidae > Odocoileus > Odocoileus virginianus. The sequence goes on from NC_069706.1 coordinate 29,725,333, forward strand.
AACTGACACATCTGTAATTGGTGGGCCCAAGACTCAGGTATAAATCTGAGTCCAAACCACGCGAGAATTGCAGAGACTCAAAGAGTTGTATAGATTCAAATTTCCCTCCAAACTCTAACATTGGATGAGTCCACGGGACAGAATGTCATCTTCTCATTTTATAGATCTCAAGGCCCAGAAGTAAACTGTCTTGCTTGGAATAGTGGAAGAACATAAAACAGCCACCTCCAGATTTTCAGTTCAGACTACACTCACCACGTTGCCCCATTAGCTTCACATACACTACTTTTCCCTCTCCCTTTCTCAAAAGGCTGTTGTAAAACATACAAAACAAAACGAAATAGTTCATACTTTATACAGCTTAAAGCAAATGTGACTAAGAGCTTAGGCTACGAGGCTACATTACTTCAGGGAGATTACTACACATCTTAGCGCCTCGGCTTCCTCATCGGTAAAATGCAGATAATAAGAGCAACGGCCTCAGAGTTATGACAATTAACAGTGCCTGGACTACAGTAAGTAGTCAACAAATATTCATTATGATCATCATACATATAAACTTCCTCTAACTTCAACTGTCTGGTACTGTTAGGAATAAACAAAGTCTCACCATCGCTTAAAGACTACAGAAAACATCTGTAACTTATTTACCACAACAGAGCATAGCTGTCCCCGAAAACATTATCTTTTTGGTCCTGCCTTGTGGCATATGGGATCTAGCTCCCCAACCAGGGATCAAACCAAGGATCCCCAAAGTGGAAGGGGTCCACTCAACCACTGGACTGCCAGGGAAGTCTCTAAACAAAAAACGTCGAAGACATTTCCTCTCTCCACTGGTCTAATTTACCCACAATAAATCCAGGCTCCATGCACACCTCAATTAAAGAACAGTCGCTGGCAGTGCCGCGCTCTCTGCAGCTTTCACACCTCAGCAGAATGTGCACAAACAATCTTCTTGCTTCAGAGGGCTGTTCTGAGAATAAACGGTTGTAAATGCCCTTTGTAATCTTTTGACAATGGTGCTACATAAGCACACATTACTCTAGGCATTATAAATTAAGTAAGTGGTTACACATGACAATACGAGAAATGCCTGAAACATCTTTTCCCTTCCTTGGCATCCAATTAAATTACTGTTTCCCCTAAGAAAGAATTCTCTGTTGCATTATCCCACCAAAAAGAAAAAAAAAAAATGACACCACCACCTAAGATGTTCCACATGTGCTAGACACTGTCATAAGCACTTAACTCATGTACTCCTCACAACAATCCTTCGTTGTTCATTTTCCATTTTATAGATGAGGAAACCGAGGTAAAAGGACAGGGAGCTGGCGAATGGTAAAACTAGGATGTGAACCCAAGTGATGGGGCTCCAGAGAACCTGCCATTAATTCACAGGACACGACGACCTCCATGAGCAAGGCTTGTTGACTTCATAATCACCCTCCCCCTGCGCTTAACCCACAGGATACCTCAGCCTCCAAAAGTAAATCCTCTCTTCCCAACCACCACACCAGCCCCAGAAATGAACGCGTGCTATTAACACTGCTGCTCTGAGGCTTCAACACTGGTCACTAAAGCATTCGGTGCGACTGCTCTCCTAACCCAGGGTCTCCTTAAGGACAGGCCCCCTCGCCCTCCGTACTTACATAACCCCAGTCCTTCTAAACACAAAGTCTGTGCTCAAGAAGAGTGAGGAATGAATTAATTAAATGAGTGTTACCATTGAGAATCTTATCATTCAAGGAGTTCCACTTTTTACACTTCGTATAATGCACTTTAATATTAACCTGCGTTTAAGTGTTAATGTTTTGCTTTTGTTTTCTTTCTAAGCAAAACTAATCTTATTTTCTCTGCTCAGGCAACACATTTCATTAATTACTAATTCAACAGACCAAAGAAAAACAGGCTATTCAGCTGTCAGATCACACAAGACCTTTTTAATACTTCAGTCTTGTGGAAATTTTTTAAGCAGAATTCTTTTTTTAAATCCCATTTCTGTTTTAATGAGTTAAAAAAGAAACTGCCCTTATGGGGGAAAGGAGCATATAAAAGGTAATAAACATTTAATGATCCAATAATTGGTTATATCAGAGCAATCACTGTTCAGTAATTAACTTCTCTTTCGGGCTTGTTCACTTGATATTTTGAGCACTTTTGATAGGCCTGGAATTACCCATGTTATTTATATCATAAGCTAAAATCTTTGGAGGAGTCCAAAACACAACAAGGGTTGCAATCACCCATGTTTCATCTTGGTAACTTTCCAACGTGTCCTTTTATAAATCCAGCTGATTAGCAAAACCAAGATCATCCCAAGTCCTCAGCATGGAGTGGGCACCAATGCAACGGTAATGACACCATGGCTAAACTGCGGGGGTTGTGGACATGGCGGCAAGGAGGGGTTAAAGGAAAACACAACATAAAATTGGAGCTTAAAAGACAGCAAAAAATAATTAAATCGCACCACCAGGAAAGAATACAGTGAACAGCTGGCATGTTGTTACTATGCAAAATTACAATTAAGCTCAGGTTAATGTCATTTCCAACTAATTACCCACAGTCAGTTGGAAGAGACACACTAAGAGATTTCACTTTGCCCACTCCAACAGTCTTTCCTGCTTAGGTGTCTATGCCATCAACACAGATACAGGGCTCATATTTTTTTGAAGTCACAGCTACACAAGTGCACCCATCTCGTTCCTGTCAAAGGGGTCCCCCTATCAGCAGTAGATGTTAGGAGCTGCTAACATTTCAACACCTCCCTTTGGTCACACTCTCTGCGTGACACTTCCTTCACACCAAAATAATGTGCACACTGTTTTCTCCACAAGCTTAATCTCCTATATTCCATTCTCAGTCTTTCTCCTCCTTCCTTCCTCCTTCCCCCACCCCATCCCAGACCCTTTTTCTAAGGCCCTGTATGAAGAGGAAAGTATTCATTATTTCATACTTAGCATACAAATCATTATTATTATGGAGGTGCTTGAGCTTATACGTTTATAAATAACTTTCTATCAATAAATCAATCTTGTTAATTCATCTTAACTACCTGCACCCCTACACCCCAAAATAAAGGAAACCCACCAGTACCACCATGGCGAGAATTCCTGTCATTCCACTGTCTATCATGGCTACCTGCCCTAATGGTGAGTGTTCCCTCTGGCCACTGTCTTTTGAAGGGAACTTGTAAATAAATAAACAAACACAATGGGGCCAATTCTCAAAGAGGCTCTGTGGCTTCCATGTCTGACAGGAGACACACAGAACTACTTTGGTGCCAGAAGTACCCTGCCTCTAACAGAGAGACAAGCTAATTGGAAAGACCTTCTTAAATCCATGTCTGCTAATAGTCTAGAAGAGAAACCAAGGTCCACCAATCCCAAAGCAAGAAGGTGTCTTCTAACCTAAATTACTCAAGCTCTTCCATTATCCATACACCTTGGGCACTGCCCCAACAGCTTGCTGCATTAAGGTGGAAACACCACCACCCCCCTCGCCCCCGGTTTCATATGCATCTAAAAGAGGAGGTTGGATAATTTATCTGTTACTTGCACCTCTGACAATCTTGGTGGTGACGAGAATAAAAAGGAGCGGAGAGGGAAGAAAAACGGGCAGTAGTTCCTTTGCTACTAATGGACAGATAACTGCAGAGTGCCATAAAAGGAATATTTATTTAATCAGTGTACTGTATCAAAACAAGCCTCTGGTGTACTTTTGAAAAGATGGAAAGCCACCCAGAACAGGTGACCGGAGTCTTGTCACCTGCTCAGTTGATGCTGGAGACAGCCAAGAAGGGGTGTGCGAGGCGGGGGCAGGAAGCGGCTGCAGCAGGCCCACAGAGCCCGCCGCCCAGGGAGGCCCGGACTTGAGCCGCTGCGGCTCACACTCTCCACTCAGCACAGCTCCTGTGCGGGGCTCGCTGCAGTCCCGCTGCGGTCCCTCTACCGTGAGCATCTCCTCCCAAAGAAAAAAGGCAAGCCTGCTGTTTAATACATACAGGACTTTCCCACTAAGAATCGAAAGATTCTTCAGTGTCAAAAGAAAAGGTAAACAGAAGAAAGAAAAACCCTCAAGGAAACTTTATTACCTTTGGCTTTAAATGCTCTGAATGGAATTGATCAGAGGAGAGATTATTCTGGGATGGACAGAGCAGGGCAGAACTTCTTTTATTTTTGTTAACCAAGAAGCTATTTTTCCTCACATACCAAGATAAAGACATTTTGGCTATGGAGACATGTTTACTAGTCTACCCTGGCAGTAATGACAAGGCTCATTTGTTTACCGAAGTCATAACTGCCAGGGCTGGTAATTTGTCCTTATACATTTTTCAAAACTATCAAGAGAATATTTTCAGTGAATCAGATTTCAGCAAGGACAGATCTTTGGGCTTAATCTTGATGTATGCTGTGAACATTAATACATGGGCATTGTCAGGAACTGATTTAAGTCTGAATCAAAACACAGATAAATAACACAAACTTAATTCAACATCACCACTTACAGAAAAAATAATGATTAAGAAGCATCTAGTACAGAAAAGCAGAATGCTTTTTATACTTGCACCTTACTGTAACTGTTTAATCAACCTTTACTTATGTTCCTAGTTTCTTGGGATTTGAGGAGAAGGGGAAGAAGAGGAAAATGTAATAAAAATATCTTGTGCAATGTTTCATTTCTTTACCTGGGTCCTGGTTACTTGGGTGAATTCTCACTTTGTGTTCACCCTGAGCTGTGAACTACACTTATTTCAGGATGTGTTCTATTTCACAATATGTACAGTTTTAAAACCAAACATGCATAAGTGTTTTATTTTTCAGAAAGGGTTTGGTAGCATAGAAATCAATCATTTTAAACCACCACCATTACTGCCACCCCAAGAAGTGACTCAAGAATATTTTCTAAACTAGTGACTCCAAAATTTCTGTACCAGAGCTGGCAGTAAAAGAACTCCTTGGAAGCCTGTGAAATCCCAGAGCTACACAGCAGGAATTAACTGTCACGAGACCAAGGATGGGGCCCAGGAATCTGTATGTTTAACAATCTCCTCTTAGTTCCAGACACACAACTGGGTTTGAAAACCACACCCAAGGCAAGAATAACTTGCAAGTTGCAACCATCCAAAACTATGCAATCCAGATTCTCTAAACTAACAAGGGTGACCAAGTGTAATTATCTGGAAAAATTCTGCAGAAGCTTTGATAACTCAAAGGGTGCTCTACCCAAACACACCCACACACACACACACACAACTTGGCAAAGGCTTTCATGGATATTTTTCTCACAATTATAATATTTCCCCTAAAAGGAATCTGATATGTTATAATCACTAAGTTACTCCTACTGGGAACCTCATCCTGCAAATTTAAGAATAGAAACTGTGAAATCAAATTACTAGTCTGTGGCCACATGAGATTCGGGGTCATTGGCAAAATCGGAACATGTGCTTTTTCCACAGCACAGTCTGGGAGCCGGCCCCCCATTCTCATTATCATTAATGTGCTGTTGAGAGTTTAGATTTTCAGACGTTAATGACACAACCAAAGTCATTTAGCAAAAAGACTCAAAGACACACTGGAGCCAGCAGTTTCTCATCCCAGACAAAACTCTATCGCCTATTAAATAGCAGCTTCCCACCAGAGGCCTTTGAAGGGTTAAGCCCCAATCCACATTTCCCCTTTCAAATTTATATTCTCTACCCTTAGATAACCACATTCATTGGAGTTGGAAGCTCCACAGTAAACTGAATTTTGCTTTTGGGCATGCATAGGCAACTGCAACCCAAAGATAGAGCACTACCCTGGGGTCTTTTATCTGAGAGCACAATCCGGGAGCCTGCTGGATCATTTGTTTTAGAATACCAGAGCACTTGTTTTTAAACAAAGCATCAGCCAAGGAAAGAGGTTACAGCGAAAGGAAGCACTGAACCAAAAGAAAAAACAAACAAAAACAAAAAGCCAAACACTGAGAATCAAGGTGGTTCTTTCCACTATCTTTTAAAGTCTTATTTGCCAGACTGGGAAATGTAGTTAAGGAAGGCTTGCACTGAGCTCTCCCCACTTTTTTTTTTTTCTTTCTTCCCATTCATGTCTTTTTAACTTTAACCTCCAATGGGACACTCAACCAATTTAAATCTTAAAAAAAAAAAAAAATGCCCTTCCAGGAATATTCAAATCATGCAAAACCAAAGCCTTAGGATGATTCTTACACTCCAGATACTTTCCACTTTTAAGAAAACCTACCAAAAACTAGAAATATGTCCTCCAGAGTAGGCCAGATAACCCCACAGGCAAACCTTAGCTTCTAAAATGCCTACCACCCTCCTCCCTAGGGCAAAATCACACAGACTTCAGCTATATTAACTTAGTTCTTCTGCAAGAATGACACAAATTTATCAAAATTTTTACTTCAGTTTAAAAAAACTTAATGGAACCAATATAGAGCAGTGGGAAAAGCAGTGACCTATATATTAGGAAACCTGGGTTCCACATAGCTGTCCTACCACTAACTCTATAGGTCGTACAGAGCAGCTGCATAACATGAAATTTTCTAGATCTGTTTCCTCATCTCCAATAAGGTGAAAGCCTAAGGAATATATTATCACCTCTGAAAACATGCACAAAAGTGAGGAGGGATTAAGGAAGGGTCGAATGTACCATTGAAACAACATCAGCACAAAACTCTTAAGCAGCATTGACGTACAGTTCTGTGGTGCAGTGGTTCAAGTCAGGCTCTGAGGCCAGAATGTATGGGGTTGGCCACCTGCATGCTGGGTGACCTTGGGTGTAACCTCTGTAGCTGTTTCCTCTCCTACAAAACAGAGCTCACAGCAGCACCTACCCCATAGGACCACTGTGTGCGGACTACACGAACTGATTTAAGCAACTAGAACAGTATCTGACACAAAGCAAGCACTCAGTAAATGCTAGTTCTCATTATAATTATTGAATACATCAATACTGAGCTAAAGGCAGAAATATAGTTGACAATTAAGTACCTTCATGTCCTTTCTAATCAAAAGGGAGACAAAAACATCTTGTATCTTTATATGAGTTTTGGCGCAAAACTTCCATGGATCCTCAGAAGTCCCTGCCCCTTATTCTCAAACCTGTTGATCTGGGCAGGTACACAAGTACTGGAACCTTTATTCACCTACACACAGTCCCCAAGGACCCACAGGTGTCCAATCACACTGGGAAAGCCTAAGCTAGGTGGAGGAAGTCCTCTGAAAACTGAAAAATCTCATTTCCCACACACTGAAATCAAAGTTTACTTTAGCAACCCCAAAGCTGATGAAAACAACATATACCTGCTTTCTTATTATATTTAGGTTCTCTAAAGACTAATGGTATCTAGTTTTCCCTCCTTAGTCAACAACTGTATCTGGTGAAGATGATGATCCAGCAAGGAAATCATATCAACCACTGTTTTCTTCCTTCTGTGTAACCCAAAAGCTGTAGGATTTCTTTTTCAGTACTTTTTTCACTCAAACTTGACATTTTCTTTCTCACGATCTATTTTACTGACTGACTCCAAACCTAATCTCCGGTGCATCCCCTCTTTTCAGGGATCCAGTGGTATTCATCAGTGTCCAATTCCTTGACTGCTGTGAAGATTGTGACAGATTTAAGCTTCACTTCTGATTAAGTCTTTCCAGAGAAAGCAACCTGATAGCCTGGCCCAGTATAGAGCCCTAGAAATAAACTTTCTCTTTCTACTTTCATTTCCCTCAAATTTATGAGCACATGGGTGGATTAGGAGATTCTACTTGAAGCAGAAAGAAAATCGAGTATCATTATTTCTCCAGCATCTTCACTAAGCTTGAACCTTAAGCTGTACATCTATTTCATTCCCATCATGTTAAGCTGGTAACTAATAAGATAAAATTCAATCGATTCCAAAACTCCCTGCAAACTTTACTGCCCCAATGTTTAACCTTCCTGGAAGAAACACATGCATGAAAGCAATTATAATCAAAATCCTCAGAACCAAAAAACTTAATTTAAGCAAAATGAGGCAAAAAACATTCTCTAATGTTCCCCTAGAGCTTTTCTAGGGACAATCACAGTCCCCCCACACCTTTTGTCTCTGTTAGACACACCGAACAACAATATGACACCAGAATGTAACACCCAGAATGTCATTTCTGGAAGCCAGGAGTTCTGTTTACCCCCACCCCCCAGTGCCTGGAACAGACAAGAAACTCAGTAAACATTCATTAAATGGATGAGTGGACAGAAGGGGTGTGGGTGCCCCAGTGAATTAATAAGAGCCACAGGAGAAAATCAGGCCCCGAATAATCAAAAGTTGACAGCACTTCTGAAGGATGTCACAGCCTCAGATGTACCCACATCCAGAGAATTGGCCACATCTTACTGTACCTCTTACCCCACATGTTCCTGATCAAGCTATGTCTCAGGGTGAAAGAGTCCTCAACTGCCACCCAACAACTCAGAGCCTTCCTGTAAAGATGTGCGGTTTTGCTCGTGAAATCCTCTGTAATTTTATAACAACTTTAATTTTATAACAACTTTGCACATGAAATCCTGTGTAATTTTATAACAACTTTCATCCCATCCCAAACACTTCCCACAGAAGCGCTTCTGAATTTCTCAGTCCCTTTCTGTTGCCTCCTTCCTAGTCTCTAAAAGGCTCTGTAATAAATATGTAAACATAACCCCAGTTTTTCTCAGTTATGGGTAGGAGGAAGACAGCATCAGGGGAGGAGCATCCCAGGAAATTACCCTTCAAACTCTTGGAAAGTAGGCCACACTAAAAAGCCCAACAGAGAAAATGAGACATAAAGGCTAGGAGTGCAGTTCAGTAAACATGGCTTGGTACTGGGCATCTGAGAACACCCAGTGAAGAAAAACTCACACACCCGTCTTTAAACAGAAGGTCTCTACCTTGACTTGCACAACACAATGCCCTGGGGAGCTTTTAAAAGTTCTGATGATGGGGTGGGGGCTCCCTCCCCTCTCCCATGGGTACAGGGACTTTTTTTTTTTTTTAATTCCTCAGAGGATTCTAATGTGCAGCAAGATTGAAGAATCCCCTTACAGATGACTTACAGATGACTCGCTTCCTCCTCAGACAATATAGGCAAAAATTAGCCCAATTTGAAGAAAGCGCTAAGGGCTGTTGAAGCTGGTGGTGGAGCCAGGGATGTTGGTCATGTGGTGCTTTACACTATCTCATATTTATAAAAGATTTCATCTAAAAGCCAGAAACTATCTCATAGTCCTATATATACACACATTTTTTACACAAATGTATTTTAAAACAAGCTTATCATATACTGGTCCTAAAAAGTACATCCTAAGGAGTGCTGGCACTGATAGTGTCTGGGGTTTTTACTCCACTGAGGAGAAAAAAAAAAATCAAGACCAATTCAAATGAGTCTGCTTATTTGAAAACACTGGTCTGAATTCTGTAAAACTGCTTTGTCTGCTTAATCAACAATCCACCTAAAATCAGCAGAGTTACCAGGACTAAGTCAGACTGGCTATGAAATCCTTTATATAATCAAACACCAAAGTGGGTTGCAGTAAGACAGTATTACTCCCAGGACTCAGCTCTAGGATCATCTTTTTAAAATGGGGTGGGGGCAGAGCACATTCCAGTGAAGGTTTATCTATTAAACATGAATGCTTATCCTAATAACCCTTCTCTTGAGGAGGCAGTTGTTATTATTTAATCACAGAGTCATGTCTGACTCTTTTCAAGTCCATGAACTGTAGCCTGCCAGGCTCCTCTGTCCATGACAATTTCCCAGGCAAGAATACTGGAGTGGGTTGCCATTTCCCTCTCCAGGGGATCTTCCCGACCCACGGATCCAGCCCTCATCTCTTCTTTACCACTGAACCACCTAGGAAGCCCAAGGAGGCAGCGCAGGCCCTGAAGCCCGACAGTCGGGGTTCTGGTTCAGGCCCCACAACCCGGGGAAGTCACTTAACTTCCGGAGCCCCGTGTCCTCAGCCCTGCCCCCGTTGCCGCGCCCGTCCCTTCCGCAGTCGCTCACACACCGCACTCTCCTCCTCAGTCTTCACCTCGCTCTTCTCTCTGCTGGCAGGCTCTGCCCCGGCTTTCCTCACGGCTTGCTCCCTCACTTCCCGGAGGTTTCTGCTCAAATATCACCTCCTTTAGGAAGCCTCACTTAAACCACATCTGCATACACATACCAGAGTCTCACTAACATACCCTTACCCTGTTTTTAAAATCCCTGTCACTACTCAGCAGAGTATGTATCTGTTTGTAATTTGCAGCATGTCTTACACCCCTGCTAGAAGATAAACCCCATGAGAGCAGGTATCTATTTCTCTTACACCACCCACTGCACCCAGAACAATGCTGCCTGGCTCACACAAGCAACTGATAAGATATTTCCTTAACGAAACAACAAAATTTGGTTACCTTTTTCTTCCCAAAGAGAGTCCTACCCTTAATATATAAAGCAGGTAAAGGTGGAGCTCTGGTTGAATGAGGTCAGGACCTGCCCTCAGCTGCCTCAGGGTTCCCCGAGGTGCTCCCCCAAAGCACTACCCAAATGATCTGCAAAGTCACTTATTATTAGAAAGTGTCCAAGTCCATGTTATTTCTGTGAGACTCCAATGAGAAATGTTAAATGTGATAAATGACTTTCCATTCTGTAATTTCACTTATTATTCACTGGCAGCTGCATAAAGTACCCTAAAAATTCAAAACATACCAACGTCCCAGAACTGTTCCATCCCTAAAACATCTACAGCCAAAAAGCAGTCACATCCTACAATGGAGGGAGGCGGGGAGGAGGCTAGGGTCTCTTTCCACGCCGTGTTACATCATCTCTGAGCCTCTGGGACCTACCGCTAAGCCTCCAGGCTGCAAAAATCTCACTGCTTCGAAGGAGGTAAGGAAGAAAGGGTGGTAGACCCACATGGAAACAGATGTTATACAATGCAGGATATAATCTGGGCAACATGGCAGCCACCTGGTGACTTCCTGACTCCACTACTTTAGTCTCTTTTTACATCTAAATGACCTCCTGCCTCAGCCAGCTTTGGACTTACATTCAGGAGACATTCACGAAAACATAGGGTGAGGGAAAAGCGTGTCCTAGAAAAGAACTCTGCACAAGGTATGAACAATTGGGAGAAAAACCCCAGAAAAGCCAGCTGACTACAGTATCAATACCACCATGAGATCTTACGCACAGCTCAAAGACCTCCTCAAAATTGCAGGGAAGATATGAAACATACTCAGCAAACACATCAGCAGGACCTTGCAAAGCTCTATCACCCAGCCTCACAGTGCTGAACTATGCGAGAGTTCCCGACTGAAAGCACGGAGACCCAGCCTCTGACACTGTAATCTAATCCTTAAACTAAACACATTTAATGCTTTTGCATGTCCATATGTTTTCTAATGACGCCATTGCTGTCAGCATGCTACAGGAGTGCTTCTTGGAAGATGGAAGTAATGACAAAGCACATCATTGGGAAGGCAATTATATGCAGTACTAACCATTTTACAATGGCCATATGGGCTGTATTTCAACAATGTAATTTCCAAATCAGCCTGAGCATACATATGTCTCTATCCTTAATCCCAGGTACACCACACTAAATGAAATAAGAATACAGATGAAATATGGGCAGCTGACTTAGAAATCTGTAACAGAATGCTAAGGTAATGTGCATCTAAAAATAGTAAACAGAGGGCACCCACTGCCCTATTGGTCCTAATAGAAAACATCAGAACAGGGCTATTACAAACCGCCTGACAGGCAAGGAACAACACAAGGAAAAGTTTAAAATACACAGATCCTACCTAGTATTCAAAATCTGTGACAGGCCCAAGAGTAAAAAGAGTAATACAGAACTCATATGATATAAATATGTAAGATCTAGGTTTGAGAGACTGCTTTTAAAACTCTGGACTTAAAGGTGTGAGGCCCATGACACCAGGTTTTTACAGTTAAATTTCAAAGGACATGCCTTGACTTGGGTCTCTCCTACAATCATGAACTGTTAAAAACGGAAATCTGCTATATTTTGGATGGGCAAAAGGGTAACTGTGCTCCACGATAGCTGAACAGAGTAGGGAGCAAGACTGCAGGTCTCAGAGCATAATTGTTCTGAGAAGAAACTACCTCCTTTCTCCAAAAAAAGACTTTTCACAGAATTGTTTACTTTGATCTTTGCATTTTCACCCCAGAAATCTCTTGAGATTTCAGGACTAATAGGGCACGGCATGTACGTGTGCATGTGTGTGTGTGTTATACCACTCCCTAAGGGATGGTCACCAGGCAGGTCTGAATACCCAAGTACTAGAAGAGGAGTTGTGAGGAGGCCCAATTTGGCCCAGAGGAAATGAAGAGGGGACTTATCGAGAAGGTACCCACTGTAATCACAGCTGGGATTTCCATAAGAAGCAAATCTAACAGTCACACTTATTAGCACACTCTTCGTAGCATAAACAAACCTGAAAGGATGGAGAGGAGAAAAGAGGTGAACAATTTGCAAATGTGCTTAGAATAATGAAAGGAAAACAATGACAGAGGAAATAAATGAGATAAAAGTATCAAGAAAAGCAAGCAACTATTCAGCATGTTCTTTTACCAGAAAGAATAGCGTTCATATTAGTTTAAAAAACAAAAACCTACCAACAAGGTCTGTTTTATTGTGGAATATATTGCCAGGAGAAGTGCTACTTGCTGGAATAGTTTTAAAATCAGACAAAATATCTAGGAATTTAGAGTAGAAAATAAGCTTATACCCACAGTGACCTACTGACAGGGTGCCAGTCCCTTCTCCAACTTTACACTTCTGTTCCTGGGGGCTGTTGTGAGAAATCAGCAAGATAAGTATGTGAAAGGATTTAGTACAGGGATTGGCACACAGCTACCCTCAATATTATAAGTCTGAGCCCTTGCCTTCGACAAAGGTTTAAACTCTACCTGAGCTATGTGACCGGGAAAAAGGTCAGATTTCAATACAGGGAAAAACAGTGAGAGGGACCGAAGGAAAGAAAAAGAAGGAAAAAGAAGCAAACCAACAAAAAATACACTACAGATGCACTATATGAGTGGCAGGTTCCTATGCAAGTTCCAGCTTTTAAAAAGAAAATAAAAACTTCCAAAAAGATGGTGAGGTACTATCCCCTCCCTAAATCTTATTATTAAACCTAGAAAATCCTTTGTAACCAGGACAATTTTTAGCAGCGACAAGGAACAAATATATGTGGCCTGCCAGAGTCCCATTTGGGATTCCCTCACAAAATGAATCTGTGTTAAAGGAAGAATGGAAGGGATGAGGAGCTTGAGCTTTCAGGTCGGGCAGAAACAATTGCATTTCCTGCCTCTTCTATACTGACCTTGAGCAAGATGACTTAACCTCTCTGAGCTCCAGTGTCTTTCCACTCTAAAACGGGGATATCGTTCATTTTTTCCACAGCGTAGCTCTAATGAGGCAAAGAATGCAAAATTCCAAGCACAATGTCTGGCACAGAGTAAATACTAAGTAAACATTAGCCCCCTTTTCTAAAATTTCTTTTCATGGAATTTTTGTGGAAATAGGTCAACTCTAAATAAGCACTACCTACCTACTGTGCATGGATTATTGAGTAAAGGAAGCAACAATTCTAAGAGCATCAAATACCCCAGGAAGGATACATGTAGGGGGAATACAGAAACTAAAGTTAGGAAATAGAGGGAAATAAAATAATGCATTAGAAATACAGGAAGGTAACTCTGACTCTCTCTTTTCCAAAGTGCCAGTCATACCCCAAGTTACACACAGAGAGCCATGACAGAGCGTATAACAGACCAAGAAAAAATTAACAGCACTTGAACTTCCCACCAGAACCCAAATAAAACAGAGAGTAAACCGTGTCAGGTCAAAACTTCAGAAACACCCTAAGGCTGTCCCCATCAAGCCATGGGAAAATCATTTCAAAAAGATGAAATACTCTGAAACCTAAGAAGTAAAGCACTGCTCTGAGGTCAGCATTAAGATTCTTAGTAAGTTTACTATTATTATTACTGCTGCTATTATTATGTAGTATGTTGTCATTATCTCTGATTCTAGAAACAAAATTGTTGCAGATAAAATTAATTCTGGGTTGAAATACAAATAAAGGTTGGCTTTACTAGACAGGCTGAAAGACTGAGTGTCAAAATATTTAACAATTTTTTATAAAGTGATCAAGGGAGCTAGAACTGCTGTGGATATGATGAGTTAAACACAGTGTTGGAATTTTTCAGATATGACTTGAAACTACTTCTAAACACAGGAAATACTTCTGCAATCATATTATATATTCAATACTTTGAAATAGTTATATTCCTTCAACTGAAGGTGACCTGGAACAATCTGGGCCATTTCTGTATTAGACTAATATAACTAATTTTAAAACAACTGTCTACCACGGCAGGTTTTAACACTCAGGTGTGAAATCGCACCTCCCAGCACACAGGCTGAATTATCCCCCAGCCTCTCACCTGTAATTATCCTTTGCTCCCTCCCCAGGTGGCTCTCAACCAGCTCTTGGCTTCCCAGGTTCCTATCTGGAAGTACAAACTCCTTCTGGGGCCTCAAATGCTATGAGGGTGAGAGGGAGGACAAAAGCAAGAACTTCATGCTGGCTTAGACGACTTTGAAAATGTCTATTTTCAACACACAGCACAAGAACAATTTGATAAAATTAAAATACCCTTATGTCACCATGGTTATCGATATGTATTTTTCAAATAAAAATAGTAAGTTTACTTCACAGTTCCTGTAGAGGCCGGCTTCTTCCATTAAGGCCAATTCCAAAAATTTAGCAAAAGATCTTTCATCAGTTGAGAGGGCATAATTAGATGTTTTGATTAAAGCATTTTCCTCCCCTGGTTAACAAGATGTAACAGATGTCACCGACTTCCCCAATAACAATACAGCCCTGCACTTGGCATCTTTACAATTTTAAAACTGAACTGTCATATAGAAAAATTGTAGCTAGGGTGTCTCCATACAATCATGACTCTGAAGTGGTTATGACATGCCTGGACTCCCCAATGGAACAGATATGGAAATCATACTCCGTATTCACAGCCGCAAGCTCTCCTTAGCATGCACTTGAAAACCAACCTCTGAAATCTGAATGATGTGGGCTTATTCAAATCACCACCAGTTACTCCTGGAAGCCCTGACCAAGTGAGGTATGAAACCTGTACAGAAAATGCAAATCTCACAGTCACTTTCTTCTAGGAGTACATGGAGCACATGCAGAAAAGTGTCTCAGGAAAAGCAATGCCCATCTAAACAGACTCACTCTACCAAAATCCAAGCTTCTCTGCAGAGAGGAGAATCATACTCGATTTTCTTTTTTAATCATATTTTTCACAGTAAGACTCCCCGGAGCATTCACCCAACCTAAAAAAATTCAACCTACACCAATTTTGTCAACACATCTGTCCAGGGTGTAACTAGACATAGACCTGCGTTTTAATGGGAGGCAGCCTCTCTGACTGAAGTTCAACTCAAACATCCTGGTGTAACAACTCCATTAGTGACATCAAGCACAGATCTAAAGATTACTCAGCCCCTCTGTCAGTCGCATGTGTTATTTATAGGACAGTATATCAATCATGTCTTCCCCTTACTACTTCCTACTTTCTGGTCCTAAGCTATTTGGTCTGCCAAATTAATACATTCCATTGCTGCTGCAATCTAAACAATACTTGATAAAAGATTAATAAAATAGTTGAGTTCTCTGCAACCACAACACACACACCCAGGGAAATTCATCAATGTCTTTTTATTTGCATATTTGGCTGACTGCCCCCTGCAGCAAATACATAAGGCACCAATGCTCAGGTATCCTGGTTTATGGTTTGCATTTAATTCAGGGTGTCAATCTGCTTCTGTTTTAATTACATCCATCTTGATATGTTATTACAATCTCATGAAAACTTCTTTTCATTATATGAATGACTATAAATATATACACATGACAAACAGTTGTTATAAATTTTCTGGTTCAGCAATAAACAGGCAAGATGCCTTAGCCAACACGTCATGTGGATTTAATATTTTGAGTCTTTCTTCAGAAGAAGAAAAGTTTGACTGAGTCTTCAATTCAGCCATACTTCAAAGTTCACTTGTTTCAAAAATGTTCTGCTACCAACTTTGGTAAGTTGCTCTGAGTCTGTGAATCACAAGGCTGAAGAAAATATTCTACCCTCAAAAAATTACATTAAAATTTTAAGTGGGCCAACATTAAGATCATCTTACATCCAAATAATTATTTTATCTTTCCGTTGCATATTCAAGGATGAGAAACTCTCATATCATCACCCTAATATTTGTTTTTTTCTTTTACATCCTCATTACAGAGGGGAGGGAAGGGTGTTTAAAAAGGACTAATAATGGACCTGCAGAGAAAGGCGAACCATGCACTGGGGGAAAGCAGAATGCTTTTAAAAGTTTCCTGATACTGAGCAATAATCAGAACATTTCTTAGAAAAACTGGGAATCTTTACAACCATGGGTGATCACCCTCATTTGTGGTATTTTTTTTTTCAGCCTTCCAATTTACTAAAGAAAAGCAGACAGTCCTCTAGCTTCATGGATACCAGTGAGAGCCTCTAACTCCCAGTGTGATCTTAAGCAGGACAATTAACCCCTCTGGGCTGTGTTTTCATTTGCAAAATGAGAGGTAGAACTACAGCATTTCTAAAGACAACATCTGTGCCTCTAATGCTGCTCTGCCTTAGAAAGCACATCAGTCAACAACAGCTGAAGTGAAATGGATCAAAAGGCTGCTCTGAAAAAGCTGAGGTCCTAACTTTAGGACAAAACCTCCCTGAGGATTGCAGCTCTGGGCATTAGTCTCAAAACTGTAATTTTCCCAAATAAACTGATCAGCCTAACAAACGTGGCAGGAGCAAACTTGCAACACACAGCAATGCAAGATACTAAATGCTTGCTTCCCCTTTTGCCCCAGTGAAAGTATAATGTCACTTGAAGTATATAAAATCATTTTTTAGAATAGCACGATTCAGGACCTTCGTTATTTTTGCCCACTGAACATGTATAGGGAGAGTGGGTGGAACACTGCAATTTCTAGTATGTGACTGGAAAATAAGTGATAACCTGATGTTCAACTATTGTTCCATATACATCTTTATTTCCTGAGGGTTGTTTTTTTTTTCCTTCTTGTAGTTTCTAACCATGGAAAACTATTCACTAAATCACCAGTAACATTTAGCTAGAAAGCATAGATGAACAGAGGACCTAGCAAACAACAAGTCTACTTCAGTATAACTATAAAGAAATCACTGCAATACCAGACTCTCTTAAATCCTCTTTACAAGCTTGAAAATATCACTGCCATGAGCAACTCTGCAGAAATCCAGAATGAACTTGGTGGGCTGTGCTACAGAGGAGGGTAGGTGTGGAGACAAGGAAAACAACACCCTGACATCCCTCAGGAACCATCACCACTTGACCCTGGCATTGACATAAACCCTGCCTCAGATTCAGTGTGAAAGTATCAGATTTCATCCTTATAACCGAGAGCCACAACCTGTTTTCTCAGGCTGTGTTTCCGTATGTAATCCAGGTCATTTCAAAATGCTTTGGTTAATAACAATCACACAGTATCTGTCTGCAATTGGAAGGCTTTCTGCCAAAAGTGAATCCCAACCGGCATTAGCCATTTTTCCTTTACTTACAAACTGTGGGCTTTTTCCTTCTCCTCTTGTGACTCCATTTTACTGCACCTGGGTTTTCCTGGATCCAGAGATATGGCACTACAAGGTATGGTGGCAAATCAAAATGACAAAACATTTGCATATACTTGGTCATTTGTGGTATTTACGCAGGCACACTCTAACCAAAGTTCAGAAATGAATGAGAAATTAGAATGATGAGCTGATAACAGTTCAGAAAACTGAAAACTGAGAAATTTACCCTCACAGTACTAACCTCAGAGTCCCTCAAACAGTCAATGTTCAAATAATGAAGGTTTGGAATTTAAAGTGTCTACATTTCATTCAGAACTTCATAAATCCATTGCCTTTTATTAACTTGCATTCATAATTTTGATGATTCTGCCTCAGTAAAGGAAGAGAAGAGGAAAGAAAGGAGGGAAGTTGCAAGGGACGGTGGGAAGGAGGCAGGCAGGCAGTGGGTGGTGGGGAACCTACTGGATCCTAAGATGGGACTGACACAGGCACTAGTATGTGAAATAAAACCCTATAAAGACAGCAGCCATACAAACGATTTCAGGCTGCAACTCCCCTTGCAAAATACGGAACAGAGACTGAAAAGGACTGACACACAGAAGCCTGTGCTTGCCTGTGCTCAGCTGCTCAGTCGTGTCCGACTCTTTGCAACCCCATGGACTACAGCCCACCAACAGCCCACCAACCCTACGGACTACAGCCCCCCAATTCTCTGTCCATGGAATTTTTCAGGCAAGAATACTGGAGTGGGTTGCCATTTTCCTCCTCCAGGGGATCTTCCCAACCCAGGAATCAAACCTGTGTCTCCTGTGTCACCACATTACAAGCAGATTCTTTACCCGCTGAGCCATAGTAGTCTCTTCCTAAGCAAGCAAAGGAACCCAGATGAAGTGAAAGTCACCCCTCCCCTCCTCGGTTACTAACAGCATCAAGAGGAACCTATTTTCTGTGAACTTAGAAAGAAAGGGACTGACTGCATACCCCCTACCCTGAAGGCTTATTAGAAGAAATGAAGGAAGAACACAGTTCAAACCTGGAAGAAGGAACACAAATTCAGGGTCTCAACAGCCTTTAACTCTATGCCCCATTACCAGGAAAGAAAAATCTGCATTCCTCTATTCATGGAACAGGTACACATTATGTAAGAAGAACTTGTTCTGACCCAGCTAAATGTCCCTAAATTAGTTTTGATTAATTCCCATCCTGCTTTTCCAAACTTCAATTATTTGAGAGTTTTTAAATCTGACTTTTTCCCCACAACTTTCTCAAATGAATAGCTGCTATCCCATTACCTTTTTCCTATATCAACAAAATATTGGCTTTAATCCTGACCCTGAAAAAAGTGTTGTTTCTTGAGAGAAAAAATAGCATGAGGCACTTTTACAAAGTTGGACTACATTTAGTATACTAGTGTATTACAGCATAGGGGTAAAATAAACTGTAAAAACATTAACCCACTATCCACCCTCCACACACACACACACACACACACACACTCGCTCATTCCATATCAAAAAATGTAGCAGACGTTATGTCCAAAGGCTTTCAAATTTAGCAAGTGGAACCTAAATTATTCTTTAGTAGCTGCTCTCAGCTATTTTTTTTTAAGCTTGGGGACTTTATTTCTAATCCTAACATTCTCTCAAACTACATAATTGTCATTTATTGTTGACAGCAAATAGAAATGTTGTATAGAGTCTTAGAATCTTTTTATCACCTCAATGCTCCTTGAATCTCCTAGAATCATACTGAATGTTCCTTTTTTAACCCTTTTAAAAGGAAGAGAGAGGAAAACACTCTCAGAAAGGATAAAAGGCTAATCACTAACTCTGTGATTCAGTTTTTAAATTTACTGATTCATTTATCCCCTGTCTACTTCCAAAAAAGATATAAAGCAATTCATCTCAACAGCTAACACAAGGTGCATGGAATCACCATATCACAATATTCTACCTCATCTCACATAAATACTCCTGAAGTGATGCTCTGCCTTGTACAGTGAAATATTGAAATTCAGTTAAGTATAGTAAAATACTTGACTTCATAACCAAGCACGTTATTCACAGTCCTTTTTCCTTCTATAAACTTTCTCACCACTTAGGAACACATCAGATCCTAAAGCTATGCAAACTGCCCAAAGTGAAATGCTGGAACTGACTCATTTACTCCATAGTACCATCCCAAACTTTCCAAGATAGAAAGCGAAAAAAGCAACAAAGACACAGCTCCACAGCAGACGAAGGGTTCTGACCTTTCTTGAACGAACACTTCATACATAAGCAAGCGAAAGGCAGATAATTTAAAACCTTTATTTTAACATCGTGTCAACCTCCTTTCTCATCCAGCCTTCTTTCCCAGCTTGCCCAGCAACAGAAGAAACCAGAAGGAAGGATAAAAACTCCCTCTGGCTGGAAGGTAGCTTGGTAGCATTAGAACTGGGCTACTATCACACTGAAAGAACCATTAATGAAAACCTCTCACCAATATTCACTTCACGGTGGGGTTGCTAACAATCAATTAAAGAGCAGACACGGGGCAGGAAAAAGGAGAAATGGACTAATCATCATTATTTACATCTCACACTCCCCTTGTCACTCCCACTCAAGCAGCAGCTTCCACCCTGATTTCAAACTTTTGTGCCTGGTTTTTCAAGTTATCTATCATCAGCCAACATACTCAGGGATTATCAAGTTCCAAGATCTGGAAGGGACCTTTGAGATCTTTCCCAGCAATTCCCATACTGGATTATGGATTAGGAACTACAATGACAAGAATGAAAGTTCCCTGTGGTCAAATATTAGGAAATAAGACACATCACATCTCTTTCTCTAACATTCAAAATTTACATACACATTACAAAAGATTTCTAATCCTTGCAGAACAAGTTACCCATTTAATTCTGCCTGGCCCATCAAGTTCCAAAATTAACTGAGCGAAGAATCGCATTTCTTGGTCTGGACCACAACCTATGAACACCTGGAGAACTATATTTCCTTCTAACTTGGGTATCTTTGCTTTAAAACTACTCTAAACCTCTCAACTTGTAGAAATAGAAAAGGATTCCTTTAGAGAGTAGCTTCCCAATGTCACTCAAGTAGTTAGGACAGCCTGGCCTGGAAGGTGGGTCTTTACACAAGCACTCTTTACTTACACCATTTTGTTCTCATTTCTACAGCCCCTTCTTGCCCCTCAAAACCTAGTCACTCATCTTGTTTCTATGCCTTGTTCACCATCCCCTCTTCTCAGAATCCCCTTCCCAATCCCTACTCTCTCTCTGTATATCCAAATTATTTTAACATATGAGGACCCATATATTCTCCAGGAAGCCTTCTCAAACACTTCAGCCTATCTCACTATTCCTTCTCTGAAAGCTTACTGCACTTACTTGGAATGAGGCATTTGAGTGCCTGTTTCGAAACTGTAAGTGCTAGACTTGATTTAACAACTGAACTGCACACTCCTTCAAGGATACTATATATATTTAATATATTATTATATATATATAGACTTCCCCCCTTCTAGTACCTTGCACATATCACACACTCCATAAATATTTGCTGACTGATACAAGAAACATGGTTAATATTTTTTAAACTGAATAAGTGAGATTTGACCACAGTAAATTATCAGAGCCTGATATGCTATAAGTACATCAAATTCTGTACAGTCTACTTACACTACCAATGTGTGGGTAAGCCCTGAAACACAAAGAAAAGAAGATCCCATGAAAGCCTTGGTTTGATTCTCCATCCACCAGAAATGAGTCTTCCTTCATTTTTCACAAGCCTGCAAAGCTCCAACTGGCCTCCTGTCTGCTAACCCCTCCCATTTCATCTCTGCTTCCCTTGGTCAGTTGTATATAAGGAGGTTGCTCTAAGAAACCAGGGCACAACAGCCAAGTGAAGGGGGAAAAAATGGATTTGCAGGTTTTCAGTCATAGTGCTCACATGGCTTCCTAATCAAGATTACACAGAAAAAGAAAATGCAAATAACAGAAAGGCAATATTATCTGGCACATCAGAGTACACTGGCAGTACTAGATCCCAACATTCCCATTTATACTTTGTTTGCTGAAAACCGCTTTTTAATGAGGCTTGATATCTGGGGATAGTCACTCTCATTCAAAGAATATTCAAGTAAATAGTACCATACCAAATGATAATACTGCTGCTCAAATGCATAATGAAAAGAACACCATGTTCAACTTTAGCCTCCTCACTTACCCTCTTATCTTCTATCACAAGACTCTTCACAATCACATACTTGAACTTCAGGGCACAATTACTCAAGACAAGTGTCCCTGCAGAATACGAAACTACCTCTGCCAGTTTCACTGTATAAAGTGTGGGACTTCTCAAACTCTGTCCAAAGCTTTCATCATTTTAAATAAGAATCCAACAAGAGTGAAAAATAAATCCACATAAAAATTATGGTTCTCATTAGACAAGTTTCTTATTTTTCCTCCAGTATTATGAATAAAACCATTAGTCTGGAACAATTTTATTAGGACATTTCACTATGAGTTAGGAGCCTCTTTTTTTTAAAGGGAAGTCAAAATCAGCCACTCAAGACAAAAACCAAACCATGGAGTCAAACGACGCGTCCATTAACACCAAAAGTATACACTCCACAGTTTGCTAGCTACTGCTCTGAATCAAGCCTAAGTTAAAAAGCCTAGCTGTGCAAGCCAATATTTCTGGTTTCTTATCACAACATCATACTAGCAGCAACTCTGATGATGCGTGGTGACAACTGATTTCATTTCTAGACACAAAAACATAGTATGTATTTAGGATAATTCTTATCATATATAATTCTTAACATTTACAAGCACTCTTGTATTATATATTCCTGTCCAAGTTCATAGTTTAGTTGCCTGTTTCCTAACAAACCCTCACATTTCTTAGTGATAATTCAGTAAATCTTCCAAACTGAGGACAACAGGACACAAGAGATTTTAATGATCACCACACACATATGCCTGACTATGAAGCATGGACGCAAATGTGGTAAGCCGCAAAGAGATCTATGTTGTCCCACAGGACCAGACCTACATGATTTTTATTCCCCACTTTTTTTTTTTTAACCTGAAAAGTGTATCTGCAGTTTTCCTACAAAAATTGGGACTCCTAAACGTAAATGCATGTGAAGGTATTTGATATTAGGGAACTGTTGTTAATTCACTTAGGTGTGATAATACTATGGGTTTGGGTGGGTTGTGTTTTTTCTTTCCTCTGAGTCACTACCACTTAGAAAGACAACTGTTGAACCTAGGTGGTTGTGCACCATGGGGCTTATTATACTGTATTTTTGTATATGTTTACATTTTTCTAGAAAGTTTAAAGAAACTTTTTTAAAAGTTAGACCTTTATAACCAGAGATATGCAAATGATATTCAGATATAAAGGTATTATAATATTCAGCTAACCAAAGAAACCTGAGTTTTGAATCTAGAAAAATAGCAGAAAAAGAATCACAGCAAGAAAAGGAATGGTATTAATGGCACAAGTCAAACTTGGTCTTCTTTAAAAATTAAAAAGTTTTTTACACCCAAAAGAAACTAGAATGGGCACATTTTCTCCCAAAAGCCAAATGGACAGATACACAAGCCCGTCAAGTATTTATTAAAAGTAAAACCACCAAAAATAACTGCATGTGTTATATTTATCTCTGCTTGACCTTCAAACAGGTTTGTGGAAATCTGCAGGCCCCTCTTGCTTACTTACTGCGAGGGGCCACAAAGAGCCCAGGATAACCATGCTGGAAGCAAAACCACTTGTAAGCAGCTCTTACAAACACTGTCCTAAACCAACCACTGATAACAACCAAATTTTAGGCAGCATTTTCTAATTCACATACTAGAATACATACTACCATTTCAATTTCTATTTTAAAGCAAGAGAGAGACAGAGAGAAAGAGGTCACACTGTACAGTATCCTCCCACATTGGCAAAGTTGAAGCCACAGTTAGAATTATCCTAATAAGTGGTGAGCCTCAACACTCAAAAGAACTATGTAAGATCCATTTTAGCCAATAAAGTACCAGAGAATAACTGATTCAATCACTAACATCAAAATCTATGGCCACCAACACCACCACTCTCCATTCCTCCCCAACCACTGGCCACCATCCACCACCATAACCACCAGGAGCCCAACCAAAAAGCAGTTCAAAGAGAAAAGAATAACCCTAATAGGAAGGCTTCCTTTTTAAAAATATTTAAACTTGACACCCAAACACACACACACGGCAATCTAAACCTGCACAGTTACTGCATGTGAGATTTAAGCTGTCATCAACAAAGCTTGCATTTGAGCACTGCAAACAATACCATAATAACAGCAAAAACCAAAGGGAAAGGGAAAAGTTTCTTTCAGGAACCTCACACCATCACATCAGGTGCAGGAAAGCCTAGAAACCAACTCCTATCTTGGTTGTGTGCTTAAGAAAGCCGGACCAACTCTGCAGAATCTCCAAGCGCCTGTGTGTGTGTCTGTGGTGTGTTGGGGGTGGGGAGAGGAAGGTGGGGGAGGAGAAAAGGGGGTTACATTTATACAGGCCAGTGACCCATGCCAGCACCAAACCAGATCCGTCCAGGTGAAGAGAGTTTCCCTCTGACCCCCAGACAATCTCCCTCTACTTGCCCCCCCCCAACACCCCCAAGGAGCCCTTTAGCTGGCAGGATAATGTGCATTTGGAAATCAGCGGTGCAGGTGCCCACGGAATAAAGAAAGACACACATAGATATATACACACACACAAAGCCAATCAGAAAGAAAAAGAAAAGAAAACACAAAAAAAGGAAAAGGAGAGGGACAATTGGGTGACAAGCCCTTCAGATACCAGCTAGGATTTTATTCTTTCCTCCCACCCGTCCTCCCTGGTGTACCTTTTTCTGTCTTTTAACCGAATTGTTCATATACACACACATGTGCATGTTATGTGTATAGAGAATATTACAGTTAACCCTTTCCGGAATAGAGCCCCGAACGGAATACTGAAAGATATTCCGTCCTTTCCTCTCCTCCCTCCCCTCCTCCCTCCTTTCTCCCAACCAGGAGAAAACGCCCCCTTCCCCAGCTTCACCAAAAAAAGAAAAGAAAAAGGGAAAGAAAGAAAAAAGAAATGAAAAGAAAAAAAGAGGGGTAGAGGAAGGGGGCAAAGAACCACAAAACCCCGTCAGTCTCCGGTCCCGAGGACACCCAGGAAAGGTCTCTACTACACAGACACACACACAGGGACATATGGCTCTGTAGAAAGCACACGGAGAACCGTCCACAGGCGCCCCAAACCCAGCAAAGAGACTTCCACCAGCCAAGAAGCCATGATTGGGGAGGGAGAGGAGGAAGGAGTAGGGGCTGAGCTCTCCGTGGAGGGGGGCGCATTGTTGTGATGCCTGAACCCCTTTCTTTCTGCCCATCTGCTGTGGAGGGGGTGCGGGGAGGGGGCGCAGGGGGAAGGCGAGCTAGAACGAGGAGACCAGGAGACCAGGCACGGCTTGGCGATTCCCTCCTGCCGCCTGTCTACCCGCGCCCCCAGCTCCCCCCACCCCCCAACAATAAGACCTCAGCCTAGACAGACAGCCAGCCAGACCGACCGGAGCGCGGCGGGGGGAGGCAGCAGAGCCCAGCACAGCCGAGGAGGGAGGGGGTCGTGCCTATAAAGGGAAACCGGGGGGGAGGGGGGTCCCCCTTACCTCCAGCGCTTCAAAAGTGACAAAGCTGGTCATGGCAAATCCATCAATGATGTCCTCTTCGGCCGAGGTGGACTCTCTCCGCTTCCTCCGCGGGGGTCTGGGCCGGGACGGGGCGGAGGACGGGGGCTTCCCATTGTCTTCCTTGTCGGAGCCCGACGACGAGGCGAGCGAGGGCGCCCGGGTCCGGCTGGCCCCGCCGCCGCCGGCCGCGCCGGCCCCCAGCCCGCCCCGGGAGCGCCTCTCTCGGTCTCGCTGTGACCGCGACCGCCGCTTTTTGCGGAGTCCATGGCCCCGCGTCGGGCCATCCATGGCTCTGCCGCGCCGGGGTCTCCCCGCTCGCCGCCTGCCCGCCACAGGCTCCGGCCGCGGCCGCACAAAAAAATTGACACCAACCTCTCCCTCCCCCTTCTCGGCTTCCCTCCGCCCCGAGGAGGGCGCAGGGGAGACGGCGGCCGAAAGAAGGGAGAAAGGGGAAGAAAGAGAGGAGAAAGAAAAGGGGGAAGGGGCGGAGAGAGGGAGGAGGGACCGGAGCGAGGGCGAGAGGCGAGGAGCCCAAGTGCGGGGCTGCCCACAGCACCGAGGGTCGGAGATTCCTGTGAGCAGCGCCGAGCAAAGTAATGGCTGAACACACAGGTCTCCTTTAGAGGGGAAAAAAAAAAATAACTCACCAAGCAGGCAATAAATCAGAATAGCGGAATGCTTTGATCAAGAGACTGGGAGGCTCCGGGGAGCCCTCCCCGCGGCCATTCTCCGCCGCGCCCCCCGCCCCCCGAAAACGCCTGCCCGCCCCCCGCGACTCCAAATCCGGTCCGAAAAAGGTCGCGGGAAAAGTGGGGGCAATGAACTTCACCCGCCCCTCGCGCAGGAAAACACCCCCGCCGCCTCTCACACACGCCTCAGAGAAAACTCACTCCCTGGTTCCAAAATTTTTAAGAAATGCATCCAGGGGAGGCCAAGGCTTCCGAGCGACCCGACAGGGACGAGACCCCCCAGAGAGGGGAGCATAATAATGAAATAATTAGGAGGGGAGAGGGCGCAACTGGAAGCGGTGGAGGAAGGGAAGGAGGATGCCGGAGCAGTTGTGGGGTTTGCTTTTCGGGCTCGGAGGGGGAAGGAAAGGGAGATGAAAGAAGAGAAGAAGCAGTCCCTGATGCTGCCACCCACTTCCCCCCACCTCAAAAAAATATTTTTTCCAGTCCCAAAGAAGAGGTCACCCTTCCTCAAAAAAAGGGAGGGGGCCAGTCAGTCAGTCGACGAGGAAAGCAGAAAGAAATCTCCAGCGGGAGAGACGCCGGTGTGCCGCCGCCGCCGCTGCCTCCTCTCTTCGCCCAGCCTGAAGGGAGAAGCGCGGCCAGGAAGCGCCGGGAACGCCGCTCTCGCCGCCGCCGCTAACGCTGCCACAGATGCCGCCGCGAGAGCCCCGAGCCGGAGGGTGCACGGCGTGTCCCCGGGCGGCTGCAGCGGGAGCCCGGGCACGGCCCCATCCTCCGCCCGCCTGCCTCGCTCAGCTCCCGCTCCTCCCCCTCCGCGGCCGGCCCACTGCCGCGCCGCCGCCGCCGCCGCCGCCGCCGCCGCCGCCGCCCGCCTCAGCCCAGCCCGGCGCCCGCCCGCGCGCGCCGCGCGCACGCGCACCGCCCTCCCCGCGCCTCGCTCGGCGCGCGCTCCCGCCCCCGCGGCCCCGGCCGGCTGGATCACGTGGCCGGCCGGGCTCCCTCCGCCCCCGCCCCCTCCCCAGTTGTAGAGTGTGTAGAAAGCACACGGCTGGGGGCTGGCCGCGCTCGCGAGCCCAGGGCATGCGCGCTGGGGCGGCCGGGCCTGCGCACTGGGGGCGGAGGCGAGCCGGGAGCGGGGCGTGAGGGCGGCTTGGGGGCGTGGAGGGGGCAGTTAGCTTGGGGTTTACTGAGACCCGCCAGAGTTGGCGCGCGAGGATGTGGGAGCCGCGGAATGTTCCCGCCAGTCGCGCTGGGGACGCCGTGCGGGCCGCTGTCATCAGTCTACCCCGCGCGCCCAGCTCCGCGCCCCCCACCCCGTGCTCCTCGGGACACTTGTCCTTGGACCCCTTACCCCAGGCCCGCGGAGGGCGCTCGGACCGCCTTCTCTAGAGGCTCCCAGGGTGTTTTCCTAGGGCGACTTGAGCAGCAAGGGAAGGAGGGGTTTCAGAGAAGGGTTATGGGCCGGGGCGGGGGGGGGGGGCGGCGGGAGGAGTCCCCCAGATGGAGGGTTGCGACTGCAAGCGATAAAAAAGCGAGCGGGTTGCCGAAGTGCGGACCTCTGCTCTGCTGTGGGGCACGGGGGGGAGGCCCCACCGCAGAGTTGGAAACTTTTCTCCCACGTGGTAGCACAGCGAGTGGCCGAGTGACCCAGCACCCGAATGACCTCTGAGCCCTCCTAGCCTGCGGGGTTGGGGGCGGGGGAGCCTAGAGACGCGAGAGCTGCTTCGGAGCGGGGAGCGAGCGTCCAGGGACCGAACTTGAACCTCGACTGCCGCCTCCGAGGGCGCGGAGGCGGGGCTGGAGGGGTGGGGACCGCCCCTGACCGAGGACCCGTTAGACACGCAAAACGCAGCCCCTGCCACAGAGGAGTTCCTTCATTTGTGGAGGAGGGAGAGGGGTCCCTACTTTTCCTGTCACTGCACTTCATCCTGCCGCGAAGTTAACTGATGGTTATAAAAACTTGTATTAAGAGTTGTCTGCAGCCCAGAATCAATCAACAAATGCGACTAACCTCTCTAGGTAAAATAGCTGTACGTTTTTCGGGGCACTGGAATTTCTGATACGGATCAGAAAGACGTCGACAGTCCTTTCTCCCCAGCTTGTTAGTTACCCACGTCACTTTATGCCCAGGAACATAAACACCGTGGCATATCACCCCCTACGCCCAGTACCCTCCACTTGGGAAGGAAGAAAAGGAAAATGATCCGATGTTTTTTGCACTGTCGGCAGATTCTTTCCCAGCTGAGCTACCAGGGAAGTCCACGATCCGATGTTTTTTAATTGCCCTCAATGAATCAGGCACCGTACCGGACGCTTTGTTCATGATTTCTCCTCTTTAGAATCTAAATATGCACTTTTTTTATTAGTACAACTGGAAAGAGGTGGAAAAGACAAAGGACATGGCAACCTGAGGTACACAAGATTTACTGATTCGTTTCTTCATTTAACACTGATCAGGGTCTGTCATGTACCAGGCGCGGGTGCTGAGAATACAGTGGTCCAGAAAATAGACAAGGTCTTCCTTCTTGGATCTGAATGCTCTAGCAGAAAAACCTCACTCACCTTGACCTTAAGATAATTTAATTCAAATGACAATGGTCATTCCCTTAAGGCACAACTTGTTCAGTCCCCACAACTTGTTCCAAAGTCCCCAGGTATGGGCTTCTTTGAAATTGAGGTAGAGAGTGGGACAGGACAGGATAGGGGGATGGTGGCCACCAAGAAGCAAGAGCAAACGGGAGCAACCACTAAACCAGGAATTAGACTCTAGCTTGATGTCTGTGCAGGAAACAAGCCATTGACTTTAGGCAAGACTGTTGAATGACTAGTTTTGTAAGTCAAAAGAGGGTCAATTAAATGTTCAGAAACTCCCCTTTCAGGCCTTATCAAAAGACAGACTTTCAAGCAGACTGCTTAATTTCTTGAAACTAGTAACTGATAAATGGGATCTGATGCAATTTATCAGGAACAGGGTGCCACCTTCCAAAATTACCTAAGATAACTGAATCTGCTGCCCCTAAAGCCGTTAACTAAAACAATACCTTGGTACACAGTGAAACTTCTGTGGTAACTCTCAGACATTGTCACAGCAGCTGCTGAAATCCACCCTGAGGTTATCAAGCACATTCCTAGAAAAGAATAAAGGGGGGGGGGGGGGGGCAAGGTCTCTGTCGTTTAAAGCAAGGATCTGGGCTTATTTTTAGTATTTTTAAGAATGTGGAACATAAATACTGGTAAGTTTCAAAGAAAACTAGGAGCTAATGTCCTTACAGTCACTTTTCAACAACTTTGGGGGTTGGGTTGAGCAAAGTGTGAAATTGGCAAATATAATAAAAAGTATAATACTAGTGACTTTCCAGAGTAGCCCTTGGCAGTCTTATCTTTAAAGAGTAAAGTCTGGTAAGGGAAAAAAATGGATGTTAATGCACTGCATCCAAGAACCTTGCCTCTGGCAAGAGTAATTTGCAAATGCATTTTGGGATAATGTTTAAATTATTTTTTTTTTCAGGGTCCAAGTGTAATACTCCCTGGAATTGGTAATGCCTTTTGGGTCAGAGTCTCAATTTTCTTCCATCAGAGAATTAAAAGTGTGGATTATATTACCCATATTTGTTTCAGATTCTCTATATTGTCTATGTTGTAAAAGCTAATGATTAATAACCACCATATAATAACCTAAGCACTTACTATATGCCAGGCATTGTTCTAACTTGCATTAAAATAAATATTTCATTTAATTCTCATATTTTGGGAAAGATTTTATTATACCTATTACACAGGTAAGTAAACTGAAGCTTAAGTTTAAGCACAAAGTGGTATGATTCTTTCATAAGCTAAATTTGATCTGAGTGAGTGACTCCAAAAGTTGTTCTCATAATGGTTAGACTGAAATGCCTCTTTCAGAATGTTTCCTCAAGAGATCAAAGACTGTCTACTAAAGTTACACATGAAAATTCTTTGGCCCAGAAATTCGTTTCCTAGACATATACCAATATCAAATATATACCAAAAGATATCTATTAAACAGCTCAGAGCAACATTATTTATCATAACCCTCAAAGTGGAAAACAACCAGAATATTCATTGACAGTAAAGTAGATAAATAATTGGTGATATATATAACAGAACACTATATATCACTAAGAATGAACAATTTGCTGCTAAATGCAGTAATATATATGAATCTCATAAATATGATGCCAAGTAAAAAAGTGAGACATACAAGAGTTTGTTTTGCACAAAAACAAGCAAAACTCATTTGTGCTATTGGATGTTAGGCTGGTGGTTACCCTTAAGAGAGCTAATGACTGAGAGGGTCCAAAAATAGGGCTTTTGGGAATTGGTCATGTTCTGCTTCCTGGGCTTGGTACTGGTGGCACATGTGTGCACAGTGTGTAAAACATCATCAAATAACACGTCTCTCTATGTATATTACCCTTCAACAGCAAAAAAAAAAAAAAAAAAAAAAAGAATTTGTTAATGCTATGTGGGGATATTGTTTGCATACATATGAATACTTACGTAATACTTCATCTATTTCATGTCACTACCCAAATGCTCATCAACCATAAAATGGATAAATAAGCTATGGTTTATTCACACAATGCCATGCAGTGTGACTATACAAGAAAATACTGCAAGTAAACCAAAATAAAGCATAGCATATTATCAGATTTCTTATTAGGCAGAAAAAACGATAAAGCTTAAACTTGAAATGGGCAGCTTGAATTAGCTGGTAAGTCATATCAGCAAAAGCTTAGGTGAATTCTTAGTTAAAAGACTGTAGTTGATAAAGAGTAAAGCTAAAAAAAATAATTCCAAAAAAGGTTGCTTGTTTAGCAGGGAAGACACTCAAGTACTTCTGGAATACACAAAGGAAAAAACTTACATCTGTGTTCAGGAATAAACTACTTAACCCAGGAGAGCCTCTCCAGTTGTGCAATCTTTTATTTGAATCAATGATTAATACTCAAACTACATCTTGAACATTCAACCTTGACTAGACAGAGAATACTATCATAGCTCAACAACTGAACTATACTCTGAGCCTCCCAACGTAGCAGTAGCTATTTTTTGGTATCAGATTTTCTAAATTACTAAATTTTTATATCCTTCTAAGTCTTGCACTTTGCACTCTGCCAACATGGCAATTATTAATACATTCTTCTTGATAGTACATACTGGTATATAATGTTTGAGTTTAATTTATTAGGAAAATTGATTTTTAACTCAAGGCACTAAGGTTTATGTTTTGGTCGTTAATAACTTTCAGTTGCATACTTTGTGTGTGTGCCTGCCCCGAGACCAAGGTAGAACTAGGCTGGTTAATGGACCTAACTTTACACCATTTCCAAATGAGCAAATAAGGAGACTAACACATTGAATGTCCCTCTTTAACACTCCTAAGTCGCTTTTAATAATAACTATTCCTAGGGAGAAGTGATAGCTTGCATTAACTGACAGATAGCCCATCAGCAGTAACATTGTTGTAACTTTGCCCTAATTATCACCTGCTGTTTTAATTTTTTTCTGTGCTGGAAGTTGTTTTTCAAACTGCAGTTTTAATGTACAAAAAAAGTGGGGGGAGAAAACATGTAGTTCAATTTGCTATATGTTGTGTGCTTTCATAATATTATATAATAAACTTTCATCATCTCTGCGGGTGCCCCCTGATGACTGACATGTTGATCAACCCATAATCTTCAGACTCTGACACATGAAGCCAATGAAAGATACCTGCTGGTGACCAAATGATGGTCACATGAAAGGTAGTTATGGGAAATTTAATAAGCTTTAGATTTTCACAAAACCAATTAATCTTCCCATTCCTTCTCAGGGCAATCCTTTCTACTTGAAGAGTCATTGGCATGGTCAGGTGGGGAAATTGATGGATAATCATAAGAAAAAATTTAAATGACTCTTTAATGCTACCAATGGGAGATCTCTGTATTTATTACTGATTATAATGAACTTGCAGATCAGTTTCTCAATTGGATTCAGTAGATGACTTGTGATGGTTCGTGATTTTATTTTTATTTGAAGAGCAGTGTAGATCTAAAAGGGTCAGATTTAGATAACATCTTGATTGAAGAAACTATCAATCCTTTGGAATTACATGAAGAATATAATAAATTATAGCCCAGACCCATTTACAAGCACCTATTTACAAAGCCTGCTCAGTGATAAAGAATCTGAGGTTCGATCCCCAGGTCAGGAAGATCCCCTGGAGAAGGAAATAGCAACCCACTCCAGTATTCTTATATGGGAAATCCCATGGACAGAGGAGCCTGATGAGCTACAGTCCATGAGGTCTCAGAGTCGGACACAACTGAGCGATTGAACACACACACACACACACACACACACATTTACAAAGCTTAATAAATTATTTTACATTATTTTACACTTCAGCCTAGTAAATTATTTACATTTCAGTTTAAGGTCTTTGACGGTCTGGTCCCAGTTACAGTATTAACCTTCTTTATTAACTTCCTTTATTCCAGCATATATATTTCTATGCATCCTAAGTCATCTTTTGCAAGGATCATTTCCATGCTTTTGCCCATGCTCGTCCATCACCCCCAGAATCTCCTCTCCTGCCATCTGGACTTACTGAATGTCTACTCATCCATCAAGACCAATTTATCCATCAGTGCCAACTCATCCAAAAAGCTTATGCAGATTGCTACTTCGATTCAGAATCAGCAGCCTCTTCTCTGCTTATGTGGCACTTTGATTTATGTATATCTCAATGTATTGCTGTATTTTTCAAAATAATATAATCAACAATCATGTACTCTCCCAGAAGCTTGAGAAATAAAACATTTCCAAAATACTTGAACCCTGCTATGTATCTTCTTTGGTACTGGTCTTTCTCCCTCTCCACTCCTTAGCCTGCCTCCCCCCTGCCCCACCCTCCTAACAGAGGATCGTTATCCTGAATTCCATGCTTATCATTGCATGCATTTCTGTATATATTTGCTTCATTGGAAGTATCCCTAAGCAACATATTCTTTTGCATGTTTCAAATTTTACATAAGAGTTATTGGCATTGATACATATAGTTCCTGAGTGAGTGAAGTCACTCAGTTGTGTCCGACTCTTTGCAACGCCATGGACTGTAGCCCACCAGGCTCCTCCTTCCATGGAATTTTCTAGGCAAGAGTACTGGAGTGGGTTGTCATTTCCTTCTCCAAGGGATCTTCCCGATCTGGGCATCGAACCCAGGTCTCCCACATTGAAGGCAGATGCTTTACCATCTAAGCCACCAGGGAATTCCATATACATTCCTAGACGTTCATTTTCACTGTTGTCTGGTATCCCAGTGTATGATTATTTCATAACGTATTTATTTATATCTTATCTACAGACATTTAGGTTGTTTACAGTTTTTGTCATTATAAATACACAGGTTGGGACTTCTCTCGTAGTCCAGTGGCTAAGATTCCCCACTCCCAGTGCAGGGCACCCAAGTTTGATCCCTGATCAGGGAACTACAGTGAAGACCGAGGATCTGGCCTGCCACAGCTGAGACTGTGCAGCCAAATACATATTAAAAAATAAATAAATAAGCAGGTGCACAAGGAGACATGACCGTCTTATTCCACACTACTGTTACAAAACTTACCACACTATTCTATTATTTTCTAATGAAAATCATTCTATAATTTTCTAATTCACACATCTCGTGACTTTTTTCTATCACTTGATAAACTCTACCAGATAGGGACTGGGCAGGCAATGGCAGTTACCCAATAAATGTTAACTGATTTGATGACTTCTCCGTTTTGTATTTAAGTTTAGATTTTGTAGGCTCAGGCTGTTGTTTTTTAATTACAGTACAGAAGACGACTTCAGTTTTTAGATTTTCATACTTCTACTTCAGAAATCCTAAAGGGAAGCATCAAGGGAGAGTTCATTGGTCAGGCTTAGTATAAAAATTGGCTCCTACCAAACATCTGTCTTCAAAAATGACTTGGTGATATTTCTGTGTCCTCGATGCCTCTGTCAATTTTGGAACAGTAGATGTTTCTCTATGAAATTGTGATTACCCAGTGACCTCATTTTCCTTCAAGTGCAATTATTCTTTTGAAAAATCCTAAAAAGAGGAAACAACATTTTCATTTGTGATGAAAATTTACTGACATTCAGAACAAACAAATAAACACATTGTTTCAACTATCCAAATAAGACCATTAGCCAGTTTCTAGAATGGGCTCATATGATCAAGAATTTTCATGACAGTTTTTTAAATAGCAGGGTAGCTGATAAGAAACTAGCAGAAGAAAATATTTATAATTTAAACTGTTTATATGTTGTCAATACAATTCTACCATATGTATGTTTTCCCCCAAAGTTATATTCCTTACATTTAAAAGAGGAATATTATATATACAAAGATATTTATAACATTATCATTTGTAATGGGGAAAAAACGGAAAAACAACATAAATGTCCTACAATAAAGGGTAATTGAGTAATATGACATGGAAATATATTACAATTTTATGGATTCATTAAAATTATACATACTGCTTTGTTAGGATGTGTATTTGTTAATCAATGACATAGACTTGTACATACATGTGACTACAATTGCTTTTTTTAATTGTTAAATTATATATTGTCTATATAAAGTTTAGAAGGAAGAAAACTACATACATAGTTGCTTTATTTTAGTGACAATCTGGATGGAAATTTATTTTTAAATTGCTTTTCTATATGTTGTGTGCGTGCTTAGTCACTCAGTTGTGTCCAACTCTTTGCAATCCCATGGACTGTAGCCCCCAAGCCCCGTCTATCCATGTGATTTTTCAGCAAGAATACTGGAGTGGGTTGCCA
Organism: Odocoileus virginianus; assembly: GCF_023699985.2. Classification (NCBI taxonomy): domain Eukaryota; kingdom Metazoa; phylum Chordata; class Mammalia; order Artiodactyla; family Cervidae; genus Odocoileus; species Odocoileus virginianus. The sequence continues at coordinate 29,760,291 of NC_069706.1, forward strand.
TTTCTTCTCTGGGAAATCTTCCCGACCCATGGATCAAACTAGCATCTCCTGTGTCTTGTGTGTTGCAGGTGGATTCTTTACTTGCTGAGCCATCAGAGAAACCCATGACTTCTAAAAACTGTGTAAGTACAGTATTTATTTTCAAGTGAGGTGTGTGTATTAAGGTGACTGACTGTCCTTTTTTGGCTTTGAACCAAAGGATTTCTCTAGGTAGAGGACTTTTAGTGCTAAAAGTGGGACTATTCTGGGCAAACTGGGATGATTGTTCACCCTATAATGTGTCTTTGATTTGTAGGAGAAGGTGGGAAGAAACTGTCATTTTACTTCAGTTGTCAGGAAATCAACTAGATACTAGTTTGGTCCCTAACCAGAAATTACTACAATTTAAAACTCTACTCTCCTTACTGTGGCTAATCTTGGAAAATTGCACACCAAATCTTAAAGAGACAACCTTCCACTAATTATATATTCACCTGGTATCCGTTTCAACAAATGAAATTACTCTCAGCATACATTAATTGACATAATTACTGAAACACCAAAATCTGATTAACCACTGTGGCTCAAAGGAAAAAAAGAAAAGAAATCATGGCTCCAGGAAATTGCAGAGGTGTTTTAAAAAAAAAAAAGTGCTTTAAAAGGTTGTTCAACTTGTAGATAGCTTTAAATAAAGCTAATAAATCATGGCTACTTCATTATTCACTCATGAGACAATTCTGTGCTCTGAAAGTATATTTTGACTATATTGCGGTTTTAAAGTAAGTTGTCCTAATATCCTTGGAGAAGGAAATGACAACCCACTCCAGTACTCTTGCCTGGGAAATCCCAGGGACAGAGGAGACTGTAGGCTACAGTCCATGGGGTCGCAAAGAGTTGGACATGACTGCACGACTGCGCAGACACACACACACGTCCCAATATCCTGCACTTTGTTGATTGTTCTTGTAATCTCCATTGTGTGTTCTTTAGTGGCATAGCACTCCTATTAGAAGACAAATTGTATTCACGACTATTATCTATTTTCATAATTAACAATTGCACAGTTATTCTAGAAGCCCAGCAGGAGCAACAATGATATCTTTGTGCTTGCAAAAAGCTTACTTTTCAAATTCCTGGCTCTTTTTTCCTAAAGCACTGACATCATAGTAGAGCATTGTTCTTCCTGCTTTGGGTTCGAATCATCTGATAAATTAGAGAAATCTGAAGATAACGAAAGAAGACATATGCTAGTATAGTTTTCTGAGGCAAAAAAGGGCTCTTCTTGGACTTCTACATTTCTCTTGCTTAAATACATGGGATCAATTGTTCTGTGGTTTTATTTCCTATGCTAGATCATCCTTGCCATTTAAAATGTAATCCCTGGCACAATTCACTTTCCATGCTCTCTGTTCCAGTTACTGTTCTATCATTAGAATACCTTTGCTTTCCGGGATCTTTCATCAAAGCTCAGCGACATCTTTGATCATCACCATGACTGTTGTTGGGCTTCCCCGGTGGCTTGGTGGTAAAGAATCCACCTGCCAATGCAAGAGAGTCAGACATGACTTAGCAACTAAACAACAAGTGACTATAGCTATTATTTAATTTTGCTCTTCTATACAATATGCTCTTTATTGAAAAATTTGGTTGTTATCCATATCATTAATAACTAGTCCCACAATTAGTATAGAATTCTGCCTTCATTGAAAATTAACTCCAATAACTCAAAGAAACATTAGAAAAACATATATGGACACATTGTGGCATAACTCTTCAAGATAAAAAGAGAGGTATGCTCAGATTCTTTTTTAACTCTCACTTGATCACATGGGATCAAGCACCTCACCCCCTGCAAAATCTCTTGCAAATTTCTGCTTCTCTTACATTATTAATTTATAATTGTATTTCCTACTAATAGTACCTTAATCTTATCTAACAAAATATAGTGACATTGCAACCAAAACTATAACAGGGAAAAAAATGAAAAAGAAAAAAGAAAGGAAGCTGTAACTCACCATAAAAAACCCACAAAGATTTTATGCGGGTATTATTCAGTTCAGTTCAGTTCAGTTGTTCAGTCATGTCCGACTCTTTGTGACCCCATGAATCACAGCACGCCAGGCCTCCCTGCCCATTACCAACTCCCGGAGTTCACTCAAACTCATGCCCATTGAGTCGGTGATGCCATCCAGCCATCTCGCCCTCTGTCATCCCCTTCTCCTCCTGCCCCCAACCCCTCCCAGCATCAGGGTCTTTTCCAATGAGTCAACTCTTCACATGAGGTGGCCAAAGTATTGGAGTTTCAGCTTCAGCATCAGTCCTTCCAATGAACTGATCTCCTTCAGGATGGACTAGTTGGATCTCCTTGCAGTCCAAGGGACTCTCAAGAGTCTTCTCCAACACCACAGTTCAAAAGCATCAATTCTTCGGCACAAGGCTTTTTCACAGTCCAACTCTCACATCCATACATGACCACTGGAAAAACCATAGCCTTGACCAGATGGACCTTTGTTGGCAAAGTAATGTCTCTGCTTTTTAATATGCTACCTAGGTTGGTCATAACTTTCCTTCCAAAGAGTAAGCGTCTTTTAATTTCATGACTGCAGTCACCATCTGCAGTGATTTTATAGGTACCCGTTATTGTCAAGCTTTAGGTCTCACGCTGTAGAGAAATTGCAAAGAAAGAGTAACAGCAGAGTATATTCTATTCAACATTCAACAAAAGTTAGCTTTTCTTGGATTCCCCATGTTAGGCATCCCAACCTTTTCTAACAGTGTGTCATAGTTTCTCTACCTCAACACTTTCATTTCAAATATGCGCATGCCCATGTTCATGCACACACACACACACACACACACACACACACACACACTAAGGTTTATTTGTGGTTCAGTTCCCAGTGACCAACTCTTTCTTCCATTCTGCCAGAGATCTGTTGATTATCCCAAGTCACCTTTGTATGGGACAATCAAAATACGATAACTTTACAGTCATTGTTGATAATGGATGCCAAAACCTTCAAGAAATGAGACATCCACAAAGTCTCAGTCATTCCTGAGCATGAATGCGTGCCAAGTTGCTTCCGTTGTGTCTGAATGTTTGTGACCCCATGGACTGTAGCCCGCCAGGCTTCTCTGTCCATGGGGATTCTCTAGGCAATGATGCTAGAGTGGGTTGCCATGCCCTCCTCCAGGGGATTTTCCCAGCCCAGGGATCAAACCCATGTCCCCTATGTCTCCCACATTGGCAGGCAGGTTCTTTACCACTAGCGCCACCTGGGAAGCCTGTCATTCCTGAGATTACTCATTAACTCTATGGGGAAATAGAATTGTAACACTGCAGACATCTGTTGACTACCACTTTAACTGAATAATCGCACCTCAGCACCAAGTATGACATCACACACCTCTGATGTGATGCACGGAGGACACAACGCTCACATACCATCCCTTCCAAACAAACGTCTAACCTGAGGACCTGGTTGGTGGTACAGTGGTTAAGAATGCTCCTGCCAACGCAGGGAACACAGGTTTGGTCCCTGGTCCAGGAAGATTCCACGTGCCGTGGAGCAACTAAGCCCGAGCGCCCACACGACGGAGCCTGTGCGCCTGGAGCCTGTGCCCGCGACAAGAGAAGCCACCACAGTGAGGAGTCCAGGCAGCACCACGAAGAGTAGCCCCCGCGGCAACTAGGGGAAGCCTGCATGCAGCAGGGAAGACCCAGTGCAACCAAACATAGATAAGTATGTTTTTTGTAAGTTTAACCTGCACCTAATCATTAGGACCCAACTAGACAAACCTAGGGCTTCCTATGTGGCACAGTGGTAAAGAACTCGCCCACCAAGCAGGAGACACAGATTCGATCCCTGGGTCCAGAAGATCCCCTAGAGAAGGAAATGGCAACCCAATCCAGTATTCTTGCCTGGAAAATTCCACGGACGGAGGCGTCTGGCGGGCTACAGTCCAGACGGTCGAAAAGAGTCGGACACAACTGAGCAACTGAGCACGCACAGGCAAATCTAATGTGATGGACATTCTGCAAAACAACTGACTCGAACTCCTCAGAAAATGTCAGTACTGGGAATTCCCTAGCGATCCAATGGTTAGGACTCCGTTCTTTCACTGCCTGGATTCAATTGCTGGTTAGGGGACTAAGATCCCTCAAGCCGTGCAATGCGGCCAGAAGAAAAGCAGATGAAGAAAGCTGGGGAAATGTAGAACAAGGGAGGGGTTGATTGAGGGACAATGGAATGCAACAGATGATCCTTGATTGAATGCTAAACCACAAAAGATAAACTACATAGGACATTATTGGGATGACTGGGGAAATTTGAATACATAGTGGATTTTAAATAATAGTGTTGACTCAATGTTAAAATCCTCGGGGAATTATCTAGTGGTTATGTAAGAGAATATCCTTTTTCTTAGGAGATATATGCTATGGTGTTTAGGGATGAAGTGTCATGATGCCTGCAATAAATTCTCAAATGGTTCAGCAATGCTGTTATATCTAGGAAGGGAGTAGAGAAAGAGAAATAAAAATAAAACAAATTTGGCAAAATGTCAACAATTGGTAAATCTAAGTGAGGGGTATTCAGCTCTTCACTGAATATTCCTGAAGCTTTTCTGAAGGTTTGAAATGTTATAAAATAAAAAGCTGGGGAAAACATATTAAGCCAAAATCTTGCATTTTCAGAAGTTAATACAGTATAGGAAAATGCTTTTCTTCAGGCCTACAAGAAAATACAAAGGACTTCCAATGTGTTGGCCTGAACATGAGTATAAAATAAGGAAGGATTAGCCCAGCAAACCAGCAGGACATTGTTCTATAGACTACACTGTTTTGTCCACTTGTTTTAGGCAAAATATATATCATATTCCATTTATATATAATTATATATTGTGTATCATTAGATATACTCTAGTCAAAGATACCCAATTTACAAACAAGTCAAGAGGCCTAGAGAGGGATGGTACCTTGCCCAGAGTCACGCAGGAACATAGTGACACAGTTGGACTTTAGAACCCAGGAGTCCTGTGTTCTATTAACTATTTAAAGCTTCCTCATTTAGTTACTGGAGAAGGCAATGGCACCCCACTCCAGTACTCTTGCCTGGAAAATCCCATGAACAGAGGAGCCCTGTAGACTGCAGTCCATGGGGTCGCTAAGAGTCGGACACGACTGAGTGACTTTACTGTCACTTTTCATTTTCATGCATTGGAGAAGGAAACGGCAACCCAATCCAGTGTTCTTGCCTGGAGAATCCCAGGGACGGGGGAGCCTGGTGGGCTGCCGTCTATGGGGTCGCACAGAGTCGGACAGACTGAAGCAACTCAGCAGCAGCAGCAGCAGCAGCATTTAGTTACTTCCAGCGAACAATAATAACAGCAACAGTTTAGAATTTCCCAAACAATTTCAGTTTAACCAAAATCTTGTATTTCTTTTGTGAATAAGAACTACACAATCTCTCTCTTCTTTCCCTACCTTCTGTGAAAATGAGACTACAAAGCAGAAATATGTGTGGCTCCAAAGCCTTAGGCATATAAGATTTTTGGAAACTAACAAAAGACAAACCTACAACAGGAAATTATTGTAACCAGAAAGCAAAGTTTGAGGCCATGTGTTTCCTCACATAAAAGTGACAGGACAGAAATTCAGGTTAACTTAAGGGAACTAAAAAGAGATGATGCTTTCTTTTCAAAAGGTTTGAGTGAATTTTTTATTCGTTTTTGAGATGTGGCTTAATATTCAGTGGAATTAAAAATTGTTTGAAATTTAGTTACATTCTGTTCAAAAAATTTTTCTATCACTGTTTAATATAACCTATGATGTTTTCACTTCTAGTGCCACAAATTTTCTTGAGTTACAAATGTTCTTTAAATATTTCCACTCTAGTTTCTAACTTGAAGGAAAAATACCCAGGAGTCAGTCTCCGTTGTTGCTGCTGCTATTGAATCCATGTTGAAACCCAAGCACTGCACCCCCTTAAGACCCCTGTTGCATGCATGTTCATCATTAGTAAGAAGACACAGGACCACATTACAGGGTAAGAGTGGCATCAGGCCCATGAACAAGTGGTACCCAATATCCTCTCTATTTTTCTACCAATGCTTTGTGAAAATGAGACCACAGAGCAGAAGAAAGGACTATAACAATATTATAGCCCAAGTGGCCTTAAAAGCAAGGAAAACCCTATTATTTGAATGGATCATCCTGAACAGTATTAGTCACTCTGGATATGACAGAAGTACACTTCCAGCTACAACATCAGAGTAAAAACATTTTCAGGACTGCTTCTGTCTCGAGCAAGCAAAAGGAAGGAGATGTACAATAATAAGAATGCTGTCTTCTGTACAAGCTTTTTTCAGAAATATTTCATATTAGAAATGGAATCTGACATAAATGAATCTGCTTTGTTATACAGTCTCATTCCTTCTATCCCTTCAGGTTGCTTCTACTTTGCACACAATGTGTTATATGCCTTAGAAACCTCTTCTTGCCCTTGGTAATGAACATCCTGACTTTCTCCCCTTGAAATATTATGACCATCTTCTCTGTAAAATGTGAACATATTTGATATGTGAACAGTGTATATATTTCTTTGTTTGCTTCCTTAAGTAGTATCTTGTGGGTGTGTTTTAGTTGCTCAGTCTTGTCTGATTCTTTGCAACCCCACGGACTATAATCCACCAGTCTCCTCTGTCCATGGAATTCTCCAGGCAAGAATAGTGGAATGGGTTGCCATTTCCTTCTCCAGGGAATCTTCCCCACCAGGGGTCAAACCTGAGTCTCCGGCAGGAGGATTCTTTACCGTCTGAGCCACCATGGAAGCCCAAGTGGTATCCTAGCATAACTTAATTGCTCCTAGCTGAGATGATGAAACTTAACATTTAGGCATAAAGTACCATGTATTAAAGATCTTCCACCTGGTGCCAATCTACAAATTCTTACTCTTTCTGGGAGAGAAAAGTCATTTAGGCATATGTATGGCACCAAAATCCCAAGACAATGAAAAAAGACTTTCTGGGGTATATGAAAAATAATTTTATTCATCCTCAGCTAGTCAAACCTAGAGGAAGATTAGGAGATAAGTTGCCCACATTTATCATCATCCATTCAATCAATACACTCACTAGACATTTCCCCTGACATTCTATTAAACCAACCCCCTCTACTAAGAAGATAAAACTCTTTAAATAGAAAATAAGTAGACAGTGATGAACAGCAATATTATCCCTGCCTACCATTTAAGTTCCTAGGACTTTGGTAAACTTTTGAATCCTCTCTACTCTGGACGTAAAATTGCATTTGCCTGCTCTCTGGGGAATATAATTTGGATGACTTTTTCTCTCACTGAAGTTTTATATTATAGGGCAGAAGAATGACTCCTATACTTACAGAATGAGTAGCAATGGCCTAGGAGTACCATAAATATTGGCAATATGACATTACAAAATAAACAACAGAGTTGCAGCTGAGGTCCACCTTCTTGATTTCAGGGCACTGACCTGGGTGTGCACGGATAAATTTGAGGGTGGGCTTCTCTGGTGGCTCAGTGATAAAGAATCTGCCTGCCAATGCAGGAAATGCAGGTTCAATCCCTGAGTTGAAAAGATCCCCTGGAGAAGGAAATGGCAAGACACTCCAGTATTCTTGCCTGGGAAATCCCATGAACAGAGGAACCTGGCAGGCTACAGTCCATGGGGTCAAAACTAAAGAACAGTGGCAATATTTCAAGGGTAGTATATTAATCAGGGTTTGTCAAAGAAACAGAACCAACAGGAAAACCAGTGCATATCTATATCCAGTTCTGCTTATCAAAAGTGGCCGACTACTTTTGTATATGTATATACAAATTCATACATATATAGGTAAAGAGATTTATTGGAAGGAATTGGCTCATTCAATTATAAAGGCTGAGAAATCCCACAATCTCCCATTTATAAGCTTGAGACCCAGGAAAACTGGTGGTATAATTCCAGTCTGAGTCTGAAGACCTGAGAACCAGGAAGAATCAATGTGACAGAATTTCAAGTCCAAGTCTGAAGACCCAAGAACCAGAGGGTTCATAGAGTAAGTTCCAGCTTGAGTCTGAAGGCCTGAAAAACAGGATCTCCAATGATAGAAGTCCCAGTCCAAGGGCAGAAGAAGACTACTGTCTCAGTGCAGTAGTCAGGCCCTCAACAGATTGAATGATTCCCATCCACACGGGGGAGGATTACCTGATTTACTCAATCGACTGATTCAAATGCTAACCTCATCTGGCAACAACCTCAAAGACATACCGAGAAATAATCTTTAGCCAAATACCTGGGTCTTCCATATCCCAGTTAAACTAACACCCAAAATTAACCATCAGTTAGGAAATGATATGTATGGACATCTACTAATGTGCCAGGCACTGTTCTAAGTGCTTTAACATGCATTTCAATCCCACATAACTGGAAAATTCAGGAAGGTATGGATCGTGTCTCTTGCTGAGCATTACATTCCTAACATCCCAGCTTTTAGTTCATAAACTCACAGAGAATATTTACCAAATAAATAGGTGAACGAAAGGACCTCTTTGGAACTCTCGCAACAACCCTGTCAAGTGGACAAGATAGAGCATATCAACATTTTACAGATGAAGAAAGTGGGGCTCTGTGAGTTTGAGAGGACTTTCATCTCATTAGAACTTAGAAGAAATGCTTTCTAGATATCTAAGCATCATACCAAATGTCAAGGGTAAAACAAGAATCTTATTGCCTAATAAAAAGTGTTTTAAATACTAGAACAAGCCTGTGAAACCTAACATCTTGACTTTCGTTCAATAAACTGACACCACCAACTCAAACAGAACATGATCTCTGCGTAACATGAGAGAATATCTTTCTGTTTTTAAGTAAAAGACTAAGACATTTTCTTTATCAATTTACTCACACAATGACATCAGATGTGAGGCTCATATAAGGCATCTTTCAAGAAGTTGACTGTACTACGTGACAGTGTTGTATTTACTCCAACACTTTTGAATGAGATATCGGACATTCCTTATCCCATTTTACAAGAAAATGCAAGCAATGAGATATAAAGTAATTTACAGCATTGATAGGATCTGGAGCTCTTCTATCCCAGTCTTTCCACCATATCATAATAGCCTGCTAGTATATCTGCCTAGAAGTCTCAAGTAAGCCTAAATGACTGTAGGATTATTTTTGTCTGACTCAGACAGTGTTATTAAAATTTCCAAGTTAAAACTCTGGAGATGTCCTATGTTAATTTGAATTTCTGACTACTTTTTAAAGCCCCAAAGATCTGATAATGTCAAGTAGACTACTATGACCACATTGTCTTCCTTTTACAACCCTTTTACATTGTGGTAAAATATGCACAACAAAAAATTGACCATTTTAACCATTTTAAAGTGTATAATTCAGTATTGTTAAGTATATTCACAATGTTTTATAAGTCACCACTATCCATTTCCAGAAATTTTTCATCATCCCAAACCCAAACAGAAACTTTGTTCCCATTAAACAGTATCTCTTCATTCCCTCTCCTCCCACAGCCCATGCTAACCTCGATTCTACTTTCTGTCTCTATGAATTTGCCTATTCTAGAGCGCCAATGAATCGATGTTTTTGAACTAAAATGCTGGAGAAGACTCGTGAGAGTCCCTTGGACTGCAAGGAGATCCAACCAGTCCATCCTAGAGGAAATAAGTCCTGACTATTCGTTGGAAAGACTGATGCTGAAGCTGAAACTCCAATACTTTGGCCACCTGATGGGAAGGACTGACTCACTGGGCAAGATTGAAGGCAGGAGGAGAAGGGGGCGACAGAGGATGAGACGGTGGGATGGCATCACTGACTTGATGGACATGAGTTTGAGCAGACTCTGCGAGTTGGTGATGGACAGGGAAGCCTGGCGCACTGCAGTCCACAGAGTCGCAAAGAGTCAGACACGACTGAGCTGAACTGAGGTACCTCATATAAGTGAAATCATACATATTTACCCTTTTGTGTTTGACTTGTTTTTTCTTAGCACAATGTTTTCAAGGTTTATCCACGTTATAGCATGTATCAGAATTTCATTTATTTTTAAGGCTGAAAAATATCCCACTGGATGTTGTTTATCCATTTACCTGCTGATGGACATTTAAGTTGTTTCCACTTTTTGGCTACTGGAAACAATTTTGTTGTGAACACTGGAGTACAAGTATCTGAGTCTCTGCTTTCAAGTCTTTTGATATGTGCCTAGAAGTAGCGTTGCTGAATCATATGGTAACTCTTGGTAGTCCAGTAGGGTGGAAATATTTTAAATTCTTGAATGGCTGAAAGCATCCTTATCCTATCCTCACATTGGTTGGCGGTTTACCTGGAACCAGAATTCTGGTTTGGAAATCACTTCCCTTCAGGGTATTGAGGCACTGTGTCATTTGCTGTAAGCTTCATGGAGAAGTTTAAAGACGTCTAATGTCACTGAAGAAGTCTGATGACATTTCCATTGCCATTGAGATTTCCGATCCATTATATGGGATCTGGTTTTACTCTCTGCAAGAACTTTTTCCTTTTTTTAGGGCTTTTTAAAAAAGAATTTTTTTTTTAGAACAGCTTCAGGTTTATAGCAAAATTAAGGGGAAGGTACAGACAGTCCCAATACACCTCCTGTCCTTACACATGCAACAGCTCCCTGGTTAGCAACATCCCCACCAGAGCGGTATATTTGTTACAACTGGTGAACCTAAACGAACACATCATAATCATCCAAAATCCATAGTTTACCTTAGGGTTCACTCTTGGTGTTGTACGTTCTATGGGTCTGGAGAAACATATAATGATGTATATTCACTGTTAGGTATCATATGGAGTATTTCACTTCACTGCCCCAAAATTTCTCTGCTCTGCCTATTCACCTTCCCTTCTCCTCCCCTCTGATCCTAGCAACCACTGATCTTCTGAACTGAATTTCCTGAATTGATTCTCTCATTATCCTCTTTTTTCTCTCACATCATCCATCTCTTTGTCTTACTTTCTGGGAGATTTCTTCAGCTCTGTTTTGAAACCCTTCTGTTGAACTTGCTTTCCAACTTTTAATTTCCAGAAACTTTATTTTCCTCTGTCCCATCTTTAAGGCTTCTCATTTTCATTTTGTGCATGTATGGTATTGGTTCCTCTCTCTAACAGTTTTCTTAGTCACTGTTTCCTTTTTACTCTCTGAGTCTTTTTACTTCTGTTTCCGTATCCCCCATTCCTGCACCTCATCCTGCGTTGTTTGGTCTCTGTCTTTCATGTTGGAGGTTTTCCTCCAATGTCTGGTTCTTTGGCTGTCTGTTCATACTAAAGAATATGGCCATAACAAGCTAATTGGAAATACCAGTTTCCATTGGTGTCTTCATCACAAGCTGATGAGTCTTCCAGCTAGCTTCCTCATTGACAGACCTATAAATGTTAGTATCTGTAGATCTTTCTGGAGCTGTTTAGTTTCTGCAGAGAAGAATCCTTTCTCATCTGAATGATTATGGGGAGAATCGAGGTGTAAGTTTGACTACTGGCAACCTAAGCCCTTATCTAGGTGAGGGTTGCAAGGATCCAGAGCAGTGTTGAAGGCTTCAGAGCACCACACAATTACTTAACTTAGAAGAGTTGATAGGATTCCTCCCCGCCCCCCACCCTTTTTCTCAATATATACTCTTACTCAGCATGGAAATTTTCAGAAGCTAAAATAACTCCACTGCATATTTTAAACAGGGGAACAGGTTGGCCTTTTGTCACAATGAAGCAAAATATTCCTGGGGGATAAAAAATGCCTGCTTTTTCTGAAGTTTGCCAGTTTGGGTGTTTTTCATGCCCCAGAAACTGCTGGTAACAGCGCAGCATGGTAGGGGGAATAAGAAAGTCTAGATCTGTCTGTGTATGTTGAAACTCTGAAGCTCAGCCAAGATATGAAGTCATTTCAGGGTCTACAAAATGGAAGTAAAAGCTTAGAACATCACTAAATTGTAACAGATGAACTGGATTCCAACCAAAAATATAGATATCTTACGCAGTTGTGTTCACAAACAAATGTCTACACTATTGTGCTGAGAGGTTTGAGAAATGCAGATGGAGGCTGAGGTTTCACTTGCTGCTGCCAACCACAATATATGTTCTAGAAAACAAAAGGAATGGGTTTTGAAGGGCAGAGAGAAAGCAGATCTAAGTAATGTCAAAGTAAACACACCTGCAATCAAGTAATTACTGAATAATATGAAAATTCTGCCTGTACAACATAGTCCAAATCAAAAAGAGCTTGGATCTCCATTTATATATCTTAATATAGCTGATAATGAGAGATGTATTTTTCATTGGAAGTTAGATCAACATTTTTTAAAGTATCTAAAATTTTGGAAAAGTCCCCAAACATTATGATCTGTGCTTTAAAATTTAAAGATTGAGAATGAGTTTCTAGAGAAAGAAGTTAGACCCTGAGTATGCTTAGGAAAAGTAGAATATTTAGATGCTTACTATCCTGCTTCCCAGGTGGCCCAGTGGTAAAGAATCTGCCTGTCAATGCAGGAAATGCAGGAGACGTGATTTTGATCCCTGAGTACCGAAAGTCCCCTGGAGTAGGAAATGGCAATCCACTGCAGAATTGCCTGGACAGTTCCATGGACAGAGGAGCCTGGTGAGCTACAGTCCATGGGGTCGCAGAGTTGGACACGACCAAGTGACTGAGCACATGGTTAGGAAAAGTAGAATATTTAGATGCTCAGTATTCTCTTTTGGGTTACTCCAAACTCCAATACTTTTTAAGGATAAGATTAATGCTACAACCTGAGCCTCTTACCCTAAGTTGGTCCAAGTGGCTTAAACAGTGTTTAATGATAGTCGTCTTATTTTGAGAAATATGTCACATTTAATATCTAGGAAACTGTTGGCATAGGGGTTTCATGCCATCTCCTCTTCAGTTCACTGGAAAGGGAGCTTCCTGGAAATTTACATTCAGTTAATAACTAAAGATACACACAAAAATTTATGTACAAGGGAACTTCCCTGGTGGTCCAGTGGTTAAGAATCTGCTTTTTAAAGGATGGGGCATGGGTTTGACCCCTGGTCGGGGAACTAAAATCTTACATGCTGCAAGGCAACTAAGCCTGTGTGCCCCAAATACTGAGTCCATGCTGCTCAGCTAGAGAGCCCACTGGCCACAAGGAAGGATCCTGCGTGCAGAAAGTAAGACTTGACACAGCCAAAAATAAACACATAACTTTAAAAAAAAATTGTGCAAAAGGCACCCATGGCTGATTCATGTCAATATGTGGCAAAGTCCACTACAATATTGTAAAGTAATTAGCCTCCAATTAAAATAAATCAGTTAATTTACAAAAATAGAGAAATAAATAAATAAAAACACCAGTATGGTCAACACATCTCTAGTATATAAGGTACATATAGAGATATCTACTGCAGTAATGTTTGTAGCGGCAGAAAGAAGGAAGCAAACTTAATGTCGACCAACTGGAGCACAGAATATTAGATAGTCATAGAAAAGAATGATGAAAATACACTGAGAAAAGGAAGATACAGGAAAGTACATTATAAAAATCCTGTTTTTGTTAAACAATTAACTGTGTATGTGTGCACATGTGGAAAAATTTATGATTATAGAGAAAGTCTTGGAAGAAAAAACACAGAGTTATTTACATTGGTTACAGTGGGAGGTGGGGGTGTCAATAAAAAAATTAAATAAAAAAAATTTGTGTACAAAAAGCGATAATAGAAAAAAATTGGAGGCTCCCTAAATATCCAACTGTTAGGGACTAGAAACGGGGACTTCACCTAAACTTAGAAAAAAGAAAAGAAAAAATATTCTGTTAGCTTGCCAAAGCTTGACTCAACTGCGTTTATGTGTTTACTGCCTATGTGTAATAAGGTTAAATGACTGCAAAAGCATATAAAAATATCTGGGAATAAAATGAAAACCATAGTTGACCCCAGACATCTGGTTTACATGATGCCAACAATCTGGATTATTTGACAATGCATGCTATATCATCATACATACTACAAAGCACACAGATCTTAAATGTACAGCTAGATGAACTTTTATACATATATATATGTGTAAGATAAATATATATATATCACTGCAGACAGTGACTGCAGCCATGAAATTAAAAGATACTTGCTCCTTGGAAGGAAAGCTATGACAAACCTAGACAGTGTGTTAAAAAAGCAGAGACATAACTTTGCCAACAAAGGTTTGTATAGTCAAACCATGGTTTTTCCAGTAATCATGCACGGATGTGAGAGCTGGACCATAAAGAAGGCTGAGAGCTGAAGAAATGATGCTTTCAAACTGTGTTGCTGGAGAAGACTCTTAAGAGTCCCTTGGACAGCAAGGAGATCAAACCAGTCACTTCTAAAGGAGATCAGCCCTGAATGTTCATTGGAAGGACTGATGCTGAAGCTGAAGCTTCAATACTTTGGCTACCTGATGGAAAGAGCTGACTCACTGGAAAATTCCCTGATGCTGGGCAAGATTGACAGCAAGAGGAGAAGCAGGAGACAGAGGATGAGATTATTGGATGGCATCACTGACTCAGTGGACATGAGTTTGAGCAAACTCCAGGAGATGGTGAAGCCTGGCCTGCTGCAGTCCATGGTGTCGCAGGGTCAAACACAACGTAGTGACTGCCCAACAACAACAATCATCTAGATTGAGACATACAATATTTCTGCCATTCATCTCTTCAGCCAAATCCCAATGTAAGTCCTGCCCAAGGGAAGCTCTATTCTGAATTTCTAGGGTTTTAAAAAATATTGGTCAAATAGCTAGACTTTTCCAGTTATAAAAATGTTTGGTACTACAATACTTGGACTTACTGTTTCATTTTTCTTCTGCATTGTTCAGTCCCAGTACTACACCCATGGTGGGAATCATTTTCTTTCCTGGCACTTTCTCTGTCAGTTTTATAATTTTCCCAGAGGATGAGGAAATCAAAAATTTCTCCTTCTATCCTTTTATATGTTGGCAACTACTGAAATATCTCTTCACCTGCTTGAATTTCTCTTCTAAGTGGCAGAATAAGAACCACAAAAGGGAACTTTTAACAATAAACAACAAAGAGCTTAATTAACAACCTCTAAGATGACTTCAGAGAAGTGAAGGCTACATCTTAAGAAATAACATGGAATACATAGTTGGTACTATAAAAAGTCTTAAAAGTATTCATGGCTTTTGGCCCAGCATTTCTGTGTCTAAAATTTTATTCTGAGGAATAAAGTCATAGGCAAAGATTCACCTGCAAAGAGTAGAAAATTAGAAATGAACTAAATGCTTCCAAATGGGAGAATGTTTAAAAACTATAGAGACTTCCCTGGTGGTCCAGTGGCTAAGGCTCCTCGCTCCTAATCCAGGAGGCCTGGGTTTGATCCCTGGTCAGGGAACTAGATCCCATATATTGTAACTAAAGATCGCACATGCCACAACTAAAAGGTCTCGCGTGCTGCAGCTGAGACCCAGCTTAGCCAAATAAATAAATAAATAAATATTTTTAAAATAATTAATTATGGTACATTCATACAATAGAATATCATACAGTCTTCAGAAATTAAGCTATTAAAGTAAATTCATGAACCTATAGGACATGCTGATTTTTGCTTTGAAAAGTAAATCACAAAGAGTGTGTATAGTAATATTTCATCTTGAGCTGTAAAAGGCTCTGGACTCTACTATCCAGTATGTGAGATCTTGGATAAGTTACTGAATATCTCCAAGCTTCAGAGTAAGTTATTTGACATTTATCTGTAAAGAAAACAGTAGCAAAAATCACAGTGTTATTATAAAGATTACATCCCATTTGACACGTTTATGTATTTTGTTAGCTATGATTACTATTAATTAGCTATTATTAATATATTAATATGCCAGCATATACAGATCTTTCTCAATTTATAAGGGATTGCAACCAGTCAACCCATTGTAAGTTAAAAATATTAAGTAAAAAATGTATTTAATACACCTAACCTATCAAATAATGGCAGAAAGTAAAGAGGAAGTAAAGAGTCTCTTGATGAAGGTGAAAGAGAAGAGTGAAAAAGCTGGTTTAAAACTCAACATTTGAAAAACTAAGATCATGGCATCCAGTCCTATCACTTCATGGCAAATAGGTAGGGAATGTGTGGAAACAATGTCAGATTTCATTTTCTTGGGCTCCAAAATCACTGAAGGTGGTAACTGCAGCCACGAAATTAAAAGATGCTTGCTCCTTAAAAGAATAGCTATGACAAACCTAGACAGCATATTAAAAAGCAGAGACATCACTTCGCTGACAAAGATCCATATATTTAAAGCTATGGTTTTTCCAGTAGTTGTGTATGGATGTGAAAGTTGGACCATAAAGAAGGCTGAGTGCAGAAGAATTGATGCTTTTAAATTTGGTGTTGAAGACTCTTGAGAGTCCCTTGGACAGCAAGGAGATCAAATCAGTCAATCTTAAGAAAATCAACCCTGAATATTCATTGGAAGGACTGGTGCTGAAGTCGAAGCTTCAATACATTGGCCACCTGATGGGAGGAGCCAACTCACTGGAAAAGTCCCCAGTGCTAGGAAAGATTGAAGGCAGGAGGAGAAGGGTATGACAGAGGATGAGATGGTTGGATGGCATCTCTGACTCGATGGACATGAGTTTGAGCAAGCTCTAGGATTTGGTGATAGACAGGGAACCTGGCAAGCTACAGTTCATGGGATCACAAAGAATTGGACATGACTTAGAGACTAAACAACAGCAACAATCTACCAAACATCCTAGCTCAGCCTCACTTCAGTTCAGTCGCTCAGTTGTGTCCGACTCTTTGCGACCCCATGAATCACAGCACGCCAGGCCTCCCTGTCCATCACCAACTCCCGGAGTTCACTCAAACTCATGTCCATCGAGTCAGTGATGCCATCCAGCCATCTCATCCTCTGTCGTCCCCTTCTCCTCCTGTCCCCAATCCCTCCCAGCATCAGGGTCTTTTCCAATGAGTCAACTTTTCACATGAGGTGGCCAAAGTATTGGAGTTTCAGCTTCAGCATCAGTCCTTCCAATGAACACCCAGGACCCATCTCCTTTAGGATGGACTAGTTGGATCTCCTTGCAGTCCAAGGGACTCTCAAGAGTCTTCTCCAACACCACAGTTCAAAAGCATCAATTCTTTGGCGCTCAGCTTTCTTCACAGTCCAACTCTCACATCCATACATGACCACTGGAAAAACCATAGCCTTGACCAGATGGACCTTTGTTGGCAAAGTAATGTCCCTGCTTTTAATATGCTATCTAGATTGGTCATAACTTTCCTTCTAAGGAGTAAGCGTCTTTTAATTTCATGACTGCAGTCACCATCTGCAGTGATTTTGGAGCCCAAAAAATAAAGTCTGACACTGTTTCCCCATCTATTTCCCATGAAATGATGGAACCAGATGCCATGATCTTAGTTTTCTGAATGTTGAGCTTTAAGCCAACTTTTTCACTCTCCTCTTTCACTTTCATCAAGAGGCTTTTTAGTTCCTCTTCACTTTTTGCCATAAGGGTGGCGTCATCTGCCTAGCTGAGGTTATTGATATTTCCTCCTGGCAATCTTGATTCCAGCTTGTGCTTCTTCCAGCCCAGTGTTTCTCATGATGTACTCTGCATAAAAGTTAAATAAGCAGGGTGACAATATACAGGCTTGATGTTCTCCTTTTCCTATCTGGAACCAGTCTGTTATTCCATGTCCAGTTCTAACTGTTGCTTCCTGACCTGCATATAGGTTTCTCAAGAGGCAGGTCAGGTGGTCTGGTATTCCCATATCTTTCAGAATTTTCCACAGTTTATTGTGATCCACACAGTCAAAAGCTTTGGAATAGTAAATACAGATGCTTTTCTGGATGTTGGCAATTTGATCTCTGGTTCCTCTACCTTTTCTAAAACCAGCTTGAACATCTGGAAGTTCACGGTTCGTGTATTGCTGAAGCCTGGCTTGGAGAATTTTGAGCATTACTTTATGGGCGTGTGAGATGAGTGCAATTGTGCAGTAGTTTGAGCATTCTTTGGCATTGCCTTTCTTTGGGATTGGAATGAAAATTGACCTTTTCCAGTCCTGTGGCCACTGCTGAGTTTTCCAAATTTGCTGGCATGTTGAGTGCAGCACTTTCACAGCATCATCTTTCAGGATTTGAAATAGCTCAACTGGAATTCCATCACCTCCACTAGCTTTGTTCATAGTGATGCTTTCTAAGGCCCACTTGACTTCATATTCCAGGATGTCTGGCTCTAGGTGAGTGATTGCACCATCGTGATTATCTGTATTGTGAAGATCTTTTTTGTATAGTTCTTCTGTGTATTCTTGCCACCTCTTCTTAATATCTTCTGCTTCTGTTAGGTCCATACCATTTCTGTCCTTTATGAGCCCATCTTTGCATGAAATGTTCCCTTGGTATCTCTAATTTTCTTGAAGAGATCTCTAGTCTTACCCATTCTGTTGTTTTCCTCTATTTCTTCGCATTGATTGCTGAGGAAGGCTTTCTTATCTCTCCTTGCTATTCTTTGGAACTCTGCATTCAAATGGGAATATCTTTCCTTTTCTCCTTTGCTTTTCACTTCTCTTCGTTTCGCAGCTATTTGTAAGGCCTCCTCAGACAGTCATTTTGCTTTTTTGCATTTCTTTTCCATGGGAGTGGTCTTGATCCCTGTCTCCTGTACATTGTCACGAACCTCCATCCATAGTTCATCAGGCACTCTATCAGATCTAGTCCCTTATATCTATTTCTCATTGCCACTGTATAGTCATAAGGGATTTGATTTAGGTCATACCTGAATGGTCTAGTGGTTTTCCCTACTTTCTTCAATTTAAGTCTGAATTTTACAATAAACAGTTCATGATCTGAGCCAGTCAGCTCCCAGTCTTGTTTTTGCTTACAGTACAGAGCTTCTGCATCTCTGGCTGCAAAGAATATAATCAATCTGATTTCGGTGTTGACAATCTGGTGATGTCCATGTGTAGAGTCTTCTCTTGTGTTGTTGGAAGTGGGTGTTTGCTATGACCAGTGCATTCTCTTGGCAAAACTCTATTAGCCTTTGCCCTGCTTCATTCAATGCTCCAAGACCAAATTTGCCTGTTGCTTCAGGTGTGTCTTGACTTCCTACTTTTGCATTCCAGTCTCCTATAATGAAAAGGACATCTTTTTTGGGTGTTAGTTCTAAAAGGTCTTGTAAGGCTAAGCTCAGCCTAGCCTACTTAAAAGTGCCCAAGACCTTTATTTTATAAAGAGATGAAGGAATTGAGGTTCAATTGTGTGTGTGCAAGTGCTTGCTCACTCATGTCTGACTCTTTGTGACCCCATGGACTAGTCTGTCAGGCTCCCCTGTCCATCGAATTTTCCAGGCAAGAATACGGAAGCAGGCGCCCTTTCCTTCTCCAGGGGGTCTTCCCAACACGGGTATCAAATCCGCGTCTCTTGAGTCTCTTGCAATGGCAGATGAGTTTTTCAGGAGCTGAGCCAACAGGTTCAATTACTTAATGCTGTTTGTTAAGTGACAGAGCTGAAAGGCTTGAACTCGGTTTGTTAACTATGTTCTCAGTTCTGCTTTCTGATAGCAGACATTAGCAATTATATGTAATAAAGTATTCAATTAAACATTGTTAATGATAAATCAGAAAGCTTCTTAGGAAATGAGTGAATAAAAATAACTTCTGGACAGTTAAAAAATAAGCAACATTAGCAAGTAAACTTTTCCATTTGTAGCTACTTTCTTTACTCATGTAATTTAGAGTCATAATGACCCTAATGGAGACAGGACATATAAAAAAACACCCAAAATCAGTTAAGAAACACCCCCCCATATTCAACTAAAACACTGAAAATTCATCTATGATAGTTCATTGTTCTTTTAGGGTCACCCCAGAAATGTCACCAATTAAGCCTTCTACTGGCAAATTATATTGGAGTATATTATTGGAGTATAGTTGCTTTACAATGTTGTGTTAGTTTCTGCTGTATAGAAAAGTGAATCAGCTCTATGTATACAAATATCCCCTGTTTTTTGGATTTCCTTCCCACTGAGTTTACCACAGAATGTTGAGCAGGTATCCCTATGCCATGTAGTAGGTTCTCATTAAGGCAAATTACATTTTTAAAAATTTTAATCCTCTCACAGATTCATTTACTTATCCTGTAAAAGTAACACACACCTTTACAATTTAAAACACTTTTTGTATCCCTTTGAAGGCTAATTTGGTCTCAGTCCTCTTTTTTTCTTTTCACTTTGTTTTTGAAATTAACCTAATCTGTGGGCGATTTGTCCACTCTTCATTTTCATTCTATTTTTTCTAAGCTATTCTTCTTCATAGCTTGACTAATCTTGTTTTCTTTGTTACGCAAATGTTGTATTTAATTCTGATTATTTTTGTTTTCTTTAAATGACTTTTCAACTGTCTCTTTCCTTAACCTAATTTTCATATTGACTCCACCCCCCCTTTTTTCTAAATATCTGTCATTTATCTACATCCTTAAATTATTTCATCCCTTATAGATCTCTGAATAATCACACAATTTTTCAGCTGTTGATTAGGTGCTTTGAGATACATTATATTTTAAGTTCTTCCCCAAATTAAAAGATTTAAGTAGTGTCTAGTTATATTTCAATGATACTTTAAAAAAAGTATTTTAATTATTTATTTGGCTGCACCAGGTCTTTGTTCTGGCATTCAGGATCTTTAGCTGTGGCATGGAACTCTTAGTTACAGCATGTGGGATCTAGTTCCCTGATCAGGGATTGAACTCAGATCTCCTGCTTTGGGAGCCGAGAGTCTTAGCCAAGGGACCACCAGAGAAGTCCCTTCATCTATATTTTATAACATCAATTCTCTATATACAACTGAAGAAATTGGATTTTTTTCCCCATGTAGATAACCCCCAAATCATTAACTTCAAATTTACAAATACCTCCCCTATTGTGGGGCTTCCTTGGTGGCTCAGTAAGTAAAGAATCTGCCTGCAACTTGGGAGACCTGGGTTCAATCCCTAGGTTGGCAGGATCCCCTGGAGAAGGAAATGGCAACTCACTCCAGTATTCTTGCCTGGAGATTTCCATGGATAGACGAGCCTGACAGACTGTAGTCCATGTGGTCCCAAAGAGTGGGACTCGAAGGAGCCACTCACACTTTACTTTTTCACCTCTGTACACCAAGACTCATCAGAAGTCACTGCATCCTTCAGAGAAGCAAAGGAGGCATGAGGCTATGAGTAATAGGAACGATTAGATGAACTGATTTTTTTTTAACTAGAGGAAATTTGCTACTAAATATCTTCTTCCACATTTTTAAAACTCCCATGATCTCTCCCAAGGAAAATTAAGGAGTGTTAATCATAGATCTCATACACTTGACCACGAGCCTGACAGCTTCCTAATATCTGGCAGAGACATCAGGACTAAGGTCAGGATTTGAAACTCCGTGTCCAAGAGAAAAAGAAAACCTCCCGTCATCTTTTCCCTTCTTGCTCCTCTTCTTTTCTTTGTCTCTTCTCCTCCGTCTCCTTGCTTCTCTTCCTCTTCTTTCTTGTTCTTTAACACTCCTTCCTCCCAGGTCTCAGGACTAAGGCTGATTCTAGCAGAATTACTGTGAAGGTAGAGTTTTAATCGTTGAACAGAATTTGGTTGGCCACTTTTGGAACTTAGACACCACTTACCACATTGCTGCCATGGGAAAGTATTTCCCAGTTACAAAGCCAAACAAAGAAAACAATTAGTGAATAAAAAGAAGGAACACAAACATCTGTAAGAGGCAAACTGACTTGTTTTGTTTTTCAGGCTTGGATCTTGCATTCTACTTCCAAGTTCTTGGTCTTCCCAACTAAATAGTTATTCCTTATGTTTCTTCAAAATCAGGTAAATCTTTCAGTAAACGCTCTGGAATTTCACTCGAATCTGCTTGCGTCTGGGGTGCACTGTAGTTTCTCTTCTCTTTCTTACTCTTGTTATTGAATCTGATTTTCCTGTCTTCTGGACTGTTCTCTTTTGGCCAGATTCATTGTGCAGTCGATTTGGCCCCAGTTTCTATTGCATGGTTCACGCTTGTCCTCCTTGTGTTCCCACTGCTGCACATCAGTCCTTATCATGGCCTTCTTTGGGCACACAACTCCAATCCCCTTGTCATATCATATGAATAAGTTTATGCCCACTCATTATCTCTTTAGTGCTTTGAAGTGTCACCTCTGTCCTCTATTATGCACCTTATTTTTTTTTCTTAACATATATTAATTTTTAAGATATTTCACTTTTTCTTGCCATCTTTTCGTTTTATGAAAGGGGTGTACCTGATAGAGGTTCTTTGTCTCTTTGGTGGATAAAGTTAAAATTTCTCTCTCTGATAGTTTTTATTTGTACAAACAGACTCCATTGTACTCTTTCTCCTTCCTGGCTTCCTTCCCTTCCTTTCTTATCTTATCCTCTGCTCTTCTTTCTCGGTGTTGGGTCTACCCCCACAGAGTGGTCTCTCTTTATTGCCATATCATTTTTTTAAAAAGAAGGATTTATGTATTTACTTATTTTTGGCCGTGTCGGGTCTTCCTTGCTGCACGGGCTTTTCTCTGGTTATGACGAGCAGGGCTACTCTTCCTCGCAGAGCAAGGGCTCCTTATTTCAGTGGCTTCTCTTGTTACGGAGCACAGACTCTAGGGTGATCAAGCTACGGTAGGGATGGCTTATGGGCTCAGTAGTTGCAACTCTGGGGTTCTAGAGCACAGGCTCAATTGTTGTGGCCCACAGGCTTCAGTGTTCTGCAGCATGTGGTCTCTCCCTTGATCAGGGATCGAACCTGTGTGTCTTGCATTGACAGGTGGATTCTTCACCACTGAGGCACCGGAGAAGCTTGCAGCTATCATTTTAATTTGTTTACTGCATCAGGTCTTAGTTGAGTCATGTGAGATCTTCCATCGCGGCTCATGGACTCTCTAGTTGTGGCATGCAGGTTCAGGAGCTCAGTGGCATGTGAGATCTTAGTTCCCTGATCTGGGATCAAACCTTCTTCCCTGGGATTGCAAGGT
Source organism: Odocoileus virginianus (assembly GCF_023699985.2). NCBI lineage: Eukaryota > Metazoa > Chordata > Mammalia > Artiodactyla > Cervidae > Odocoileus > Odocoileus virginianus. The sequence goes on from NC_069706.1 coordinate 29,783,302, forward strand.
GGATTCTTAACCACTGGCCCACCAGGGAAGTCTCTGCCCCTCTCATTTTGAAGAAAACTTTCCATGCATCCACATGTGTTTTCCACCATAGTTTCAGTCCTTATTGTAATCAGGACAGCGCTAGCTCTTTCCTCCAGAATAACACCTTCTAAGATGTTTGACTTCCACTTGAAACATCCTGCCAGTCTGTCTTTGCTTGTGTTAATGTGCTACCCTAGAATGTCCTAGTCTATCTGTAATGTCAAGCCTAGACAGGGATGATAAGATCTTGAGCCACTGAAAGATCAGATAGGTGTTCACATCTTTCTCTAGCTCTTCATGCCTTACTTCTGCAGGATATAGATGGTGACTTCTTCCACAGAACCCATGCTCATCAATAATTCTGAGGGTGCCTTTGGCTTTTACACTGTAAAAAGATAGCCCCTTGGGGCTAACAAAGAGAAGATGAAAAAGGTCAAGGAATATGGAAGTATGCTGTGGGTTTTTTTTGTTGTTGTTGTTTAAATGCCAAGATGCGGAAAGGCACGACTTTGGTTTTCCATATTAAGGGTGATTATGTGCTGGAGATGAGAAGTAGGGGAATAATGTGCATTCAGACTATAACAGTCAAGGGGTTTCCCTGGTGGCTTAGTGGTAAAGAATCTGCCTGCCAATGCAAGAGACACGGGTTTGATCTCTGGTCTGAGAAGATCCCATATGCCATGGAGCAACCCAGCCCATGCGCCACAACTACTTGAGTCTCTGCTCTAGAGCCTGGGAATCACAACTTTTGATCCCATGTGCCACAACTACTGAAGCCTACGTGCCCTAGAGCCAGTGCTCTGCAACAAGAGAAGCCACTGCAACCAGAAGCACTCACACCACGACTGGAGAGTAACCTCCGCTCTCCCCGACTAGAGAAAGCACACTGACAGCAATGAAGACCCAGCACAACAATATATAAATAAATTTTAAAACTTACAAGAAAAAACATGACTGCCAAGACGGTAAAGAGATAGAAGCATAATTTCCCCTTCAGATCTCTTCTCTAGCAATAAACAGTCTTTTTATCTCTTTGTCTTTGATTCTCAGGTGTAGTTTATAATGGCCTTCACTTTCTGTTTAAATAACACTATGACTCAATAGTGTATTACCAAAGATGATTGCTGCTAAAGACTTTACCTTACTGTACACTCAAGTACGCTTTAATGATATCCCAGTACGATACTACGTGCTGTTAGGCCTTAGTTATGGTTATTTTATTCCTAATTAGCACATTAATTTAGCTTTTATATTTCACGTGCACTTGTATTCCTTTAAAAAGTTCTTTTTCCCCTTTATTCAAAGTAAATGAGGCATTATGTGTTTGCATTGTATTTATTAAGCACACTTCATGTTCATTTCACACCCATTATGTATTGAGTGCTTAGCAAATTGCCTGGCACATCCCTTGTTTTTTTTTTTTTTTCAGTTGCTTTATTGAGATACAATTCACATGCCACACAATTTATCCATTTGAAGTGCATGATTCAGGACTTCCCTGGTGGTCCAGTGGTTAAGAATCTGCCTTGCAATGCAGGGGATATGGGTTTGATCCTTGGCTGGGGAACTAAGAGCCCACATGCTGCAGAGGAACTAAGCCCTAGCACCCCAACTAGAGAGTCCATGTATCGCATGACATAATGAAGATCCATGTGCCACAACTAAGACTGTGCAGCTAAATAAGTATTAAAGAAAAACCTGACTTTTTGTATATTTAAGCAGTTGTACAATCATCACCACAAGCAATTTTAGAACAATTTGTCACCCCAGAAAAGAAACCCTACAGCCCTAAGCTGTTAATTCCTAAGCTCCTTCCCCATCTTCCTTCCAATCTCAACCAACTAGTAACCTACTTTCTGTCTCTATTGACTTGCCTATTTTGGACATTTCATATAAATGGAATCATAAAATATGTGGTCTTTTTGTGACTGATTTCTCTCACTTAGTATAATGTTTTCAAGGTTCATCCATATTGTAACACATACCAACAGTTCATTCTTTTTCATTGCCAGATAATATTCCATGGTAGGGATATACCACATTTTTTGCATTCATTAGATGATGGACATTTGAGTTGCTCCTACTTTCTGGCTATTATGAATAATGCTGCTACAAACATTCATAAAGTCTCCTTGTAGGCATATGTTTTCCTTCCTGCTGGAGTAGAATACTTATAAGTATATTTAGGAGTGGAATTGCTAACTCATACAATAACTGTTTAATCTTTTGAGGAACCATCTGGTTGTTTTCCAAAGTGGCTGCATCATTTTACGTCCCTAGTAGTGTATGGAATGTTCCTATTTCTCCAAATCTTCACCAATAGTTTTTATTATCTGTCTTTTTGATTATAGCTAATCTAGTAGATGTGTCATGGTATCTGACTGTGGTTTTGATTTGCATTTCCCCAATGACTAATCACATTGAATATCTTTTCAAGTGCTTATTGGACATTTGTATATCTTTGGAGGAATGCCTACTTAGATCCCTTGTGCCTGGCACATTTTAAGCTCTCATTAGAATTTTCAAGTAATTAGATGAATTATGAAATTTAATTGCCATCGAAATCAAGTAAAGTCGATTTTTTTTTTTTTGGCCTCACCATGCATCATCTTAGTTCTCCAATCAGGGATCAAACCTGTGTCCCCTGCATTTAAAGTATGGAGTCCTAACCATTAGACCATCAGGGGAGTCCAAACAGATTTTATTGTCTCATTTTTGTAGATGAGAATTAGAAGGTGATATGATTTACCCAAGGACACATTGAAGGCCAGTTGCTTATTTATACCTTTGGATTCAGTCTCTCTGCTACTGGGGCCAAAATACTTTGGTCAAGGCCCTACCATATATTTGTAGAGAACACGGCCACTCTGAGTATCAGCCTTTGAGAATGACTGCTTTATATCTTCCCACCAAGTTCCATAAAAGCCTGCAAATCAGAATACCTGTACTTGGCCTTGAATAAATCTGTTTAGTACACTTCATTCTTGTGCAGTTAATTTGTTACCTGTCTTTGATTTGGTTCGTTTTTCCAGGGACATTCTAGGTGACAACAAAATGAGGTATTTCGCCTGTTTCAGAGATGACTCAAAGAGAACAACTGAGTCCCTTTACTTTCAACATTTTGCAGAAAGACCATTCCTAGAGATGTCAAAGTTCATGTAGAAGGATATATTTATTTTCTGACCAAAGAGGAAAACTGTTGTTGTTGTTTAGTCACTAAGTCGTATCTGACTCTTTGGGATCCCATGGACTACAGCCGGCCAGGTTCTTCTGTCCATGGGATTTCCCAGTCAAGAATACTGGAGTGGGTTACCATTTCCTTCCTCAGGGGAGCTTCCAGACCCAGGGATTGAACCCATGTCTCCTGCATTGGCGGGCAGATTCTTTACCACTGAGCCACCAGGAAAGTTCCAAGAGGAAAGGTATTGGCATTCATATCACTCTTTGTTTTAAAACAGCGTGTGTTATGTCTAGTGCGCAGCCCTATAAAGGAAAAGAGGACTCTTTTCAAGGTTGAGTTATCTTTGTAAAGCTAATTTCTTTGGCAGACCCCATCTAATGCCCCCCACCAGTGATGAGTCATTTCTATAATAGCTCACCCCTTCGCCCTCTTGTGTGTTTCTTCCCCTTCCTACTGAAGTTCCAGAAGGGTGATGGGTTTTCCCTGGGTTACGGAGTTTGCTGTAACCAGTGCGAAGTTCAGTCCACAGCAGCCCTGCTCTTTACCCCAGAAGTAGCACCACAGTGTTGCGTGTTTTCTGCCTTGCTGCCCGCCTACAGAGGCCGAGCCGCACAGATGTCGACAGCCCTGGAAATCTGCCAATGTAAACCAACGGAAGCTCTCATCATTAGCCCACACTGCACCACTGACTCAGGTGTTGAACTGAATCCAGGTCTGATCTTACTTCCTCAGGCCTTTCACTAAATATGAAATGACTGCATTTGACTTTTTGTGTACCGAGGTGCTCCTTTCTCACTATGGACTGGCTATGTAGGAAGGGATTCTTTTCAAAGACCCGAGCTGCGTTATATTTTTGTTTCTCTCGGATGCACTAAAGTTGCTTTCTTCGGCGGCCCCGGTGCTCAGTGGTGAGGAGTCTGTCTGCCAATGCAGGAGACAGGAGTTCAATCCCTGATCAGGGAGGGTCCCACGTGCTGCGGAGCCACTAAGCCTGTGCATCACAACTATTGAGCTTGTTCTCTAGAGCCCAGGAGCCACAGCTACTGAAAGCCCACTCACCCGAGGGAAACCACCACAATCAGAAGCCCATTCACTGCAATTAGAGAGTAGCCCCCGCTCGCCACGACTAGAGAAAAGCCTGTGCAGCAGTGAAGACCCAAGACAGCCCAAAATAAATAAATGATAAATAAATGTTTTTAAACAATTGCTTTCTTCAAAATAAAACTCAGTTCCTGGACTAAGTATCAGGAAAGCGATTTAACATCAGCATGCACAGGACACTGAGGATGGTAGCTTTCTACAGGAAGATGTTAATGTGTTAAGTGCACTGTTCCAGGGGACAAAGTTAGATGATATTTTAGTTACTGATTCAGAGTCAGAATCCTATGAACTCTAGATCACAAACTGGAAATTCTTTGAACTGGCTAGTACCTCAGAGGCCACCTCATCTAGCCTCTCATTCAATGAAACAATTGTCTCCATTGTGACCGTAAGGGATGGCCACCCAGTACCCACTGAAATACTTCAGGTGATGGAGACTTTCCTTCTTACAGGTGGGTCTGTTTCACTGCTGGAAACTTCTGGCCCTTAGAATGTTCTTCCTTATCCTGAGATTCTCTGAATGTTCTCAGACTTTCTTTTTAAAGGAGGTCTTTTATAGCAACAATAATATTGTCAGAAAAGCAACTTGTACAGAAGATAAACCACTAAACTTCTCACTTTAAAATGTTCAATGGGTGATGAAATGGTAAAATCCCCAAAATTAACTCCCAAACCAACCATTAGCTAATCATTCTACCACATCTGATCTCTCAAATTTAGAGGCACTGAAAGCACACCTTCTGAGCACTTGAGTTATGGAATGTGTGTGTTTTAGGTTCTCAGACTAGAGAATCTTAGATTGGCTTAGGCTGAAGTTTTTTAAAGTTGTGTCAGGATTAATAATAACACAATTTATGTTATAGACTAGAAATTTAATAGAAAATATTTCAAAGTTGAGGTAAAAATGCCTAATTCTCTATAGTTTTGACTGATTAGTCTCGCTTTGTTCTTTGATGATATTTTGGTTTATTTTTGCTTATTACAGAAATTTTACTTTGATTTTAGACAAATTTATGTACAAATTAGAGTGACAGATAGCAGAATTTATCTTTCTCTTTATATTTTTTTCACTCTCAAAAGATTCTAGGAGAACTTCCCTGGTGGTGCAGTGAATAAGAATCGGCCTGCTACTGCAGGGAACACAGTTTCAGTCCCTGGTTCCGGAGGATCCCGTGGGGGAGGAAATGGCGACCCACTCCGTTATCCTTGCCTGAAGAATCCCATGGACAGAGGAGTGTGGCAGGCTACAGTCCATAGTGTTGCAAAGAGTCGGAAACAACTCAAGGGGTTTAGCACACACGTACCCCTCAAGAACAGTGTCACATCATGCCTGTTTTCCCCCAGTCTTCCTGAGCCAGTTTCTTCCACACAAAAGAAATATTTTTATTTTACATGCTTTTAGCCATCGTGGCTCCCATTTGAATCGCCTCCAAGATTTTCACATCTCACTTTACTCAGATAACTCCTATCAAAAAATGCATTCTTCTAAAAGCATGCCTAATATTTTAATGGAAAAGTTAAAATGAAAATCAGCTGATGATATTAGGCTGAAGAGATGAACAACAGTGGCCCACAGGCGAGGTGTGAATGAACAAGGATAACGGAAATGACGGCAGGTTTAGGCTTTGAGACGGAGTGTTAATGGCTCACTTGCCTTGGGGTCCCTGGTGTGAAGTGGAAATGTCCTCATGTCAGTAATAGGGCAGAAGGTCTCATTTAATTAAACAAATTTTAGCCTTCAGAGAAAATGCCTGAAAAGAAATCACTTCTCTTTGCTGATAGCTTCTTCCTCTTTGCCCTGACTTGGATTAATAACCAGTTTGATCTTTGCTATAACATTTACACTTATACACACAATTCTTGAAACTAATAGGGAAAGCAGGAAACTTCCTTCAACACATCCATACTAGCCATCTGAGGCTGTTTCCCAAGGCTGCAGGGAGGAGGTGTCAGTGGCATGGACACCAATGACAGAAGGATGGAGGACTTTCTTTGTTCCCCAAAGCTACCACTCTATCACTAGGACCCAAATTGTCCTACAATATTGCAAGCATTGCTCAGAGACTTGAAAGAGTAGGGTGTGCATTTCACAGGCCTTTTTATTTTTCAAAATGAGTTCAAATATGAGATATGTACAGATTTAAGAGACTCGGTTGTTTAAATGATCACTGAGGGTTAAAAGAATTTCAGAGCCTCCAAACCCCTGTAGGGTCACTAACTTACTGGCTGTTGTGAGAGCAATTTTTTTTTCAGCTCTCCAATGCTTCCATTGCCAATGGAAACAAGTCCAGAAGTGGCTTATTTTTTGGGGGTGTAATTGGGATTAAACTTCCTAATTGGTGGCAAAATAAATGATAAATTACACGTGCCTTAGTGCTGGCCATTTCCTCTGTCTGCAAAGCCTTTCACCCCCACCACTTCCTATGGGTTAAGATCAAGCTCTTGACACTGCAGCTTCATTTCCCCAGGTGGAAGTTATCTAATCCCTCTCCTGAAATTTTACAGCAGTTTTTCTGTACCTAACATTTAAACTCAGAGAAGGCAATGGCAACCCACTCCAGTGCTCTTGCCTGGAGAATCCCAGGGATGGCAGAACTTGGTGGGCTGCTGTCTATGGGGTCGCACAAAGTCGGACACGATTGAAGCAACTTAGCAGCAGCAGCAACATTTACACTGTATGCCTTATTTCTCTAATTGAAAAAAAAACAACTTTGAGAGAAGGTCTGTTTCATGCAGCTTCATGCCTCCCTTAATGGTGTACTTTCCTGGTGGTCTAGTAGTTGAAATTTACCTACCAATGCAGGGGACACAGGTTCAAACCCTGGTTTGAGAAGATTCTACATGCCACAGGGCAGCTAGGCCTAGGTGCCACAATACTGAAGTCCACTCACCCTAGAGCCCGTGATCTGCAACAAGAGAAGCCACCAGAGTAAGAAGCCTGCACATAGCAATGAAGACCCAGAGCAGCCAAAAATAAATAAATGAAAAGACCTTTTTAATTATTAAAAATAAAAAAACAAACCTTAGTGCTTTGCTTGGCATATAGTAGGTGCCTAGTAAATACGTGCTGAATAAATGGTTGCTAAATTGAAAATTCTTAATAATAAGAGTAAGAGATGAATAGTCCTGGGTTTCTTTTTTCTTTTTATATCTAGCTGATACATAGAGGGGAATTCAAAGAAGCTTTCCCTTAGGTGTCTTTACAGGCCAGGGCTGCTGGTGGTTGTCATATGAAAAACTATTAGCAATTCAGTTATTTGAGGTCATGTAGACACTCTAGTATTCTTACCCGGAGAATTCCACAGACAGAGGAGGCTGGCAGACTATAGTTCATAGGGTCACAAAGAGTTGGACATGGCTGAAGCAAATGAGAATGTACGCACACAGACAACTTCCCATTCACCCTGAAAAACATAACTAATCCAAGGTGTGTATAGCTTGGATATATAGGATCTGGGGGCTTCCCTGATCCCCCAGGAGAGAATCTGCCTGCGATGCAGGAGATGCAGGAAATTCAGATTTGATCCCTGGGTTGGGAAGATACCCTGGAGAAGGAAATGACAACCCACTCCAGTATTCTTGCTTGGAAAATCCCATGGACAGAGGAGCTTGGCAAGCTATATAGCCCATTGGGATGCAAAAAGTTGGACACAATAGCATGAATGCACTGCATTGTAAGATCTGGAAGATGCTCATAACCCCTCTAAAGTAGTAAGCAGAAAAATGACATTACATATGTTCTAATCTTTTGTATGATACCTTTTTACCTGTTCCTTCTTGTTTTACTATTTTGTCAGTCTTTTAGGTAAGACAAGCATTTTTACCCTAATTAGACAATGACACATCACGATGCACTAATTTGTTAACCTATGTTCACAAATCATTTAATTACCACTGCTGGCTTTGATGTGCTGTTATTATTCAGATATGGGAGTAATGATTCGACAGCCAACAGGAAGAAACTCATTATTTTCTAGGAGATGTTGTTGTTATTTTCAGTGTTTTTAAAACACTTTAATCAAAACTTAAAAAAATACACTTTAATCAAAATTTTTAAGAAATCTGACATTATTCTTATAACTGTAGTAAATAAACAGAGTATTCATTGCTGTAATGTGGACAATTACTCAGGGACCAAATAATAATAGCTCCTGAATGTCACAATGAATAGATTTCTCAAAAGAAAAAAAGATAAACTTTTCTTTTTTTTTTCAATGCCAATTCACAATCTTCCATGAAGGGGTAATTTATAAAATGCAACTTATAATATTGATTTGTGAAGCACTTTGTTGGCTGGGAATAAAAGCACCAGCCTCCTTCCTATTTGATGCTGCTGTATATTGTCCTCAAACATTCTTTATCTTCTAGTCCTAATTCCATTTAGTAAACACCCCAGGTCACTCCCGCATCCTGGGAGCTCTGGGTACTTTTGGGTTCTTTCCTTGGCTCCTTGATGAGTAGGGGAACCAGGCTGCTAGGTGCAAACTCCCATCAGGTTTTACAACTGCTTCTGCTGATAGTTTGTATCCAGGATCAATAATATCATTATGCATTTATGTGCAAACATCAAAATTACTGTAAACAATTACGTTCCTACCTTCCCTGTACTCCCCCAATAATAATCTATCTGAAGGAAGAGGGATGTCTGCCCGATTATTAAGAGATATCTATGTGAGCCTTATAATAATATTATTGACTTCTTGTTGTTCAGTTGCTAAGTCATGTCCAACTCTTTGTGACCCAATGAATTTCAGGAGGCCAGGCTTCCCCATCCTTCAACATCTCCCAGAGTTTGCTCAAATTCATGTCCCTTGAGTTAGCGATGCCATCCAAACAATCTTACCCTCTGTCACCCCCTTCTCCTCCTGCCCTCAATCTTTCCCAGCATCAGGGTCTTTTCCAATTGATTCATATGGTTGCCATTTATCACATATCATATGGATGTTCAGATTGTTATTTATCTTTTAGATTCTTGTCATTTCTCTTCGAGGACACTGTGTATTTCTCCAGGGCTGAGGCTGTGCCCTCTGCCTCTTGGAATCTCTGAATTACCCAGAAACACATGTGCAAAGAGTAGTAGCAGATTTTCAAAGAACTGTCTGTGGCTGGTAAGCAAAAAAAGTGATGGCTTCCCAGGTGGCGCTAGTGGTAAAGAATTCGTCTGCCAATGCAAGAGACGTGGGTTCCATCCCTGGGTTGAAAAGGTCCCCTGGAGAAGGAAATGGCAACCCACTCCAATATTCTTGCCCAGGACATTCCATGGACAGAAGAGCCTAGTCCACGGGGTCGCAAAGAGTCAGACACGACTGAGTACACACACAAACATACATACAATGAATAAGTAATCTTTTCTCTTATAACTCAAGGTGTGGGTAAAATTGTTCCTATTTTCCTCTAGTGTCAAAACTCTCTCTTCCTGTTTTCCAACTTGAGACTTTAAGGTGGCATTGCATGCTTCCTTGGAGTGAAAATTCACTTTCCAGCTACAGAAAAAGACAATACGTGAACACTAATCCAACGTGTAGATATGTAGACTTTCTCTACATCTCTTCTGTTAGGATTAAAGAAAAGCTGATCCGGTGGTATTTTTGCAATTCTCTTTTATCTTCCATCAGACGGCAGGCAGCTTTGCCCATATTTAGGTTTCTGACAGCATGCATCTTTATTTCCCTGAGAAGAGCCCATGAAATGATATGAGCCGATGAGTTTGAAGAGAGACATCTAACTCCTGAAGATTTCGGTGGGAAGATTCTCTAACAACCTGTCTGTCATCAGTGGAATTAGGATAGCTTTAATACTACCAGCAGGGTCATGGTGCTGTGATTTCACCTGACAAAAGCACAGAGAGCAGGCTGTCCTACCCAGCACAAAACTGGGCCACCCTGGAGGCAGGCGGAATGGCATGGCTGATCTCCATCACTAATAAGGTACTGGTAATTCAGGCAAGTTTAAAACTTTCCTCTGTGGGAATAACTGGCCCCCTGGAACTGTTCTTGGAAACATCTTTAAATGATGCTTTTTTAAAGATTCATGAGCCGCAGCTTACAATAAGGGGACAAGATCTTTCTTGTTTCGGTCACCTTGGTCCTTTAGTCACTAAGTCGTGTCTGACTCTTGTGACCCCATGGACTGCAGCCCATTGGGCTCCTCTGTCCATAGTATTTGCCAAGCAGGAATACTGGAGTGTGTTGCCATTCCCTTCTCCAAGGGATCTTCCTGACCCGGGGATCAAACCAGGCTCTCCTGCATCGCAAGGCAGATTCTTTACTGACTGAACCACCAGGGAAGTTTTGGTCACCTTACCTGAGCCTTTGAGGAGGAGGCTGATGCTCATGGCTCTTGAGATGGCATCATCAGAGGAACCCAATAACCCGATCTGGCCCCTCAGTGAGTGCATTTCTTCTCCATCAGCTCCTCGTTCCAAAATGGCAAAAATGGTATCAAAACACATTTGACCAATCTCTTTCCTAGTAAGGGAATATTAAAACAACAGGTTTACCTGGCCCCTAACCACAATTAAAATTATTGCTTCTACTGATAAGATCTAGATTTCTTCTCTTTTTCAGTAAAAGACAAATTTCTCAGTTGAAACCAACTAAATTAATAGATACTGACTATTAATAAATTTAGACAAAAACTATTCTGGGTGTTATGCGGTAAGGAACAATCAGGATCCTTTATTTGTCTTATTTATTCATGTGGTAGGGCTTCGACATTCTCCTGATTACCTCTTTCAATGTCCTAAGCTGATTTAGGGCCCTTGCAGTTAGGTCTTATCTCTGAAATTGCTTATGTTTGGAAACTTTTCACAGATTAACTGAATTAGCTAGAGAATTTGCTTAATCTCTTGGTCTCAATTCAACCGAAAAATCTGCTTGCCACCAAAGAATTTCACTCTAATCTACAAATTCCTGTGACACTATCAACGGGAAAAGTTACTTGTGGTTAGAGGGACTGAGATTCAGTCCACTCTGAATACTTAGAGAGGGGTGATGGTTAAAATGCATATTTCCAAGCCCCACCCTGGATTTCTGAATCAGCATCCTAGTTTGAATTCTGCCAAAAGCTGAACCTTAGACAAGGATTTGTCTAAGGTACCAGCAGTGTCCTGGTAGGGATCTGGGGAAGGGAGACAGGGAAGGAAAATCAGTAAAAGGTACATTAATGAGACAGTTATCACAGGGGGCAAGTGAGACTCAGCCCTAAGGGGACTTGAGAGGCTGCTAGGCACACGCTTCGGCATTCTTCCACCTATAAGCGAGGAAGTTGGAGATTTATCCACCAGTTCCTTCCTATTCCTCGTTGATCAAAGGTCACTCTTGGGAGCAATCACCTCCTGACACTTCCAGCCTGCCTTGTGGGTACACACAGAATGCTTCTGAGACTGGAAACTGTCAGTGTGTATGGAACTGGTCACAGAAGCTGCTGATAAAAGAGAGGATTTCAGCATCTCCTACAATCTGACTCTCTGAACGTGGAGCTTGGGAATCTGCATTTTTAACTGCATATGATTCTAATATTCATCAAATTCGAGAATGGCTACTCTAAAAGATGCTTTGATCAGGTAACCCCCTTGCTCTACACTTTCAGAGAATCCAAAGTCTTTTAGTACCGGATGAAGAGTCCTCCAGAGTCCAGACTGTTCCAGCCTGGACAGTTACATTGTCTCTTCCACATTTTCCTCTCCGAACTCTGGATCCAGCCATCAGATTGCTTGCAATGACCTGAAAACCAGGCTGTTTTACACTTCGGTGCTCCTAGTTTCAGCTGCAAGTAACAGAAAACTTGACCAACAGTGACCGAAATAAACAAGGATTTCATTTTTTTAACACAGCAGGAAGCCTAGAGATGGTCTGCCGCTGACACTGGCTCCACGACTCAGTAAAGTCAGGGCAGGAGTCTGATTCTTTTAGATTTGCCTTCGTGGTTCCAAGAGGCTGCTGCAGCTCCAGGTGTCATTTCTGTATTCGAGTCAGGAAAGTGCAGCACCACTAAGCAAAAGCTTTTCCAAGAGAATGAACCAAGTTCCCTTAATGTTTCCTCGGCCAGAACTGTGCCATATGGCTCCCCAAATTGGTGAGCAGATAAGTAAATACTGTTACCTTGAGTTCTACAGAGGAGGTGGAACAGCAGATGAGAGTTGGAAAATTGGAAATGGGTTTAGCCTAGACCTTTCTCATCTTCTTTGCTTATGTATGTGTATTAGTTGCTCAGTAGTGTCTGATGCTATGCGACCCTATGAACTGTAGCCAGCCAGGCTCCTCTGGCCACAGAATTTTTCAGGCAAGAACACTGGGGTGGGTTGCCATTCCCTTCTCTAGGGGATCTTCTCGACCGAGGGATCAAACTCGGGTCTCCTGATTGCAGGCAGACTCTTTACCATCTGAACCACCAGGGAAGTCCGTTGTTTGCTGGGAGATGCCTATTTAACTTTTAAGACTCATTTTTTTCCCACTAATATTTTATTTTGAAAATTTTCAAATTCTCAGAAAAATTGAAAGCATTGTGTAGTATATAACTACACATCCACTACCTAAATTCTACAACTAACATTTTACAGAATTTGCATTTTTAAAATTAAAAGAAAAACATTTTGGCCACACTCTGAGGCATGTGACACCTTAGTTCCCCAACCAGGGATTGAACCTGTACCCCCTGCATTGGGAGGCAGAGTTTTAACCACTATACCACCAGGGAAGTCCCTTGCTATGTTTTGTGAGTGCTTAGTCGCTCAGTTGTATCCCACTCTTTGTGACCCCATGGAATGGAGCCCACCAGGTTGCCCTGTCCATGGGATTTCCCAGGCAAGAATACTGGAGTGGGTTTTCATTTCTTTCTGCAGGGGACCTTCCCAAACCGGGATCAAACTCATGTCTCCTTTGTCTCCTGCACTGGCAGGCAGATTCTTAAGCATTGATGTTTGCTCTAACATATTGCTATTCATCTTATATTTTGGATGCAATTCAAAGTAAGTTGCAGATATTAGTATGTGCTTGTTCAATTACTTCAGTCATGTCAGACTCTTTGTGACTCCAGGGACTGTAGCCCACCAGGCTCCTTGATCCGTGGAATTCTCCAGGCAAGCATACTGAACTGGGATGCCATGCCCTCCTTCAAGGGATCTTCCCCACCCAGGGATCGAACCCCTGTCTCCTGTGTCTCCTGCATTGCAGGTGGATTCTTTACTGCTGAGCCATCAGGGAAGCCCAGATATCGGCACACCCCCCCCCCCCAAATTCATCATATATATCATTATCTAGAATTCAATATTTGTGTAGAGTTCTTTTTTTAGGTAAAATCTGTAAGCATGAAGCCCACACATCTTGTGGACCACTCAGTGAACTTTGACAAATACATAACTCTATAACCCAACCCCTAGTCAAGGAAAGTACCACCCACCCCACTCAAAGGCAGTGTTCAGATTTTTTCATAGTAGATTAGTTTTGCTTGTTGTACAACTTCATATAAATGGACTCAAATAGTATATATTCTTTGGTGCAAAACCTGAGATACTTTGAGATGCTTAAAAACTGACACCTTCGAATATATTTTGTGCATGTGCAGACTTGAAATAGCAACTATAAAAATTTTTTTAACTTATTATTTATCCATTCATCTTTCCCTTGTGATATGTAATTCTTCAAGGGCAAAGATCTTTTCTGTTTTTATTCTTAGCACAGCTCCTGCAGATATTTAATAAATGTCTATTTAATGAGCTAATGAAAGGGTGGATTAAACTTACTGGATCATAGTAGCTTAGTAAATTTTAGCTCATTTCCCTCCTTTTTGAATAACCCTTATCCCATTTCATTAGTTAGCAATGTGGGCATCTGTTTTCCCCACTAGATATGCCCAACTCAGGCAGGGTTGTACCTTCATAGCCCTAGTGTTTACACAGCACTTGGCACATTACGTACATTGTTTTGCAGTACTTGGCACACAACAGTACGTTGCGACTGTCTATTGTGTGTCTGGCTGCTTGATGATTCTCCTTTGTCATTAGCAAAGGGATCCAAGAGCCTTTGGTGAGAATGGGAAGGCGAGGCGATGCTTTGTTTTCCGTGGACCAGAGCTCCACAGTCTGTGGAGTTGTGCACAGCTATGTGAAGCATATGTGCTATGTGAGCATATGCACAGCTGGGTTATGCGATGCAGGCAGAGTGGGTCTTTGCCTAGCCTTGATCACGACAATCGATTTATTTGCAGGCTAAAAACCCTGTGGTGATAATGCCTGCCAGGGTGTTAACTGATCACTGAGATTGGGCAGGTAGGAGCTCCCAGTGTGGTTTGTATTTGAATTGGGGAATCTGGCTCTTTCCTACCCTGTGGGAGTGGCATGCCCTGCTGTGCTTCCAGACAATTTGCATTGCTCCCCAATGCAGGTCCTATTCCTGGATTGCCTGTTAAGAGAGGGTACCACCGCCCCTCCTTGCCTCTGACTGCTGGCGGCCCACTTGGTAGAGCTTCTTTATTCCATCCTCAGATTCTTCACTTCATGGAAAAGATAAATCCCAAAGTGAAATGCTTCTTAGGAAAAGGAGCTCTCATCGAAAGGAGATTATGCATTTTCGGCACCATCTTGTGCTTTCCTCCAGCCCACATGAGTGAGTGAATGAAAGTCGTTCAGTCGTGTCTGACTCTTTGAGACCCCATGGACTTATACAGTCCATGGAATTCTCCAGGCCAGAATACTGGAGTGGGTAGCCTTTCCCTTCTCCAGGGGATCTTCCCAACCCAGGGATTGAACCCAGGTCTCCCACATTGCAGGCGGATTCTTTACCAGCTGAGCCACCAGGGAAACCCAAGAGTATTGGAGTGGGTAGCCTATGCTTTCTCCAGCGGATCTTCCCGACTCAGGAATCAAACTGGGGTCTCCTGAATTGCAGGCAGATTCTTTACCAATAGAACTACTAGGGAAGTCCACATAAATAAGGGTAAAAGTAGCTGTTTTCTTCAGAGTGAGTGAAAGTGTTAGTCGTTCAGTTACGTCTGACCTTTTATGACTCCCTAGACTATAGCCCTCCAGGCTCCTCTGTTCATGGAACTCTCCAGGCAAGAATACTGGAGTGGGTAGCTATTCCCTTCTCCAGGGGATCTTCCTGGCCCTGGGATCTAACCTGGGTCTCCTGCATTGCAGGCAGATTCTTTACTGTCTGAGCCACCAGAAAAGCCCAAACAGCCAAGCTCTTATCCTGGTTATTCCTTATTAAGTTGGTTTCTTCCTCCCCAAGGCCTATGCCTCCTTCTGTCCATCCTCTTTTTATTACTCTATTTGGAGCCAAGGTCTAGATTAGACCAGTGTAACCTGATCTTTTTTTCTCTTTTTTTTTCCCCAAAGAATTATAAGCTATCTTGGAAACAGGGTTCCATAAAAGTAGAATGCTATGAGTGATTCACACTGTGACATGCAGAATTAGAACCTAAATTATTAGGCAGTGTGGCCTGATCTTGTCTTATACCAGCACGGTTATATTAACAAATTGACAGAGCCTGGGTCCTGCCGAAGAAAATGACCCTGCAGCCTGTGGTAATGACCTGAGCATCAGACCTGAGTCCCAGCCCGGACTTTGGTTTTTTTTTTTTTTTTTTTGCTTTTATCTGGCTGTTCCAGGTCTTAGTTGCAGCACATGGGAGTTTCAGTGTGTGGGAGCTAGTTCTCAGACCAGGGATCAAAGCGGGACCCCCTGCACTGGGAGTGCAGGATCTTAGTCACTGGACCACCAGGGAAGGCCCTCAGGCCTAACTTTGCCATTGACTCTCTGTGTTACTTTGTGTTAAGTCACCTCCATGCTCAAGGCCTCAGTTTTCCCATTTAGGCTAAGCCCTAGATTCCATCTAAAATCACTGCCAGGTCTAAAATTGCATGAACTATTCAAGAGTCAGGTTCAATTTGAGATGTCAAATTTAGGTTCCACATGAAAAAGACCTCAGCTGGCAGATCAATAAGGTGTCCCAAGAAGTCATTTTTCACCTGTGAGTCTTTCATTCATCATTATCTTCCCTAATCATCTCGTCTCTGGGGCCGGCCGTGGGCCGACAGACCTGTCCAGCCGCACAGCTCTTGTTCTTCTGGTTGGTCAGCAAACACGAGAGGAGGCAAACCCAGCTCCGTTTGTCCTGGCACAGAGCAGGACGGAAGTGTTAATCAACACGGAAGAGGATACTGGCTACTGGCTGCTGGCAGGAGATGAGAAGGCTTTGTCCAGGTTCACCGAGTGAGGACAGCGGCTGTGGATGGAGGCAGTGAGTTAGGAAGGTACAGAGTGTGAAGCCATTCAGTTGAGGGCAGCCGCCACAGTATGCTCTATGCAGGGACACAGTGGCTGGAACACCTTGTCTGTCCTAATGAAGCATGGAGCACCATGTGTTTTGTGTTAATGCAGAAGGCTAACTAATGGATTAGCTTGTCTTCTCCCAGTGAACGAAGTGGTGACTCTAAATGGAGTCCAGCACGTTAGCCAGCTTTGGGAGGGGAAGCCAACAAAGACAGAAACGCAGCAGTCTCACTCATAACAGCTTACGGGAATAAGCTTCCTGGAAAGCTTACCGCCTGCCCCCAGTCTATAGCTCAGACACAGAGCTGCTCACCTGTCACACACCATCCGTCTGTTTCCAGACTTTGGATCTTAATTAGAGGAGGTATTTTGGACACATATCATGCACCCCATATCTGATAACAGCACATCTTCTCCACTATCTACAGCTTAAAGTGACTTCATAAGGAATATTTCAAAAGCTAGAGTGCAAGGGAAAAGTGGTTTTCATTGTGAAATGCAGTACAAGAAAGAATTGAAAGAGGAAGTCAAGCATTAATCTTTATCTGAGCATCTCAACCATTTTTTTA
This sequence comes from Odocoileus virginianus, assembly GCF_023699985.2. NCBI lineage: Eukaryota > Metazoa > Chordata > Mammalia > Artiodactyla > Cervidae > Odocoileus > Odocoileus virginianus. Next base: position 29,800,449 of record NC_069706.1, read on the forward strand.
CTGCATGTTGTTATTAAGCATGAATGTACCTAGTGGCTTATGGAAACCTGATAGACCAACATTTAGGTGATTAAAAAGGGGTAAATCCAGGGGCATTTATGCCTTCTACAAAAGGACTCTTCACTTTACTCAAGATTGCCTTCAGGAGTTCTTAAAAAAAAAAAAAAAAAGCAGCTTCTCGGAGCACTTAAAATTCGATCTGATTTACACACCTGAGTTGATTCTATTCTAGCTTAACCTAACTTTAAACCTTCTTCCTAGAGACAACAGAAATGCTATATTCTCTTTTTTCTCTCTCTCACTTTCCCTTTCCCTCTCTCTACCCATCTGCATCCCTCCTTTCCCTTCTCCCCCTTTCCAAGGAGCCACACCCTCACCTGAGTCTGGGTTTACTACAGAGACCTACAATCCCGGGACTGGAAGGGCTGGGAGATATAATCCATTACCAGATCTGACAAATGATTTATTTGAGATTATCAAACAAGTTAGTACTACTTCTACTCCACAACATGATCTCCTCATCAAAGTCCCTCACTTTATACCTGTCCATCCTAAACTGTCCCCAAACCCTCAGACTTGTTATGGAATTGCCCCTGGGGAAAAAGCAAAACCCTAGCCCAGAGTCTTACTACATAACAGCGATCATTCATTTTTAACTTGATGAGAACCAGTTTACCAGCTCCTTTCCCAGTACGACAGCCTTCTAAAAGCAGTTTGGGGATGCTAAGTGGTAGAGGCTGGGAGCCAACGTCCTCATGAGAGAGGACATGAAGTTAACCTGGAAAATCAAGCTGAAGTGGGAAGGGACTTCCCTGGTGGTCCGGTGGATAAGAATCCACCTTCCAATGCAGGGAACTTGGGTTCAGTCCCTGGTCAGGGAACTAAGATCTCGCATACCACTGCTCTGCTGAGCCCGCCTGGTACAACAAAGATCTTTCATGCTGCAGTTAAGACCCGACGCAGCCAAATAAACAAATAATTTAAAGAAGCTGGAGTGGGAAGCCTGAGAACAGCTTGAATGCTTAGAAGAGAGGGTAACAGAAGAGAAAGGTGAGAGAAAATTCACTTCGCTTATCCCATATTTTCAAATTCAAAGTAAAAACTGGCTTTCATTATTTTATTGTTATATTTTTTTTTTATTACATGTGCCTTAGAGCCTAAGTGTGCTTGAAAACCAGCCCTGAAATTGCTGTCTAGTTAATGGTCTCCATATCCTCATCTCCCACTCTCTTCAATCCATCACAATCTGGCTTCTGAATCCCAGTCCTAGTTCACATTGACTTCCATGTTCCTAAACCCAACAGATATATTTTTCAATTCTTATATTACTTAACTTCTCAGCACCACTTGACTCATCAGTTCCCTCATTCTTGAAAATCTCTGTTTAACTACCATTAAACCAGGTCTTCTGTGTTCCTCCTAACGTTCAGGCAAGTCTTTCTTTCCTTTATAGACTTACCTTCTTCTCTCTGGCCTTTTAATGTTGGAATAACCCAAGGCTCTTCCGAAGACTCTCTTTTTCCTCACTCCAGAATCTCTGTATGGGTTATCTTGTCTTGTTCACATCTATGGCTCTGATTATCACCTACATGAGAATTACTCACAAATTTGTATCCCTAGCCCAGACCTCTATGTTCCACATCCATAAATCAACTCTTCTTGGCCTTGTTGTTGGATGTCTTAGAATCTCAAACTTAACACATGTCAAACCACACTCATGATCTCCATCCCACAAATTTGACTTCTTATATTATTCTCCATAGTACAGCCATGGACTCATTTGCACAAACTTGAAATGTTGGGGTCACCTTTTACTTCTTCATGTTGTTCAGTCGCTAAGTCGTGCCTGACTGCAGCATGTGAGGCTTCCCTGTCCTATATTCTCTCACTGAGTTTGCTCAAATTCTTGTCCATTTAGCCCGTGATGCTATTACCATTCATCCTCTGCTGCTCCTTTCTCCTTTTGCCTTCATTTTTCCAAAGCATCAGGGTCTTTTTCACTGAGTTGGCTCTTTGCATCAGATGGTCAAATTATTGGAGCTTCAGCATCAGTCCTTCCAGTGAATAGTCAGGGTTGATTTCCTTTAGGATTGACTGATTTGATCTCCTTGCAGTCTCAAGAGTCTTCTCCAGCACTGCAATTTGAAGGCATCAATTCTTTGGCGCTCAGCCTTCTTTATGGTGCTACTCTGACATCCATATATGACTCCTGGAAAAACCATACCTTTGACTTATGGACCTTTGTAGCAAAGTGGTGTCTCTGCTTTTTAATATGCTGTCTAGCTTTGTCATAGCTTTCCTTCCGAGGAGCAACTGTCTTTTATTTTCAAGACTACAGTCACCATCTGCAGTGATTTTGGAGCCCAAGAAAATAAAGTCTGTCATTGTTTCTACATTTTCCCCTTCTATTTGCCATGAAATGATAGGACAAGAGGCCACGATCTTAGTTTTCTGAATTTTGAGTTTTAAGCCAGCCTTTTTACTCTCCTATTTCACCCTCATTAAGAGGCTCTCTAGTTCCTCTTACCACACTAATGGTATCATCTGCCTATCTGAGATTGTTGGTATTTCTACCGGCAGTCTTGATTCCAGTTTATGCTTCATCCAGCCCGGCATTTCACCTGATGTGCTCTGCATAGAAGTTAAATAGGCAGAGTGACAATATACAGCCTTGACATACTCCTTTCCTAATTTTGAACCAGTCTATTGTTCCAAGTCTGGTTCTAACCACTGCTTCTTGATCTCCATACATTTTTCTCAGGAAGAGGTCAGATGGTCTGGTATTCCCATCTCTTGAAGAATTTTCCACATTTTGTTGTGATCCACACAGTCAAAGGATTTAGCATAGTCAATGAAGCAGTAGTAGATGTCTTTCTGGAATTCCTTTGCTTTCTCTATGATCCATGTTGGCAATTTGATCTCTGTTTCCTCTGCCTTTTCTAAATCTGGGTTGTACATCTGGAAGTTCTCAGCTTACTGCTTCATACTAATCTTCATATTCAATCTACCATTTAGTTCCAAAGTTTCCCTACTAAAAACCTCTCAAATCCACCTTCTGTCTAAGTTCAATTCACAGTCCACCTTTCTTCACTTGGACTTCTGCAATACTCATCTGACTATTCAACCCACGTCCATCTTGGCCTTCTTCAATGTGTTCTCTATATCATATCTGAAATATTCTTTACAAACCATAGGCCAAATTGTGCCCCCCTATCCTCATACTTGAAGATCTTTTATGCTTCTCATAGAGTCATTAGAATAAAAGTTTAAAACCAGTCACATAGAAGCAGCCTTTTCAGCTTTGTAGCGAGTTGTATTCTTCCATGCTCTGACATCCCATCACATTGACCTCCAGTGGTCATGCTGAGTTCTTTCCCATTGCAGGGAATTTTCACATGCTCCTCTCTCTGCCTCCAAGATCAGGCTCTTCACTTTCCGTTCACTTATCTTCTGTATCTTGAGATCATTTTACTTTCCCAGGAAAGCTGTCCTGGGTCTGAAAAGGCCAAATTCCCATATTTGAGGTTCCCAGAGTAATATATTCTTCTCCTTATAAAAACTTGGCATGTATTTTTTTTTAAAACTTCTCATTTTTTTTTTAATGAATCCCCCCACCCCGCCCCCAGTAGTTGTAGTGTGCAGACTTAGTTGTCCTGCAGCATGTAGGATTTTCCTGGACCAGGGATTGAACCCACATCCCCTGCACTGGAAGAGGGATTCTTAACCACTAAACCACCAGGGAAGTATCAACCTTACATGTTTTTAAAACACATGGCTTGTACAGTGTTTTGATGACTATGTGGATGAAAGGACTATTACATTCAGTTCAAATTTTACATTGGTTGTTATGATTATTTGATTGTCTACTCACTGCACTAGACTATAAACATTAAGGGCTAGGACTGCATCTGTTTTTTCTTGTCATCACCCCTGGCACTTACTGTAGTGCCTGTCTCATAATAGACACACCATAAATACTTGAATATCTTATTCACTGTACCTTTGTCTTCTTGCCTGGACAGGGGAATGTTATCATGAACCCAACCGGGATCACAGGGTTTCAGGAAGAATCAAATATTATAAGTAAAAATGCTTTGACAAACTAAGGTGCTAATCCAAACGTTAATGTGAATTATTGACATCAGTGAAGGAAATGGGTCACCCACATTTATCATGGAAAGAATACATTAAAACCATTTTACCCCATCACCTAAATGAGGTAAAAATGGCTTATCATGTAGCAGAAGTTTGAGGACTTTTAGCCTCAAAACTGAAACAGACAATTACATGCCTCAAATTTGGGCATTTCAGATAGCAGATGTGATGGACAGTTTCTCAGCTGATATCTGAATCTACAAGACAGGAAACAGCTAGCTGGGTCTTAAGACTGTTCGCTTGATGACATAGATATTCACTGGGAGTACAGAGCTTAAGTATGTAAATTCTGTAGATCAATCGTAACTCAAGATTATATTCATTCTCCTGTCAATCTATAAACAAATGTGACCTGCAAGGTTTTATCTCTCCAACTGTATACTCACTTCATCTCTCTTTGTGCTTCCATGTTCTTAACTATAAAATGGGAATACTAAAACCTACATTGCCTATCTCAGGGGCATTGGGAAAGGCTAAAATAGTTGTAAATAGTTGTAAATCATACAACTCACTGTTAATCACTCAGTTGTATCTCACTCTTTGCAACCTCAGGGACTGTAGCTTGCCAGGCTCTTTTGTCCCTGGAATTCTCCAGGCAAGAATACTGGAATAAGTAGCCATTCCCTTCTCCAGGGGATCTTCCCAACCCAGGGGTTGAACTCAGGTATCCTGTATTACAGGCAAATTCTTTACCATTTGAGCCACCACGAAGCCATCAATACATGTGCAATTCATTCTTGTTAATAGTAATGGTTGATATGATTATTATTAATATCCTACATGCAAGTCATACCTATAAATAGCCACAATGATTAATTAGGTTATGATGTGCATGGCCGGATACGTGCTGTGGAATAAGACATATTTCTCAGATGATTTGGGTTGGGGGGGGAGGGACAATTAGAAATCCAGAATGTTTCCAAATTTAGCATTTTGTTTTCCCCAAATGGCTCTTTTCTGTCTCTCCAAATGATTCAGTTGTTCTTATAAGAGGAGTGGATTTTTCTTGGTCAAAAATAAATACAATAACTTGATAAAGGCAATGTAAGACTACAAACATAATGGTTGAATGCTCTGATCATCATTTCAGCTGGTGATTCTGAGTGGGGCTCTAGCACTTTAGCCACACATTCCATTAAAACACTGAGCAAATCATGTGTTTTAATCACACATGCCAGATTTGGGGGAACTGGGCTCTCTTTAATTATGAAACAGTTTGCACATTTGCTGGGTGCACGTGAGGTGCTATTTTATAAACACACAATTATCAGAAAAAGATGAAAAAAAATAACACAGAGAGAGATGAATCTGGAGCACAAGAGGAGAGGAAACAAAATTGTTTGAAGAGAGAAGCTTAGAAACCCTTTTGGCTAAATGCTGGTGGTTCAGAGTTTTGCACCTGTCAATGTCTTTTATGTGCTTCAGTATAAGATATTTCTTCAGGCTTATGGACAGCTCAGAAATTGCAAAATATGCATGGAAGCACAATTGTGGAAATGTAATCTTGTCTTCCCTAGACCTGCGGGGACTATGAGCTATACTGGGGCTCCATGTGCCAGATTGATGAAGAAACCTGAGCTGTTGGTGAGAAAAGAGACTGTGTAGGAGGAGCTTGGACTCACGGGCCAGAGTGCAGGAAGAGCATGAGAAGCTCACATTTTTAAGAAACTTGAACAATTGCTAGTAAATATACTGTTTTCAAGGATGCAAGATAATAATGAAGACAGGCAGCTGATCCAGACTCCCTAGGCAGCAGAACAGAGGGAAGGCCACATCCTTCATTATAAGGCAACCAGGGAGTTTAAGGTTAGGCATCAGGAAGAACTTACTGATGGCAAAAACTTGTTCAGTTCTAAAGACATCAGCACCACAGTGTGAGGAATTTTAAACCATGGAATAGAATGACACTAGGCCAGTGAAATTGGGGGCTTCCCAGTTAGTGCTAGTGGTAAAGAATCTGCCTGCCAATGCAGGAGACTTAAGAATCATGGGTTTGATCCCTGAATTGGGAAGATCCCCTGGAAGAGGGCATAACAACCTACTCCAGTATTCTTGCCCGGAGAATACTATGGACTGAAAAGCCTGGGGGGCTACTGTCCATAGTGTTACAAAGAATTGGGCACAACTAAAGTCAACTTAGCACCCATGTACACACTGTGTTTGGAGACTGGGAGATAAAAAGCAGCTCAGGTGGTCACCTCTGCTTGGAGAGCTTGGGTGAACTGGTGTCAGGGTATCTGGGTTTGAAACCAGACCTACCACTGATGAGCCGTGTGCTGCGTGCTAAGTTGCTTCAGTCGCTTGTTGGCTTATAAAGATGACCGTCTTCTCTGTTTTCACATGGTCCCCTTGTGTGTGTCTTTGTCCTAATCTCTTTTGGTTACAAGGACACCAGGGCCCATCCTAATGACATTGTTTTCATGTAAATATCTCTATAAATACCCTTTGGAGGTACTGGGGGCTTAAGACTTCAACACATGAATGCGGGGGTTGGGGGGAAGATACAATTCAGCCCCTAACAGTGTACGTATGTAAAAATTTATCCAGCTATAATCTCAAGATGCCTGCAATTTGTTGTATCTATATTACACTTTAAAACAAAAATATTTAAATATTGACAGCAGTGGAACTTCTCTGGTGGTGCAGTGCTTAAGACTCTGTGCTTCCACTGCAAGGGGCACAGGTTTGATCCCTGATTGGGGAACTAACTAACATCCTGTATGCCCTGGCAGCCAGAAAAAGAAAAGAAAAGAAAACTTGACATCAATAACAGTAGAAAATCAACTTCCTTTGCTTGACCTCAAACCCCATTTTCTCTCACCATTGTTTTAGACAAAACTTGTCCATCCTTCTCACTTCCCTAATTCTCCCCGTGCACTCACTCATCACGGTCCTTGCCCTTGTTTGTGTCTCTATTCATTCCTTTCCTCCTCCCCATAGCTATTAAAATCCATCTTTCAAGGCTCAGCTCAAATTCCATCTCCTGCAAGCACATATTTATTCACACACTCTTTTCTTTCCCCCATTCATTTCAGAAGCGTCTGTGGAATGCGTTTGACAGCCCAGTGTTCTGGGGATGGACAATGAGAGACGTGCCCGCGGCCCTCAAGGAGCCTGCTGTTTGTGGGACAAAAGGAATATGCAGCCAGCAGGACAGTGCTGGGGGGGGGGGGGGGGGCACAGAGTATCCTAGTCTGCTTAGGTTGCCATAAAAAAATACCAGAGACAAGGTGACTTAAACAACAGACATTTAGTTCTCCTAGTTCTGGAGGCTGGGAAGTCCCAGGTCAAGGTGTTGGCAGATTTGCTTCCTGGTGAGAGCCTGAGTCTTTGGTTTCTAGTAGGAGTCTGCTTCCTGGCTTGCAGACAGCTGCCTTCTTGCTGCGTCCTCACATGGCAGAGGGAGCGCTCTGGTGGCTCACCCCTTTCTTTTGATTCAGCGTTTATTTGGGCTGCTCTGGCTCTTCGTTGCTGCACGGGCTTTCTCTAGGGGCGAGCGGGGTGGCGCACAGGCTTCTTTGTGCAGTGGGTTCTCTTGTTGAAGCTCGCCGGCTCTAGGGCTCTGGCCCAGTAGTTGTGGCACATGGGCTCAGCTGCCTCACAGCCCGTGGAATCTTCCGGGACCAGGGATTCAACCCATGTCCCCTGCAATGGCAGGCAGAGTCTTAACCACTGGACCACCAAGGACGTCCTTCCTTTTCTTATAAAGGCACTGATCCCATCAGAGGTGGCCCTACCCTTGTGACCTCATTTAGACCTAATTACCTCCCAAGGATCCCACCTCCAAATACCGTCAAATTGGGGGCAGGGTGGTGGTTAGAGCTTCAACACATTAATTTTGGGAGGATACAAACATCCAGTCCATAGCTCAGGGCCTAATGGGAATATAGAGGAGGGGCGTCTATCTAAAATCTGAAGAACATTTCTTGGTGGCATGTTGTCAGTGACCACAAGGATGAGAAACAATTAGCTGGATGAAGGGATGGGGAAGGGAGGATGAATTATTCAGGAGTCTTTGAGATGAATGAAGTCTTGGCCGACTAGGAAATTTCAGGCAGACCAGTGTTCCTGGGGCACAAGGGTATGAGAAGGGGTGATGCAGAAGAGGATGCTGAAGCTGAAGAGGAACCTCAAGAACAGCTCAGGGACTTTGGACTTCATTCTGCAAGCAATGGTGGATCACTGAAAGACAAGAGTTGGGCAACGTTGCTGTATAGAAATTTCTGTCTCGCAACAGGGAGGAGGATGAATTAAGGGTGTCCCACAGGAAAATTTCCCTAAACTCTTTGCATCCTGATTTAGAATTCAATGCAATTTTTGCTTCCTGGACTCTACATTTCTCTTTTTCACCTGATGATAAGCTTATTTAGAACAGGCATCCCGTTTTTCCAAGTGCCCAGCTGAAGTTCTCCGCAAAAGTGCCAGAAGGATTCTCTTCTGATCTTTCTCTTTCATTGCTTTGGTCAGATGTCACTATAACACTTTTCTTAAGCAGTGTTATTTCCACAGGATGATTGTACTTATTCTATTGCACTCTCTTGGGCATGTCTAGAAAATGGTCTGGTGTCAAATGCAAAGGTCACAGAGCTGTGGGCAGTGGCAGTGAGATGGAAAGCAGGGCTTCTCAGGCTTGAATGTGCACATGGACACTGGAGGAATGCTCTTGTTAAAATGAAGGTTCTGATTCAGCAGGTCCAGGTGGGGCCTGAGATTCTGCTTTTCTTGCAAGCTCCTTGGCAATGCCATGTGGTAAATCCCCAGGGCATACCTTGAAAGACAAGAGTGTGGGAGGAAAAACTACAGGCTAAGAATATGATGGTCTGGGTTTGAGTTTTGCTCTGTCAGTAAGTGGATTATGAGAGACTGGCCTGGGCCTCAAACATCAGCTTTAAAGGAGTTTGTCTGGTTTGATCTCTGAGGCTCTTTCTAGTTCTTAAAAATCAACCTGTGATTTGGTAAGTTACATTTGGCAAAAACAAAACAAAACATTTTGAGAATCTTGAAGAAAAGAGGTATCCAAATGTAGTCCATCATAGTTATTAATGTTACGGAGAGAGGGACCATGGCCTGGGTTCCAGTGGATTAAAAAAATAATAATCCTTTAATCCTCCTAACATAGTCACTCACTACTTGGCTGGGCACAGTGTAGATTATTGCTTTGAATGCACTGGGCTAAAACGAAAATCTCAAATGGGGATCCTGATGCATTTATACCCCACTTTCAGCCATGCTGTCCAGGATGCATGTTTAAATAAATTTTCAACCTCAAAACAAGCCTCCACTTACTTTAAAATAAATTTTCAAGGACTTAGATGCAAACTCCAAATTTACCACGGTAGCCAGAAAAGAACAGGTGCAACTGAGTGTGGATTTTTGAATTTAAAATACCTCTAACTTGGGATTTGGTTGATGTGATCCCTGAAGGTCTCAGCACTGCTACTGTACTGGGGTGAAAAGGGCGGATGATGAAGAATATAATCCCATTACCAAGAACTATTCACAACAGCTCTTTGGAGCCACCACGCTGAAGGCCAATGAAGAGGTTAACCATTTCTTTCTTTTTTTTCCCCCCCAATACCTACTATTCACAGCAGTGGCCAGGAAATCACAAAACAGCATCACAAGAAGATAAAGGTAATACTTGCTCTCAAATGCAATCCTCCCCTTCAGAATTAACAAGCTGCCAAGCCGAAGAGCAGCCAAGGAAGCTCCTTAGGACTGGTTGGTTTCACTTCACTCTGGCAAGACTGATTGAGGGAAGGTGAGAAAACGCAGCCCGAGGGCAGAGGTGCCAGGTGCGGGACTGCACACGTGTGCTGTGAAGGGGCAGGCACACGTGGGGAAGAACAGGACAGAAGGCTGTGAGAGGGCTGGCTCCAAATGTACCAGCCAGCCTCAAAACATTACTCAGCTCAGAAACAAACACCCTTAATTCCAATCCAGATTTTAAAACATTGGTCTTTTTTAAGGGTAAGTGTGAGAGAGTCCATACAACTGTATAGGGTCTGGGCCCCTTAGAGCTGTGGACCATCATTATACCTCCCTGAATCTCAGTATCTTCATTCACAAAACCACTGGCCATTCTGGGAGCAAACTGAATATCCTGCTAGTGAAAGTGCCTGGTGCATGAGTGTCTAGAGCATATCCATCCATTCATTTTTCATTTGTTTCTCCTCAGTCAGCAAAGCAGAATCCCTGGCCACTTGCCAGTCTCCAGAAAGCTTTGCTCTTTGTCTGCCTTTATAGACATTCTGCACACCAAGTCCCAGGAATATTAGATGGAATAAAACTGCAGACAGTTGCCCTGAGGAAGGAATTCTATTGCGGGCGTGATTCTACTTTCCAGCTCAGGTAGATACCTCACCCACCCTGCTTAGTCTGGGGGTGAAGTCAGGTTCAGAAGGGGGTGTTTTGTTGTGATCCCCATGAACTAAAGAGAGGCCCCAGCATGCAAAGCTCAGTACCCTCTCCCCAGTGTCACTGCTTCAGAGATATCAAAGTAGCTAAGGGCAGACACAGGTTCGGACCCTGCCTCACTACTTGCTGTCTACATTAACTCACACAACCATAGTATAGCCAAAATCTATGTACCAGGCTCTACTACACGTCAACTCTATGTTGGATGCTGGTGATACACTGGTGAAAAAAACACCAGAATTTCTTCCCTCACAAAGCTCATGTTCAAGTGGGAAACTGCTTAACTGCTCTGGCCTCAGTTTTCTCATTTGCAAGATGGAGATGATAATAATATTTAGCTCACAGGTTTGCTAGAAGAGATAAATAAGGTGACAGCTAAGGACCCAAGAACACTGTCTCTCACACAGTAGATATTACAATTTGACATGATTGACGGCAAAAGGAGAAGGGAGTGGCAGAGCGTGAGATGGTTAGATAGCATCACGGACTCAATGTGCATGAATCTGAGGAAACCCTGGAAGATAGAGAAGGACGGGGAGCCTGGCATGCTATAGTCCACAGGGCTGCAGAGTCAGATACCACTTTGCAACCGAACAATAGCAACATAATAACTTTGGCTACTTGGTACAGCTCTGAACACAGGTTTGAGTTTGTTTTCCTGGCACTAGAGGGTCACAGACCAGTATCTAACAATTAGAACTGCTTTATTAAAAAAACCAAAAAACACCAAAACCTTATACATGTAAATACGTTTAGGTATGTTTAAAGAAATGTGGGGAAAATGGCAAACTCACCACAGTGGCATTGAAACGTTAGATGGACTAAAGGGAAAGGAAAAGGGAGAGGTTATTAAATGCCTTTGAATTGCTTGATTTGCTTGAATGATGCATTACTTTTTGAGTAAAAAAAATCAGTAGAGGTTTAAAAGGCAAACAAATTTTAATGTAAAAACATGCTGACCCATGCCATCGTGGGAATTGATCAGTCTATTGGATGAGATTTTTCTCCTCCTAGGAATGTGGACTGGAGAAGGAAATGGCAACCCACTCCAGTATTCTTGCCTGGGAAATCCCATGGACAGAGGAGCCTGGTGGGCTACCGTCCATGGGGTCACAAAGAGTGGGACATGACTGAGTGACTAACGCTAATGCTAGGAATGTGGACAAGTTTACCAAAAGCAGTCTGTCCTTAATGATTCTCTCCATACCCTGGCCTTGGCCACAGGTAGGCCCTCTGAACCCAGTGTAAAGGACTAATGTTGCTGTTAGGCTATTTCTTTCTGCAATCTTCTGCCAGGCCAGAGCTAGCTGAGTGAACACTAATCATTATCATCTCTGACAATCCGTGAAAATTAAGAAAAAAACTGAAAAATTTCATGTGCAAGTTACATCATGAATCTTAATGTTAAAGCCACGATGAAACCACAGAGCACTGCAGCATGCTGCTGTTCATCAGAGGCAGTTATTAGTAATGCCAGTTTCCATAGTACTTATTTGTGCCCATAAAAATGCAGTACAAACTGACCTGCCTGGTCTTCTGAACTCCAGATTGCTCTTTGGCCTGAATATCTTAATCTGTCCCAGTCCTCAGACCAAACAAGACAAGTGACAAAGAGCTGTTTGCTTCTCTTGGTAGAGTAACAGGGTGTCCCAGAACGGTTTTCCTTGTGGGCGGCCGGCTGTGAGCAGGCTGCCAGGGCTCTTGGCCCGAGGGGAAGGTTGAGGTCACAGTTTGGAGCAGGGCTCAGGCGGTGGGCCAGGCTCCCACAGGAGCACCTGGAAGACCTTCTGAGTGCTCCAGGGGGATCACAACTGGGAGGGGAAATGCCCATAGGGTCAGAGGTCTGACAATTATGCGGGTGGGGATTTGGCACTAGATACATTTGGGATTATCTGCTAAAGTACCTCAAATTGGTAAACTTGGAAAGCATTTGGGTTTACAATAAGAAATGTGAGTCTTTTCTCCCCTTTTTTGGGTAGTTCCTAACAATTATTAAGTTCTGGAGCAGAAGTGGGAGCTGTACCTTTTAGACCTAATATTTCCACTTTGCCCACCCAGGAGTGGGGTTCCTATACTTGGGGGTCTTCTAGAGATTTTTGTTCTCCCCTCTTTGCCCTTCAGTCATAGATCAGACAGTTCAGTTCAGTCACTCAGTTGTGTCCAACTCTTTGAGACCTCATGGACTGCAGCATGCCAGGCCTCCTGGTCCATTTCCAATTCCTGGAGCTTGCTCAAACTCATGTCCAACAAGTTGGTGATGCCATCCAACCACCTCATCCCCTGTCATCCCCTTCTCCTCCTGCCTTCAATCTTTCTCAGCATCAGGGTCTTTTCCAATGAGTCAGTTCTTCGCATCAGGTGGTCCCCCTCTTTACTTAGAGGGTGACAGTTGGACTATAAAGAAGGCTGAGCACTCAAGAGTTGATGTTTTCCAAACTGTGGGGCTGGAGAAGACTCTTGAGAGTTCCTTGGAATGCAAGGAGATCAAACCAGTCAATCCTAAAGGAAATCAACACTGGAAGGACTGATTGCTGATGCCGAAGTTCCAATACTTTGGTTACCTGATGTGAAGAGCAGACTCATTGGAAAAGACCCTGATACTAGAAAAGGTTGAAGGCAGGAGAAGGAGATGACAGAGGATGAAATGACTGGATGGCATCACCGACTCAATGGACATGAGTTTGAGCAAACCCGGGGAGATGGTGAGGAACAGGGAAGCCCGGTGTCCTGCAGTACATGGAGTCACAAAGAGTTGGACCTGACTTAGCAACTGAACTACAATAAAACCTCCCTCTGGCCCTGGCCAACTTTGTCCTTCTTCAGGTGATAAGGTCTCTTTTAACCTCCAACTTCCTTTAGACCTGAGCATGGCTAATTCTATTCCTCCTCTCTTCCCTATTCCCTGCCTCCACTTCCAGCACACAGGACTGGGAGAAGGATCTGGGGCCATTCCATGGTTTGCTATGCTTCATCCTCATTTATATTCTGACTACCCCACAGCCTGCTCCCAGGGACCAGGATGAGGAAGAAGTTGGAGCTCATGAACGCTAGGAGAACCCCTCAGCTTGCTAGGGTTTGGCTTGATCTGTTATGCTCTGAAGTATTTCTAATTCCCCAGACTTTATACGATTTTAAAAATGAACACAAGGCATGCAAACTAAGCCCTGTTTTTCATACTACAACACTCACGATCTCATCGCCACCAGGGTGGGTGAGGGAAAGCACACTGGTGCAGCTTTTCTGCAAAGCCTCAGAAACTTTCATGCCCTCTCTGAGATGACTCTCCCAGGCTACGTGACCATGGTTCCCTTCTGCCACGGTGTCACTCACCATGGGCCATTGGCCAATGGCTACTCAGGTGGCATGGTAGCCTCTGTAGCCTTCAAGTTCAAGAGTCCCAAGACTTTCCTGGTGGACCAGGGATTAAGAATCCACCTGCCAATGCAGGGGACGTGAGTTCAGTCCCTGGTCTGGGAAGATCACACATGCTGCGGGCAACTAAGCCTGTGGGCCGCCACAACTACTGAGGCTGTGGTTCAGAGCCTGCGGATCACAACCACTGACGCCCACACACCTGGAGCCCATGCTCTGCAACAAGAGAAGCCACGGCGAAGCCTGTGCACTGCAACTGGGGAGGAGCCCCTGCTTGCTGCAGCTAGATAAAGACATTGCACAGCAGTGAGACCCAGTGCAACCAAAAGCATAGAAATACATTTAAAAAATGATAAAGAGTTCCAGGAGCCTTCTAACTTGCCCTTTCTCTACATCTTGGGAGTTACTCATGGCAGGAGAGGAACAGGTTATACCAAGACCTTGCTCTCAAATGCCAGTTGAGAGAGAATATTGAATTTGCCTGTTATGGGCTTTGAGCTCAAGCAACCTCACTCCAGCCACAGTCAGCCTGGCCTGAATACCAAAAGGTGGTATTATAACATCAGTGATTTATTACCTCCTTTTCCTACATCAGATCACTCCCAAATGGTTATCTTGATGTTTATCTATATCCTTCCTTTGTCCTTTATCTTATCAACTGGGGAAAGGTGAAGTGTTTGTAGCCAACATGCACAAGTACTTGGGGCTGAATGTGAGGTTAAACATGTCAGACTTGAAGGTTTAGGGGTTTTGACTCCTGCACCTGAATGTTAAGGTCATTCCTCACTATCTGGTCTCTCCAGACCAGTGATTCTGCTGGTCTGGGGACCATACTTTGAGAATGACTGACTGGTCTAGACCAACTTTCTACCACATGGGACCAAATGTAAATAACTTGTTGAATTCTCTATCTTGTGGTCAAATTGAAAGGGCTTGTTATATATTTAATTATGGTTAGGCTGATAGTAAGTGTGACTGGCATGGTTAGACTTGAACAGGTCTACTTGGGGTGTTTAGATCATCTCATACCAAGGACCTCAGTCAATTCTTACAAACTGTTTAGTTTCATGACTGTCTTACACTAGAGACTATACTTTAAGAAGTACACCTTTAAATCATAACGTAATTACTATGCTGATGCCAAGCCGAATTGTGATAACAGACCCAAGCCTGGAACTTTAATCTTATAAAGTCTAATACATTCTAAAATATTTTGACTGGGTAATTGAATCTCTGTAAAAAAATCTACTTCATGTAAAAAACTTAAAATACGAAAACACTAATGCACAAGATATTCACCATGGCATTACTTAAAATGGTGAAAAATTAGAAGCAAACAAAAGTAAATCATAGACAATGGAGGTAAAACTGGGGTAGCATATACTGAAAATCTGTATTATCTTCCCGTTTCCTCTCTAAATCTAGAATTGTTCTAAAATAAAAAGTTTATATAGCTGAGTCCCTTTGCTGTCCACCTGAAACTGTCACAGCATTATCAAATGGCTATACTCCAATACAAAATAAAAGATTTAAAAATTGTGGTATATTCAACCTGATGGACTGGTTGTGCAATAATTAGAAATGAAGTGGTTCCCCGGTTGTCTAGTGGTTAGGGTTCCCAGCTTTCATTGCTACGGCCTGGTTTCCAATCCCTGGTCAAGGAACTGAGATCCTACAAGCCCCGTGAGTAAGTGAAAGTCGCTCAGTTGTGTCTGACTCTTTGCGACCCCATGGACTATACAGACCATGGAATTCTCCAGGCCAGAATAGTGGAGTGGGTAGCCTTTCCCTTCTCCAGAGGATCTTCCCAACCCAGGGATCAAACCCAGGCCTCCTGCATTGCAGGCAGATTCTTTACCAGCTGAGCCACACAGGAAGCTCACAAGCCCCATGGTGCAGCCAAATAAAGAAATAATTAGAAATTATATTTATGAAGAGTTTGTAATAACATAGGGAATTATTAAGTAAAAAAAAGAGGCATATAAAGCTATGCAGCTTTTCAAAGTGTATTCTGGAGTTAACTTTCCAGAATGGAAAGTCTGAGGAGGTCTTTGGAGGAGGGAATAGAGCTATATGTTGTTGTTGTTGAGTCACTAAGTTGTGTCTGACTTTTTGCGACCCATGGATCCAGCCCACCAGACTCCTCTGTCCATGGCATTTCCCAGGCAAGAATCCTGGAGTGTATTGCCATTTCTGCCTCCAGGGAATCTTCCTGAACATTTTTATATCTCACTGAGGTTAATCTGAAGTAGATTAACTTGTAAGAATAAGTTAAGATGTATATAGTAAGTCATTGAGAAACTATTAAGTCCTAAAACTGTACATAGTGAAAGAATCATTAGAAGTTTGAATGTCCCACTAGAAAATAGTTAATTAATGCAAAAGAAAGGAGTAAAGGAGGACAGAAGAATGAAAATTACATGGGACATATAGACAGCAAAATGTAAAATGGCATATGTAAATTCAACTGTATCAATAATAACATTAAATGTGAACTGATTAAATAAATCTATTAAGAGGCAGAGATTAACATACTGAATAAAAAACAAGGTCCAACTACATTCTGTCTATAGGACACATGCTTTAGATTCAAAGATACAAATAGTTTGAAAGTAAAAGGATTGGAAAAAATGTATATCATGCAAACAGCAACTATAAGAAAGCTGGAGCAGCTATACTATTATAAGATACTATAGTCTTTAAAACAAAAATGTTGCTAGAGATAAGGAGGGAAACTTTATAATGATAAAAGGGTCAATTCATGAGGAAGATTTAACAATTACAAACATAAATGCATCTAGAATCATAGGTAGTCCAGTGGTTAGGACTCCACACTTCCACTGCTGAGGGTACAGGATCAATTCCTGATTGAGGAACTCATATCCTGCAAGCTGTGGGGTGCAGCCAAAACATAAATAAAAATAAATAAATAACAATAAAGATAAATACATAGCTCCAAAATACATGAAGCAAAACCTGATAGAACTGAAGAGAGAAACAGAAAATTCAATAATTACGATTGGAAACTTCAATACCCCACTTTCTATAATGTATAGAACAACTAGGCAGAAGCTCAACAAGGAAATAAAGAACCTGAACAACATTATAAACAAACTAGAGATAACAAATTTCTATAAAATACTTCACATGACAGCAAAATATATATTCTTCTTAAGAGCACATAGAACATCCTCTGATACAGATCATATACTAGGCCATAAAAAAACCTTCAATAAGTTTAAAAGGATTGGAATTATGCAAAGTATGTTCTTCAATCACAGTGGACTAAAAATAGGTAACACTAGTAACAGAAAGAAATTAGTCTAGTGGTTAGGAATCTGAGCTTTCACTGCCCAGGGTGTGGGTATGATCTCTGGTCAGGGGGCTTCCCTGGTAGCTCAGCTGGTAAACAATCTGCCTGCAATGCAGGAGACCCCAGTTCAATTCCTGGGTCAGGAAGATCCACTGGAGAAGGGAAAGACTACTCACTCCAGTATTCTGGCCTAGAGAATTCCATGGACTGTATAGTCCACAGGGTCGCAAAAGAGTCAGTCACGACTGAGCAACTTTCCCTTTCAAGGGCCTCCCTGGTAACTCAGCTGGAAAAGAATCTACCTGCAATACAGGAGACCCTGGTTCATTTCCTGGGTTGGGGAAGATCCCCTGGAGAAGGGAACAGCTACCTGCTCCAGTATTCTGGCCTGGAGAATTCCAAGGACTGTTTAGTCCATGGGGTTGCAAAGAGTTGGACACCACTGAGTGACTTTCACTTTCACTTTTCTTCTGGGAACTAAGATCCGGAGAGCCATTTGCAATGGGCAAAAAAAAAAAAATTTAATTTAAAAAAGGTGTGTTGATTTGATTAGGTAAAACACTAACACTGGCACTTGCACACATTAGGTATTGACGAGATGGAGATACTGTAAGTCCACAGGACTCTTTAATGGTATTTCTGTCCCCATTCACCATCTTGTCTGGAAGACTTTGTGCAGTGAATAACTTGTGCAACTACGCACAGTGGCCCTGTGCTCCTATATCTCCACCTTAACTCCAACAAGTATTGAGTTGAGCAGGATACTAGAGCAGGCTCTATGGGGAAAGAGTTTGTATTTAGGGATGAAACACTCATCCAAATTGGGAATACCATCCAATTAGGTAGACTATCTGAAAGGGCTTAGACAGGGAAAGAGTATGAAGCCACAGTGTGGAAACTGGATTAGAGTTCAAAACACAAGGTGGTTGGTTGATTGCAAATGGATTTGTTGAGTAGAGAGCCTAGCCCTGGTTGAATTTTAGAGGAATCCCAGGACCTGATGTGGGCAGGGTGGGGCTCTGTGCTGAGTCCACTGTGGTCACAGTGCTTCCCCGGTGGCTCAGATGGTAAAGAATCCACATGCAATGCAGGAGACCCGGGTTCAAGGCCTAGGCCGGGAAGATCCCCTGGAGAAGGGAATGGCTACCCACTCCAGTATTCTTGCCTAGAGAATCCCATGGACTTAGGAGCCTGGTGGGCTATATGCGGTCAAAATGAGTCAGACACGACTGACTTTTTAACACAACACACCTTGGTCGTATTTGGATCCCCTTGGGAGTGTGATAAGAACTCAGTACCTCCACCTGAGAACAGCACAAGCGAAGCCCTTGCACCCCAACCTACCAGTCATGTTCAGATTGTCTTTCTAAGGAGGGTGATGTAGGAGCAGCCCCCACAGCTAGAAATGGCTCTGGTGGCCAAGCAGCACTAGCAAGAAAACCCCTAGAAGTGGCGACAAATTCCCTGCAGTGTCATCTGCCTTCTTAGTGGAGCTGCCCCAGGAAAATAAATGGGAAGTTGCCAATGGTTAATGGAACCTCTGGTGCCCATTTGTTAAGTGTGATTTTACAAACTCCTCAGTGGCTTGCAAAGGCGCTCCCTAAATTTCCTTTCAACAGTGCCCTTTCCCTTTCTTTCAGATGTGCACAGAAAGAGCCAGGCTGCCCGAGAACGCTTTCCAGGTCAGATGGTTGGCTGCCTCTCCCCTTTAGCTAAATAAAGGATACCATCTTCAAAGGACCAGGAGGCGAGTCCATCTGGTCTCTCTGATTGCACTGGTCAGGGGAGTCCCAGCCAAGTCCCCAGCTTTAGCTATGTGGACAGCCAGCTCATACCACCCAGAATCTACATCTGGCTGCCAAATGCACCTTGCTCTGGCCACCCACATACACGGGATCCAACGAGAGCAACAGCTTCAGCATTCTCCTGGCTGAACAAAGAGGGTGATTGCCACAAGCAGGGCTATTGTTCAATTGGCATTGGCATCAAAGGCCCAGGCCAGCTCGCCTTTGTCTGTCAGCCGCTATTCAGAAGGAAAAGAGAAGAAAAGCAAACCAATAGGTTTCTAGGAAAGAATCATCTGTGGACGTGGGACGTTTGCTGTAGTGCTGCGCTAACGTGATTCTAATAACAACGTGTAAAGCTACTTAACATGGAGAACCTCACCAACACATATTCCAAAACATCACAGCGCCTAGTTCTGCGGGCATGCTGTTTCCCAGACTCCAGCTATTGAGAGTTGAGTCATCCTTCCCTGCCTGCCTACATGTAACAGGGTCTGGATGTGGTGGTTTGGGCAGATTTTCACATGGATGTTAACCTTTTAACCCTGCATCAGTGCTAAGAACATGTCATCTTGTTTTCAGATAACATACCGCCAAAGCTTCTTTCCCAGAAAGCCAGATTTTTTTTTTTTTTTTTTTAGCCTGGCACCATGCCCCCCATCTTGCCACCAATAGAAATGGGCTCTGGATATCTTTGATACCTATGTCAGTTTTTTTGTGACTCATTCACCTGCAATGGTGTATTAAAGGTCAGGCAGGCAGGACTCCCTGGCAGGCAGGACTTTTCTGGTGTGTGGCTCAAAAATTTTTTGTATTTATGAAATATTTCTTACATGTAGGAGAAAAAACAGGTAGTAAAAACAATGAACTTGGGGTTTCCACTTCTGAGCTTAAAAATAATATAAATATATGTACTATGTTCCCTTTCTGGTTGCTTTCCTTTCTCCCTATTTCCAGGGGTCTCTTCCCTGTCCAGCAATGGCCATGTCCATGCACTCTGTACTTTTACTACCTGGATCCACACGCAACCCTCATTTTCTATGTGTTTTAAAACTCTGTGTAAATGGCATTAGAATGTAGATTTCTGCAACGAGTAACATTAGGCTTTGGCGTTGCCCAGGTTGATACATGGAGTGCTGGGTCGTCTGCTTCTGCCCTGTATGAATATATCATGACCCTCTAATCCATTCTTCAGGTGAGGGACATTTAGACTGCTTTCATTTTTTCACTGTTACAGAGACTGTAACATGCGGTGAGCATTCAGAGGTTGGAGTATTTTACAAACATTTTTTTAAGGATTGCTGGTGCAAGGGAAGATTCCCCTGGAGGAGGACATGGCAACCCACTCCAGTATTCTTGCCTGGAGAAGCCCATGGATAGAGGAGCCTGGTGGGCTATAGTCCATAGGGTCACAAAAAGTTGGACACAACTGAAGTGACTTAGCATGCATGCAGGGATAACAGAAGGTGCTAGACTTTTAGTCAGTTAACACTGTTTCTATTAAAAGGTTTAATATCTATTAAATAGATATCTATTAAAAGGCTTAATAGATATTTATGACAAATAGAGCATCTGTGTTCCTGTTGATGGATTTTAGGACACTGGGGTGATTCAGTGTCTCAAGCTAACTCAGGCCAAAGCAGGAACTCCTAAGAAGATAATACTTCCTCAGATCTCAGTGATGCTTTATTGCGACTGTGCTGCTAAGTACGGTTATCATCTTGATTTTACACACTTTCATCAGCCTTTTTGGAGAAGGAAATGGCAACCCACTCCAGTATTCTTGCCTGGAGAACCCCATGGACAAAGGAGCCTGGTGGGCTACAGTCCACGGAGTCACAAAGAGTGGGACAGGACTGAGCAACTAACACACACACACACACATTATTTCTAAATTTTTAGAGACCACGCACTCCTTACAAATCCACCCAGTGTGGATCCCACCTGTTGCCACTCTTGATTCTCTGCCATATCTGTTATCTTGGACCATCTTTCTTTCTTTTAAATAATTTTATTTATTCTTTTTGTCTGTGCTGTTCTTTTCACTGCTGTGCAGGCCCCTCTCCGGTTGCGGTGCACAGGCTTCTCACTGCGGTGGCCTCTCCGGTTGCGGTGCACAGGCTTCTCACTGCGGTGGCCTCTCCGGTTGTGGAGCACAGGCTTCTCACTGCGGTGGCCTCTCCGGTTGCGGTGCACAGGCTTCTCACTGCGGTGGCCTCTCCGGTTGCGGTGCACAGGCTTCTCATTGCGGTGGCCTCTCCGGTTGCAGTGCACAGGCTTCTCATTGTGGTGGCCTCTCCGGTTGCGGTGCACAGGCTTCTCACTGCGGTGGCCTCTCCGGTTGCGGTGCACAGGCTTCTCATTGCGGTGGCCTCTCTGGTTGTGGAGCACAGGCTCCAGGGTGCAAGGGCTTTGGTATCTACAGCACATGGGCTCAATAGCTGCAGCTCCTGGCTCCAGAGCATAGACTCAGCAGCTGCGGCACATGGGCTGAGTTGCTCTGCGGCATGTGGGATCCTCCCGGGTCAGGGATCAAGCCCACGTCTCCTGCATTGGCAGGCGGACGCTTTACCACTGAGCCACCAGGGAAGCCCTGGGTTATCTCTTTTGCTGCACAACTGGTGGAATCTATGTTCTCCCACAAGAGATGGAACCCCTGGCCTGCTCAGTGGAAGCAGGGAGTCTTAACTACTGAACTGCCAGGGAAGTCCCCTTGGGTCATCTTTACAGCTATTTCCTGACCTGTGCCTGATCTCTTTAGCATCTGTTTCCTGAGGTCAGCATGCCTACCATTTCAGATTCTTTGTACCAATTCTCCCTCCCAGTGAACTCTGGTTTCCCTTGCCCCTTTGATTATACAGTTTCCAGCTATTCTAGGTGAAAACCTCACACAGTCTTGCCCTTGTTCCTGAAGCTCAGACACTCTTGGCAAGCATCCCTGCTGAATTTCTCAGGCCCTAAGAAAAGAGATAAGAAAGGGAGATATAGAGTTTTCTCTGAATCCCCACCAGCTCTCACTGGGATTGGTGCAGAGAAAATGCTCAGTGATTGAATGATTTACTGAATAAAAGAAGAGGGTAAAATGAAATTTGATAGTTGTAGCATAGGGTTGGGGTTACTTCAGATCCTTCTAACAATACAAGTAGATTGACTCTCATTGAATAGAGAATCGTTTATGGAAACATTGTGGCACATAAGCCAAGTTATTTAAGAGAGCATAATAAATTTGATGTTTCCTTTCACCTGACTGCATTTCTGAAGAATATTCAATGTTCAACACCCACACATACATACACACTAAGAGGCATACACACCAACACTTTCATTTCCTGAAAAGATTCAGTGATAATCTATTAGCAGCTAGCAGCTAAGTAATTTAAATAGAAGACTACCAAGTCGTCTTTTTAAGTAAACTTTTATTGAAGCCTAATGTAGGATGCACAAATTATGAGTGTACAATTCAATGAATATTCACAAAGTAAACCAAGGTCAAGAACCAGAACATGCCAGCTCCCCCAAATCCCACTTGTGCCCTTCACTTCATACTCTCCCCAAAGGCAACCACTATTCTGAGTTCTAACACTGCAGATTAGTTTTGCTTGGTTTTGAGTTTTAAACAAATAGAATCAAATACTATACACTCGTTTACGCCTGACTACTTTTGCACAACAATATTTGTGAGATACATCCAGGTCATTGTGTGTAGTGTAATTCATTTTCACTGTTATATGATATCCCATTGCATGGATATATGATTATTTGTTTATTTTACTGTTGATGGGCATTTGAATTATTCCGATTTTTAACTGCTTCCCTGGTGGTTCAGTGACAAAGACTTTGCCTGCCAATGAAGAAGACGCGGGTTCAATCCCTGGGTTGGGAAGACCTCCTAGAGAAGGAAAGGGCAACCCACTGCAGTATTTTCACCTGGGAAACTCCATGGACAGAGGAGCCTGGCGGGCTACAGTCCATAGGGTGGCAGAAGAGTGAGACGTGACTTAGCAACTAAAAACAACCACCACCACAATTTTAAACTACAATAAATAGTGCTGCAATAAACATGCCTGTACATGTATTTATGGTGCGCATATGTGCATACTTCTTTCTCTCGGGCGTAAACTTGGGAGTAGAGTTGCTGGTGCCGTAAGTACGCATATGCTCAGCTTTGATATTGCCAAACAGCGCTTGTACCATTTTACACTTGTGTCAGTATGTGTGATAACTCCAGTTGTTGCTCACCAACACTTGGTATTTTCTGTATGGGGCATGTAGTAAAAACTCTGCCCAGTTTTCCAACATGCAATTCTTTCAAAATCATACACTTTTTTTTCTTTCTGACTCTACAATTGTCTATTTCCTTTCCTGGTTCCTCTTCCTTTGCTTCCTCTTTACAAGTTTTCTCTCTCTTTTAAAGGTTTATTCATTTATTTACTCTTATTTTCGGCTGTGTAGGTCTTCACTGCTGTGCATGGCTTTCTCTAGTTGTGGCCGGTGGGGGCTACTCTTCATTGTGGTGCCTAGGCTTCTCATTGTGGTGGCTTCTCTGGTTGTGGAACATGAGCTCGACAACACGTGGACTTCAGCAGTTACAGCTCACGGGCTCTAGAACACTGGCTCAAGAGTTGTGGCACACGGGCTTAGCTGCTCCACAGCAAGTGGGATCTTCCCAGACACATGGGACGGAACCCCATGTCTCGTGTTAGCAGGTGAATTCTTAATCACTGGACAAGCAGGGAAGCCCTTTGCATGTTCTTTTCCCCCTAAGGTTCCATCTTCTTCCTTCTTCCTTTGTTATTCAACGTATACGAGACCGTTTACTTATTTAGCAAATAGTGAGTTTGTACTTTCTGTTAGAGATTGTGGTCACTGATGAGCAATGACATAAATCCTGCCCTTAAGTCTAGTGGGGATGCAAACATTTAATAGGTAAATCTCATAAATGACTTTAAACCACAGGCAACCATCATTGCCATGATGGAAAAGAAAAGGGTATACCATGAGTGTAATTTATGGATCTAATTTGGATTGAGGAAAATTCCCTTTGAGGAGTCTGAGGTAAGAAGTAGAATAGAAGGCAAAGGGTGGGTGTTGGGGAGAAAAAGGATTAGGCTTTGTGATGTCTCAGAGGGAGGAAAAGGCTCAGGGCATTCAGAGACTATGGGAACACCTGTGTTGTCGCCTGGGGCAACAAAGCAGCTTGCTGTGAGTCTAGAGACAGAGACAGCAGACAGAATGTGTGAAGCTTTGTAGGCCACATTAAGCATCTTGTATTTTATTGTAAGTCTAGTGGGAAACCATTGAAAGAATATAGAACAAGGTATTCACATGACCTGCTGGGCTTTGTCTGATCATTCAGCAACTGCGTCTAGATGGGATTAGAAAGAAGCAAGAAGGGAAGCAGGTAGACCAGTGGAAGGTTATTTCAGTAATCCAGAGAAGATATACTGATGTTTAAGAGTTGGGTAGGAGAATAGAGATGGAGAAAAGTGAACACAGGTGAGAGAAAATTGGGAGTAGGAATAGCAGAATGGGCAAGGTCTGGTCTTCCACTGGAGGTGATGGATGAAAGGGAGGGGTTGGAAACAAGAACCTATTCCCCAGATTCATGACTTGAGCAACTGAATGAACAGAGGAAGCATTCTCTTGTGGAGCTGGATTAGAGACAGTGAAGATTTGAACAGGTTTTAAGCATGTAACATTTCGCTATGCCTCTGAGATAGACAAGTGGGTAGGCTTGATGGACAGTTTGGTGTTGAGATATTTCATTCTCAGCAATTTGGTTTGTCCCAGACTCTCCACCATTGAAGATGAGACATCCCATTGCTTCAGGGAAGGGCAGACAAAGTTTAGAACAGAGATAAGCATTGGCCTTGTTTTCAAAATAGATCACTTAAAAAAAAAAGTGGGGGGACTTGCTTGGCAGTCCAATGGTTAAAATGGGCTTCCTTGCAGGATCAACAGTAAAGAATCCACCTTTATGCAGATGTGGGTTTGATCCCTGGGTCAGGAAGATCTCCTGGAGAAGAAAATGGCAACCCACTCCTGTATTCTTGTCTGGGAAGTCCCATGGACAGAGGAGCCTGGTGGGCTACTGTCCACAGGGTTGCAAGAGTCAGATATGACTTAGTGACTAAACTACCACCACCAAAAGTTAAGACTTGGTGCTTCCAATGGCAGGAAGCTGGAGTTTGATCTCTGATCAGGCAACCGTAATTCCATATGCTGTGAGGTACGGCCAAAAAAAGGAAAAATAAATCTTTTTCATTTGCAAGGGATAGACTTTGTGGAGAGAATAAAGATTTATGATTTCCAAAGAGGTAAAACCTAGAGTATTGAGCACAGAGTTTTTACTTTAAGCCCCAAGAGAATAAAGGATGAAAGATATGATGTAAAGGCAGCTTCCCACCACAAAGGAGGGTGATAGGCTCTTCCAAACTGAAGGAAAATAGAGTGAGAAGGTTTAGCAGTGTAGAGCCAGCAGGGGATGAGAGGAGGGGTAGGAATACTGTGAATGTGATATAGAAACCAGCAAAGAGAAAGTATTTTAAGGAGTGAATAAACCTCATCAAATGCTGCCAAGATTAGGTAAGAAGAGAAAGTCAGTCTCTATACATCTGTGTCTCTTTTTCTGTTTTGCATATAGGGTTATCGTTACCATCTTTCTAAATTCCATATATATGTGTTAGTATACTGTAAACTTTTGGACTCTGTGGGAGAAGGCGAGGGTGGGGTGTTTCAAGAGAACAGCATCGACACATGTATATTATCTAGGGTGAAACAGATCACCAGCCCAGGTTGGATGCATGAGACAAGTGCTCGGACCTGGTGCACTGGGAAGAGCCAAAGGGATCGGGTTGAGAGGGAGGTGGGAGGGGAGATCGGGATGGGGAATACATGTAAATCCATGGCTAATTTATGACAAAAACCACTACAATGTTGTAAAGTAATTAGCCTCCAACTAATAAAAAAAATAAATAAATAAAAAAGAAAGAAAGTCAGTCTCTATTGGATTCAGCAATAGAGGTTGCAAAATGGATGATGCTGGTGGTCTTAAAGCCTTAGTGCCACTGGAGGCACAGACGAGAGAGAGGTATGGATTGACGAGTGAATGGAGATGTGAAAGTAGAAGCATCTTTGGTGGACTTGTTGTCATGGGTGCGTATGGGGACAAGAGAAAGCATTGAATGGAAGAGGATTTGAGATCAATAGGAGGCTTTATAAAGATGCATATTCCTGAAGCTTGTTTGAGTGGAGATGAATAGGATGAAGATGTTGGAGCTAAGTCCCTGAGAAGGCAGGCAAGGATGGGCATGTCCCCATTCTGGCTACTAAGGTGGCCATGAAAACCAGCTGCTCTGATCTCCTGCTGTGGGAAGCATAACTGACTGATGGCCTCAGTTGCTGTCCTTCTGGATATACCTCCACATCCCTGATGAAGGCATGCTTCCCAGAGGCATTTCCTGATAAGTGACTAAGCATGGCAGGGCCATTCTTGTGGCAATTATGGCATCAGGTGTCCTTCTGCTAAACCTTGCTTAGAACCGCACTGCAGTCCGAGACGCCTCTGGTCAAAGCTTCCTTCCCCTACTCCTTTGCAAGTGCCCCATCTGCCCTGTTGCCTGAAGGCTCTCTCTACTTTGTCTGCCTCCTCCTTTTTATCCTTTATAGGTGAAACAGGAGGGAAGGAGGCAGGGCACAAACTTTAAAGGAATGACGCAGCCATGTTGTCGTCGCCAAGTCATGTCTGACTCTTCACGACCCCATGGACTGCAGCACTCCAGGCTTCCCCGTCTCTCACCATTTCCTGAAATTTGCCCAAGTTCATGTCCATTGAATCAGAGATGCCATCCAATAATTTCATCCTCTGTTGCCCTCTTTTCTCTCTGCCTTCAGTCTTTCCCAGCATCAGGGTCTTTTCCAATGAGTCCGGCTGTTCACATCAGATGGTCAAAGTATTAGAGTTTCAGCTTCAGGGTCAGTCCTTCCAATGAGTTTTCAGAGTTGATTTCCTTTAAGATTGAATGGTTTGATCTTGCTCTCCAAGGGACTCTCAAGGGTATGCTCCAGCACCACAGTTCAAAAGCATAGGACATGACATAAACTGATTAGAACCAGATAAGTTCACGATGATGGATGAGTCAACTTCCACTAGACCTAGAGCCTCAGTAAACACACTCATTGTAACACATCAGAAGCTTAATGACATACGATCAGTTCCAGGACAGTTCTGAGGCCAACCATCAGAGACCAAAAAGTGGATGGTGGCTCAATTCCTGGAAATCCCTTGCTCTTTCCCAAAACAGTTGGAACAATGCTCCCACTCATTGGCCTATGAAATTAACCAGTCCATAAACATTAACCATGGCCATATTTCTTCTGAGAGGGCCCACACTCTGTCTGTGGAGTGTGTTTCTCTCTAAATAAATCCACCTCTTATCTATCAGTTTGTCTCTTACTGAATTCTTCCTGCAAAGAGACATCAAGAACCTAAGCGTCACCAAGTCTTGAAACCAGGTGTGTGATCTCAGTTAAAAGACCGTGGGTTCAAGTCGCAGGGTTTCACAGCCATTTCCGTCAATGAATCTCTTGCATGGGTAATTCTGTCTACAGGTCTGTTTCTAGGAAGACCCAAGCCTACACAGCTAATGACCTCCAGTCAGTCTCTGTTTATGGATCATTCCCTTCCGATCACCAGGCTTATCTTCCTATTGGATAACTTCAACTGGAAGTTTGCAGTGAGGGACCCCAGCCTTGTGGCTGCACCATTATTCTCTCCCCCTTTTGCTGAGTGCATTGTTCACACTACTCTCAGAGGGATCTTTAAAAATAAGTATTTGGTCATGTAATCTTTTAAAAGTGAATCACAACTTACATGCCTTAAATTCAGTAGAGCCCTCCCATCATGCCCAGAATACAATGATAACTCCTCACCATGGCCTCTCTGATATCTCCTAGTACATTCCCCACCTTGCTTCTCAATCCCATACAACTTATTCTTCTTGAGGCTTTTCCTCTTGCTATTTCCAGCTCTTCAGATGGCAAACCTCTCACTTCAAGTTTCTGCTCCAGTGTTCACCTCCTCAAAGAGAGTTTCCCCGATCACCCCATCTGTAATTGCTTACCCCATCCTCACCCACTGTCATTCTTTGTCCCCTTACTCTGCTTTCTTCATCTTTTTCTTGGCATTTATCACTCTCAGAAATTATTTGGGCTCAACAGATACTTAAATTAAAGAATACAAGTCTTTTGGAACTTCCCTGGCAGTCCAGTGGTTAAGACTCTACCCTTCCAAGGCAGGGGATGTGGGTTTGATCCCTGATCCCTGGTTGAAGAACTAAGATCCCACATGCCACATGGTTAAACAAACAACAACAAAAAAAGTACTAGTCTTAATACTATTCTTTGCTTGGAAAGATTCTGACAGCTACACATTATCTAGAGCACCATGGCCTTGTAGAAATATGATGTGAACCACATATCATGTGTGGTATGTAATTTCAAAATTTCTAGGAGCTCTCTGTTATGTCTTAAGCTTTCTAAAATAAATAGCAAGCATGAATAGGGTTTGGCAGTTGTAAGAAAGGATATAAACATCCCCAAGTGACCATAGCTTTTGGTTGTGACAAAGGCAAACTTACCTCACAAGGGTAAAATCTTTCTATCTCATAAAGAAAGCGTGGAAAGAAGAGATGTGTGGCTTGACTTTACCATGAAGTAGTCCTATGACTTTGGGCAGATCACGTGGGTCCAGAACGTTAACGAGCCTTTACTTTTCATGTCATCTTATCAATTGATAGTGACTGCCTAGAGGTGAACTGAAGGAAGGATTCTAAAATTTAGTCTGAGCTTCTTCGAAAACAGTACATTGATCAATTAGTGATGTCTTCCCTGGACACAGGAGATGAGGGTTTGATCCCCGAGTCAGGAAGATCCCTGGAGGGGGACATGGCAACTCACTCCAGTATTCTTGCCTAGAAAATTTCATGGACAGAGGAGCCTACAGTCTATAGGGTCTACAGTCTATAGAGTCGCAGAGTTGGACATGACTGAGCGATTGAGCACGCATGCCCTGGGCACCACTAGGAAAATTGGGCTAGTTATTCTGATTCTCAGACTAAAATTTTTTCTCATTCAAAAGGGGATAAGAGTGACAGCTCTCAGTTCAACATGGATACTATGAAGCTTAAATGGAGCAGGCTGAGAAAATGCTGTGAAAGTCCAGCACAACACTAAAGTATTATTAGAAATATGTCTTAGTATAGTGAGAGACAACATAATGGGTTTCTGTGTGCAAGTCTGGATGTGTGCCTGCCCACACGTGCGTATTTTCCCCCAGGGAATAAAGAGAAGTAGAGGTCAATGTTTTCCAAGAAGCTAGGTCTAGAAAAATACTCAGTTATGCCAGGCTCAGGATGTGGAAAAGTCATCTTGATGAAGATTAAACCAGTTGATGAGCTTTTAAAAAATCTTCAATTTGGCCTTTTCCCTCCCTTAGAGTCAATTTATTATATGTATGTATGCATGCACATATTTAATCTATGAATGTTTTCAAAACAATAGTCTCTTTATGGGTCAGTTTGAATTTTTTAAAAGGCTCAATTTCTGCTGCTTTGGAAAGGAGAGTGTCATTTTTCCTCTTTTATGAACCACTTATGGTCTGACCAAATTTACCCCTTCTCTCTACCAGGGCATGTTTCTTGGCTTCCTCCCTCTCTCTACAGATGCTCAGGCCACCTCAGTGAATCTGCTATTATTGATTCAGGAAAAGGCTTTGATTCTGCAAACCACAAGCTGTTACTCATGAAACTATGACAACTTGGTATTAGCTACAAATCAATGAACTTTTTAAATGCAGTCGAAGCAACAAAACTCGCTTACTGCTAAACCTTGATAAGCCCACCCAGGAACTGCCAAACCTTTATCTTAACAGCCATGTGATCTTTGCCACTTTGATAGCCCCTCTGCCACACTGATAAGGATTACACATCTTCTGGGAGCGGTTGCCCTCTCTGGAAACATTTCTAAGGTGTCTGCTGAAGAAAAAAAAATCTCTTTCTGTGGGTGGGCCGAGATAGGTCAACATTCCCAAATAAACCCATCTTCAGTGCCCTTCTTTTTCACCCGAGCAGTTCTTTAGAGACAAACTCGAAAATAGGAACTTGCCAGGGAAGGATTCATGCTGTGAAGAAGTACTCTTGCATGATTCACTGGAGAGGACATTTAGATTTCTCGTCTCCCCCTGGCCCTTGCTTTATAGCAGTGCCCCTCTCTTTCTCTCTTGATTTCATTCTCTTAGCCCTAAGTCAATAAAATGTGTATAACTGAGTCACTTAGATATCTGGTATTTGCTGTTATCATCTTGACCCTTCATGTACGCGGGTCACTTTCATCTGAGGTTTGTCTTCAGATGAGTTTAGTATAATTTAGGGGAGCAACAGGAATAGCTATCCTGGGGAAACTCTTTGGAGGAGTATATGGAGTCCAGTAGTGATGCAGATGCAATAGCTGTATGTAGACTGTACAACCAGCTCCCACAGTTGCATAAGGTTGAATCCCTATAATAAGTCCCATGATCTAGATCATTTCGAGTGGTTCTAGCTTTCTGATCAAACCCTGACTGATACAGAATGTCTGAAAATAGAAAATGCAGCCTCAATTCAACTGTCAACTCAGGCACACTGTGAATATCGGAAAGCCCCCAAGGCAGTTTTTAAAGAGATTCATCTCTTGCAACTGTAGGGCAGACAGTGCTGAAATCCAGGCTCGGGGGCCAATTTTAAGGAAGGCGATGCTACAGAAGAGACTGAAGGACAACCTCACTAAAGACATCACCCTGAGGGAAGACTGAGTTCTGGCATTAGGACATTTGGGTAGACAGGCCCGAGAATCTTGGGCCCCTGGTTTCTCCTGCAACTCTGGGATGGCAGAGACAGAATTTCTCCTTTGCTAGGGAAGGCAGGCTTCTTTTGCTTATAAACCTTCAAAGCCTCACAAGATGAAGCCTATCTTCCTTAAGGTCTTGCTACTTGTTGTTCTTGATCAAGAGGTGAAATCAGGTCACAGAGCAGCCCAAGGCAGGAAATATAGTCACTGCTTGAGGAGGAAATAGTCCCCTAACTCCAGTTGTAGGACTTGGCTAATATGAACTGGTGGGTCTGAAGGGAAACATGGAGGACAGTAGATTCTGTTCTCCCACCACTAGTGGGAAGCTAGCATCTTTGAAAAGCTCAAAGAAGTGCTGGATGATTTCCTAAGATTTACCTTCCAATTCACTAAACTTCTTTTCCCCAGTGTCTAGTCTGCTGTCTAACCTAGACTCTGATTATTTTTATTTCATGAACTGTATTTCTTATTTTCAAACTTCTATTTGGCTAGTGTTTTCCAAATGTTCTTATTCTTTTAAAATAATGTACAGTCTTGTTGAAAGAATTCTGTTCCTTTATATTTAAAATCTAAAGCTTTTCTATTTTAAGTTTTTTTTTTTTTTTTTAAAGATTGATCCACTGTCCAAATTTCTTAAAGGTGTGCATTCTGCAAGTTAAGACCTTGTGCTTTCTGGGCTTGGCAACTGTTTAAATCTGACTTGTTTTCTTTGGGCATGTTTGTGAATTCTCCAAGGACTTCCCTGTCCAGCTATCTCACATTCCCTGCACCTGGGTGATGGAGAAGCCTTCAGCGGTCTCTGCTCTTATCATGGCTCCTGGAATCTGGTGGTACCCTCAGTAGCTCTCCACTGAAACACGGCCATACCACTTGGTGAATCTTATGTCGGTTGTCAACTCTCTGTCCCATGTGGCCCACATCTAGGACATGAGAAACATACATGCATCTTTTGCCCCAACACTTTCTGGAAGGCAGACTGATCTCAGAGCATCTGTCCACAAAGTCCATCAGACTGCTTCTTGTGCATTATATTTCTCAGGTGGGAGTCAGACACTAGTCCATGCTGTCTGCCCTTATCTTCCTTTCTCTCTACCCATTGTGTGTGAAGTGGGTCTTGGCATAATAGCAACTCTCTCCAAAAAAATTGTTTTCTAATACCCAAGTCTCCTCCTTGATTTGGGTGAGGTGTTTAAGAATCTTTGAACTAGCTCTTGACCATTTTTTTTTTTTTAAATTTCTGCCTGGAAGGCTGTCTCACAACTTGTTTTGGAACCCTGTATCTATCAATATAGGATCTCAACTTGTTGAATAATTTCTTACTGAGTGCACTTTAAAAATTTTTTTTTTTTTTTTTTAGCTCTAATACCATTGAATATTTCCCAGATCACACAAACCCAAAATGTATTCTGGTGAGTCTCCTTTATACTACTGAGAATGTATATAAGCACTCAATTTCCTTTAAGCCAATTAAATACAGCTCACAAATTATTTTTTACATAAAGACAGAACCAGAAATCTCACAGTTCTCCTGCTTGAGTTTAAAATGCCCCCCCTTTTCCACCCTCAGTATGGGGGACTACAGAAGAATCAGGTAGTCCCTGAGAGCCCAGACAAAAGAGTAACATTGTAAAGG
The DNA here is from genome assembly GCF_023699985.2 of Odocoileus virginianus. Lineage (NCBI taxonomy): Eukaryota > Metazoa > Chordata > Mammalia > Artiodactyla > Cervidae > Odocoileus > Odocoileus virginianus. The sequence continues at coordinate 29,833,006 of NC_069706.1, forward strand.
CAGAGGAGAGAAATGCAAGCCCTTCCAGCTCAGTCCAAAAGGATAGTTACATTGCAAAAGCAGAGGAGAGGAAAATGCAAGCCCCTTTCTTTTCTTTTTGTTCTTTAAAATTCTACTAAGTAACCCAAGCAACATAGGCTGTGTTTGCTGCATTTATACTTCAAGGTTTAAATGCTCCACCATACCCACAATTTTGGCAGAGAATTGCAGGAGCAGTTGGACAGACAAAACTACATAAAACAAGATACCAATGAAAAAAACCTTAAAGTCACAAACAAGAAGTTTTCAGGATGAAGGAGATGGGAGTGTAGGTATGAAGATCAAAGGAGAGGTAAAGTGAGGAGGGACAGATAAGACTTAAGGAGAGAAAGAGACGGCAGGAAAATAAAGGCGAGAACACTGGGACGATAGGGTTCCAGCCACTACACAATATGAGGTTTAAACTTGTTATTTTCATAAATCTGGGAGAACCCGGGGAGAACCTGCTGGACCAGGTTCTGTACGGTATGAAGCAAGCCTCTCCCATCTCTGCTAATCACCTGTCAAGGTGCGCCACTGTCAGCCAGAGGGAGCATGGTCTCCTAAGCTGAGAGGAGTGATGCTCTAGCTGTCCGACGTCCACTCTCTCGAAAGGAAAGGACAACAGCAGAAGAGGAGAGAGAAAGGAGGAGTAGAGAGATGCCAGGAGAGGGAAAAGGACGAGGAGGAGGGGAGAGCCTTGCCCGAGTGAGAGTACTGAGACCCCCAGGGGCCAGAAAGGCAGGCTCACCAACCACGGGGACATGAAACGAGAGGTTCAGCCGGCCACTGTCACCCACGGGGAAGTTGTGCTCAGTGGCCCGGAGGTGCCCAGATTCGCTCCCTGGAAGCAGACAACTGCCCCACGTTGGGCACCGTAAGTCTGATACTGACCAGGATTCTTGGCCTTCCCCAATCAATAAAAACTGACCAGAGGCTAGACAAGGAATTGAAGCAAGTCTTTATTGGGGCCCCTGCTGCAGGAGAGGGGGAGTGAGAACAAACGACAGATTCCCTTGCTGCTTCCTCCCTGAGTGTGTATCTTGAGTGGAGCAGATTTTCTTTGTGTGCCTTGGGATTCAGAAGCGTCCCAACAGGATGGTCCCACGTTTGCCCTTCAAATTTCATGAGTTCCAGTCTAGTGGATATGTTGAATTTTCAGTGTATGGTTCCTGTGTCTTATGAGTGGTTTTGAACTTGGATTCACTCTTGCAAATGGTACCAGTTTGGGATTTTGATTTCTGTAAGGTGAGATTTTAACATCTAGAAATTTAGGAAGATGGTCTATCCCTCCAACCAGCTAAAGATGTTTTTAGGGGTTCCAATTCTTTTATCCCATTTCTCCACTAACCTCGATTCCCTTGAAAAATTTTAACAGCATTAGAGAGGGTAACTTCTGATGCAAGTTACAAAAAAATTCAACCTAAATGAACTTAACAAAAAAACAAAATGGAGGAGGGAGGTTAATTATATGCTCCTATAGAGACTGGGGTCAAGTGTGGTCTCAGGGGGTGCTTTTTTGGGCAGAAAAAATGTGACCTGGAAACTACTAGTAGTCAGAAACACTTCTATTCCTGCCTCCATCTCTGAGTTCTGCTTGCCCTGAATTGGTTCTGTTCTCAACAGAGTTTGCTACAGGTTTTCCCAGATTGGCACTCTTCCTCCACGATAGTGGTTCTCCCACTCAATTACTTACCAGGCCTGACCCTGTTCAGCTTCTGAGATCAGACGAGATAGGGTGCGTTCAGGGTGGCATGGCTGTAGACAGGACAATGGTTCTCAACCGGGAGTAACTTTGTCCCCCTGGGGGTATGTGGAAATGTCAGGAGACATTTTTGGTTGATACAGCTGGGGAGAGGGGCATGATGCTTCTGGTGTCTAGTAGGTAGAGACCAGGAGCATACAGAACAGACCGGTCTGCACGACAATTGTTCGGGCTAAAATGTCAGTAGTGCTGCCATTAGGAGACCTGTTCCTGGGCTACGTGCTTTCTCTTCTATGTCTACTAGGGATGAGGGAATCATCTAAGTTCTAGAATTGCCTGAAAAGGGTCCTGATTGGACCAGTGTAATATGTGACAGCCGCTCTTCTCAAAAGACGTTTTTTCTCTTTTTCAACTGGAGTTTTTTTCTCTTCTCTCTCTCCCCCAGATCTTAAATATATTGACAGATTTAGTTTCTTTGCTTAAATCTTCCTCCTGTTTTTCCTATCCTGTCTTCCATTAGTGGGTGGAGAATGAGAAGTGTGAAATACATGCATTAAATCTTACTTTTGTCACTCATGTGTACATTTATTTTACATAGTTGAGAGCACATTATACACACACACAACACACACACACACACACAAACACAATACTAAGTATTATGCTCTTTTCTCTAGATGTTGTATGATAGGTGTTTTCCCATGTCATTGAAAACTCTTCGTAATGAACAATAAAAAAAATTCTACCTAACTGTTCGTTATATAGACAAACCATACTTAATCATTGCCTGTTAATTTTCCTTGAATTTAGTGTCTATCTTAGTCAATTTATAAAATATGATGGATTCTTTCCATGTCCATTTTGGACCTTAGGAGCCAAGCTAATGTAGGCCAGTGTTTGCTTTCTGTGGGCTAGAAGTATGAGGACAGGGTTTCAACAAGTAGTTTCCAAATGACTGAAGACTAATTTTACTTGAATTACCTGGATATTTGTTAAAAATACAGATTCTAAGACCCTGACTCCAATGTACTGAACCAGAATCTTCTTGCATGGTAACTAAACACCCTGCATTACTCAGCAGATAATTAAAGCATGTAACCATAATTTGCTTTTTTTTAAAAATAAAGGCCATAATTATGTTTTTATTGTGAGTGAAGGCAGAAAAGAGGAAAGAGAAGACCCCTTGAACAGCTGTGGGGGGTGTGTGTGTGTGTGTGTGGTTCTGTTCAACTGTAGTCCACCAGGCTCCTTTGTCTGTGGAACTCTCCAAGCAAGAATACTGGAGTGGGCCATTCCCTTCTCCAGGGGATCTTCCTGACCCTTGGATCGAACCCAGGTCTCTTGATTTGCAGGCAGATTCTTTACCGTATGAGACCTTAAACAGCTGTGCCACCCACTAATGGACCAAGATGTTCAAGAACTAACATGACTAAGCTGCTTTCGCTCAGATGTGGTCCTGTGGAACATTCTAACTATCTCAAGCATGTGCCATTACAAATTCAAGGAGGACTCCCTAGTTATATCAGAGTCCATGCCATTTGGATACCTCCTATTTTGATGTTTTAAGGAATTTATGAACAGTTTGGCACTGACTCCAAATTTCTGAAATCAGAAATCTTATTTGGGGTCAAATCTCATGGTATTTGCATGCTAATAAATCACTCCAACTGGCCCCTCTGTTCAGTTCAGTTCAGTCGCTCAGTTGTGTTCCGACTCTTTGCGACCCCATGAATCATAGCACGCCAGGCCTCCCTGTCCATCACAAACTCCCAGAGTTTACTCAAACTCATGTCCATCGAGTTGGTGATACCATCCAGCCATCTCATCCTCTGTCGTCCCCTTCTCCTCCTGCCCCCAATTCTTCCCAGCATCAGGGTCTTTTCCAATGAGTCAACTCTTCGCATGAGGTGGCCAAAGTATTGGAGTTTCAGCTTCAGCATCAGTCCTTCCAAAGAACACCCAGGACTGATCTCCTTTAGGATGGACTGGTTGGATTTCCTTGCAGTCCAAGGGAAATCCAAGAGTCTTCTCCAACACCGGAGTTCAAAAGCATCAATTTTTCGGCACTCAGGTTTCTTCACAGTCCAACTCTCACATCCATACATGACCACTGGAAAAACCATAGCCTTGACTAGACAGACTTTTGTTGGCAAAGTAATGTCTCTGCTTTTTAATATGCTATCTAGGTTGGTCATAACTTGCCCCCTCTGTAGTTGGAAACAAATCCAAGACAAAATACCTAAGGCATGGGAAACCAAACTCCACCATATTAAAAGATGGGCTTCCCAGGTGGTGCTAGTGGTTAAGAACCCACCTGCCAATGAAAGAGACCCTGGTTCAATCCCTGGGTCAGGAAGATCCCTTGGAGGAAAGCATGGCAACCCCATCCAATATTCTTGCCTGGAGAATCCCCATGGACAGAGGAGACTGGCAGGCTATAGTCCCTTGGGTCGCAAAGAGTCAGTCACAACTGAAGTGACTTAGCATGCATATAAAAAGATAGCCCATTAGGCTGCATCCTGCAAAACTGGATGATATTCAGGTATCTCTTCTGACCCCAAAATATTTAATCTTCCTATGCAATATAGCCTGGGCTCAATACCACCTGGGAAATGGGGAAAGTTGGCCCATAAGTGGGTCTGTAAATTATAACACCATTTTACAATTAGGCCTGTAATATTTGAGACAGAAGAGGATGAAATTCCCTGTGTTCCATTTTTTATGGCCTTACGTCAGAACAAAGGCCTTCAAGAGAGATGTGAGCTCTCCTTCATTGAGATAATACCAGTCCTTGGCCCTACCCTGAGGACCTCCCTGATCTCCTCCCTAACCCTCCTCCTCCTGCTCCCTCCCTACCCCCTTCCTTCATATGTAGGGGCCCAGTTTGGGCCACAGGCATGAGGGCTCCCTCCACACCAGCCCCATTCCTCAGAACCCAGTCCAGCAATTAATTACCAGCCAGGGTCCAAGAATCCACCAGGGAAAGTACTTTCTTTGAGGCAGGTACCTGATGGAGAAAGAGGGCTCATCCACGTACATGTCTCATTTACCCTTTCTGATCTGTAAAATTGGAAAAGTCATAATAAGTTGTTGAAGGAAGATTCAATGGGATTCTTGAATCTGGTTAGGGAAATCTTTCAGATCCATGATCCCACCTGGGTTGACATCCAGTCTCCTCCATGTACTCCTAACAGGTGCAGAACAGGCCACAGTCTTTTCAAAAGCCCGAGAGGAAGCAGACAAAGAGAACAGAACAACTCCAGTCATGCTCTTATCAGATGGGGGAATCAAGCAATCCCAGAAAATGAACCCAACAGGGACCTGAAACAACAAAGAAAGGGGCTGACCTGTTATAAAAATATGATCCTAAAGGGAATTTGAGCAATAGGAAAGAAACCTGTCAATTGGAGTAAGATAAAGGAAATCAGTCAGGAGCCAAGGGAAACCCTTCTGCATTCCTGGAGTGTCTGAATCCATCGGACCACTGACCCCTGAGCCATTGGAAGGGAATGCAGTCCTGAGGTTGCATCTCATTTCCCAAAGTGACCTGAACACCAGTCTTAATTTCAGAAACTAGGTATTGAACTAGATACCCTTACCTCTCTCTGGTCTAGGTTGCCTACTAGGTATTTAAGGACTAATGCTGAAGCTGAAGCTCTAATATTTTGGCCACCTGATGTGAAGAGCCGACTCACTGGAAAAGACCCAACAGGAGGAGAAGGGGATGACAGAAGACAAGCTGGTTGGATGGCATCACTGACTCAATGGTCATGAGTTTGAGCAAGCTCCAGGAGATGGTGAAGGACAGGGGAGCCTGGCATGCTATAGTCCATGGACATGACTGAGCAACTGAACAACAAGAGAAGGAAAAGTCAGAAGATTAAAAAGGTCCAGAGACAAGTACACCTACTGGCTATTGCCCTCCAATGTTCATCAGTTGGCACGGTAAACTGGACAAATTACCCAGACTCTGGACTCTGGTGAGTGACCCCTGGTGCCCCTCTGAGGGATGTGCGCTCAGTTGCTCAGTCATGTCCAACTCTTTGCAATACCATGGACTGTAGCCCGCCAGGCTCCTCTGTCCATGGGAGTATTCCAGCAAAAATACTGGAGTGGGTTGCCATTTCCTACTCCAGGTGATCTTCCTGACACAGGGATGAAGGATAGCAAGCCAAGGACACTAGGACCCAGTCAGTGAGCCAAACTTTTTGGGTTGGCCAATGAATTTTTTGACCAACCCAATAAAACATGAGAGACACTGGGGGAGATGCCCTTGCTGCCCCGGTAAGGGGGATGGAAATGACAGATCCAGGTCACTACCCTTGAAGACAGATGGTCCAAATAGATGAAGAATGATGGGACCAGAGGGCTCCTAAGCTGGCAATACAACTGACTCCTGAAGAGCCCGTGTTGACGTTGAACATGAGGGGAAAGCCTGCTGGTTTCTTAGTAGACGCCCAGTCCTGCCACTTAGTTCTGAACACCAGGTCAGGCGAACTCAGTTACAAGAGTTGTCCAATTAAGAGAATGTCAGGGAAGGCCCCAAAATGGGCACCCATAGAGCCATTAAAATGCAAACTGGTTGAACATGAGCTCACCCATTCCTTTTTGTATGTCCCTAAATGCCCTTCTTGGTAGGAAGAGGTACCTTACATTACCTGGGGGTTGCTATCCACTTAATGGAAGGCAAACTGAAGACTGATGCCCTCTTCAACTAAGGGCATAAGGTGATATTGTGCATGACTAGTACCAAGTCTTGCAGACATAGCAAGTCAACCTCTCCGGAGTAAATCTTGAGGTCTAGGCCTAGGGATAGTGGGATGAGCTGTAGAAGCCAGTCCTGTAATAGTTCATCTAAAACCCGGATATACATGGCCCATTAGAAAACAGTACCCTCTTGGGACTTTCCTGATTGTCCAGTGGTTACGACTCTGAGCTCTCAATGCATGGGGCACTGGTCAGGGAGCTAAGATTTCTCATGCTGTTTGGTGCTATGAAAGAAAAAAGAAAAGGAAAGAAAGAAAGAAAAGAAAGAAAATAAAGAAAAGAAAGAAAACAGTTCCCTCTCTATTGTGAGGCCTTATTGGGACTGCCTTTGTTATACAGGACCTAACTGACTAGGGCCTTGTTCAGTTCAGTCGCTCAGTCATGTCCGACTCTTTGTGACTGCATAGACTGCACCACGCCAGGCCTCCCTGTCCATCACCAACTCCTGGAGTTTAACTCATGTCCATTGAGTCGGTGAGGCCATCCAACCATCTCATCCTCTGTCATCCCCTTCTTCTCCCACCTTCAATCTTTCCCAGCCTTGTTATGTATTGTTACCATGCCCATCAGCCTGTAATATCCTCATTCTCCCTGTAAAGATACCCAGTGGAAATACTAGATGGTATAGGACCTCAAGGCAGTCAATGAAGCACCCAGGATATATCCAGTGGCTCCTCATCCCTATACCCTGCTGAACACTCTATTGTCCACCAGGACCTTGTGTTTTGTATTAGATTGAAAACATGCCTTACTCTGTATTCCATTAGCCACAGAGTCATAAGAGATACTTGCTGTTGAATGTCAGGACCCAAATGAGCAACAATAACAATACTGCTGGATAGTCCTGCTCCAAGTGTTCAAAGATTCCCCCGTCATCTTATAGGGAAACTTTAGCTAAAGATCTAAAAGATATGCATCTGGGGGATGAAACTCTCCTCCAGTGTGTTAATGATATTCTGATTATCAGCCCTATTAAGGAGGCTTCTGACAGATACTGTAACCACTCTGAACAATTTAGCTGATAAAGGATTTAAGGTGCCCAAGGCAAAGTTTCAAATATCATAATCTAGGGTGACTTAATGGGCTTCCCTAGTGGCTCAGCAGTAAAGAATCCATCTGCAATGCAGAAGCTGCAGGAAACTCAGGTTTGCCCCTGGATTGGGAAGATCCCCTGCAGAAGGCCATGGCTGCCCATTCCAGTATTTTTGCCTTGGGAATTCCGTGGACAGAGGAGCCTGGTGGGCTACAGTCCATGGTGTCACAAAGAGTCAGACAAGACTGAAGTGCCTTAAAACACAGGGTAACTTAATGAAGCTTCATGCTCACAGAAGGTCAGGAAAACCTAACCCAGGAAAGGAAGGAAACCATCTGCAGCCTCAACCCTCCTAAAACTAGAAACATCTTAGGGATTTCTGGAGGGAAGTCTGGGTTTGGCCACATCTGGATCCTTAACTGTCCTGTCTGATAGCTAGGGCTCTGCAAGAAAAGTTGAAAGCAATGGTTAAGGACTCCCCCCCGGCCCCCCAGTGGAATTCAGAATGCAAAAGGGCCTTTCAAGAATTGGAAAAGCAAGATAGTTCCCTGGTGGCCTAACGGTTAGGAGTCTGGGTTTTCACCAGTATTCCAGGTTCACGCCCTGGCCGGCGGGGAACTGAGAGCCTGCAGGCCACTCGGTGAGAGAAAAAAAGAAAAAAGAATTGAAAAAAGCAATTAATTACTTCACACCTCTGCCCTGGCCCTCCCAGATATAGCTGAAACCTAACCCTAACCTTTGTATTCATGAGAGATGCGGGAATTGCCCAAGGGGTTTTAACTTAAAAACTAAGACCTCTTTACTCCAGTGGCTTCCTTGCCTCCAGTAGCAAAAAGAGGCACCTTCACCCTGCTAAAGGAGGCTAAAAGGTTCATGCTGGGTAAGCTGATCCCTATGTGGACTCCATACCAGGCTCAGGTCTTAGTAAGTTCTAAGGGAACAGGTTGGTTATCCCCCAGAAGGTTGCTTCAACTCAGGCTATACTTTTTTGAAAAAAATTTATTTTTAATTAATCTATTTGCAGGGCAGCAATGGAGACAAAGACATAGAGAAAAGACTTACGGACACCACAGGTGGAAAGGAAGGAGAGGGTAGAATGAATCGGGAGAGTAGCATGGAAACATACGCTACCATATGTAAAACAGATAATCAATGGGAATTTGCTGCATGACTCAGGGAACTCAAAAGAGGCTATGCTTTTAGGCAACCCAGTTGCTACCAGAAAAGCCTGTCACCTGTTCCTCACAGAAACACGGCCCCTGGAGCACGACTGTAGAAACCACAGACACCACCTAGTCCAGTTACCGCCAGAAAGTACGCCTCTAGCAAATGCCGGAGAGGGATGGCTCACAGAAGGGAGCAGATTTCTGGAAGGCAGAGGCTGGCAGGAAACAGTATTATACCACTCAAGCCTTGGAAGCAAGAACCCTACCCCCAGGGGCTTCTGCCCCTAATACAGAGCTATTATTCCTCACCTGAGGCAGAGGAGGGTTTTGTCACTGGCAAAGCCCATTAACAATTCTCAGGAAATAAAACAATCCAGGTAATAAAGGCTAACTTTTGTTTTAATCCTTTGAGCTTAGTCTAGGTTCAATAGCTCATAGAGTGTGCTGGGCTGAGGCCTCGAACTCCGTCTTTCTGACTGGGCGTTCTAAGGCTGCACTGACGCTTTAGCCGGGCGGGCCGTGGGCAGAAGCGCAGCGCACACGGCACCCCAGTTCAAGATGGCGGCAACAGCGGGCTGTGTGCAGAGACCACGGATCTGAGGCGTGAGTAGCGCCAGCCCCGCGAGAACTCCGCCCGCTCCCCTCCCCACTGACGAGATCTCCATAAAGCAGCCTGTTGGGAGCGGTGGGCTCTGGACTGGATGCTCCTAGGTCTTACTTGTTTAATCAAAGAAGAAAACCTTCCTTTGCTTTTGAAGTGAACGCGTTCTCCTTCTATTGGCTCCAAAGACCGCCCTCAGGAGGACCCTTGTTGGGGCCCCACTCGAAAAGGTCAGTTACAATAAGATAAAGCCCAGCCCCTTCCTTTGTGCTTAGCCTAGTTTCACTTGCCTGTAGGAGGCCGTCTGCAGAGTCCTTGCACTTCAGGGCTGGGACTAGAGTTTCCAGCCTGCACACCACACTTCAGCTTGGTGCGTGGGTGGGAGGAGAACAGCTGGGGTCAACAGCTCCATTCGAGATTGTGAGGGTGTGCTGCGAGCAATAGGCCTGCACTGGACCCGCAAGAACTCTGGTCTGCAAGTTCTCCGAGAGAACTCCGCTCTTCCCTCTGTGAACAGGAATCCCATAAACCAACCCCACAATGGCCTGTCCAGGGGAACCGGTATTTAACAAGGGTCCCCAACTCAGGGTCTTTGGCCCGTTAGGAACTGGACTGCAAAGTAGGAGGTGAGTGGCAGTGAGTGAGTGAAGCTTCATCTGCCGCTCCCCTCCCCATCGCTCACTTTACCTCCTGAACCATCCCTCCCATCCTCAGCCAATTCCCGTGGAAAAATTGTTTTCCACAAAACCAGGTCCCTGGTGCCTTAAAGTTTGAAAATTGCTGCTTTAGAGCCTAAGCTTCTGCCTCTCCACTCTTTGATTGAAGTCCAGAATGTTCCTTTGTTTCTGAACTGAGTTCAGTCTCCCTGGGGCCTGATTCAAAAGGGGGGTGGTGACACTTGGTCTCAAAGTTAGGAGAAGGCAGAGATGTGGTACTTTTTCAGTACAGGAGGTAACAGCATTAGTGGTGGCAGAGTGGTGGTCCTGGTGTTAAAGAGGCCAAGTGAAGTGTCCAGAGCTCAGGGCCAGCATCAACGGCATCCTCATTAATTCAGTTTTGTGGTGTGATTTTGGGCATTGTGCCTGGAAGCTGAAACTCAAACCTGGTTCTTCATCCCCTGGTGAGTGTATGAACTATCCTTTATCCGTAAAATAACAAACAGACAACCCTTCAAGCATACAAACTGAAAAACCTTCCTTTTCTGATTGATCATATGGAGTGAGCCTCAGCATCTGAACTTCCAAGGATGGTCTATTGTAATGTTATCCAGGGAGGCAAAGATCCCCATGCATAAAGATGCCTTTCTACACAGGAAAGAAGTTGTAGAAGGCTGTGTTTTTGTCCTGAAGCAAGGGTTATCTCAAGTTTGCATGGTTGTAAGCTACAGAGGAGCCTATAGACAAGAAAAAAAAAATTCTCTCAAAATGCAACTAGGAATATATTTTGAATGCCTGGAGAGGTTTTTATTTGAGACCTTGTAACCTGTATCACGGCTTCCCTGGTGGCTCAGTGGTAAAGAATCCACCTGCAGTGCAGGCAACTGCCAACAACGCAGGAGACTTGGGTTCCATCCCTAGGTCAGCAAGACCCCTTGGAGAAGGAAATGGCAGCCCACTCCAGAATTCTTGCCTGGAAAATCCCATGGACAGAGGAGCCTCGCAGGCTACAGTCCATGGGTTACCAAGGAGTTGGACACGGCTGAGCAACTCTACCACCACCACCAATCTGTCTCACAGAGCCACAAGATAGCATTTTGGCAAGAAAAATGGGAAGGCCATGGTTCTAGTTGGCTTCCTGGACCTGATATGATCTGTGGGGAATCCCTGTGGAAGCCTCTTACAGTCCTCTGATATCCCACCAGGATGAATTATTTAAAAATCACACCCTTAAATTGCAGCATGGGGTATCTTGATAGATGGCACTCTGTAGCATAGTCTATTTGAACTTTGACAGATTCCTGCCAAAGTCAATCATTTCCCTTTGGCATAGTTGAATTTGAACTGATTTTTTTTTTTTTTTTTTTTTGGACAGTGATTAGCCTACAGTTTGCACTGGGTGTTAAGACTTTTCCTGTTGAAAAGCTTCACTCCAGTGTACTCATCCATCTTCCTATTAACTACGGTGGGTGGGCAGGCTACCCATGTGTCTGAAATAGGAATCAAGTTGCCTCCTGTGTACAAGCCAAAATGAAGTAGGACTCAGAAAGCCCTCTTTTATTCTGTCTAAAATTGGAATCTTGTCTGACCTAAGAGCATTCCTAGCCCTTCTGATTCTGGCAAGTATTATGACATAGGTTTTAGGCAGTGTTAATCATCTGGCAGTGTTAATCAAAGATGAGCACAATAAAAGACAGAAATGGTATGACCTAACAGAAGCAGAAGATATTAAGAAGAGGTGGCAAGAATATACAGAACTATACAAAAAATACCTTCTTGACCGAGATAACCACGATGGTGTGATCAGTTACCTAGAGCCAGACATCCTGGAATGTGAAGTCAAGTGGGCCTTAGGAAGCATCACTATGAACAAAGCTAGCGGAGGTGATGGAATTCCAGTTGAGCGATTTCAAATCCTAAAAGATGATGCTGTGAAAGTGCTGCACTCAATATGCCAGCAAATCTGGAAAACTCAGCAGTGGCCGCAGGACTGGAAAAGGTCAGTTTTCATTCCAATCCCAAAGAAAGGCAATGCCAAAGAATGCTCAACTACTGCACAATTGCACTCATCTCACACGCTAGCAAAGTAATGCTCAAAATTCTTCAAGCCAGGCTTCAACAGTACGTGAACCTTGAACTTCCAGATGTTCAAGTCGGATTTAGAAAAGGCAAAGGAACCAGAGATCAAATTGCCAACATCCACTGGATCATCAAAAAAGCAAGAGAGTTCCAGGAAAGCATCTATTCTGCTTTATTGACTATGCCAAAGCCTTTGGCCGTGTGGATCACAACAAACTGGAAAATTCTGAAAGAGATGGGAATACCAGACCACCTGACCTGTCTCCTGAGAAATCTGTATGCAAGTCAAGAAGCAACAGTTAGAACTGGACATGGAACAACAGACTGGTTCCAAATAGGGAAGGAGTCTGTCAAGGCTGTATATTGTTACCCTGCTTATTTAACTTATATGCAGAGTACATCATGCAAAATGCCAGGCTGGATGAAGCACAAGCTGGAATCAAGATTGCTGGGAGAAATATCAATAACCTCACATACACAGATGGCACCACCCTTATGGCAGAAAGTGAAGAAGAAGTAAAGAGCCTCTTGATGAAAGTGAAAGAGAGTGAAAAAGTTGGCTTAAAACTCAACATTCAGGAAACTAAGATCATGGCACCTGGTCCCATGACTTCATGGCAAATAGATGGGGAAACAGTGAGAGACTTTATTTTTTGGAGCTCCAAAATCACTGTAGATGGTGACTGCAGCCGTGGCATTAAAAGATGCTTGCTCTTTGGAAAGAAAGTTATGACCAACCTAGACAGCATATTAAAAAGCAGAGATGCTACTTTACCAGCAAAGGTCTGTCTAGTCAAAGCTATGGTTTTTCCAGTAGTCATGTATGGATGTGAGAGTTGGACTATAAAGAAAGCTGGGCACCAAAGAACTGATGCTTTTGAACTGTGGTGTTGGAGAAGACTCTTGACAATCCCTTGGACTGCAAAGAAATCCAACCAGTCAATCCTAAAGAAGATCAGTCCTGAATATTCATTGGAAGGACTGATGCTGAAGCTGAAACTCCAATACTTTGGCCACCTGATTCGAAGAACTGAATCACTGGAAAAGACCCTGATGCTGGGCAAGATTGAAGGCGTGAGGAAAAGGGGATTAGATGGTTGGATGGCATCACCAATGCGATGGATGTGAGTTTGAGTAGTCTCCAGGAGTTGGTGATGAACAGGGAACCCTGGCATGCTGCAGTCCATAGGGTCACAAAGACCTGGACATGACTGAGTGACTGAACTGACTGAATCATCTGGGATTTTTGCCAAGATCATCTAGTTTAGTGCAAAAACTCTCTGTCCACAGAATCAAAGGCTGATGATAGATTAATAAGAGCATTATGAAGCCCTCATTGTTCATAACTAACTATACTTCATGTAGCAGCCCTCAAGATTTGTCACATATAGCAGAGTGTAGAGTTGTACCTGTGGGCAAGTTGTACCCAAAACCTTTTTGCTCTTCATTCAAGATGCTTGGTTCAGAGGCTTGCTGAGAAGACAACATGAAATAAATCCATTAAGTTAAGGAGTCTGTAACATCTTCTGGATGACAGAAAGCTTTTTTTTTGAAGATGGGGTAAACTCTATATTCATTCTGAGGGATCTATAATCTGAAAAGGCATTTCATGTAGAATTTTTGGCACAGATTGGGGTAAACACCTACACTTTGTCTTAAAGATAATGAGATGTGCTGTTACGGAGGAGTTTTCCTTTACCAGATATAGAGAATTCTGGAGTCTATGAAATATAGAGAGTTCATCTTTAGAACGTACTCTCCAAGAGACTAACTCTTTTAGTGGTCAGTACTTGTTTTTCTAGTGTTCCTTACAGAAGTCATGTTGTGGGCAGCTATGCCACCACATCTGTTTAAACTAAATCCACATTTCATTAAAAGTAAAATTTTGGCAAATGAAATTGTTTATGAGAGGCTTTGAGCTTGAATTTCTATGTAGCTTCTTACTCATTCCAATTGTGATGGTAATTGCCTAATTTTTTCAAGGTTGTACTTTTTCTTTCTTGGCATTTCAATTAACATGCCAGGTCATCATTCTCCTGGTGGATTGGATGTGTTGGATAGCAATCAGGAATATGTTTAAACAGCCTCTAATGAGCAGTTGAGTTTTATTATTTTTTTTTCACGCTTTGTATCGTAGAATGTTACTTATGAAAAACTTAAAATCTCTAATTTCTTTTGATGATATAGTTGTTTACTAACAGCAAGAGAAGATGGGAAATAGGTTTGGGGGCTTGTACTCAGTGTTTACTCAGGCCAAGAGCAATTAGTCATGGTCCAGACAAATAGTCTACCTCAGGAGTTCAAATAGTGTTCATTAGATTCGAATCCAGTTCTATTTGGTTTGGGGTTCATATCCTTTATATTTTTAATTATTTAGGTTATCCATTTCTATATTGGGTTTCCCAGATGGCTCAGTGGTAAAAAAAAAATCCACCTGCCAGTTCAGGAGATGCAGGAGACCTGGGTTTGACCCCTAGTTCAGGAAGATCCCCTGCAGAAGGAAATGGCACCACGCTCCAGTATTCTTGCCTGGAGAATTCCATGGACAGAGGAGCCTGTGGACTACAGTCCATGGGTTGCAAAGAGTTGGACATGATTGAGCATGCACACACCACCACCATTTCTATGCTTTTTCAGAATAAGTTAGAGATTAATTAGAAATATAGGTAATAGGAATGAATGAAGAACTTGGGCCAACTCTAGTTAGTTTTTTTTTTTTTAAGTAATCTTACTTTGATTTACACAATTAAAAAAAATATTTATTTTTATTTATTTGATCTTCAGTTTTTGTTGTGGCATGTGGGATCTATAATAATTTTATTCTTTTAAGTTATACAGTTTAGTGTTGTCTAGTATGTTCACAGAGTTGTGCTATCATCACCATCATCTAATTTTAGAACATTTTTGACCCCTCAAAAGAAACCCCAAATCCATTAGCAGACACTCCCCATCTGCTGAACCCCTAGCCCTAGGCAAGTACTAATCTCCTTTGTGTGTCTATAGGTTTGTCTATTCTGAATGTTTCATATAAATGGAATCTTACAACATGTGGTCTTTCCTGACTAGCTTCTTTTATTTTGCATAATGTTTTCAAGGTTCATTTGTGTCCTAGTGTTGTAGCATATATCCTTACTTCATTCCTTTTTGTTGCTAAATAATATTCCACTGTATGGATAGACCACATTTGGTTATCCATTCATCAGTTGATGAATATTGGGGTTGTTTCCCCTTTTGGGCTACTATGAATCATACTCCTGTGAACACTCATGTAAAAGTTTCAGTATGTACATATGTTTTTCATTCTCTTGTTATGTATTTAGGAATGAAATCACTAGGTTTTTTTGAGGAATGGCCAGACAAGAATTCAATTTCTTCACATAGTTGCCAGCACTTATCATTTTTTGTTACTCTTAGTTTGTAATGAAGCCTCTTTATTCTCACTTTCTGTGCCCTCCTGTCCACTGGTGCCCAGAATTCCAGGCTGTTTCCTGGCTGCCCCGGGGGCCCTATTGCAATGATCTAGCTGAGATTATTGTGTGCGGAACTCATATTTTAAACTTTCCCTTTCTCCTTCAAAATATAGCCATCCTGTATGCTAGTTCATTACGACTCTACTATGTTTATATATCAATTTAATAAACTTATTTTTTTAAGAAGCAATGACTGATACTTTGCCATGCTACCTCTCCCTGGAACTCTGGATTTTAATAGAAGACTGTTGAAGAGTCTATGGGATACCTTAGTCTATGGGATAAGTTAGTCATAGCAAAGTATAGGTAGGATGCAAGGAATTGTTGAGAAATATGTTTTCAGCTGAACCCATGTCACTAATCTGACTTAATTTGTTTTTTTTTCTTGGACAGTTCTGCAAAGGTGCCTGGGATAACGAGCTCTCAGAACTGGAAGATACAGTCCTCTTTCTTCCTGTCCTACAAAACCACCACTAAGGTAATACTGTATACTATTGTTTTGGTCTAACTATAAGTAAAATCATACTTGGTTTATTACTTAGCCAAATTCAGGAAAATGAAAATAGTTAATCTTTAGCAGATTACAGTAGTACTGGGAAGTTGGTCAAATCAATGGATTCAGATTAGACTAACTATATATTTTCAAAGAGTATCTAAAGGGTTCTAGTCTTCTCCAAAAGCTACCACCTTGGACACTGTGTCTGCATTCCAGGGATTTACTTGAAGAGTACTTATAAACAGAAGATCTTAAAGAACATTTCACCTGTTTTTGAGTTGATGGGAAAATTAGGGTTTCTAGTAAATTATTAGTCAAGTCAATCACTTTATTGAGTTCTAAATGCCACTGTTTATGTTGTTGCTTCTCCCCGGCACATACTCGGCTATCATCATCTTATGGAAGTTGGCTCTTACGGTTCTGCTCTTCATGAGAAAAGGAGCTGCCGAAAACAAGGTTCCACACTGTATAATTTCTATGGCTTGTATTAATGCAGACAGTATAGTCACCATAAAGAAGAAAAATTACCAGTGGAAGATAAAACTAAAATACTAGTTGCATTACAATCGCATTCTAGTGCTGCAATAAATTGAGTGAAGCCAATAAAGCAAAACTAACTGAAGATATTTGGCACAAACCAAAAATGAAATGAGAGTCATTACGCTGTCTGCTACAGGGACATGCCTCGATGTAGTTAAAGCAATAAACTACCTGGGAGTAATCTTTACTTATTTTAAATTGCATATTCCAATTGCTAAGCTGTTTCTGGCATTTTTGCCACACTTAACTTTACAGAGTTAGGGAAAGAATTACATGTCTGAGTAAGTCGTGTTCTACTAAATGTGCTTCCTATCTCCAGGAACTCATACCTTACTTGAGTCCTAATATTGTTTATTCTAAGATTAATCATGGTGGTCTTCCATAAATTAGCTCTTCTCTAACAGACTGGAAGTGAATTGCTCCTGAACTCTGATAACTATTATCTTATCAGTAGCTTCCAGTCTTTCTTACTGAGCGCTCAGTTGCTCAGTCACGTCTGACTCTTTGCAACCCTGTGAACTGTAGCCCTGCCTGGAGTGCAGGAGACCCAGGTTTGATCCCTGGGTTGGGAAGATCCCCTGGAGAAGGGAATGGCAACCGACTCCAGTATTCTTGCCTGGAGAATTCCACGGACAGTGGAGCCTGGCAGATTACAGTCCATGGGGTTGCAAAGAGTCAAGAGACGACTGAGTGACTAGCATTTTAACTGTTCAGGCTCCACTGTCCATGGGATTTTCCAGGCAAGAATACTGGAGTGGGTTGCCATTTCCTTCCTTACTGATCCTAGACTTTTTAGGTTTTCAGGATCAGTGAGCTTTTCTTTGGACTAAAGGAACCCAAATAAGTCAAACCCATTGGGATTTTAGAAGTGAACTTTGGGCTTCCCTAGTAGCTCAGTTGGTAAAGAATCTGCCTGCAACGCAGGAGACCCTGGTTGGATTCCTGGGTTGGCAAGATCCCCTGGAGAAGGGATAGGCTACCCACTCCAGTATTCGTGGGCTTCCCTGGTGGCTCAGCTGGTAAAGGATCTGCCTGCAATGCAGGAGACCTGGGTTTGATCCCTGGGTTGGGAAGATCCCCTGGAGAAGGGAAAGGCTACCCACGCCAGTATTCTGGCCTGGAGAATTCCATGAACTATATAGTCCATGTGGTCACAAAGAGTCGGACATGACTGAGTGACTTTTTCACTTCCACTTTGACACAGTATTTGGTAGTTTTCCTGGAAGACAGACTGTCTGCGCGGATGGGTGATTTGCCCAGGTGTACTCTTCTTTTTTTATGTTAATAGATCTTTTACTTTCAAAGGAATGCTCTCTTAAATCAGCAATCCAGAAAGTAATCCTGTCTTTTAAAGGATAAGAATTTACACAGTCAGATAAAATCTGGTCGGTGGATTACCTCAGCAGTAGGAGGTGGGCACCATCCTTTCCTGGGTAAGCCAGTGACAGAGTTAGGGGTGTTCTCCTGTAGTGCTGAGACTAGGAGCCTGGGGGGGTTCCTGACATGTGAGCAAGTCATGTAGAGAGGACGGAATAAACTTATTCTTGCTCGCTCTTAGTTATATGTTGACGGTTCAGATGTATTAACAGAACTGTTTGCATTCAATCGTTGAGCAGCTTTTTGTTCTTTGTCTTTGAAGAGTGTCCTCATACATTGCTGGTGGGAGTATAAATCAGTGCATCCTTTATGGAGGTCATTTTGTCAACATTCATTAAAAGTCTTAAAAATAACATGGGATTTGGCCTAATAGTTACATCTAGGAGTTTATACTAGGGAGATCTTGACCGGACTAAATAAGTTTGTACAAAAAGCATGGTTTGTAGTAGCAGTAAGTTAAAATCCATGTTGGCATCTCAGAATTGGAAAGTGTTTGAATAAGTTCTCATAAATGCACGAAGGAGAATATCATGCCTACAGCTGCTAAATGAGCTATCAGGGGACCTGGAGGGGAAAACTCAACTTTGGGAAAAGGTGGATGAGATATTACCTGAAAAGCAGGTTACAAAATAGCAAGAACAGGATGATGCCTTTTTTTGCTATTAAAATATGCATATTTTCATAAAACAAATTAATGTATCAGACTGTTAAGTGTGGCTGTGTCTGGTGGTGGTATTATGACTTGCTTTCTTCCCTTGTATGTTTTGCAAGTCTATTACAATGAATATGTATTACTTTTGTAACGAGATAAAAATATGGCTTGAGAAAAATCTTTAATGAAATTCGTGTATTACAATGATTATTCCAATGTGAAATATTATCCTTCCTTCCATCTTTAGGCTTGAAGTAGACTGAGTCCTAGACAGCCCCGGTTCTCTTCTCCTGGGCTTCCCTTCTGTATCCTGGCCTGGGAAGAACCACTATCTGTGCATCTTTGGGGTCAAGGGTCATTTGATCTTTGGAGTTGAGAGTCTCTGATTCCGTGGGGTCATATCAGCTGCATTCGTGGAGTGTATGTGTGTGTGTGGGGCGAGTTCGTGGAGAGAAGTTGTGAAACATCTTCTGATACTCTAATCCTTTCCCAAATTCACTTTTTGTTGCCTTGGAAGTTTTATGGGTGTTGGGGAGCATGTCTTCTGATGACCTTCATACCCCTTTGAGAGAGGCAGTCTTTGAATAGTGTGAAGAACTGCTCTAAAGTCAAAGGAATATGGATTCACTTCTGTTTCTGTGTGCCCTTGGGCAACTCAAGTTCTCTGCACCTTGTTTCCTCATCAGTGAAACAGATCTAGTAAGAGTTCCTGCCTCCAAAGGAGCATTTCTCATTTTATCACCTTTGATTTGGATTGTGCCCCAAGTGTGTAAAGGCAGTTTAGGAGGTTAGAATGTGTCACTCCAGAACATGCCATTTGGGCATATTGATTACTTTAAGGGCACTTTGAAGAGCAGCGGATGCAAGAAGGGCACTCTGACCTTCCTTTCTCTTCTTGAAAGCCGGAGATACAACTCCCCAGTGCAAGGTGCTCTCTCTGTACCAGGAGGAAAGAAACATTCTTATCACCAGAGACGGGCAATCAAGGAGAGAAATCTGTACAAACAGACCTTGTTAAACTAGCCTTTGTGTTCCTAGCTACTTTTCCATAATTAACCATGCCAGCCCAAACCTGTTTGTCTTGCCATGTTTTTACCATTTACTACTTTTCTTCCAACCTGGCATATATGCTTTGGGCCATACCTACTTCACTGGGTCTTCATGTTTCTTGTGAAAGCTCCCAGGTATATGTAAAAATTACTGAATAAATTTGTATGCTTTTACACTGTTGATCTATTTTATGTCAGTTTAATTCTTAAGCTCAGCCAGAGACCCTTCATAAGGCCAAGGAGAAATGACACCTTTCCAAGTGCAGCCACTGAGAAGTATTTGCTAATTATTTACAAGAAGGACTAGTTATCGATGTCTGACGTCTTTGCAGGCCCTGTACTTGGTGTGATAG
This sequence comes from Odocoileus virginianus, assembly GCF_023699985.2. NCBI lineage: Eukaryota > Metazoa > Chordata > Mammalia > Artiodactyla > Cervidae > Odocoileus > Odocoileus virginianus. The sequence continues at coordinate 29,852,968 of NC_069706.1, forward strand.
CTGTCCTCTCACCTAGTATCCTCTGCAGGGTAAGCCTTGCCATTATATTTCCACTTTGCAGATAATGAGCTTGAGACTCAGTCACGCACAACTTCAGAGCTATTGAGTGGCTTTCAATCCCTGCTCTGTTTTGTCCTCGGTCTCTGAAATCAGTTGCAAGATTTAAAATTGTTTGTTGACGCTCAATGTTTCGAATTAATTTCTCTTGTAATTACTCATCTCAAGGTCAAAATTATCAGCAGTTCTTAGCTGCCCACAAGTGCAGGACACCATGCTGGGCATGTGTGAAAAGGACTAGAAGAAAGTGTCCTTTGCTAGGTTCAAGATTCCTGGTTTCAATCTATCACTTAACTGTAACTTAAAATGGATGCATTTGCATGAAAAGTATCTTCTGAATTGAATGTAAAGGAGTTCGGTGGTGACACATTGTGTTTCTCCCGCTGCGGTCAACCATCTGCTGCTGCTGCTAAGTCGCTTCAGTCGTGTCCGACTCTTTGTGATCCCATGGACTACAACCTACCAGGCTGCTCTGTCCATGGGAGTCTCCAGACAAGAACACTGGAGTGGGTTGCCATTTCCTGCTCCAGTGCATGAAAGTGAAAAGTGAAAGTGAAGTCGCTCAGTTGTGCCTGACTCTTAGTGACCCCGTGGACTGCAGCCTACCAGGCTCCTCCGTCCACGGGATTTTCTAGGCAAGAGTACTGGAGTGGGGTGCCATCGCCTTCTCCAGTCAACCATCACTGGCATTAATTAATTATATTTTCTTTCTTTCCTTGCAAGGTAACTGCCCTTAAATTTTTGTACAAAGAGAGCTAATTCCGTTGTACTTGCATGAAATGTCATTCTTTAAATAGGTGGGATTCGTTTTTGCTGATGTTTTTACAAACCTTGTAATTTTGCCTACAACTTTCCTTTCTGTTTGGCCTGGCATGTTCATCAAGTTTTCTCAGAAAGTCTGTGACATCACAGTGGGTATATGTATCACCTTAGCTTCCTTCTGGAGTCCTTCCAGGTATTAGGAAAGGCATGTTTTCTACGAAGATGGGAGAAAATCACAGCTGTGAGACTGACTTTTCCTCTCAAAAGGAGGGTTTAAAAATGCCAGCCATCTGAAAAAAACTATAAATAAAAAGATATAACTGACTCATTTTTCTCCCCCTTTTAAGCCAGCCTCCTTTTTCCTGAAGTCGTAAACTAGTGACAAAATGAATTGATTCAATGTTTTATTACTCATTTACTGTAAAATATTACACAGTCTTGGCAAGTTGATGAGTGACTATATAACTAAAAACATTCCTCCGATAAGTCAAGAAACTTAGTTCGTATAATACGAAGTTGCGATACACATGAAACTAAGTAGGCACACATTACTACTACTAAGACTCTAGTGCTGCCTCTACAAGTTAACATTTGTTCGAGGACTTAGTATGTCCCGGGCGTGTCGTTCATTTCTCATAATTATCCTACTGTGAGGCACTATATCTAAACACTTTGTTTTAAAACCTCATTTTACAGATGAGGAAATGGAGGTTGTAAGAGGTTTGGTGAATTGTCCAAGATTATACTGCTAGTTGGTGTTGAAACCAAGATCCGTACCTGGTGTGTCTGTCATTTGTCAATGCCTGTCTTCATGACCATCATGTTATATTGCCTCTTCAAATGATTTCTAATTAGTTTTCATGTTTCTACTAACTTATACTACGTAGCTTTGCTCAGCTATCATTTAAGAGTAATTATAAAATCGTCACACTCAAAGCTCATGGTATCAGTTTTACCTCGGACACATAAAGCTCATTTGGAGGGAGCACATGCGTATTTCAAGACTGAAATGAGAGGTGGATGAAATTTTTGGAATGTCACGTAATCATTTTTAAAAGGGTTTTGTGTTGAAAGAAATTTATCGTCGTGTTTGACGTGTTTTCGAACTGAATGTAGCAATGGGGAGGTTGCTATTCCAGGGCACTTCAAATCCAGCAGCATCGAAGAGCACTTGGATGGCTCACACATACTCTCTTCTCCAAATTCCATCCTCTGCATTCCTGCCTTCCAGTCCCACAACACACACATTGCTACTCAGATATGATCATTGCTAAGGTTCCCATAGTTCTTTGCTTTTATTCTATTATAGAATTTAAATTTCATAATGAAATTCTTGTCTTTTTTTTTTTTTTTTTTTGGTCTTCTTTATGCCGTAGTCAGCTCCTTGGGACCAGGGACTATGCTTTATTCATTGTTATTTTTCAAGAGCTTGGCTTACAGTTTGTGTTCATTAAATGTTTGTGGTTTTTTGAATTGGATATGTTATGGCTAATATTCAGATTAACTAGCTAATTAAACTGAACAAGTATTTATTGAGCACCAGATAAGTTCTTGGCAGTTTAATAGGTGCTGACTGTAAGGAATACAAAATGAGTATCCTATTTAAAAATTTCTCTGGGTTTATAATGTCACTGAGACAATGCTTGGTGGTTGATGCCGATGTGTTTGTGGTACGAGATTGGATCTGGGGGTGGGGAGGGGGTCCTACTTTGGTATTTTGGGCAGGCAACATCAGCAGTCCAGAATTTGGATTAAGGTATCAGGAAAAGAAATATTTGTTCAGAAAAACGAAAAGAAATAAATATTACAGAAACAAAAAGCCAAGGTTACTAAGTCTTTCTATGTCTCCTCTTAAAAGGGAAATGACAAGCTCCAAGGCCCTGAAGCTCACCTGCCTTGCTATATTTATGCTGGCAAAGGCAGCTTATGTGTGTCATATGATAAAGAACTTGTCTGGTCTTTGTCTCAGGTTACCAGCACAGAGCTTCTAAAACTGGAATTTCCCACATGATGAGTGTCTTTTTTTTAACTCATGAACCTCCATTATACCTGAGCTTGTGCTAATAAGGTGACTCCTAGTTAACCCATAGGTAGCTTCAAGATGGGGGCTGGTCCCCAGAAAGTCTGACCATATGATTAGAACATTTGACTTTGAGCCAGCCTCACCTGTAGGCAGCAAGGGGATTGGAGATTTGTGTTCAGTCACATAGCCAGTGATTTAATCAGTTGTGTTAACACAATGAAACCCCAATAAAAAACTCTGCATACCAGCTCTCAGAGGAGCATCCTCAATGTACTGGGAGAGTGAAGTGCCTTGATTCCACAGGGAGAAGGTACGGAAGCTTTGCACTGGGGACCCTCCCAGACCTTATCCTATGTGTCTCTTCATTTGACTAGTTGGGATTTGTATCCCTTGTAATAAAACTGTCATCATAAGTATAACACTTTCCGGAGTTCTGTGAGTCATTCTAACAAATTATCAAGCCTGTCATGGGAACATACAGATTTACAGTCAGTCAGTCAAAAGCATAGGTGGTCTGAGAAAGCCTGAAACACAGCTGGCATCGGAAGTGAAGACAGCCTTACAGAGGACTGATCCTCTAACTTGTGGGTCCGTGCTAACTGCAGGTGGTAGCACCAGAATTGAATTGCAGGAACCGATACCAGTGAGTGAATACACGAGTATCAAGGGTTGAATTCCAGACCCGATGTCACAGAAAAATGATATTTGAGGAGCTCATCTGTTAGCCTTCTTCAAATCACAGTTTGTGGGTTTCTTGCTACTTACATCATGGGGAAGGCAGATGGGTGGGTGCTACAAACAGAATGTCTGTGTGTCCCCCAAATTCATATGCTACCTTCCAGTAAGCAGTCTGCTTATATTAGGAGGCGTGGGCTTTGGAAGGTGATTAGGTCATGAGGGCAGAATTCTCATGAATGGGAGTAGTGAGTGTCCTTATAAAAGAGACCTCAGAGAGCTCCCTTTCCCCTTCTACCATGTGAGGGTACAGTGAGAAGATAGCTCTCTAGGGACTTCCCTGGTAGTCCTGCAGTTAAGAATCTGCCTTGCAATGCAGGGTATGTGGGTTCGATCCTTGGTCACGGCACTAAGATCCCACATGCCACAGAACTAAGTCTGTGTGCCACAACAAAAATCCTGAGTGCCACTACAGACCCAAGACAGCCAAATAGATACTGAAAAAAAAAAAAGAAGAAGAATAGGACAGTTATCTATGAGCCAGGAGGTGGATTCTGGCCAGACACTGAATCATTGAATCTGTATTACTCTGTCGATGGATGCCTTGAGCTTTGGGCACTATACAGCCTGTGGGACCCTCCTACTTAATGCTTTATATAGGAAGGTTCATAATTCTTAATGGTCATGGTATGTGTGTACATGCATGCTCAGTCGTGTCCAACTCTGTGACCCTCTGGACTGTAGATCGCCCAGCTCCTGTGTCCATGGAATTTTTCAGGCAAGAATACTGGAGCAGGTTGCCATTTCCTACTCCAGGGGATCTTCCCAAGCCAGGAGTCGAGCCTGCATCTCCTGTGTCTCCAGCATTGGCAGGTGGATTCTTTACCACTGAGTCACCTGGGAAGTCATGGTAGTAGGTGTTTATTTTTTTCCTTCTTTAAAGGTAAATGTTATCGATATTGATACCCAAATGCTGTGTTGCTGAAAATAATTGCATTGCCAAAATCCAGTTTTATGCTGACAGACCTAATTCTGACTGAACGTAATTTCCAAGTCAATAAACTGTTATTATCTAAAGTTCCATGCCAGGATCTGAACATTGCCCTAATTTAATATGACTTAACACAGTTCTGTAATACATTTCTACCCTTGTTCTGTCAGCTCAAAGAAAATAGAACTATGTTTGAGGTGGTGACACCCAGGGTTGCACAGGTCTGACTCCTTTGGGTGTGATTTTTTGGAGACAGAGTTGCAGAGTAAGAAAACATGCATGTGGGGCCTCTTGGTCTGTTTTTCACTCTGTTTTCCACCTGGGCTTTAGCTCCCACAAGAACTTCCTTTGTCAGGAGAATAGTCACCTCCAGCCGGAAATAGCTCATAATGGTGGTGCCTTTCCCAAAGGTATCTGCATTTTAGCAAGAAACCCCTGAACATCTAAAACTCATCAAGGTGCAAAGGCAAGTGTTTGTTGGAATCTGCTGGGTAGAAAAATGCCCCTGGAGCAGAGATCAGGCCCAACATCAGCAAGGCCTGGGTTCAGATTTCAATTCTGCTGTCCTCTGATTTCATAACCTTAGTCAAGTTTTTAACTCTTCTGGGGCTCAGAATCTTTGCCTCTAACACCCTGGGAAGGTGGAGCTATCATTTGCTGTGTTTTATACAATGGTCTCATTTAGTCCTGTCCAGAGGCCTCCCTGGGGCCTCAGTAGTAAAGAATCCACCTACCAATGCGGGAGAGGAAGGTTGGATTTCTGGGTTGGGAAAATTCCCTGGGGGAGGAAATGGCAACCCACTCTAGTATTCTTGCCTAGGAAATTCCGTGCACAGAGGAGCCTGGAGGGCTACCGTCCAGGAGTTGCAAAAGAATTCAGACATGACTTAGTAAACAAAAACAACAACCTTATATAGCATGCATGCTTATTCCCATTTTACAGGAGAGAAAACAGGCTCAGAGTAAATATAGAAATTACCCAAGAACATGGATCTTGCAGTAAATGAGAGAGCTTCTGGATGTTTCTGAAATGATTTGAGTTGTCCACATGGGATGATGAACTGTCCTGACTCCTTACACCACACCCTGCCCAAGGGGGCTTGGGTAGCACTGAACAGTTTGGCAAGAGGTGGGAAGGCAGGCTTCCATCAACTCCTCAGGGGAAGAAGAGATACAGGAATTGAATGACACTTAATCCAATGTCATTTATCCACTGACCATTCCTCCTTCCTCCTTGATAACAGGACCCACCCTTGTTCAGATCATAGGAGGCAGCTGTGGTCATCCCATTCCCCTCTGGTAGATGTGTACTTGCCCAGCAGCTCTCCTTACCAGTAGCTATGACCATCAGTCCCAGTTCTAGACATTGAGACCCACTAGTCTAGTCGGTCTGCTGGGGGACTTCTGGTAAAGATAATTTCCTCTAATGAAAATAAATATAGGCAGAGTCTCTCTTCCTTCCTGCCCTCTGAGTGGTGTTGTGGGAAGACCTGTGTTTAGAATGGCTGTAGTCATGTTGTGACCAAGAGGTCAAGGCGAGGAGGGTCACAGAGATGCTGAAACATAGAGTTAGAGCTTCTTTCCAGGTCTCTAGTTAGATGAGCTATTAAATAATTACATGTCTCTCTTATCACTCTTGGTCCCATATTCTCTCTCTTTTTTAAAAAAATTAACTAATTTATTTTTTTCTGCACTGAGTCTTCGTTGTTACACGCAGGCTTTCTCTAGTTGCAGTGAGCAGGGGCTGCTCTCTAGTTGTGGTGCACAGGCTTCTCCTTGTGATGGCGTCTTATTTCAGAGCATGGGCTCTAGGCAGGCAGGCTTCAACAGTTGCAGGCTGTGGGCTCTAGAGCATGGGCTTCGTTAGTTGTGGCACATGGGTTTAGTTGCCCCAAGGCATGTGGATTCTTTCTGCATCAGGGATCCAACCTGGAGGTGGATTCATAACCACTGTACCGCCAGAAAAGTTCTTTCGGTCCCACACTCTGCTACTTGCAGCTAAAGGCATCCTGTCTGACAGTCCTGATCTGCAGTCGTCAGCATCCTCCCCATCCTTCTGCCTCTGAGTGTGCTCCTCTAGGGACTTCTGTGAGCTAGAGATGGCGCTATCAATTTTCAGGCTAGAATTTCCCAGTGCATGGGGCCCTCCGAGATGTACATATTTTTTAGCAGATAGGCGTGCCCAGAGAAAAGCTATCCTAACCCTTATCTGTAGGGAATGAAGGACAAGAGAGCAGGGCTACTCCATGGACTGTAGCCCTCCAGGCTCCTCTTACTGGGATTTCCCAGGCAAGAAATCTGGAAGGGGTTGCCATTTCCTTCCTCAGGAAATCTTCCCAATCCAGGGATCAAACCCGCGTCTCCTGCACTGGCAGGTGGATTCTTTACTGTTGATCCACCAGGGCAGGCCAAATGCAATATAAAAATCTGGCACCCCTTATTAAAAAATAATAGAGAATTTCAAGGCTGTAACAAGCAGAGCATTCAACCAAGTGTGAAGCCCTTCTGAGCACAGGACATTGTATGACTGTTAAGGTCGTTTGTTCATGAAGCCATCCTTGCAAAGAGAGGCAGTTGAGAGTTGCTGGCTCCTGGCCAGAATCCACTGGTGAGGGAGGAGGTCTCTAATGTTTTCCAATTGCCACTGAGTTGTTGGCTACTCCGTTTTCTGGTAAGACTATCTCTTTGGAGCTTATATTTTCTTGGCCTGGGCCCCTTAATTTTAGCCTATTTGTTCTGATATATTCCTACTCCAAATCACTACACGAGGAAAAAGAACTAAAATTATTAAGTCCCTTTTGCACCAAGCACTTTCATGTGTATTATCTCTTTGATCATCACATCCTTTAGTTGTTGTTGTTCAGTGTCTGACTCTTTGTGACTCCATGAACGGCAGCACCCTGGGCTCTTTTTTTCCTTCACTACCTCCTGGAGTTGGCTCAAATTCAAGTCCATTGAGTCCATGATGGTATCCAACCATCTCATCCTCTGCTGCCCCCTTCTCCTCCCGCCTTCAGTCTTTCCCAGCATCAGGGGCTTTTCCAATGAGTTAGCTCTTCACATCAGGTGGCCAAAGTATTGGAGCTTCAGCATCAGTCCTTCCAATGAATATTCAGGGTTGATTGCCTTTAGAAGTGACTGGTTTGGTCTCCCTGCAGTCCAAGGGACTCTCAAGAGTCTTCTCCAGCACTACAATTCAAAAGCATCAATTCTTCAGTGCTCAGCCTTCCTTACTGTCCAGTTCTCACATTGTACATGACTACTGGAAAAACTACAGCTTTGACTGTATGCACCTTTGTCGGCCAAGTCGGCCAAGTGATATCTCTGCTTTTTAATACCCTGTCTAAGTTTGTCATAGGTTTCCTTCCAAGGAGCAAGTGTCTTTTAATTTCATGGTTGCAGTCACCATCTGAAGTGATTTTGGAGTTCAAGAAGATAAAATCAGTCACTGCTTCTACTTTTCCCCCTTTTGTTTGCCATGAAGTGATAGGACTGGATGCCATGATCACCCTTTAGAGGAAAAGTGTTTTATGACCCTGTTTTATAGCTGAACAAATCAAGATTCAGAGGTATAAAGTGATGGGAGGTGTGGTTGGGGTTTCAGCCTTAGCTGCTTTATTTCCAGAATTTGAACTCTTTCCTTCCTATCAGACTGAATCCTTCTCCTCTCTTGGTTATGCCTTCCTACCCCGTAAAACTCCACTAACAGTCTTAGTTTCCATGAGCCAGTCCCCTCCCTCCCAAGTGAAGTAGGATCATTACATCTTGTTCAGCCTTCTCTGTCCACAGCAGGGGATGTTTTAGCAATTACTTTACACTCTGTTTAATCCCATAGGAGTCATTCCTGTTGGAGGGTAACAATAAAACAGGCTCATTGGAATTTCCTGAAGGTAAGGCTCTCCTCTAAACAGTTTCATTGTGCTAAACCATAATGGCAGAGGCTGTTCCTCTCCGTGACAACTTTGATTGGCAGGGAAATCCAGACTGCAGGCTGGAGCCGACCGGTCTCTTCTTTTGTCGCAGGGGTTGGGCCATGTTCTGGGCACCCTTCCAGTGTGAGAGCCAAAGCTGATAAGTGCCCTTGATAATCACCTTCCCACAAATTTCCAATCTACCCCTTTGCGTTTCATAAATGTTTCCTGAGCATCCACTCTGACTGCTCTGTTGCCTTAGGGCCAGAGAGTCAAGCTGAATTCTCTTGCCTTTACAACGTTCACTGTGTAGTAAGAGAGAAAAAGTTAATACATATAGTACAGTCCAACAGTAAAAGTGTGTTGAGGAGGAGGGCCAGATTACTTTTCTGTAGGGAATCCAAGAAGGCTTTCCAGAAAATGGGATACTCAGATTGGATTTTGAGAGATGAGTAACAGTTTCCAAGCACGGTAAGAGAGGGTAGAGGGTTTCCTAAGCAGAGGGAACAGCATGTACACAGGCATGAAATAGCATGTATGTGTAATAGTTAGCTATCACTGTGTAACAAATCACCGCAAAAGTCAGTGGTTTCAAATGATAATCATTTCTCATGAGTTTGCCAGTATACTGGAAGAGTTAGCCTGGGTTTAGAACTGGCTCCATTTCACGTTTCTCTCACTCTCCTCCTGGTACTAAACCCCTAGCGTGTGGACTGCAGCAGCAGGAGAGGTGCAGAAGAACAAGTGGAAACATGTACTCTGTCAATACTGCTGCATTCAGTTGAACAAAGCAAGTCACATGACTGGGCTCCGAGTTAGGGGTAGTGAATGAAGCCCTGCCCATGATGGGTGAGCATTATAAACTTAAAGGGCTCAGGGTGTAGAGACAGGGACAGGTGAAAATTTGGGGCCATTGATGCAATTTACCAAGGAGGAGTTTCTCAACAACGACAGTATTGACATTTTGGGCTGGATGATTATTTCTTTTGGGCAACTGTCCTGTGTACACTAGGTATTTAGCAGCATCCCAGTTTCTACCTGTAGAAGCTTAGAACAGCTTGCTTTGCTTGTGACAATCGGAAATGTCATCAGAGTTTCTGAATGTACAGTGTGTGTGTGTGTGTGTGTGTGTGTGTGTGTGTGTGTGTATGTGTATGGCAAAATTGCCCCCCTTTGAGAACCACTGTTCAGAAGATTCAAAATATTCTAAAATTGTTGGAGTATGAGATGTAAAGTAAGGACATAAGGAGACAGGGAAAGAGGAATGAAACGGGCTGAAGATGCGGTTACAGAGGTAAGTAGAGGCTAATTTTGTGGGAATCCCATGTGCTAAAATTAGGAACTTAGATTTTATCAAAGGACATCAGATTTGGGTTTTGGGAAGTTGACTCTGGTATGTCGTGACCCCCATCAGCTGACTCCATCATTCTCCATGTCAGTCAGTCTTGGCCAGCCTTGGGGCAGGGCTCTTTTGAGGGTACAGATGCTTAATAGGGGCTTCCCAGGGGGCACAGTGGTGAAGGATCTGCCTGCCAATACAGCAGACTCAGGAGGCAGAAGTTTGATCCCTGAGTCCGGAAAATCACCTGGAGGAGGAAATGGCAACCCACTCCAATACTCTTGCCTGAGAAATCCCGTGGACAGAGGAGCCTGGTGGGCTGTGGTCCATGGGGTCACAAAGAGTTGGACCCGGATGAGTGGCTGAGGGCAGCACAGCACATGCTTAGCACGGGCAGCTCTCTCGGCCCTTGAGGGGTGTCAGGAGGGAAAGCACTCGCAGGAAGGCTCACAGCGCTGTGTGCTTCATGTGGCATGGAGCAGTGGTTTATCTCCACAACTGCATAAAGATTAATGATAGCCTTTTTCTGAAACATTTTGCTCCTGGGTCTCAAAGAATACATTGTTCCAATAATTTCTTTGATTTTTCTCATCAGGGGATGATGCAGCTGAGTAATAGCATTCATATAAATACTTTTTGCCTTTCAGAGAGCATACACCCTTCTGAATTACACACTGCAATTTAGAAATTACACTCACATGTGGAATAATATGGTTTGGTATACTTATTAGGGAGGCTGGCATCCGTCCTTCAGTTGTTAAAGATCCCTGGGTGTTTCTATTATGGTGTAAATTAGCTAGTATTTTTCTGAGTTCATTATTGCTATTTTTACATCCATTATTTATTTATAAGGTATTAGAGGTACACCCAGGTTCATGGCCTTACAAGAGAAGTGCCTTCTGGTTAACTTGGCATTGCAGGGCTTAGCACAGCAGCACAATTTCTGTGAGATCAGAATTCTTTCAAGTTGATTTGATGGTGATGGTTCATAGCACAAACACATAGAGGGTGTATCTTCTTTCTTTTTGAATTTTTGTTTAAAGGGGCAGAATCCTGTGAGAAAGGAATGCTTCCCAAATGGTATAGACAACTGGTTTCATTTTATAGTGAAGTGAAAATTGCTCAGTTGTGTCCGACTCTTTGTAGCCCCATGGACTATACAGTCCATGGAATTCTCCAGGTCAGAATACTGGAGTGGGTAACCTTTCCCTTCTCCAGGGGATCTTCCCAACCCAGGGATCAAACCCAGGTCTCCCGCATTGCAGGCAGATTCTTTACCAGCTGAGCCATCAGGGAAACCTAAGAATACTGGAGTGGGTAGTCTATCCCTTCTCCAGTGGATCCTTGCAACCCAGGAATCAAACTGGGGTCTCCTGCATTGCAGGTGGATTCTTTACCAACTGAGCTATCAGAGAAGCCCTACATTTTATAGTGGGGGCTTCATAATGCCTTGTAGGTTTGTACTGTTTCTATGTGAAGTGATTAGTTCTTGGGAGGTATGAGATTTGGGTTGTGTTGTGTTTCTAAGCCTTCCAGGGCATTGTCTCCCAAACTTGTTGGATCCCATGAAATACCTGATATACTTGTTCAACATTCTGATAATAGGGTTCCATCTTAGGAGAGAGAGAGCCCTGGGAATCTGAACATTCACGAGGTCTTACAGGTACGTCTTCCAACTTTGTCTGCTATTATATCATTTTTTTTTTTTTTTGCGGCCATGCCTCACTCAGTTCTCCAACCAAGAATTGAACCCATGCCCCCTGCAGTGAAAGTGCAGAGTTTTAACCACTGGACTGCCAAGGAAATCCCAAATTTGCCTAGAACCATGCTTGGGGCATAGTAGATGCTCAATAAGTTTTCGTTTAATGAAAAGAGTCTTAATGTATCAGGCTTCCGAGAGCTTCTTGTCTATTGCTTGTTTTCCTCTGCTCTTTCTCAGATGCTGTGAGCATCAGATTGAGCATCCTTCCTCCCCTGGGGTTTTTCTTAGGGAAGAAATGTGCATTTAACTGAGCTAATATGCATTTGTTCAGTTAGGGACTCAGGAGGGTCAACATTTCCATATATGATGGGAAAATATTGGACTAGCAATACAGGGTTTCCAAAAACAAAGTAAACCCCAAGCAAAGGCTTTCTTCTTTTCTCCTTCATACCCTTGATCTAGAAAGATCTCCTAGGACTTACCCTATTTCTGTTTATAATCTAATTACACTGCATGGAAACTGCTCTCAGGGGAAGAAGAGGAACAGACTCTCAGGATCCAGCCAGTAACTTTGGGCAAAACACCTTATTTCACCTCATCTGTGAAATGGAGATGGCACCTACTCCACAGTGTTGTGATGAGAATAAAGGTAAAGGGTTTGAATGCCTTTAGTAAAGTGTAAAATGTACACAAAGTATGTGTATACTTATAAAAAAATTAATATCATTCTCTTAGGGGACAGTGTATGATAATAGAACTCAGGTTTTGGTATCAGACCGTATTCAAATCTGGCTATGCCACCCACTTCTAAGCTCTGAGAGGCTCTGAGCCTTGGCTTCCTGTATGGGCAGTTTAGAAGATGAAAAGATTGAATGAGGTAGTGCAAGTGGAGAATCAGATTAAAGAGGAGATACCCTCATGGGGATATAGGCAATCAGTCTGCTTCTAAGATGCTTAGACACCAGTAACTCCAGACTGCCTGCCTGGGTGTCCTTCCTGTTGCCACTGACTTCCTCACATCTGGATGAGGGGAGAGGGTGGAGGCAAGTTACTGTTAATTGCAGTTTAAAAAATTGTGGTAAAATGCACATGAAATTCACTATTTTAAAGTCCTGGGAGTTCCTGGTGGTCTGGCAGTTCGGATATGGCACTTTCACTGCTGAGGGCCTGGGTTCAATCCCTGGTCGGGGAGCTGAGATGGTGCAAGTTGTGTGGCAGAGCCAGAAAACAAACAAACAAACAAAAGTGTTACAGTTCACTGGAATTTAGTACATTCACAGTGCTGTGCAACCAGTCGCCACTGTCCAGTTCTGGGACATCTTCATTACCCCTAAAGGGAACCCTGTACCCCTTAAAGCAATCACTCCCATTCTCCCCAGCCCCAGGTACCACTAATCTGCTTTATGCCTCTGCGGATTTGCCTACCCTGAACATCCATACAAAAGGAATCATGTAATATGTAGTCTTTTGTGAATGGCTGCTTTCCTATAATGTTTTCAAGGTTTCTCTGTGTTGTGTATTAAACGCTCTTTACTGCTGAGGAAATTGAGGCTCTAAGGAGGTGGGTAGCTGGTCTGAGGTCATGGAGCCCAAGCTCTTTGGTTTGGCCCACTCCTCATTTTTATGCTCTCCTGACTACTCCTGTATAGACTGCCCTATAGTAAAAGCATCTCATCATGGCCCTACTTTAGTGATGACTGCCATTCAGCGTTCTCAGCTGAATTCAGTTCTATGTACTATGAGATAAGTCAGGCTCTGGGCTTGTCCAGACTTCTAAAAATAAACCCTATTTCTGGGTCAGCAGCTGTGAGGGTGGCACTGAACAATGACAATGCCTTGGACACATTTAGCCCCAAAGCTTTCATCCTGTCCTCTGTGGCGTCCTTAGTTAAAACAACATTTTCCCTAGGCTCTGATCCTGGGCCCATTTCAGACCTATGATGTATGGACCTGGGGATCTGTGCCCGCTGATCGTTAGGAAAGAAGGCATGATCAGGGAATGCAGATTCTCTACTGCAGATAGGGAAACCGAGACCCAGCAGAGGGCTGACCTCCCCATGGCTTTTGGACTTGGTCTGTTTGACTGCTAATGAAGAATTAGAGGTCTGAGAATCAGAGTATGACTCTCAATACATATTTATGTTTTATTACCTACTTGGCTCTTTGAGAAATGGTTCCATCAAAGGTCTATTAATCTGTGAGTTCCTGGAGGACAAGGACAGATTGTTGGAGTGCCCTCCTAGCATGTTAAAAATTAGTGACGACGATAATGATGCTGATGACAGCGATGATTAGACTCAGTGCTCGGGCCTGGATCCAGTCCCTTAACTTCTCGGATGAAGTGTCTTCCTTTGTTAAATCAGGATAATGAGACTCTCCTGCTGTTGTTTTGTGAGGCCAATTAACTACTGTCTTGGAAGGACTCAGACCTATAAACACTTTGTAATCTATTCAAATGTAAAAAGCTTGTTGATGAGGACTTTAGTTTGTGAACTTAAGCATACAAAAGCCAGAAAATGCAAATATTCAGGTCTGTCTGGTGAAGTCAGTCTGCCAACCCTATTTGCCAGTAATAGCTTTTCTAGTAATTCAAACCCTAGTAATTCAGAATATAAAACAAGCAACTAATGGTCTGTACTACAAATAAACAAACAAAACCCTGTATGGAATTAGTATGAATTGGACTTCATCAGGAAATTTTTTCCAATTATAAATAATGGTTTGAGGGGTGTGTGTGTGTGCGCTTATGTTATGACTGTTACTGTTTTGGAGCTTTTCCCCCCCATGATAACAAGGCTAAAATAGTTATACCGCAGATCTGCTTTTGGAAATTATGTAAATTCAAAATAATTTGTAACAAAAAATCCATTCTTAGTTTATTGGGGCTGCTAAAACAAAATACCATAGACTGGGTGACTTGTCAACAACAGAAATTTGTTTCTCAGTATTTTGGAGGCTGGCAAGTCCAAAATCAAGGCACTGATAGATTCAGTGTCTTATGCAAACCCACTTCCTGGTTGGATGGCTGTTTCTTGCTACAGTCTTGCATGGTGGAGTGCATAAAGGAGCTCTCTGGATCCCCTTCATAAGGACACTAATCCCATTCATGAATATTTTTCGCTCCTGATCTAATCACCTTCCAAAATCACCACCTCCTGATACTGTCACACTGGAGACTAGAATGTAGCATACAAATTTTTCTTGGGAGTGCAGGGACACAAGTATTCAGTCTATAGCAATTCCCAACACAGAAATTCTGTTTTATTTCTACTTAGCAATAGACCTCTGTGTGTCTATGTGTGTGTTAGTTGCTCAGTCATGTCTGACTCTTTGGGACCCCGTGGACTGTAGCCCACCAGGCTCCTCTGTTCATGGGATTCTCCAGGTAAGAATACTGGAGTGGGTTACTATTCCCTTCTTTAGGCCATCTTTCTGACCCAGGGATAGAACCTGGGTCTCCTGCATTGCAGGCAGATTGTTTACCATCTGAGCCACCAGGGAAACCCGATTCTTTAGCCACCTGATGCAAAGTGCTGACTCATTGGAAAAGATCCTGATGCTGGGAAAAATTGAAGGCAAAAGGAGAAGGGGGATACAGAGAATGAGATGGTTGGCTGGCATCATGGATTCAATGGACATGAGTTTGAGCAAACTCCAGGAGATAGCAAAGGACAGGGAAGCCTGGCATGCTGCAGTCCGTGGGGTCGCAAAGAGTTGGACCAGACTTAGCTACTGATCAACATCAACAAGACACACTTACTGCATGTCTGTCCTTGTGCTAAGCTACCGATGTGTAGTGAAGCCTAGGGGTTGAGTGTGAGGTTTGAAATCCTGTTTTTTCTACTTAGCAAGTTATTTAATGGCTCTCGTGCCTCAGCATTCACTTCTGTTAAAAAAAATAAATAACCACAACAGTGTGTTCCTCATAGAGGGATTGTGAGGATTAAATGAGTTAATACATAGAGAATTCTTACAAGCACTCACACCAGGGGTAGTTCCAAGGTCACACATGTTAGAAATATGCATCCAAGTCCCTCCAGAGCCTGTGCTCTTAAACCACCGACCTTTTCGCCCTTGAGACTACATGCTTGTAAGTGCCAGCACACCAAGGCTCTGATATCATCCATCTGTTCCTTCAAACATTTCCGTGTGTGCCAAGCCAAGCAAAATGCCTGGAATAAGGTCTCACCATAAGTAAGATGCTACCCTGGCTCTGGGGCATGCAGTGTGGGGTTTGATGGCTTCAGCAGGAAAGCGCATTGTGGCAATACCGTGTGATTGGTACCATGATGGCAGGAAGCCTCGGAGGCGGGGGGCCCTGAGAGAGGCCTGCGACCCCGCCTTGAGCTGAGTCCTGAGGATGGGCCAAAGGCCAGGAGAGGGGAGAGGCCTCGTGGAGAGAGCAGGGGAAGGAGAGAGGGGAGCAGGAGAGGCTGCTGAGAGCGGAGACTGGAGAGGGTGTGAAGGCCAGATTTGGAGGGCCTGGCACCCTATCCTTGGAATGTGAGCCGAAGGCACTGTCCTCCTATCAGATACACGTCTAGGGCAGATTGGTGTCTGTCGTCTGGAGAGCAGATGAAATGGGCAGAGGGGTGCTAAATAGAAGCAGGGAGATGAGCTGCCTCTTTGTTATAGAAACAGGGCAGCAGGGAAGATAAAGGGGTCTGAGTGGAGGGGATGGTATTGATAGTGGGGGCTGGAGAGAGGGGCTTGGATTCCAGCAGCCTCTCGTGTGACTAGAACACTCCACTTACCGTGTGTGTGTGTGTTGGTTGCTCAGTCGTGCCTGACTCTTCGTGACCCCGTAGACTGTAGCCCACCAGGCTCCCCTGTCCATGGGATTCCTCAGGCAAGAACACTGGAGTGTGTTGAAAAGACCTAGTCAGCTCTGTTTCGGTAACTTCCTCTGTCCTTCTGTTTTAGTTAGCCAGGTGTCTTGACAGAAACCTGTTTGATGTGAACTGATGAGGCATGGGGTTGGGGATTGTCCTGCAGGAGACTGGCAGACCCTGACAGCATATCTCTGGAAACTTCATTTAACCCCAAAGCTAACATCTTTGTAGGTGCCTGGGCAAAAGCAGAAAATGTACTGCCTCCCTAAAGAATGCTCTTCTGTTTGTTTGCTTTTTTTGGTCTGCAAGGTGTGGCACGGCATGTGGGATCTTCGTTCCCGGACCAGGGATCGAACCTGTGTCCCCTGCAGTGGATGTGCAGAGTCTTAACCACTGGACCAGCAGGGAAATCTCAAGAAGACTCCTCAAACAACCAGAGAGACTTGGATAGAGTTTGGAAATCCTGAGGACACCAAGAACTTTAATGCAGGCCCTCGCAGGTCTAGGTGCCGTCCCAGGCCTATCATCACAAAAGCCAGATGTGGTAAGGAAGATGGATGGAAGAGACTTTTACAGCCTGAGTATCGCCTTGGTGAGGGAGGCTCTTCAAAGTCAAGTGGCTCTACTTGAAGGAGAGAGGCCAGCTCTCAGCCTAGCAGGCGGCTGCTTTCCAGAGTCCTGACCTGGAAGAGCTGATCCATACAGAGCACTTGCCAGTTTCCATGGCTCAAATAATCCCACCACGTATGATTGCAGAGTGCTCATGTGACATCACCGAAGCCAGAGATGGCAGAGATGTGCAGTAGCCCACCATTCCATAGCATCTCTACACTATTGATCAGACACACATCAGTGACCTCAGGGCATAGACTGTAGGAACAGTGGTGGTGCTCGGTCTTGTTAGCTCTTTGCTACCCCACGGACTGTATCCAGCCAGGCTCCTCTGTCCATGGGATTTTCCAGGCAAGAATACTAAAGTGGGTTGCCATTTCCTCCTCCACGGGATCTTCCTGACCCAGGAATTGAACCTACATCTCTTGTATCTCCTGCATTGGCAGGCAGACTCTTTCCACTGCATCACGTGGGAAGCCCGTAGTAACAGTAAAATGTAGTAAAATAATTAACACGTGATAAGTTTTAAATATTCTTCACCTTTGTTTTTAATATAGTTTATCTACTTATAAGTTTATATGATTTATTTTTTAATAAAGCCTGGGCAACATTCCTGTTAAAGAGCTGGCTTCAGGACCCCAATCACTGTAAGGCAAGCCTTGGTTACATTTACCCATTTTTTTGTTCTATCACCTTGTGGGTTGTGTTTATATACTGGGGTTGGGCTAGATTTGCTGCTCCAGACTTCAGGATAATACTGTTTTTGTATAGACCCATGTTCAGAGAGCTTCTCTGCTTCTTTCCTCGAATGTCAGGCTTCATTAGCCCTTCTGTTCAGTTGTTTTCTGAGAGCCTGGATTTGGGCCCCACCACTGTCTTTTTCTCCTTCTGGGGTCACATCTGGCAGTTCTAAGTCCGATTCCTGGGACTTCATCCCCCAGATTCAGGCAATCATCGAGTCCCCGTCCTCCCTGCAGCTTCTCCTCTGCAGATTCCCAGCCACACCTGGCACCTCTCCCTCCTGTTGCCTGACATCCGTCAGGCTCCGTCCCCTTCTCTGCTGTCGGCGGCAGTGTCTGCCCTGGCTGTCCTTCCTTCTGCTTCTCTCCTTCTCCACTCTGCCAGCCCTTGCAGTGGAGTCCCCATCACTATTCTGGTCATGTTCCCCCTCTGTTTAAGATTCTGCGGTGGGCCCGACTCCTTATCAGATCATTTTGGGCTCCCCGTTCTTTTTTCGGCCACTGTGCTTTATGCCCTACTGATGGGGGGAAGAACCGATGCCCCCAGGCCCAAGGTCCTCTGTTCTTATTACACCAAGGCCACCCTGATGTGTTCATTGACACACGGCATTTTTGGTTGGTCAGACCGCTTGACAGACTCCCCACCCCGAATCATTTTGGTAACGTGTCTTCTCCTACTGATTTGACTTACCTCTTGGGGGAATTTGAAGATTGTAATCAGCAGCACAGAGGGAGAGAGAGCGAGAGAGAGAGAGAGAAAGGTGTGGAAACCACGGTTTCAGCCAAGATGAGCCGAGGCAGATTCAAGTTTGAATTCAAGGTCTTTTTTGGGGACACACAAGCTGAGTCCTTGTTCTGAGAGGCAGGGGTGGGGTAAACATCGAGGCCACTGGCTGAGAGAGAAACACTGAACAGGGCGATGGTTTGGGCATTTCTTAGGCAAACAAGTGAGGAGGATTCGTATTGCTGATGGATGAAATTAAACGCTGTACTATAAAGTGCACATGTGTGCATGGATTTCGTGCAAGAGGTGAGAAAAATTTCTCACTGAAAAAAGGCAACCAACCAACCAAACCACTAAACTGTAGCTGCTTACAAAGCTGAAGCAAAATCAGTGAGTTCTAAATCGTCTTAATTTTTCATATTTTTTCCCCCTGGGTGTAGACAGTGGCCACCCTGGAACAGAAAGCTAAGGAGAAATCAGTTAGATTCATGGGAGGAGCACAGTCCTTTGAGTGAAGATGTAGAGCTGCCCATGCCCCCCACTTCCCCCACCATCCCCCTCCCACCACCTGGCAGAATCCCCATCAGCTGGCTTCCAACAAATCCTTTCTCTCAGCGCAGGGGAGGCTGATGTCTCACATGGGGAACAACTTCCCTGAAGTTGAGCTGATGTAAACAGTTTTTTGGAGAGAATGTTTTCCCCAAAACTTCTTTCAAAAAGTGATATATTGAGCATAAGTGTCATAATAATTTTAATTTAAGAAGAGTGAAAATATTTACTATTTACCAGGTCCTCGGCACCAGGCTGGGCCTTCCTGGTGATTCGGACGGTAAAGAATCTGCCTGCTGTGCAGGAGACCCGAGTTCAACCCCTGGGTCAGGAAGAGCCCCTGGAGAAGGTGTGGCTCGCCACTCCAGTGTTCTTGCCTGGAGAATCCAGTGGACAGAGGAGCCTGACGGGCTACAGTCTATAGCGTCACAAAGAGTCGGACACAGCTGAGCGACTGACACACACATAGGCACTAGGTGAAGTATTTCATAATGTCTCAGTTAATTATCATAAGTTTTGGGATAGAAGTAGGGTGGATAGGGGAATTCCTTGGTTGACTAGTAGTTAGGACTCGGTGCTTCTGCAGGGGGCGTGGGTTTGATCCCTGGTCAGGGAACTAAGATCCCTCATCCCACTTGCCTTGTGGCACCACCACCAAAAAAAAAAAAAAAAAAAAAAGAATAGGGTGGATATTAAAAGTATTTAATAACTAGTCCAGCAATAACCATTTCATTACAAGGTGATGGGGGAGTTCTGAGGGATTAAGGGGGAGGTAGGGCCACTTGGGGGGGGGGTGTTGAGGTAACTTCTATTTATTGATTGGTATGGAAGTATGTTAACAAGTGGTATGATTACACAGTAACATACCATCTGATTATCAGCCCTCAGAGGTGGGTACCATGAATGTACTCATCTGAAAAATGAGGTATGTTATTAAAGATTAGGTTTAACTTTGGCTAATAGAAAATGCAGAATGTCAGTAGCTTAAAACAGATACTTATTTCTCACAGAGATGGTGAATATACTGAGAAAGTTTACTGAGGGCTAGAGTGTTGTGGTTATGGGAGAAAGCATTATTTTGGGGACATAAAAATAGGTAGGACTTTAATGTCTGTCAGCGGATGAATGGATAAATAAAATATGGAACATACATAGAGCAGAATATTATTCAGTCTTAAAAAGCAAGGAGATTCTGACACATGCTACAACATGGACATTATGCTCAGTGAAATATGCCAGATGCAAAAGACACTACTTATCTTCACCATGCAGCCTAAAAGTTGTGACTTTCTTGGGTTCTCTGAAGCTCGAGGTAGCCATGTCGCAAGGTCTGGCCAAAGAGTGAGCAGAAGCCTGCTGAGGGATTTGAGGGGGGAAAGATCTTGTTTAAAAAGAGAAGCCAAAATGATGCCGTGCTTCACAGTCTTTTTGTGCTTTGGTGGTAGATGTGATGTCTAGCGCTATGGAAACCATCTTGTGACCATGCAGGAAAGATTAAGAGAATCCCTGAGATGTCGTTTCTGAAGTCACTGAGATGCTGAAGCAATACCAACTGCCACCTATCTTGGGATGTCTTTTTTTTTTTTTTTAATTGGAGGATAATTGCTTTACAACATTGTGTTGGTTTGTGATGTATGACGAGGTGAATCAGCCCTACGTGTACATACATCCCTGCCTCCTTAGCCTTCCTCCTGCCTACCCCCCGTCCACTCCTGCAGATCATCAGAGCACCGAGCCGAGCTCCCTGTGCTATGCGGAAGCTTCCCACTAACTGTCTGTTTTACACATAGATGTCAATGCTCCTCTTTGAGTGCATCCCACCGTCCCCTTCTCCCACTGTGTCCACAAGTCCATTTTCTACTTCTGCATCTCTATTCCTGCAAATAGGATCATCAGTACCATTTTTCTAGATTCCATATATATGCATTAATATACAATATTTGTTTTTCTCTTTCTGACTCACTTCACCCTGTATAACAGACTCTGGGTTCATCCACCTTACTTCAACTGACTCAAATTTGTTCTTTTTTTATGGCTGAGTAATATTCTATTATATATGTGTATCACAACTTTGGATTTCTTATTATATGGAAAAAAAATAGCCCCCCTAGTTATTTAAGCTATTTAATGTAGGTGAAAGCATTCCTAGCTGATACAAATATGCCTAGGTAATTCTTAATAGGTTTTTCAGGGAGTCAGTGTAGAGACACTTTCAGTCAATGTAGAAGACACCTTATTTGGTCCAAAAATATTTGTTGAATGCCTACATTGTGCCAGGGTCTGTGCTAAGTTCTGAGGCTTTGATGACTTTCAGGAAGTCTTCCTGGACCTCCTAAGACTGAGTGAGACATTCCCTCTCTGTGGTTATGTAGCAGCTTGTCCTGACACCTCTCACAGAATTGACCACCTGTCTTGTCATTGATACGTGTAAATGCTCTTTTTGATAGTAATTTCCTCAAGGACCAAGATCTGATGTCTGAGTCATTTCTGCATCTACATTTCCAGTGCAGAGGGCAGTGTCTGACACACACAAGAGCACCCAGTTAGTTGGATATATTCCTGAATTTCAGGCCAACCCACGATCTGAAAAGCACGAGAGCTTCATTCATCCTCAGTTGCTTCTTGGTGTACCAAGGAATATGTCTCTCTCATACACACAAACACATAAACACGCATGCACACTTGCATGCACTGCACATACCAGTGAGAACTTATTCCAGTGGATGGAGCTTTGGCAATGATTACTGTCATGATCTCACCTGAATCAGGCACATGGAATGGGGATGGGGAGCCAAGGCCCTTTATAAAATTAATTATGAACAGGCTCTGAGAAGCCGCTGCAGAGATGCTGGCAGCCGGGTTCTTAGCCTTTTGGCTGCAGGGATTGGACCCTGCTGGGAGGAGCAGCGTAGGTAAAAATAAGCTAATTAGGCCTGGCATGTGGCTGTGCTTTGAGAGTGTCCCGTGTTCCCCGGGTATGTTTGCTGTCTCTGCAAACTGGAGAGAGGTCATGCCCCTGGACTGGGCAGCCCTGAGCTGTTTGTTGGGGCTGCCACGCAGGGGAGGGGAATCACGGAGCAGGACAGGGATTTGGGTAGTTCTGTTGGAGCACACTGGTTGAAAGCACAGACTGGCGGCTCGAGCAAGGAGAAATCCCCCTCTCTCTGAACCGAAGCTTGCTTTAACAGTCTATCCGTAAGACCTGGCATCTGGGAAACAGGAGGCCCCACTGGACAGATCTCTCCTACTTATGAGTGAGTGAGTGAGTAACGAAAGTTGCTCAGCTGTGTCCGACTCTTTGCAACCCCATGGACTATACAGTCCATGGAATTCTCCAGGCCAGAATACTGGAGTGGGTAGCCTTTCCCTTCTCCAGGGGATCTTCCCAATGCAGGGATAGAACCCAGGTCTCCCACATTGTAGGCAGATTCTTTACCAGCTGAGCCAGGAGGGAAGCCCAAGAATACTGGAGTGAGTAACCTATCCCTTTTCCAGTGGATCTTCCCAACCCAGGAATCAAACCGGAGTCTCCTGTGTTGCAGGCAGATTCTTTACCAACTGAGCTATCAGGGAAGCCCCAAATGTGAAGTGAAAGTGATAGTTGCTCAGTCATGTCCGACTCTTTGTGACCCCATGGACTATAGCATCCGTGGAATTCTCCAGGCCAGGATACTGGAGTGGGTAGCCTTTCCCTTCTCCAAGGGATCTTCCCAATCTAGGGATTGAACCCAGGTCTTCCACTCCTACTTATACTTAGCAGGTTTCTCTCTAAGAAAAAATGTCGTAGAGCGTAGTGGTAAGAACTTGGACATGGGCGTGAGGCAGCCCAGGTTGTGAACTCTGGGGTCTGCCAATAACTGCTGTGTACTCAGAGGTCAGTTACTTCTCTTCTCAAATCTGAACTGGGACCCTGTCATCCCCTCAAAGGCTGTTGTGAACCTGTAAAGAGTGTAGATAAAATGCTTAGAACAGTGCCTGACATGTAGTAAGGGCTCAATTTGTGGTAGCCGTATTACTATTATCGTGATGGTTTTTGTTCAGTCACTTTTTTTCCGACCCCATGGACTGCACGCCAGGCTTCCCTGTCCTTCACCATCTCCCGGAATTTGCTCACACTCATGTCCATTGAGTCAGTGATGCCATCCAACCATCTCATCCTCTGTCTTCCCCCTTCTCCTCCTGCCTTCAGTCTTTCCCAGCATCAGGGTCTTTTCCAATGAGTTGGCTCTTCACATCAGATGGCCAAAGTATTGGAGCTTTAGCTTCAGCATCCATTCTTCTAATGAATGTTCAGGATTGATTTCCATTAGGATTGACTGGTTTGATTATTACGGTAATCTTTTTTTATTCCAAGGAATACAAAAAGAATACAGGCTAACTGTATGTATGTGTGTGTGTGTGTGTAGAAAACATATGCACATGCATCCCTTTTTGAACATCCAGATTGAACATCCATCCTGCAGATGGAGACTTACTCTGAATAATCTTCAGGTCTCCCCTCAGCTGTGTGTTTTAGTTACTAATCTGAGCTTACAGTTACTGAGCCAAGCACATGCCTCCTCTCATTAAATCTTCACAAACAACCCTATCAGACTGGTACAATCTCTTTGTTCTTGAGGACATCAAGATCTAGGGATTCTCACATTTGTCCAAGGCCCTGCAGGATTCATTTCCTGGCAAGGAGTCATTACCACCCCCCCACCCCCACCCCTCCCGGCAGGCATCCTGCCTCCCCAAAAGATAGTAAGTCTTGTTGACTAGGCAGCCTTCTTCCTTTGTAACTTCATCTGAACTGTTGACTCTGCTAGCTTGTTATGTTGCTCTCTTTCGTTGAGATCAGCTTGTTCTTTTTCCAACGCCTCAGACCTATTTGCACAAAAGCACTAAGGACCCCAAAGATTGCTGAATATTTAACATTTGCAGGCAACGTGCCACAGTAACCAAAAACACTTGAAACGTGACCCATACGAGGGGCGGGGAGGGGAAGGAGAGGGTTGGAAGAAGAGGCCCCGCAGATTTCTGGCCAGTGGAGGTGTCATTCAGGCACTTTTCACAAGCAGGAGGAATCCACAGATTGGTTAGGTCAGAGAAACACTAGCCAACTCTGCTATCATTCACATCTGTCAACGGTAACTGCCTTTGACAGCAGAGTTTGCAAAACTCCAAACAAAAGAACTATTGATGGAGATCAGCCTCTGGGCTAAATGCGTAAATGGCAGTAACATGTTTGGACAGGTAGTGTCTTGGAGTCAGGGCTCAGGGTTTCGACTCAGCTACTTACTTGTGGCCCTTGAATTTCCCCTTCATAAGAAAGTATGAAATCCCCCAACGTGAGGGGCAAGGGAGAAGGAATACTTGGCTGGGGCAGAAAACACTCAGAGAAGGGCAACTCTTTCCTTCTGATCTGACTTTTGAATCTTCGCTTGCTGGGAGTTTTCATTTAATCCAGCTACATACCTTTTTCTTCCTGCTGTAAGATGTAGGGGGTACATGGACCATATTTCCTTCTTAATTGCGAACTGAGAGGTACAAATGCACTGAATGGAAATGTAATGCTTGGGGATTGAATCGAATTGGGTTGTCAGGTTATATTCAAGAAAGTGTTCTTTAGTGGGGAGCAGGTACAGAAGGCCAGAGTCCTTGGCTAGAAAGGCGAAAACACGGGGGAGTGGAAATGCCAGGTGTATGACACTGCTGAGGCTGGCAGCTGTGTAAGCCAGACAAATAAAATAGCTCATGTGCTGGGGAGAGAAATGCTATTTAGGAACACAGCACCATTCAAGTGACACCTCACACCTATGAGGGGATGAAAAGAATAAAGACCAATCTTGGTATAATATAATATACCAAATATAGGAAAGAAGGGTACCTTTGGTTAACTTCCATGATTATTTTCTCTAACTAGGAAGTACTCCAACTCTTTTCTACTTTGGAGTGAGAAGTAGTATATCCAAAATTAACTTAAAGTTAGACTTGAAACCAGTAACCAGATTTGATGAATTAGATTGTAGGGGGGATGGAGTGAGGGCAGAGGGTCAGGAGTCCTCTCTGTGAGACTTCTCAGCTCTGTCTGTGATTCATTCATAAGCTCAGGGATCTGGTTTATGAATGGGATGGGGCTATGGAACCTCTGGGAAGAGGAGGTGCTTCCACTGTGGGAGGAAGCCTTGAGCTGAACACAATTCACAGGACGCTTATCGTTGAGGTAGGTCCCATGGCACCTTTATGAGTCAGGCACATTCACCACCATTGACCTGTTTTGCAATGTCACAAGGGTTTCGTTGTTGGCTTCTCTTAGGTTTAGGATTTTGGAATGGGTGATGGTGACTTCACAGATTCTTCAGCTTCTCAAGTGTGATGATGCCAGAGATTATCTTGTACAGAGATTGTACCTCCCAGCTTCCCTACTTGGAGAGAAACAAGTGTGGAAATGGAGTGGCAGAAGGTAGGTACATGGTCTGGGGATGGAGAGACCTTGTCATGGAGATGCTTTCTCCTCAGACCAGATTTTGGTCTTTGCACAAGGTCAGACTGGGTGAGATTTTTCTGAGTGGTATTTTAAGACGTTCACCCAAAAGAGCATCCTGTAGATACGGGACAGGAGCAGTGGCCGTCAGCCTGATCTGATTTCTGCACTGGGTGGAACTGTTCAACCCCATCCACACACAGACATTGGAGCTCCAGGTTGATAGCTAAGCTCACAAATTTCAAGTTGCCTGAAGGACTGGGGATGGGTGGGAACCTATTGCTGTGTGACATTGCCCCTTGGTATAGGTGAGTGACTGAATGATTGGTCCCTCAGAAATCACCAGTGCAAGAATTTTTAAAGTAGTGTTGGACCAGCCATTACTTGTATGAATGAGCTCTGAGTTACCAGGGCGGATGGCTTGTCCATAAGAAACAAGTGCAGAGATGGCTCAGTTTCTCTCGTTTCTCCAATAAGAAAGAAGGGTTTGAAGGTCAGGATCAGAAGTTCAAGGCCCTGCTTTTAACAGGCATTCCAGGAACTGCTCTCAATTTATAACCAAATACTTATGCCTGGCAGAGAACCAGTTCATGGGAAAATGCGGCAGTCCTCTGTCAACCCAAAGGAAGGTGTGGGCAGCTGGAGCACCGGCGTCCTTGGCGAGGTCCCCTTGTCTTATTTTGCAGCACATCTTCCAGAATCTAGAAGAGATCCAAGCAGATGCTTCTGGAGAAATCTCTTAGGGATAGAAGCTGGCAGAGTTGAGACTGTATACCCAGGTGGAGACCACCTTCATGCTAGGTGATATATTACATGCATCTCTTTCAGGCCAAGTGGATTGAGCGGTGGGAAGACACAGCAGGTAGACAGGTTTGGCCTGTGGACTGAGCCGAGGTGAGGTGCTGGTCTGACTTAGAGCTCCTGGACAGCCCGCTCTGCCTGTCCTGGCCGAATTTCACCTTCTGGTGGGCAGATAGACCCTGGACAAGGAAGCATGTGGATAACAGTAATTCCAGACTGTCAAAGGGAAAAGGAGAAACTGCAAGTGTGTTGTAATAGAGGGGAGGACAGGGTGTCGGGGAGGACAACACTGGGTAGGGGCCCAAAGGAAGCCGGGTCAGCACAGGGTGATACCTCATATAGATGCTGAAATAAGGAGCAGTCTCATTGTTCTGCTTGCCTTGGGCGTGTGGAGACGGTTCTGCCCTTAATCCCCATCCACCATGGATCTTTAGCTCTGACCTTGTGAAAAACACATGCACGCAGGCTGGTGTTGAGTCAGTTTCCCTGATGTTGAGAAGCCACAGCTGGTGTAGACCTGCTCCATCAAGCGGAAAGTGGGGAGAGTGACTGGATGTCAAGCAAAGCTTGATCCTGCTGGAGATTTGGGAAAAGCCCAAAGAAGGGAGAGACGGGTCAGTGCTGCAGCGAGCGTGTTAGAATCACAGTCAAGACATGTTGGGTTATATTTCAGCCCTGTCACTTGCTGGCCCTCTACCCTTGGGCACCTCATAGCGCTTGCCCAAGCCTCAGTTCCCTCTGCTTTAAAATAGGAATAATACCGAGCTCAGAGGGCTGTTTTCATGGTTCAGGGAGAGGACACGTGCAAAGCCCTTGGCACCGTGCCTGGCCTGTGGTAGCTGCTGATTGCATGTGTCCTCCCTGGCTTCCTCCCTCCCTCCCTTTCCTCCCTTCCTTCTGCCCTCCCTCTTTCCTTCCTTCCCTCCCTCCCTTTCTTCTGTCCTTCCTTCCCTCTCTCCCTCCCTCCTTCCTTCCTTCCTCTGCAGCCTGCTCAGGAAGCCCTGATGACACTCCTGTTTATCAGATGTAGTTGTTCTAAGCCCATGAGACAAGACCCACCCTCTTCCCTGTGTTCTAAGTCCTGTTAGGAAAAAAAAAAAAAATCTGCTGGAGGTAGGAAAGCCCGGGTGGTTTTGCTTGTGGTTGTCTCTGAAAGAGAAAAGGCATTCTCTTAATTCTGTTTTTCTCTCTCCTTTAAAAACACACAGCACCATGCAGCTGGAATGAGACCCTTCTTTGAGCTCCTCCTGTACTTCCTCTAGCTTGGCTTTGGGCTGCCTTATTTGGGATCTCCACGGAGGGCAGGAGGAACAGCTCCTGGGGTGGGGGAGGAGGTCCTGGCAAAGCTGCGCCTGCTCTTCGAGGCAGAGCTGGAGAGAGCGGTTCTTGGCCCGCCAGCTGCACGGACGAGTGTGCTTAGCTGTTTTTGGCAGCTCGTTCCTGGTTTACTCGGCCCCAGCTGGGTCTCTTGATTTCAGCTAAGAAGTGTTGTTATGTCCTCAATTTGGAAGGAGGAGGTACATGCGTATCAGCCTTAGAGTTTTTATTGAGTACCTACTATGCCACACATAGCAAGCTCTGGGGAGGCTCTCGATGTGTGAAAGCCTGGAATCGTGTGTAGGAGGGAAGGTGGGCAGCTGTGAGGAGGTGGGTCTTTTCTAAATTGCTGGAAGACCAACTTAACCAAACACATACTGAGCATGTCTATTCCATGGACGAGATGTGGCTGTGGCTCCCAGGCAGCTCTTGGTTGAGTGGGAGAGAGAGAGAGAAGAAATCTCAGTATAACAGGGCAGGTTGTATAACGGAAGCGCAAAGAAGGCTCCATGGGAAGACAGGAGGGAGTGACACAGACTGAAGGAGTCCCCGGCCTCTCCCCGGGGGTGGGGGATGAGATGTCATGGAGAGAGCAGTAGGGGATACCAGGGGTGGGGTTCACAGGGCTCCAGGCAGAGGCCCCAGACTGGGGTGAGAGCCAAGAGAAGTCCCTCCGTCAGATTTTAGAGCACATACTTCGGCCCTGAAGTTCTGAAGTACCAAAAAGTGGCATGAGACTACGAGCGTCTCATTTTCTCGTTTCGCGTATATTTATCTTGTGCCCTGTATTATGCACCATATAGAGCACAAAGACCCAGCCCCTTCTCTGGAGGACTGTATGGAGCAGCTACAACTCAAACACTGGTCAAGTGTAGTAAGTGACAGTCTAGGTAAAGGCACAGGGTTAAGGAGAAGAGGTGTGTCACCTCAAAGCCTGCCAACCAAGAGCAGCTCAAATAGGGCAGACAGAAAGTTCCAGAATCAGAACTCCCTGTGGGCCCCATGGAGCAGGTAGAACCCGATGGACTCTGAATTTCCAGCTTGTTATAGAAGGAGAGAGAGAGTCCTGGAACGGGGGGCCAGGAAGGGGGAATTGCTAGCAGGTGTCACACAGGAGTCAGTCTGTGAATTGATGAGAAAAGAACTAGGAGGAGAATGAGTTTGATGTGTTGAAGACGGTGGGAAGAACAGGATACAAGACAGAAGACAGGAGGGCAGGGTTGGACCTTGGTGAGCTGGATATACTAGATGAACTACTTTGCTGCCTTGTTATTCAGTCGCTCACTTGTGTCCGACTTTGCAAACCCATGGACTGCAGCATGCCAGGCTTCCCTGTTTATCGCTCTCTGCCGGAGGCTGCTCAGTCTTAGGTCCATTGAGTCAGTGATGCCACTGAACCATCTCATCTTCTGTCACCCGCTTCTTCTGACCTCAATCTTTCCCAGCATCACGGTCTTTCCTAATGAGTCGGCTCTTTGCATCAGGAGGCCAAACTATTGGAGCTTCAGCATCAGTCCTTCCAATGAGTATTCAGGATTGATTTCCTTTAGGACTGGCTAGTTTTATTTTCTTGCTGTCCAAAGGAGAAGACCAGGACTTTGCTGCGTTGATTTCCCTAATTATAACAAGGGAGTATGCCTGGGTCCCCGAGGCATGCTGCCTTTCTTCTTCCAGAGTCCACAGCAGATGTTAAGAAATTTGATCACAGCGTTTTTTTCCTCCTTTGGACTCAGTTATAGCTTCATTTCTCCCCAGCACCCCAGGCAGTCACTCTTCTCAGATGATGCTTGTACAGGCAGTGAAACCAATCTGTGAGCCCTGGTCTAGATAATCCAAAAGAGTGCTTTAACAACTGACATCTTAGGGTTCTGTAACTTTACCTACAGCTATGAACTTAGGAAGGGTCAGTATGTTCACGTGTTCTGGAATGCCATTCCCCTTCCCTTCTCACTATGACTGGGAAGAGATGAAACATCCATCTGAATTTTAAACTTAGGTTCTAGCACAACACAGACCAAAAGCTTTAGGAATCTTTGAGCTTTGAAGTCATGTTTTATGAATTTAGCACATTCACCTGCACAGAAAGAGTCAATGAATTGTGTTTCTATTTATGAAATCTCTTGCACTCCCCACCGAAGATTGATTGAGATATAATTGACATTTAATATTGTGTGAATTTAAGGTGTACAGTGTGATGGCTTGATACATTTATGTGCTATAAAACATTTACCACAATAGGGTTGGTTAACAACCCTGTCATCTCATATAACTATCATTTCTTTTTTGTGTTGAGAACATTTAAGATTTACTCCCTTAGCATCTTTCAAGTATGTAATACAGTATTGTAACTATAGACATGCATGCAGTACATTAGCACCCCAAACTTTTGTCTGTTATCAAGTTTATACTCTGTGACAAACATCTCCCCATTTTACCCACCCCTCAGCCCCTGGCAACCACCTGTTTCTGTGGGTTAATTAAATTAATTAATCTTTCTTTTTTTTGGCTGTACTGCACAGCTTGCAAGATATTAGTTCCCTACCAGGGAGTGAACCCAGATCCCCTTCAGTGAAAGCAGAGTCCTAACCTCACCCAGCAGGTTCTCAGGGATTGCTTCTCAGCATCCTTCCTGTGAGGATGAGCTGGAAAGAGGAGGCACCCATCACTGGAGGCATTGATTGTTAACACCTTTGGAAAGAGGTCCTCTGTCAGATGTCTTTCCCAGCTTCCTTCTGTGGCCAAGGAATCTCTCATACATTTTGGATCACGTCACCTTTAAAAATCTTCAATGGCTCCCTGTTGCCTACAGGATGAATTCTAAATGCCTTTGCATGGCATCATCAAGGTCCTTCAGTGTCTGATGCCCAACTGCCACATCAACCTTACCTCCAGCGTTGCTTGGCATGGAGTCTATGTTCCACCTGCTCTGCACTTCCAAGCCACTGAAAATGTCCAGTTCCAAGCTTCCAACTTTTGCACATGCTGTGTCCTCTGCCTTGCTTGCCTTTCTTCCACTCACCACCTGGAGAATTCTTAGTTTTAAAGACTTACTGATGTGTTGCCCCCTTTAAGGTACCAGCCCTGATACCACTTGGGCGGTTAGACTCCCCCTAGAGCCGCAGTCCCCAATCTTTTTGGCACCTGGGGCCAGTTTCCTGGATGGTGATTTTACCATGGACCTGATGGGGAGGGCAGGAGATGGTTTCAGGATGATTCAAGTGCGTTACATTTATTGTGCTAATGATAATCTATATTTGCAGCTACTCCCCAGAGCTACCATCACTGCTTCAGCTCTACCTTAGATCATTAGGCATTAGATTCTCATAAGGCATGTGCCAACTAGAGCCGTCGCTTGCGTTGTTCACAGTTGTGTTTGCGCTCCTAAGAGAATCTAATGCCGCTGCTGATCTGATTCGCTCAGGCGGTAATGTAAATAGAGATGAAGCTTCACTGGCTCACCCACCACTCACCTTCTGCCGTGAAACTTGGTTCCTGATGGGCCACGGACTGTACCAGTCCATGGCCCAGGGATTGGGGACTGTCCTAGAGTGCTCCATGCAGTTTTTAGATGACCGTTGGAGCATTGATCACACTACGTAATACTGTTACATAAATGTTTGTCTATGTGTGAGCTCCTTGAGGGGACAAGGATCAGTTCATATTTGTTTTGTCCCTCTCACCCAGCGCTCTGCCTGGCACATAGTAGGTGCTCAAGAAACATGCATTAAATGGCTAACCAGAGAGACAATTGTACTTTGTCTCTTTCCAGTTACTGTTTGTGATTCAACTGCATAATTAGGAATTGGCAGCACTTTCAGTTCTTCCCTCCCCACCTGGGCTTAAACCAACATTAAAAAGTTTTATTTGTTTGACTGTTGTCCTTCCAGGTAGATGAAAGTGGCAATTCAACTCTCTCTTTCTTATCAAACCCTGCATGTGTCAGAGCATTTGAAGATGGTGTGTGTGGGAGCTCCGGCTCTCTCGATTTAATTAGTCTGACCTTCTGTGATAATCCCCCTCGGATGTCCCTGCCTCCCCCCTCTACTTCTGTATCATATTCAGGCTTCTGCCATCATCAGCAAAAGACCAACTGCTCAGCTCAGCCTGTAGCATAATTCACAGCTTGGCTCTCAAAAATGAACTTTTACTCTGATGGAGCTGCTCTTAGCATTAAAATTGGCCTGAGAGAGCTAGGAAAGTTTATCTTGGAGCCAGCATGGGGTCCATCCCTCCAAGTCAAATATTTCTCTTCAAAACTAGAATGAGCTTTAGTGTGGCACTACCAATGGCTTCCTGAAATGTTGGTATATCTTTAAACATTAACATTTAGTTACAGTGCTGAAGGCTTTCTGGAGAGTTTTTAAGTCTTTCCTAGCCCTCCTCGGAATAACATGGGCTTTCATACATGCTTTCCTTTCATTTCAGGGCATGGGGGAATGCATTGAAATAGCTCAATATGGGACTAATCAAACAGCTATTCATTTTCAGCCCATCCTTATAGGATTTCCCAAATGAAGTACAGAGGCCACTTTAGAACAATCCAGAAAGTCAAAGTGGTACCCCTGGAGCTTCTGGTCTTGAGGAGGCTGGAATTCCTGGGAGTTTAATGCTCTCTTTTCAAACCTCTAACCCAGGCAGTCAGCTAGAAAATTGTTATTTTCTCTATTTCCTATTTTGGAATAAAAATGTAGCAGTATATGAAGGAATAACTTCTTTCTCAGCAGTATTAGATAGAATGGGGCAATCTGTAGCATGAGCTTATTCAGCATTGGCTGATGCATACCGTGGGCCAGGAAACATTCTATCCCCTGGATATATAGGGATGAACAAGGCATGGCTACTGCCAATAAGAAATCCATCAGGTAGAAGAGAGGAACGTACCAACGGAGAAGTACAATTGAGGCACATTAACAGGATATCTGGAACTCAGAGTGGGGAGTAGCTAGCTCTGCTGGGAAGAACTGGAGATGTTGCATAGAGGGCGGGGTACTTGAGCTGGGTATTGTAGGGTCCATAGCGCTATAGCTCTGCTGACTCAGACAGTAAAGAATGTGCCTCCAATGCAGGAGACCTGAGTTCCATCCCTGGGTCAGGAAGATCCTCTGGAGAAGGGAAAGGCTATTCACTCCAGTATTCTTGCCTGGAGAATTCCATGACAGGCTACAGTCCATGGGATAGCAAAGTGTTGGACACAACTGAGTGACTAACACATAGAACTTCTTCAGCTGCTTCAGATCGGAAGGGGCATCTGGACCATGCTGTGGCACCTAGGGGAGTTTGGGGTGGCTTGGACACAGGGAACACAGGAGTGAGACGCTGGGTGCTGAGGCTGAAAGAGTCCTTGGGCCCGGTCTATGCAAGTTCGTTTTCACTCAGTTCTGGGGAAATTGGATATATCCTGTTGTCACAGTGGCTGTGATAAGATTTGAAATAGAATAAAGGTATACTCAGATTAGAATTTTAAAAAGATAATAGAGGGTGGTTTGGCAGAGGAGGAATGGAAAGCAGTTAACAACCCTGTGATGACGGGTTCAGAGAAGAATTGATGAGGGCCTCAAGGAGCTCAGTGGCAGCAGAGAGGGACGAGAGGGCGTTGTCTGCGGCTGCCAATTAAAATCAGCAAGTGGTGGCTCAGAGGGTAACACTGGTGACAGCGGCCGAGGAGCCTGTGAGTCATCAGAGACGGATGTGGGAAAGCTCGGTGTTAGGATGATTCACCCTGATGTGGGGGAGATGTTTCAGGCTCACAGGACCACTCAGACTGCGTGGCAGAACACTTAACTGCTCCTGGAACATCCGTGTGCCCACCCACATTTCCCAGTTCTCTTGCAGTTGGGTTGAGCCATGTGACTAGTTCTGGCCCATGGGCTGTCAGCAGAAGTGATCTATGCTGGTTCTGGTCGATCAGTCGCTAAGCTGTGTCTAACTCTGAGACCCCATGCACTGCAGCACCCCAGGGTCCTCTGACCTCCACTATCTCCCGGAGTTTGCTCCACTTCATGTCCCTTGAGTCGGTGAGGCTATCTAACCATCCTATCCTCTGCCTTCTCCTTTTGCCTTCAATCTTTTCCAGCATCAGGGTCTTTTCCAATGAGTGGGCTCTTCCCTCGCTGGTTTTAGGTTGAAGCCATTAAGAGCTGGCTCTTCCCTTATCACAGTGTCCTGAACGCCATGTCTTCCAGATGTGCAGCTATAAAACGCAAACCTTCTGGATCCATGAGTCATGGCTTAAAAGGAAACTGCTTTGGGGTGTTGCCAGATCCACAGTGAGCTTTTCCTGAGTAAAAAATAAATTTTTGTTGCTTAAGTCATAGAGATTTTAGGGCTCTTTGTTACTGTAGCATAACCTAGCCTGTCCTGACAAAGATGCTTTCCTTCTCTCTAAGGCTGTTGAGGCCTTGGGAGCTGGGATGAGGTCAGTATCTGCGACTGCAGGTCATTGTAGCTCCTTTACCACAAACTGATGCATCAGAAAAGTGTTTGGAGGAAACCACATGGCAGAGGCGTGCTTATCTCCCTCAGAACACTTTGGCTTCTCTTGGCTGAAGAATATGACAGTTTTCTCAAGCAGGCAGCCCCTTGGGAGGAAAAAAAAAAAAGATTATATGGTGAAATGCCAGAATCCTTCACGATGCCAGAGAGATTGACAGCAGTTCTTAGTACTCCTGGAGTATGTGTCATCCTGAGAAAGCATAAATGTATTACAAGCCTCGAGAGGCAGGATGAAAGCTTCTCCATCATCAATAGTATATGCCTCTTGTCAGGCCTGAGGCAGAGAAGGAGGCCCTGGTGGGAAGGGGATTTGTCATCCTGTGCTGGAGGAGGAACGGCTAAAGAACCTGGGGATGTTGGGCTGGAGAAAGAGAACTTGGTGGGAGTTACAGTATTGAATCTTTGGAAATTCAAGGGCTGCTATGTGAAAGAGAGAGCAGATTTGATCCTGGTAGCCCTACAGGGCAGGGTTAGACCCATGGATAGGTGTTGCATGCAGATAGATTCCAGCTCAATAGGATACACATGCAACAGCTATTGGAAGGTGGATTATTAGGGCTGCCTCAGTGGGTGGTGAGTTCTCCACCACTGAAAGTGCTTAATCATAGGCTGGAAAGACACCAACCTGGCAGAGAGATTGCTGTGGTGAAAGGGAGGAGTGAACTAGGGGACAGTCCCCAGGCTGTGTGATCTTGGGCAAGTCAAGTGACCTTTCTGAACTAATTTCTTTAATTATGAAAAATAGGAAGTCCCATTTCTCAGGATTATGGTGGGTATGTGATGTGAAGTGTACTTACAGGCTGCTTTTGAAAAATATTTTGAGTCTACGGCCATACCACCCTGAACGCGCCCAATCTCATCTGAAAAATATCTTGATAATAATAACATTTCCATCAACCGTCACAATAATGGGCCCTCACATTTGTTGGACACTTATTCTGTGCTAGGTAACATGCTTAGCACATGCCATCTCATTTGACACTTATAATGACTACATAAGTACTATTTTTAACCCATTTTACACATGAGAAAACAGAGAAATGGAGTGACTTGACCACATTCACCCTGCTAGAAAGTAGCAAAGTTGGAACTTCAGTCCAGGTCTGTCTGGCTTTGGAGTCTAAATTCTTAATTATTATACTTGTTATAACTCTTCAAGATCAAAATAGAAGATGCATGTGTGGTTTCTACTACCAAGGACCAAGGTCTTATTTGAAAAGTTTCATTATTGAACGGACAACTGGTCTTGATAAAACGAAATTTTCTTCTAATACTGTCATTGTATGCATACTATTCAATTGTGTTATAACCAATGTTTTATAATGTTACAGTTATCTACTGCTACATGATAAACTACCTGAAAACTCAGTGACTTAAAAGACAAGGATTATTTTGTTATTATCTCTCATATTGCTGGGCTCAGCTAGGTGGTTCTTGCTCAGGATCTTCCCTGAGGATTCAGCTGGGGCTGGAGTCATCTCAAAGGCTCCCTCATGACGTGTCTGTGTCCTGGAACACCCACATGTGACCTCTGCATGTGATCTGGGCTTCCCCAAAGCATGGGGACTCAGTTTCAAGAGTAAGCTTATTGGGACTTACCTGGTGGTCCAGTGGTTAAAACTTTGCCTTCTGATGTAGGAGGTGGGGGTTTGATCCCTGGTCAAGGAGCTAAGATCCTTTTTGGCCAAAAAACCAAAACATAAATCAGAGGCAGTATTGTAACAAATTTAACAAAGACTTTAAAAGTGGTCCACATAAAACGATCTTCAAAAAAATAAGCTTGTTAAGAGAGCCATATGTCTTTTGACCTAGCCTTGGAAGTTGTAATACATTATTTATTCCATAGTCACAAGTCCTCTCAGATTCAAGAGGAGAAACCACAGACCTCACATCTCAGTGAGAGGAGCATTGAAGTCCTACTGTAAGAAGTGTGTGTGAGATAAGCATTATTATCAAGGCAATTTTTAGACAAAACAATTTGCCACAGGCTGATAGGAGGCATTAATTCAAAAGCATCCTCTTGAGAAAGTAGTAAATAAAGAGCTTAGAAAGAAAGAACTGAGAATTCTGTTTTGTTTCCATTTTAAAGAGAACTATCTCAGTTGGTATTGTCTATAATTTTTCTTAACTCAGATATTAATCAACCCCTCATATAATTTTTTATCAGCTTAAACTTTGGCCTTTAACCAAGCCAGTGGTGGATATCTACCCTTCATGGAATAAACTGTTATGTATTTGTATATAGAAATGATCATCCATAGCTTATAACTTAACATTTATAGTTATATCTTTTCCTGCTGGAAAGATTTTGCTGGAAGTTATTTTATGAGCATTTGTTGACTAATTAAAAAAAAATATTTATTTGGCTGCACCAGGTCTTAGTTGCTGACATGGGATCTTCAAGCTTTGTTGCATCATGTGGGATCTTTAATTGCAGCGTGCAGGATCTAGTTCCCTGACCAGGGATTGAACCCAGGCCCCTGCATTGGGAGCATGGAGTCAGCCCCTGGACCAACCAGGGAAATCCCTGTTGACTGATTTCTTTCTTTCTTTTTTTTAAAGTTTCCTTATTTTGATATTGAAGAATGGGAGGAAGGATGTGATGATACCAGTCATGATAATATTTGGTGGAAAGGAGAAATGTGAAGAAAAAGACTTAAGAGACTGTGGCAAGTTCACATGCTCTTTGGAAAATCAGCAGTGTCTCCTTTGAATGGTGTATAGGCAGCAAAAGAGCCCTGGATTCTCTTTGAAGTGTATTCTGAGGAAAAATATGTTTAGGGGCCAAAGATGTAGCATCATGTTTGGTTCATGCTCTTGATGGAAAGAATTCCTGTCACGGGAACCAAGATGAGGACTTGGGGAATCATGTCGTCTGCAGTTGAAGTTTGATGACTGGGTTTTTAAGTCTCTGCCAGGCTATGTGCGGCAGAGAGAAAGAAAGAAATAAAAACATAACTGCGGTGTGAGATGTTACCTGGGCCCTTCAGGTTGTTCTCCGGGGCTTCCCAAGGCGCCGTCTCGCCCTGGTTTCTGACACTGCGCATGCTCCTTCTTCTGGGTCTGCACGCACCCAACCGTCTTTGAGCTCCTAATTGCTTCTCCTTGTTGTCTGTCAAATCCCTTAGAGTCCATGTGGGTGAGTGCCTCTTAAGCACTTTGATCTGCAAACCAGTGCTTTTCAGAGTTCATGTCAGTGAGTGGGGCACCGAGGAAGACTTGATGAACTCTGTGTCATGGACTGGAGTGGGACTAGTTATTTATAGAGGAACAACCAAGGCAGATGAAAGGGCAGGTGGGAGAAGTGATCGCAGGCTACATGGAATGTCACTCTCTCCACCTAAAGAGTGACTGTGTCTTACAGTATATGAGAAAAAGGTGAAAGTCTTAGTCACTCAGTCTAATCTGACTCTTTGTGATCCCATGGACTGTAGCCTGCCAGGCTCCTCTGTTCGTGGAATTCCCCAGGCAAGAATACTGGAGCGGGTAGTCATTCCCTTTTTCAGGGGCTCTTCCTGACCCGGGGATCGAACCTGGGTCTCCTGCATTGCAGGCAGATTCTTTACCGTCTAACCCTATATGCGTATATAAAGCAGGTAGAACTCTTGTAAGCCAGAATGGTTGTGTAGTGAGACCTAAATAGAGGGAGAGAGAAAAGGAGACTGACTGAAATGAATACTTTTAAAGAATAATTATTTTAGGACTTCCCTGGTGGTCCAGTGGTTAAGAATTTGTTTGCCGTTGGAAGAGACACAGGTTTGACCTCTGGTCAGGGAAGATCCCACATGCCCTGGAGCAGCTAAGCCTGTACATCACAACTGCTGAGCCCATAGCCTGCAACCCCTGAGCCTGTGCTCTGCACCAAGGGAAGCCACAGAATTGAGAAGCTGGTCCACCACCACTAGAGAGCAGTTCCATGCTTGCTGCAACAAGAGAAAGCCCTGTGGACAGTCACAAAGACCCAGAACAGCAGCCCCCTCCAAAAATATGTATATATATTATTATTTTAGGTTTTAGACTAGAGAAATTTGAATTTATAAAACATACATGATATATACTGTATGATATCAGCCATATGTATGTCTTATATATGTTGATCTATATAACTTGAAGACACATATATACCTACACACAGAAATAATAAATGCAGGTTTTTTTGGTTTGTTTCTTTGGGCAGAGAGGGTGTTATTTGCATTATCTTGCATAGAAATTTTTTTGCTTCACCAGAGAATCCCCAGAGGTTGACCAGACCTCCTCCCTCCCTCTCTTAACTCCCTTCTTCCCTTCCTCTCTCTCTCCCTTCCTTTTTAATCTTACTATGGAAAATTTCAAGCAAACACAAAATTAGAGATAGTGGTATAATGATCCTTGATAAAGAGTTCCTTTAAATGCCTCTTCTTTGGAACATTTACAATACAGTTCAATTTACAAAAAAGAATTGCCTGGGAAGTTGAGAAAGGTTCATCTTTGTATAAAGTGAAGAGTAAATATATTTTATGAAATTATTCTCAGGAGATATGTACACATGATAAAACTGTTGAGATCATGTCCTGACCTGGTATAAATCAGTAAATCCAGAAGAATTGCAGTATCAGAAAGGCTCTTTCTCCACTGGTATGTTCTTTTAAAATCCAGCCTCGTGAGAATCTAAGTCTGAAAAGAAACACTGAAAATATTTGTTTAGGCCAGTGCTTCTGGCCAGTTTGTTATAATGCATGACATATGATGCAACTGGCAAATTATTTCAGTGAAATATTCAAGCTGATAGTTTTTGTTTCCCAGCAAATTGACCAGTGGTTTGACAGAATCAACCTTTTAAGTGATGATTTAGGCAGCACTTTTACTGTAATGCTATATGGCTCCATAGGAGGAAGGAAGGCATATTTGAAGCTGGGAGGGGCTCCAGATGTGGGCTTTGAGGTCATCCAGGGGGCAAGGTGGGTTGAGCAGGAGAACCTGGCCTTTGGGTCAGCACTGTTGGATCCCAAAGGTAGAACTGAATTCCTAGAGTTGACAGATCATAGCCAAGAGGTGGGCTCCTCTGGTGGTTCAGATAGTAAAAAATCCACCTGCAATACGGGAGACTTGGGTTTGAGCCCTAGGCTGGGAAGATCCCCTGCAGGAGGGCATGGCAGCCCACTCCAGTATTCTTGCCCGGAGAATCCTTACGGACTGAGGAGCCTGGTGGCCTACTGTCCGGGGTGTCGCAAAGAGTTGGACATGACTGAGTGACTAAGCATAGCATAGTCAAGAAGTGGACTTGACTCATGTTGAGAAGTTGAGTGTTAAAGAAGGCTGGTTTCTGAGGGGCACCTGGGAGGTGAGGAAAGGAAGGGGCCATGGAGCAGCATCTCAAGAATGAGAATGGTTCAGGATGGAGTCTGTGATCCAGGTGAAGGTGTCAGGAATCTGTTCTTAGGGGGGCTTGTCCCTGTGGGAGGCTAGGACCTCTGCACATGCTGAGCCGTGATGAAGCAGTGGCCCTTATCACCTGCAGAGAACCATCTTGGGTGCAGAGTGTGACTCTCACACTGCTGCACGTTACAGATCCTTGGGGAGCTTTTTGTCAATTTCCATACCTTCCACATAAGTTGTACTTCAAGCAAATTAGGAGCTTTGTAGATGAGACCTAGGCATGAGCATTTCTAAAAGTATCCCAGGTGACTCCAAGGTGCAGCCAGCTGAGAATCAGTGGCCTACAGTAGGTGACAAGGCCCCAGGCCCCAGGGTCCTGTCTGCCACTCGCACTGATGGGTTATGTGGTCTTGGACATGTCACCTAACTTCTCTGAGCTTCAGCTCTCCAGCCTGAACTTGAAGGGGTTGGGCTAATGATGTCACTGATAGTTTAAAAAAAAAAAAGCCTCCATGATTCTTTGCAGGCTGGGGTCTGTGTCCCCTCCCCTTCAATATGGGCTTTGTGACTTTCTGCCCAATAGAGTATGGTGGAATTGAATTGGTGCCAGTTTCGGGGTCTTGGTCTTAAAAAGCAGACAGCTGTACTTTCTCTCCTAGCC
This sequence comes from Odocoileus virginianus, assembly GCF_023699985.2. NCBI lineage: Eukaryota > Metazoa > Chordata > Mammalia > Artiodactyla > Cervidae > Odocoileus > Odocoileus virginianus. Next base: position 29,892,977 of record NC_069706.1, read on the forward strand.
ATCACGCAGATAGGAAGCCCAGGCCTTGTGGAGAGGCCGCGTGTAGGTGCTGAGAGATTCATCTGAGGCCCCAGAGGATCTCAAGCATCACCTGTCCGACGTGAAGATGCCTTCAGATGGTATTAATCCCCAGCTGTTGATCTCTTTAGCTGGTGCCCTAGAGAGACTTTGTGGATGGAGACATGCTGTCCAGGCCCCGCCACTGCCCTGCCTCCTGCTACGCCCTGTGCAGATTCGTGACTCACATAGTAAAATGGATGTTTTACTTTGTGAAGTCTGGGGTGTTTGTTACGCAGTAACAATAGCTGGAACCGTTAGCATTACCATTTAGGCAATGTTGGAGATTGACAGTACAGCAAAATGTTTAAGGGGATGGATTCTGGAGGCAGACTGTCTGGGTTCAAATCCTGGCTCTCCCTTTCTCATGCTGTGTAAATTAGGGTAAATTACATACTTTTCTATGTCTGTATTTTCTCATTTGAAATGGAATACTAATAATACCTTCCTCATTGTGTTGTCATGACCATTAAATAACTCAATACATTTAAAGAGTGCGTCCCAGAGTGTAATACAAGTATTACAAATACTTGTAAATGCAAGTATTTACAATGATTATAATGATGATGGTGATAAGGGGTGTGGCTACAGGTTATCTGCAGTTTGTAAAATTCTGGGATGGGCAGGGTAGGTTGCATAAACTGGGCGTGACCTGCCTTTGCCCAGCACATGTTTCTAAGTACATCCAGGGATACACAGTGTTCTTAGCTATTCGGCAGGTGTTCAAAGGCACCTTGGAATTGTGTGTCCTGTCTCTGGACCTGTCACTGTCACATTGCTCAGAAATTGGATTCTGCAGAGTGGAAACATGTGGCTTGTTGGCAAGGCAACTGGTTCAGAGCAGGGACATTTCCAGGCTGAGAGAGCTCGCCTTTGTCAATTGGGTTACAGCCCTCATAAAGCCTGTTAGTTTGTGTTCTTTTCTGGATGCTCAGGGGTGTCAGGCCACCTTGAGCGGTGAGGGGAAGATGCCATCTTCGCATGGGTGGCTCCAGCTGCACCTCTTGGTACATCCTGGCTGCTAAACCAAACCCCGGGCCTCCCAAGTGTGCAGAGTACCTGGGCCAATGACGGGGGTAAGATCTCCAGTGGGGAAGGCTTGCAGCTCTGAGTACTTCTGCCTTTTCTGTTTTTGCTTCTGGGTAGACGGCGAGTTTGCAGCCCCTGTGCTCCTGCATATGGTGTCATCAATTTCCATTTAAAAACCAGAAGGGCAGCCTTCTAAAATATCGAGTTTGGAGGTGACAAATAGAAATTTATGGCACGAGGGTTAACTGCTGAACTAGGATCTGTCAGCAACGCCATTATGAATGAAATGAAAGGAGATGAAAGTTGAAAAAAATTTAGGTGCTCAGGGTGGCATGGTGAAACTTGGTAGCTGATAACAAATGCTTGGTTTAAATGCTGGCTCTGGGATTTCTCTGATGGTCCAGTGGTTAAGACTGTGCTTCCAATGCAGGGTTCGCAGGTTCGATCTCTGGCCGGGGAACTAAGATCCCATATGCTGAGGGGGGTGACCCCACCCCTAAAATACTGGCTCTGCCATTCATGGCCCACGTGATCTTGAGCCTCCCCTGATAATGTTAGAAAGAGGATGCTGATGGCATCGTGTCAGAGCACTTTGAAGGAAAAGCTTGATAGATACGTGACTTTACAAACTGGATTGGAGTATCTTCATAAAGGATCCCTCTGGTTGTTACGGTCACATGATGTTCTTTCCTTATTCATCCACTCACTCATTCATTTATTCAACAAATATTTATCAAGCACCTCCTATCTGCCAGGCACTGTATCTGTTGCTGGGGATATAATTAATGAACAAAACAATAAGGTTCCTGTATTTCTGAATTTAATTCTGGTGGTTAGAAACACAGACGAATAATAAAATGTGGTATATTAGACCATGATAAATGCTATGTAGATAAAAAAAGCAGATGAGGGAGGGACTCATGAAGTGGGGAAGCATTTCGGTTTTAAATCCCACGTCAGTAACGGCCCCTTTGAGAGGGTGACATTTGTGTAAAGATTTGGAAGAGGCAAGGAAGTGAGCCACAGTTACCTGGGGGAAAAGCTTTCTAGGCAAAGTAGACAGGATGCGCAAATGCCCCCAGAGGCCATCTGGTGTGTTTGAGAAACAGTGACGAGGCCAGTGAGGCTGGAGTGGGGTGAGTGGGAGAGAAATGGCAAGAAGGGCATGCTGGTTTCAGAACCAGACCATGTAGGGCCTCATAGGTCATTCCATGAACTTCAGCGTTTTCTCTGAAAAAGATGGGAAGCCCATGGAGCCTACGTATGTAGCCAAGGAGGGATATGATTCTACTTGAATGTGAAAGTGAAAGTTACTCAGTTGTGTCTGACTCTTTGTGACCCCAAGGTCTGTATAGTTCTTGGAATTCTCCAGGCCAGAACACTGGAGTGGGTAGCCTTTCCCTTCTCCAGTGGATCTTCCTGACCCAGGAATTGAACAGGGGTCTCCTGCATTGCAGGCGGATTCTTTACCAACTGAACTATCAGGGAACGTCTTAGTTTTTAAAACTGTAATTAAAAAATTTTAAAACAGCTTTGTTGAGGTGCAACAGTAAACTGTACATATTTAAAATGGGCAATTTGAGAATAAAAATTAAATTATAGTGAAATAGACATAACAAAATTTACCATCTTAACCATTTGTATTTATTTATTTTTACCATTTTTAAATGTACAATTCATTAATATTAAGACCATTCTCATTGTTGTATGACCAATCTCGCCATGCAAAATGAAAACTTTATACCCTTTAAACAAAAACTCTGCATTCTCCTCTCCTCTCCAGCCCCTGGCATCAGCATTCTACTTTCTGACAACTGTAGGTATCTCATAGCAGTGGAAAGAAAGTGAATAGTAGGCAAAGGTGGAAGTGGGGAGACCAGTTAAGAGGCTGCAACAAGAAGACCAACAGAAGATGATGATGGTTTGAACTGGGCAGGGGTGATGAGAAGAAGAGGGATTTGGGCATGTCTTTTAAAAAATTTAACTAATTATCTTTGGCCGCATTGGGCCTTTGCCGCTGCGCGTTGGCTTTCTCTAGTTGCAGTGCAAGCGTTTCTTATTGTGGTGGCTCCCTTGTTGCTGAGCACGGGCTCTAGCGCACAGGTTCAGTGGTTGTGGCTCTTCGGCTTAGTTGCTCCCTGGCATGTGGGATCTTCCCAGACCAGGGATTGAACCCACGTCACCTGCATTGGCAGGCAGATTCTTTACCACCGAGCCGCCAGGGAAGCCTGGGTAATGTCTAGAAGACATTAGAACCCTTGGGATCTTCTGACGGATTGGATGTGAGATATGAAAGAGAGGATTTAGTGAGGCTCCAGCTGAGGACTTGGGAGGTTGGTATTGCTGCTACCTGAGACAGGAAGGGGGTGGACAGAGCAGGTGAGGACGAAGACTTGGAGCTTGGTGTCTGACATATTAAATTTGAGATGCTGGTCCATGTTAATTTGAGATCCCAAGTAGGGGGGAGTGTTTGGACCTGAGTCTGAGCTCAGTGTGATTCAGTCTCTGGTCGTGCTGAGTTCTTTGTCATCCCCTGACATTTCTCTTCTGAATTCATATCCTTTGCTGAACTTGTCACTTCCTTTATTGGAGCTCAAATACCAACTGCATAAGTTCTGACTCATGTAGGCAGTTGCTCATGATTCAAGCTCGAGACAGCCTGGATCGACTTCATTTCTGTGCCTCATCTATACCGGTTCCCACTTGTCCTTCACAAGCCTGTCATGGTGCAGGCACCAAGACTGCAGTTACTTTCTACCTATGCCTTTGTAGTGGTTTTTCAGCCCTTGCTGACTTTTGGGAGGGAAAGCCAAGGAACCCTCTAACTTCTCCCCTTATTACTCTGAAGCCTGTCTCTCCTGTGGTTTGAGTTGTTCCCAGTTTGTAGGTCTAAAAACCTGGGGAGCTAACACCTGCTAAGTCTTTGCTGAACACGGATGGTAGATTCTAGCCATATGACCAAAGGGAGAAGTAACCATGCTTTCCTTGGTTCTGCAGATGAACTTCTTCACTGCAGAGTGTCTCACCTGGAATGTTGCTGTTCATTGGGAGCAGACTTGGATCTATTTATCAACTGCCTGGAGATTTGCTTGAGAAGCTTCTGAGTCTCAGTTTTAAGATGGAGGAAAAAAGAAAAGGAGTAATCTTTAAGGAAGACTGAGCAATAAGCACTAGAATATTATTGCTGTACTGTGCTTTGTCACTCAGTTATGTCTGACTCTTTGCATCGCCGTGGACTATAGCCTGCCAGGCTCCTCTGTCCATGTGATTCTCCAGGCAAGAATACTGGAGTGGGTTGCCATTTCCTTCTCCAGAGTATCTTTCCATCCCAGGGGCCAAACCCAGGTCTCCCGCATTGCAGGCGGATTCTTGACCATCTGAGCCATCAAGGAAGCCCAAGAGTACTGGAGTGGGTAGCCTGTCCCTTCTCCAGGCGAACTTCCCCACACAGGAGTCAACCAGGATCTCCTGCATTGCAGGTGGATTCTTTCATCAGCTGAGCTTCCAGGGGAAGCCCTGTATATTATTGAGGCCAATAAATGCCTCCTCGGTCCCTTGGGCAAGTGAAACAGCGCCGTCCACTGGCCGGTTCCCTGCAACACAAGGTGTCTCCAGGGGGCTGATATTCTGAGTTTATTATTGCAAAGTATCCCAGAGGCAGTGATCCCAGATTTAATGTGAGGCTCCCCCAGAGAAACCAGTTCCTTTTAGGAGAATTTTGCATATTCTAATTTTGTTTCCCCCCCAGTTTCCACTTACTATACTAAAGCCAAATTAATTCCAGAAAGGGAGAAGTTTCTTTTGCTCTCGCTTTACTCATGAAGCATACATTTTCATTATTCCTTCCTCTTTCTGGTCCTCATCCACTTGCAGACATGTTTATATTGCTGAAGGTGTATTGAATTGATAAAACTTGGTATGATCATTATTCTTAAAACACAAAGTGCTACTGTGAACCATATCCTGTGCTAAGAGCTGACAGCCACTTGAAAGTTTCATTGGATTCTCATAACCACTATTTAGGTATTCTGATTAGTCTTGTTTTCTAGATGAGGAAACTGAGGTTCAGGGCAGATATTCACAGCCACCTACTTTAACATCAGGAAAGTCTGGAATTTGGTAGCAGGTGTTTGAGATCCACAAAATTTGTGAGATTTTTGTGCAAATCACTTAATGTTTCTGAGTCTCGGATTCCTTGCTACATCCTGGGATCGTTGAGAACTGAAAGGAGTTGTGTATGTGAAGGTGCTTGATAAACTGTAGGCTTTATTATAGTTCTAAATAATAATTTATATCCCTTCATTAATAATCTTCCTGTTGTTGAATTTAAATGGCCTTTTATTTATTTGTTTTGGTTGCTAGACATAACATTGCAGTGAATATCTCATATAGTTTTTTTTTTTTTTTGGTCACATGGCACATGGATATTAGCCCCCTGATCAGGGGTGGAACCTGTGTCCCCTGCCTTGGAAGCATGGAGTTTTAACCACTGGACTCCTAGGGAAGTCCCTCATATAGTTTTAATTTTTGTTCTTTGAAAGTTCCTTAGGATAAAGGGATATTATGGAATTTTAAGATGGTTCATGATATGTATTGCCAAGAGGTGATAGCAGTTTATATGAATGCCCACAGTGTGTGGGGGGACCTCTTTACCACAGTGTTGTAATACTGGATAGTTTCTGAAGTTCCTCTAAGGATATGAGTGTAAGACACATTGTTTGAGAGGGCATTTCTTTGATTACAAGCAAAGCGGAATGTTTTCCCGCATGCTTGTTTACTAGCAGAATCTCTGTTTTTATGAATTGTCTTATCCACTTCTCTGCTAGTTTATTGGGGATCTTCATGTTTTGGTATCATTATGTGTAAGCAAGCATATTGATAATAATAAGCACAACATAGGCATGAATATTTGCTGCAAAGTTTTTCTCTATATGATATTTGCCCTTTGATTTTAGTTATACTAGTTCTGTCCAATGGTGGTTTATTTCTATAATGTACAAAGTGATCATCTATCATAATTTCTTTCAACATAACTTATAAAGTGATCATCCCCTCTGCTCTCTTCAGCAGGACATCTACTAAAATGGGGACGACATAGAGGAGAGTGGAGTGGCCCCTGTGCAAGGATAAATTCATAAAGTATTTTATATTTTTTGTGGCAAAGATTCAGACACGACTTGGAGACTGAACAACAGCAACAAATGGCATAAGAATTATATCTCAGTGAAGCTGTTACCAAAAAATGCCACAAAAAACCAAAAAGCCCAACATTTGTTGCCTCTAAAGCATTATGGTAAAACAAGTTTCATAGGGAGAATTTTATTTAAGCTTTTCATATCCACATCTACCTGTGATGTGTGATTGTGTGCTCAGTCTAACTCTGCGACCCCATGGACTATAGCCCTGCTAGGCTCCTTCGTCCATGGGATTTCCCAGGCAAGAATACTGGAGTAGGTTGCCATTTGCTTCTCCAGGGGATGTTCTCCAACCAGGGATTGAACCCGTGTCTTTTGCATTGGCAGACAGATTCTTTACCACTGAGCCACCAGGGAAGCCCCTCACTTGTGATAGGTGCTTATAATTTTCTTTTTGTGTGTTTTATTATTATCAGAGTTTAGGAAGAAGATCATGCTTGCTTAATGGACATTAGCGTAGTCTTACCTCTTTTTGCATTCTGGATGTTTTATACAACGTCGAAACCATCTGTTTCTTAAAAGGATGGAAATTGTTCTGGTGGAAAGATTGGGACAAGCTGCATTTTTGGTTGTTATCAAATAATTTCTTCAATTTCTTCCTTATTATTCTGTTCTGATTTATATTTCTTGAGTTATTTTTAGTAATCTGTATCTTCCTAGAAATTATTCATTTTATGGAACATTTCAGCTTATTTGCCTACAAGTGTGCATAACATTCTCTTTGGGTTTAGAGAAAAAAAAAATCTATTTTCTGTATTTTGTTCTATCTCCTTTCTCATTTCTAATTAAAAATGTTCCCCTTAATTATATTTGTCAGAGGTTTGTTTATTTTAGTAGTCTTATCAAAAAAACCAACATTTGAACTAATTTATCATTCTACAGCTTTATGTTTTACAATGTATTTATTTCAGCTTTTATCTTCATCTATTGCCTCTTTTGAAATTACTTTCCCCTGTAATTTTTAAATTGAAGGCTTTGTTAATATCAGTTTGGATAATCCCAGCCTGAATAGGATTCTGAAGCCCAAAATAAGTTATGGGGAGAGAAAATGATGTATTATCAGTACGTGTTTATCAAGCAGGGATCCGCAAGAAGCGAAGAGCCGGTGCCAGTGATTTCAATAGCGGGAATCCATTCGGGAACTAGTTAGGAGGTGCTGAAAGCCCTGAAAAGCCAAGTGGGCTGGTGAGATGACATGGAGATGAGCAACAGCAGCAAGCCGCTCCTCCCCACCCACACACGGCTGGAGGGACCGAAGAAGTAGGAGGGAACGTTCCCAGACCCGAGGGAACCAGAAGCAGAGGTCTGCTGAAAAGCCACGGAAGGCAGAGCTGGGGCCCCGGGGGGAGAAGGAAAGTGAAGAGGACAACCTGAAGTTTACTGTCCTCGTCTTCCCAGTCTCCTCCTGGGTGCCTCTCTTTGCTAGAAATTAACAGGAAGCCATTTGGCAAAGGAGCCTGAGAAATGTAATTTGCCAGAGTCAGGCTGAACAGGGAAGGGCAGCCGATGGGCCCAGAAGTGGACAGTGACCATCACAGACATGTTCTTTTCAGTCCAGGTGAGGTCAGGTGGGCTTGTGATGCCAGCACCAGGGCGATGTCATATCTTTTCGAGGTCCTGTGAGTCTCAGCTTCTATACCCCTTTCTCATGCTCCCTGTCTCTCCTCTTGCTTTTGATCTCTGAGCCCGTATTAAAAAGTTAAGGCAGTTTATTTCCTGACTCTTTCCCGAGTCGGGTCTCTCTCCTTTGGCCACCTTACTACCTACAGCCTTGATTCTAACCTGGACCTGCGTGCCGGGGTACCCACCTAGCTGTTTGTCTCCATTTGTGATTTCGTTGCTCAACTCTGGACCTGGGCTTCTAAAGCTGCTTATTCGAGGAGGAAATGGCAACTCACTCCAGTATTCTTGCCTGGAGAATTCCAGGGATAGAGGAGCCTGCTGGGCTCCAGTCCCCAGAGAAACAGAGTCGGACACGACTGCATGACTAACACACACATACTCAGACACACACAGTGGGCATTATGGGTGCATCCGAATCCTTGTAAATGGGTTTTATTATGTTCTTCTCCCCCCAGATCTCTTCTGTCCCCTGCATTCCTTCTCCTCGATAGGACCTCCTCCATCCCGGCATCAGAGCTGGCCAGCTGGGAGTAATCCCTTGAGCCTTCCCTCTTTCTCCCATCCCAAACAGGCCTTCACACATCTGCTCAATTCTGTGCTCTGAGATTTCTCTGTTTCTTCCCTCTTATCTCATTGCACCTGCACCAGCTCTGGCCTCATTATTTCTCCTCTGGCTTCTTCCAATTGTTGTCCCTTTCTCTATTCTCCTCCCACTCCAGTCCATCCTTCATATTAATGTGAAAATGATGGTTTTGGAAGTGCAAACTGGCTGCGTTACTCAAGCTGTAAACTCCTGAAGGCCCTCCAGGTGTACGAGATTGGCCCCAGGTGTCTTTGCTCTGGGATTGGCTCCTGCCTCCTCGGCCCACCCCATCTTTTACCGTTTTTCATCACTGCTGTCTGGACTATTCTATATGTGCCTTGCATCTTACTCAGTTTCAAATTCCAGCTTTGGGTAGCCTTTCCTGTTACACCCCCCAACAGAGTCAATCACTCCCTCCTCTGTGCTTCCCAGCACTCTGCTAATATCTCTCCTAGAGCTGTTAAATCTATTCAATAAACTGAGTTTCACAAAAGGAAGGCCTAAGTTCTGTTCATCTTTGTCTTCCCAGTTCCTGGAAATTTACTAGAAATGTTCAACGCGAATACATATGTACACACATAAATAAATAAGTACAATTAAAAATTATTTAACAAACACTTGCATAATGTTTACAACCAGGCATTGTTCTGAACACTATAACAAGTTAAAACCTTTTAATACTTATAACCACCAGAAGACTCAGAGGCTGTCACAGGTACCACTTTCCAGATGAAGAAACAGAGGCACAGATTGGGTAAAGCAGCTCGAAGCCACACAGGCAGTGAGCAGCCGAGCTGGGGGTTGGATTCTGGCGGTCTGGCTGCTGACCCTGGTTCTCCATCCCAGTCTCTACTGCGCCTCAGCAGTGTTAGCGGTGTGAAGAGGATGCGCCAAGAGGCTGCCTGATGGGCAAACCAGTCTGCTCTACACTGTAGTGTTCCCAGTGGTTCTCGTGTGGCCATTTCTTCATCTTACTGTGTGTGCTTCAGTCGTGTCTGACTCTTTGCAACCCCATGGACTGTAGCCCGCCAGGCTCCTCTGTCCATGGGATTCTCCAGGCAGGAATGCTGGAGTGGGTTGCTGTGTCCTTCTCCAGAGGATCTTCCCGACCCAGGGATTGAACCACGTCTCTTAGGTCTCCTGTGTTGGCAGGTGGGTTCTTCACCACTAGCGCCACCTGGGAAGCCCTCTTCATCTTAGGGAATCCCCCAAAGCCACGGACAGTGGGTTCAGGGCAGGGTAACTTTTTTGCAGGCTTACAGGTCTGCTTAAAGTTTTTCTCTCTCTAGCTGGAGAGGCCCTGGGCTAATGATCTGAAGGAGCCCATATCTTTTGAGAGCCAGGCACCTCAGCTAGCCCAGGAGGCTTGAGGATCAGGTTACTGTTGGGGGTTTTAATCTTGAATAAATCAGACTATTTCTTAAAATATTTTGGAGACCTTTTAGAAGCTAATACATGACTGTATTCTCCCCAGGATAGCACAGGTCCTGCCCAGAGAAAAGTTGGTTTAACTAGAGATTTATATGTCAGTTCCAATTCTGAAGCTTGTTTCCACTTCTGTTTGGGTCCTCAATGCACAGGATTTCTAGAGTTCTCCCGATGAAAGGATCCTAGTACTAGTGCATCTTTATTGTGTGTCCAGCACCACCCGCTCTAGTGTGAAGATGTGAGAGAGGTATAAATTGGCATATGGGGGGGTTGTCTCCTAGTATATATAGTTGGAGAGAAGAGTTAAGGCACATGCAAGAAGAATTAGGACAAGGCATGATTTTATATATTAGCATACATGTAATTAGTGTGGATTCAAGTGCCAGATTGAGTGATACCAACAATTAGAGAACAGAACGGCTTGTTCTAAGATGCAACTCATATGTCATGAATAGTAAATAAAAAGCGAGTTTGAGAAAGTAGATAAATGAAGGCTGGGGTGTGGAGGGGAGGTTATAGGAGAGAGTGAGTTTTGACCTGAATAAGGCAGGAAGATGATAAATAATAACATGTAGTTGAGAACTTTCCTGGAGGAGGGCATGGCAACCCACTCCAGTATCCTTGCCTGGAGAATTCCATAGATAGAGGAGCCTGGTGGGCTACGGTCCATGGGGTTGCAAAGAGTCAGACACAACTGAGCAACTAACGTAACAACACGACAGGTGGTGCTGGTGGTAAAGAACCCATCCGCCGATGCAGGAGACATAAGAAATGTGGGGTTGATCCCTGAGTCAAGAAGATCCCCTGGAGGAGGGCATGGCAACTTACTCCAGCATTCTTGCTGGGAGAATCCCATGAGCGAGGAGCCTGGAGGGCTATAGTCCATCGGGCCACAAAGAGTCAGACACGAATGAAATGACTTCGCATGCAGTCTTATTTCATGTGAGGGAAACTAGACCTCTGATTTGCTTCAGTTGGTATTATTTGGGTTTTCTGCTATGTTCAGCCAAACCTATTGCTAACAAACTTATTTATAATCTTCTTTGACTAGAATATAACCTTCATGAGTCCAGGGACTTTACTTGGTCCTTTGCTGTTGGTAACTTTACTGTTATTACTAAATCCTGAGTACCTATGATATTATCTGGGACATAGTAGGTGCTCAATAAATATTTATTGAATAATGAATATATGTTAATAGAGAAAGTCAGATCGGATTTCCCGAGGTGCTATTTGTGGAGTATGGATCAGCCAGGATAGGCTAGGTTTTGTTGAAGTAATAACACCAGAATATCAGTGGTATAAAAAATAGGAACCTATTCCTACTTAATTATAGTCATCTTCAGGTCTCAGCAGGTAGCTGTCCTCTGTGTCCACCATTCTTGGCTGCTTTGACCTTGTAGCATCTTTCCTTAAGTTCACTGTGCTTCAGAATTTACCCTGGCAAGAGAAGGGATCATGGGAAAACCGTGATTCAGTTTTGAAGTGCTCCTGCGTGGAACTGACACAAACCATTTTTGCTTGTGTTTCATTGACCACAGTGGGGTCATATGGCTGTGATGAACTTCCAGGGGGCCAGATGAGGGAGAGATGGAAGTATTGGTGAGCACAGGGAGTATCTGCCATAGGCTTTATGCGGCCTCTGAAACCCCTGGGGAGGGAGCGGGTAGGAGGCCTGAGCACACTCAGAGAGGGAAGAAATGATAAGGAAATCCAACCGAGAATGCCAGTCCAAGTGGGAGGAATGAAGCCATCTGCACACTGACGCTTCTTCTGTTTTGAATTGGGGTGTAGTTGCTTTTGCCAACAAAGGTCCATTTAGTCAAGGCTATGGTTTTTCCAGTGGTCATGTGAGAGTTGGACTATAAAGAAAGCTGAGCGCTGAGGAATTGATGCTTTTGAACTGTGGTGTTGGAGAAGACTCTTGAGAGTCCCTGGGACTGCAAGGAGATCCAAACAGTCCATCCTAAAGGAGATCAGTCCTGAGTGTTCATTGGAAGGACTGATGTTGAAGCTGAAATTCCAGTACTTTGGCCACTTGATACAAAGAACTGACTCATTTGAAAAGACCCTGATGCTGGGAAAGATTGAGGGCAGAAGGAGAGGGGGACGACAGAGGATGAGATGGTTGGATGGCATCACCAACTCAATGGACATGAGTTTGAGTAAACTTTGGGAGTTGGTGATGGACAGGGAGGCCTGGCGTGCTGTAATTCGTGGGGTCGCAGAGTCAGACACGGCTGAGCGACTGAACTGAACTGATAGTTGCTTTATAAGGTTGTGCTGGTTTCTGTACAACAAAGGGAGTCAGCTGTATGTATACATAACACCCCCTCCTCGGGGACCTCCCTCCCCCAGTCCCCTCACCCCAGCCCTCGAGGTTCTCAGAGCCCCGAGCCAGCTCCCCGAGCCATACGGCGGGTTCTCACCAGCTCTCTGTCTCACACATGGCCGTGCATATACGTCGATCCCAATCTCCTGACCAGTCCTACCCCCCTCGACCCCCGCTCCGCCTGTGTCCACACATCCTTTCCCTGTGACAGTGACTCTCGTGTTTATCTTTTTGAAGTTTGAGGATGGCGGCTTCTTGACCCCGTGGGCCAGCCTGTTGCTCATCGAGGATTGTTGAGAGCTTTCGCCTGTGCGTGTTCACTCTGGACCTCATCGTTGGTGCCTGCAGACTGTATTCTGCCCTCCTCTTTGTGCCGCTGACCCGGGCCTGCTCCCTAGGCAGCACGGTATAAATCCTGCACTACCACAGCATCTTTGCTCCCATCCAAACTGTGTCCCATCCCTTCAGGATTTTGAATTAAGCCATAAACTAATTCAAGCTAAGATGTGATCGTTTGATAAAATAACTCACCTAACATATTTGCATTTTAATGGAGGCTCTCAGTGCCTTAAAGCAGAAGGGTTGTAATTTCAGGCACCCTGGTAAGCAGGTTGGGAAAATATTTTTCTCCAGAGGAGCCTTTTAGTGCTCCTTAAATCTTATCACACTGCTCTGCAGACAGAACAGGACTGAGTTTTCTCGGCTGATTTCTGTCGTGTTCCAAGCCAGATACCACCTGGGGAGAGGGTGCAGCGATAACAACACAGGCCCTATTTTATTAAGTAAGGGAAGAAAGGAAACCTATTCAGAGGAGATGGACTCAGATGTGCAGAGAAAAACAAATACAGCATCCCACTACTCTGTCCCCTGATAAAACATCCGTCGCCATTCGAATTATGCTGCTTTTCCATAAAAGACTACTCATGCTTTTTGTGTGGTTGTGGAAACAGCTAGGTTGCTTCCCCACTGTTTGACATTTTCCATGCTTGTTGCTAAATCTTTGACAGAAGCATTAGCTGGGCTGAAGAATAATAGTGTTGTAAGAAAGCTGATAATGGCCTAGGAAAAAAAAAAGTATGTATAATACATACCTTGACATCGAATCGCTGAATACTTTAATAAGTAATGCACACAAACGGAGGCCTTTTGTGTTGACATAAAATGTAAGCTCTACCTTTCTTCTCATCGAGAAGCATAAAGAACAGGAGAGGAAAATAGATGGAAGAAATTCAAATATTTTCCTTTGGGGACTTTGATGTGCCAATGTACTATACACCAAGAGGTTCTTTTAATTTCCTCAAGTGTTAGAGAGAATGAGAGTGGAGAGAGAAAGGATATAGTATGTGTCTTGCATTTTTAAAAAAATAATTATTTATTTTTTTGGCTGCACTGGGTCTTTATTTGTGGCAATCAAGATCTTAGGTGTAGCATGCAAACTTTTAGCTGTGGTGTGTGGGAACTGGTTCCCTGACCAGGGATGGAACCCCTGCATTGGGAACACGGGGTCCCAGCCACTGGACCACCAAGGAAGTTCCTGTCTCTTGCATTTCTTGATACTTCCCCAGAAACCAGTTCCAGATGTGAGAACTTCTACTGAATTGGCTTTCAGAATCCCCAGGGACTCGAAAGACTGACTAGCAGTGAGCACCACTGAAGTCAAAGGGACCCAGGCTCCAGTAACCAGGAGCCAGCCCCGGTGCCAGAGTGAGTGCACATGATCTGAGATGCAGCATCTTCTGGGCTGGAGCAACTGGTGGGACACATGATCACAGACAGAGCCTCCAGGAAGGGCAGTGAGTGAGAACAGTGAACGTTGTTGAATGTGGAAAGCGGGTTCTGGTGACTCCTGAAATTTTTTGACTTAGATTTTTTTCTGTTTTTGAAAAAAGAATTCTCATACATTTTCATCGTCAGGACTATCCTGCTGTAGTGTCAGATGATAAATGTGAAACCTTCTCTTTCTTTTCTCTCATTTTCTCCTCAAAAACTACAACTGCCCTCTCCTTTCCCTCCATCTTTTGACCAACCTTAAGCAGTTATTGAAATACCTCTTTCTTGGTAACCGCTATTTCCCTACACTGTGATGGCATGGAATTTAGACTCCAAATATACCTAGTTGCCTCCTATAGATTATTCTTCACTCTGCCTACAAACTGGTTGAGTTAAGACGTATGTTGCAAGTACTCAGAACTGAGGCTCACAGTGGCTTGAACAACAAAGATCATTGTCTCACATCACAAGAGGTCTGCTGTTAGGAGTTCTGTGGTTAGAGTTGCTACTGTTGTTATTACTCACTAAGTCGTGTCTGACTCTTTGGGACACCATGGGCTGTACTGTGCCACATTCCTCTGTCCATGGGATTTCCCAGGCAAGAATGCTGGAGTGGGTTCCCATTTCCTTCTCCAGGGGATCTTCCCAACCCAGAGATCAAACCTGCATCTCCTGCATTGGCAGGATTCTGTACCACTGAGCCACCAGGGAAGCCCATTCTTAGAGTGGTGGCTTCCAAATGTCATCAAGGCTCTTTCTGATTTTCCATTTTACCATCTCTGTGTATGAACAGTGGGGCCTCATCCTTAATGCCTCATGGTCACCATATGGCTGCTGTAGCCCCTTCTTTCTTCCTTGAAGGAAGAAGGGATTTGACTGACAAAAAGGAGCATCTTTTTATTGAGGAGCAAAATAATTTTTCTGCGAAGTCCACAAACTCACTGGCTCTCAGATCTCATTGTGTAGTCTAGATCACATAGCTGTTCCTAGCTGCAAGAGGGGCTGCAAAAATCATTATCTTGACAAAGAAAATACTAGGATTGTCCACAGCTGACCTAGACTCATCCTGATTTGCTGCCTGGAAATAGGTAGGTTCTGCTAATGAGAAAAGCGTGAGGGTTGGCAGGCAACTACAGTGTGTATCTGTGGGTAGATGGTACTCCCCCCCCTTATTTAGTGTTAATTGAAGGATAATTACAATATTGTGTTGGTTTCTGCTATACTTCAACATGGATCAGTCATAGGTACACATTTGTCCCCTTCTTGAGCCTCCCTTCCACCTCCTGCCCCACCTGGGTTGTCACAGAGCCCCAGTTTGAGTTTTCTGAGTTAAAAAGCAAATTACCAATGGCTATCTGTTTTACATGCTGCTCTCTCCATTCGTCCCACCCTCTCTTTTTTACCTCCACCCCAGCCCCTGTGTGCATAAGCCTGTTCTTTATGTCTCCTTTGCTGAATAGTTTCATCAGTGTAGATGGTACATTTTATCCAGCTCTTGGTTTGTGCCACAGAGGTTTATCTTACCCTGCAGTTCTGTATAGGTATTTCCCTGGGTAGTGGCTGTAAATATTTTTACATGAAATAATTGTTTTTTTCTCTGATTTCTATTAAAAAAAACTAAGATAAGTTTCTATGGAAAGCATTTTTGCCAAGATTATACCAAATCACATGCTTAAAATAGTGGTACTATAAGATACTGAAATAAAAAACTCTGTAGATAATTTCCATATTTGAGCAATAGATGTGTTCCAGCAAAGTGCCCCTAAGGTGACTTTATGTAAAGTAAACCCTCAATTCCCTTTAGCCATTTTTATGAAGTTGGAGACATATTCCCATTGGAAAATATGTTTCTGTAGGTGGTACATGAAACTAAATAGCAGATGAAGTTTCTGTAGGGTAGCTCAGCTTCCAAATGGAACTCTGCATCAGAACTACCTTTCAGGGTTTTCTAAAACTATAATATTCCTAGATTTCTCTTCAGATTTGTGGGAAGAAGGCCTGGGAGCTGTGGATTTATAAAGCTTCCCAAGTGACATTGATACACTGGCAGGTTTAGGAATTATATGTAAGAGACGTGGAGTTACAGAACCTAATATGATTTTGAAATAATGTGGTCCCTCATTTTACGGATGAGGAAAGAAGTTATGAGCCTTGCTAGTGGACACAGAGGGACTGGAGACATAGAGGGACTTGAATTCAACCCTTGTGACTCTAATGTTTATGCCTTTGCCAGGACATCACCCTACTGGGGAAGGGATTTAGAATATTCCATATATGTGAGATGAAATTTGCATAGGCAAGAGAGACCTTCAGAGTTTGATGCTATTTTCCTTAATCAAGAATCTATTACTGGCACTGCCCTGGTGGTCTAGTGGTTAAGACTCTGCGCTTCCACTGCAGGGGGCATGGGTTTGATCCCTGGTCTGGGAACTAAGATCTCAATTCTGTGAGACTCGGCCAAAAGAAAAAGATAAATAAAAGGAGAATGCTTAAAAAAAGAAAAAAAAAGTCTACTGCTTGCCTTCATGTCTTTTTCTCATTTCTTTGATCAGAACCTCCCTCTGAATGTAAGATTTTCTGTAGAAGTCATCAAACTTTTTATTCTTAGAACTTCTTTCTTTGGGCCAAAGGTGTACATTGCCTTAGAGAGCCAGGGTACATAGTTATAATTCACCAGGACTATGAATGAATTCATTCAGGATGTGAATGTGTGCATGTCCTAGGTTGAGTAAATAGACACATAAGATCATAAACGAGGAGCTCCTAACACTTATGGGGTGCATTTTTCAGCTTTTTTTGTATATCAAACCACTCCAAAGGCAAAGGTGTAAGACCACCAACATGTGTTATTTCTCGTGATTCGTGGTTTGGCTGAGTGGGGCTTCTGAAGGGCGGCTGGCCTGACTGAGGCTGGATGGTCTGTGATGGCTGTTCCCATGTATTTGGTGGTCGGCTCATTGTCAGCTGAGATAATACGATGATTTGGCCACATGTCTCACCGTTTCCAGGACCCAGACTTGATCCCTATCCTCCGTTGCTTCAGTCATGTCTAATCTTTTGGGACCCTGTGAACTGTAACCCACCAGGCTCCTCTGTCCATGGGGTTCTCCAGGCAAGAATACTGGAGTGGGTTGCCATTTCCTTCTCTAGGGGATCTTCCCAACCCAGGGATCGAACCCGCATCTCCTACAGCTTCTGCACTGGCAGGCGGATTCTTTACCGCTGAGCCACCTGGGAAACCTGCTTGTTCATATGGTGGTGGTTAGAAGATCCCAGGAAGAAAGGGGAAAACTCCGATGCACAAATACTTTCCAGGCTTCTTCTTGTGTTACCTCTGTCAAAACAAGTCACCTGGCAAACCCTGAGTTCATGTGGGAAGGGACGTAGACACAGAAAGGGGGATTATTGTGGCTGTTTTGGCAAACACTCTCCTGCAGGGGCATGGCAGGTGAAAAGGGAGCCCATGAAGACCTGAGCACTTACTTTGTGCCTGGAAGTGTGCCCAGCAAGTTAGAGAGGCTTATCAGCTCAAAGTCATCCTTACTAAGTGAATGAACTGTCATTCAACCCTTGCTCCAGTGTAGATCCAAAGTTCGTGCTTGACTGTACCCAAACTCTATCTAATTAGTCTAAGTTTCTTACATCTAAAACCTTCACAGAGCACCGAGAACTCCCTTTGCTGCTGCTGAAACATACAAACAAAAAAGAATGACCCTTTGCGATGAGAGGTTATATGCTTTTACTTGACCATTTGTTCCTGATTACGTCTAAGGCTAATTGTTTATCTTATGGATGGTTAAGGCTATTAGGACCTTAAACACTGCTAGCACATTCTGAGGTTTGGCACATCTGGCTTGGATGACTCATGGGGAGTATTCAGATTGCCTTTGAAAGGTGTTTATTTTTCCTCATTAAGTCTGCATGCAGTCTATTCTTTCTGAACATGATTATTTCTTCCTTCAGGCTTGCTTTCAAGAGGGGTGCCCTGGAGCAGGTGCCTTGTTGCATCCTTACTCCCCACATGTCACTGAGTCTGTTTTACATCATTATCTCTTACCAGAGACTCTGTGTGGGGAGATTTTATTGCATGAGAAGGTATAATGTGCAAGGCATCCGAAGGCCTTGAGCAAGTTGCATCCTCTGCCTGTAAATCCCTTCCTGGCTTAAGAAATGAGAGGACTGAGGAGATGATGTGTGAGTCCACATCCACATCTAATTGTTTGCAATTTGTACTTTTTGCTTCTTGGATTGCAGGAGAAGGTCAAGAGTCTGGATTTGCTTGATGTGAAAGTTTGGCATGATCATGGAACCAAATGCCTCTCTGGTATCATTTCCTGCCACTGCTCTTCACAGCCAGGCTGTAACACTAGATATTTCCTAAGAACCCATGTCTCCTCCTACCCTCACAACTCTGACCATGTGGTTTCTCTTCCTGGAAGGACCCTTCTAACTTAAGGCACTTTTCCCTTATCTTTATCCTAGACCTCAGCTCAGCTCTCAGAGGTAGCCCCCTCTGTGAAGTCTTCTGCAGTCTCTACCATTTTACACAAGCTCCCAGCAGTGTTGAGAGTTCTTTTCTCTGCCACCCAGTGTCCCATGTGTATCTCTAATGAAGCAAGTTCACTCTGTGTTGCAATTTTATGTCTCTCCTTTGGGCTGGAAATTCCTTGAAAGATCATGGCTTGGTTCTCTGTGTGTCTAGCTCCCTAGTATAGTCCTTGGCATATAAATGATGCCTTTTGTGATGAGATTGAATAGCTGCCCCTTTCCTATCTTGGAATAGGGGCCTATCCTCCTGCCCCTATCCTCCATCTTTTTCTTTCTTTTCTGTTTTTTTTTTTTTTTTTTTTTTTGGCTGCACCAAAATGTTAGTTCCCTGACCAGGGGTTGAACCTGGGCCCTTGGCAGCGAAAGCCCAGAATCCTTACGCCTGGACTGCCAGGGAATTCTCTCCTCCAGGTTTTTTCTGATACTAGTACTGACTTCCATCTCATAATGCTGGAAGTATGTATTGTGATTGCCACTCCCCTTACAAGTCATAGGGGTAATGACTTCAGGTTTGGCAGAAAAGTGGGGTGTCTCCACCTTCTGGGTGCCCAATATTGAATTCTGGGAAATTCCCAGCTTCTTGTATCAGTGTTTTCACTAATCTCTGGCTTGCGGTGATTTCAGATCCTTGAAACTGTCTGGTGCTTGGAGAGAATGATCAACTATTACTCTGGCTTCTGATACTTTGGATGGGTCAAGGGGTGATTTTATCAGGGAATGTGCCAGATGGACTGAAGGAAGGGAAACCAGAGGTGGGGAGGGCGGAACTTAGAGGGAATCATAGAAGTCAGGGAGATTCTGTGCTTGGGTTGGTAGGAGGAGGATAGTGGTGCATTTGTAGACTTGTCTAGGGTAGAAAGAGGATCAGGTTTAGGAGATAAGATGGTACTTGTTTGATCATGCTGAGTTTGATGTGTTTGTGGGACATCATTGTGGAACTGTCCAGCAGGCAGTCAAAAGCTTAAGGTTATAGGGAAATAAAGGTCAGAATCTCAGTGAGAAAGACTAGGCTTGCTGAAGTTGAGGGGCAGATGAAGTTGCCAAAAGAAAATATACAGAGACAAGGAGATGCTGGCAAATGGGTACTTGCAAAACATCTAGTCTAACAATGAACCAGAGGGATGGAAGAGCCCCAGAAGAATATAAAACCATTGAAATTTATGGGGAAGAATTTGTTGAGAAATTGTTTGGAGACTCTCAAAGGGAACTCTTACTTATATATCCTAAATGAAAAATGGAATTCATCTTTATGTAATGATACCCTCTTGAGCTATGTGCCGGGTATTTTGCTAAGTTTGCATTTGAAGGCTGGTGGTTTCACCCAGATAACCTGATCAGCTGAGTCAGATTGGACAATAGGCAATAAGAAAGACTTTGCTTGTTGTGGGAGGGGGTGCGGATTTCAATAAGATGGGAGGGTTAGGAGTGTCAAATGACACAGAGAATCCTAAGGTTTTAATAGAAACCTTATAGGTAGAATTCCTGACTGCTTTTTAAAAACAGCATAGTTTTTATTCCCTAGTCCTTCCCTACGAGCAAAAGGTATATTTCTAGTTTTCAAGTATGATAACTAGATCCAAGTGGGATGACTGTTATGCTTTAATTATCTAATTTATTTTTGGTGTTCATCCAGCCTCAGAAAGAGGCTGCTTTATTGACAGCTATTCTATTTTGTTTTGTTTTTTAAAACAAGCAATTAGTGCTTAGAAAATACATTGGGAAATCTTATTTATTATGGTAAAATATATAAAAATTCATAATTTTTACCTTTTTAAAGGACACAATCCAGTGGTATTAAGTACATTCACAATGTTATGCCATTATTACCACCATCCACTTCCAGAACTTTTTCTTCATCCCAAACAGAAAGTCTATCTCCATTAAATATTAACTCCCCATCTCCTCTTCCTCTGACCCCTGGCAACCACCATTCCACTTTTCTATCCCTGTGAGTTTACCTGGTCTTGGGTACCTCATATAACTGGGATCACACATATTTATCCTTTTGTGTCTGGCTTATTTCACTTAGCATATTCTTAGGAATTCTTGACAGCTCCCTGGAATTTGGCAATCCCAATGTCTTGGCTACAGATTTCTAGAGTATGTGATGTAATTCTTCAAGTATTTTCTCAGAGGCTTTGCTCTACCCGCTCTTGAAATGGTTAAGTAGAAGTTTCTCTCCAAAGAAGCCACCTTCCACATTTTAAATACAACTTTGGATTGCAGCAGTTGTGTGATGGTGATCCTAGTGATGGTTTCACCTTTTGAATTGTGGTACACAGCTATGCTGATCCACCATGAAGGCACCCAGCGTCATGTACTCCTGGCCACGGAGGGGCTCCTGAGAATCCTTCACTATGTGATGAAATGCCTGGGCTTTCTTATCCTGAGTAATTGTGACCTGGTCCTGTGAACACAGGTCACATGTCGAAACACTTCTTCATTTTAATGGCTTTAATAAAATTTTGTTACAAGCCCCAATTTTTTTATTATTAGATTCACAGACATAAAACTACTCTGCCAAATTGCCTTCAAAAGGTTCTGAATGCTTATTCCTGATTTCCATAATTATCTCCTTGTGGCCCAGGAATACATGGTCCCCAGACCACCCTGAGTAACACCCCTGTAGGAAACATCATGTGTGGGAGTAGGTTGCTTGGAAACACACTGAAATAGATTTTTTTGAAAGGTATTTTCTCTCAAGAGAACTTTCCTTCTTACTGACTTTTGACTGTGGGAGGGGATGGGATTGCTTGAATTAATCTCCAGCTATTACCCAGCTTCTGGATAAGAGGCTGCCTTCCTATTGTTCTGAACCATGTTTGTGTTAAGAACACTGATATGGAGACTTCCCTGGTGGTCCAGTGGCTAAGACTTCATGCTCCCTATGCAGGGGGCCTGGATTTGATCCTTGGTTAGGGAATTAGATCCCACATGTTGCAATGAAGATCAATGATCCCACGTGCCTCAACTAAGACCTGGCACAGCCAAATAAATAAAAGTAAATATTAAAAAAAGAGCTCTGTGAAGTAATAAAATATCATTGGCTAGAATAATTGTTGGAGCTTTTGGTTGTCAAATTTGTATATCTCAATATACTGTGGTATTGTATCAATTCCCAAGACGAGTCATGCTACCGAAAAAATATCCTCTGGACCACGTTGCTGAACTAAATGGTGCAGTTTTACAATATATATGCCAGTTTCCAACCCACTCTTTGGGTCTTATTTACAGGTATTTAAATCTACATGATTCCTGGTGCTGATGGCTGGATATCTTCAATAACTCTACAAGTTAATTCAGTGCTGAGTCTTAAGTTGCGGGTAAATAACCTCCGATATGCAGCTAACACCACCTTTATGGCAGAAAGGAAAGAGCTAAAGAGCCTCTTGATGGAGGTGAAAGGGGAGAGTGAAAAAGCTAGCTTAAAACTCAGTTTAAAAAACTAAGGTCATGACATCTGGCCCCATCACTTTATGGCAAATAGATGGGGAAACAATGAAAATAGTGACAGACTTTATTTTCTTGAGCTCCAAAATCACTGCAGATGGTGACTGCAGCCACAAAATTAAAAGATGCTTGGAAGAAAAGCTATGATAAACCTAGGCAGCATATTGAAAAGAAGAGACATTACTTTGCTGACAAAGGTCCATGTAGTCAAAGCTATGGTTTTTCCAGTAGTCATGTATGGATGTGAGAGTTGGACTGTAAAGAAAGTTGAGCACTGAAGAATTGATGCTTTGAGCTGTGGTGTTGGAGAAGATTCTTATGAATCCCTCGGACTGCAAGGAGATCAAACCAGTCAATCCTAAAGGAAATCAACCCTGAATATTCATTGGAAGAACTAATGCTGAAGCTCCAGTACTTTGGCCATCTGATGCAAAGAACCAGCTCATTGGAAAAGACCCTGATGCTGGGAAAGATTGAGGGCAGGAGAAGAGGGCAACAGAGGATGAGATGGTTGAATGGCATCACTGACTCAGTGGACATGAGTTTGAGCAAACTCCAGGAGACAGTGAAGGACAAGGAAGCCTGGCATGCTGCAGTCTATGGGGTTGCAAAGAGTCTGACACAACTTATCAACTGAACAACAAAGCTTAAGGGAAGCTGGGATCATGAGAAATATTATCAAGACCTTTATTGGGACTCCACAGCTAGGTAATACTATAGTATATTCCTGCTTACAGGGTCATGATTAAAATCAGAAGACAGCCTCTTAGCATATGAATCTCAGGATGCAGGCCGATGGGCTTCAAACACCTCACATAGCAGGAGGCCATGTGGTGTAGTGTGTAAGATATGGATGTCATAATTTAGATCTGGGTTCAGTTTCTCCTCTGCCATTTATAATCTATGTGAATTTGAGCAGGTACTTAACCTCTCAGAGCCTCATGGATTAAGAATGTTAGGAGGATTAAATGAGAGTATATAAAGCTTGGTGCCTGTGTATAGCAAGCACTCACATGTTGATTTCTCTGCTGTGGTCTCGAAAGCAGCTTTTGAATGCTCAGGTTATAAGGTGGAAAGCACAGTCAATTGCTTCACAGTAGTGGTTGAGAACAGATTTATACTGCCTGCTGTTGCTTTTTTTTTTCCCCCTAGAGAGTTTGTAGTCCTTGTCTCTTAAAGAGATTGTGTTTGGTAGCAATAAATAGGCTTTTAGCAAAATGACTCTTTAATCCTGTTCAAGCATATTCTGCACTCACAATAGAAATGCAGATGAAAACTAAAATGAAATATGATTTCTTATCTCTCTGTTGGGCAAAGATCAAGCATTTGATACCATACTGGATTCAGGAGGATGCTGGACAGCACTGTGGAGGGTGGGGTGGGGAGAGCAAATTGGAACAGTGTTTATGGAGAGCAAATTAGTAATAGCTATCAAAATTCTGAATGTACATTTTACTTTTAGAAATACATTTATGCTTGCTTGTATGCAAAATAAAGTGTTTACTGATATCATGTCATTTCCAAGATATATTTTTTAGTAAAAAAATGCAAGTGGAGAGGAATGTGTATAAGTTGCATGGTATGCATAATATTTTTCTTAAATAAAAAAAATCATTCACATATATATTAAAGAGTATTTTGGGCAACCCCGATATACTTAACTGTGGAAACACAAAGGGAGAAAAATGGGACCACAGGGACTTCCCTGTTGGGCTAGTCACAAAGACTCTGAGCTCTCAATGCAGAGGGCCCAGGATCCATCCCTGGTCAGGGAACTAGATCCCACGTACTGCAACTAAGAGTTCTCATACCACAGCTAAAGATCCCTTATGCCACAATGAAGACCTGGTATAGCCAAATAAATAAATAAAAATAAATATTTAAAGAAATGAGACCACAGTGTTAGGAGGAATGTATAATAGTATGTAGGCTTCACACTAGATGTGAAACATGGGTCTTCCATAGCTCTCTTCTCCAGTAAGTTATATGAGGTCAGATCGAGTCTTTTGCCGTTAGACTCTCAGCACCTAGGACAGGGCCTGTCTCTGTAAACACTGTTGAATGAATACACGAATGAATGAATGAATGATTGAGGAAACTTGACCTTTTTCCTGAGCTTGCAACTGGATGAATACTGTCAGTGGGAACCAGGGAGTTACTGTATCACTGTGTTCACCTAACATTCACTGCAGATGTTTCGAAGATCACAGTTGGGTGGAGGAAAAGTAGAACTAGAACCCATATGGGACTTCCCTGGTGGTCCAGTGGCTAAGACTCCATGCTTCCAATGCAGGGGCCCGGGTTCTATCCCCAGTCAAGGAACTAGATCCTGCATGCTCCAACTAAGAGTCTGCATGCTGCAATTTAAAAAATCCCTCAGCCACAATAAAGTTCGAAGATCTCACATGCTGCAACTAAGACCTGGTGTGCAAAACAAAACAAAGCAAAACAGAACTAGGACCCATATAACCTGGGGCTGTGTGCCTTGATTATTGATTGCTAGAAAAAGCCAGCAATATTATACAAGAGATCTTATTACTTGGCACCACTTGAAAGGGTCATTTACATAGAGAACCTCGTGACCATGTCAGCTTTATGAGTATTTTAGAAAAAATAGATAAATGTTTATAATTAAGAATACGGATAAGCAAACAGTAATAATTAGTACTCCCACTGGCCAGATAGAGCCACTATAGAGCCACTGTTGACATTTTTAGATACCTCCTTCCAGCTTTACAACACACACACATATACACACACAAACACACACTCACTCCTTTTTAAAATAACCCTCTTTCTGTTTCACTTAAAATGGAAAATTTCTCCCCTTGTTTGGTCTTGTTTCTGCCTTTGTCCTTTGCCACATGTGAGCAGTGATTGACCATTCCCCTTCTCTGATTTATTCCCGCACTCTGGATATCCTTACCCTGACACTCTACCATATTGTTTTAGGCTGTAATGCTCTCTTCTGATTATCCTCCATAACACTAAGATGATTTCTTCTATAACAACACAGAGTGACTTTCAGTTCTCTGAAATGTCCCATCCTTTTCCTTTGTGCCTTCTTCTGGACTTTTGTCTGCCTTGAAGGTCACCCCAAACCCTGATTTCTGTTACCATTTAGTTCTTTTGTGTTCTTCAAACCTCAGCTGTCAAATATCATTTCCACAAAGAAGGCCTACATAGCCACTCGTTCAGTTAGATGCCGCTCCTCTGCATATTTGTTAGACCTTGTCCGGACCTCAGTGTCTTCATGTGTTCATTGCATACTGTAATCTTTTGCTTCCTTATCTGTTTCTCCTACTTAGACTGTAAACTAAAGTAAGGGAACAGTGTCTTATTCAACCTGAGTTTCCTGGAAGCGAGTGATAGGACTGACCCCATGGTAGGTGTTCAACAAAGGCAGGTGGATGGAACATAAGCGTGACATGCGTACAACCCTCCGTAATGTCCCCGAGGGCTTTCAAACACTTTATCCTGTTCCACTGGCTTTTCCTGGTATTTCCATGTAGGTGGAGAGAGCACATCTTATGAGCCACCTTTGGCTATTCTCTACCCATTCATCACTCCCTCTCATGGGAGCAGGGAAGGGGACATCTATCTGATTAGTGGTTTGAAAAGAGTAATCTGGACATGCTCAGCTCAACATAGCTCTCCTATTTTCTTCTGGGAGTGAGCTATCCACCCAGAGTCTGAGGCCTCCTTTACTCCTTAAGCCCCAAGACTTTATCTGACATCGTCTTCCGGCACTTGGCTGCCTGTCCCAGCCCAGCCTGGCCTGGAACTGAATGAATCATCTGCCTCACACTTGGGTTCGGGTGGCAGACCTTCTTTATTTCTCATTTTACTCTGTTTTCTAAGCTGCCCTCTTTCAAGAGTAAAGGTAACAATTCTGGTCTCTGCCTTTCATTTTGTCTTTTTTTCCCCTACTTATTTAGGGCTTGGATGATGAAGAGACATAATGTTTATTGCGGTGCCCTCGGCAATGTCAACAGGCAGTTTAATTATTGCTCTCATTTAATTGATGAAGAGACAGATTCTCAGGGGTCCAAGGACAGGTCTACAGTCATGGCCTTGCAGAGACTGGGTATCAGGTCCTCTGATTCTCCAAATTGTTCTCGCTTGCTTTGAGCTCAGTATTTTTTACTTCCCTTCCACTATCTGGACCACAAACTATGGCCAGAATTCCCACACAGGATGAAAGGGGAAACTCAGGAATCTTAAAGCCCCTTCCGAGTCTGAGTCTATAACTCATCTCCTTGGCTGGCACATGACTGTCTACGGCTTTACTACCCATCCCCAGGGCGCACATGTGACGTGTTCGGTACATGTATGCTTGCCACCAGCCTGGCGGTTTAGCATGGGAGGCCCTCGGAACAGAAACAGGCTGTGTAAACACTCACTGGAGATGGCTACAGAGCGGCAGTGAAGTCATGTCTTCAGTATGGGAAGCGCTGAGCAGTGGTTTTCTCAAGTCGCACCCATCAGCGCAGGTCAGGGCACCATCAATCACATCATCCTCGGAAACGAAGATTGCCGACCCAAGCACAAGGGCAGAGGCTGGTGGGCTGCCTGACCACTGGCTCCATCCCCTGCTTCTGGGGGAGCCGAGCCAGGCTTTCTGTTACACTGTGCACTTTCTCAAACAAACTCAGCTTCGGAAAACAGTTTCCCTTTACTTTTTATGTGTTTTCTGGGCTTTCAAGCCCATGGGTATTTTGAGGGAAACGTAGTCCATATGCTTCTGATTTACTTACATTAAACTTGCCAGAAGTTTCTTTTGTAAAATCTATCTCACGTCTGGGAAACCTTTTCAGCCTGTTTTTTTAAAAAGCCTTTTAGCCTGGATCTTCACACTCAAAAGGAAGCAGAGAATTGAAACAATTATTAGGATATAATTGAGACCAGAAAACCCTCCTTGCCTTTGTTACCTGGGCATTTCTGGGTAAAGGTAAAGCTGGAAAGCGTCTGCTATAGAGATAATTGCCCTAGTTATCCACTTCACATTTCATGTGTGGACACACTCTTTAAAGACTAACATCTTTCTTCAAAGCACCACGTGCAAGGTTTTGGTTTTCTAGTTAAGTTAATCTTGGCAAAGTGTCCCTGGGTCTGTTTCCTATTCAGAAATCTCTGAATTTGAGTAGGTTATAAATTTGATAAAACACTTTTATTTATTTATTCTTTGCTTGGAGAAAAGAGTGACATAAATTTAAGGATAAATAAATGTACATAAAACTTTCAAACGATACCACTAACTTTCAGATGATAAGTATTATTATTTTTATTAGCAATAAATGTCAAAACACTGAATAAGTGGTTGGGAGAGTTGAAGAGGTGGAAGAAAGAATATATTAAGAGAGAAACAGGGACAATCTGCTTAAGAAACAGGGAAGGCCACTTAGAGCCAACCCGCCCAAAATACACATCAGTTTAAGAAGCAAAAATTCTGTTTTTATAGTCCTCTAAAGTCCTAACCTAGGAGATTGAATGGAAGTCAAATGCTGGTGTCAAGTGCTGGGATCCTCTAAAAAACATAACAGAGTCTCCCCTTCCGCTCTCCCAGCAGGGCTGGCATTATCACATCGTTTAGGTATACCTTTTGGCAATTTTGAGCTGAATTGCCAGTTTTTCCTTTAAACTTTATAACATCTTGATAAGGCTTTGATTTTGGAGTCTCATTTCATACTTTTTTCCCTTTTGCAACATTGAATGTGTGTTTTCACTGAATGGTGTTTATGCTGAAATGTTCCAGAAATTACAACTAGTGAAAGTAGAGTAGCCCTGTGATAATAAAGGTGCAACGTGAAATGTTTTCCTGGGACAGCTGTTTTGATGTAGTGAAGTAACATGTTCTTGAATCCTAACAGAGGCACTTCCTATGCATTGCTAAACTCAAATCCTCTTTAAAGAATAATTCCAGGAAAAGGAAAAATGAAAAGTCTTGGGAAAGCACACAGACTTTAAAAAATGTTTTTTATTGAGGTATAGTTGATTTACAATGTTGTGTGAGTTTCAGGTGTACCATAAATTGACTCTGTTATACATGTATCCACTCTTTTTTTTACATTTTTCCCCCATATAGGCCATTATCGACTATTGAGTAGAGTTCACTCTGCTATATAGTAGGTCCTTATTAGTTGTCTATTTTATATATAGTAGTGAAGAGCACAGACTTTTCAAGTGGGAGCATAGATTTCCAATCAGACCCTGCCTTTTAACTTCTGCAGTGCACAGAATTCCCTAAAAGAGTGGAGATATTGGGAATGATGAGGGGAGGAGAATGACAAAGGGGTTGAATTCCGGAATGTCTTTGTTCCCAGCGGAACTCCTTGCTGTTGGTCTCTTCCTTTGAGCAAGGACTTCCAGCGGCCTTAAGGCTATGGCCATATCCATCATTGTCCCTGTTCTTCTAAGTCTTCTGAAAAAAAAAAAAAAAATAATCCTGCACTTTGGATCAACAAAGGGCCGTGGTGATGATATAGTCGAACATTCTCATTTTATACCTGAAGGTGCTGAGACCTAGGCCTGTGAAGTGGCCTCCATTCTCTGTAATGGTCTACATGGGCTTAATGTCCATGGTCCCCCAGCTGGTGAGTGGCTGATCTCAGACTCAAACCGAAGTTTGCTGACTTCCATTCCAGAGCCTTTTCCATCGCAGCAAGTGTCAAGATGTCATTTGTCCTCAGAATATACGCAAGGTGCTCAGAATCATACAATATTCATGGGCTTTTTAATTTGTTATTTGGACAGTTAAAATCTTACAAACGTGAAAGTTCAGGTAACTATGAATCACTAGATATTGCTTCATAATATTTCAACCTGAAATTTTGTATGTTGAGCTGGTATAAAATCAGAGATTACGCTCCTGTTCCCAAGAGCATACTACTTTTCTTGCCTACTTAAAAGGGTTTATTTTTAAATAAGAGAAACTTTTTTCCCCCCACCCTAATTAAACCAGATAGAAACTAGATGAAATCTCAACTTTAATGTTTTTCCCTGGAATTATGCCCTGCCTTATCTTTGCCTCACCAAAACACAATCTGTGAATCAGCAGGTTCTAAACTTGGGTCAGTTACTCCCTATCTGGGTGAATTTGTATGTTTGGTTTACACTCCCTGGGCATCCATGTCATTATCCAAGGGAAGCTACTCTAGGGTTAAACAGACAGTTTCTTTCTGGCATTATATGATCATACATGAAGCAGATAGTTTTTGTTTGTTCATTTCTTGAGGAAAGTACTCAAAAAAAAAGTTTTAGTAGCTAATCCAGAATACTGGTGACTCCCGTTTTTTACATAGGAGAAGAGAAACAATTGCTACGGAAAAGTTGATTACAACATTTTCTGAAAAACTTTACCGTGTGGTACGTGCTTATATTCATGTCAGACTATTGTTCTCTGATGGTGCAACACGAAATATTTTCCTGGGACAGCTGTTTTGACATAGTGAACTAACTAACATGTTCTTGAATTCCTGACACAGGCACTTCCTATGCATTGCTAAACTCATTTAATGCTCTTTAAAGAATAATTCCAGATTGATTCCATATCCAGGGCTGGATGAAAAGTGTGCATAGACATTGTCACCAGGCATCTTAGGTACAAGAGACAAGATATTCAGCTGCACGCCATCAGGCAAACCACAGTTCTGAACGTAATACAGAGCAATGTCACTTTCTTGAAACAAAAAATCACCACTGGCTTCTTAGCGTGGTAGTAAAGGCATCATGGTTTTAGGTCACTTCTGCACATCACTGTGACCTAGTTTTCATTATTCAGTGGTTACATTTGTGTACATTTTATTGTGTGTGAGTTAGATCTGGAAGAGCAGTTTGTGGTTGTGTTTCTATTTGTCAGAATCTCTTGCACAATTGCCAGCCCTCTTCCTTAGCTGACAGATCTCTGTTTTGGGTACTTTCTTATGAGAACAAACTGCTTAAACTAAGGTCAGACAATTTCCTGATGTGCTTGAATGGAAATTGAAAATTAAAACTTCAGAGCAAGGAAATGCCAAAGGTCAGAAAAGTACAAATTCAAAATCAGGTCCTAAAGTTTCTGATTTTTCTGGCAAGAAATGACAACTGGAATCAGACAATGAAATTTCAGTGGGAAAAAATAAGCAGAAGGTGATACTTCACTTGTGGCTGAGAACCTTTGGACAACTCTCCTCTGCTTCCTCACTGTAGAGGAGTTTGTCCTCTTTTAAAGCCTTTCAACACACTCTGGTCTTCTCTGAAGCTTTTTTGGGAGAGTAAAAAAAAATACAAGTTTCAGAGTCAGATGGGCTTCAACTTCCAGCTTATCTACATCTTAACTCCACGACTTTGAGTATGTTAACCTCTCTGAGCCTTGGTTTCTTTGTTATTGCTTGTTGTTCAGTCGCTAAGTCGTGTCTGACTCTTTGCAACCCTAGGGACTGCAGCACACCAGGCTTCCCTGTCCTTCACTGTCTCCTGGAATTTACTCAAGCTCATGTCCATTGAGTTGGTGATGCTATCCAGCCATCTCATCTTCTGATACCCCCTTCTCCTCCTGCCCTCAATTTTTCCCAGCATCAGGGTCTTTGGTTTCTTTACCATTCAAAAAATAAAGGCAAGGATTCTGATTCTTCAGCATAATATGAAGAATCAATGATACAATGTATGTAGAAGTGACTGTTGTTCTTCCCACATAGTAGATGTTCAGCAAATGTTACTTCTTAATTTCTGTATCTGCCTATGTAAGGACATCCAGATATAGTTTCACCTTCCTAGTCTTTTTTTTTTTTTTTAATTGAAGTATAGTTGCTTTACAATGTTATGTTAGTTTCTGCCCTGCAGCAAAGTAAATCAGCCACACATAATGTGTATCTTCTCTTTGGATTTCCTGCCCATTCAGATCACCACAGAGCATTGAGCAGAGTTCCCTGTGCTATGCAGTCCTCATTTGTTATCGATTTTTTACATAGTAGTGTGCGGAAGCCAGTCCTAATCTCCCACAAGTCTCCCTTTCTGTATTTGGATGTTGGGCTGCACAATGTTTCAGAGCATTGTTTAAAGAGAGACAAGGGTCTCTGGCACAGTAAAAGAGGATCTTTGCCTGTGACATGGTTCCTGTGGACCCTAATCTTCCAAACATCTGATCCTGCATGGTTTCTGTGATTTCTTTCCCTTAGTTAATCTCCTGGGATTTGTCACCTTTCTTGCCTAAACTGATGTACCTATGAAGCCTCTCTGAAGCCTGACTGGTCCCCTTCCCTTCCAATCTGAGTTTCAGTATCATCTCAAAGCTCTCTAGTTATTTCTGACATCATAATTATAGCTAATAGTAGTTTGAGGCTTACCAGGTGTGAGGCATTGTGCTAAGTGCATGATGCCACTTAGACTCGCTGAACGTGATCTCATAACAACTCAAATGAAGAAGATGCTTCTATTATCCATCTGATAGCCATGTACCTGAGGCTTGAAGAGGTTGAGAGGTGGGCTGAAACAATGGCAGGACGAGGCTTTGAATCCAGGACTAGAAGACGTCAAAATCAGTGCTTAGCTACTGTGCTGGAGAGTTTTCCTAGTACCACCTGGCCGCCGGACTCGCCCGATGCAGTTGGGACAGAACTGGAGGGCGTGAACACTCCTTCCTCAGGGGAAAATGTTGATAACAGAAGCCACTCAGCTGAAACATTAAATGGTGATGAACAGGATGCAGTTAAGCCTGTAACCTGTTATGATCACCCGAAGGATCATTTGGCAATGGGAACTCTTCCCAATGAGCTGTTCAGATGGTGTAGGTGTCCATGTTTGATGCCCATAATGTCTGTGTTTATCATTACAGTTGGGTGAGCAGGAAGTATCTCTGAGTGTCTTCAGAATGAACAATTGGGGGAGTCTGAGTGACCGTGCAGCCTCTCACTCTGTAGGCTTCTTGCACACACTAGGGCTTTTTTTTTCCCACTTTATTTTTTTAATTGAAGGATAGTTGCTTTACAGAATTTTGTGGTTTCTGTCATACATCAACAGAAGATGTCATACATCCTGTACAGAGGCACGTCAATAGATCCAGCCATAGGTACCCCTGTGTCCCCTCCCTCCTCAACCTCCCCCCATCTCCCTCCCCATCCCACCCTTCTAGATTGTCACAGAGCCCCTGTTTGAGTTCCCTGGGTCATGCACCAAATTCCCTTTGGCTGTCTACTTTATATGTGGCAGTGTAAATTTCCATGTTACTCTCTCTATACATCTCACCCTCTCCCTTCTCCCCTTCCCCTGTGCCCACAGATCTGTTCTCTATGTCTGTTTCTCCAGAAACAGAAAACAAATTGCCCTGAAAATAAATTCATCAGTACCATCTTTCCAGATTCCGTATATATGCGTCAGTATACGATGTTTATACTTCTCTTTCTGACTTACTTCACTCTGTGTAATAGGCGCCGTGGAGCTCTTAATTCAATGGCTGTGTTCACCCTTTCAGAGCAAGAGAGCCTTTAGGAAGAGACTGTCTGCTGGTAGAGTTGATGACAAGCGGGAGAGCTCCTTTCCATTCCGGTGCTCTGCGTGGTGACATCACCTCCTTATATTCTGCAGCTCTGGGGGAAGGGGTGCAACATGGAGGTGGGCTTGGTAGATTTTGAGCACCAGCTTAGAAATAACTCAGGGAGGCAAGGCACCTGAGTAAACAGCCTGTGCTTACAAAAAAGCAAAGCTAGGAGTTTTTATAGTTTCTTTGGAGAGCAGGTACTTAGAGTCCCCTCTCCCATTTTGATTACCAAGGCAAAGAAAGTAGCACAGCCCTGGTTTTCTGGGCAATTTTGACCTAGCCAAAGATACAACCAAAGGGGTGCTTGGGCTTCCCTGGCGGCTCAGATGGTGAAGAATCTGTCTGCAATGTGGGAGACCCAGGTTTGATCCCTGGGTTGGGAAGATCCCCTGGAGAAGGGAATGGCTTCCCACTCTGGTATTCTTGCCTGGAGAATCCCATGGACAGAGAAGGCTGGAGGGCTACAGTCATGGGATTGCAAAGAGTTGGACTTGGCTGAGTGACTGACACTTTAAAGGGGTGTTTAATTTGGAATTAGACGAGGCTGAGTTTGAACTCCCATCTGGTTAATTTTTAGGAATGTGATCTTTGGCAATTTAGTAATCTCTTTGTGTTCCCCCAACTTTAGAGTGGGGACAGTCACATGGCAGCAATTGAAAACAGGCAGGCCCCAAACAACTCCTCTTGCTGAACGGTGGATGTCTGTGTCTCTTCCTCTCAGATCTGAGTGGATCCCGTGGCTGTTCCAGTCAACAGAATATGACGGAAGTGGTGTCGAATGGTTCTGAGGCTCCTCCCACTCAATCTCTGCCCGGTGTCTTGGGACATTTATTCTGGTGGGGAGACAATTCCAGTATAAGAGGTCCAATTACCCTGGAGGGCCACGTCTATAGATCCTGTTGAGCAACCAGCCAACAGCAGCATCCAGGGTCAGCCATCGGTGTGAGCCATCTAGGACATCCAGTCTAGTTGAGCCCATAGATGGTCACAGCATGGCCAGCATCTGACCACAACTATGTGAAAAGCCCTGTATGAGAGCTGCCCAGACACGCCCCTTGCAGATTCCTGACTCATAAAACTAAGAGAAAAATCAAATTGTTGTTTTACTCCACTAAGTACTGGAATGATCTGTAATGCAGGATCGTTAACCAGGGCACATAGCAGCACTGAAGGGTCACTGCAAGGACTGAGAGGGAGAAGGTATCTGGAGATCCATCGTGCTTAATAACTGATGAGCAAGTGTTTCTTCCACACTGGTCCTTTACCCATCAAGGGTTGTCCCCGGTGCCCAGGTGACCTTGTGTCCTCGGAATAGCTGGTTTTTGTGGGGTTTTTTTTGCAGAAGCTGAAAGCATATAATGAGGTCATCCCCTAAGTGATGTCCTCTCGTGTCTTGAGCTCAAGTCATGGTCTTGGGGCCACGGGTGTGAAGTGGAGGCCATGTAGATAGACTCGCAAACTGGAGTCACACCTGGAAAGGTGGATATCATCCTTGAAGACTTAACTGCTACTCTTAGAGCTCAGTGGGCTTTTCTCATTGCCCTTTCTGTAAGAAATTCCCACAGGAATGATTCAGACCACCTGCTTGACTTCGAGTTGGCTGCATTTCTTTTTCTGGTTATTTACTTTTGTTCATTTTGATCCTGATCTAGGGAGTCAAGGAATATGGAAGTACTGATGCCAGGAGAATACTGAGGTCAGGCCCTGAGAAAGAGGACTCATAGGACACCAGTCTTTACGGGCTGCCAATCCCACACACGTCCTAGGTGGGTGGTGGGTTTCCCCGGTTAACAGGAGGGGTTGGTGACAGAGCTGACTCTACCTGGCATGGGTGGTGGCGGAATCCTGAAACTTAAATGGGGATTACTTATTTGCCAGGAACAGAAACCACCACACATGCTAATTTAAGAAAGAAGGTCACTGGGGACTTCCCTGGTGGTCCAGGGGCTAAGACTCCATGCTCCCAATGCAGGGGGCCTGGGTTTGATCCCTGGTTGGGGAACTAGATCCCACATGCCTCATCTAAGAGTTTGCATGTGGTAATGAATATCAAAAGATCCTGTGTGCCAATGAAGACCTGGTGCAGTCAAATAAAATAAATATAGTCTTTTAAAAGAAAGAGGGTCTTTTTTTTTTTTAAAGAGGGTCTTTATAGTCATGACATGGAGGAAACTTCAAGGCATCTAATTGTGAACTCAGAGTAGGTGTCAAGGAACTGAAAAGACATCCTTTCTACCTCCTTTTATCCTTCCCTTCTTCTGGGGCCTCATGGTTTCTTGTCCTGGCTTCTCTTGGCAGACCAATTTCATCTTCTTAATTTTTACTCTGATATGACTTCTGGTTGCCCATGGCTTTGTGTTACTGTAGTAATGGAAATGGTTGTTGTTCAGTCACTAAGTTGTGTCCGGCTCTTTGTGATTCCAGGGACTGTAGCCTGCCAGTCTCCTCTGTCCATGGGATTTCCCTGGCAAGAATACTGGAGTGGGTTACCATTTCCTTCTACAGGGGATCTTCCCAACCCAGGGATCGAACCTGCATCTCCCATGTCTCCTGCATTATCAGGAGAATTCTTTACCTTGAGCTACAATAATATTTAATATCTATGGAGAGCTTGCCACAGTCCAAGCCCTAAAGTAATTCTTGCAAGACCCCTAAAAGTGTATTACTATCAAAGTACCCATCTCATAGGTGAGGAGATTGAAGCATAGAGTCGTTAAAGTAATTGCCTCCCAAGGCAGAGCTAATGTGTAGCTAAATTGAAACTCAGATCCATGTCAGCTGTCTTAGAGCCCAGTATCAGCTGCCTATCCATAAATGTGGATCTCTAAAATAAAGCTTTTTTTTTTTTGGCTGTGCCATGCATGTGGCTTAAGGGATATTAGTTTCCTGACCAGGGATTGAACCCAGGCCCTGGCAGTGAAAGTGTTGAGTCCTAACCCCTGGACTGCCGGGGAATTTCCAAGATAAAATTTCTTGGAGAGTAGAATTTATTGGGTTGGCCAAAGAGTTCCTTAGGGTTTTCCATAAAAAAATCTGAACGAAGTTTTTTGGCAAACCCAGTAACTAGCTGTGGCCCAGAAAGTGAGTTTGAGTCAGATATCCAGTCGGGGTTGTGGCAATGAGACCTTTATAGGCTCTGGGTTGGGGTGGGATAAGGGCATGTTCTCTAAAAAGGGAATATGAGTAGAAAGGAAATATTGAGCATCTTTAACAAGGTAAGGATTGAGGAGGGATCAGAGCAGAGAGCAGAGTTGTCCCTGTGGTTCTTCTGCCCAGGTAATGACCTCTAACCAGAGCTGAAACTGTCTCAAGGCTTCCCTGGCAAAGGAGGCCAGTCTGATAGCCAAAGACTTCTTCCCCATGTATTCAGTCAAGTCTGCTCCTAGCCAAGCTTCTGTCTTTTCCAGCTAGACTGTCCCATCCTGTCTTATCTAAGGGACCCAAATCTCGTGTGCGTGTGCTAAGTCACTTCAGTTGTGTCCAACTCTTTGCGACCTTGTGGATTGTAGCCCACCAGGCTCCTCTCTCCATGGGATTCTCCAGGCAAAAATGCTGGAGTGGGTTGTCATGCCCTCCCCCAGGGGATCTTCCAACCCAGGTATCGAACCCATGTCTCTTAGGTCTCCTGCAATGGCAGGCGGGTTCTTTCTCACAAGTACCACCAGAGCAGAGACCCATGATTTAAAAAAAACAACAGCAGGTTTTCCTGTCGAGATAGAAACCACAGCAGCGTTGAAAAGGTTTATTTCCTGCCTTTATGACCTGAAGGCCGGGCCCATCTCTGCCCAGTAGCCCAGTTGCATGCATGCATTAGCGTCTGCACGAATGCCAAGTCGTTCTGTGATCTCCTCCCCTTCAGCTCATGTAACTTGTTTACACTCAGTGATGAGAGGGCTGAAGTTGGTCTCCTTTTTAGCAGTGACTTTGGGAGGTAGGGAGGTCTTACCGTGGTAAGACACGATGCTGGGCTCAGCTCCCCTCGTGAGTGAATTGAGATAAATCCAATGAAACCAGACATTTGAGTGTCACTGTTTGTGTCTGGGAGTGAAGGGTTTTATTTGGAGACTTGAGAAGGAGTCTCTGCTCTTTATAAAACAACAGAGGGAAGTTTAGCCTTTGCGTGGGCAGCTTTCATCAGGGAGCAGATGGGGCTTTCAAGACCCAGGAAAGTTGCCAGATACCACATGTGCCTTTAGAAGGCAAAGGCCAAGTTCCGTAAGGAGCTTAACGGAACATGGTTGCCCCTGGGCCTTGGAAGTCATGATCCTTCCTAAGAAGGCATAAAGCTCCCCTGTGTCTCCCCTGCCCAGGACCACCCTCAGCCAACGCTGCCGACAAGAGCAAATCAGGCAGGACTGATGTCTCAGAAGGACAGCTGGCAGGGAGGATAGGGAAGAATCTAGACCAGATTAATGATCTGACTTATCCTATTGTCAGAGTGGAAGGGCATGGGCCTGGGGGCATGCAACAACCTTGGTGCAACCTGAGTGGATCACCTTTTTTTCTTTTTTTAAATATTATTTCGTTACAATATTGCTTCTGTTTATGTTTTATTTTTTTGGCCATGAGGCGTGTGGGATCTCAGCTCCCTGACCAGGGACGGAATCTACATCCCCTGCTTTGGGGGGTGAAGACACAGCCACCGGACCACCAGGGAGGTCCCCCGAGTGGATCACCTTTAACCTGTGTTAAGACTCGATCATTATTGCCTTGAACTAGTTCTGGGAGAGGCTGCTGATAGCTGGTAACTTAGCTCTGGGCTCAGATGGACACTTTTTTGGCCTTTGGGCTGTATGTGGTTTGCCCATGTTGTGTCATGAGCTTTCAGGTTCCTAAGGAGCTAAAGACTCCCGGGT
Source organism: Odocoileus virginianus (assembly GCF_023699985.2). Taxonomy (NCBI): domain Eukaryota; kingdom Metazoa; phylum Chordata; class Mammalia; order Artiodactyla; family Cervidae; genus Odocoileus; species Odocoileus virginianus. The sequence goes on from NC_069706.1 coordinate 29,930,361, forward strand.
GGGTTTCCTGTCTGGTGTTGGGGCAGCAGCATGCCTGTGATGCTCCTTTGATGGTTTGAAGTGTGTAGCAGCGGTGCTGGAAAAGACATAGCCTGAGAGCTTGATTCAGCCTTCACATCGGCCTGGTTTGGCAGGAAGAATATTGAAGGTGTTCTTTGCATGGCCTTAGTCACCCTCCTTGGGTACACGTGTGTGTTGGTATATGTACACTTACATGTGTGCGTGTATATTTGCGCCTGCATATGCTGCGTCTGTTTCTCATTATGGCATTAAGGGAGAATTTGTGGACAGTATGATAATGGGTATTTTCCTTCTATACAATGAATCTCAAAAGTTTAAGAGTGCTAAAAAATATAAAAGAAGTTAGGCATGTGGCTATGATATGAATAGGCTCTGCAGTCCATCTGGCTGGTTTGAATCTCAGTTCTACTCCACATACAAGCTGTGTGATTTTTGTTGTTGTTGTTGTTGTTGTTATTTAACTTCCCTGAGCACCAAGTTTCTCATTTTAAAGACCCGGTTAATCATGTAACTTACCTTACAGGGTTATGGGGAGGTTTAAATGACATAATCCATGGAAAGTACTTGGCATCCTGCCTGTCCCATTGTCAAGGATTTATAAATTATTTTTATTATATTATAATATAATATATTAATATATTATAAATTATATTATTATTATATATATTATATAATTATATATAATATAATTATAAATTATTACCATCACAGTGGTATATTACCACTGTGATGAATCAATATCTCTATCAACCTCTCAGTGTTGTATCATGGATGGGTATCCTGTGTTTAAGTCTTTGCTGAACTCATGCATGCTTGTAGCTTCCCTAGCCTCTGCAGAAAACGTACCCCAGATGGTGTTCCTGAGCAGCAGGAAGCCGCTGTGAACAGCAGCCCTTGTCCCACATGGCAAACTCAGTGTCTGCTGGCTTGGGATTTTGAGTGCCTTTCCTCTCCTGGCCTCACTCCAGGCCAGGACTGCTGGCCAGCGTTACTAGAGCTCTATTCTCAACTAAAGGATCAAAGCAACCCCCCTCTAGGGTGAGTGCACTTCCCTCCATGAGTTTTAATAAGTTAATTATCTAATTGAAAAAGCCATGCAAATGGCAAGAGATGTTCTGGGAGAGAATGCATGTGGTGTGCAAATGCGTGTGTGTGAATGAGTGTTAAACACACTCATGGCTGTGTACACCCTCATGGAGTGAGGTGAAGGAAAATGAAAACCATAAATCCCACACTGCTGTTCGTGGAGCATCTTTGGAGTTTGAAGATTATAGTCGAACTCTGCCAGTTCATTCATTATTGAATCCTTTAATTGATGACTGTGGTGGAAAGATGACAGCAGCACATCCTTGGCAGGGAGGCAAATTCCATTTATTTGTTTATTACAGTTGCACAATTTATCTAGTGGAGAGCGAGGGCTGGGAGGTCACCCATGCTTCATGGGTCAACATGCTGTTATAAATAACAATTAATCCACTTAGATATCTGGCTCCATTCAACCTAAAGAATCTCACTGGATATAAAAGATGCTGGAGGAGAATGTTGAAGAGGAAAAAGATTTTTCCATTCTCTTGGCTTCCATCTTACTGTCTGGTCTTCCAAAAATGCCTGGGGTTTTCTAAGATGTTGAATATTCAGGAGTATTGGTATCATCTCTTAACTCCTATTGTTTTACTGCCAGCATCCTCTCTTTGATGGTTAACCACACACCTTAGGATGTTTCTTTGAATCTCTATATTAAATTATCAAAATGTCTATTATTTATTTGTTATCTATATATTGTCTTCTTAAACTCCTTGAAGGCAGGGATCATCCCTTGGCTAACAGACAGCATAGATGCTTAATAACACAGGACAAAGTGATAATTGACATGAAAATTGATTGAGCTCCCGTTGTGGCACAGGACCTTTGCTTGGAGACTTCATATACGTTTGGTAAAATTTGAATATGGAGAAAATAAAGATACAGACCTATCTGAATTTTAAAAATAATATAAGACATAGCATAACCTCATGACACAATATATATATTGCACAATATAACACAGCCTAATAAAGGAAATAGTATAAAAAACTGTGAAATACTAAAAGAAATAAATGCAGTTTTGTAAATTGGGAGAGAATATAGTAATAACATGGGCTTTCCTAGTGACCGAATGGTAAAGAATCCCCCTGCAACGCAGGAGACCTGGTTCGATCCCTGGGTCAGGAAGATTCCCTGGAGCAGGGCATGGCAATGCCACTCCATATTCTTGCCTGGAGAATCCCATGGACAGAGGAACCTGGCAGGTTACAGTCCCTTGGGTCACAAAGAGTCAGACACGACTGAAGTGACTTAGCTTGAACACACATGGTAATAACTAGACCATGAGTTATTACTTCTTTACAAGAGACTTAAATTTCATATTTACACTTGTAATCTGAGTGTTTATATTCACAAAATTTCACCTTTACCAGGGTCTTCATATGACTCTTTCTAAGATTTCTGATATACTTCTATTGGCAAATCTACTGTTTCCTCAGGTTTAGTGAGGAAAATAGACACTATTCCCTGCATTCTGAATACAAGGAATTTCTTTTTTTTTTTTTTATGAGACATTACAGGTTTATTTTATTTATTTATTTATTTATTTTACTATTAAACAACCCCGATTTATTTCTGTATTTTTTTCCATTTATTTTTATTAGTTGGAGGCTAATTACTTTACAATATTGTAGTGGTTTTTGCCATACATTGACATGAATCAGCCATGGATTTACATGTATTCCCCATCCCGATCCCCCCTCCCACCAGGAATTTCTTAAAAAGTATTCTTTAGGTACTTCACTCATGGTCCCGGGCTTCCCAGGCGGCACAGTGGTAAAGAATCCACCTGCCAATGCAGGCCATGTGAGACATGGTTTTGATCCCTGGGTCAAGAAGATCCCCTGGAGCAAGAAATGGCAACCCATTCCAGTATTCTTACCTGAAAAATCTCGTGGACAGAGGAGCCTGGCGGGCTTCAGTCCCTGGGGTCGCAAAGAGCTGGAGACGACTTAACGACCGAACAACGTTGTGTAACTCAAGAGTGAGAAAAGTAACTTGTTGAAACCGGAGTTTTCTAGAGGGCAGGTTATGTTTGATTTTTGCTGAGATATCCAGGGATTAATTTCAGGACCCCAGTTCCAGCAGCAACCTGGAGCCTCATCCCAGGCTCTCTAGGAACTTCCCGGGCTTTCCTGTGTCAGCTGTAACAGATAAGCGGCTGCAGTGTCATGTGAATAGTAAGATAAAGCAGGTACTCAGCTCAGCACTGCATGTAAAATAGGAATCACTTGAATGTCATGGTCATTGTCATCAAATCGATGTGAGTCCATCCTGCGTAAAGCCTTTCCATTACTAAAACGAAAGAAAAGCAATGAGTTTGCCAGCATTTATTTATTCAAGGAGGCTTGAAGTACAGGTGGCAGCATTCATATCACCGAAGACAGTGCCTCTCTGCCAAGCAATTTCATTGTTTTGGGGTCACACTTTACATTGAATGGAAACCTCTGAATATATGAAATGTGTAAGTAAACCTCCATAGAACAATATTTTCGATTGTGCACCCCTACTTTCAGGCTCAAGCTGTCTTTATATTTTTGCTCCTTGTATTTCTAAAGCTACAAACAAGAGTTCGTGACTCATTCCTGCTCTTCAAATGGTTTTGGTGTCATTGATAGAGACTCATTTGAATTTGTGGCCACTTCAGTCCACCAGTCCTTGTGCTGTCTCATCGAATCTGGATCATCATCACTTGAAGTATCAGAAGGCAGACGTCTTTTCAAATTCCTGAAAGTTAAGAAAAACAAAAACAACCCCTTTTGCTTTTTATTTTAAAAATGATGCAGGTTCATTTTGGAAAGTCTGGAGAATACTGACAAACAAAAACAAAAAATAAAGGCCATCTATAATGCAGTGTCTAGAGTTAACCACTCTTAAGATTGTGATAAATAAATATTTAAACCTCTCTGTTTCTATTTGTACACTTCTGTTGGAAGTTGGAATTTCCAGTTCCAGGCCCATCTATTTACATACACCCTTGCACAGAATGTATCTTATCAGTGATCGTGGACAGGTACACTGTACCTGGGGCCTCTTTGGTGGCTCAGCAGTAAAGATCCCGCTTGCGGTGCAGGAGACACAGGAGGCCCGGGTTCCATCCCTGGGTCGGGAAGATCCCCGGTGAAGGGAATGGCAGCCCACTCCTGTACTCTTGCCTGGAGAATCCCATGGACAGAGGAGCCTGGCGGGCTACAGCGCATAGGGTCACCAAGAGTCAGACATGACTGAAGCGACTTAGCATGAAAGCACGCACGCTATGCACTCTGCTTTATAATCTGGACTTACTTAAATATTTACTTATATATCATTAGTTATTCTGTAGCATCATTTCTAATGGCTACCTGCTGCCTTTTAACAGGTTATTTATGGAATGATGTTTAATTACATTACTTGTAACCAGGTTTTCTTAACACATCTAGAGTAAAACCTTGTCCAGTTGAGCCAGAGAAATATAGATGTTAGAGTAATATGACCAAGCCCAGACTGAGGGTTATTATGTTTACTATCCTGTGAAGAAAGGTTTTGCTGAGCAAACCTGAATATTGGTGCTGGGGATGTGAAACGAATCCAAAAACAACTGTGTTTCTGGAAAGCAATTTAGCAACAGTCATTTCGACTCTCTGACTTGAGAACAAATATAATTTCCTTTACCCCTCCCAATATTCCAAACGGAGGCTGGCAAATACTTATTGATTGTGGAGCCATTTGTAGGCAATCATAAACTATGTTAAAACCAGTCTATATGTATATGGTGTTGAGCATAAAGTATGTGCAAGACATTCTGGTAGATGTTTGAAGAGAGAGAAAGATAAAAATCCACCAGAAATGAGTGTTAGGTACTTGTGGCTACACTAGTTACTCACTGAATATCCACTGCTTTCTTATTTTTTTGTTAACCGTGTCCCAGTTTTTTGTGGTTATTGTTGCATGTGCCTTGCTCAGATGAAACGTCCATTTTTCCAACTTCCCTTGCAAGTAAGTGAGGCCATGTGATAGTGTCCAGGCCAATAAATCATAAGTGGGAGAGTTTGCAGTGGGGCTGGGTGGTGGGAGATCTGGGAATGTTTTGGTTTTTCCTAGCAAAAGAGACTGACTTTGTTGCCATGCTCCTTCTCTTTCTCCTGTTTTCATGCACTGAACATAGGTTTGATGTCTGGAGGCATGGCAGCCACTTTTTGATCTTGAGGTAGGGAAAAGGAAAAGAATTCCTGGTCTCTGGTGGCATTATTGAACAACTAAACTGGCAGCAGCAACTTTCCATCTCTGCACTTGTGATATGACAATAGTAAATGCCTAATTGTTTCCATCATTATTAGTCAGTTACTCTTTCTGGCAGCTGAATACATTCAGTTATTTTAAAAAATGCTATATAAGTACAGAGAGCAGTAAAGAATGCAAATGATCAATGGTATTTCTTAGGAACTGTGCAAGGTTTCATTTAACTGGAATGGAGGGTATATTAAGAATGAGGAATATGAGTTTTGGAGCATACATTGGGATCATAAAGAGGGTTTATATGTGAGGCTTGTGTGGAATATTTTGAAAGTCAGTGAGTTTATGCTCAATTTGGCAAACTAAGAAGCTACTGATAATGTGGGAGCAGAATTTCGGAAATTTAAGTTGGTACTAGTGAGAGAGATGGATTGGAGTGGAGAAGGATAAGAGATGGGGCAAAAGTCAGGAATTTTTACCGCAAACCAGGTAAGAAAGCCCCAAGTAAGGTTGTGGCTGTCTTAGTCTACTTGGACTGCTAAGTAGACACATGGTAACAAAATACCATAACCTGGATGGTTTAAATAACAGAAATTTATTTCTCACAATTCTGGAGGATGCAAAGTCCGGGATCAAGGTGCTGGCTAATTTGTTTCTAGGAAGATTCTCTTCCTGGCTTGTTGATGGCCGTCTTCTCACTGTGTCCTCACGTTGACCATCTACATAAGAGACGTTCTTCTGTCTCATCCTCTTCTTATAAGGACACCAGGCCTGTTGAATTAGGGTCCCACCCTTTTGATCTCATTTATCCTTTGTCATCTTAGCAGGCCCCATCAACTGATAGAGTCACACAGAGGATTAAGATTCCAGCATATGTACTTGGAGGGGACAAAAAACCTTTATCCCTTAACAATGTCTGTAGGATGGAAGTAAAGGATTGGTATCTGAGGAATTTGGGCTTCCCTGGTGGCTCAGTGGGAAAGCATCCACCTGCAGTGCAGGAGACGCAGGAGACCCAGGTTCAATCCCTGGGTCAGGAAGATCCCCTGGAGAAGAAAATGGCAACCTGCTCCAATATTCTTACCTGGAAAATCCCTTGGGTGGAGGAGCCTGGTGGGCCACAGTCCACGGGATTGCAAAGAGTTGAACATGACTGACCGAACACGCACAGTCTGAGGAACGGCAGTGACGGAAACTACTGGACTTAACGTTGGTTGACGTGGAGGCGGAAACACATGCTGAATCAGATGTTTCTGAGTGTCAGGCTTGAGTGACTGCAAGAATAGTGGCATCAAGACTTCCCTGGTGGTCGAGTGGCTGATTCCATGCTCCCAATGCAGGGGGTCCAGGTTCAGAATTACATCCTGCATACTGCAACTAAGGATGCCACATGCTACAACTGAAAAAAAAAAAATGCATGTGGTAACAAAGATTGAAGATCCTTCATGCTCTAACTAAGACCTGACACAGTCAAATAAATAAATACATATATATTTTTAAAAGAATAGTGGCACTGTGTGTAGTATTAAGGAACTTAGGCAAAAATGCAGGTTTTTAGAAGAGTGGTGTGTATAGGCTGATTGAAATGGTGATGTTAACATGACTTTCAGGAAGAAATGAAGTGATGTGGCTTGTTGCAATTTGGAGGGGAATGTTTCCTATATATTGATACTAATATTAGTGGTTCTTTGGATGCATTATGCCATTTAATTATCAAACCAACCTGTGGGGTACTACTAATATAGTCTCTGTCTTATAGATGATGAAACAGACATTGTGGTATTCTAGGCTGGAAAATTATACCCCATGTTATTGGAAGAAACCTGTCAAACTCAAATCACCCAAACTACTATGGGTGGTCTTAGTGAACACGGAGAATATTAGTGGTTTGGAAAATTGGAGACAAGCAAATGGAGTTTGGATTTCCAACCCAGAAAGAAGATGGAATCTGCAACTAAGTAGATTTCAAGAATGTCTAATGGAAGATTAAAGGGTTGGCACGTGAGCACCTAGAAAAGGAAGCCGCAGATACTAGCAGCCAGCGTGGGCTCGCCATGAGCAAGTTTTTTGTGATTAACTTCATCCAGAATGCTGAAAGTCAGCATGGTGTTTGGCAAGAAAAGGACAAGTGAGTGGAATAGTTACTGATTAAAGAGCTCTATTTTTAAAGGGACTGATTTAAAAGTAAATGTTAATCCAGTGGGAAGTGTCTAGTGACATGCTTTGGAGCTTTGCTCTTGCATTCTGATTTTTTCCTTTTAATCTATGATTTGCATGAATATTTAGAAAGAGGGTTTATTAAATTAATATACAGCATGAAGCTGGAAGCTGAATAAGCATGTTGGAGACAAAAATCAGTATTCCAAAGGCTGTAAACAAAAGGATGAGGGGGCCAGATTTAACCAGATCAATGCACTGGGGAAAGTGTCAGGTGCCAAACACAGGTCCAAATGCCCCCAACCTGAAAGACATGGCTTCATAGCACCAAATAGGAAAAGGAGTGTTAGTGGAGAGTAAACTATGTGATACGGCTGAAAAAAGAATAAATGTAATCTGAGCTGACATTAGTGCAAGCACTTAACCTCTCTGAGCCTCAGTTTTCCCATCTATAAAATGGACATAAAATCCTCATAGAGTGGTTATGGGAATTAAATGAAGTAATGGAATGGCTCTAGTGACTGCTGTGACACACAGTAGACCTCCATAGATGGTGCTTATTATATGATGAACAGATCAAAGCCCTGCTGGTCCTCGGCTAGGAGGAGGGAGGACTCAGGATACACATTAGGTATCTTGGGGAAGAGGGAGTTGGCTTCGTCTGCATGGCTTCAAATGGTAGAACCCAATGGGCAAAGGTTTCAGGAAGGCATACTTGAGCTCAGCTCGAGTCCTGAGAGTCACAGGTAACTTGAGAAGTGCTTCTACGAAGGTTTTAATAGCTAGTTCCCTGCCCCTGGAGGCATTAAGCCCAGGCTAAGTGTTGCCTTGCTGGGGAGGTTTTGAGGGATTCAACCGTCCAGTGGATCGTTGAGCCAGAACTCCTCTACCTTTGAGATCTGATGATCTGTAATTTTGGTTGTGGGGTGGTTCTAGAACAAGTGCAAATTAACTCTTGTACTCCCTAAAATAACTTTGTTTGTATTGATGGTCTCTTGACCACAAGACAAATGTGCTTCCTCTGATTGAACAGTTAGAATCAGAGAGGGCCAATCAGGGAGCCCTCAGAAGACCAGTCATATCTGCAAAAGCACCCCTGCGCCTTGAAGAAGGACCTTCAAAGGTCCTAAGAGGTAAGGATCTAAGCCAGATCGCCCTTATCCCATTCTTAGAACCTAGCTCTGCCCTGGCACATGAAACCTGTTGAATGAAAACTCAAATATATGATTCAGTGAAATAAAAAACCATCTCCAGAACCTAAGCTTCCAGCGCTGCTTATCTTATCAGTGTCAGGGTCCTCTCCTGGAACGTCTCAGCTAAAACTTCTTCTCATGGTTGTGGATGTTATAAATCTTTCAGAATATATTATAATCCCGTCTGAGTACTGCTCGTTCTTATAATAAACCAGGAGGAGAAATTCATTTTTGGTGAATAGCAGTAAAAAAAAAATCCTTCTGTTTAAGCCCACACCTCTTTGAAGGGCCTGGCATATGTTGCCGCAAACCCAAAACTACTACTAACATATCCTGCCTCCAGCAAATGATTTGTGTTTCTTTGGAAACAGTCTCCCATGGGAAGTGCTAGAAACAGAACCCTCACGCCCCCAGCTTCCACAAGAACAACACAAGTCAACAAATCTGGAATCCTTGCCTCTGTCCTTTTTTAAACAGTTGTTGCTGAGAATCAAAGTCAGCCCACAGTGCATATGGCTTGATTCAAGTGGTTACGTAGAGAGAACACAGCTCCAGGAATATATATATATATATATATACGTATATATATATATATATTTATATATATATAGTACGTTCTCAGACTCTCTGCTTTTGCTCCTTATCACTCCATGAATCAGTAAATAGCAGCACATGACCATCAGCGCCAATAATTAGCTGAATAGATTCTAGTGGCTGTAAGCGCATCTCTTATTTCCTTTGAACTCCTGAGAGGGGAAGACGTTCAGAGGTTTTATTCCATTATTTTTGTTGTCTGATGCTTAAAGCTAGAACCACGTTAGGTTGGCTGCATGGTCTCATCTAGGAGGCGGTTGGAGACTTCAGGGAAAGGGAGGTCTGCTGTGGGTCCAAGACAAAGTGTAGACCTCAGGGATATTGAAGGGGAGGGATAAAGGTTCAAGCCCTCTTCCCTGGGTTTGTCTTGGTATGTCTCTCGGAAAAGCAGATGGTACTCCAAGGTAAGGACCTTAAAGTAAAGAGATGGGAGGACTTTTGAATCCCATGTGGGGTTCAGCCTTGATCACCAGACTTTTGGCTAGAGAGGGATTTGAAGCCCTGGGTTCTGCTAGGAATGTAGCAGGAACAGAATGATGGCATCCATAATCAATTCTGGTCAAGGGTTTGGCGTCTGCTCCATTTACCGTTTACAATCACTAACATCAGTTGTCCTGCAGCAGACCGAGGCGAGTTCATGCACACAAGTTGGAGATTTTGATTTAGGCTCCTGAAGAAACTTGCATTGTTAAGAGAAGGTCTGGTTTTCATTAGCAAATCTCAGTGCAAGAGAGAGTTTGTGCCTCAATTCTGATTAGCAGGAATCTGGGCTTGGCAGGGATGCAAACTTCTGAGTTCTTGAAAAAGCTCACTTCAAAATAAGCAGACTTTTGGTGTAAAATACCTTTAGTATGTGAATTGTGGAGTGACTTAGTAGACTTAAATTTCACTGTATTCTCTGGTTTTTGTTTAATTTAGCTTTGTTTTTCCCATTCAGAGACAATGTTCCTTAGAAATACATAGAAGATGGGTTCAAACATTGGGAATTGGTGGTGTTTGTCCAAGAAGAGATTAAGCAGAATGAGGATAAGGCTTCTTTATGCAGGTCGCATGTGATATTAGATTAAATTAAGGGAACAACTGAATAGAATTATCCAAAAGTGAGTTGAAGGCCTTGAGCATCTGTGGATTTCGATATCCAAAGGAATGTGTGTGTGGGGTCCTAGAACCAATCCCCTGCAGATACTGAAGAATGACTGTATAGTAAGTGAGTGAGATTATTTAGGAGTTGGTGTGTGAGCAGAAAATGCTCAGATCTTGAGAGATATCTCAGGGAAAAATGGTATCAGCTTAAACATTTCAACCCTTTATACCTGAAGAGACCTTTGGGAAGAGGACCAGGAGGTGAGAAAGATATTGAGAGGCTGAAAATGTTTTAGCTCAGAGGAAGGCGGGAGGAACAGGTCTCATCTAAGGGCAGGTGGAAGGCTTAAAAAATGCATCTGAGATGCATCTGTGCTCCAGGAAAGCAGTGTTGGAGTTATTGAGGCTTGGGGAATTCAAGGATTGAAGTAAGACAAATGTTATGGACCTCACGTTATCACCGAGAGCAGGTTAGGGAAGTTCCCTAGAGGCAGCTGAAACTCAGAAATCTTTCAAGTGGACTTCTCCAGCTGGGGCAAATATGAAAAGTAGAAGGGATGGTCTCCCTGGAGGTAGATGTTATGGGACAAAGCTAAGGCACTGCTGAACGGAAGGAAGACACAGTGGCTATAGAAATGGAAATGTTGCACAAATAATAAACCTTGAGAGTCTTCTGATTTGAAGAAATGCAGACAAAGCTGGGCTCCTGGGGTAGGAGAGGGTACCAGGCTGTAGATTTTTGAAGGAGACTAACTGCTCTGTAAGTAGGCAGAGTACTGTTCAAGGAAGGTTAACAGGCCCGGCATGCAGGGTTGGAGAAGGAAGCATGCGCAGATTATTGAGGGAAGTACAAAATTTTACTGGCTGAACCTTAAAGGAAAGGTCTTGAGGAAGGGTGACGTGACTGCCTTTTTTGCCCTTTCCAAAAGCTGTTTTGTTAGGATAAAGCAAGCTTAGTATCTTGATGAGATTCTTCCTTCTTGTGAGTATTAACTTTATAGGAGGTGGACTTTGGACACCAGGCAAGGCTGACTGACATGGTAGGAAAGCTGAAGCCACATGGGCTTTTTTGTTCCTCCTTTATTTTTTCTGGTGGCCTAATTCCTTCACTGAACTAATATGAACTCCTTATCTACGATTGGTGATAACAACATGGATCAAGACTACATGAGATGTTGATTTTAGGAAACATTATATCCGCTAGGGAATTGATGGTAAGATTGTAAACTACTTTAATGGTCATATTTGGTTGGGGATTAAGTGCTTTTTTCCTAAATATTGTGGAAACAAGCCTCTTGCTATTGTATTGTGTTTCCTTGTAATTCCCTGAAATCCTGGAAAGATCAGATATTCAAGAGATTGGGATAATCACATTTGGAAGGTGTTAATGTTCCTGTGGGAAATATTCCAGGCTGTGAGAAAGCTGAAAAGGAAACCCAGGTCCCAAATGCACTTCCTTCGGTCAGGGTTGAGTGGATTCAGAAGGAAAGGAAAGAAATGAGATAACTCTGTGGGTTGGTATTAAAGCTTTAATTGCTCTAAATTCACCTGAATGGATGAGGAGGGAAGATAAACATACACAGATATTTAAATGGTGCATTAGTTTTGCCTTTCTGGCATAACCCAATTGAGTCATTATAAATTATTATTTTTAGAGGCCATTAGGTTCGTTTTGCTAAGACGTCGTTTTTAATTTTTGTACTTACCTTCATGAGAGAAATTTTATTTTCCGATTTTATTTACTGATTTATTTTTGGCTGCATTGGGTCTTAGCTCCAGCACACAGTCTTCTCTCTAGTTGAGGCGCATGGGCTTAGTAGTTGAGGTACATGGGCTTAGTTGCCCCGAGGGATGTGGAATTTTTGTTCCCTGACCAGGGATCAAAACCTATGTCCCCTGCATTGGAAGGTGGATTCTTAACCACTAGACCACCAAAGAAGTTCCGATATGTAATTTTAATTTTGCATGTCATCTGTGTCTATGTGTCAAGTTACAGTAATCGAATAAATTGCCTATTTTCTGAAAGAGTTGTATGAGATTGGAATTATATTTTCCTTGAATATTTGGTGAACTCTACTGCACATCCATGTGGACCAGATTTTATATTTGTGGAAAATAATTTTAATTGTAGAGTCAATTTATTTAAAGATTTTAAGACCATTCAAAATTTCCACTTCTTGGGCCAATTTTGGTAATATATATTATTCTAGAATTTTTTTTATTTCACTTAAGTTTTCAGATTACTAACTAGCATATATTTCACCATACTATTCTTGTATTTTCTTTTTAACTTCTCTTCTATCTTTAGTTATGTTTCATTTGAAATTTTCTGCTATTATTTGCATGTGACTTTTAAAGTTTGACTTTATTGAATCTCATTAGAAATATAGATATTTTATTGATTTAAAAAATCAACTTGTATCTATTATTCTTTTCACTGTATTTTTGTTTTCTGTTGTGTTAATTTATGTTCTTTATTATTTTCTTTCTTCTGCTCTATTTAGATTCATATTCTTGTCTGTGAGCTCATCCAAGTTCTTAAGCTGGATGTTCAACTCAGTAATTTTTAGCTTTTCCTTTTTATTGTCAGAATTTATATTAATTTCCTTTTACCCATTCCTTTTATCTCTATGCCACAAGTTTTTTTTTTTTTTCCATTTATTTTTATTAGTTGGAGGCTAATTACTTTACATCATTGCAGTGGTTTTTGTCATACATTGAAATGAATTAGCCATGGATTTACATATATTCCCCATCCCAGTCCCCCCTCCCACCTCCCTCTCCACCCGATCCCTCTGGGTCTTCCCAGTGCGCCAGGCCCGAGCACTTGTCTCATGCACCCAACCTGGGCTGGTGATCTGTTTCACCCTAGATAATATACATGTTTCGATGCTGTTCTCTTGAAACATCCCACCCTCGCCTTCTCCCAGAGTCCACTGCCACAAGTTTTGATATATAGTATTTTCAATATATTTGATTGTAAATGTTTAAACATTCCTATGTTTATTTTCTATGTTGACTCATGAATTACGAAGAAATACATTTTTAATTTCCAACCATATTGGTTTTTAGTTAATTTTTAAATTGATTTCTGTATCAGTTGGAATGTAGTAAGGGAATATGCTAAGCATGATATCCAATTCTTGAAAATATTTGGAGAATTGTTTGTGGAATAGCATATACTTATTTTTTGTAAATATTCTGTATGTTCTAGAGAACGGTATTTAAACATTATACCTAACTTGAGAACTGTGTTGTTGATATCTTTATATCTTTCTTTACTTTTCAACTCTCCCTTTACTTAGAGTGTGGTCCTTAGGGTACTCTGTTTAATGCAAGGCTTTTATATTTCTCTCCCCTACTTTGCGTGGACATGGAGCCTGTTCTCCTATTCCCGTAGGTATAGCCATTAATCTCCAAAATTCTAAAGTCTTGGAATCAACGTTTTCCCAAAACAACGCAACTTTGGTGTTTACTTACAAGTTTCATGTTGTTTCATGTTATAGAACATTCTTTTTTCTTTTTTTGCCCTTGGGGATTTCCCGTATTTTCTTGTGAATTCAGCAGTACACTTACATTTATTGTAATTCTTCCATCATCTGACTGTTTTGTGGGGCAAAAAAATCTTCAAAATATCTGAAGAATCAGATTGCCAGAGGCAGAATGATCTAGATATTTTACCTACTCATCCTTCTGCTCCTTTCTCACCTTTTGATGAGTTCTGGAGTAAAAACATGGTCCTCAAGGATGCTCACTGTTCTGCAGTCTTCGTTGAGAGGAAGACAGAGCTAGAAGATGGAACTCTTCTTCTATAAAAGAAGCAATTTCTAAGATGTTGTTTTCTCTCCAACCTCAGTTTTTAATGTGTTCCATCCCAACTGGAACAGTTGGTCTGAAATGTCATATCAATTTGGTAATACTCTTTGCCCCTTGCTTATATGTACAGAGATGTTTTAAGAAGAATTTCAAAGAGAGGTGTAATATCATGGTGGTAATGATGGTACAGTTAGAGGGAAGTGGAGGGGGAGAGCAAGAAGAAGAGAAAAGGAATGGGAAAAATATGAAATTTAAAGTAGGTCTCAGTTTAGACATAATCTGCACGGTATAAGTGAGAGGCAGTTGGTGTAGATATATGTTCAGGCACCTAGATTTTCAGAAAGGGTCCCCTTCATAATTTAATATGAGTAGCATAAACAGATATTAGTAATTTGACAAAATATTGCTTTCCTACTGTGCTTATGCTCTGATTTTGGGGATCAGGGTTCAAGACATAAGAAACATCTCTTCCATTAAGTGCTTACAAGTTGTTTTGTTGGATAAGATATAAAAAGCAGTAAGAACAATACTCAGCAGTGTATGATGATCATTGCTGATGTAAAGTATAAAGGTGTTGTCAGGGTCAATTTTGGGCACATTCACTGCAAACCAATGGAGTCCAATAAGTCTTCAAAGAGAAAGAAAGACTGAAATTGGCCTTGAAGGATGCCCTCAATTTTCAAGGGGCAAAAGAGAAACAGGGACCGCTTCTCTATATAGAGAAAATGTCTGTCTTTTCCACTCCTGACATGGGTCAGCTTGTGGGGCAGGTGGTCCCCATGACTTTGAATAGAAGCCTAATATTGCTGACTTGGGCTTCCCTGGTAGCTTAGCGGTAAAGAAATCTGCTTGCTAAAGCAGGAGACATGGGTTTAATCCCTGGGTTGGGAAGATCCCCTGGAGAAGGAAATGGCAACTCACTCCAGTATACTGGCCTGAATAGAGGAACTTGGCGGGCTACAGTCCATGGGGTGGCAAAGAGTTGGACTCCACTTAGTGACTAGACAACAACAATTGCTGACTTAACTGAGTTCTACAACTTTCTCATTTTATAAATGAGGAAATCAAGATTCAGGGTACAAGGTCACGGACTCCAGGTCTTCTGACTCTTCATCTATTACTCCTCCTTCACATTCTGTGTTTAAAACCTCCTATAATTACACTACTAGTTCTGGATTGGTCAGGAGTTGACTTCAGACCATAATTGAATTATGACTAGTGCATGGACAGTGTAAGCTTTGCATGAGCCATAATTATACAAGAAAGGGTTGTTGATTTTAATTTTTCTCTACTTTGGAACTTTCTAATTTAGTGAAATCCCTGCAGTAAATAATTAGTTGGTATTTGCAAATGCTTATTCTCTTGAGAAAGGTGCTATATTAATACAAAGAAAATGGCCCTTTGGTGCCAAGCTCAAGTACCTCTGAGCCTGGAAGTATCAATTAGCCAACAAAATAAACTCATAGAACAAAACTGGATTTGTTGAGCTGATAAACAGAGGAGTCAAGGCAAAGACACAAGAATCCAAGTGATTGAGCCTGGGAAAAAGAGGGAAGACTCCATGAACCACCAGAGAGGATTCTTGATTTTCACCTAATTTTTGATGATCGTTTTAGCAATATCTGTGAAGGGGGGAATATGGTATTTTGAGCCACTTTTGTGTGAAGATAACAAGCTCTGTCTGTCATCTTTGTGCCTCACTGAGTGGGTGCTGTAACACTGCAGTGAAGAATACCACTACCAAGTTCTAGTAGGTGAAACCTCAAGGCAGATAAATTGTCTTTTGAAATAAATGGAAACCATTTGATGATAGCCTGAGAGATTGCAAAAATCAGGCATATATTGAAAAAGAAGAATGGGTTTTCTCATAGGGCAACTGGGAGCTCCAGGAAATAATGTGTATTACAGTAACTAACTGAATCTCATTCCTCACTCTGGAACCATCTTCCTTGAGTAAATACTATATATTAGCTCTTGCTTGGAGCTGCGTGGAAAGGCCCAGTCATGTTTCTGGGCCTGAGCCTGGGACTGCAATTCTCCAGAAGCTGATTTCTTACTGTCGGGCTTGATTTACTAACCGGCCCATCTCCTGCAATTCCAGCCATCACCCTTGGGGTTCATTTCATCACAGACCTGCTTCCTCCAGCCAAATGCCAATTCTTTCCCCTGTTATTCCACTTCTACTGGAAATTCCATTTTTTTTAGGTTAAGGGTTTGAAAACATCAACTTAGAGAAAGTATTCCTTTCTGTTACCAAACTGATCTCTCCTTTTCTCTCGAGGTACCACATCTTTATGCCATGTACTGAGAGGAGGCTGTGTGAATGTTGGTGCTCATTCCTGGAACCCTCAAAGAAGACTGGAAGGGATCTCAGATAAAGTATCATTGTCCCTATTTTTAGGATGAAATGAAAGAAGCCCAGGGAACTTGTCAATCATGTCAGAGCCATATTAACGTAAAGCAATTAGAAGAATATCTGACACACAGCAAACAAACATATTTAAATTACTAAGAGGGACTTCCCTGGTGGTCCAGTGGTTGAGATGCTGCACTTCCACTGCAGAGGGCATGGGTTCAATCCCCGATTGGGGAAGTAAGGTCCCACAAGTGGTGGCTGTGGTAAAGAGTCCACCTGCCAAGCAGGAGATGTGGGTTCGATCCCTGGGCCAGAAAGATCCCCTGCAGAAGGAAATGGTAACCCACTCCAATATTCTTGCTGGGGAAAATCCCATGGACAGAGGAGCCTGGTGGGCTGCAGTCCATACCTTGGGGTCTCAAAAGAATCAGACACAACTAGAGACTAAATAATAACAACAAAGTGGCGTGGCCCCTCACTGCCGCTCCCCTCCACCAAATTACCATGAGACAAAGCAGAAGCTCAGTTGGTTTAAGATGGGCCACCTTAGGAGTGAATGATAGGGGACTTCCCTGGTGATCCAGTAGTTAAGGTTCTGTGCTTCCTCTGCAGGGGGACAGGTTCAGTCCTTGGTTGGGGAACTAAGATGCTGCATGCTGTGTGGTGTGGCCACATTAAAAAAGGGGGGATGGGGGCCTAGAAAACCCACCAGGGTGGTTCATGGTTGGTGCTTCCCAAGTTTTTCATGTCCCAGCTTTCACAGAAAGGTAACACAGGGCGCACTGGGCTTGCTTGGGGTGGGAGAGTAAGGGTCCAAGGGCCACCGGCTACTCTGGCAGCTGAGAGATCAGTCTCTCAGCTCCCGGCAACTCATTGCGCAAAGCCCAGATGAAGCATTTGGAAACACAGTGGAGACTTTGACAGACGATGGATGGGAAGTTTGGCTAAAAGGCAGCGGGGACTGGTGACAAGGATGGCTCAGACAGTGAAGGTGTCAGTATCAAGAGGGTTCAGGAAAATGTGGCTGGCTGTGCTTCGGCAGCCCATACAGAGCTAGGCCAGGCCTGAGCACAGGTGAGAAAGTCCCAGGGATGTCTCTGAGAGGTCTGCGGGAAGGAAGGGCCCCATTCTTGGGGAACTGAGGTCTTGGTGTGCGTGCTGTGTTTTAAGTTGCTTCAGTCGTGCCTGACTCTGTGTGACCCTATGGTCTATAGCCTGCCAGGCCCCTCTGTCCATGGAATTTCCCAGGCAAGAATCCTGGAGTTGGTGGCCATTTCCTACTCCGGGGGATCTTCTCAACCAGGGATGGAAGCAGCGTCTCCTGCATTGCAAGCAGATTCTTTACCACTGAGCCACCAGGGAAGCCTTGGGATGAGTCGGCCTTAAGACAGAGGGGAGGACTGAGCCGAAGGCGGGGGCTGTGGGCTGGGGGCTGGGCAGTCAGGCAGACCTTCACAGGACGTGGTGCGTGCCCTTGTCTCTGACTGTGGCCACACGCACTCTACCACACAGTAACTTCAGCTCCTCAGGGGGGGAACTGGGCCGTGTCCACGTCCGCAGAGCGTACAGGATGGGCCAGACCCTCCTTCTGGAGGCTCCTTGCTGGCTGAGCGTCGCCCCTTAAGCTGTAACAGAGCCAGTCTCTCCTCCCTTTGCTCCACAAAGCTTTTTGTTTGCCATAAACAACACGATGATCTCCCATCTCTAAGCTTAACTTCTTATAAACATTTGTTCTCTTTTATCTGTGGGATTTTTTTTTTTTTTTTTGCCATAGCACATGGTATGTGGGATCTTAGTTCCTGACTAGGGATCAAACCCATATCTCCTGCAGTGGAAGCATGGGGTCTTAACCACTGGACCATCAGGGAAGTTCCAACTTCTCTTTTCTCTGATTATAAGGGCTATCATTTTTGATCCAGAAAATGTGGAAAAGCTAGAAAACTAGAGGTGAAGAATCCGCCTGCCATGCAGCAGGAGTGCGGGAGTGTGAGTGGCTCAGTCCTGTCTGACTCTGCGACCCCGTGTACTCGAGTGGGCTGCCATTTCCTTCTCCAGGGGATCTTCCCAACCCAGGGATTGGACCCAGGTCTCCCGCATTGCAGGAAGACTCTTTCGTTTGAGCTAAGGAGACTTAGGTCCAATCCCTGGGTTGGGAAGATCCCCTGGAGAAGGAAAGGCAACCCACTTGAGTATTTTTGACTGGGAAATCCCGTGGACAGAGGAGCCTTGCAGGCTCCATGGGGTTTCAAGAGAGTCGGTCATGACTGAGTGACTAAACAAAGACATTTTTGATCCAGAAAGTGTGGAAAAGATAGAAAAATATAAAGAAGTGAATAAAAACAGCCACAGTCTTATTGTAGTATCCCTGCTCTTCTAGATACCTTTTCTGTGTATTGTAACAGAGTGGTTTGAAACATCGGCCTGGAATCAGGAAAACCTGAGACTGAGCCCTGCCTCTACCACCTATTAGATGTTCTATCTCCAGCAGATTGCTTCACTTCTGTGTTTTGTTTCATTATCTATAACTTGTAGGTATTGATGCCTTCCTCTAGGGCTATTATAAGAATTAAATAATATAATGCATATACCATTCCTGGTACTCAGTAAATATTTAATAAGGGATAGTTTTTTTAAAGAAGAAATATCATGTGTTGCATGGTATTTTGAAAGGTGTTTGTAAATTTAACTGTGTAATCTGAGTGTATTTTTTTATTTTTTAAATTTTTATTGGAGTATAGTTGATTTACAATCTTGTATTACTTTCTGTACAGCAAGATGAATCATTTATGCACACACTCATATCCATTGTTTTTTAGATTCTTTTCCCATATAGGTCTTTATAGAATATTAAGTAGAGTTCCCTGTGCTATACAATAGGTTCTTGAATGCATGCTAAGTTGCTTCAGCCATATGTGACTCTTTCAGACCCTCTGGGCCATAGCCTACCAGGCTCCTCTGTCCGTGGTAATCTCCAGGCAAGAATACTGGAATGGGTTCCTGTGCCCTTCTCTAGGAGATCTTCCTGACCTGGGGATCAAACCCTCGTCTCTTATGTCTCCTGCATTGGCAGGCAGGTTATATACCACTAGCGTCACCTGGGAAGCTCACAGTAGGTTCTTATTAAGTGAGTGAAAGTGGCTCAGCCGTGTCCGACTCTGCGACCCCATGGACTCTACACAGTCCATGTAATTCTCCAGGCCAGGATGCTGGAGCAGGTAGCCGTTGCCTTCTCCGGGAGATCTTCCTATCCCAGGGATCGAACCCAGGTCTCCCACATTGCAGGCAGATTCTTAACTGACTGAACCACCAGGGAAGCCCTGGTTCTTATTAGTTATCTGTTTTATATATTGTATATGTCAATCCCAATCTCCCTTTTATTCCCCCCATCCAAGTGTATTATATGTGAAATAATCTTAAAGAAGAGTCATAGAAAATCTGCATAGTGTTTCTAACCCTAAATTTTTTATTCACTGATGCAGCTTGCTTGGACTGATTGCTATTTATAGTCAAATTAGAAACTGTTAATAGTTGAATATATTTCTGCAATCACTTTTATGTCTGTTATGGTATGTTTTATACTGAAGGTATTCTGGTTTGCATTTAGATAAGTCTAGGATCCTTGTGCTTGAGTTTTCATTATTATAGTACTCATAATTAAAAGTCTGTTTACACAGGGAATTAAGAGTTTTCAAATAGTCACTAACAGACTAAAAATTAGACCCTATTCAAACATGACAGTTCTAACAAAAATCTGTATGGCATAAGTATTTGGTCAGTTTGCAAATGGTTTTCAGATGTTTTGGTAGCGCTAAATCAAAAGCAAATGTAAACTGCAAATTTTGTAAACAACACAGGATTTCATGAAGTTAACGAACGTGATATACTAGGGTGGCTCATCTTTCTCTCAAATTGACTGACAAATAAGGATATCACAAACAGTTGAATAAAAATAAATCAACAACCGAATAATAGAAAGCAAAGATCAAGATATTAAATAGAACAAAAATTGGAATGCTGAAGGATTTAGAGGAGCACCTATCTTGGGTCCTCTGACTATCTTGTAAGTTATATTTTTCATGATTGTGTCAAAGGTGTTGTGAAGGGTGATGTATCTATAGTAACATAAAACACTGTTGGGAAAACTGTGCCCAAATTTCCCAGTCAACCCTTAAATCCTTTATCCTTTGGGGAATATGATTAGATATTTTACCTATATTAGATTAAATAGAAAGCAAAATCACCTCTTTGTACATTCTCATTTTATTTTTCAAGATGAAGTTGCAGTCAGTCTTTTCCCTCTTCACACTGAGATTTTGGTCCCTGTTTTACATGGATTCTTTTAAAGTAGCTCATTTCCATTTTCCGATGCCAGCAGAACCTTCTGTGTATGTTACCCTGCATTGCTAATTGTGCTTCATGGGTGCGGGGGCTACACCCAGGTAACTCACTCAAGTGTGCTTCCCAGTGACTTGGTGGCCATAACCTTCAGTAGACAAGACCTGAACGTCCACTTGAATTAATGTGTCTTGAACTTTTATGATTCTATTCATCTTGATTGTCCAGCTATGCTTATTAATATGGTTTAATTTATATTGCTTAACTAGAAAGAGTCAAGGGGGGATGTTTGAGGATTTCTTTTCCTGGAGAGCTTTGAAAAAGAAATAGAGGAGCGTTAGTGCTAGATTCCAGAGACTTTCATCTGCTTGTAGGAAGTGGGTGGAACTTGTCTGATATCTTTGAAGCATCGTCTGCTTGTGGCATGTTTAAAAGAGCCCTGGCATCTCCGAGCTGGGACTTTCAACCCCTCACGACCTCTCTTTGCCATTTGCATTGACGAGGTAGAAAGGGAAATGGTACGGTCTACACTCTTTGGAGTTTGCACTGATTCTCCTCTCCTTTGGTTTCTGATGATGGGCTGGCTAGTTTACATTCAGAGGTTGAGCTAACTGCTATGCTGTGGGTGCAGAGGAACCCCTTGGCCCTCTCCTGTCCACTTATTCTTGCTCTGACCACCATGCTGCTGGGAGCTTTCATTCTTTTCTCATTTGTGTGTTTTCCAAATTAGTAGTTTGCTCTTGTGTGTTGACCTTTTTAATATTCTGTGTTTTGATTGGTTGGTCTTACCATTCTCTCTCATTTTCAGCCTGGCTAACCCTCCAGGGAAGAGGTGAAACAGCTATCCAATAAAAATACAAAATACTGAAAAGGTCAAAATGCACTATTACAATAAATTACCATAGCTCAAACAGGGAAGCGGGCATTAAAATTCTGATATGTACAAGGAGGGAGATTGGCGTGAGAGTTGAAAATGGCACCGCATTAATGCACTTGGATGTCAGAGTTCACCCAAAAGAGAGTAAACATTCTAAAACCGGAGTCTGAACATTATCTTGTGAGTCCCCGTGCTGTGACATCCTGGCGTTGTTGGATAACGTAAATGCTGCAGGAAACTGACTGCTTTCCCAGTTTCTCCTTCCCCAGAAGTGGGGACGAGCGTGGTGGGGGGACAAAGAAAGAACAAATACAGTCTCTGCAAGATGAAACTCTTAAATCAGACTCACAGAGGACCAGTGACAATTTATTGGCTGGTCAAGACACAGAGCATCCGTTTTATTTTATTATCTGGGTTCTACGGGCTGTCACTCGGCAGAAATGTCATGCGTGCAAGAAAGAAGCACAGTTTTCAAAGCCTTTTGATCCCCTCCCCAACTGGAATATTTACTCTAGGGATGATACTTTGTAAGATGATGCAGAGAGCACTGAGCTGGGGATTCGGAAACCTGGTTGCAACCCATCTCTGTCGTGGACTTGCTGTGGCTTATGCAAGTTACTCACACCCTTCACCTCGCCTGCCCTTTTAATGACATCAAAGACTCTGTGAATCTTACACAGGACATTGGAGAGATCAAAGTGCTGAAGTCAGTGTCTATCACTTTGTGAGTCTCGGGCCATACCAGCTCCCAAGCTCCCCCTCCTCCCAAATGCTGTGATCTTGGCATGTCTCCCTAACCTCTCTGAGCCTTGATCGACATCTTGTTGTTGCTGTTGTTGTTTTCCCCAGAGCTGGAGGAGATGTAGAGGTGGGGCGTGTGATTCAGTGACTTGCCAGGAAGTCCCCCTCCTCCTTCCTTCCCATGTGAGAAGCAGAAACTAAATAAATCAGACCTCCAGCCTGGAAGGCCATTTCACATTGGTCAGATCAATAGGAACTCCATTTTCCTCGAGACATCGCCAGCAAGCATCACTGGTGGCTGCTGACAGCCGGGTGTGCTGGCAGCTGTGGTCCGCTCACCTTGCCTGCCTGTCACCCGTAATGCTGGCAGACCCCCACGGGGGGCAGGGTGTGCCATCAGATGCCTGACGGAACTTTAGGGGAGGGGGCCTCCCGACTCACAGGCAACCACAATCTAATCGGCTCCTGCTTCAACAAATTATCTCTTAAGTGGTGGCGTGAAGGGAGCTGTGTTAATCTATGAAATCATAAACCTTCCTCGCAGTGTGATGCTAAGATCCAGACAGATACTAATCTCCAGCCGTACTGTCAGTTATGGTTTTGACACCAACACTTTGAATTGCCAACAGAAAATCGTATTTGACATTTAATTCCAATCATGCAGTCTTTCATTGAAAGTGCTGTCAGTTTACCTTTATTTGGGAGAAGGGGAGACAATATACTTATGTCTTCTGGTAATTCTTTTTTTTTCCTTGTAGGAGGTGGTGGGGAGTGCAGAGGAGAAAGGAAGAAAAAAAAAAAAATCAGACTTCAAATAATGTACCAATTGAAGAAGTACTTTAATCCTCGTGTCAGCCTGATGCTGAATCTACTCCCACATGCCTTTGGTTTTTATAGTCTCACATTTGCTGCCTTCCAACAAATCTCAATCATTTTACACAGATTAGGCATTAATTCAGGTCAGATCAGGATTAATTAGTCAGTAGAAGTCAGCCAGTGGCATCAATGTGCCAACAAGCGTTTTAAAATAATCTGTTCTGATTTTGAATCGTTCTTTTCCGAGGTGGGGAGGGGCGCCCTGGAGCATTATTGCAATCAGTAGATTGCAGAATTCCGACAAAACTAGAAAGGAGGGAAATGTCAGTTTAAATCTCACCTGCCACTGAAATGCCACCTTTCTTAAAGTGGGTCCTGGGTAGTGAAGAGATGGAAAAAGGGCTGGACAAAGATGCCATATTCAGAGGTCAAGAGAACGTGCCTTGAAGACTGAGGTTCTCAAACTCAAGAGTGCTTGGGAATCACCTGGAGGGCTTGTTAAAAGACAAATGGTGGGACTTCCCTAGGGGTCCAGTGGTTAAGACTCTGCACTTTCAATGCAGGAGGCATGGGTTCAATTCCTGGTTGGGAACTAAGATCCTGCATGCCACTAGGAGTGGCCCAAAAAAAAGGACAGGTGGCTATTGGGTACTACCCCCAGAGTTTCTGATTCAGTGAGTTGGGATGAGGCCTGAAAATGTGCAATTTTAATAAGTTGTCTGGTGACACTGATGTTGCTGGCTCTGGATCACACTTTGAGAATCACTGCTTCAAAATCCATATAGCCTTCAGACAGGGCAGGATGGAAGCTGGGGAGACACTGACCCCCAAATAGGACAGAAAGCACATCAGAACTTTCAGTTATGACAGGTAGATCAGAAGTGTAACTCTGATCAAGGGACCAATGATGTGATGTGGCTAAGCTTTTTCCCTTCACTTGTTGCCTTCCCAATACTGTGAGTCTTTTGGCAGAGAATACAGAGACAAGGGAGTAGAACCAAAGATCAAACTAAAGGTAACCTATTTGAAGCACTGAAGACGAAATGTAAGGGGAATCTGTTGTTTAGGATGATTTCTCATCATCAGTGGGAGGTACTCAGGTATAGGGGCTTCCCCGGTGGCTCCAGTGGTAAAGAACCCGGCCTGCCAATGTAGGGGATGCTAGAGATATGGGTTCAAGTGCTAGGTCAGGAAGATCCCCTGGAACAGGGCGTGGCAACCCACTCCAGTATTCTTGCCTGGGAAGTTCCATGGACAGAGGAGCCTAGCAGGCTACAATCTGTAGGATCACAGAGTTGGACACGACCGAAGTGATGTAGCACTCACGCCCCCTTCCCTTTTAGTATAAAAGGAGCCTGAATTCTAACTCAGGTAAGATGGTTCTTTGGGGATACAAGCCCACCATCTTCTCAGTTTGCTGGCTTTCTGAATAAAGTCATTATTCCTTGCCCCAACAACTTATCTCTTGATCACTAGCCTGTCGTGCAGCAAGAAGTAGCAGTTTGGACTCGGTAACATTCGTATTGACTCCATTGTTGTTATTGAGCAGATAGCTTGAAAGGTTGCCTT
The DNA here is from genome assembly GCF_023699985.2 of Odocoileus virginianus. Taxonomy (NCBI): domain Eukaryota; kingdom Metazoa; phylum Chordata; class Mammalia; order Artiodactyla; family Cervidae; genus Odocoileus; species Odocoileus virginianus. The sequence continues at coordinate 29,955,214 of NC_069706.1, forward strand.
GACCCGCAGGTGATTTTATCACCCCCACTTTGCATAGATCAGACACCCATCTTTCTGGATAGGCTCTGTGAGGCCAGTTCGCTCTCTGAGCATTTGGGCTGGAGAAGGGAGGGAGAGATGATTAAAGGTGGGGAGGGATAAAGAGAAGTCCTAAGGTGGAGAGAGAGGTGGTCGCTACCTTTTTTGTAGACCCTAGGCCCCTTAAGATGGCATCTAGTGCTGCTCAGGAGAGGAAGACCTGATCCTTGCAATGGGAATTCCACTCAGAGATGCTACTGGGCAGAAATACTCCACTTATATGAATGTGCCACTTAGGAGGCATTCTATTCCCATAGCAACAGTGATAGAAGCAGGCAAAACTTAGTCTCCTTCAACTGGGCTTTGTGAGCCAAGTGTCCCTCTTGGCTTCTTGTTAGTAACTCTCCTGAGCTGAGCAAAACTCTCTAGCCCTTTGCATGTCAGCCACACAAGGGGTATGCCAGACCTCCATGGCTGGGGGCAGGGTTTCACTAGCAACTAATGGCTGAGTGCCTCTTTTGGGTACTAATTGTTAGGACACACAGAAAAATAAGACGCAGACCTGTATGGTCCTTGCCCCAGAGGACTGTAAAGTCCTGTGGGGGACGTTTAACCTCACAATTCTTTTGCACTATGGGATGTGTTATAGCCGGACCAAATAAGATGACAGATGACTACTACTGATTCAGCAAGAAATAATCAGATGGTTTTTTATGATGAAGAACTTGGCCTTGAAAGGAGAGGCTAGCAGAAGCCTGGCAGGTCTCTGGAGGAACCAGTGTCACAGGCAGTTTATCAAAACAGGGTCTGGTTGCCAGAGGCCAGGGTACAGGTGCTGTCATGGTTAATTTTATATGTCAGCTGGATAGGGCCAGGCCCATATTAAATATTATTTCTGGGTATGTCTGTGAGGTTGTTTCTAAATGAGATTAGCATTTGAATTGGTGGACTCAGTATGATAGGTTGCTTCATAATGTGGGTGAGCACCATCAATTCTTTGAGGGTCTGAATAGAACTAGGAAAGTGGAGGAAGGAGGAGCTTGCTGCTTTGGCTTCCTGCCTGCCTACCACGTTGGGACATCAGTCTTCCCCTGCCCTTGGGCTGGGACGTCAGTGTTCCTGGTTCTCAGGACTTTGGACTCAGATTACAACTGCACCCCTGGCTTTCCTGGTTCTTCAGCTTATGGATGGCCAGTTGTGAGACCTAGCTTATATAGCTACGGGAGCCAATTCACATAATAAAACTTTTTACATGTTTATTTCCTATTGGTTCTGTTTCTCGGAAGAATTCCGATACAGGTGTCAATGGAGAAGAAGCTCAGTTTTAAGAATTAGGCCATGGGGCTTCCCTGGTGGTCCAGTGGTTAAGACTTTGCCTTCTAGTGCAGAGGATGTGGGTTTGATCCCTGGTCAGGGAGCTAAGATCCTACAAACTTTGAGGCTGAAAAACCAAAGCATATTATAACAAATTCATTAAAACTTTTAAAATGCTTCACATCAAAGAATCTTAAAACAAGGAAAAAGAATTAAGCCACTGATCAGAGCTGAGCTGCCTGCCATCCGAATGCTCATGGTATGAAAGTCAGGCTCCAAAGCCTCCCTACCTAAACGCAGAAGTGGCCCAGAGGTTTGGGAGAGGCTGAGCGTTTACCTGGGTCCAGGAGTCTTCAGTAGGCCTGGTTGGGCAAGGATCAGGTCAGGCCCTTATTTTCATTGACTGCATCCTGTTTGCAGGTGGCAGATGTACCAGACAAGACCTCAAAGGCCCTGTACTGTTCTTTCCCAGAAGTGGTCTGTCTGATACTGAAGGGAGAGTCTGGAGAAGAGAGATTCCATTGGGGCCGTGACCTTGAGCTGCAGGAGGACCCTGTTGCTCTTCTGAAATTTCTGCCAATGAAAGAGGGGCCCTTCCTTGAATGCCGGCTGCCTCTCTTCTTTTTCCCGTATTCCCTGCCATTTCCTGGGAGTGGAGAATGTGTAGGGGGTGTGTGTGTGTGTGTGGTCACGCACATGTGTACACACCTGTTTGCCCATGCTTCCTGCTGGTCCCCGTCTAATACTCTCCTTGTGGTGAGATGACCTCGAGGCGGTGGCAGCCGTGGCAGCTGAGGCAACAGCAGGCACCGACATCCTTGAGAAACTCAGAAGATGTGTGAATTGTCCATTTCACACTGCTCTTTTTAATGCCGACGCCCTCCCTGGTGATAATGAAACAGGAGGACAGGAATACTGTGTTTTCTCTTCCTGAGACTTTCTGGGGCAGCAGGGTGCTATGCAGCCTTGTGAAAACTCTAGTCACTGAGGGAGAGCCACCTGACCACGGTGCCAGATGCTTCCTGGTCCTCAGGGGTGTTTGTCCACTGCATCTTTCACCATTGAGAGTGAGCCTGTGTCTGTCTCCAGTCTTAACTAGGGCGAGGGAGCCTAGCACAGTGCCTTTTCTAAGGTAGGCATCCAGCAAATATTTATTAATGATCGTGATGGCGATAAGCACAAAGAGAATTGGAACTAGAGTGGTAGTAAGATTCTGCTGAGGCCTCCCCCTACCCCCCACCTCCAGATTTGAACAGGAGAAGTTATATTAGTCTTCGGAGGTTTTTTCTTTATAGAGCATAACTGCCATCAAGGTCAGTGTGTGATCTTGGGTCATTTTGCATCTTTGAAGTCTCTGGTTCCTCTACTTCCTGGAGTTATCATGAGAATCCAATAAGATCAAATGTGCTTAGTAAAATTAACTCAATAAATATCAATGGTTATGATCATTTCATGGCATAGTGGTTATGGACGTGGACGTGGATCACGTGATTTAGGACGTGGGCTCTGGAGCCAGACTACCTGGGTTTGAACGCTGACTCTGCGGCTTACATGACCCGTGATCTTGACCTATCTCTGTCTGTTTTCTCGTTTGTGAAATGCGGATACAGAATCTTATGACAATTGAGGAAATTAATTTTTGTAAAATGCTTGGAGTAGTTCTTGGCATGTGATAACTGCTGCCTAAGTGTTCATGTCATAAACACATGAAATTAGGTATTATGTTATAAATACGTGGAGAAAATCTCCCGACAATGAGACAAACAGTAAAATCCAACCTTTCCTAAAATTGCCCCTTTCGGATGATTTCTGTATTGGCCAACTTTACACACACAACGAAAACCTCACATCTCAGAGGCTTACAGAAGCAAAGTAATTTCTTGCTCACCGTTTAGGTGAGCTGCTATCGTGAGTTGGGTGAGCTGGATCCATGGGTCTCTTCTCATAGCCCTGGTACCCAGACTGGAAGAGTAGCCCCAGTGTGGGGCCTGCCCACACTTTCGACAGAGCGGAATAGCAAGTAGCCTGAACAAAGCTCTGCAATTACATTGAAAACCTCTGTTAGGATGTGACGTGGTCAAGCCTGGGCAAGTCATGTGGCAGTGGACTTGAATGCACAGTTTCCTCTCTGGGAAGGATCTAGTGTGTAATTGTAAACAGTGTAGCTATCTACTGCGAGAGCCAAAGCCATGAGGAGATATGCTACCAGTTTATGTGAGGAATACTTGAAAGCATTTCCATGAGTTCATAGAGATACTTGTCCTTTTTTTCTTCTTGTCATGATACAGCTGATTGAATTGTTATCCTATAATTTATTTAACTTGTCCTCTGTTGGTGAACAGAGTAGTCATGCTTTTACAAACAATGCTGAAATAAATAACCTGGGCCCAGGTCATTCTGCATGCGGCACTCGACGCTGGATGTGAAGGACCAAAGATTTATGTTATGTTTTGTCAGCTTGTTCTGTCAGGGATTGGGAGAACAGAATTAAAGCTTTTGGCCGCTGGCAGGTTTTTGTTTATTTTTTCTGTATGTCAAGATAATTTCTGCTTTAAGAATATTGCTGCTATGTAATCAGGTATATAAATATTCATAACTGATATCTTAATTGTGAATAGTACCCTTCAGCATTATAAAATGCCCTTCTTTGTATCATTTAATGCTTTTTGGCCGCAATTCCGCTTTGCCTAATATTAATACCATAAACTCTGCTTTCTTTTTGTTTGCATTTGTGCCTGCTATACCTTGTCCAGTCTTTTATTTTCTAAAATCATTTTGTTTCCCTCTGTCTCTTTACAACATAGAGTTTGGATTTTCTCTGGGCTCTGATCTGAAAAAGTTTTAATAATGATGAAGGCTCATTTATGTACTGATGTGTATGCTTGGGTTTAGTTTTTCATATGATTTTATGTGTACTCTTTTTATAATTGCTTCTGTGATCATTTATAGAACCATGTACTCTGTGGTCTTTGCTGTGTGTGTGTGTGTGTGTGTATGTGTGGTGTGTAGTTCTCCTGATATTTAGGAAAGCTGATAATTTTGTTCTAGTTGCTATCTGCATAAAATTAATTCTAGCTTTGTAAAATTCTCAGAGTCCCTATTTATTCACATAGTATCAGATGGTTTCCTAATATGAACAGTTATAAACTTAATGTGTGTCGTCTTGCCCTTCCTTCCTTCTCCGGAGTTTCCCAAATTGCATCAGTAACATTATTTTGCTTGCAGTTTACATTTGAACTGTCAGTGAAGCTTTAGTACTTCTCATGTACCTTGGTTACTTGATCTGTCTGCTTTTCTAAAAAAAAGTTAATTTGGCTGCACTGGGTCTTAATTGCAGCATGCAGGATCTTTAATTGCGGCAGGCGGGATCTAGTTCCCTGACCAGGGGTCGAACCCAAGTCCCCTGCATTGAAAATGTGGCATCTTAGCAGCTGGACCACCAGGGAAGTCCCTGTCTACTTTAAATCTTTAAATAATATTCTTTGACTCTTACTAGTAACAGATGAAGTAAATGGCAGAATTACTGTATCTCTTTCCTTTTTATCCTCCCTTATCCATTAAAAAATTTTTGTTGGTGTTTATTTCTAGATTGTCAGGTTATATAACACATTCTCCTCCATCATCCAAACCTATATTTGTATTTCATTTTTTGCTCTAAGGTGCATCTATTTAAGACTCACAGCCAATTCCTTTGCACTAGAACCCAAGGCATTTCTCGCACTGCTGTGCTTTATCTTCTGGAAGTTGCCTCAAGAAGGGCTGTAGAATAATGTTCCTTGAGTTTTTGCAGGTTCAGAACTGTTTGTTCATAGTCATTATTCTTGGAGGATGATTTGGATAAATATAAAATTCTTGGCTCAGATGTTGAATCCTTGAGGACTTAGGCATTTCTCCAGTGTCTTGAAGTGTTGAATGTGGAGAAATCTGAAGTCAGCCTGATCTTTCTCTCTTGTAATTGAACTTTGAAATGCTGGATCAAAAGATTCTTTAGAGTCCAGCAACTTTGCCAGGCGATGTCTCAGGTTGACTATTCTGGGTCAGTTTTCCTGACCATGATAGGCCCTTCAACATAAGAATCAAGCCTTTCATTTCAGGTTTGTTGGATTGTATTGTTAAGAATTTGTTTGCTTTCATTGTTCTGGTTCATTTTATTTCTTATATCTTAAGGGAGTCTAGTATTGGATCTCCTTTTCCGGTCTTTCACATCTTTAATTTTATCTCTCCTGTTCTGAAACTCCTTGTTTCATTTTGTGTCCTTTTATTCAAGTTTCACGTACCTGCCTCTGTATCCCTTGTTCTGTTTTCTTCAATGTCTGTTCTACCTTTTGCAACTTCACGTTTTACTTTCATTTCTGTGATGTTTATTTTATTTATTTCTACTTCTTTCCAAAGTTTTCCAGCTACATTTCATCATGAAATTTTGAAATGAATAATCGTCTGCTTTTTGTCCATATTTTCCCTTTCTTTTTATTTCTTTTTTTGGCCACGTTGTGCAGCTTGTGGGATCTTAGCTCCCCAACCAGGAGTTGAACCTGTACCCTTGGCAATGAAAGCACAGAGTCTTAACCACTGGATCACCGGGGAATTCCCTCATATTTTTTTCTTATAGACTCCCTGCATTGGAACTGAACTAGTTACTATTATTGTTGTTCTTATCTACCTATAACCTATATGATGTATATGTTTTTAAACCTCATATCCAAGTTCATTTAAAAAATTTAAAAGTATAGTTGATTTACAATCACAAGTTGATTTACAAGGGGGTAACAGAGGATAAGATGGTTGGATGGCATCATAGACTCAATGGACATGAGTTTGAGTAAACTCTGGGAGTTGGTGATGGACAGGGAGGCCTGGCCTGCTGCAGTCCATGGGGTTGCAAAGAGTTGTGCACGACTGAGCAAATGAACTGAACTGAACTGATTTACAATGTTGTGTTTGTTTCTGAGAGTGATTCCGATATAAATATATGTATGCTGCTGCTGCTAAGTCACGTCAGTCGTGTCCGACTCTGTGCAATCCCATAGACAGCAGCCCACCAGGCTCCCGTCCCTGGGATTCTCCAGGCAAGAATACTGGAGTGGGTTGCCATTTCCTTCTCCAATGCATGAAAGTGAAAAGTGAAAGTGAAGTCGCTCAGTTGTGTCTGACTCTTCGCAGTCCCCTATAGCCTACCAGGCTCCTCCGTCCATGGGATTTCCCAGGCAAGAGTACTGGAGTGAGTTGCCATTGCCTTCTCCCAAATATATGTATAGATGTACATATATATTCTTTTTCATTATGGTTTATTACAGGATATTGAACATAGTTTTCTGTGCTATACAGTAGGAAAGGACCTTGTTTATCATTTTATATAGTGTGTATCTGCTACTTTTTGAATTATAGTTTTCTAAGGACATATTTCTAGAAGTAGGATGGCTGTATCATATGGAAACCCTATTTTCAGTTTTTTAATGGAACTCCATACTGTTTTCCATAGTGGTTTCACTTTTACATTCCTACCAGTAGTGTAGGAGGGTTGCCTTTTCTCCACACCCTTTCTGGCCTTTGTTATCTGTAGACTTTTTAAATGATGACCATTCTCATTGCTATGAGGTGATACCACATTATAGTTTTGATTTGCATTTTTATAATAATTTAAAATGTTGAAATCTTTTTATGTGCCTCTTGGCCATCTGTGTGTCTTCTTTAGAGGAATGTCCAGCTAGGCCTTCTGCCCATTTTTTTTTTTTTTTTTGATTGAGTTGTTTGTTGTTTTGTTATTGAGTTGTAGGAGATGTTTGTATATTTTGGAAATTAAGCCCTTGTTGGTTGCATGGTTTGTGAATATTCTCTCAGCCAAGTATATGATATTATCTATATGATTACCTTTAATACTAATATTATTCTTATTCTAGCAATGAATAATTGTAATAATACCACTGTTGCTGTTGTTCATAACAGAATGAGTTGGGTCTTCTGAACCAGCTCACTGCTGGGAGATCCTATTTGGGGAGGGGCCCAGGCAGCCTCGGATCTTTCCTTTTCTGCTCCATGGAGATAAATATCTGCTGTGATTCAGCTCAGCCTGTGACTCTCTGTGCACCCTGCCTCCTCCCTGCCCCTGGGAGCCAACAGGGCCCCACGGGGTGCAGGTCACCTGTTGTGTCTACTTAGTCCCTGTGACCATGAGACGCGCCTTCACCTTCAGGCCATGTCACGCAGGTGACACTTTCTGAAATCTATCCCCACTGGACTCTCCTGCCTCCTTTATTGCTTCTACTCTTCACTTTCCCCAATTGAATCTCAGTCCAATTCCTCAGGGACCCCTTACGTGTACTTTGGAATCCAGATTATATTTGTCTCCAAATTCTGTGGACACCACAGTTTGTGTAGTTTATTCTTCTCTTTTTGCTTTTGCATGATTTCTAGGGGAAAAGGAGTAAAATGAGGAGAAGCCTACTTATTTATGTAGTTGTATTCAGACCAGAAGTCTTGCTTTTGAAACCAGCCTGAAATCCATGTACTATTGATATCCTTTTGTAGCCCCTTCCTGTGACTTAATTTAAAGCCTGGTGTGCTTGGTTGTAAGTAGAGAAAGTTGTTTTATGAAATAGTGTTTTCTCTCAGCAAGGGACAAAGAATACTGGGAACAGTGTTATTCTTCATGATGATGGTACTTTTAGTATCTACCAATTCTGGATTCCTCTCTCAGGAATGGAGAAAAGATGTTTTTACAAAGTAACGATCATTTCTTCCTGCCAGCTCTCTGAGTGGTTGTCCTGTTATTGATTTCTGATCCAGAGTTGGAGACTGACTAGAGTTCTGGCACCTGCTGGTGACGTCAGAACAGCTCTGGTTTCAGTACAAAGGGTGCTCACATACACAGCTGGTGGAAGTGTAAATTGGTACAAGATTTCTGGAGGGACTCTGGCAGTCTATATCAAGAGACTGAAAAAAAAAATCATACCCTTTCACCCAGTAAGTCTATTTTTAGGAATTCAGCTTATAGATATAATCAGAGACTTAGTCAGAAATCAATGTCCCAAAATAATTACAAAAAGTTGGAAACTGCTTAAGTGTTCAAGGGTACTACTTAAACTGTGGCGCATTCATATGGATGGAGTAGAAATCATTCATTAAAATAATCTTTCTGTTAATGTTTCAGTGATGTTGGAAAATGTTTATGGCACTATGTTAAGACAGGATGTAAAAATCTATAAACCATGTGATCTTAGTTATGTAAAATATGCAAAGAAAACAGCTAGAAAGAAATAAGCATTAATAATGATGATTTCTAGTTATGACACTATTAGTTTCAGGTGTAGGCTTACAATTCTTTAAGTCCTTTCTGCAAACTTTACCTGCTTTGACCCTTGTGGTTACCCTGTGGAATAGGTTAGAGCAGTCAATGTTCCATCTCATGGGTGAGATCAGTTAGCAAGCACTGTGTCCCCTGTTTGGTGACTATTCTAGTGTAGACAGAGCCAACTTTCTCTAGTTCCAGTCTTCGATCTCTTCTTGCTGACCGAAGTGCATGACGACTTTAACCTTCTCAGCTTCTCTCTTCTGACAACCGTTTATTGCGAGACAACTCATTTATTTACTAGGGGTGATATTTCACCACCTGCTTCTCTTGGAGATTTTACCAGGATGTCACATTGCTTAAAAGTAGACCTTCTATGTTTGACTTCTTCATTGAGATTTTATGACTCTGGTGGGCTATTTCCAACTAAAAAATATTGCAGCTATTCTTACTGGCATTGAACTTTAGGGTCTCTGTCTACAATTTATCTCAGGGTTGGAGCAGACCCAGAGCTGTTTTCTGAGAAAAATCTTGGCCCTGTATGGGGCTACTCACTCAATTCACCTCAAGCTTGTATCCTGGTTGGGCTCCTTAATTTATAGGCAAGAATGTCAAACACGATCTTTGCTCTGCTGGCTGTTAAAGCACAAAGATCAGCTCTTAATCAGCAGTATGGAGTGTCTGTCCTCCAGGTCCTTGTTGGAAGGCAAACCCCTGAATTCTTTGCTATCTAATTTGTAACCAATACTCAGCAACACTCTATAGTCTTCTACTCTGCCTGCCTATCTATCCTTTATTGCCACGTATCTATAATATCTTTCTCTCCTTCTAGAACTGAACTTAAAATTTTAATATATTCATTAATTCAGTCAACAGGCAGGCAGAGAGACTGACTAGGTATTAGGACTAGGTACCAGTCTGGGCATTGGGAATATAGCAGTGAAAAAGACAAAGCTCCTACTCTCAAGAAATATATATCCTATTTGGTAGAAACAGACATTGAACAAATAAACAAGTAAAGGTATGGTATGTCAGATGATGATAAATGATATAGAGAAAAGTAAAGCAATTTAAAAGAAATAAAGTGAAAAGGGCTGCGTGTGTGTGTGTGTGTGTGTGTGTGTGAGAGAGAGCGTGTATGTATATGTGTGTGTGTCACACAATTTCATGTAAGTAAGTTCGGGAAATCTTCATAGTCATATAGCATTTGGATAGAAACCTGAAAGAAGTAAAAGCGTGAGCATTTGCTTAGAAGGGCATTCTAGGAGGCGGGTGTGGTGGACACTGAGATCTTTAAACTTACGTGGGCGTCTCGTGTTTGGGCAGCAATAAGTAGACCAATATGGCTGGAACAGAGAGAAGGGGAGGTGGAAAGAGTTGAAATCAAAGAAATAATGGTAGTGCAGGAAAAGGTGCTGGGGTTAGGATAGGTGGCCTGTAGGTGTATTAGGCAGGGTTCCCCAGAACCTGGTGACTATATATGTATGTGTGCGTGCTAAGTCACGTCAGTTGTGTCTGACTCTTTACAACCCCATGGACTGTAGCCTGCCAGGCTCCTCTGTCCAAGGGATTCTCCAGGCAAGAGTCCTGAAGTGGGTTGCCATTCCATTCTCCAGGGAATCTTCCCGACCCAGGGATCGAACCCGCATCTCCTGTGGTTCCTGAATTGCATGTGCATTCTTTACTGCTGAACCATTGGGGAAGCACACATGTATGTATAGTATGCTATCATATGTAACATTAGGTAATTAAGAGAAATATGAGGAATTGGCTCACACAATTATGGAGGCTGAGAAGTCCTATGACCGGCCCTCTGCAATCTGGAAACCCAGGAAAGCCCGTGGTGCAGGCTTCCAATCTGAGAGCCAGCAGGTTTGAGACCCCCAAGAAGAGCTAGTGTTTCAGTTTGAGCCTGAAAGAGAAGACTAGTGACCCAGTTCACATCAGCCAAGCAGGAGGCGTTCCCTCTTCCTCAGCCTTTTTCTTCCATTTGACTCTTCAACTAATTGCATGAGTCCTACCCACATTAAGGAGGGCAGTCTGCTTTACTCAGTCTACAGATTTCAATGTTAATCTCATCCAGAAACACACTCACAGACACAGCCAGAGTAGTGTTTTGATCAAATGCCTGGGCACCTTGCGGCCCAGTTAAGTTGACACGTAAAGTTAACCATCACTGTTGGTGACAGTGGGGCAGTCCTGGTGGCTCCGCAGTAAAGAATCTGCCTGCAATGCAGGAGTCACGGGGGACGTGGGTTCGACCCCTGAGTCGGGAAGATCGCTTGGAGGAGGGCACGACTGCCCACTCCAGTATTCTTGCTTGGAGAATCCCCTTGGACAGAGGAGCTTGGTGGGTTACAGTCCATAGGGTTGCAAAGAGTCAGATACTGCTGAAGTGACTTAGCATGCATGCATACAGATAGTGATAGTAATTCTGGCTTTTGCCTTTAGAGAGATGGGGAGCCGCTGGAGAGGTTTGAATAGGAGACTGACATGAGCTGACTTAAATTCTAGCAGGACCCCTGACTGCTGTGTTCAGAACAGCCTGGGGGAGGCAGGAAGGGGGAGGGCAAGAGTGAAGGCAGGCAGAAGAGTTAGGAGGCAACTGAAACGGTCTAAAGGAGAAATGAGAGAGGATTGGACTAAAATGGTATTGGTGGGAATGTGAAAGCGCTGTTTCTAGATATGTTTTTAAGATAGAACTTCTGGGGACACACAGGACTTTGTACTGTTGTGACAGCACCTTTCATTTTTGACTGAAATTATTTACTATTGTGTCTCCTGCGTTGGTTGCTATTTTATTCATCTTTGTGGTGGCGCACTGACTTAGCTGCTCAGAGACATGTGGGATCTTTGCAGACCAGGGATCGAACTCTCGTCTCCTGTATTGGCAGGTGGACTCTTCACCACTGAACCACCCAGGGAAGCCCTGAACTTATTTACCCAATTTTATATAGGGTAGTCATCAACTCTGAAAATGTGGTTACTATCATTTATCTCTGAACAAGTTCAACCTGTCCTTGATGACATTTTGTATATGGATATACTATTATTTATGTTCTAATGGGTTGACGAGATCCTTGGTGCCATTATTTATATTTGTCTTGGTCTCCTGACTTACGGACACCCTGTAAATAAGGTTTAGAAACTTACACAAGATCCGATGCCAGTCAGTGCCTAGCACTGTGTTAAGTACCTCCCCGGTATTAATAAGCAATATTCATCGTCACAGATTTCTGAGGGCTTCCCAGGTGGTGCTAGTGGTAAAAAAAATCCGCCTGCCAATGCAGGAGACATAAGAGACGTGGGTTCCATTCCTGGGTTGGGACGATCCCCTGGAGGAGGGCATGGCAACCCACTCCAGTATTCTTGCCTGGAGAATCACATGGACAGAGGAGCCTGCTGGGCTACAGTCCATGGGGTCGCAGGGAGTCGGACACGACTGAAGCGACTTAGCAGGCACGCACTGTGTGCCAAGCACATGGAGGTCTGGAGACACAGCGTTGAAGAGGTAGTCTCGTGAAGCTTGTGTTCTAATGGAATGGCATGCTTAGGAGTCAGTGAGTAACCCATTTTGCTGTGAGCGGAGAAATAGAAAAAGGCCTCCGAGTGGTGAGTAGGCACAAGATAGATGAGAACCTCATAAGCTCAGGTGAGGAGCTTTATTCAAACAGGAGGCAACGCCTGTAGTTAGGACAGACAATGAGATGCCTGGGTGTGACAAAGGGCTTTGTTTTCCCAGCTCATCTGCTATTTCTTCCCTTCATTCCCATTTTCCTACAGTGCAGTTACAGAAAAGTACTGGCCGTTTAGAGGAGAGATTCACGGACAAGCAGCTGTGGTTTGTGTCTGAGCATATGGCTGGGCCTGGTGTGGCTGAGATTTCACCCGAGTGCCCTTAATGAGCCAGCAGCTGCTTCCGCCGCTGCCTCACCAGCCCTGCCCATCGCCTGGCCTGCCCTGCTGCCTCCACGGCAGTCTGTTCTGCAGGCAGAGCAATGCTCTTTCTTCTCTCCAGCAGTTGGGTGCAGGCTGTGGGGAGAACCAAGCGCAGCTAGCCCCTTCTGATAACCGATCACCTGCTGGCACTGTGGTCCACCGTAGTAATGGGCCACACAGGAAGCACCCAGAGTGGTCAGCTCTCCTGGGACTCGCAGACAAAACACATGAGATCAAAACAGCCCTTATGCAGCAAGTTTGATTTCAGTATAAGTCATGGTCAGCTGGCGGCATTTCCTATTTGGGGGAAGATCCAGGGTGTGGGTTGCAGTCAATGCTAGCATTATAAAGACCTGGGTTCTAAAGCTGCTTCTGCTACTGACAGCTAGATGCCATTGGGCAAGTCTCTGAACGGCACTGAGCTGTGGTTTGTCCTTGGCAACAGGAAGGACTCAGGGCAGCTAATACCCTCACCCCCACCACAGCTGCATTTTATTATGTTCACTATATGCCAAGCACTGGTCCACGTGTTTTCCATGTACCAGCTGAGCCACCAGGGAAACCTAAGAATACTGGAGTGAGTAGCCTATCCCTTCTCCAGGGGAACTTCCCGACCCAGGAATCAAACCTGGGTCTCCTGCATTGCAGGCAGATTCTTTATCATCTGAGTCACCAAGGAAGCCCAAGAGTACTTGAGTGGGTAGCCTATCCCTTCTCCAGGGGAACTTCCCGACCCAGGAATTGAATGGGACCTCCTGCATTGCAGGTGGATTCTTTACCAGCCGAGCCACCTGCTGCTGCTGCTAGGTCGCTTCAGTTGTGTCCGACTCTGTGTGACCCCATAGATGGCAGCCCACCAGGCTCCGCCGTCCCTGGGATTCTCCAGGCAAGAACACTGGAGTGGGTTGCCATTTCCTTCTCCAATGCATAAAAGTGAAAAGTGAAAGTGAAGTTGCTCAGTCATCTCTGACTCTTTTCCAGGCAAGAGCACTGGAGTGGGGTGCTATTGCCTTCTCTGAGCTGAGCTACCAGGGCTGTCCTTTTCCATGTATAAGATCTGCAAATATTAATTCTATTTCAGTTTGTTCCCTCCCCCCATTTCAGAAGGATCCTTTCTTCCCTCCATGAAATTGTACATGGAACCCAAGTTTAAAACAGAATGGCTTTGTTTGAAGCAGGAACAGGGGATAGGATTGCCACTCTTTTTTTTTAATTGCCAAACTATTAAAATTTTTTTTTAAGTTTCTTTTTGGCCGTGCTGGGTCTTCATGCTTCACGTGGACTCTGTCTGGTTGGGGTGAGCAGGGGCCACTCTCGAACTGTGGTGCTCAGGCCTCTCACTGCAGTGGCTTCTCTTGTTGCTAGAGCAGAAAGGCTTCGGTAGTTGTGGTGCTGAGGCTTAGTTGCCCCACGGCACATGGAATCCCCCCAGACCAGGGATCGAACCCACGTCCCCTGCGTTGGCAGGCGGATTCTTCAGCGCCGCACTATCGGGGAACACCCAGGACTGCCACTCTGTACAGTCTTTTAATGTCTCCAGCTGCCCCGAGGTGTTTCTGCCAAGACTTACACCTGCAAGGTGGCTGGTGCGTGTGTGTGAGCATCCTGCGGCTGCCGTAACATACATGTTATGGAAACCAGAAGTCCGGTCAGCTTCCCCACAGTGCTGGCAGGACGAGTTCTTCCTGGGAGCTGCAGGGGAGAGAGAACCTGTTTTCTTGCCTTTTCTACTTCTCAAGTCGCTCGTGGCGCTTCCTCACATCACTGTATCCTCTTGCTTCCTCACACGTCTTGTTCCTGTTCTCTCCTGGTCTCCGCCTTATGAGGACATTGGTGATGACATCTGACCCACCTGCAGAAATCAGCTTACCCTCCCTAGTGCAGGTTCCTTGATTTAATCACATCTTGAAAGTCCTTTGTGCTTTGTAAAGTAGCATTCACAGCATTTAGGGGCTAATATCTTTGGGGGGCTACTGTTCACTGTACCCCTTCTAAGTCTCTTCAGACCTGATAGCACTTCCATACACTCAGAACTGGGCACGTGAGTCCTTCCAATAGTGTTCATTTATGTCGTTAAAAATTTTTTTTTTATTTTTTACAACTAAAAAAATTTATGGTGTATAGTTTCTTTGCATTCACTTAGATATTGATTGATCCTTTTCAGAGATCCCCCCTACTCCCAGCCACCCTCTGCCTTCTATTTTGAGTGCCTCTCTAATGCGGTGCAGTAGATTGGCCTGTGTTTGTTCTGAGACTTAGCTGGGTGGAGTGTGAGGATGGTGGATGTGGTGAGGGTCCTTGTGCTCCCCCTCAAACACACCAGGGGTGTCTTTGATCACTGCAGCAATGTCAATAACAATTATTTTCCCCTTCATGATTAGCTCCACTCAAGCTGAGTCTAAATGATATCAAAACAGCCAGTCAGTTTGGTCGATTTACTGAGTCTGTCAATTTAGTAGAAAATAAAAAATCTATTAAATTAGTGGTTTGAGTGAATTGACAGTTTGTCTTACTGATTCAGTGGAGTCAGGAAGCCCTGTACGAGGCTCCGGAGATGAGAGACCCACCAGATGAATACTGTTAATTCCCCCAACCGGACATTCTGTAATCATGGTGATGAAAATAATACCCTTGCTCCACATTTTCAGAGAAATAATAGCTTTTTCAAGAAAGCTCACAGTGATGATCTAATTTTGTTGTGCCAACATCTAAGATAGGATGGCTGAGGAAACTGAGGCAGGGAAGCTAACTAACAAATTTAAAGAGAAAGACAAATATTACGTGATATCACTCATAGGTGGAATCTAATACAAATGAATTTATTTACAAAACAGAAACCGACTCACAGACACAGAAAACAAACGTATAGTTACCAGAGGGGAAGTCGGGGAGGAGGGATAAGTTAGAGTATATGGGATTAACACATATACACCACTATATACAAAACAGATAAGCAACAGGATTTATTATGTAGCACAGGGACCTATGTTTAATACCTTGTAACAACCTGTAATGGAAAGGAATCTGTAAAGAGTATAATTGAATTCCTTTGCTTTACATCTGAAACTAGCACAATGTTATAAATCAACTATACTTCAATTTGAAAACTTTAAAGATTCACAACAACAATGACAATAAACACACTCCTCTTAAAATATGCTGAGAGCTGATTTAAGCACCTTCCATGTTTTAGCTTATATAATCCCCTCTACAAATCCATGAGGTAGATTATTATCCAGATTTTATAAGGAGTAAGTTAAGGGTAGAGCTGGGATTTAAACTTGGATTTCTTAATGACCTGCTTTTTTTTTTTTTCTGTAGGTCAGGAGTTCTCAAGCGTATGTATACATTACATTCTCAAGAGTCCATGAAAATATGAGAAGTTGTACATATAAGGTTCTACACTGCAGCCCTATCTGTAATAGCAAAAAAAAAAAAAAAGAAAGAAAAAAAAAGCTTACAACCCAGAAAGCACTATGCAACATCCCATGCTAGAATATTATGTCCCCGTGAAAAGGATCGAGGAAGATCTCTATGCAGCATGAGGTACCAGTTTCCAGGATTCTGTGAAGAAAGCTAAGTGTGTGGTTTGCTACATTTATTTAAGAAAGGGAAGGACTATGTGTTTTCTGGTGAGAAATTCTATAGGACGTTGTCCTGATTTCTTGATTAATAAGTTTTTGCATGGTGACAGAGAGAGAGAGAGAGAGAGCAGGCGCTTATAGATTATAAGAAGTTTAGGAGATTATCGATGAATTGTAACATAGAAACAACTAGGAAACATGTAAACTGAGTAATCATATTGTTGACAGTAGTTATTTGGAGACTGTTGTGTGTGTTAAGGGATAAAACTAATAATTATGAACTGGGATACTGGTGTTTATTTATTTTTTAATGGAAGAGGTTACACATGTAAAAGTCACTGAGGTCAATAAAAACCCTGTAATTCAGAATTTGAATTGAAATAGGGTATATGGCTGAACCATACTGACTTGGTTTGCATCCCAGGCCCCCAGTCCTGTCTCTTCCCCTTTCTGTATTAAGGAGCATTAGCCTCCTTACAAGGTATGCAGCAAAGTCAGATAAGCTCCTTATCAGCCTTTACTCTGTCCTTCATCTGCTATGAAAACTGGAAAAATGACTTTGCTGATGCAGATGAGTTAATGGACGTGAGACCCCCAGTAGGAAATAAAACTCTGGGATCCCATTGGTACAGACCTGCTTCTCAGTCAGATCTATTTTTAGATCCTTTAAAATCCTCTGTACTCCCTTTTAAAAATATTTATTTTAATTAATTAATTAATTTGGCTGCACTGGGTTGGGTCTTAGTTGTCGCATGCAGGATCTTTAGTTATGGTGTTGGAACTCTTGGTTTTGGCATATGGGACCTAGTTCCCCGACCGGGGATTGAACCTAGACCCCCTGCATTGGGAGTGCTGAGTCTTAGCCACTAGACCACCAGGGAAGTCCCTCTCCTGTCCCCCTCATGGATGCATGGAGTGCAGCCATCAGTACCTCTGCCTGATTCTTCCTGTATGTAAGTTTCCGGAAACTTCATAATCACATTTTGAGTTGCCTGTTTTGTTTTTCAGTCTCAAAGTTCTTTCTCCATTTAGAAAATATTTTTCAATATCTCCTCCTCCCAAAAGCATGATATAAACTCTTCCCGCCCTCTTTAAACATATAATGTTTCCCAGTTTTGTCCATCACAAAGGCCCAGAAACAAGGCACCAACTCAGCAGCAGTAAGCACCCTTAGCACCCGTTCTGTGACCTCTAAATACTCTTTTGCATAAACCAAGCCAGGGCCTCTTAGAAAGACGGGTGGTTCTAGTTGGGGACAAGAATGTACATATGGGCCTGAAGCATCTTGTCACAGGAGCTCAAGGAAGCTGTCAGTGATGACAAGGACCATCTCAGGAGGACACAGGAGAGAGATTAAATAGGCTTCCACCGACCAAAGGTTAATTTGAACAGAATTAGAATAACAAATTGAAGCACATTAAGCATGTTTATACTGTTGCTGTTGTTCAGTTGTTAAATCGAGTCCGATTCTTTGCGACCCCATGAACTGCAGTAGGCAGGCCTCCCTGTCCCTCACCATCTCCTGGAGTTTGCCCAAGTTCACGTCTATTGAATTGGTGATGCCATCCAACAGTCTCATCCTCTGTCACCCTCTTCTCCTTCTTCCTTCAATCTTTAATGTTTATATTATTGAGTTCTTAATGACACTCTAAAAATAGCAATTATAAACCTTTGTCATGTTTGGCTGGCAAAGAGAAAGTATCAAGCATTTCTGCTGTTTTTCCTATATGACCTATATCTTAGGTAACCACATAGCTGACAAAATGAAGTTTCTCTTTATGGAAACATTCCAGCTGCTGAAAGAAAGAATCATAGATTTGGAAACCTAGGTTTAAAAAACCCTAATAAGTCAATGAATCTAGGTAATGATTAATAACAACTAACATCATGAAAAAGAGGCAACTAGATTTTATCAGTTGTGTCCTGACTCTTTGAGACCCCATAGACTGCAGCACGCCAGGCTTCCTTGTCCTTCATCATCTCCTGGAGTTTGCTAAAACTCATGTCCATTGAGTCAATGATGCCATCCAACCACCTCATCCTCTGTTGCCCCTTTCTCCTCCTGCCCTCAATCTTTCCCAGCATCTAGGTCTTTTCCAGCGAGTTGGCTGTTTGTATCAGGTGGCCAGAGTATTGGAGCTTCAGCTTCAGAGTCAGTATTTCCAATGAATATTCAAGGTTGACTGGTTTGATCTCCTTGCAGTCCAAGGGACTCTCAAGAGTCTTTGTCAGTACCACACTTCAAAAGCATCAATTCTTCGGTGCTCAGCTTTCTTTATGGTCCAACTCTCACATCCATACATGACTACTTGTGGAGTATACAATATACCACCTATAAAATAGTGTTATCAAATAATTCAAAACTGAATTTTATTAGGCCTCCATAAGTTAACATAAATACAGGGACAGGAAAACATGTTAAACCATGACATGGGGATTCAAACAGCAAAATATGGACTGTGAGAAAGTCTACAGAACACTTGTCCTCATTTCTTTATTAAAAAGATAAATAATTTTCATAATAAAAAAGAATGAGATAGAGTAAGAACCTATAAATTAAAATAATTTTAGGAGCTACATCAACAAATTATAGCACCTAGACCTTATTTGCATTCCACCTGAAACAAATGCCTAAAAGTATACCGAACAGTGGGAGAAATTAGATTTTGATAGATTTGAGGAATTACTGTTATAAAGAGACCTTATTATTATTTGGTATAATATAGTATTGTAGTTTTTCTTTTTGGCATGACTGAACCTTTATTACTTGACAAAATAAGGTTATTTTAATCAAACTCTTCAAATTAATGGGACAAACACCATATGATGGTATTGGAGGAGAGGCAAGATTATTTTGTTTTTATTTTTTATTAAAGTATAGTTACTTTACAACATTGTGCTAGTTTCTGTTGTACAGAGAAGTGAATAAGTCATACATATACATACCTCCCCTCCGATGGCTTAGCAGGTAAAGAACGCACCTGTAATGCGGGAGACAGGAGACTCGGCTTTGATCCCTGGGTCAGGAAGATCCCCCGGAGAAGGAAATGGCAACCCACTCCTGTATTCTTTTTTTTTAAAATTTTTTTATTCATTTTAGATGTTTTTTTCCATTTATTTTTATTAGTTGGAGGCTAATTACTTTACATCATTACAGTAGTTTTTGTCATACATTGAAATGAATTAGCCATGGATTTACATGTATTCCCCATCCCGGTCCCCCCTCCCAGCTCCCTCTCCACCCGATCCCTCTGGGTCTTCCCAGTGCACCAGGCCCGAGCACTTGTCTCCTGTATTCTTGTCAGTATTCTTTAAATAATACAGCAGTCTCCAGTATTCTTGGGCTTCCCTGGTGGGCTCAGACAGTAAAGAATCTGCCTGCAAATGCAGGAGACCCAGGTTTGATCCCTGGGTCAGGAAGATGCCCTGGAGAAGGGAATGGCTATCCATTCCAGTATTCTTGCCTGGAAAATCCCATGGACAGAGGAGTCTGACGGGCTATAGTCCATGGGGTCACAAAGAGTCAGACAATTGAGTGACTAACACTACATCATCACAGATCGTTAAGTAGAGTTTATAGTTATTTTTTAAAGAGGAGTCATTATCTTTCAGTTACATTCTAAAGTTTGACATCTGGAATTTGTTTCAAAATAATTGTATTTTGTGGGTGGGTGGATGGTGAGGGCGGGGGCAGAGGTGAAACAGGATTGATCCCGAACTGTTAATTACTGAAACTGGATGTGGCACATGGGTGGTCAGCATAATGTCCATCCATGTTGTGTGTTCTTAAAGTTGTCTATGTAACAAGTTACATAATTTATAGAGAAAGAATTCTTACTGGATTGCCTGTGGTAGGGCTGGGGCTCAGTTTTGCTTTTGTTCCTATTTGAAAGCTCCCTATGTGGATTTAATGTGCAGCCCAAATTCCAGAACCTCCTTTAATTTTCTTGACCTTTCCCCAGTAGAGTTTTGAATGCAGTCCCCCTTCCCATATGATTGATCTCATCTTTACAATTTTCTTTTTCCAGCTTCCTCAGTTGCAGGATGTTAAGATCTATTTTTCTATTAGTTTTTCTAATTTCCCCAGCTGGTTTGAAACTTCAGGAAGTTAATAGGCATTTTGTGTTTGACTTATTTTGCCCTTGAGGCCTCTGAGAATGCCTGCCAATAATGAGCTGACCCATTTTTAGGAACAGGGTGTGGTTCCTAAGATGTCCCTGTTTCTTTCGCTCAAACAGGAGATGCCCATCTACTTTTTAAAAGTTATTTTTGGCCACTCGGCCTGTGGGATCTTTGTTCCGCAACCAAGGATGAAACCCGTGCCCCTGCAGTGGAAATGTGAAGTCTTAATCACTTGACCACTTGGGAATTCCCATAGAAACGCCCATTTTCATAGACACCTGCAGCAACCCAGTTCATGTCAATTTCAAAATGCTCGAGAGAATACCCACATTTTCAACAAGAAGTTGGCGATCTACGGGGGTGGAGGAGGGGCATGTGAGCCATTCCCTTAAGGGGCTCCTGCCCACGTGTTTGAGCGTTCTGCTGGGTCAGGGAGCGCCGCTGGGCAGATACTTCAAAGGAGCCGGTAGGGCCCGAGGGCGAGGACCTCTGCACGGGAGCTGATGAACTTCCAGGAAGAGCGTGGACTCACGGACCACTCATTAATCCCATGGACAGTGTCAAATGAGGACAGAACTTCCCTGGAGCTTCAGGGAGAACACTGGGTCTATTCTCTGTGTCCAGAAACATGGGGTCAGTACAACCTGTGCAGCTGGGGGTTTAATGCCCTCTGTCCCTGTCTTGAAATTCCTAATAATTTTTTAAGAAAAGAGTCCCTTTATTTTCATTTAGCTCTGGGCCCTGCATATGATGAGCTGGTTGAGAGGAATGATTTTGGATGTGATACTGTGGGGAGGGTCAAACCAACTCTTGATCCAGGCCCACATGATCTTGTGCTTGATTTGGAGGGCTGTGTAGAATGAAAACTGCAAGAAGAACTAGGAATGGAGAGAGAGGCCTGTCATGGTGAGCAGGAGATCAATACGAGTATTTTTAGTATTGGTGAAAGGACTTTTCCCCTCCACTGGGTCTCTTTTGAACTGATGCCAGCAGTGAGAACAGGGTTGCGAAGATTAGATGTCTTCAGTTTAGGAGATAAGTGTTCTTAGAGAAGCTGAGCCAGCCACCCAGGACTGCCTGGGGGAGGGTGACTTGTTAGGGAAGGAGCAGTGATAGTTCAGAGATTTTCTACTCAGGACTCTGAGCCCTGAAGCTGGACCTCAAAATTAAGTGGGCCAACTCTGAGCCCACTCTCTTGCCCATTTCATCTCTCTCTCTCTTTTTTTTTTTTCTGGTTGTACCGTGTAGCTTGCAGGATACTAGTTTCCTGACTAGGGATCAAACCTTGGCACATAGCACAGTCCTAGCCACTGGACTGCCATGAAATTCCCTTTAATTTTTTTTCTCTTGCCCATTTCAGAGAGTCCTGCAGTATAAGTCGGAGAAGGCAATGGCAACCCACTCCAGTACTCTTGCCGGGAAGATCCCATGGACAGAGGAGCCTGGTAGGCTGCAGTCCATGGGGTCGAGAAGAGTCAGACACGACTGAGCGACTTCACTGTCACTTTTCACTTTCATGCATTAGAGAAGGAAATGGCAACCCACTCCAGTGTTCTTGCCTGGAGAATCCCAGGGATGGTGGAGCCTGGTGGGCTGCCATCTATGGGGTCGCACAGAGTCGGACACGACTGAAGCGACTTCGCAGCAGCAGCTCTATGAGTAGTCTGTCCATTAACTGGCTTGTTCACCAGACACAAACAAGTGTTTTTGTTGTTCCGTCACTCAGTCGTGTCCGACTCTTTGCGACCCCATGGACTGCAGGATGGCAGGCTTCCCTGTACTCCACCAGCTCCTGGAGTTTGCTCAAACTCATGTCCATTGAGTCATCTCCTCCTCCTCCTGCCCTCAATCTTTCCCAGCATCAGGGTCTTTTCTAATGAGTTGGGTCTTTTCCAATGAGTTGGCTCTTTGCATCAGGTGGCCAAAGTATTGGAGCTTCAGCTTCAGCATCAGTCCTTCCAATGTATATTCAGGGTTGATTTCCTGAATGCGTTCTTATGTCTGTATATATGTATACATATACACTGTTGTTGGTTGTTTATCACTGTTTACCGCTTACCACAGTTGTTGGTAAGTTATGTCCATCTCTTTTGTGACCCCGTGGGCTGTAGCCTGCCAGACTCCTCTGTCCTTGGGATTTCCCAGGCAAGAATACTGGAGTGGGTTGCCATTTCCTTCTCCAGGGGATCTTCCCAACCCAGGGATGGAACCTGAGTCTCCTGCTTTGGCAGGCGGATTCGTAGTCACTGAGTCATCAGGGGACCTCGTGCATACGCATCCAGGAGCACGTGCACGCACACACACATCCACATTTCCAGATACAGTTTTAGGGCTTGGAGTTCTATGGCAAACAGGACAGACAGACTCTTTGTTCTCATCATGCAGGAGGAGGAGACAGATGGGTAGGACTACGGTAGGCAGAGATACAGAAGTCCAAATAGTGTCAGGAAATATGGGGCAGGGCAGTGGATCAAAGTTCAGCTGTCCTCTGAAATCTTGATCCAAGCTTGAAAATGATCTACTGTTGTTTTTTAATTTTCAAAACCACCAGGGAATATGATTTGATTAAAAGAGGCATGATTGAACATCACTGTAATAGCCAAATTAACCTCAGAACGTTACTTTCTGCTAGTGGTCCTCCATGTGGGGTCCCTGGACCAGCAGCATCAACATCATCTGGGAGCTTGTTGGGAATGTAAATTCTCAGGCCCTCCCCAGACTTAATCAAATCAGAAACTGTTGGGGTGGAGTGTAATAATTTGTGCTTTAAGAAGTCCTCTTGGTGATTCAAATGCGTGGTGAGGCGAAGAACCACCATCATGAGCTACCCCCCTTGGGATCTTGAACTCTGTTCAATTAGGGATAATTCTGATACCCTCTCACCTTTGAGAACATTACTGTTTATCTGGAGCCTTCACACCCACTATCTCATGTATCCTGATTTACACCTGGGCAGCTAACAGCCTCTTAGTTGCTTTCTTGCTTCCAGCCTTTAAAATCTACCTCATGGAGTTTTTGTTGAGCCATGATTCCACCTAGCAGAACTGGAAGAGCTTCTTGAGAAAAGAGATAAAAAGGTAGAATGTGGCTTTTGGTTGATTTTTGCCAGCTGGGGCAATTCTACCTCCTCTGATGTCTGTCTGTCTACCATCCTACCTACCTATCAACCTCTTTCTTCTACTATCTATTGAGTATTTGCCCTTTTGTCAGTCTGTCTGTCCTTCTGTTTACCTGTCTATGTGTCTACCTATCTGTCTGTGTGTATATAGTAATGTATGTAGGTATCTATTTTCTGACAAAGGGCCAGTGGAAATGGAGAGAAAATAAAGGCAAAAAGAGGGGGGGTTCTGAGTAAATTTTTTGACCTCATGGAGCCTCACATTCTTCAGATGTTGAAGAAATGTGTGTGTGACACTACTGTTTCACACGATTACTATAACGCCTAATGGTGACAGTATGTAACCGTTTTTGACTCATTCAGAAGGTGGTCAGTTTATGGTCACAGCAGCTGAGTCTGAAAGGAAAAGAGAGGAGAGAGGGAAGTGTGAGTATGGGTGGAGCAGGGGGAAGGAGGACCAGAGGGCAGGAGAGGAGGCAGGAAAGACCTGTCCGATTCCACGGAGACTGACCTGGAATATAAGAAGAGTGGGTGGGACTGGGGTGGCAGGGAGCAGGTTAAGTGCAGTGACGGTGGATCAGAGGATCTGGAGGGGGAGGCTGAAGGTGGGAGAGCCAAGTGGTGTAGGGTGCCTGAGAAATCAGAGGGGAAAGCACTTTTTATGGCAGCTATTAAAGAACCTAAATGAATGTGCCTTTAAATGAATTGTGTGTTTATGTTTCTGCAATGGACATGTGCCAGGACTGCCTGGGGACGCTTCTCCCACAACTCACCCACCCGCTGCCGACCAAGTTTGTGAAAATATATACCTGCTTCTCTCTCCAAGTCGTTCTACCAGCTAATTATCTGTGAAGATTCAAATCGTGAACGGAAACTCCGAAGCTTTTTATGGGCATTAGGGGAGTATTAAACAGGAAGATTGGAAGCAAAATTACAGTTCCCCCAATAGATTTTTTGGGGGATTGATAAAAATCTGCTTTTAATTAAAAATATAAAGCAACGAAGCCCCCATACACAAACTGGAAAGTCTTTGGGATTTAGTCCCCTGTGCAAATGTCTACGGATGTCTGGTGGGCTCCCAGCCTGTGCTGCCTGGTCTGTGGGCCTCCAGGAGGAATGATTGATGGGCTGGCTGGATTTTCGGCTGAGAGGCCTTGCTAATAGATACACGAAAACAGAGGCCATAATGCAGCTCACAAGATGAAGTAATGGGCTTGTCTCTGTCTAGGTAGGGAATTCTGCCAAGCTCTGTGTTTTAAATAAAACGAGGCTTTTGTGGTTCTTGGCATGGGCCCACCAGTGCAGGCTAACCTTGGCATCTGTGTGCTGGGCTTTCTCTAGAATGTGGCTGAGAGTGGACAAGAGCTCATTGGTGACCCAAGGGAAGGGAGACTGGACTTGGAGACCCTCCCCACCAAGCCTATTCCTCTTTCAGTAAAGGCATCTACTCATTTTCTCAAGCTGAAAACCTTGGAATCAGCCTTGACTCTACCCAGATCTCAAATCTGTCTCTGTTGTTGTTGTTCAGTCACCCAAGTCATGTCCCACACTTTTGCGACCCCATGGATTGCAGCCCTCCAGACTCCTCTGTGCATGGGGTTTTCCAAACAAGAATATTGGAGTGGGTTGCCATTTCCTTCTCCAGGGGATCTTCCTGACCCAGGATTGAACCCACGTCTGCTGCATTGGCAGGCAAGTTTTTTACCACTGAGCCTCCAGGGAAGCCTTAGGTATATCTTAAGTCTCTTCATTTTTCTCTGTTTTCACTGCTTACAATCCAGGCCTGCCACCAACATCGCTGAACTAGATGCTACAAGACTTTTTCTTAATTAGTCTGTATGTTCTCTTGCTCCCCTCCACAGTCCACCTTCCTGCTAAAGTCAGAATGATTTTTTTTTTAAAGATTGTGCACTTTTTTTTTACTGTGTATATCAATCCATTTCTTTTTATTATTGAGTATTATTCCATTATATGAATGTAACCACAATTTATTGATTTTTTTCCCTATAAGACAACCATCTGGGTTGTTTCCAGTATTTGGTTACAATGAACAAATTATGTTTCAATTGCTACATTGCTAAGAACACTCACAAGTATTTCTATAGACATGTATTTTCTTTTTTTTTTTTTTCAGTAAATACCTAGGAATCAAAGGGCTGTATCACGTGATCTGTGTGTACCAAACTTCCCCTGGTTGCTCAGTGGTACAGAATCCACCTGCCAGTGTAGGACATACAAGAGACATGGTTCCATCTCTGGGTCAGGAAGATCCCTTGGAGCAGGAAATGGGAGCCACTCTAGTATTCTTGCCTGGGAAATCCCATGGACACAGGGGACTGATGGGCTGCAGTCCGTGGGGTCAAAAAAGAGTCAGACACGACTGAGTAACTGAACACACACGAACACCCTTGCCTCCACAGGGCACAGCCTCCTACATCGTCAATATCTTCCTCCAGAGTAGCGCATTTGTTACAGCTGATGAACCTACATTGACAAATCATTATCACCTAGAGGGCTCACTCTTGGTGTTGTGCATTGTATGAGTTTGGACAAATGTTCAGCTGACCCTTCACAATGTGAGTTTGAAGTGTGTGGGTCCACTTATGTGCAGATACTTTTCAACAATGAAAACTATGCTGCTGCTGCTAAATTGCCTCAGTCGTATCCAACTCTTTGCGACCCTATGGACTGTAGCCCGCCAGCCTCCTCTGTCCATGGCGTTCTCCAGGCAAGAATACTGGAGTGGATTATCATTTCCTCCTCCAGGAATAAATACTATAATACTACACAATACATGGTTGGTTGAATCCACGGATGGGAGAGCAGACACCGAGCACCAAAGAGCCAACTATAAGCTATGTGCCAATTAACCCCCATGTTGTTCAAGGGTCCGCTGTGTAATGACACGTTTCCATTGTGATATCCTACAGTGTATTTTCACTCCCCTAAAAATCCTCTGTGCTCCTGTTCATCCCCCTCCTCCCACCACACACAGGATTGTCTTTCTGTGTGAGTTCCCCAGCAGGAAAGGCAGTGCGGCGCTGTGCTTAAAATCTGCACTGAGAAGCCAGATCACCTGGGTTTGAATTCTGGCTTCTACAACCACCTGACTGTGTGAACTTGGCAAGTTGCTTAACCCTTCTGTGCCTCAGTTTCCTCAGCTATAAAATGGGGATGATGGCATCTACTCATGCAAATTTTTGAGAATTAAACTGATATAAATGAAGTACTTAAAGCAGTACCTGATACTATACATGTAGTCTTGGTATACATAAGCTTGTTACTATGCATGTAATGGTTAGGTATTGTGGTGGTTCCTGGAGAAGGGAATGGCTGGCCACTCCAGTCTTCTGGCCTGGAGAATTCCATGGACAGAGGAGCCTGGCCGGCTACAGTCCACGGAGCTGCAGAGTCAGACACGACTGAGCGACGTTCACTGATTGTGGTGGTTGGGCTTTCCAGGTGGCGCTAGTGGTAAAGAACCCACCTGCCAGCACGGGAGAAATAAGAGAAATGAGTTCGATCCCAGGGTCGAGAAGATCCTCTGGAGGAGGCTATGGCAACCCACTCCAGTATTCTTGCCTGGAGAATCCCATGGACAGAGGAGCCTGGTGGGCTACAGTCCATAGGGTCACAGAGTTGGACATGACTGAAGCAACTTTGCATGCACGCATTGTGGTGGTTATTATTATTTGTATCAATTTACCCTTGCTGTTAGAAAATACCAGATTTCTACCCCTGGCACTCAAGGTCATGCATTATCTAGCTTTTCCTTGCATCTCATTCATGACCTTCAGCCATGCTAGCCTCCTCCTCTTCCTCACACTTGTCAAGTTTTCTCTCTTTCTTTATTTTTCACTTTTTTTTGGCTGTAGCATGCTACATGTGGGATCTTGGTTCCCAAACTAGGGGTACAGGGGAAGCCACAATTGCAACGGTGAGTGTGAAAGTCAGCCTGGACAAGGACCAGGGCAGGGGAAGGGGAGGTGTGAGAGATGAGAGGTGGCAGAAATGGACTGAAAGTGCCACATGCAGAAGGACTCCATCCACTTTCTTCCCCAACCGTGTGCTTGACACCTGGGAGGTGCTCAGTAAATATTTCTGAAATGAAAGAATCCAGAAGACTTGGTTAAACATCCTGATGCCCTATGGTTGCTTAGAATACACTCCAGAGCTGTGATTTCAACCAATAGCCCAAGCAGATGGGTTCAATAAAGCCAATGGTTATTTACATCAACGCAAAGATTGCATGAGTTTATTTCTGGCTCCTGGGGTCTGGAGAGGAAAAGGAATGGTTGAAATGAGGAATGTGCTGAAAGGAAAAAATGGACAGTCTAACAAGGAAAAAATGCTCCTGCTTAGCCCACTCCCTTTCCTCCCCGAGGCTTCTGAGGGCTCAGTGAGGGGATCTGTGAGCCCTCCAAAGACCTCAGACCTCCCAGCTGGCCTACAAGGCGTGGGCTCTGGGAATCCCTCCCTGAGATCAGGGGACAGAGGGCTGGTGTGGGAATGCAGGAGGAGCAGGGGGCTGTGCTCTGGGGCTGGAATCCTGTCCCCTCTCCACTCCCGCTTTCCTAGTGCTGTGACATTGGGCAAGACCAGAACCAATCTGAGCTTCCGTTTCCACATCTGTGAAAGGAGCAAAGTCATCAAACATCCCTTGTCCGGGTGGTGGGGGGGGGGTTGGGGAGGGCTTGAAAGGATTAAGTGAGTATGTGTTTGAGTGCTTGGAACAGCCTGGCATTACAAGCCCACTTGCTGTTCTAGTTAGGGAAGTGCTATTGGTTCTTCAGTGGAAGGTCTTCTCTACATTCTTGATGATGCCACAGTGAATATCTTTGAGAGTGGATAGAACTCACAGAGCAACATTGCATTGATTTTTGTGGGAGCTCTTTCTCTTCTTTCTTTCTTTCTTATTTTTTAAAAATTTGTTTATTTATTTGGTCTTAGTTGTGGCACACAGGATGTTTAGCTGCAGCATGTGAAGTTTTAGTTGTGGCATGAAGGATCTAGTTCCTTGACCAGGGATCAAACCTTGGCCCCCATTGGGAGCTCAAAGCCTTAGCCACTGGACCACCAGGGAAGTCCCTGTTGAGCTCTTTCCTTGGGCATAGTCAAATGCGGCATGAGATCTTTCTTTCTTGGGGTGGGAAGGGGGGAAATCTAGTAACTCAAGGAACATACCAAGCCAAACCAAGCCCCCAGAGGAGGGGACTGAGCTATGCTGGTTTCATGGAGGAAACGGAGGATGGTGTGGAGTGCTTGTTTGAGACACGTGTGGTGCTATAGTTACTGCTTGCGGCTTTTGAAACTATTGTCTGGGCAACACCTGCCTGCCTGTTCAGGTTTGTGTTCAGCTTGTGCTGGCTCGCTCAGTGGTGTCCTACTTTTTGCAACCCTTTGGACTGTAGCCCGCCAGGTTCCTCTGTCCATGGATTTTTCAGAATACTGGAGCGGGTTGCCATTTCTTCCTCCAAGGGATCTTCCTGCTCCAGGGGTCAAACCTTCATTTCCTGCATCTCCCATATTGCAGGCGCGCTGTTGTGGCTGAGCTTCCCCATATAGGGAAGCTCTACGTGCTCAGGGAAAACTCCCTCTTTCTCTCAGGCAAGCAGCCTGGCGCCTGGCTGCCTTCTCTCTCGTGGAGTCTTGCTCTTGGGCTGCTTGGCTGTGGCTGGGAATCTGGGCTAGGTGAGAACCAGTGGGATTGCCTGGGAGAGTGACCCTCAGGGAGGGGGCCTGGTTGAAGCTCCATAGATCTCTTAACTTCTGCTCTGCTCAGGGGAGAAGAAAAACATTTAAAAAGAGCACGTAGGCTTATCTAGGTCTGTAAATGTCCTTGTCCAGCACTCTTGGGTAAATGCCCTTGTTCAGAGCTCTTCCTTATGAATCAGGCCCCACCAGACTTACAGCTTCCCAGCTGGCGCTAGCGATAAAGAACTGGCCTCCCAAAGCAGTAAATGGAAGAAATGTGGGTTTGCTCCCTGGCTCAGGAAGATCTCCTTGAGAAGGAAATGGCAACCCATTTCAGTATTCTTGGCTGGAGAATCCCATGGACAGAGGAGCCTGGCAGGCTACAGTCCATGGGGTCGCAAAGAGTTGGACATAACTGAGGCAACTTAGCACGCACACATACCACCAGACTTAGCACACCAGCCAAGCATGTAGCTCTTTAGATAAGACCTAGCAGCTCCTCAAACTGAGCATCTTAAAGGCATCTCTGATGCTGCAAACTCTTCATCAGAGCCTCGCCATGAGGAAGCTGCCTCCTGATGGTGTGCTTCTCCCAAGATCTGGGGGTACTAGAAAGTTGAACCCGCAGACTTAGAGCCAAGAATGACCTGGTCTTTTCTCTCATTTCCTCCCATACATTCCTGGGCTGTAGAAAGCCTTTGACTTTTCATTTTTATGCTGGGTGAGGAACCAGCTCAGTTGCCCGATGCCAGGGGTGGACAAGCAGGCAAGCGCTCTTCCGTTATGAAAGCTCTTGTTGCGTGCATTCACACGCCTTTTCCAGACAACAGCGGTGTCTGAGTTGGGAGCACCAGCAAGGAGTGCTCTTTTACTTACTCTTGAATGCCAAGCAATGCCTGACACAGGGTGGGCGCTCATGACTGTTGCTGAAAAGCACAAACACTGGCTCCTCTGCAAATGGAGTGGAAAGCAGTGGAGACCGTGCAAGAGCAAGAAGTGGGATGCATGGAGTCCAGCTGCAGGACTGGCCCCATCAGGGTATGCGGATGGTGGTGGTGATGGGGTGGGGAGGAGAGCCTGCTGTTCAAATGACACAGCCCAAGGAGGCATGGGTGAACGCCAACTCCAACCAACTGCCTTTAGTTTCCGAATCATCCCCCATTGTAGGGGCTATGGGGCTGCAGGAGGAATCTCTGGAGTGGGACGTTTCTTTAAGTTGGGTGAGTGGCAGGGTTTTGGTTGTAAATGACTTTATCCGACCTGGCAGGAGTCTAGGCAGCATCAAAGCTTTGGGGGCAGGGTCCTGACTTCAAATTTCTTGGTCTGACAAGATCAGGCAAGGAGGGCAGGACCCAGCCGAAGTGGTTGGAGTTCCAGGAAAGGTCTTACTAAGGACTGAATGCGTGTGTCCTCCCCCAGTTCATACGCAGAAATCCTATTCTCCAATGTGATGACATTTAGAGGTAAATTAGGATGAGATGAAGTCATGAGGATAGGGCTCCCATGATGGAAATACTGCCTTTTAAAAGAGATGAGAAGGACTGATGCCTTTCGAATTGTGGAGCTGGAGAAGACTCTTGAGAGTCCCTTGGACTGCAAAGAGATCAAACCAGTCAATCCTAAAGGAAATCAGTCCTGAATGTTCATTGGAAGGACCAATGCTGAAGCTGAAGCTCCAATACTTGGCCACCTGATTTTAAGAGCCAACTCATTGGAAAAGACCCTGATGCTGGGAAGGATTTAGAGTAGGAGGAGAAGGGGTTGACAGAGGATGAGATGGTTAGATAGCACCATCAACTCAATGGAGATGAATCTGAACAGACTTTGGGAGATGGTGGAGGACAGAGGAGGCTGGCATGCTGCAGTCCATGGAGTTGCAAAGAGTTAGGCACGACTTAAGTGACTGAACAACAATGCCAAGAAGAGAAGGAGACAAAAGATCTGTCTGTTTGGCATGTGAGGATATAACAAGACAGCTGCTTGTAAATGAGAAAGGGTGACTTCACCAGACACTGGATCTGCTGGTGCCTTAATTTTGAACTCCTTAACCTCTAGAACTGTGAGAACATGTATCCGTTGTCCAAATCACATGGTCCATGGTATTTTATTATAGCAGCACCCTCTCCCTCCATGTCAGCCTAACTGTTCAGCTGGAATCCAGTTTCACAGGATAGAGAAATAGATGCCACCTCTTGATGATGGTGGGAGCTGTTACATTGCAAAGGGTATGCGTATAGGATGGGGTGGGGATATAGCTCTCTCTGCAAATGGCTCTGGAGCCATCCTCAGCTCCCACCTCTCATACCTGATTGGTTGCTCAGTGCTGTTGAATCTACCTCTGCAATGTCTCTCTTAAACTATGTACCTATTTTCATTCCATCACTGCAATCACTTATCTCTCTCTTTTTAAAAATAACAGAAACATTTATTTATTTTATTTGGCTGACTGGGTCTTAGTTGCAGCATGTGAGATCTAGTTCCCTGACCAGGGATTGAACCCAGGCCTCCTGCATTGGGAACACGGAGTCTTAGCCACTGGACCACCAGGGAAGTGTCTGCAATCCCTTATCTCTTACTTGAACTTATGCAGTAAGAGCATTTACAGCTTCTAACTGGCCTCTGTGTCTCCATCTTCCCCTTTCACCCCAGTCCATCTCCCAGGAGCTTCTGGAGTTATTTTCCTAAAGCACATCTGACCAAGAGCCCATTGTCCACATGAAAACATTAACATTTCTCGGCATGATATTCAAAGACTGTGATTTAGTTTTTCAGCCTCACTTCCTGGCATTTTCCACCCACATATTCCAGAAATACCAGGCTTTTCTCCACTCCCTGAAAGTTCTCATCACTTTCCCTTTGGCTAACATTCTTCCCTCCACTTTATTATAGACTATCAGAGTCCGGAGCATCCTCCACAGCTGAGCACAAACATCTTCTTCCTGTGTCATGTTCTGTGATTGCCTGCATCTCTCTGCCTATATGGCCCTTTGTCTACAGGTCATTGAGCAAACACTCGTTCAATTAACTTGTGCATGTGTTGGGTGCTGGGGTTATAAGATGTGTCTTGTCTGCTTTGCTTATTTGTTTGTCTGCTTCCTTGTTTGATTTTCCTTAACCATGGAATTGTGAGCCCCACAAATAAATGGAATATGCCTTCCAGTGTGTACCAGGGTAGTGGGTATTTAGCAGACTTTTGTAATTCAAATTGAAGTAAAACACATTGGCTTGTGGGTGAGAAGAGAGTCACCTTGTGCTTCATATGAATGATTGGATTCCATCGATGTGGAATATAGTATAAAATGCACTTAACGCTAAAGTGCTACTGAACATAATTTAATCTTTCTTGAATGATTCAAAAGCTCTCCAGACTCTTGTAATGCTGCGGAATCATCAGTGCAAACAGCCGTTCTCATTGTGTGACGCTGCCAGTCAGGAGTTCAGGTTGATAAGTGTTCTGGGGAAATCAGAATTCTTTTTTTTTTAAACCAACAATTTGCTTAAGTGTTTTAAAAGTACATATTATAATCAAATGCTTGATTTAAAAAACTTTTTTTTTTGGACAGAGCAGGTAATTCTGGTGAGCGGTGGGGTGGATGAGAGTATAATTAATAGTGGTTATCTGGGAGATGAGGTCACATGTTCCAGTGCTTGAAGTCGAGGTTTCTGAACTGAAAAAACAGCAGTCACATTGTGGAACAATGACACCAGTGCCACTAAGGTTGTTCGGTAGCCCAGGCCATGTGCTCAGCGTGTCTGACTCTTTGCGACCCCATGGACTGTAGCCCATGAGGCTCCTCATCTATGGGACTTCCCAGACAAGAATACAGGAGTAGATTGCCCTTTCCTCCTTCAGAGGATCTTCCTCACCCAGGGTTCGAACCTGCGTCTCCTCTGTCTCCTGCATTGTAGGCAGATTCTTTATTCGCTGAGCCATCGGGAGGAAGACCTACAGGAATGTAGCTGTTCTTGTTTTGTGCAAATAACTCTAGGCAGGAGGGGTCCTCACATCAGATTGGAAGATGGATTTCTTGCATCTGAATTAGGAACTGCTTTCTCTCTTTAGTCCAGGCCTGGCCAGCAAGATAGAGCAGGTCTGAGCTGAGGGACTGGAGACTTTGGGAAATCAGCAAACACAACTGTAACCTCCATGATATAAAACGATCTGCTGGACTCCTTCCAGCTTCAGCTCCGGCATGGGAAGAACTTGAAAGTTGTGGAGCTTCCCTGTGGTCCAGTGCTTAAGAATCCGCCTTCCAGCACAGGGGATGTGGGTTCAACTTGCGGTCGGGGAACTGCATCCCACATGCCACGGGGCAACTAAACCCTCACGGCACAACTGCTGAGCCCCCTCACTCTGGAGCTGGTGATCTGCAACTAGAGAGAAGCCCAAGTGCCGCAGTGAGAGATCCCACATGCTGCAACTAAGACATGATGCAGCCAAAAATAAACAGAGTGTAACTGATACACTAAGAGAGGAGACAAAATGTAATCATATAAAATCTCAATTGAAACCAAGAAGTAGAAGGAAATGGCACTCCAGAATTCTTGCCTGGGAAATCCCACATGGACAGAGGAGCCTGGTGGGCTACAGCCCACGGTGTCACTATAGTTGTACACAATTCAGTGACTAAACAACAACAACTCTGACTACAGGCATCCGGTCTAAATAAATCTTCATGCAAATGTCTGAGGAATCAGGTGTAAGACTGTACCTTCAACAGTTAGTCAGTTCAGTCACTCAGTCATGATCCACTCTTTGCAACCTCATGGACTGCAGCATGCCAGGCCTCCCTGTCTATCACCAACTCCTAGAGTTTACTCAAACTCATGTCCGTTGAGTCGGTGATGCCTTCCAACCACCTCATCCTCTGCCATCCCCTTCTCCTCCTGCCTTCAATCTTTCCCAGCAATAGAGTCTTTTCCAGTGAGTCAGCTCTTCACATCAGGTGGCCAAAGTTTTGGAGCTTTAGCTTCAGCATCAGTCCTTCCAATGCATATTCAGGACTCATTTCCTTTAGGATGGACTGGTTGGATCTCCTTGCAATCCAGGGGCCTCTCAAGAGTCTTTTCCAGCACCAAAGTTCAAAAGTATCACTTTTTTGGTGCTCAGCTTTCTTTATAGTCCAACTCTCACATCCATACATGACTACTGGAAAAACCATAGCTTTGACTAGTTGGACCTTTGTTGGCAAAATAATGTCTCTGCTTTTTAATATGCTGTCTAGGTTGGTCATAGCTTTTCTTCTAAGGAGCAAGTGTCTTTTAATTTCATGGCTGCAGTCACCATCTGCAGTGATTTTGGAGCCCCCAAAAATAAAGTCTCTCACTGTTTCCATTGTTTTCCCATCTATTTGCCATGAAGTGATGGGACCGGATGCCATGATCTTATTTTTCTGAATGTTGAGCTTTAACCAACTTTTTTTTTTTTCATTTATTTTTATTAGTTGGACGCTAGTTACTTTACAATACTGTAGTGGGTTTTGTCATACATTGACATGAATTAGCCATGGAGTTACATGTATTCCCCATCCTGACCCCTCCTCCCACCTCCCTCTCCACCCGATCCCTCTGGGTCTTCCCAGTGCACCAGGCCCGAGCACTTGTCTCATGCATCCAGCCTGGGCTGCTGATCTGTTTCACCCTAGATAATATACATGTTTCAATGCTGTTCTCTTGAAACATCCCACCCTCGCCTTCTCCCACAGAGTTCAAAAGTCTGTTCTGTACATCTGTGTCTCTTTTTCTGTTTTGCATATAGGGTTATCCTTAGCATCTTTCTAAACTCCATATATATGTGTTAGTATACTGTAATGGTCTTTATCTTTCTGGCTTACTTCGCTCTGTATAATGGGCTCCAGTTTCATCCATCTCATTAGAACTGATTCAAATGAATTCTTTTTAATGGCTGAGTAATATTCCATGGTGTATATGTACCACAGCTTCCTTATCCATTTGTCTGCTGATGGGCATCTAGGTTGCTTCCATGTCCTGGCTATTATAAACAGTGCTGCGATGAACATTGGGGTGCACGTGTCTCTTTCAGATCTGGTTTCCTCGGTGTGTATGCCCAGAAGTGGGATTGCTGGGTCATATGGCAGTTTAACCAACTTTTTCACTCTCCTCTTTCACTTTCATCAAGAGGTTCTTTAGTTCTTCTTCACTTCTGCCATAAGGGTGGTGTCATCTGCATATCTGAGGTTATTTATATTTCTCCCGGCAATCTTGATTCCAGTTTGTGCTTTATCCAGCCCAGTGTTTCTCATGATATACTCTGCATATAAGTTAAATAAGCAGGGTGACAATATACAGCCTTGACATACTCCTTTCCCAATTTGGAACCAGTCTGTTGTTCCATGTCCAGTTCTAACTGTTGCTTCCTGACCTGCATATGAATTTCTCAGAGGGGCAGATCAGGTGGTCTGGTATTCCCGTCTCTTTAAGAATTTTCCACAGTTTGTTGTGATCCACACAGTCAAAGGCTTTGGCATAGTCAATAAAGCAGAAATAAATGTTTTTCTGGAACTCTCTTGCTTTTTCAATGATCCAACGGATTTTGGCAATTTGATTGCTGGTTCCTCTGCCTTTTCTAAATCCAACTTGAACATCTGGAATTTCACGGTTCACGTACTGTTGAAGTCTGGCTGGGGGAATTTTGAGCATTACTTTACTAGTGTGTGAGATGAGTGCATTTATGTGGTTGTTTGAGCATTCTTTGGCATTGCCTTTCTTTGGGATTGGAATGAAAACTGATCTTTTCCAGTCCTGTGGCCACTGCTGAGTTTTCCAAATTTGCTGACATATTGAGTGCAGCACTTTTCTCACAGCATCATCTTTTAGGATTTGAAATAGCTCAACTGGAATTCCATCACCTCCACTAGCTTTCTTCGTAGTGATGCTTCCTAAGGCCCACTTGACTTCACATTCCAGGATGTCTGACTCTAGGTGAGTGATCACACCATCATGATTATCTGGGTTGTGAAGATCTTTTTTATATAGTTCTTCCATGTATTCTTCCCACCTCTTTTTAATATCTTCTGCTTCTGTTAGGTCCATACCATTTCTGTCCTTTATTGTGCCCATTTTTGCATGAAATATTCCCTTGGTATCTCTAAGTTTCTTGAAGAGATCTCTAGTCTTTCTCATTCTATTGTTTTCCTCTATTTCTTTGCATTGATCACTGAGGAAGACTTGCTTATGTCTCCTCACTATTCTTTGGAACTCTGCATTCAAATGGGAATATCTTTCCTTTTCCCCTTTGTCTTTTACTTCTCTTCTTTTCACAGCTATTTGTTAGGCCTTCTCAGACAGCCATTTTGCCTTTTTGCATTTCTTTTTCTTGGGGATGGTCTTGGTTCCTGTCTCCTGTCCAGTGTCATGAACCTCTAGTTATTCAGGCACTCTGTCTATCCGATCTAATCCCTTGAATCTATTTCTCACTTCCACTGTATTAATCATAAGGGATTTATTTTAGGTCATACTTGAGTGGTCTAGTGGTTTTCCCTACTTCCCTACTTTCTTCAATTTAAGTCTGAATTTGGCAATAAGGAGTTCATGATCTGAGCCACAGTCAACTCCCAGTCTTGTTTTTGCTGACTGTGTAGAGCTTCTCCATCTTTGGCTGCAAAGAATATAATCAATCTGGTTTCAGTATCGACCATCTGGTGATGTCCATGTGTGAAATCTTCTCTTGCGTTTTTGGAAGAGGGTGTTCCATAAGCTTCCCTACAGTGTTCTGTAAGCTTCCATAAGCCTCTTACCCTTTTCCATCAGAGGGAAGACAGACTGAAAGCCACAATCTCAGAGAACTAACCAATCTGATCACATGGACTACAGCCTTGTCTAACTCAATGAAACTATGAGCCATGCTGTGTAGGGCCACCCAAGACAGACAGGTCATGGTGGAGAGTTCTGGCAAAATGTGGTCCACTGGAGAAGGGAATGGCAAACCACTTGAGTATTCTTGCCTTGAGAACACCATGAACAGTACGAAAAGGCAAAAAGATAGGACACTGAAAGATGAACTCCCCAGGTTGGTAGATGCTCAATATGCTACTGGAGATCAGTGGAGAAATAACTCCAGAAATAATGAAGGGATAGAGCCAAAGCAAAACAACACCCAGTTGTGGATGTAACTGGTGATAGAGGCAAGGTCTGATGCTGTAAAGAGCAATATTGCATAGGAACCTGGAATGTTAGGTCCGTGAATCAAGGCAAATTGGAAGTGGTCAAACAGGAGATGGCAGGAGTGAATATCAACATTTTAGGAATCAGCAAACTAAAACCAACTGGAATGGGTGAATTTAACTCAGATGACCATTATATCTACTACTGTGGGCAAGAATCCCTTAGAAGAAATGAGTAGCCATCATAGTCAACAAAAGAGTCTGAAATGCAGTACTTGGATGCAATCTCAAAAATGACAGAATGATCTCTGTTCATTTCCAAGGCAGACCATTCAATATCACAGTAATCCAAGTCTATGCCCCAACCAGTAATGCCGAAGAAGCTGAAGTTGAAAGTTCTATGAAGACCTACAAGACCTTCTAGAATTAACATCCAAAAAAGATGTCACTTTCATTATGGGGGACTGGAATGGAGAAGTAGGAAGTCAAGAAACACCTGGAGTAACAGGCAAATTTGGCCTTGGAATACAGAGTGAAGCAGGGCAAAGGCTAGTAGAGTTTTGCCAAGAGAACATGCCTTACAAAGCACTTTTTTAAATAATAAAAAATTAGAAACAACATAATTGTACATAAACAAAGAAATTGTTGAATTAGTATGTGTTAATTCCTACCATGCAATACTCTGCAGCAGATAAAAATGGCCTCATAGTGTGGACATGAAAATATTTCTAAGACATAGTGATATGAAAAACAAGTTGTGCAATAATACTTAATTGTTCTATCCTGTTTACATTCATGTGGTTATGAACCTGTTTACATATATATGGCATATGTGTGTCTGTGTGTGCCTAGAAAAAAGTCTGTAATAATGGATATCAAGTTGTTGATAGTTTCATTTGCCCAAGGCACTAGGATTGGAAGAAGAGGAATGAAAAAGGGCTTTATGTAATTTACTCCATATGCTTCTAGGTTATTTGATCTTTTTATAATCATGTTTTTATGAATGACAAGTAATTTTCTTAGATAATGCAAATATATAATCTTTGATACCATAAAAATATCAGAGAAGACAGAAAAAGGAAGAAAAAACCACAAAGAACAAATATAACAAACCGAAAACAGAAAAACAGTCATACATGTGAGAGACAGTAATCCAACTTGATCAATTATCATTTTAAATGGGAATGATCTACCTTAAGTTAATTGAATCTATAAAGATTCTTTTTTCAAATAAAGTCAAATGTATACGTGTTGGAGGGCATAGGTCATGGACATATCTTTTTTGTGGGGGTTACCATTGTTCGACATCTGAAAGTAGTATACGGTTATATGTAGTGGTAAAGAATATGCTTGCTAATGCAGGAGACGCAAGAGACGTGGGTTCGATCCCTGGATTGGGAAGATCCCCTGGAGTGGGAAATGGCAACCAGCTCCAGTATTCTTCCCTGAGAAATGCTATGGACAGAGGAGCCTGGCGGGCTACAATGCATGGGGCTGCAAAGAGCTGGACTAGAACAGAGTGCACACACACACTTGTCAATTATACCTCAATTAAAAAAAAATAGTACTTTCGTGTGTCTTGAATTCCTATGAACTTCACAACCAGTGTCTGTGAAATAGGTATGAAAGTATGCACTAGACAGATCATTTCACTTATTTCTTATAGGTTATATAATCCAGGATTCAAAGAGATGACATCACTTGGCTGTGATTACCTATTTAGGAAGTGACAGAGCTGGATAGAATGCCCAGTTCTTACCCCAGTATTCCTTCCACTCCACTAGGTTTCCTCTCAAAATAACTGGGTTTGAGAGAGATTTTGTTGCATACTGCTATTTTGGACTTTGTAGACACAGCATTAAGGGAAACACCCCCCACCAACACACTCCAACATCTGTACAAAATCCCCTTCCAGAGATGTGTTTTTGAAAACAGCAACTAGTGTTTATGAAGTCATTCTGGATTTGAGAGGATGCAGTCAAGTAGTCAGTGCCTCCCACCCTCCTCCCTCTCTCATCGCCTCTAGACCACTCCCTCCACCTCTGCCTCCTACAGACATTGCATCTGAGGCTTCCATTGCCTCCAGAACAGAGCTGGAGAAAAAGGGCTTCCCGTACTTGGCTTTTAAATGAAATCCTTGTGTAAGTCAGAGAGATTTTGGAGAATACAAATTGTATCAGTATCTGGTTTTTTCCTATTTAAGATGAGATCTTGAAAGCAGGGACTCTCGCTGGGTTGGGGTTGGGGTGATTTATAACAGGGGTCCCCAACCCCCAGGCTATGGGCTGGTACGGATCTGTGGTCTGTTGGGTACTGGGCTGCAGGGCAGGAGGTGAGCCGCAGGTGAGCGAGTGAAGCTTTGTCTGTGTTTACCGCAGCTCCCCATCACTTGCGTTACCGCCTGAGCTCTGCCTGTGATCAGATCATTGGTGGCTTTAGATTTTTATAGGAGCACGAACCCTGCTGT
Organism: Odocoileus virginianus; assembly: GCF_023699985.2. Lineage (NCBI taxonomy): Eukaryota > Metazoa > Chordata > Mammalia > Artiodactyla > Cervidae > Odocoileus > Odocoileus virginianus. Next base: position 29,994,878 of record NC_069706.1, read on the forward strand.
GAACTGTGCATGAGAGAGATCTAGGTTGCGTGCTCCTCATGAGAATCTAATGCCTGATGATCTGATTTTGTATTATGGTGAGTTGTATAATTATTTCATTATATGTTACAATATAATAATAGTAGAAGTAGAGTGCACAATAAATGTAATGCACTCAAATCACTGGAAGCTGGTTCGTGGTGCCAAAAAGGTTAGGGACCACTGATTGATGAAGCAATTAGGGCCCTGCCAGTGCTCTGCCTCTCCACGTCCCTACTGATGCCCCACTGTCAAAGGGAGGTGAGCGACAGAGCTTCTGAAGCCTATGAGCTCCTGAGCCTAGAGGGCTGTTTTGCAGGAGCTGTTCCTGGTATGGTCTGGAAATAACTGCAGGAGGAATCTACTGCAGTCAGAGGATGAGAAACCAAGCTCCTGATGACCTTGAACCAGCAAGGTGAAACCGGCAGAAGCCTCAGGGCTCCCAGACCAGGGTGGCAGGTAGCTGAGCGGGGCTGGTGGGCCCCGTGACTCATCATTAGGCAAAGAGGACCCTGCTGTGCCGCGCACGTGACTCTGGGGCAGAAACGGATGCACTATCCACCTCCATTCCTCCTGCCGCTACTGGGACCCCAAGTGTTAACCGTGTTTTCTCAGCTTCCACTGCAGCTGGGAGTCGCCACGCTGTCCCCAAACAACAGCCACTAACTTGAAGACTTTGTGTTTTGTGAAGAAAGTAAATTATTGGCTCCCAAGCTTGAGCATGCATCAGAATCACCTGGAAGGCTTCCTTAGTGCAGGGATTACTAGTTCTGATTTGGTCTCCGGGAGTGGGGCCTAAGAATCTGTGTTTCTGATAAGGACCCAGATGAGGCCGATGAACTTCCAGAGACCAGACTTTAAGAAGCACTGATTTAACTCACCATAAGTCAGGACAATAAGTATGTTCAGTGGAGCATCATCCTAAATGAGAGGCCAGGTCCTGCCTGAAGCCAGACAGTGACAGAGACACGTCAACAGATGTCGGCTTGGAGAGGTGACCCCAGGATTTGATAGACTGCAGTATTCATCTGCATCCCAGGTGGCACAGTGGTAAAGACTCTGCCTGCCAATGCAGGAGTCGCAAGACATGTGGGTTCGATCCCTGGATTGGGAAGATCCCCTGGAGAAGGAAATGGCAAACCATTCCAATGTTCGTGCCAGAGGATCATGGCTGGCTATAGTCCATGGGGTCACAAAGAGTCAGACATGACCAAACATGCATGCACACCCAGCAGCCCAAAATACAGCTTTATAAATCTACTGTGAGTGAAGAGCCAGAATTCAAATGCCAGCATGAGGAACTAAGCTGGAAGCAGAAAAGGAGATCCCAAATTTAACTTAGTTCACCATGTATTGGCAAGACTTCAGTTTTCAGCTGGGGGTGTGGGATAGAAATTAAGTTCCGCTTAGAAAAACAAAGTTAAATTTTCACATCCTCTTCTGAGTCAATGGCTTGTGAATTCATACTTACATATTTAATAGGGCCTCCTTAAATTTGGGGAGGGAAAAATAGAAAGCCCACAGGGAAATATTAAATGAGTAATGTTCAACTTAATTTACTGTTTATGATTTTTAGATGAGTGAAAATTGACTGTAATTGGCAGCCTGAAGGAAGATAGTTTAAAAATTCATTAAAGCACACACAGGTCACATTCAAGAAAAGGGTTGCAACAGAAACCTTTCCTAACTGGGATCTCAGTGCTCCATGCCTTCTTGTCCCCCTATTCCCAACGGATTCAACAGCATGCTGCTGTATTCCGAATTCTAAATTCTAGTGCTAGAGAAGACTCTTGAGAGTCCCTTGGACTGCAAAGAGATCAAACCAGTCAATCCTAAAGGAAATCAACCCTGAATATTCATTGGAAAGACTGATGCTGAAGCTGAAGCTCTAATAGTTTGGCTACCTGATATGAAGAACTGACTCCTTGGAAAAGATCCTGATGCTGGGAAGGATTGAGGGCATGCAGAGAAGAGGGTGATAGAGGATGAGATGGTTGAATGGCATCACCAACTCAATGGACATGAACTTGAGCAAACTACAGGAGAGGGAGTGGAGGACAGAGGAGCCTGGCATGCTGCAGCCCATGGGGTTGCAAAGAGTCAGACACGACTTGGCAACTCAACAACAGCAACGAGGCTGGTGTAATCAGAAGGATTTCTGCATCTTCTTATGAGGGGATATGACCTGTAGCATAGGTCACTTAGTGTGTGCAGACACATTTGCTTTTTTAAACAACAAGACAGTGAAATACAGCACGGTGGGATATCAAGTAAATGTTATCCATTTACCCGTATGTAAGACAAGTATATGTGAGCACTGGTTTCAGGTTGGGGTGTGCTGGGAGGGGTACACACAGATGAATGTGTTCAGTTCATTCGCTCGGTCGTGTCCTACTCTTTGCGACCCCGTGGACTGCAGCATGCCGGGCCTCCCTGTCCATCAGCAACTCCCGGAGCTTACTCAAACTCATGTCCATTGAGTTGGTGATGCCATCCAACCTTCTCCCCAGATGGATTTTAAGCTCCTCAGGAGGAGGGATTAAGACAAATCACAAATGTCTTTAGGATTAGGTATGATACAGCAAGTGCCCTAAAAGAGTTATCTTAAAAGGAGTGGGGGACTCATGAGAGGTCCTTGGTAAATTCAAAAGGCAAATGTTTGAGCTTCCCTTGAATTATGGGCGGGAATTTTCTTATAATTATATTTATTTACTTGTTTTATTTTTAGCATCAGGCTTTTCTCTAGTTGCGGCAAGCGGGGGTTACTCTTAAGCTGTGGTGCGCGGGCTTCTCACTGCGGTGGCTTCTCTGGCTTTTTGGAGCCTGGGCTCTGGGGCACGCAGCCTCAGCAGGTGCAGTTCCCGGGCTCTAGAGCACAGGCTCAGTCTTGGCGCATGGGTCTAGTTGCTCTGCGGAATGTGGGATCTTCCCGGGCAGGGACAGAACCTGTGTCTTCTGCATTGGCGGGTGGACGCTTTACCACTGAGCCGCCAGGGAGGCCTTATGGATGGGATTTTCTGATAGTGAAGAGCAGACTTTTTGTTTTGTTTTGTTTTTTCATTTTGCAAGGACAGATGAGAACACAGTCATGGACCAGCATGAGTTCAAGAACTGGCAGCTGGTCATTTGTGTAAGAACAGCAACCAGTACATGGCAGAGTCAGAAGATATTCAGGCCTGTCTGACTCCAAAGCAAGTGACACTTCTGTATCTATCTACCTTTGACCCATGCATCCCTTCTGTCCTTCAATAAATATTCATTGGGAATCTATTATGTGCAGGTACCATGCTCATGTCAAGGACATGATGAATCATTTTTCTCCCTGTCTTTCTCACCATCTCTCTTTCTTTTGGTAGGTTTTTTTTGGGGTGGGGGTAGGGGTGGGGCTGCACAGTATGTGAGTTCTTAGTTCCCCACTCAGGGATCAAACCTGCATCCCTTGCATTGGAAGTGTGGAGTCTTAACCACTGGACTGCCAGGGAAGTCCTAAAGAGCAGTTATTTGGGCATTAAAAACAGACCTTAATTCACATCTAGTTTGGCCACTCAGAGGCTTTTAATTCCCTCCCAGACTATGTCCAAATAGTCATTGCCTCCAGTCATCTCATCTATCCATTCCTTGGCTTGTTCAGCACATATTTGCTGAAGCTCTTGTGTACTGACAAGGCAACGAGATGGTGAGCAACCCCAGATTTAGCCCCTGCCCACCTGGTGCTTACAATCTCATAGGTGAGACAGCAAACAAACAGCAGTCATCTGCGGTGAGGAGAGCCTGGAGAAAAGGCAACGACCTGCTCTGTTAAGGGTTAGAGCCCGACTCTGTCAAGATCTCAAGGATGCAAAGCATGCATTAGGTTTAAGAAGGGAGAGAGGAGGGGCTTCCCTGGTGGTTTGGTGGTTAAGACTCTGAGTTCCCAATGCAAGGGGTCCAGATTTGATCCCTGGTTAGGAAACTAGATCCTGCATGCTGCAGGTAAGACCCAGTGTAGCCAAGTAACTTTTTTAAAAAAGTATGCTTTAAAAAAATGAAAGTAGGGAAGAGCTTTCCAGGTAAAAGGAACTGCCCCAGCGAAAGTCTTGACCAGGAGAGTTTGGTGAGAGGTTCCTAAGTGGGGGCAGAGGGAGTGAGGAGGAGAGCGAGGAAGCTGAGACCAGAATGAGCAGAGCCTTACTGGCTGCGTGGATAGCTGTGCTTCGGAACTCTGAGGACACTGGAAAGTCCTAGAAGGGTTTCAATCAGGGGGTTGGGTAGGGGTTGAATGGTAGGGGAGATAAGTGTGCGGGGTGAAGGGATTCTGACTGTGTGTTTGTGTGGGACATAATCAGATCTGTATTTTTTCTAATTTTCAATTTTATATTGGATGGCTCAGATGGTAAAGAATCTGCCTGCGAGATAGAAGATCCAAGTTCAATCTCTGAGTGGGGAAGATCCGTTCAATCTCTGAGTGGGGAAGATCCCCTGGAGCAGGGAATGGCAACCCACTCCAGTATTCTTGCCTGGAGAATCCCATGGACAGAGGAGCCTGACAGGCTACAGTCCATGGGGTCCCAAAGAGTCAGACCCAACTGAAGTGACTTAGCAAGCATGCACTCACAGTTTCTGAAGGCGAAGCAGACCCCGATATTCCACCTGTTTCTCATCTGACTTTACCTGAAGTCCCCTCACCACCCTGGTCTTTCCCCTCAGAGTCTGCTAGAGCCTGGCCCATGAAGTGTGATGCTCAGAATGAACCCAGAACCAAGGTATAGTATGGCTGGCACATGCGTTATCTCTCATTCTAGAAGCTCCACTCTTAGTGCAAGCTAAGGTTGTGTTCATTTTTTTGGCAGTCAGATCACACTATTGACCCGCGCTGAGCTCCCTGACAGCTCTGACTCCCCAGGCTTTTCACATAAACTGCAGCTGCACACCATTCCCTTTTCCCGCATATATGCCTTTTGGACCCAAGGGCAGAACCTTACATTTGTTCCAATTAAATTTTATCTTGTTAAACCCAGCTCATCACTCTATCCTGTCAAAAATGCCTGGAGCCCTTATTAGGTTTTCCAAAATATGTGCTGTACTCCCACAAGTTCCCACCCATCAATCTACACATATTTGAATGCCTTTTCTGTGTCAGCTCTGTTCTCTGTCCTGAGGATTTAGAGATGTTTAAAGCTCTGTCACTGCCTTTAGAGAACTCACAGATATGTGAGGAGGCAAATATAATGCAGTGCCTGGGGTGCAATAAAAGAGGCACTGGGTTTTATGATAACAGGTGGGGCCGAGTCCCTAATCGAGACCTGGACGATGCCGTGGAGCAGGAGGGAAAACGCCTTTCCAGGGGTGGCACCCTCAATAAATACTGCAGCAAAAGTAGCAGCAGAAGGCATAGGATGAACGGCACTTCAGACAGAGGAGAAGGCTCAGAGGCAAGAGAAAACGTGTGTGTGTACTGAAGAACCTGCAGGCACTTTGGATAGTGTAAGGATAATGTATGGTGGAGAATAGTGAGGTCAGATTGTGGAAGGCTGAGGGGTTTTAGTCTTCAGTTTCATCATGATGCGAAACAGAAGAACTGAGATAAAGAAACACCACTTGGGCTGTCACTGGAGGGGATTGAACACATCTAGAAGCAGAGAGGGCACTAGAGCTGTCTCAGTGCTCGGGCGAGGGCTGATGGAGGTGGTGTGGATGGAGAAAAGTGTACAGATCTGGGCCTGGATCGACAGGTCTTGGTAACATTTGGGAGGAGGCAGTGAAGGTTGATGCTCAGAATCCCAGCCTTGGCACCTGAGTACGTATGGAGTCTTCATTTGGATAAGAAATTAAGAAGAGGAATAGGTTTCAGTTTGAGCTTTTGAGGTTGAGGCACTGCGAGACATCTGGCTAGAGATGTCCAAAAGGCAGCTGAATACATCCATCCATGGGGTCTGGAGAGAGCTGGGTTAGAGATGAAGATTGGGGGATCAGTTGCCCAGAGACAACAGCTGGATATGGAGTAAATGAAAGAAGCTGAGATGTACCCTTAGGAGATCAGTATCTATCCATCCATCTAGTCATCCATTTAGTCATCCATCCATCTAGCAAACTGAGTACCTCTGATGGGCCAAGGATAGTCACAAATGCCCTTAAGGATCCTATATTCTGGTGGCGATGGGAGGAGACAGGTAACACACAAAAATGACTTCAGTCATTCACAAGTGGCACAGAAAAGATAATACAGGGTAACGTGGAAGAGTGACTAGGTGAGGCTGTTTTAGCTCGGATGCTAAGGCAAAGAGGAAGGGCATTTTGGTTGAGACCTGAATGAGAAGGAGGCATCCATGTGACAATCTGTAGGAAAATCCCAAGATGACTAAGGAGCAGCAGGTATAAAGCTGCAGGAATCACTTAGCCTTTGTGAGCAAGAGGAGCCCGAACGCTGGACTGTCCTGAGCAAGAAGAAGAAGGGTGGGGGAGGGACGGCATGAGAGAGGTGGCGGAGGTACATCCTAGTTCACGTAGACTCTTTCAGACTTTGCTCAAGAGTTCAGATTTCATTCTGGTTGTGATGGGAAGATTTGGGAGAATTTTCATCAGTGATACAGTCTGATTTGATTTATGATTTGAACACATTACCATTGCTGCCATGTGGAGGATATATTCTAGGCAGGCAAAGTGAAGTCAGGAGACCAATTAGGTCACCGTTAGTGCTCCAGGCTAGAGATAATGGTAGTTTCACCAGGGAAGTCATAGGAAGGTGGGAGAAAGGGTCCTATTAGGAGTTTGGGAGGTTTAGGGAAAGAACACACTTATGGTAATCAAGGATATGCCTAGGTCCTGTGTATGCACTTTTGGATGATGGGGATGCTATTTGCTGAGAGAGGCAAGGCGTGAGGATGGAGCATTTTTTTTTTTTTCTTTTTGTGGGAGGTGGGAGTAAATGGTTTGCCTTGTATCAAGGTGGGTTTGAGTTTTCTGTCTGTCATTCAAATGAAGATGTTGGACAAGCAGTTGGAGATAGGAACCTGGAACAAAGGGACATATTTAAATGTGGTGATCACACCTAGAAAGAATTCAAAGCCCTGGGAGTGGATTCAAACTTTCAGAGTTGAGAAAGGAGAAGAGATTCAGCAAGGGAAGGAGGTCTGGCAGGAAGACTGGAAGGAGAGTTTGGGACAGTGACAACAGACTTTAAGAAGAGAGGTCAGGACTTCCCAGGTGGTCTAGTAGCTAAGACTGGGCTCCCAAAGCAGGGGGCCATGGTTCCATCCCTTCAGGGGGATCTAGATCCTATATATTCATCAGGACTGATGCTGAAGGCCACCTGATGCAAAGAACTGACTCATTACAAAAGACCTTGATACTGGGAAATATTGAAGGCAGGAGAAGAAGGGGACAACAGAAGATGAGATGGTTGGATGGCATCACTGACTCAATGGACATGAGTTGGAGCAAACTCGAGGAGATGGTGAAGGACAGGGAAGCCTGGAGTGCTGCAGTCCATGGGGTCGCAAGGAGTTGAACACGACTGAGTGACTGGACTGAACTGACTGATCCCGCAACTAAGAGTTTGCATGCACACCGCAACTAAAGAGTCCATATGCTACAACTTAAAAAAAAATCCCACAGGTGACAACGAAGATCCTGTGTGCCACAGCTAAGACCTGATCAGAGAGAGAGAGAGAGAGAGAGAGGTCAAGTTAAATAAGGGCTGAGGACCATTCATTGACTTTAGCAAAAGACAGGACAATGGTAATGTCTTTGCCAGAACATTTCAGTGGTGTTGTGGCTTGAAGAGTAAAGTGGGGAGTGAAGATATGGAGAAATTACTGCACACCTTTTCCAATAGCTTTTACTCTGAAAGAAGGCAGAGAGATAGGGTAGAAGCCAAAAGTGGATGGAGAGTTTTAGAAATAATTCTCATAGTTTAAAAAGATGGGAAGGCAGCAATCCCACTTCTGGGCATACACACCGAGGGAACCAGATCTGAAAGAGACACGTGCACCCCAATGTTCATCACAGCACTGTTTATAATAGCCAGGACATGGAAGCAACCTAGATGCCCATCAGCAGACGAATGGATAAGGAAGCTGTGGTACATATACACCATGGAATATTACTCAGCCATTAAAAAGAATTCATTTGAATCAGTTCTAATGAGATGGATGAAACTGGAGCCCATTATACAGAGCGAAGTAAGCCAGAAAGATAAAGACCATTACAGTATACTAACACATATATATGGAATTTAGAAAGATGCTAAGGATAACCCTATATGCAAAACAGAAAAAGAGACACAGATGTACAGAACAGACTTTTGAACTCTGTGGGAGAAGGCGAGGGTGGGATGTTTCAAGAGAACAGCATCGAAACATGTATATTATCTAGGGTGAAACAGATCACCAGCCCAGGCTGGATGCATGAGACAAGTGCTCGGGCCTGGTGCACTGGGAAGACCCAGAGGGATCTGGTAGAGAGGGAGGTGGCAGGGGGGAATCGGGATGGGGAACACATGTAACTCCATGGCTGATTCATGTCAATGTATGACAAAACCCACTACAATATTGTAAAGTAATTAGCCTCCAACTAATAAAAATAAATGAAAAAAAAAAAAAAGATGGGGAGGACTTGAACTTATTTAAGGGCAATGGAAATGGATCATGAAGAGGGAAGACAATGAGTTTTGGGAGATTAAGAAGACCACTGATGAAGTGAAGGCTCTGAGAAAGAGAGAGAGGAAGGCTCAGGTGTTACATGGTAGGATCAGCCTCCTATGAGGGAGAGCTCAGCCACTGAGATGGAAAGGAAGAGGCAAAGAGTGGATATTGACGCGAATGTTTCATTTGATGGATTCTGTTTTTTACCAGGACTATCAAGCAGTAGCATCTCTTATAAGGAAAGGGGAAGGTGGGTTTTGGGTAGGGAGAGGAGGAAGACTGTAGTGTAAAATAGGACTGTTACACAGGGTCATGGGCTCAGTTCTAGATAGAGACTGCAGTCTAAGGGGGGTGTAATTTTTCTTCAGTTGTATTTGGCAAGTGGTGAGAGTACTCCTGAAAAGTAAAACCATTGTAAAACCTCAAAGAGTCCTGTGCCCAGTGGGGAAAAAGGGTGTGAAGCTAACCTAGCACAGCTGTGTTTCGAATGAATCCTTGCTGCTTCCTTTTTTAAATGCTCAGAAACCATCTCTTGTAGAATCTTTCTTGGATCAACATAAAGCACATTTGTTTGGACTCCTCTTGGGTTGTGAGTCAGGATTCCAATCTTTTTCCTGTCTCAGAAAATTGGCAGAAGCAAGACATGTTGTCGCATCTAGGGGTGAGGATGAGGGGAGCTTTCAAAAAGAGGAACTAGGTGGAGGGGCTGATACTGGAGGCTGAGAGAACTAGTCTCCATGTTTTTTGCTGTACAGAGTATGGTCAGGGGACCAGGAAGGTCAGCACTACCCTGAGTTTGTAGAAATGCAGACTCTCAGCCCCTACCATAGGTCTCGAAGAATCAAAATCGTGTTTTAACTGAGTCCCCGTATGAATCCTCAGCCATTAAAGTTTGAGAAGCAGCCTAGGTGCACCCCATACTCATCAGATAAGAACTTCTGGGAGTGGGACCTGAGCATTTTTAACAAACTTCCAGGTGATGCTAATGGTCCAGGTCCGGGGACCTCACCTTGAGTAGCATGATTCTAGAGCGGGGACTGGTCTCTGATCACTGGTGGGAGCCGCAGAGCGCCCGGCACTCCCGGCCAGGCTGGGGAATGGCAGAGTCAGGAACGTCGCTTGGAACCTGTTAGCGTCCCAACAGGGACTGTTGACCTCACAGCCCTTGAACAGCATTACAAGGTACTCTGCTTTGGGGGCTGTCAGAATAATGGGAGGACCCTTTGACAAGGGCAGATTTTCTTCTTGAGTAACTTAGGGAGGTGTGGATTCACCATAAGGCAACCCCACTTTATCCTTCCCAAATGGTAAGACCTGATGTTTTGTCTGTCATCTAGCTATCTATTATCTATATTTCTATTTTCTACTATCCATTTATCTATGTTCCATTTTCTATCAATTATTATCTATATCTATATATCCTCTACCCATTATCTATTATCTGTATTTATATATCTTCTACTATTATCTTCTATTAATGCCTATTATCTATATTTATATATCCATCTTCTACTATTTATCTGTCTTATACTTATTATCTATTAATTATCTGTTGCTGTTTAGCTGCTCAGTTGTGTCTGACTCTTTTGTGATCCCATAGTTTGTAGTCCTCCAGTCTTCTCTGACCATGGGATTTCCCAGGCAAGAATACTGGAGTGGGTTGCCATTTTCTTCTCCAAGGGATCCTCCTGACCTAGGTCTTGAACCCACCTCCTGCGCTGGCAGGCAGATGCTTTACCACTGAGCCACCTGGGAAGCCCTAATTATCTGTATCTTTATATCTGTCTTCTACCATCTGTGTGTGTGTGTGTGTTAGTTCCTCATTTGTGTCCACCTCTTTGCAATCCCATTGACTGTAGCCTGCCAGGCTCCTCTGTCCACGAAATTCTCCAGGCAAGAATACTGGAGTGGGTTGCCATACCCTTCTCCAGGGGATCTTCTCAACCAGGGATAGAACCTAGGTCTCCCACATTGTGGGCAGATTGTTTACTGTCTGGGCCACCAGGGGGGCCCCCTTTACTCTCTGTTTATCTATTAATGTCTTTTGTCTATTCTCTGTCTCTCTCTTGATCTGTCATTCACCTACCCACACTCCTATACACTTATCCAGACTGTTGCTTTGCTCCTCGTTAGTGAACTTCAGCTTACTAATTGCTGCTATGTAGACCAGTCTGGATTGGCCATGCTTTGTTAAAATTTCCCATGAGGATGGAAGGCAGGGCTCTGAAGAAGGCATATAGGAAGGCGTGTTCATTCTTCACATGGGACAGCAATTTACAAAGGTCAAAGCCCTTGTACCGTTAAGGAACCCCAAGAACAGATGCTCTTGGGAGGCCACAAAGCCGTGTCCTTTACTGCCATTTCCTGGATTCTTTAAGAATTCTCGATGTGGGAGAGGGTGTGGAGAAAAGGGAACACTCTTGCACTGTTGGTGGGAATGTAAATTGATACAGCCACTATGGAAGACGGTAAAGAGAGACCTTAAAAAACTAGAAATAAAACCACCATATGACCCAGCAATCCCACTCCTAGGCATATACCCTGAGGAAACCAAAATTGAAAGGGAAACATGTATCCCATTGTTCATTGCAGCACTATTTACAGTAGCTAGAACATGGAAGCAACCTAGATGTCCATTGACAGATGAATGGATAAAGAAATTGTGGTACATATACACAATGGAATATTACTCAGCATAAAAAGGAACACATTTGAATCAGTTCTAATGAGGTGGATGAACCTAGAACCTATTATACAGAGTGAAGTGAGTCAGAAAGAGAAAGATAAATACTGTATTCTAATGCATATATACGGAATCTAGAAAAATGGTACTGAAGAATTTATTTACAGGGCAACAATAGAGAAACAGAGGTAGAGAATAGATTTATGGACATGGGGAGAGGGGAGGAGAGGGTGAGATGTGTGGAAAGAGTCACATGGAAACTTACATTACCACATGTAAAATAGATCGCCAATGGGAATTTGCTGTATGGCTCAGGAAACTCAAACAGGGGCTCTGTATCAACCTAGAGGCATGGGATGGGGAGGGAGATGGGAGGGAGGTTCAAAAGGGAGCGGATATATGTATACCTTTGGCTGATTCATGTTGAGGTTTGACAGAAAACAGCAAAATTCTGTAAAGCAATTATCCTTCTCCTTCAATAAAAAATAAATTAATTAAAAACAATAGAAAAAAAAAGAATTCAAGATGTGTTTGAAAGCTGATGTCTTGAACTGAAGATTCCCGTGTCTTTAGACTTTGTGGAAATTCACTGAGAGTTGCATGCAGCCGTAGTGTTCAGCGGTGAAAATCAGGGGTGCCCTCAGTGACAACTGGTCCTCATTAGCAAGCACAAATGGCCCACAAACGGCCACAGATCGGCAGCTCGTGGGCTTTGCACAGTGAAAAATTGGCTCCACTGGAAGGAGCAGAGCTGAACAGCGGCCCTGGAGTCATCTGAAGCGTCATGTCCCCGCCCCCAAGCAGATGTGTGTCCTGGTGAGTCGGGTGGCATTCTGCGGCGCAGATGGTTTGATGCTCACAGCTGCGTGCATCGCGTGGGTGGGTGGTGGGCCAGAGATCTCACCCACCCAGAGCAGAGGGTGCAGAACTGCTTCACGGCCTTTCAGCAACTCTCCTTCTGCCGGTATTACACTCCTCCTCCCAGGCTGGAAACCTTGCTGCCCGCTCTGACATTGCTGTCACTTTCCCCCTTCCCATGGCTCTGGCTCTGCATGGCTTTATCTGGAGGCCAGATGTCCTTTACCAATACTGGGTCAGCTGGGATGGGGCAGCCACCTAGGGTAAGGCAGGCGTGGGCGAGAGCTGACCTTGCTCCAGCACCACATCCCAGAGCATCCGTCACTCTCATTAATCCTGGAAGCCTGAGCTCCCAGGAACCCACCAGTCAGGGTTGCCCAGCAGCAGGGGGCCTAAGTGGTAGCTGGTACGTGGCAGTTGGGTTGGGCAGGATTGTGTGAGAGCCTGTGGGCCTGGCTGTGGCCGGGAGCAGACCCTGGAGCACTTGGAGGACTTATATGCTGGTTCTGAGGAAAATGGGTCACTGGAAGCTGGGGGAAGGCAAGGATGCCCCTTGGGGCTTCCATGCATGTTGGTATCATTGGGGAGACAGAGGCAGGGCAAACCCACGATAGGGGCTCGGACCCAGGGTCCTTGGACTGGGAGAGTAACTTCAAGCTGAGCTCCCAGGACAGTAGCACGGAGACTACTGATGGCCGCCCTCACTTCTCAAGACTGACTCCAGGTGCAACAAAAGCTTCAGCTTTTAAAAACGATTTAATTAATTAATGTATTTGGCTGCACCAGGTCTTAGTTGTGGCATGCGGGGTCTTTAGATGCGGCATTCAAACTTTTAGTTGTGGCCTGTGGGATCTAGTTCCCTGAACCCGGGCCCCCTGCATTGGGAGAGTGGAATCTTAGCCACTGGGCCATCAGGGAAGTCCCAAGAGCTTCAGCTTTGCTTTCATGGGGCCATTAGCCCTGAAAACTGGGAAGCTGAGGTTGTGCAATGAAGCAGAGTCCTTCAGACCGAACCTGTTATCCAGCTCTGCTTCCTCCTTGAAAGGACCTTTGAGGCCCCCTCTCCTCCTTTCCGGAGAAGGCAGTGGCACCCCACTCCAGTACTCTTGCCTGGAAAATCCCATGGACGGAGGAGCCTGGTAGGCTGTGGTCCATGGGATCGCTAAGAGTCAGACACGACTGAACGACTTCACTTTCACGCATTGGAGAAGGAAATGGCAACCCACTCCAGTGTTCTTGTCTGGAGAGTCCCAGGGCCGGGGGAGCCTGGTGGGCTGCCGTCTATGGGGTCGCACAGAGTCGGACACGACTGAGTGACTCAGCAGCAGCAGGCTCCTCCTTTCTGTTGCCCTTACTCTGGTGAAGCCCTTAAAATAATGCCTGGCACAGAGTAGGTGCCACGTGTATGCTGTGGCTGCTGCCCCACTGCTGCTGTTATTAAGTGCCTGCTCCTTATGCTCCAGTCCCCTGACACCTTCCCTTTGTTGTGGCTTCTAGTCCACAAGCATTTTCTCTCTATTCCAATTATCACCATGCCATTTTTAGCCCTCCATCATCTCTTGCCTAGAAATAGCCTTCAGTTGGCCTCCTTTGATTGGCAATTAAGTCCCCTTTTGAGCCCTTTTCCACTCTGCCTCCAAGAGTGTTCTTTTTAGAAAATGCAGATCAGACCATGTCATTTTGGTCTGACTTACAGTGGCTCCACGGTGGCCCACGGAGCGAAATTCACGCTTCGTCTGACCCCACACCCTCTGCTGAACTCTCTGACCTGTGTCCCTTTTGCTCCAAATACATTACAATTCTCCTTCTTTGTCAAACTGGCCGCCACCTACATTTGCCCTTCTGCCTGAAATTAGTTAATTTTTCTCCCTCTTTCCTCCTCTCTCTTTCCTTTCCTTCCTCTCCTCCTTCCCAAGAAAACTCTTACTCAAACTTTAAAACCCAAATCGAGTCCTCGCCTATTTTCCCAGTGCAAAAACCCAGTAGTCTGCAGTCCTCGCAGGCCAGGACAGAACCTCGTTCACTGTGTTCCTATTGTGCCTGCTGACACCCCTTCACGGGCAGGAAAGAGATGGCAAGTCTGGAAGCCCTGTCCTGCCCCTACAAGGACGTACATCTGAGAGTGAGCCAGGGAAACTGAGGTGGAGCTAGTCATCGAGACAGTGAAGGAGACTTTTCAGGGAGCACCAAACACAGATGTTTTCCAGTTCTCTTTAAAACTTCAAATGCCAGGAAACCCCTGGAACACGACATTCAGATTGTGGGTACAGAAGAGCCGACGTCCCTAGTTTTCAGCTTTGTAAGCAGTGTGTGTGCACGCGCTAAGTTGCTTCAGTCGTGTCTGACTCTTTGAGACACGGACTGTAGCCCTGTATGGACTGTAGCCCGCCAGGCTCCTCTGTCCTTGGGATTCTTCAGGCAAGAACACTGGGATGGGTTTCCATGCCCTCCTCTAGGGGATCTTCCTGACCCAGGTATCGAACCTGAGTCTCCTGTAGCTCCTGCATTACAGGCAGATTCTTTACCACTGTACCACTGAGGAAGCCCTTGTAGGCAGCATCCACTTTTAAATTTGGAACATTCAGAGCAAGAGGTTCAGGAAAACAGATGCAGAGCAGCTCCAAACTGCCTTGAGATGAAATAGGAGCAGCTAGGGACAGAGATATTAAGAAGAGGTGGCAAGAATACACAGAACTATACAAGAGAACTATACTAGAGCCAGACATCCTGGTGTCCGAAGTCAAGTGGGCCTTAGGAAGCATCAGTACGAACAAAGCTAGTGGAGGTGATGGAATTCCAGTTGAGCTATTTCAAACCCTGAAAGATGATGCTGTGACAGTGCTGCACTCAACATGCCAGCAAATTTGGAAAACTCAGCAGTGGCCACAATGCTGGAAAAGGTCAGTTTTCTTTTCAATCCCAAAGAAAGGCAATGCCAAAGAATGCTCAAACTACCATACAATTGCACTCATCTCACATGCTAGTAAAGTAATGCTCAAAATTCTCCCAGCCAGGCTTCAACAGTACGTGAACCATGAACTTCCAGATGTTCAAGTTGGATTTAGAAGAGGCAGAGAAGCCAGAGATCAAATTACCATCATCGAAAAAGCAAGAGAGTTCCAGAAAAGCATCTTCTTCTGCTTTATGAAATATGCTAAAGCTGTAATGTTCTTTATCTTTCTGGCTAACACATATATATGGAATTTAGAAAGATGGTAATGATAACCCTATATGCAAAACAGAAAAAGAGACACAGATGTACAGAACAGACTTTTGGACTCTGTGGGAGACAGCGAGGGTAGGATGTTTCGAGAGAACAGCATGTATATTATCTATAGTGAAACAGATCACCAGCCCAGGTGGGATGCATGAGACAAGTGCTCGGGCCTGGTGCACTGGGAAGACCCAGAAGAATTGGGTGGAGAGGGAGGTGGGAGGAGGGATCGGGTTGGGGAATACATGTAACTCCATGGCTGATTCATGTCAATGTATGACAAAACCCACTGCAATGTTGTGAAGTAATTAGCCTCCAACTAATAAAAATAAATGGAAAAAAAAAAGAAATATGCTAAAGCCTTTGACTGTGTGGATCACAACAAACTGTGGAAAATTCTGAAAGAGATGGGAATACCAGACCACCTGACCTGCCTCTTGAAAAATCTGTATGCAAGTCAGAAAGCAACAGTTAGAACTGGACATGGAAAAACAGACTGGTTCCAAATTGGGAAAGGAGTATGACAAGGCTGTATATTGTCACACTGCTTATTTAACTTATATGCAGAGTACATCATGAGAAATGCTGGACTGGATGAAGCACAAGCTGGAATCAAGATTGATGGGAGAAGTATCAATAACCTTAATATCTGAGGTTGATACCACCCTTATGGCAGAAAGTAAAGAACTAAAGAGCTTCTTGATGAAAGTGAAAGAGAAGAGTGAAAAAGTTGACTTAAAACTCAACATTCAGTAAACTAAGATCATGGCATCTGGTCCCATCACTTCATGACAAATAGATGGGCAACAGTGGAAACAGTGAGAGGCTTATTTTTGGGGGGCTCCAAAATCACTGCAGTTGGTGACTGCAGCCATGAAATTAAAAGACGCTTGCTCCTTGGGAGAAAAGCTATGATCAACCTAGACAGTTCATTAAAAAGGAGAGACATTACTTTGTCAACAAAGGTCTATCTAGTCAAAGCTATGGTTTTTCCAGTAGTCATGTATGGATGTGAGAGTTGGACTATAAAGAAAGCTGAGCACCAAAGAATTGATGCTTTTGAACTGTGGTGTTGAAGAAGACTCTTGGAGAGTCCCTTAGACTGCAAGGAGATCCAGCCAGTCCATCCTAAAGGAAATAAGTCCTGAATATTCACTGGAAGGACTGGTTCTGAAGCTAAAGCTCCAATAGTTTGGCCACCTGATGTGAAGAACTGACTCATTGGAAAAGACTGTGATGCTGGGAAAGATTGAAGGTGGGAGGAGAAGGAGAAGACAGAGGATGAAATGGTTGAATGGCATCACTGACTCAATGGACCTGAGTTTGAGTAAGCTCTGGGAGTTGGTGATGGACAGGGTAGTCTGGTGTGCTGCAGTCCATGGGGTCGCCAACAGTCAGACACGACTGAGCAACTGAACTAAACTAAACTAAGGGACAGAGATTCTGGAGTTCTCTGAGGGGAGGTTGTGAGCCCCAAAACAGAGAAAGGGCCAAGTCTGCCTGAATCAGTGTACAGTGGGACACAGTGGGAACCAACAAGTAAGAGTGATGTTGGTGACCTGTAGGTAAAAGGGCCCGTGCAGGGCAGAGTCTGGCTACACCAGGCCACCAGAAACTGGGTTCTTGTCACTGTTACTGCTGCACATCCTAGCCTTTTCAGGTGCTCATGAGTTGTCTGTAATTAGACACAGTTCTGTGGGAAAGGATTGACTTTGTTCTTTGTGGTGTCAGCTGGGGTGACCTAATTGGGGCCTGGAGGATCCACTCACAGAAGGCTGTCTCACGTGGCTGGAAAATTAGTGCTGACTATCAGCTGGGAGGGCTTCCCTGGTGCCTCAAGCAGTGAAGAATCTGCCTGTAGTGTGGGAGACTGGGTTCGATCCCTGGGTTGGGAAGATCTCTTGGAGAAGGGCATGGCAACCCACTTCAGTATTCTTGCTTGGAGAAGCCCGTGAGCAGAGGAGCCTGGTGGGCTGTAGAATATAGGGTTGAAGAGTCAGATATGATGAAAGCGACTCAGCACGTAGCTCAGTGAGTGATGAGTCTGAGGCCTTGGTTTCCTGCACATGGCCCTCTCCTTGGGCTGCTCAGGTTCCCAGACAGAATTCCGGGAGTGAGCATCATGAGGGAACCAGGTGAAGCCGTGTGCAGGAACATGAAAAACAAGTGGCTTCCTCAGTGGAAAAGCCCTGTCTGTCATGTTCCCTGATTTTCATGATATGAGTACTCCCACCATGGCCCATTTGAAGCCACTGAACAGAGAGTTTGGAGGAGGGGTACACAGTTGGTGTGAGCCAACTCCAGCAGGGGGTCACTTAGGTCGCTTATGCAGAAGTCCACATACATGTTCAGGAGAAGAAACTTAGACCTCATGTCTTCACGGGAAGTGTTTTGTTTTGTTTTTTAATTTGACTGCACGGGGTCTGAGTTGTGGCATATGGGATCTTTGATCTTCACTGTGACTTGCAGGATCTTTAGTTGCAGCATGTGGGACCTGGTTCCCTGACCAGGGATTGAGCCTGGCCCCCTGCATTGAGAATGTGGAGTTTTAGCCACTGGACCACCAGAGAAGTCCCCGTGGGAAGGGTTTTGAAATCACATTGTAGGAAGAGCTTCTGGGAAGGGAGGTATTTTTGCTGCAATTTAGAAATACAGTAGGCCTCAGACTGCAGATGCAAATGCCTGGAGAAGCCAGGTGGACGATGGAAGTTCGTGAAGGGGTCAGGTGACAGAAGCAGTTGGCATGTGCCCTCAGCGTCAGGGAGAAACAGGGGATGGAGGAGGCCCTGGAGAGAACCCACAATGGGAGAGTCACACGCTTTGGAGCCCAGATCCAGCCCTCAGGCCTCTTGTTGGCCAGCTTAGGTTGAACAGTTTTCCATTCAGGAAGGACTAGAGGAAATAAATTAATTCTTTTATTTTTTTAAACAAAGCATATTAACTTTTAAGTCTTGGTTACAAAAAAATAACAAATTTCCTTTAGGCTATCATTAGAAATCCTCTGAAATTAGTAGACCCAAGTGACATGTGCATGAATTCAAGATTCTGATTAGCAGTGGCTGCATGAAATGGTTCTCAGATCAGGTCTGTTTCTTCCTGAGTGTGCCTTGTATTCCAAAGGCACAGTAATTGTGCTTAACACACACACACTAATTGTGCACAACACAGACACACCACGAATGTGTAATTGGCAGATGTCATAGTTGTTGTCATCATTGTTCAGTCACTAAGTGATGTCTGACTCTTTGCAACCCCATGGACTGCAGTATGCCAGTCCATGCAGTATGCCACTCCACTATCTTCTGGAGTTTGCTTTTAAATTTATGTCCATTGAGTTGGTGATGCCATCCAACCATCTCATCCTCCACTGCCCTCTTCTCCTTTTCCCTTCAATCTTTCCCAGCATCAGGGTCTTTTCCAATGAGTCAGCTCTTTCCATCAGGTGGCCAAAATATTGGAGCTTCAGCTTCAGCATCAGTCCTTCCAATGAATATTCAGGGTTGATTTCCTTTTGGACTCAATGTCATAGTAGGTGTTCAGTAACATTTGCTAATTGAATTAAGTAGATCTGACCTGTGTGGTGTGATTCACATTTTATTTTCCATGTGAGTCTCTCTTCCAAGGTCTCATGAGATGTCAGCCCCATGTCGGCTGATTTAGCCAATGGACATGCCTGGCTGGTGACCACAGGGGTAAGGGTGTCGTTAGGATTGGAATTTAGTGTGTGATACTATAAATCCTCTGTCCTTTGACACCACCAGGCAAGGCCTCCTGAGAAGCAGAGCCAGGCTTTGTTATCTGAAGGCTGATTAGCAAGCAGGAGGATTGTCTAGACTCTGGGCTTCCCTTCTCCCTGATGAGGATGCCTTTTGGTGAGATCTGCCCCAGCCAGAGAGAAAGGAGGGGTGGGAAGAACAGTAACATTCACAGTGGGACATTTTCATACTGGCTGGAAGCAGCTACTAAAATTAAACGTATGGATTATTTGTGGGTTTCATTATTCAGACTATTCCTGTTCCCCACTGACACAGATAATTGGAAATTGACTATACTCGCTCTTTGAAAAGATTACAGAAACACAGTGAATGATTTATGTAGCTGGATGAAAAGGAACATGGGTCTTCCGATGTTTTGTGTGTGTGTGTGTGCTAATAAAAGTGTTCAGTATACAGCTTTCAATTAATTGGTTACTATTTACTGGGAACTTTCTATATACCAATATTAAGTTTAGGGATTGAAGAAATAGGTCGTGGTCTCTGACCTCCAGGGAAACAGGATCTGCCTATGAAAAGTCATATAGCATTACAATGAACCAGTCAGTGGTTAAAGCCAAGAGTGAATTGCTGTTTATTTTAGGCCTACAGACCACAGAGTGCCAGATTCTTTCACAGATGTTGTCTCCTTAATCTTCTCAATGGTCTTGTGAGATAGGGATTAGTTCCTCTATTTTATTGAGGCAGATAGTGAGGCTCATAAGGTTAAGTAAACTTGGCCATGATCCCTCAGTCAGTGGAGTCAGGATTCAGTGTCAGTACCTTTTTGATTTTACCCTGGCTATCTTATTCGGTGTCTCTGAATCTTCAGATTCCAAGCATGTCTTTTGAACATTAGGTTCTGTCACAACTGTGCTTCGTTTCCTTCCCATGGTGGCTTGAGAAGACTTAGGTAGGAGGCATGTTACGTGAGGTGCAAGAAGGGGTGCAGGCTGGGGCTTCTGTGGGTGGGGCTGGGGATGTAGAAGAGCCGACAAGTGTCTGTGCGAACCATAGCCACGGTGGCAAGAGTGGGCTGGATTAATCCTGCTTCGGAGAGAAAAAGCTGGCTCTTGCGCTGGGGCTGAAGAGCAGGTGGATTGTGCAGTGGTGGAGGGGAATGGGTCAGTGGAGGGGGTATGAAGAGGTAGTTAGAGAGGCAAAAGCAAAACTTCAGAACAGACAAAGTAGAAGACAATCTTTTTTTTTTTTTGCTTTTGTGTTTGATTTGGGTTTTTCAGTTTTTAAAAAATATTTATTTATTGACCCCAAACTGATTTATTATATTGATGAATCTGTGAAAGACTTTTATTACTTTCAAAAATAAAGTTAGGGGCTTCCCTGGTGATCCACTGGTTAAGAATCTGCCTACCAGTGCAGGGAACATGGGTTCAATTCCTGGTCCAGGAAGATCCCACATGCGTAAGGCAGCTAAGCCCGTGAGCCACAACTACTGAGCCTGCACGCCATAGAGCCTGTGCTCTGCAACATGAGAAGCCATCACAACGAGAAGCTTGAACACTGAAACTAGAAAGTAGCCCCCCACTGCCACAACTAGAGAAAGCCCAAGTGCAGCAACGAAGATCCACCACAGCCAAAACTAAGTTAATACATTTGTAAAAAATTTCAAATAAAGTTAAATGTCTGAATGGATAAAGAAAATGTGATATATATATATAAATATAATGGAATGTTATTTAGCCATCAAGAAGAATGGAGTCTTTCCATTTGGGACAACATGAATGGAACTTGAGCACATTGTTATGCTAAGTGAAATGTCAGACAAAGCCAAACACTGTATTATCTCACTTAATATTTGGAATCTAAAAAAAACAAAAATGAGATTTTTTCAGACCTTTGAGTTTCAAGGTATAGCACTTTGTCGAACCAGCTCAAACACATATGGTGGTTCTTGTAAAGAAAGCTCTCAGAATCCAAGAAAAAAGATTCCGAATAGAACCAGCCTCTCAGTCACTCTGGCTGGGAAACAGACGGCAGTGGAGGTTTTGTTCTCTCTCTCTCTCCCCCTGGGGTTCTGTGCTGCCGGTTTGTCCGAGTCTATTCTTTCTGCAGACTGACTTTTTCTGGAAAAATGTCTGCCCCCGGTCCCTAAAACTATGTGACCTGTCAACTCCAGAGCTTATCACTCCTACTGGCGAAAGTTTCTATGCCTCTTACTGAAAATTCTGGTGGGAATTAATTGAGCCTGTTTATCTGTCTGAGCACAGCCTTAGGTCACACTGGCTGCCTTTGGGTCTCATGTCCACCCCTGGTCCTGTGAGCAGTTTCTCGAGGGAGTGGGAGGCCTGGTTCTTTCCCAGCTCTGCAGACTTACCCCTGGGGCAGCTTTGTATTATCTGCACTGCCGTGCTATGAGCCACTTAAGGGCGGAGACCCTGAGCGCCCAGGTTTAGTGTTTACCTTGACACACAATTTGATGCTTTGTAAATATTCTTTTTTTTCCCTTTGCTCTCTTGTTGGAAGATGCTATCCTTCAGAAAGGACCGAGAAGCCTGCATCTTAGCTATTTATTCAACTGCCATTAAGGAGTGTGGTGAAGCAGAGAGGACTCAAAAATTAGTTACTGCCAGGAGGTAATGGTTTGGAGCTGTGTGTTCCTCTTATGAACAGGATCAATAGATTATTTTCATTAGAAAAACAAGATGAAAAAAATCCCAGAGAAGCAGAACAGCTGCAGCCTGGGATATGTCCTCTAGATAGAATTTAACTATATGTCGACTCAGGCCCCTGTAAGTGTGACAGAGTAATAAACTCTTAATTGGAATATCTTGGAGGGTGGCCAGTCTGAGTGAGTGAAAATTGTGAAATTATGACAAGCGCTTAGCCAAATACAAGGCCCACTTTAATGACTAGATAAGAATCATTGATAAGCACAGTGTTTACACAAAAATGATGCTGATAAAGTGATTGCCAAATATCCAGAATTAATTTTCTTAAGTAGGTTAAACATCCCCCTTCCAATTTTTGTGAGCATTGATAAGTCGATTCGCAAACATATTTCTAAAATCACTGCAAATCCCAAATGAACTGATTCTGAAGGTAGGTTTTACTGGTTTAAAAAATATATATTTACTACCAACTTGTGAATTTATAATTGCTAAAAATGGCACTACATTTTAATTGTTTTCTTGGGGAAAATTATTATACAGAGGCTGCATGTAATTGTGTGTAAATCACTTATGTTCAGCTAAGGTGGGTATTTGTCTGAGGAGGCCTTACAAATAGCTGTGAAAAGAAGAGAAGAAAAGGAAAGATATTCCCATTTGAATGCAGAGTTCCAAAGAATAGCCAGGAGAGATAAGAACGCCTTCCTCAGCGATCAGTGCAGAGAAATAGAGGAAAACAATAGAGTGGGAAAGACTAGAGATCTCTTCAAGAAAATTAGAGATATCAAGGGAACATTTCATGCAAAGATGAATAAAAGATGCATGCAAAGATGAAATAAAGGACAGAAATGGTATGGACCGAACAGAAGATATCAAGAAGAATATGGCAAGAATAGCCAGAAGAACTATACAAAAAAGATCTTCACAACCCAGATAATCATGATGGTGTGATCACTCATCTAGAGCCAGACATCCTGGAATCTGAAATCAAGTGGGCCTTAGGAAGAATCACTATGACCAAAGCTAGTGGAGGTGATGGAATTCCAGTTGAGCTATATCAGATCCCAAAAGATGATGCTGTGACAGTGCTGCACTCAGTATGCCAGCAAATTTGGAAAATTCAGCAGTGGCCACAGGACTGAATCCTAAAGAAAGGCAATGCCAAAGAATGCTCAAACTACCACACAACTGCACTCATCTCACACGCTAGTAAAGCAATGCTCAAAATTCACCCAGCCAGACTTCAACAGTACATGAACCGTGAAATTCCAGATGTTCAAGTTGGATTTAGAAAAGGCAGAGGAACCAGAGATCAAAATGCCAACATCCGTTGGATCATCAAAAAAGCAAGAGAGTTCCAGAAAAACATCTATTTCTGCTTTATTGACTATGCTAAAACCTTGACTGTGTGGATCACAACAAACTGTGGAAAATTCTGAAAGAGATGGGAATACCAGACCACCTGACCTGCCTCTTGAAAAGTCTGTATACAGGTCAAGAAGCAACAGTTAGAACTGTACATGGAACAACAGACTGGTTCCAAATGGGGAAAGGAGTATATCAAGGCTGTATATTGTCACTCTGCTTATTTAACTTATATGCAGAGTACATCATGAGAAATGCTGGGCTGGATGAAGCACAAGCTGGAATCAAGAATTCCAGGAGAAGTATCAATAACCCCAGATATGCAGATGACACCACCCTTATGGCAGAAAGCGAAGAACTAAAAAACCTCTTGATGAAAGTGAAAGAGGAGAGTGAAAAAGTTGGCTTAAAACTCAACATTCAGTAAACTAAGATCATGGCATCTGGTCCCATCACTTCATGGCAAATAGATGGGGAAACAATGGAAACAGTGAGAGACTTTATTTTGGGGGGCTCCAAAATCACTGTAGATGGTGACTGCAGCCATGAAATTAAAAGACGCTTGCTCCTTGGAAGAAAAGCTATGACCAACCTAGACAATATATTAAAACGCAGAGACATTACTTTGCCAACAAAGGTCCATCTAGTCAAAGCTATGATTTTTCCAGGAGTCATATATGGATGTGAGAATTGGATTATAAAGAAAGCTGAGTGCTGAAGAATTGATGCTTTTGAACTGTGGTGTTGGAGAAGACTCTCCAACTGTGGTGTTGGAGAGTCCCTTGGACTGATCCAACTAGTCCATCCTAAAGGAAATCAGTTCTGAATATTCATTGGAAAGACTGGTGCTAAAGCTAAAGCTCCAATACTTTGGCCACCTGATGTGAAGAACTGACTCAATGGAAAAGATCCTGATGCTGGGGAAGATTGAAGGCGGGAGGAAAAGGGGAAGATAGAGGTTGAAATGGTTGGATGGCATCACCAACTCAATGAACATGAGTTTGAGTAAACTCTGGGAGTTGGTGATGGACAGGAAAGCCTGGCATGCTGCGGTCCATGGGGTTGCAAACAGTCGGACATGACTGAGCAACTGAACTGAACTGAAGGTGGGATTTATGTACTGTTTGTATTTGTTCCAGATCAAGAGGTATTGTTTGGTAGGAAACAGAAGGGAATAGGGTTCTGGAAATCAAAGTTCTGATCTGTGGGAAAGGTAGCTAGAACAATCTTTCATCTTGCATACTCGTCTGGAATGTGTCTGTCCTACTCCATCAAGAAGTGGAGCGTCTCCACCCCTTTGACTGGTAGTGGCCCTGTGACAGTGGGGACAGAGTGCAGTGGTACTGACTCTATGCTAGTTCTAGGCTTAGCTCTTTGCTGGCTCAGCAGCTTTCAGTTGCTCTCTCTTGGGAGTCAGCTACCATCCAATTGTGTCTTAAAGACTTCTCTGGTAATCCAGTGGCTAAGACTCCACACTCCCAATGCAGGGGGCACAGGTTTGTTCCCTGGTCAGGGAAGTAGATCCCACATGCTGTAATCCAGTGCAAGCAAAGAAAGCATATTCACCCTTCCTCTGCCTTTTTGTTCTATTCCAGCTCCTTGACGGATTGGATGATGCCCACCTGCATTGGTGAGGGGAATCTTCTTTACTCAGCCCACCAACTCAAATGCTAACCTCTTCCAGAAACATTCGCACAGACACACCTGGAAATAATGTTTTCTTAGCTCCCAGAGCATCCCTTAGCTCAGTCACATAAAATTAACCATCATAGCACCTTAAGTTGCTCAGTTAAAACCTGGAGGATACCTGGTTTAGCAAGTGTGAAAAGTGAAAAGATTTTAGTCGACTAAAAGCTGAATGTGCATCAGTGTTTTGAGAAAGTTGCCAAAGAGAAAGAAAAGAAAAACACAATATAGCGACTTTCATTAGGATCAATAGAGGCAAATAGGCTGGCTTGAATCAGGTGAGGGGTCTACTCTGCCTGCCTGCACAGGTCAAATCAGCCCTGAAACGTTGCACTCAGTTCTGGGCATGGCTCGGAGCCAGACCTGACACCCTGGGGCATGAATGAAAAAGGGCATTCCTGTAGGTTTCTCCCACTTGTTGGAGTGTTCTAGGAGCCCAGATCCCAGCCTAGCATATAAAGACATTCATTCATTCAGTACTTATTCTCTGAAAAGCACAGGAATTTGTCCGGAGGTAAATCTGTCAACACTTTGAAGGTGATAAAGCTGAAGCTTCCAACTCTTCCCTTGCCCAGGTCTCTTTTAAGGCTTTGATGAACCCTGGATTGCAATGCATCCCCATGGTTGTGTTTTTGCTAAATTTGTAAACCTGAGCTATTATAACTGGATTGATGAAGAGTACTGTCTCTTTCAACTCTGACCTCCCTTTTATGATATTATGCTTCCTTCCACTTGATTTGGGTGTCACTGGAGAGGTGGTCATCATTTTTTTTTTTCACCATCTGAAGGGGAAATTGAGATGGTATGCATTTTCAACTGGGTTTAGAAGTTTGAATAGATATAGTTTGCTCATTTATAAGCATAATCAGGTTCTTGCCTTCCTTATGTAGATTTGGCTTCTAGGAATACTCTTAACCTCCATGGTGTTGATTCACCTGGTATCATGACACAATGGTACTGTCGACTGAAAAAAATAGTCACAACCTAGAAATTCAGAGCTATGTTTTATTTGGTGGGAATGTTTAGGACTTCAAGCCTTTGAGACAGCATCTCAGATAACCCTGAGAAACTGCTCTCGGGAGGCAGTGGAAGGAGTTAGATTATATAGGAGTCTGCAACAAAGGGGGCAGGTAGTCTGAACATTAAAGTTTATTGTTAATTAAGGAAAACCAGATATCTCAAGTTAAGGAATTTAGTGCTCTTCTGTGTACAGGAAGATGCAAATATCTTGGCTCACTGAAATCACTCCTTTCTTATGCACCTCAGCTATCTGGGGCCAGCATCCTTCTTCTTGGTTTTTCAGGCGGGCAGCCAGCAGCCAACAGCTGCTGGATTGCAGACATTTTCCTCTCTTTGGGACGCCCTTGGGGCTCAGAAATGCACATTTGGAGGCCTGAAATTGCTGATGGCAGTGACATCTTTCTTTACTGATATGGCAGGAAATACTCCATTTCACAGTACAAGACCAGAAGTCATAGAGTAATATGATCAGATCCTACAGAACCCAGAACCAGAAACAAGTAAGAAATGGGGAAGAAAGAAGATTTGAAATGTACAAAGTCATAACCTAGTCTGGGGAAAATTCTTCCAAGTATCAGACAAGTAAAATTGTTAGCAAAGGGTTGATTGCGCTCCATGCTTAGACAAAATGGAGTTCCTTCCTATAAAAGAAAACTTACCACACTCCAGTAATGAGGACATTTATGACGCATTGGTAAATTTTGTTGTCGTTCAGTCGCTCAGTCATTTTGACTCTTTGCAACTCCATGGACTGCAGCATGCCAGGCTTCCCTGTTCTTCACCATCTCCTGGAGCTTGCTCGAACTCATGTTCATCGAGTCAGTGATGCCATTCAACCATCTCATCCTCTGCTGTCCCCTTCTCCTCCTGCCTTTTGTCTTTCCCAGCATCAGGGTCTTTTCAATGAGTCAGCTGTTCAAGTCAGGTGGCCAAAGTATTGGAACCTCAGCTTTAGCATCATTCGTTCCAATGAATGTTCAGGATTGATTTTCTTTAGGATTGATTTATTTACATTGGTGAATAAGGATCATCAAATCAAGAGTATTTAAGATATGTCTCTGAACAAGAACACTTGTGATGTCCCCAAATCTTACAGCTATTATAGGAAATAACTTGATAAACATAACATTCCCACTGACAAGTTGTGATGCTCAAATAAACCTTTCAAGACTCTTGATAACACAAAACAAGTCTTGGTCAATCATGCTTGCTATCGAAAAAGGTATAACAAAATTTTTATCATATGAAAAGACAATCAAAGTTTATGCAGTTAAAAAATTCGTGGCTAAAAAAATATTTCAGAGAGGTATTGGGCAGTTGGGGCTTCTCTGGTGGCACACATGGTAAAAACTTGCCTGTAATGTAGGAGACCAAGGTTCAGTACCTGAGTCGGGAAGATTCCCTGGAGAAGGGAATGGCTACCCACTCCAGTAATCTTGCCTGGAGAATTCCACGGCGAGAGGAGCCTGGTGGGCTATAGTCCATGGGGTCAGAAATACTTTTGCACTTTTTCACTATCTGGCAAAATACTTTTGCACTTTTTCACTACGAGGAAAAAAAATATATGTTATTTTTTGGGTGTTGTTATATTTGTCAGTTTTTAAAATTTGCGTTTTGTTGTGAGTTTCTTCTTCATTCTAAGAAATATTCACTTTTTACTCAATCTAGCGTTTATAATTTTACTGATTTCCTTCAAGAAGTTCCCCCTGAGTCGTATAAACTACAGGATTTAGAAAACTTATATCCAGCCTGGCTGGGTTTCAGAGAAATTAAAATATGAGTGTGGCCAGTGTCTGGCCAAAGAACCTGTCGTGAAAGAGGGGAGATGAGACAAGTTCATCCAAGAAGAACGTCCTGGGGGACATGACAGGGGCCTCAGGAGAAATGTTCACCAGTTTCTCTGAGAGTTTGGGGCTCTCTGGGGACACCTTCACCAAGATCTCAGCCTCCAGTCTGCCCTTCTCCTTGCATTCACAATGCTCTTCCTAAAAGGGAGATTCCTTTTATAAAACAGTCAGCCTTCCCCATGCAAGTCACATGCCCAGAACTGGAGCACCTGAATCTCTCTCATCCTGTTGTCTTGGCCTAGAATGTCCTTCCCCTTAAGTGACTTAGGAGGTGAGTCATCAACAGTGTCATCGTCAGTGGCTCCCTGGCTCACTGGCCCCTTGACCTTGACCAGGTCATTTGACCTTCCCTGCCCCTCTACAGTCCAGGGTTAAAATGCCAACTTCAAGGGCAATTGAAAACCACTTAATGAGTTAATGTATGTAAAACAGTGATCAACTTTAAGCTCTGAACAAATGTTTAACGTTATTACTCCCCATCCTTCAAAACCCAATTCAAATATCACCTTTGTATTGAAATGCTACCTTTACAAAGACTCCCCCCACCCACACCACCCCACTGACCGTTCCTCACTCTGAGCACACTTGTCTATTTTTTCATGTATTTCCTTTCTTCTTTTACTAGTGCTAAGCCATTCACTCTTGTATTTCATACATATTTATCGAGCTCCCTCCATTCCAGACGTCAGCTTGCTCCCTTACTGCATTTGTAAGCTGGGCAGAGGCCGTCTTATTCTGCATGGTGTTCCCTTCAGCACTTAACTCATTACCTTGGCACTCAGTAAAGACTCAGTGACGGCTGCTTTTCTGGGGTGACCAGCGGGGACAAATATTCTCTGCACGTAGAGTGCAGCCCTGTTTTCTCTAAGGTAGGAGAAATGACTCCAGCCTGGCTAGACATTAGAATCACTGGGAGAGAGCGTCAAAGAAGGCGGGATGCCTGTGCCCCACCCCTAGGCATCCTGCTTTAATTAGCCTACAGTGAGGCCTGGACATTGAGTTATTTTTAAAGCCGCACAGGTGATTCCAATGGGCAGTCGTGTTTGCTAACCACTGCTCCAAGATAGGGGCTTCCCAGGTGACACAGTGGTGAAGAATCTGACTGCCAGTGCAGGAGATGCAGGAGACTCTGGTTCAATCTCTAGGTTGGGAAGAGCCTCTGGAGTAGAGATTGGCAAGCCACTCCAGTATTCTTGCCAGGAAAATCCCATGGACAGTGGAGCCTGGTGGGCTACAGCCCATGGGGTTGAAAAGAGTTGGACGTGACTGAGCATGCACCCTCCAAGATAATCTTCTTTGGTGACTGAGAACTGCCTTTGGTTCACTGGTCCATCATGAGGAAGACTCTGGGGTCACAAACCCTATTTGATAACCTAGGGCCTGGATCTTTTGAGGTCACGTACAGTTTTGATGCACCTGCCAAAGGCCAGGCCGGGGACACTGCCAACAGCGTTCCAGTTTTTTTATTTTTTGATCCTTTACTCTGTTACTTCGTAGAAATGAGTTAGCAGGTGGGTCAGGGCCATGTGGTTTTGCCAGGACCACGTTCTCCCCTGTTTCTCACCTTTCTACAATCTTCTGCTCTCCCCCACCAAGGGCTGAAAAACAAAAGGACTCTCAGCCACCCACACAAGGACTAAAAAAAAAATGATTCAGAGTCCCCTTGCTCCCAGACACCCCCATTTCTTCATTTCCTTTCACCTTCCTACGTCCCTAATCGAATTTTTACACTTCATTTATATGTTGTTAGTCAGCTCATCCTTGTGTTTCCTTTCTCTTCTCTCCTTGAACAGCTTCCCCTCGGGGTCTACCACCTGTGATTATGCCTCCCAAGCAGCCGTGCCGAGCAGTATTTAATAACAGGGGTGCTCCCCTGACAGCGGTTTTGATAAAGGTGGTGGGGAAGCGTCTTTCTTTCAGGGCTGCACTCGGAGAGAGAGCCTCGCCAGGTATCACAATCTAAGATGCTCCAGGCTCCACCTGTAATTACACCTTCTCCACCTCACCTATCCACCTTCCCTTTCAGAGAAAAACTACAGCAGGTGACACTCCCCTCCCCAGTGGGGGAGGCGCTGACGCCTCAAAGTGGAGCCGGCAGGAGTTCAGTAGGGAAATAAAATGCATATTCCATTTTTTATCTGCGCTGCGGGCGCTGTCAATACCAGAAGAGGACTCCTGGCTGCCCTCGGAAAGATCATTCACTCCGGCGGTAAAAACAACAACGTTTACGTTTTTAGGGAAGCTTGTTTCCAAAAGAAATTATGCCTCCATTACAGGCCATTTTAGACCCTAAGCGACATGTTTGCATTTCCACAAGAATGTTTACCTTTCCCTGCGGGGAACCGAGGCCAGCCGGGGCTGTTCGGAGTTAGTGCCTGTGATCAAAGCTCAGGACTTCAGCTCAGGGAACCAACAGTTAGGTTTCGGAGTGGAATTTCAAGTCACTAATTGGCTCTGCAGGTGCCCTTGTTTTTGCTTTCCACTCCCTAAGTGCCCGCGTCGGTCTTGGGCTGGCCTCCCTGGGTGCTAGAGAACTCTAAACAAGCAGAGGCTCCAAGAGCGTCCCAGGAAAGTGCTGTCTGTCCATCAACTGAAGGTGAGTGTGAAGATCTTGCGGAGAGCCTTTTGTCGCTTTAATTTGTCACTGTAATTCTGTGTGCCTCTGTTTTGGTAGAATTATGGTATTGACCTACTAGGCTCACGAGAAGGTTAGGCGAGATAAGGCAGATAAACTCAGCAAGCGCCCAGGGGCGTGTTCCTAGTCTCTAAATGGGGGTCGTTTTCCTTTTGGTGTTCTTTCCTCCGGATACACGAGTGGGGAACGAAATCCTACACGGGGGCTGGCTCTCCTTGCTTCTCCCCAGGAAGGAACAACGAGGAAACACAAAGAAACCTGAAATCCTCAGCACAGTGGCAAAGGAATAGTTGGAGGGCTCCCTTGTTGCTTTTCTCTTTTTTTGGCTGTGCCGGGTCTTCGTTGCTGTGCACGGGTCTTCTCTAGTTGGGGTGAACGAGGGGCTATTGTCTCGCTGTGGTGCACACACTTCTCTCTGTGGTGGCCTCTCCTGTTGTGGAGCATGGATGGGTTCTAGGCGGACAGGGCTCGGCAGTTGCAGCTTCTGGGCTCAGTACTTGTGGCCCATGGGCTTAGTTGCTCCTTGGCATGTGGGATTCTAGTTCCCAGACCAGGGATGGAACCCTCATCCCCTGCATTGGCAGGCAAATTCTTAACCACCGGACCTCTCTTATTGCTTTTCAATCCATGGTTCCACCTTCTGCTTGATACTCACAGGGCCAGAGATGCACCCTCTTTCCAAGGATGCCTATATCATTTTCAGACTTCAAAAAGTTTTTATTCATACTGGGCTCAAACTATCTTAATGTGTTATGATGGGTGGGATTGCAATTAAGTTAAACCTTAGGATGGAGAATTGAATTCTTGGGTCCCTTCCAGCTCTGAGCGTCTATGAATCCAGTCTTTTTCTCATTCATAACACAGGAGGAGTTATTACTTCCCCTGACACCACTCCTAGGAGGATTGACTGTAACCACATTGGTTTCAAAAGTGCTGAACAATTTAAGGGATATTCTCTAAATGACATGACATGTTTACTTCATTTTCAGTAAGACTGATAGAAGTTTTTCAGACACATCCCAAAATACAGAGACTAGTAGGAAATTATCCCATGTTCTTATTACCCAGCTTCAAAAATACAGTTTTTTAAATAACATAACAATATTATATTAGTTTCAGGAGTACAACATAGTTGATTCAATATTTTTATAGATTATACTCTAAAGTTATGACAAAATAATGGCTAAATTCCCCTGTGCTGTATAATATATCATTGTTGCTCATTTATCTTATTTTTTAAATGTATATTTATTTATTTGGCTGTGCCGGGTCTTAGTTGTGGCACACAGGGTCTTAGATCCTTTTGTGGAATGTGGGGTCTTTAGTTTGTGGCATGCAGACTCTTAGTTGCAGCATGTGGAATCTAGTTCCCTGACCAGGGATCGAACTCAAGCTCTCTGCATTGGACACTTGGAGTCTTAGCCACTGGACCACCAGGGAAGTCCCAATCATTTATTTCATGCACAGGAGTTTGTGGCTCTTAATCCCACACCCCTGTCTTGCCCCTCCCACTTCTCTCTCCCCACCGGTAACCACTAGTATATTCAAAAGTTACCACTTTTTTTTTTTTTTTGGTTTGTTTATCTTGTTACGTGGTTTCTTAACCTTGTTCCCACTTGTTTTCCTCTCCGGCACTTTCTAGGTTGGCAGTGCCTCATTGAAATAACTGCTGGACTGGAAACTGTGAAGGCAGAGAGCTTGTCTTTGCTGTCCACCATTATTTTACTAGTGCCTGGTACTGCTGTGGTTATGATAGTCTCCTAATAATAGTGATAAAGAAAAGACTGCTGAA
This sequence comes from Odocoileus virginianus, assembly GCF_023699985.2. NCBI lineage: Eukaryota > Metazoa > Chordata > Mammalia > Artiodactyla > Cervidae > Odocoileus > Odocoileus virginianus. The sequence goes on from NC_069706.1 coordinate 30,026,996, forward strand.
CTAAAAAAAAAAGAGGCTTTGGGGCTGTAGCACTCACTCAAGTATTGTGTCCTCCGGAGGGGTAAGACGTTGGTTTTTCTTACATGCCACGGAGTATGAATCATGATAATAAAAATTAACTGACTACCGTTGGCTGCTGAGGGAATTCTGGGAATCCTTTGGGCCCCTGCTGGGTGGAGTGTTGGTACCAAGTTGGCCTTACTGTGTCATTGGTTTGGATGAGAAAACACCCCTGAATCCTCCTCAGGGTGTGTGCTCAGGGTTTCCTAAGAGTAGAGATGGGTACCACCTTGGTGCTTCTCTCTTAGGATTTGGCTTCGTGATTCTTCAGTGCGCCAGGCTCTCCCCAAAGGCAGGTGGACTATCAGTGCTGCTTCCAAGGGGAGCGTGAGAGCATCAGAGATCATGATGAGTCCCTTCACCTCTTTTTTCTTTTTTTTCTTTTGTCCCTTCACCTCTTGTGCCTGTTCCTTCATCAGTAAAATGACCCTCCTCCAGGGGCCATTGGGGGTTACAAGGAAATAATGAGCGTGAAGTCAGTGCCTGGCATAGGATCGTTGTTCTCTCGATGTTTTTGTTTTCCAAGTGTTTTGGAAGTAACTGAGTATGAGCACGTGGCTGCTTTTGAACCCGTTGAGTAGCCTTCCAGGCCTGACCTCCACGGTCTTCCCTGCTTAAAGGCACCTCTTGTGTCCCAGGCAGCCTGCTGGGCACAACAGCCTGGTGTCATCATGTTGCTGGAGGAAACTTAGAACACTGAAGATAGTGTTTGTGATAAGTCATTCTTCTTCAGGTGTTCCTTGCTGTGCGTTCAGAGCCAGAACATGGGCCTGAAAGGGCAAGTGGTCTGATATGGGGTAGAAATTTTTGGTTATTCTTGATATCACCTATGAAGGTCATTAAAAGGTTAACAATGTGCCATTCATTCTTAACTAGAGAACTAGTCTCCCATCTTACTTGCCTGGCATATTGTGGGCACTCAACCAATTCTTCGTCATTATAATTCATGTATTCATGAATGGATGTGTAGGGAGGTTAGCCCTTGCTTTGTCAAGATATTTCTGGAAGAATCTCTTTGGACACAAGCAGCCAGGAGTAGTAATTATTTTTACTGAATGAGAAGAAAAAACATGCATAAGAACTGCAAAAGTATTGCCTCACCTAAGGAAAGAGAGAAAAGGAAAAAAATTATTCATTTTCCTTTTGCCATGCATTTTTTGGCACTCCATGCTTAAAGAACTGCTAGGGCTTCTCTGGTAGCTCAGCTGGTAAAAGCTGCCTGCAATGCAGGAGGCCCTGATTCAATTCCTGGGCTGGGAAGTTCCCCTGGAGAAGGGACAGGCTACCCACTCCAGTATTCTTGGGCTTCCCTGGCGGCTCAGACAGTAAAGAATCCACCTGCAATGTGGGCGGCCTGGGTTCCGTCCCTGGGTCAGGAAGATCCCCTGGAGGAGGGCATGGCAACCCACTCCAGTATTCTTGCCTGAAGAATCCCCATGGACAGAGGAGCCTGGTGGGCTACAGTCCATGGGGTTGCAAAGAGTCTGATCCGACGGAGAGACTAAGTGTGTTCTAGCACAGTGTGTTCTATATAGCACAGTCATTTATCAAAAAATTAATCCGAGTATGGCCTGTGGGGAGATACTTCTCAATACTTACAATGGGTAAGGTCTAATTTGCATTAAAATTTGGCAGTTGACCAGTACCATATCTCGGCTTCTTCCTCTTGATACCCACTGACCCGCTTCACTTCCACACCTTTCCTAGGCAGGCAGAAAGACTTCCTGAGCCTCGCAGCTACACTCTTACCTTAGTCTTTATAAAAATGTTATTAATTTTTTATTGTAGTTGTGTTCGTTTCTGCTCTTCAGCAAAGTGAAGCAGCTATACAAATACATATATTCTCTCTCTGTCCCCACAGAGCTTTGAGTCCCCCTGTGTTTCACAGTAGGTTCTCACTCTTACATTAATCTCAATTGTCATTTCTTCGCAACCAAAGCTTCTCCATTAGTGGCAGACATAGCTTCAGATTTGGCAGTTTCCTATTTTTTTTTTTTTCCTTTCTTCTGTTCCTTTCTTCTGAATACTCATTGCCAGTGGCAAGGTACTCAGAGACTCCATTAAGGGAGTTGGGTAAAGAAAAAGGCCCCCCAAAAAGGAGATCCTCTCTCTCTCCCCCTAACTCCCCAATGTCTGTCTCTCTTGTTCTTTTCTTAACACTAAGGTAGCGGAATGAATCATCTAGTTTAATACTTGTGAAAAGAAAGTCATAAACAGGAAGAGGGGGTGTGGAGAAGGGGAGAAAGGTTAGCAGGGTGGGAGATTAGAAAGCCTACCTCTGCTCCCAGTAGAGGATTGCCTATGTGCGTGTGTGCGTGCTAAGTCGCTTCAGTCGTGTCCGAGTCTTTGTGACCCTGGGGACTATAGCCCACCAGGCTCCTCTGTCCATGGGATACTCCAAGCAAGAAGACTGGAGTGGGTTGCCATGCCCCCCTCCAGGACAGTGTAGGAATCCAGGCTGGAACTACTTCCCATCATTGTTGCACTTCTTGGGAATCCACCTCCCAACATCATACAAAGCCCAGTCTGCATCTATTAGGATAAGCACAGAAGTAAGGGGGCGTCTGGGAGCCATGAGCTCCCAGGCCATGCCCATACTCTTGGGATCTGGGAATGATGCATTTTAATAAAGAGCCTATTGACCATGCAGGAATTAAGTGAACCCTGTAGTCTCTCTTCCTGGCTTTCCCTCGCACGGTGTTATTACCGGGCTGTATTTGTTCCCTTTGCCTCATCTTCATCTAGAATCAATAGCTGGCAATGATTTCCCCTGACCAGTGTAAATTACACACAGGCGTGATGAGGCAGTTCTGTGGCAACTGGGCCGGGCAGTTCCCAGGCTGTCCGTCCCGAGACACGTTCATCACACCAACCCTCTTGGGGCCTATGGACTGGGTAATGTGACCCCAGGGCCTGGGAAATGGTGGTGTGTGTGCCAGTTAGCAGGGAGTCAGAGCTCTGTCTCTCCAGGCCTGCAGAGTTCTGGAGTGACCATGGGAAGAAAAATCACACCAGAAACAGATGCTTGTGTTGCCTTATGACAGAAGAGAAGCAATTTCTTCTTTGCTTTTACATGCTCTTCCTTTTTATAAAATGTTTTTATTTATTTATTTATCTGGCTGCACCAGGTCTTAGTTGCAGCATGTGGAATCTTCTTGTTGGGACATGTGGGATCTAGTACCCTGACCAGGGATTGAGCCTGTGGCCCTTGCACTGGGAACACAGAATCTTAACCACCGGACCATCAGGGAAGTCCCTGAATTGGAGCATTTGAATGTGGCACTAGTGGTAAAGGACCACCTGCTAATGTGGAAGATGGAAGAGATGTGGGTTCAGTCCTTGGGTCGGGGAGATTCCTTGGAGGAGTGTAAGGAAGCTCACTCCAGTATTCTTGCCTGGAGAATCCCATGGACAGAGGAGTCTGGCAGGCTATAGTCCATGGGGTCGCAAAGAGTTGGACATGACTGAAATGAGTTAGCATGCACGCAACTGGCAATGTTAAAAGCCTATCACCTAAGTCCTTCCAAGTCCTTTCCTTGTTTAAAAGGCCCAGAACAAGTTGCTGGGTCTTCAAATTTGAGATTTAAATTAGCCTGTGGGCTTCCGATAATGGGGCCGCTCTGGGTGTGCAAACCTCGCCTTCTCCCTTTCTTATTTTACCTACTTGGCCTAGGAGGGAAGAGACAGGAGCAGATTTTGGTCTATGGTGCTCGTGGAGTATTTCCAGATGTTGAGTGTATCATCCCTTTGGTTCTGCGGTACCTGCCAGTGGAGAAGAACAGCCGAGCGCCGCAGCGTTGAACAGTCAAACAGAAGCGTGAGGCGGTCATTAGCATGCGTGCAGACCTACATATTTTCCCCTTGGTGTGTAATTTTAAAGAATTTTGAATGGAAAGATAGTTGAGGGGGAAAGGGAAAGGCGATTTGGTGGATGAAAAAAAATATCTATTAATGGTATATTTCACTGGTTCTAATGAAAGATTCTCTGCAAATTGTTGATCAGTGACTAGAGTCATGTTGACCTGGGAGAGAAAGGTGAGCTCTCACTCAGGAGGGGTGGTTGAGAAATTGAACTCTGATCCATTGTCTTCTGTCTCACCACAAAGTGGTGTCAGCTTCTTTGGGGGGCTGCTTTCTCCATAGTGGGAGGTGATGGACCCCATGCAGAGATAAACAGGAGAAGGGATTCCTGGTGGTCCAGTGGTTAAGACTCTGCCTTTCAATGCAAGGGGCACAGGTTTGATCCCTGGCTGGGGAACTCAGATCCCACACTCTGAGCAGTGTGGCCAAAAAAATAATATATATAAGTTGTTGTGGGAGCCTGGTGGGCTGTAGTCCATGGGGTTGTAAAGAGCTGGACACCACTTAGTGACAAGCAGTGACAACGACAAAAAGGGACAGCGGGTCTTACACATTTGCAACTCTCTAGACCACAGAGATGCACTGGTATCTTGGTGTCTTTACTGGTCTGTGTGTGCTGGGTTTTTGTTTTTTCCCGTCGTGTTTCTCACAGTCCTCCTCAGTGTGGGACTTGAGTTTGTGGTTCCGTTTAGAGAGCGCCTAGAATGTTTCAAAAGTCTTATAGAAAGTCATCGCGCATTTTGTTTTTCCTGGAAAAGAGTTTTATTTAAACTCATCACTTCCATTTGCAATATCATCATCTTTTACATCATACATTTATATTTTAATTTATTTAGCAGAAGTTTTTGGAGTCCTTTATCATTTTTGTCCAGATCTGGAGAACTGCTAATTGATTGTGAGTGTGGCTTGAGGGCAGGGATGTAACAAGTGTTTCCAGGAAGTGAAAATTGAGCCGAATTCTATGTGAAATACATTAATATTAATAAGTTCTCAAGCAGGTAGTGAACGTAGTAAATGTGGAGTTAAAGTACCAACTGTACCATGTAAATAATATCTGTGTTTGTTCTTTGGTGGGAGTGAGGATGAAATCACCTATGCAAAATTCTTTGAAAGACTTAGGTTGTGTTTTAAAAATTCTGTTTGGGGACTTCCCAGGTGGTTCAGCAGTTAGGATTCCGTGCTTCCCCTGAAGCAGGCCTGAGTTCAACCCCTGATTAGGGAACTGATGCAGCCAAAAATTAGAAATAAGTAAAAAAAGAAAATTAAAAATCCTGTTTGTATTTTAAACTTAGGGAAATTCACCCTCTCATACTTTAGCCTACACCTTAGTGAATATAAAACTGACAACTTACAGTGTTGATCCAATTAGTATTCAATTATATTTCCCAGATAAACAGCTGGAGGCCATCACTTCAGTGACAAATGTGTTTGATTTGACTTAATCACCACCACAAGGCGCATCATTTTCCAACATTTTGCTGTAGTATCATTTTAATAAGTAAAGTGATTCACCCTATAAGAGGAGAGAAAAAGAATGTAAAATGCTGAGAGACACAAACAGAGGATTAAGCTAGCGTGGAGTTGGAAAGATACCTGTGCCTTTAAAAATTCCTACTTTCATTGAACCCATAACCTTGATACAGAAAAGTGCACAGATATTAAGGGTATACTGTACAATGAACTCTCACAATTTGGTCATATCCAGGCCGAGAACCAGAACATATAACAACGCAGAACCACACTCACATACCCTCAGTAAGCCTTCTTCCCCCGAAGTAACCAATATCACTTATATTCCTCATTGTTTATAAGGATGTTGGCCACTGTCATTCTGGAAGTTTCTCAACCAGACTCTTCTGAGGAAGTCCTTGGTGTGGTTGTTGAATAATGTTTCCATGAGTCAGGCCTAGATTTGAGCAGTGTACCAAAGTTTAATAGTGGCTGGAAGGAGAGCAGAAAGAAGTGGAGGGTGGATGGTGAACTAAGGGTGATGAAACTGTGATGAAACTGAAACCATGCAACTCAGCTTGTGACTTCAACCCATGTGCTAGGACTCGAATCTGGCCAGAACCCATGATCTTCCAACTGAGATCATACACCTAGTTTTAGCACTCAGTGAAGCTCAGGTTCTTAATGTCTCATTGTAGAAAGAATTCGGTGAGACAAGGTGGTAGGTAGGAAATGGATTCATTTAGAGAGAAACCCACTCCACAGACAGCATGTGGGCCATCTCAGAAGGCGAGAGTGACTTCAAAATAAGGCATCGTTAGTTTTTATGGACTGAGTAATTTCCTAAGCTAATGACTGGAAAGGTTATTCCAGCTATTTTGGGGGTGGGGCTGAGATTTCCAGGAATTGGGCCACCACCCACTTTTTGGCCTTTGATGGTCAGCCTTGAAACTGTCATGGTGTTGACGGATGTATCTTTTTTTTTTTTTTCCATTTATTTTTATTAGTTGGAGGCTAATTACTTTACATCATTGCAGTAGTTTTTGTCATACATTGAAATGAATTAGCCATGGATTTACATGTATTCCCCATCCCAGTCCCCCCTCCCACCTCCCTGTCCACCCGATCCCTCTGGGTCTTCCCAGTGCACCAGGCCCGAGCACTTGTCTCATGCACCCAACCTGGGCTGGTGATCTGTTTCACCCTAGATAATATACATGTTTCGATGCTGTTCTCTTGAAACATCCCACCCTTGCCTTCTCCCAGAGTCAGCTTGCTGATGTATTACGATGAACATATACTGAGGCTCAAGGTCTATTGGAAGTTTACTTGTCAGCCGTCTTGGACCTATTTGGTCCTAATCAGTTTATGTCATGTCCTTGGGCTCTGTCATTCTTTCAAAGTTTCTTTCTTGCTCTCTTCCTTCCTGTTCCCGAACAACCATCCTTCCCCCTCCATGTCCTGAGAAGCCAGGATGCTCTCTCCTGCTGCTTACCTCTTCAGCATGAACACAGGCAGACACCTGATCTTCTACTTCTCTGGGTTACTGTGAAGCTCTAATGACATAATGGGTATGAACACACATTGAGCAGGATAAAGTACTATTCAATTATTGCATGGAGAGACATCGATTGCAGAGGGAGTTATTTTGAACAAGAGGAAGACAAGTGCACATATTTCTAAACCAAAAAAGGTACTGATCATAATGGTTTTAAAGGGCCCTAAATGTTTCTCTTAAGTTGGAGATGCGCCATTAGCTTAACTCAGTAGCCATACCTGCAGGAAAGCCAGAGTCTGGTAGTGACATCCATATCTTAGAACCATAAACCTGGGAGCTTATAAACAACAGAAATTTACTTCTCACAGTGCTGGAGACTGGGCAGTCCACGATCAAGGCACCGGCATATTTGGTGTCTGGTGAGAGTCTGCTTTCTTCATTCTTGGTCATCTTCTTACAATCTCCTCACATGGTGGGCACCCTCTGGGGTTTCTTTCATAAGGACATTAATCCCATTTATGGTGGCTTTGCTCTCATGATCTAATCACCTGCCAGAGACCTCGCATCCAAAAACCATCACACTGGGGACTAGGTTTTACAATATGAATTTGGGAGGGATACAGTCTATACACTCTATATGATCTCATTCACTTTATTTTTATTATTACCTCTTTTTTACAATTCTATGTTGATCTAGTTGACTTTAACCTGTTGTGTATATGATCTTATTTCCCTAATTGCATTCAGTCTATCAGAAATGTGAACTGTTGATTATTAATGACTATAGGTATGATTACAAATACATTGTCAGAGTATTGGGAAAAAAATCAAGATATATAACCTACTAATAGAGAACTAATTTTGCATGAAAAGGAAGTATGTTCTAATATTTATGATGTGAAATCATGGCCCAATGGCACTTTGTTAGGTTTCTGGCAACTTTTGGAACATAAGTAGTGTATAGTCACCGTGTTAGCCCTTGGTGTTATAATCGTGAATAAAACAGTCATGCTCCTTGCCTAGTGACATTTCAAACTTCTCAGCATGTTTGTCTATCTTTCTTTTTAAAAAATAAACTTATTTATTTATTAGACTGCACCGGATCTTAGTTCCAGCACATGGGATCTTTGATCTTAGCTGTGGCATGTGGAATCTAGTTCCCTGACCAGGAATCGGACCTGGGTCCCCTGCATTGGGAACACAGAGTTTTAGCCACTGGGCCACCTGGGAAGTCCCTCTTTACTTATCCTTGACAGAGGAAGACATAATTTATCATGGATCCTACTAATGACTGGGTTTGTGCATTGCATATTAGGTTCACTTATGCACTGGGTCTGACATGCTTCTCAGATTCAATGAACAAAGCTCCAAAGGCCATTCCACAATGTGGAGCAAGTTGACTCTAAGGAGGTTCTGCTGGTCGAGATGCGACCTTTCATTCCCACAGCCCAAGGTTCTAACAGGTGTAGGAAGTGAAACCCTACATTCAGCTCCCAGGAGTCATGGCTACACAATAGCTCTTCCTGGGTACCTCTCTCTCTGGGAATTTATCTTCCAGGGGGCATCTTTCTCCTGTTCTTCCACTAGCCCAACCCATTTCTTGGGACCACTTATTTTCTGGGGGTGACTGGTTCTGACTGAATGTTTTATTTATTTATAATGCTAAAGATTTTTTTTTAAATTTCCAAATTTAGAGTTTCAGTTAACATCATAGTGTTATTTTATGAATTGTGTAGCATTTAGAGTTTGCAAAGTCCTTTCACAGTCATTACTACCTTAGCCTCAAAACAGTACTGTGGGGTGAATGATCTATTTTATGGAGGAGAACACCAAGGATTCTGGAGGTGAAGCTACTTGGATCATTAGCAACAGAGGTGAAACTTTTAACTCTTCTGCCTGATTTAAATGGTTATGGGCACATACTAGATTTTGACCAAAGGAACAGGATAAAAAGTCCAGAGATAAACCCACCCACCTATGGCCACCTGATCTATGACAAAGGAGGCAAGAATATACAATGAAGAAGAGACAGTCTCTTCAGTAAGTGGTGCTGGGAAAACTAGAGACAAAAATAAACCCCAAATGGATTAAAGACCTAAATGTAAAGCTGGAAATTGACTGAATGAATGTTTTAATGAGCCCTCAATTTGGGCGAGGAGAGAAGAAGCTTGGAGGAAGAGGAATTGCACTCGGATGGCCTCAAAAGCCAGCATTCTTGCAGGAGAGGGTAATCTCTCAGGTTTCTGATGATACATATCTGGAACCAGAGAGCAAATATGAGCAAATGAAGAAATGATATGTGTCTGTTTTCAGCTCATGAGGCATCAAATTGTGTTTTTTTTTGCTTCCAGTTCCATTGCTTCATAAAGGACAATCTTCCCAATTATATCCAGAAGTAGGTTGACCACCGGTGCTGTTTTCTTATGGAGTTGTGAATTTTAATTTTTTTCTGTGTTTTAAGAGGCATTTTAATTAAAAGCTGTGAAAGGCTGTTTCAGGGCTGCTCAGTAGATGTTATTTAAAACTAGAAGCTGAATACAGCCAACTTCGCTTCGTATTATAATCTTATTTATCCTTTTCTCCTTCAACCTCAACCTGTCTTCTTTTCTACTTAATGAAGTTCTTTGTTTTCTCTCATCACAAATATTATTTCTGTTAAATACTTTGAGCTTTTCTATTTCTATTTAAGTACAATTGGAAGGCAGATTTATCTACCAGTCTAATACTGTCTCACAGTTAACACTATTTATCTAAATCAAATTGTGTTATTTTTCTATTCTTGATATATTTAAACATACAACTCCCTCTTTGAACTCGAATTTTGTCTTATTTATTTATTTTAAATTTTTGGCCATGCCAGGTGACGTGTGGGGTCTTAGTTCTCTGACCAGGGACTGAACCCACATCCTCTGAAGTGGAAACATGGAGTCTTAACTGCTGGACCACTAGGGAAATCCTTTTATTTGTTCAAACATCACTTTGTCAGCAGATTCTTTCCTAACCACCCTGCTAAAGTAACAAATCACCCAATTCTTTGACCTCACTTTGTGTTTCTTTGGAGCACTTGACACACTTCATGTTTATTAGTTTATACATTTACTGTCTATCCTCCGTATTACTGTATTCACTGCTGTATCTTTTGTGCTTAGAACTGCTCCAGGCCCAACCCAGTTTTGATGAATGTCTAAATGAATGGTTCTTAATTTATTAGGTTTGCACTTTTCCATTTCATCAAGTATCTTCACTCTGGTTAAGGGTTTCAAGCTGTTTTTCTGCTGTAGAACATTCTCTGTAAACAGAGTCTTATGAGGAACATTAATGTACAAAATTGGTATGATTGGAGTCGCTTGATTGAAAGAAGGGCCAGAGCTGAGATAAGGAAAGCGCCCCTCTCCGAGCTCCTCATGGCAGCCCGAATGTGTTTTAAAACTATCAATATAGGTTATCTCCCTCAATTCCCATAACCACTAAAGGAGGAAGATATAATTATCCTATATCTTAGATGAAGTAAATAATGAGATGGACTCAGTGAGCCAAGATGGCATCATGAAATGAATAAGCTATATGGAGTAGACTTAAAAAACATTCACAACCTAAAAGTAGAGTGTTACTTTTAAAATTTATTTTTAATTGGAGGGCTATTGCTTTACAATGTTGTGTTAGTTTCTGCGATACAACAACATGAATCAGCCATAAGTATACATATGCCCTCCCTCTTAAACCTCCCTCCCACTCCTTCACTCCATCCCACCCTTCTAGGTTGTCACAGAGTGCTGGCTGAGCTCCCTGTGTTAGAGAGTTATGTTTTACTCAGCAGGAATTTTTAGGACTTCAAGCCCAGGAGACAGCATCTCAAGCAGCCCCAAGAGAACTGCTCCATGCTCTGAGAAGCCAAGGGCAGGGAAGTCAGGTTATAGAAACATTTTGCAATAAACAGTAGGCAATTGGAACATCAAAAGATGACTTTTAATTAAAGAAAACCAGAAATCTCAAGTTAAGGAATTTAGGGCTTTTTTTATGTGTGGAAAAATGCAAGACTCTGGGATCACTGAAATCATTTCTTTGATTTGCACCTCAGCTCTCTGGGGCCAGTATCCTGTGTTCTCACATCCTGAGCTTCCTCAGGGCTCATCATAGGCAGTGGTTGCAGTCTGGTGGCTGCCGGATGGCAGGTATTCTTTCCTTCCTGAGTTTCCTCAGGGCTCACTGGCTCACCTTGTAGGGGTGCAATTGCTGATGACTGTGAGAGCCTTGTTTACCAATATGGCAGGAAATATTCCATTTATGATTGGGCACAAACTGACAAAGTCAGCCAGACACCAACTCAAGTCAGCTAGCTGACACAGCCACTTCTCAAAAACTCATTCTCAGAGATGATACACATCACTTCCACACACACTCCATTGGCAAAAACAAGCCCCATGAAAGACCCTGGATGCAAAGAAGCTGGTAAAGATCAGATCCTGACGTAGGACCTGCCAGCTATGGAAAGGAGACCAAATTTCTGTATATAGATAGAAATCTCTAACATCCCCTCTCCCATTCCCCCTAAAAGGTCTTCATCACAGTCTATAATGCTTGTTGAACTTCTGAGAGGTTGCATTCTTTGGAGACAACTTGAAATTCTGTGACTGGAGTCTAGTGGGAAAATCATACTGTCCAAGGGGCCAAGGAACAAGGCAGTAGCTGACATCTGGCTTGTACATCTGTGCAGGACATACCCCCTCAGGCACATTTGTGTGTACATGTTCATAGAAGCTTCTCCAGATGTGACCAAACTAGACTTCAGAGTCTGCAATTTCTCAGAATGGTTCACTGGACCACCCCTCCCAGTTTCCATATACATGAGTTGCCATGTGCTTGTGCAGGAGATTTGGGTCGTAATTTTGACAAATGGAGGGAAAAACTGTAATTTTCTCCTTTGGAGAAATGGGTACACAGGAGAATAAAGATGAAGGTGACTTGAGAACTGGCTCTACCAGGCTATGTGGACACATTTTTAACCCTTTGAAAGAGAGGACATGGGACAAGAAGCTGGAGAGTTTGTTCCCTTAAAAGTTATGTTTCATAAATACATGGTAGGATTGTACTTCCTGGATCTGTTTTATTTTTATTTATTTATTGTAAAGAAGATAGACATTTTTTGAGTGTTTGTTTTAATTTATTTTTATTTTTGACTGCACCTTGAGGCATGCAGGATCTTAGTTCCCTGACCAGGGATGGAACCCATGTCCCTAGCACTGGGAGTACAGAGTCTTAACCACTGGGCTGCCAGGGAAGTTTCCAAATCCTATTTATTTTAGTGGAGCAAAGTGACTAGTTTTGGCCAATGAACTGGGAGTTGAAGCTATGTGTATCTATTTTAAGCTGAGCATTTAATTCCTGGTGAAGTCTCACCCAGGCCCTCTTTCCTTCTGCCGCGGTAACATGAAATATTCAGATGGTGGCTCTTCCATTTGCTAGGACTCTTACCTGATGATAATGAACAGGGCACCTCTATTGATTTGCAATAGATCAGATGTGCTGGAAGGGAGCAATCAAGCTTTGTTGTTTGGGCCTCTGGGATTTTGGGGTTGTCATTGCAGCATAAACTAACATCACTTGACTGATAGATACAAAGGTCTTTGTGAGACTGTAGGAGAAAAATGTGGTGTTTTCACAGAAAGAGGCAAAGTATAACACCCAGTAGGCGAGTGAGCATTCCTTCTTTTTCACACCAGAGCATAGCAACAGCACCAACTCTGCAGCTGCAGAAAAACAGCATCAGGGTCCACCATACCTACCAGAATGGAAAGAAAATCATATCCTTGGAGATCAAGAAATCAGTAAAACAATCATCTTTGAGGTTTGTTTCATCAGCTAACATTGCTCTCCGGTAGGACTTTACACCACATGCAACTCAGCTAATGATCTGAGAATCCTATTTAGATACTTGCTCCCCTCAAAGTCTATCTCTGGCAAAGTTGCTCATGTCCTCATCCCTATTCTTTCCCAAATAATGCACAGTGTTAGGTTTCTCTTCCTTTCCCCAGGATTATGACTTTCTAATCTGCATTTTACTTTTCTGACCACTCTGTTAAGCAGAGCTATTCCTTCACAGATTCTGATGCTGAACTATATTCCCATCCTCAAGAAGGAAGTGGGGAAAAAAATCTCCATTTAACAGACCCCATTATGCAAATATGGATCTCCTTAGAAGGCAAAAGGAGAAGAGAGAGGGTGGCAGATGATGAGATGGTTGGAGGGCATCACTGACTCAGTGGACATGAATCTGAACAAGCTCTGGGAGACAGTGGAGGACAGAGGAGCCTGGTGTGCTGCAGTCCATGGGATGGCAGAGAGTTGGACACAAGTTAGCAACTGAACAACAACATTATGCAAAGAGTGTTGAGAAACTATTTCTGATTCCTTAAACTTATTTTTTGGGTTTTAAACTCTGTCCTAAATGGATCACTATTTCTCCCTAACACATGGCCAGCTGATCCCAAGGGGATTCCTGGTGAACATTTCATGTTCCCCATGTTTCACAGATGCATCGTGGGCCGATGGACACAGCACCAACCAGGGGACTAGGAGACCTGGATACTAGTCCTGGCTTTGCCTCTTAGCAGCTATATGCCTCTGGATAGATTATTTCACTTCTCTGGATGTCAGATTACAAAACTTGGACCAAGAAGGCATCTGAAAGAACCAACAGAACTGTTTCCATTCCTGCCATTCTAGTTCCTCACCAGTTCTGTGCCTGGTGGTGTGGGCAACAGTAGATTTTCCATCATCCTGCTTTCCAACAAAGCAAATGGATTTCAAACCAGACTGAAACTCATGGAATGATATTATTTTGATGAATATCAGTTTCTATAAGAGACATTTATAAGAACCCCTTTATTTAAGTCCCAAGTGGTTTTTTCAGGTGTGTTGGAAAAATAAAACTCTTGCAGGAAGGGAGACCCCTTCCAGGGCCTGAGAGTGGGCTCTTGTCTAACACTTGGAAATGAATTATCTGAGGAGACACACATGCTGACAAAGCAGGAGACTTTATTGGGAAGGGGCACCCGGGTGAAGAGCAGGCAGGCAAGAGAACTCAGGAAGAGTGCTCTGCCACGTGGTTTGCAGTCTCCGGATGTACCGTGTTGGGATTAGTTTCTGGATTGTCTCTGTCCAATCATTCTGACTCAGGGTCCTTCCTGGTGGTGCCTGCATCACTCAGCCACGATGGATTCCAGTGAGGAGGATTCTGGGAGGTTGGTAGGACATGTGAACTGGCTTCTCCTGTCTCCTTTTGACCTTTCCTGAATTCTTCTGGTTGGTGGTGGCTTGTTAATTCTGTGTTTCTTACCAGGATCTCCTGCCCTAAAATAACTCATGCAAATGGTTACTATGGTGCCTCCCCAGGGTGGGTAGTTTCAATCACTGTTTCCTCTAACAAGACTTATAAACCCTGTCTTTATTCTCTCTCTCTCTCACACACACAGCATAAGCCCATCAGCCCTTAGTATCAAAAAAGCAGCTTGGCTGCCTTGAAGCTTTTATTGATTTAGAGATGCTTTTGGTGAATGACAGATAAACTGACACTGAATGAGGCTTTCTGAGATAATAGAATGCATGAAGTTTGAAAAGAAATCTTAAGGGATGAAAACCTTCTCGGGAAATTTTTAAGGAAAAGTTGCCATCTCATCTGGGCCGTGTGCTTCTACCTGTGGGGGACACTGCGGGGGAAGGATCTCAAAGACACTGGAGAGAGAGCCTCCTGAGCACGGCTGGCATCAATGAGACACCCACAGCTAAAACCTCATCTCACAGCTAGATGAAAATTAAACATAAAAGACTTTTCCTGCTCCATAGAAATGGAAGTATTTGCTGTTTTGAGTTGAGAAGTGCTACCTCTAGTCAATGAATCGCTAGCTTCCAGCCCCCCACATTGCTTCTGAATAAGAGTCCATGAATTTAGAGGCATTTGCTCATCATTTGAAAGTAACTGCTCATTACAGCTCAGAGTTTGCAAAACTCTCTGAGAGTCTCAAAGCAACATGACCTCAGGAAGACCCTTCCCCAATGGAATTCTGACCCTTTGCATGGAATCATTGACTCCAGTAGTCTGCCCTGTGATCCTGGAGAAGCATCTCTGAAAATCACATTTGGCTTTGTTGTTGTTTAGTTGCTAAGCTGTGTCTGACTCTTCTGCGAACCCACGGACTGTAGTCTGCCAGGGTTCTCTGTCTGTTAGGCTCTGCCAAACTGGGGCTAGAGGGAGACTGCAAAGGCGAGGAGGAAGTTGAGGACTGCCCCTTCCTGCCTGCTTCCGGTGGACTTCCTATTCTTGTCAGTGTCACCCAGGCAGAAGTGGTTCCTTCTGATAGTATTATCGTAACTAAAGGTCTGCAGTCAAACGTTCAGATAAATACAGGCTCACGTCTTGGCTGCAGTCTCATGAGAGGACCATAAACCAGAGTCACTCATCTGAGCTGCAGTGAAATTCCTGCCACAGGGTAACTGGGTGAGATAATTCATGTTTCTTATTATTTTATGCCACTTGGCTTTGTGGAGTTTGTTACACAGCAATAGATAACTGTTACCTTTAGTTTGTGTTAAGAACAGTCCTGAGTTTGAGGGTAAAGAAGTGGATAATGCGGACAAGTTTCCTTTGTATGTCGTTTGTTGCTTTTACCTTGCTGCTTTTAATATTCTCTTTTTATCTTTAATTTTTGTCACGTTGACTACAGTGTGTCTTGGTGTGTTCCTCTTTGAGTTAATCCTGTGTGCAACTCTGCGCTTTGTGAACTTGGATGACAGTTTCCTTTCCCAGGTCGGAGAAGTCTTCAACTATTATGTCTTCAAACATGCTTTCAGCCCCTTTCTCTCTCTCTTTTCCTCTGGGATCCTTGTAATGCAAAGAGTAGTGTGCTTGATATTGTTCCAGAGGTCTCTTAAACTGTCCTAGTGTCTTTTCATTCTTTTTTTCCATTCAATGGCAGTGATTGTTGTCCCTTGTTTATGTTTTTAGTTGTGTATGATCTCTTCTGGCAGGTTTTGGTCTTTTTCATTGATGGTTGTTTTGCAGATAGTTGTGATTTTGGTGTGTTTGTGAGAGGAGGTGAGCTCAGGGTCTTTCGATTCTGCCATCTTAGCCAATCTAAACAAAATATTTTGAAAAGGAAAAAATGATCACTGATGATTATAACAGTTTTTAGCTTTAAATTCTGTTCTAGTTAGTCTCTATGCACATAGTTTATGTACTTATATCTGGAGTATACACATAAATGTAAATTCTTCATTTTTTAATTAATGCTTTCCTGGAAAATTTCTATAATGTGACATGTTCTTCATAGTTATTTTTTTTTATTAGTTGGAGGCTAAATACTTTACAATATTGTAGTGGGTTTTGTCATACATTGACATGAGTCAGCCATGGATTTACATGTGCTCCCCATCCCGATCCCCCCTCCCACCTCCCTCTCCGCCCGATCCCTCTGGTTCTTCCCAGTGCCCCAGGTCCAAGCACTTGTCTCATGCATCCAACCTGGGCTGGTGATCTGTTTCACTAGTTATTTTTATGGCTATACAATGTCAATGAACAATTAATCAGTTGATCTAAGAAAGAAACAGAAAGTTTTATTTGAGGAAAATTAAAGATTATAATCTGGGAACAGCATCTCAGAAAGTTCTGAGAACTGTTCTGCCTACTAGGAATCAAAACACAGTTACCTAAAATTTTTTTGGAGACAGAGTGCTGTACATTAAATGACATACAATGTGGTGGGTCATTGTGACTCCTTAAAGATCAAGAAGAAACGTTATATTTTAAGGATTTGTCTTGTTGATGATAGGAGAATGTTGCTCGTTATGGCTGAGCAGGTATTTCCATAGATGAGAAGATCTGGTCAATGCCTAGTGCATATACACAATGCACAGTAGAGGGGAGAGAGGAGGCGGGAGGGCAGAGAAAAAATTTTATGTTTAAATGTTTCTTTTCTGGCCTCAAATATGTTTTCTTTTGCCATAATATATCATGAAACTAATTTCTTGTATCCTAGCTATTCCCATATTACTGGATAAATCGTTTGCAGTTTCTCAATTTTGGGCGTAATTCTGAGATCTTTATTCTCCTGCATGTAGCTTTTTGCTTCTTTTAGACTGTTTCTTTTTTTAAAGTTTTATTTGTTTATTTTTGGCTGCCTTGGATCTTCTTTGATGCATGCAGGCTTCCTCTGGTTGCGCCGCACGGGCTTCTCACTGTGGTGTTCTCTCTTGTTGCAGACACAGGCTCTCAGGCATGTCTGTTTCAGCAGTTGAGGTGCAACAGGCTCTGTAGTTGAAGGTCGTGGGCTTAGTTGCTCGATGGATGTGGAATCTTCCCCGACCAGGGATCGAACTTGTGTCCCCAGTATTGGCAGGTGAATTCTTTACCACCGGACCATCAGGGAAGTCCTAAATTATTTCCTTCTAACAAATCCCTCAAGTGGAATTACTGGTTAAAAGGTATATTTGTTTGTGTTGCACTTAATGCATATTGTCTTGTTTTCCAGTGTCATCGTCAATGGAAAATGCTATCAGCTTGCATGTTTTCGTTTCACACAATTGCACTAAAAATTTTTTTCTTTCCTTCCTTCCTTCCCTCCCTGCTCCTCCTTCACCTCCTCCTTCTTCTTCCCCTGCTACTTCCTTTCAATTCCATGGGGGTAAAACACCTCCTCCGTGTTGTTTTGATGACCATGTCCCATATCTCCCCCCTACTTCAGAAATGTTCTTGACTTTGAGTCTACTGCAAAGAGGAGGACATCATGAAGAGGCAGCAAACAAGTGGCAGTTGGGAAGATTAGTGGGGTTCAAGCAAACTGTGTGGGGTCCCAGAGGCTTTGAGGACCAGTTGTCAACCTAGATGCTGGCCAGTTGCAGCCCTTATTGGAGACTGGCCCATCCTGGATTCCCCTCCAGGGCCAGGTCTCTCCAGCCACCCCGCACCCTCCCTGCAAGAAAAGGACCTAGGAAAGGGAGACAGGGCTTCTTTCTTTCAATACCTGATTTTCATTAGGTTTGAAGCAGTTCTTTGTTGTGGTTTAAACTGGTTCTTTTGTTCGGCCTGACACCTGCCGCGCTCGCTGCTATGCAGGACAAGAGGGGCCTGGTGCTGCAGAAAGTTAGACCTGTGGGATCCCTGCTCCAGGACTGGTGTGAATGAAGGATTGGGTGACAGGTGATTAACCAGCTGCAGGGCTCGCCCCTCCCTCTGGATGGCGGGAGTTGGGGGCGGGCAGAGCTCTGCCCCATGTAAATCTACTAGGAGGGCTGAGAGGTTGGGGGGTGGGTGTGGGGCTCCAAGCTCAGCCTTGCTGTCAGGAAGACCTCCTTGCTCCTGTGAGATGCGAAATAAAACATTATTGAACCTCCACTTTCTCCCTCCTTTCCTGTATGAAATACACATAACAAAATTTAGCATCGTAACCTTTCTTTCTTTTTTTTTTTTTTAAATAAACCTCTTGGCTATACTTCGAGGCATGAGGGACCTTAGTTTCTAGACCTGCAGGCAGGATCTTAGTTCTCCGACCTGCAGTGGAAGCGTGGATCACCAGGGAGTCCCTCATCTTAACCAGTTTTATATGTGAAAATGTTAGTGGGTCAGTCATGTCCGACTCTTTGCGACCCCATGGACTGTAGCCCACCAGGCTCCTCTGTCCATTCAGTTCTCCAGGCAAGAATACTGGAGTGGATAGCCATTCACTTCTTCAGGGGCTCTTTGCAACCCAGGGATTGAACCCGGATCTCCTGCATTTCAGGCAGATTCTTTCCCATCTGAGCCACCAGGGAAGCCCTGGGTATTTTTGTAAGTACCACACCTTAACCCATGTGGCCACTGGGGCCACACTCTATCTGACCATCTTTAGTAGTAGTACATACGTTCACACTGCTGTGTAACCATCACCACCACCCATCTCCAGAACTCTTCCCATTTTCCCCAAACTGAAACTCAGTTTGCATTAAACAATAACTCCTTTCTTCCTCTTCCATCAGCCCCTAGCAACCACCATTCTATTTTCTGTCTCCATGAATTGGACTGCTCTCCATAAGTCATGTAAGTGGAATTATACAGTAGTTGTCTTTTTGTGATTGACTTATTTCACTGAGCGTGTCTTCAAGGTTCATCCATATTGCAGGATGTGTCAGAATTTCCTTCCTTTTTAAGACTGAATAGTATTGCCTCATATGTACATAGCACATTCTGCTCGTTCATTTCAATTGTTAGTAGGCGTGTGGGTGACTTCTACCTTTTGGCCACTGAGAAGAATGCTGCTGTCAAAAATGGGTGTCCAAATATCATCTAGAGTCTTTGCTTTTAATACTGTTGGGTGTAAACCCAGAAGTGGAATTGCTGGATCATACGGTGGTAATTCTATTTTTAAATTTGGATGAACTCCCATACTGTTTTCCATAGCAGCTGCACCATTTTCCATTTCCACCAGCAATGCAAAATTAACTGCCACCTCAGTTCTGAGTTACTGGGATTATGTAAACATGGCAGGATAGAAAGATGCTGATTTTTCCAGGTACCCTCCGCAGAAAAGAGACCAGAGAAATGAACCCAGAGCCAGCTGTGACAGACCCAGGCAGTTGAGTCAAATTTGTCCTGAGTCTCTACAAAATCCTGGAACCGATACAATAGTGTACCTCTAATTCTGACACCCACAGTCACTTTGGGGAGACCGTGGGGATCTATTCTTTAATAACATGATTATGGCTTTCTCTGTTTTAATTTAGCACGGCAGCAAAGTTTTTAAACTTACTTTAGACTGTGAAGAGTAAGATCTCTTTTTGTGTGCATTAAAACTGCTTCAACCTTCATGGGGGTACTCCAAATTCCAGTGGTTGCCAAAAATGTGTTCTCAGTGGTCACATAATTAATGAGATTATTAAAATAGTGGTCTCTCAATGCTTCATCCTCCTAGACAGAATGTTCCCAAAATATTGTTCCTTAAAACTCTAGTTCTTCAGAATATTGGTGGACAATCCGTGAGAAAAAAGGGTTTGGATTTCAGACAGATTTCTGTTTAAATATAAAATGCATGTGACTTTCACAGGGGTCTCTAGCATGCATCAGCTCTCATGCTTCCTTACTTTGGGATCATTTTTTTGGAGGACTGTTTTCAAGATATGAGTATTGCATAGGACATATGTTGAGACACTTTGCTAGGCAGATGAAGCCCCACATTTTTACATTTTTCATATATAGTAATCTGTATTCTATCATAGGGAAGCAACATGACTGTTTTAGATTTCAAGCAGAATTAGATCCAAATCATGCTTCTTCTGCATGTTAGCTATATGAACGTGGGGGAGTTCTTTCATCTCTGCAAGCTTCAGTTATCTCTTTTGTGAAACGGGGGAAGTTTTAACATCTTCACAGGGTTGCATGCAATCATGAACACGAGTCTTGTCTCCTTCCAGTCAGTTTACCTGCCGAGTTGCTGGTTCTGCTAGTTACAGCCTATGTATACCATTGGAAGGTAATGTTTGGTTTTTTTTTTTTCTGTTGTTGTTGAAGCTGCCATGTTCCTTTCTTGGCTTGTCCCAAGTTCTCCTAAGCCTGTTAACTAAGTAGTTTGGATCACTAGTTTGTCTGATGCTGTCAGGACACGTCCACCAAAGCTGAGGAGTCGGGTTCACTGAGGTTAGCCGTCTGGTCTGACACAAGACCAGCACACGAGAAGGCTGTCCGCTACATTCATGCAGATGCTGCAGATATAGAAGCTTGCTGCTTTGCCTCCTCTTCAGTCACTGCTAGTTCTTGTCTGGCACTGATGGATCAAAGTCTGACTCGAGTATTTGTTCTGAGGAGACCTGGTGTTTCCTGCTGTGTAGACCTGGTATCTGACCTCACCTCTGGAGCCTCCCACCCCCTGGTGGCTTTGCTGACTGTTCCCGACTTCTCTCCCTTTCTTTCTGTGCTCACCTGGGATCTTTCTTCACCTCCACTGGTGTGCCCCCTTAGGGCAGGCAGCTCCGGGAGACCTTGCTTCCCTATGCGGATAACCTAAGGCATGTCCTGTTACTTTGCCCCTTTTTCTTTAGTTTTTAAAATCAATTTTTATTGAAGCACAGTTGCTTTACCTTGTTGTGTTAGTTTCTGCTAATTCACAGCAAAGTGAATCAGCTCTACGTACACATACATCCCCTCTCTTTTTGCATTTCCTTCCCTTTGAGGTCAGCACAGAGCACTGAATGGAATTCTCTGAGCTACACAGCAGGTTCTTATTAGTTACCTATAGCATCGATAGTGTATATGTGTCAATTCCAGTCTCCCAGCTCATCCCTCCCTTTTCTCCCCTGGGTGTTCCCATGTCTGTTCTCTACATCTGTATCTCTATTCCGTTTTGCTAAGATCGTCTATATCATTTTTCTAAACTCCACATTTATGCGTTAATATATGATATTTTTTCTTTCTGAGTCATTTTACTCTGTATGACAGTCTGTAGGTCCATCCACATCTCTAGAAATGACCCAATTTTGTTCCTTTTTGTGACTTTTTATGGTCTCCACTGTGTATATGTACCACA
Source organism: Odocoileus virginianus (assembly GCF_023699985.2). Classification (NCBI taxonomy): domain Eukaryota; kingdom Metazoa; phylum Chordata; class Mammalia; order Artiodactyla; family Cervidae; genus Odocoileus; species Odocoileus virginianus. Next base: position 30,048,410 of record NC_069706.1, read on the forward strand.
TCTTCTTTATCCATTCCTCTGTTGATGGATATCTAGGTTGCTTCCATACCCTGGCTGTCTTAAATAGTGCTGCAATAAACATTGGGGTGCATGTATCTTTTTTGAATTATGGTTTTCTCTGGGTGCTTCCTTTTCTTTCTGTGTTTGTGCCTGTTTAAAGCTCTCCTGCCTCCATTCAGGAAATACTTACCGTGTGCTTTATGTGACAGATAGCCTCCAGAGAAAACCACCACCAATTTCTGCTCTCTCTGAACATCCATGTTGCTCCTCCTCACCAGGAGTGGAGAGTCCTCTGTCCTATCTTGACTGACCTGTGACTTGCCTTGACCAGTAGAAGGCAAAGGAAGGGATGCTGTATAGGTTCTGGGCCTAGGTCTTAAGAGGCTTGGTAGCTCCTGCTTTTTCCCTCTCTCCTGAAGTTTCAATTAAGACACTTGGGATGGACAAGTGAATAGTAAGAGACCAGAGAGGGAGACTGCCTGGAAGAGAATCAAGATGCTTCATCCGATAGGACTAAGGCCCCAGACATGTGAGTAGACCATCTTGGATGCTCTAGCATGAGTCAAGTTCTCAGATGAATGCAGCCTCATCAGGATAACGTAGAGGGAAAAAACCTGCTCAGCGGAGCCCAGCCAGCCATAGCACTGGGAGAAATAATAAATCACTGTTGTGTTAAGCCAGGTACTGGTAGACTTTCTGTAAAGGATCTGATGGTAAATATTTTAGGTTTCTCAGGAGGACTGTATCGTCTCTGCTGCCACCACTTAAGTGTGGCTACAGAGTGAAAGCAGCTGTGCTGAGTCATGTGGGACTCTTTGCGACCCCATGGACTGAAGCCCCCCAGGCTCCTCTGTCCATGGGATTCTCCAGGCAAGAATACTGGAGTGGGTTGGCATTTCCTCCTCCAGGGGATCTTCCTGATCCAGGGATCAAACCTGAGTCTCTTGTGATTCCAGCATTGGCAGAGGATTCTTTATTTCTGAGCCACCTAGAAAAGTAAAAGTGAAAGTGTTAGTTGCCCAGTTGTGTCTGACTGTTTGTGACTCCATGGACTTTAGTCTGCCAGGCTCCTCTGTCCATGCAAGAATACCAGAGTGAGTTGCCGTGCATTTCTCCAGGGGATCTTCCCGATCCAGGGATTGAACCCAGGTATCTTGGCATCGTGGGCAGATTCTTTATCATTTGAGCCACGTAGGAAGCCCTATGTAAATGGAATGATATTCAAATAATAGTCATGGTGTCTTATGACCTTTTTAAAAAAATATAAATATAAAAATTCAATCTATTTAAACTAAAAGACAAAAGAGTTCACCCATTTTTTCAACCCTCCCAACCCCTGCCTCTGGAAATCACCGATCTATTCTCTGTATTTTTGTTTGTTTCTTCTAATCTTTTAAAATCAGCCCTGTATCATGAATATCTTGTCTCACATGCCTATTTAGATCTTTTAGGGACTTCCCTGGTGGTCCAGAGGTTAAGGTTAAGAATCCATTGGCCAACGCAGGAGACACGGGTTTGATCCCTGGTCTGGGAAGGTTCCACATGCCAGGGGGCAACATTTGAAAAGTACCATGATGTGAAATGTAATAATAATAATAAGAAGAAGAAAAATAAAAAACCCTGAAAGTCTCTGAGTCAGTCAACTTTGTGCATTCCCATGAGTTTCATTCTCTAAAGGGAAGTTGAAAGATGGGGTGGGACTGAGGCTGGGGCCAGTGGAGGGCAGTGTTCTGACTACCATCATCTCCAATAGTATTCTTGTCTACTTTTTTTTGTTGTTGCTTTTGCTCTAGTTTCTCAGGACTGAGGGTGATGGAAGGGTCTATTGGCCTCCCACATTCTTTCATGATGCTTGAGTTTCTTTCCTTGTGAAATAGATGAAAAGAAACCTACATATTACCTTTCTCTACTCAGATCTATTGACCCTACAGGCAGTGGAAATTTCTCTCAGATTTCTATGACATCACATAGATTTTGGGAAGAAAACACAAAAAGAAGGTATTGGAGGCTACTGCCTGATGCTTTTTCATTACATTTCTTAATATCAATAGCAATGTTCTGAAGTGTTCTGTAACTCTAAGGCAATGCTGTTCATTCATTTTTTATTTGCATTTGGACAGGGCTTAGAGAACAAATTTGCACATAGGTTTAACTTTGGCTCTTTAAGATTTGGAATTCAAATGATCTGAACTCAATTCAGTATTCATATATTGCAACCACTTCACACTTTATATTTTTCAGAGAGTTTCACAAACGTGATCTCATGAAAAAGACAGCTGGACCACGAATCTGGGTTCTCACGTTTCTTCTGGTCTGGCTCTCCCACCAACCAGAGGTGGCACCTTGGGACAACGCATACTCTTCTTGGACCTGAGTTTTTCAATTTATAAACAGGGTGAGTGGACTTGATGATCTCTGAGATCCCTTCTGTATTAGAGATTTTGTGATTCTGTGTTCATCACTGATGGTCATTTTGATATATCACAGAGAGAGAGTGTATCAAAAGTTTTAATATCATCACTCTATGTTTTTAGTTTTTCAAGATCAGAATTTCAAATATTCCTCTTAGGTGGTTTGCTTACCACTAAAATGAAGTGCTACCAGTAGACACAGGGTACTTTTCTATGGCTCAGGTCGAAGTCAAGTTCAAGTCAGAGTGGTGGTTGTTCCACTTGTGACAGAGGCACCTGCAGGTCTTGTTAACACAGGTTACCAGGCCTCATTCCCAGAGTTTCTGGAGTTGCTGATGCTGCTTGTCCAAGGACCACACTTTGAGAACTACTGAGCTAGAGGCCCGTTTGCCCAGTGAGATTGCTTTGTTTTCTTCTGTTGCTTCTCTTAAATATATCTTTAATTTGGATCGTAAAAATCACTGGTTTGGGATGTGTTGGAGTGAGGGAGATTAAGAAATTTAGACAAAGCTTTCTTTAGGTAATACCTGGAATTGCAAGGTATTATCTGACGAAATCCTATTTTTGAATTCCAGAAGCTGAATTTTACTTTAGTTTCTGTGGTTTCTTTCTCTAATAAACCCCTCCAGGTAGATGGGCCCTAGAGGCTGATGGAGGTTGACTAGGATGAAGGTTATGGATAGGAAAAGGCAAAATATTATTATGTTTCTTTTATATTAGATGATGATGATTTGTATATTTTTATATAATGTGTATATTATGTATAAATACATGAAATTCAACAAGTTATGAACCATTATTATTTCTGAGTAGTAGTATAATAGGTAATTTTTTTCTTTGTATTAGCCTGAAATTTTATTTTTCTAAGCTTACTATATCTCATGCGTTGCTTCTGAGATAAAAAGACACCATTGTTGCTGTTGTCTTGTTGCTAAATCGTGTCCGACTCTTTTGCGACCCCGTGGACTATAGCCCGCCAGGCCCCTCTGTCCATGGTGTTTCCTAGGCAAGAATACTGGAGTGGGTTGCCATCTCCTACTCCAGGTGATCTTCTCGACCCAGGGATCAAACCCATCTCCTGCGTTGGTGGCAGATTCTTTACCACTGAGCCACATGGAAAGCCAGATTTCCTTGGTGGTGCAGATGGTAAAGAGCCTGCTTGCAATGCAGGAGACCTGTGTTCGATCCCTGGGTTGGGAAGATCCCCTGGAGAGGGAAATGGCAACCCACTCCAGTATTCTAATCTAGAAAATCCCACGGACTGAGGAGCCTGGCAGGCTTCAGTCCATGGGGTCGCAGAGTCAGACATGACTGAGTCGCTTCACTTCACTTAAAAATATTGTAAAAAAGTAAGAAATGTATGGACTTTTGTCCCTATATGTGACTATATGTGACAAAATTCAAAATGGTGATAATTTTAAGAGAGAAATGTAAGATTCAATATAGTAACAAGTCTGTATACTTGTATCAAAATATAATTTTCCTTTAAAAGATAAAATGTGCTTATTTTTTAAATAATCTTAATGTTCAGTTAGAAAAACTCGCTTCTTCATATGTTGCCATGGCTATTTATAGTATTACTAATTACCATACCAATATGTGAAATAATACATGTGACATATTTGATGCGAATGGGCATTGTTTTGTCAATATGCATAGTCTTCTCTGAAATTAATCTGATAGTCTGCTTGCTTCTTTCTTACTGAGGGCTAATTCTGGCAAGAAAAAGCCAGGATTCTGTTCCAAAACCTGGCTTTCATCACCTTTTCCCCTCTCTCTTCAGAGAAGAGAAATGGAAAGGGCGTTATAAAACAGGAACCATAGCTTGTTGGGAAAGATGAATCACCAAGTGATGAATCAAACCAGGGCCACTGATGGTGCCCTAAATCATAAGAGCAGCCTGTCAAGGGGGAACCCCATAGGAGATTTAGAACTTGGCACCACTCATCCATCTCATCCAGGGTGCCTTCGTGGGCCCATGTGCTCATGTGACAAGTGATATTTTGGGATAAGGAACTCCTGGGGTTCTTATCAAAAGTTTCTCTGACTAATTAGGAAAGAGGCAGTCCCTTGCTTTCCCTGGCTCTGTGTTACTAGTTCGAGGTGCTAGAAATGGATGTCTACGTTTATGTCATTCCAACTCCAGCCCAGCTGTTTAGAATAAGCAGCCAACTCTTGGCAGACTTCTCCGCCCTTCTCCCGGAACTCACAAAAGGTCAGTTGAGCAGTACATCAAGAGGGCCCTTCCTGAAAACTTCTCAATTACGAAAATAGAAATGACATTCCATGTAGAGGAGCGTGCTGACATGTCACTGAGTGATAATCCCAAACCCCCACATGGAGCCCTCAGACTGCCTCCAGATTTCTTCTTCCTATTTTCTAGCATTGCATCCTGACCCCTGGTGCCAGGGAAAAACTAGGCTCCTGTGATATATGTTTGGTTTGGTTTAGTCACTAAGTCGTGTCCGACTCTTGCGACCCCATGGATTGTAGCCCGCCAGGCTCCTCTGTCCATGGGATTTTCCAGGCAAGAATACTAGAGTGGGTTGCCATGCCCTTCTCCAGGGGATCTTCCCGACCCAGGGATCGAACCTGGGTCTCCTGCACTGCAGGCTGGCTCTACCAACTGAGCTACGAGGGAAGCAATTTTCTAGAATCACCTGGTTTTCTCTCTGGCATTTCCACTGTCTCAGTTCAGTGTCTCTCTTAAATTGGACTAAGCTGTTGACCAGAGGCCCTCGTTTGATACACTCCTCACTGCTGGACCGTCTGTTGACATTCTCCTTTCTCAGCTCAGTTTCAACTTGAAGTTGTTATCCACTGCACGCAGCAGAGCGGTGAACAGAGCACCCAGTGCACCGGTTCAAAGGTGATGTTGTTAGGTAGAGTGTGAGTTATTTTCAAAACACACTGGCTCTGTGTTTAGCTCTTTGTGTTATATGCAACTTCTCCCTAGCTATCTCCTTTACACATGGTAACTAACCCTGTACTCTGTGACAACCTAGAGGGACGGGGTTGAGGGGAGGGTGGCAGGGAGGCCCAGGAGGAAGGGGGTGTATGTATGCTTACGGCTGATTCACGTTGTGTATGGCAGAAAGCAACCCAACACTGTAAAGCAATTATCCTCCAATTAAAAAGAAATTAAAAAAAAAAAAGCACACTGGCTGAATTCAGTCAAGTAACCGGGCAGTTACTAACTGGTGCTTTATAATCAGCTCTCAGAAGGGCTGATGTCTTTCAAAGCCGTCTGTTTGTACAGACGCAGCAGGAATTCCTATCAGCTGATATTCCTATGATCACGCCTCTTAATCGGCCCAGCAGTACTGGGTACCCTTAGTTTCCTCATGCTTAGCCCGTATGTTTCCTTAAGGAATTAATTTATTCTAATTAATTTTAAGGCACAATATTCCTCCATTAAACCTAACTCCACTTGGAAAAAGATATGTTCTTCCAACGTGATAGATTGATATAGGAGCAAGCAATTTCAATGAACTTCAGGTCTGGGAACTGGAAACACAGTTTGCAGTGATCTCCTGTTTCTATTCCTCCTCTTCTTTCTTCTTTTTCACCTCATTCTCCTCTTTCTCCCATATCCTTCCAGGCCTTTAATATGAAACATGGTTAATTTAGATTCCAGAGGTGAAAGTCTGGCCTGGAATGGGGTAAAAACTCCCCCTTCCCATTTTCTGCTCTAATTAGAAATATGTGAATCACAGTCCTAGGAAAACACACAGGGAAAGAAAAGAAATATATGGAGGAGGTAGAATGCCTGTCCACCCAGCCTCCCAAGGCATCCAGCAGATAAGCTAATAATTTAAGACAATGTCTGACAGGTTGATATTTCTAGCTCACATTCCAAAAAGAAATATTTTGGGACCCAAAATATGGCAGTGCCTACATGCTATGTGAAACTCTAAAGGGAGTTTCAAAAAAGCACCAACTAATAAAAATAAATGAAAAAAAAAAGCAAATAGGAATGCTTAGAAAAAGGACTATTTCTGATTTTGTCAATACGTTTCAGAGGTCACACATGCATGTCAGTCATGTCCAGCTGTTTGTGACACCATGGACTGTAGCCCACCAGGCTCCTCTGTCCATGGGATTCTCCCGGCAAGAATACTGGAGTGGATTGCCATGCCCTCCCCTGGGGCATAGAAGTTGTCAATTTAAAGAATCTATTATAGGGACTTCCCTGGTGGTCAGTGGTTAATACTTCACCTTCCAATGCAGGCGGTACAGCTTTGATCCCTGGTCAGGAAGGTGAGACCCCACATGTCTTCTGGCCAAAAAAAACCAAACACCACCTTAGAACAGAAGTAGTATTGTAACAAATTCAATAAAGACTTTAAAAATGGTCCACATGAATAATAAAAAAAAAAAGGAATCTGTTATAAAATTTGTTCTCAGTTCTCAGGGAGCAGTTTGTTAGCTGGATTTAGAACTGTCTTCAACTTTGGTGACTTCCCATAGTCGACGCTTGCTCCTTAATTTTATTTCTCTTAAGACTCGCTTGGCCCTTGATGTTCTTGTGGCCCTTTGATAGGTTGAGTTATGTTAAGTCCTGTGGGTTTGCTTTCTAGACTCCAACCCAGCGGGAGGAGATGTCACACGTCTGACCTCTATCTCTCCCTTTGCTTGGACCCCTCACCTTCTTTATCCCCATTCCCCCTTGGCATACCCCAGGTGTTTCATGCATATGGTCTTCCTCCTTTTTATTTATTGACATAGAGTTGATTTCCAGTGTCGTGCCAATCTCTGCCATGCAGCAAAGTGACTCAGTTGTACACATATCAGTTCAGTCCTTCAATCATGTCTGACTCTTTGCCACACCATGGACTCAGCACGCCAGGCCTCCCTGTCCATTGCCAACTCCCGGAGTTTACTCAGACTCACGTCCATCGAGTTGGTGATGCCATCCAGCCATCTCATCCTCTGTTGTCCCCTTCTCCTCCTGCTCTGTCTTTCCCAGCATCAGGGTCTTTTCAAATGAGTCAGTTCTTTGCACCAGGTAGCCAAAGTATTGGAGTTACAGCTTCATCATCAGTCCTTCCAGTGAATATTCAGGACTGATTTCCTTTAGCATGGACTTGTTGGATCTCCTTGGAGTTCAAGGGACTCTCAAGAGTCTTCTCCAACACCACAGTTCAAAAGCATCAATTCTTCAGCTCTCAGCTTTCTTTATAGTCCAACTCTCACATCCATACATGACTACTGGAAAAACCATAACTTTGATTAGATGGACCTTTGTTGGCAAAGTAATGTCTCTGCTTTTTAACATGCTGTTTAGGTTGGTCATAGCTTTCCTTCCAAGGAGCAAGTGTCTTTTACTTTCATGGCTGCAGTCACCATCTGCAGTGATTTTGGAGGCCAAAAATATAAAGTCTCACTGTTTCCACTGTTTCCCCATCAATTTGCCATGAAGTGATGGGACCAGATGCCATGATCTTAGTTTTCTGAATGTTGAGTTTTAAGCCAACTCTTTCACTGTCTTCTTTCACATTCATCAAGAGGCTCTTTAGTTCTTCTTCACTTTCTGCCATAAGGGTGGTGTTATCTGCATATGTGAGGTTATTGATATTTCTCCCACCAATCTTGATTCCAGCTTGTGCTTCTTCCAGCCCAGTGTTTCTCATGATGTACTCTGCATATAAGTTAAATAAGCAGGGTGACAATAAACAGCCTTGACGTACTCCTTTCCCTCTTTGGAACCAGTCTGTTGTTTCATGTCCAGTTCTAACTGTTGCTTCCTGACCTGCATATAGATTGCTTAAGAGGCAGGTCAGGTGGTCTGGTATTCCCATCTCTTTAAGAATTTGAACATGACAAAATGTGGTCCAGTAGAGAAGGGAATAGCAAACCACTTGAGTATTCTGGTCTTGAGAACACCACAAACAGTGTGAAAAGGCAAAAATATAGGACACTGAAAGATGAACTTCCCAGGTAGGTGCCCAGTATTGCTACTGGAAATCAGTGGAGAAATAACTTCAGAAAAACTGAAGAGATGAAGCCAAAGCAAAAACAACACACACTTGTGGATGTGACTGGTGATGGAAGTAAAGTCAGATGCTGTAAAGAGCAATATTGCATAGGAACCTGAAATATTAGGTCCATGAATCATGGCAAATTGGAAATGGTCAAACAGGAGATGGCAAGAGTGAATGTCAACATTTTAGGAATCACGAACTAAGATGGACTGGAATGGGTGAATTTAACTCAGATGACCATTATATCTACTACTGTGGGCAAGAATCCCTTAGAAGAAATGGAGTAGCCGTCATAGTCAACAAAAGAGTCCAAAATTCAGTAGTTGGTTGCAATCTCAAAAATGACAGAATGATCTTTGTTCATTTCCAATGCAAACCATTCAGCATCATAGTAATCCAAGTCTATGTCCTGACCACCAATGCTGGAGAAGTTGAATGGTTCCGTGAAGACCTACAAGACCTTCTAGAACTAACACCCCAAAAAGATGTCCTTTTCATTGTAGGAGACTGGAATGCAAAAGTAGGAAGGCAAGAAACACCTGGAGTAACAGGCAGATTTGGCCTTGGAGTACAGAATGAAGCAGGGCAAAGGCTAATAGAGTTTTTCCAAGAGAATGCATTGGTCATAGCAAACACCCTCTTCCAACAACACAAGACTTTACACATGGACATCACCAGATGGTCACTACCAAAATCAGATTGATTATATTCTTTGCAGCCAAAGATGGAGAAGCTCTATACACTCAGTAAAAACAAGACTGGGAGTTGACTGTGGCTCATATCATGAACTCCTTATTGCCAAACTCAGACTTAAATTGAAGGGAAAACCACTAGACCATTGAGGGATGACTGAAATAAAATCCCTTACGATTATACAGTGGAAGTGAGAAATAGATTCAAGGGATTAGATCTGATAGACAGAGTGCTTGATGAACTATGGATGGAGGTTCGTGACATTGTACAGGATGCAGGGATCAAGACCATCCCCAAGAAAAAGAAATGTAAAAAGGCAAAATGGTTGTCTGAGGAAGCCTTAGAAATAGCTGTGAAAATAAGAGAAACAAAAGGCAAAGAAGAAAAGGAAAGATATACCCATTTGAATGCAGAGTTCCAAAGAATAGCAAGGAGAGATAAGAAAGCCTTCCTCAGTGATCATTGCAAAGAAATAGAGGAAAGCAATAGAATGGGAGAGACCTGAGATCTCTTCATCACAGTTAGAGATACTAAGGGAATATTTCATGCAAAGATAGGCACAATAAAGAACAGATACGGTATGGAGCTAACAGAAGCAGAAGATATAAAGAAGAGGTGTCAAGAATATACAGAAGAACTCTACAAAAAAGATCTTCACGACCCAGATAACCAGGATGGTGTGTTCACTCACCTAGAGCCAGACATCCTGGAATGCGAAGTCAAGTGGGCCTTAGGAAGCATCACCAGGAACAAACCTAGTGGAGGTGATGGAATTCCAGTTGAGCTATTTCAAATCCTGAAAGATGATGCTATGAAAGTGCTGCACTCAATATACACATACAGACATTTTAAAAAATGTATTTTTTTTTATTATGATTTCTCTTTGGAGATTGGATATAGTTCCCTGTGCTATACAATAAGACCTTGTTGTTTATCCATTCTAAGTGTAATAGCTTGCATCTACCAACCCCAGACTCCCAGTCCGTCCTCTCCCTTCCCCCACTTTCCCTTGCTAACCACAGGTCTGACCTCTATGTCTGAGGGTCTGTTTCTGCTTTGTAGATAAGTTCATTTGTGCCCTATTTTAGATTCTACATATAAGTAATATCATATGGTGTTTGTCTTTTTAACTTATTTCACTTGGTATGTTAATTTCCAGATGCATCCATGTTGTGACAAATGGCATTGCTTTGTTCTTTTATAGCTGAATAGTATTCCACTGCATATATCTACCACATTTTCTTTATCCATTCATTTGTTGATGGACATTTAGGTTTTCTGTATTTTGGCTATTGTGAATAGTGCTGCTCTGAGCATAGGGGTGAGTGTATCTTTTTGCAATGTACTTTTCTCTTGGTATATGCACAGGAGTGGGATTACTGGGTTACATGGTAGTTTTACACTTAGTTTTTTAAAGAACCTTCATACTGTTTTCCATAATGGTTGTACTAATTTACATTTCCGCCAACAGTATGGGGGGTGGTCCCTTTTCTCTATTTGTAGATTTTTAAATGGTGGATGTTCTGACAGGTGTGAGGTGGTATCTCACTGTAATTTCAACCTTCATTTGAGCATTGAATCTTCTTGATGGCCATTAACATGCTCCTGAGTACCCAGCGCGGGAGCTGCCATAGGTCCTTTATACCACTGACCTTGATGTCACCATTTGTTCCACGAGTGCTGTAATTCTTCTGTTTGGGTCTTCACATAGTGGCCTAAGTCCTTTTGTTTTCTTATAACCCCACTCTCATGGAATAAACTCCACTAGTGCCATTTGTCATTGTTCAGTCTATAAGTCGTGTCCGATTCTTTGTGACCCCATGGACTGCAGCATGCCAGACTTCCCTGTCTTTCATCTATCTCCTGGAGTTTGCTCAAACTCATGTCTATTGAATTGGTGATGCCATCCAACCATCTCATCCTGTCACCCTGTTCTTCTCTTGCTCTTAGTCTTTCCCAGCATCAGGGTCTTTTCCAGTAAGTTGGCTCTTCACATCAGGTGGCCAAAGTATTGGAGCTTCAACTTCAGCATCAGTCCTTCCAATGAATATTCAGAGTTGATAGGATCACCCTCTGCCTCTTTTTAGCTCTGGGACTTGCTGCTCCTGTTCCCCATCACAGGGAAGAAGCTCTGGGGGTGGGTAAGAACACCTCTGTCCCGGTTAAAGAGACAGGATAACATTGATTCAAAGGAAAGTTGGCTACCACTCAGCAATGAGAAAGATGCAGAGACAGGGGACCTGGCAACCCTTAGAGCAAGTTATGATGAGTATGCAGGTTTCAATGACTTACTGTGTTATTTGCCTGCATCTGAGAAACCGTATTCTCCAGAGGCTGACGATGATGCTCCCAGGGCAGTGGTTTATTTTCCTGCACAGCATCTGTTTTACATTCCTACTCTCCGTAAATGTGCGTAGTTGGCTAGTTGCCTGTACTTGCCTCTCGCCCTCCTCCCTGTCCTCTCCTCCCCAGATAGCTTTTCTCTTTGGAAGAACGAGATCATTTCTCTCCATACGCAGGTCTTTCCAGGGAGGAAAACACGGAACAATACCAAATGTGGCCTTTGGTATGTGTATTTCCCCCCAGCCCTGGAGGGAAACTGGGCAGAGCACAGCCGCTGGAAGCTTTTCCCTCTTGTGGACACAGCCCTGAATTCCGTTCTTCCCAGAAGGGCTTGTGACCATGGTGAGTGTTACAGTGAATTCGAGTGGCTTCAGGTGTGACTCCTGCAACTGCGAGGTTTTTCCCTTCTTCCCTCCCCCAAACTCCCCACAATCCCTTTCGCCTTCATTTCTAATTGGGAAAATAGGGGAGGGAGATATGGTTAGAGCAGAGATCCTAAAATAGGTCAGGCCATCGTGCAGGTTCCAAAGTAAACGTCATTAATGCCAAATCACTGAACCATACAGCCCAAGCTGACAGGGCCTCGTATGCCTGCTGTTCCTGACTTGGGATTTTAAAGAAACAGTGGATGTCAGTGGAAAGGACTGAGAAAAGAGCCTCCCCCAAAAGGGAAGGCAGTTTTGGGGTGAGTGGGGGAGAACATGGGATAAGAAAAGTGAAGAATGACCCTACCTTACCAGGATTTTAGTGCAAACCAGAATTTGTGCTTTATTATTCTGGTGGTGATTTGGGGTTATTAATGCGCGGTTGTCGGGGGGGAGAACAGGAATGGTGAGGAGGCATAAACCTATTCTTGCCCCAGTAGTTTGAACTTTATGAGGATGGAAGAGTAAGCACACAACCTCGGATTTTAGACATCAGCACAACTTCATGTTAAATTGTTCTCAGCGGGTATCTTGTAGGGGGATGTGAATATGAATGGCCCTGTTGTTCTAGAGGTTGAATTGCAATTACTGAGATGTGGTAGGAAGCAAGGTCTTAATGTTGCCCAGTAAAACAGTATTCCTTCACTTATGTATGGCACCTATGGTCCATTTAGTTTCACATACACAAAGTAATCTCTTTGGTAGTCAGACTCCCATGAGCCACCTAGAAAACAGGGAAGCAAGAACTCTGTTGCCTAGCAACCAATGGACCATTACAACACTAGATAAATCGAATCAATATTGCTCTAAATATTGAACCCTCAGATGATGAAAAAACACTCAGAGCCCATGTCCATAACTCCTTGACTCCCTCCTTTCTTAGACTCATCTGCTGAGTGGGACCAGCTTGCGTTTTGATGATCTCCAGGGTCCCACTGGGAGGGAGAGAGGGCAGTGTGCTGAGACTCACAGGAGAGTCCATCAGGAATGATTCCAGAGGGGGGATTCCTGAAGGCTGAATCCCTGGAGTTTGGAGCCTCTGCCCACTTTGGCAGCACTGGCTGGCTTGGAATGAGGTTATGGTCCTGAGTTCCTAGCCTACTGGCATCTGGTCAGGGCTCTTTGAAGTTGATGAAACCAAGGTGACTCTGACAACAGTTTCTTATAAAGAGGCCCAGCAGTCAGGGTACCCCACGGTCCGTCCTTCCCTTGCCCCCTCATCACCAAGCCCCTGTGTGGACTGTGTTTTCTCTGTCGGCCAACATTCCGTGGATTGCCTCTCGGGGGTCTCTTGTCCCTTAAAGTCTCTTTTCGTCTATTTTAAACCAACTGTCACAGCAGATGTTTGCCTCGGCCCCCACTGCTAGATAGCAACCAACCCATTTCGGGGGAACTTTGAGTAACAGCCGACTGCCTTGGTTTTCTAACTAGGGTTATTTCTTCCTGGAAATAATGCTGTGCCCTATGGTAAAGAACCTGCCTGCCAATGCAGGAGACGCAAAAGTGGTGGGTTCAGTCCTTAGGTTGGGAAGGTCCCCTGGAGAAGGAAATGGCAACCCATTCTGGCATTCTTGCCTGGAGAATTCCATGGACAGAGGAGTCTGGCGGGCTACAGTCCACAGACTGCAAAGAGTTGGACATGACTTAGCATTCCTAGAAACAGTTTTCTGGCAGAATATTCTTTCTGAAGAGGCCGAATTATGTACTCTTGGGAAAGCTTCACTTGGGAGCCCCGACTTTAGGCTTCTGTCGCAGTGTTGTTGGGAGCACTCATTTTTTTCACATGTAAACTTGAGGGTTGAGCTTGGTGAGTTACTAAGATGTAGAAGTGAAAATTAGCATGAACTCTGCCACATACTACGTGCTGTCAGTTGCTTTAATTAAATTGGGGCTGTTCATTCAAGCTCTGTGATATCCACGTGAGGTTAGAGTTTTTATTTCCATTTTACAGATGGATGCTGTGCTGTGTTTAGTTGCTCAATCATGTGAGACTCTTTGTGAATCCATGGACTGTAGCCCACCAGGCTCTTCTGTCCATGGGGATTCTCCAGGAAAGAATACTGGAGTGGGTTGCCATGCCCTCCTCCAGGGAATCTTCCCAACCCAGGGATCAAACTCAGGTGGATTCTTTACCTTCTGAGCCACCAGGGAAGCCCTTACAGATGGGTAAAAGAGGCCCAACAAGGTTATAGGAACTTGCCTTTAAGAGAAAGTTGCAGTGTCCTGGCAGATGGTAATTCTAGGCTTCTCTCTGGCCTTTGTGTGGTCATTGAGAGCTATATGACCGGACAATGGGCCCTTCCTTATTTACAATGGCCTTACGGTGCCATTTTTTAAAAATTGAAGTATTGTTGATGTATAATATTATATAAGTTACAGGTATACAACACAGTGATTCACAATTTTTAAAGGTTATATTCCATTTCTAGCTATTATAAAATGGTGGCTACATTCCCCATGTTGTAGAATATATCCTGGTAGCTTATTAAAAAAAAAATTTTTTTATTGGCGTATAGTTGCTTTACAATGTGTTCATTTCTGCTGCACAGTCAAGTGAGTCAGCTGTATGGATACATATCCCCCTTCCCTCTTGCACCGCACCCCCCACCCCACTCCTGTAGGTCATCACAGAGCACCGAGCTGAGCTTCCTATGTTATATAGCAGCTTCCCACTAGCTAGCTATTTTATACCAACCTCCCAGTTCACCCTCCCTCCCTACCCCAGTGTCCACATGTCCATTCGCTATGTCTGCGTCTCTATTTCAGCCCTGCAAATAGGTCTTACAGCTTATTTTTACCTAAAGTTTGTACCTCTTACTCACCTACCTCTATATTGCCCCTCCCACTTCCCTCTCCTTTCTGGTAACCACTAGTTTGTTCTCTATATCTGTGAATATAGATATATATAGATATATAGATATAGATATGTATCTGCTTCCTTTTTGGTTATATTCCTCATATGGTGACATTTGAAAAGAGGGGGTGAAGGATAGGAACTAACAGGTTTCTGTATAATAATGTGGAGGGTGGTCTCCAGTGTACAACACAACCTCTCAAGTTATGCAGACACAGGGTAGGACAGGAGAACAGATTAGCTTCCCTCCTGGATTTCAGCTCTGATAATTTGTGTAGGTCCTTGGGAGGTGTATGTGCATTGCAGAACCCGACATTCACCTCCAGGACAATTTGGGCAGGTGTCGCCCCCCCATTTCATTATTCTCCTGATGCTTTGTTCTCCATCATATTATGACTTGAGCTTCGATTAAATCACCTCATGGATGTGTGGGTAAGTCCGGGGACTTACAACACTGGAGGAGGAAGCTTATAATTGTCCAATATGATTTTCCAGCAGACTCTCCCCAGGGGGTCCTTCTTCCCCGACTGCTCCCCTGCCTTCAGGTCACCTGTTATCAAGCGTCCCATTCTTCTGGTCTACGTGGGGTTGCATCTCCATCTACCTTCTGGGAAATCTGTCTCCTTATCCTCAGGGAAATCTCTGAATCTCAAGATCCATTATCACCCTCCCCGTCCCACTTCAGCATTGCATTCATCCTCATCTGAGTCATTAAATTAATGGTAACACCCCAGGCAGAGTGGGCAAAGGGTGTGTAGCCTTGAACGGAACTGCTTTTCCCAAGTCCCCAGACAGGGTTCTTGGCAGGGCTGGAAGGCCTCCATATCTTCTCTCTCCAAGAAGACTGAATTCTGCTGCCCTAGGGCAGAAAAAGGACAGCAGTCCACCTGGGTCTCAGGCCAGGTCAACCCCTACCGGCTGCTCTGTGCACACCACCTGTGAGTCACTCAAGCGTCACCACCGTGACCACTCCTTGTAGCTCTGCTCCCCCCTGTCAGGCACCGTGCAGTGTTACCCTACTTGCTCCTCCAGGAACACTGCAAGTTAGATATCATCAGAGCCATTTTATGGAGGGGGACGTGGAAGCAGAGAGTGGTCATGCAATTTGCCCAAGAACACCGGGCAAATAAGTGGGAGCTGTGATTTGAAATGAGTTCAGTGTGAAGTCGAAGTTCTCATTCCCATTCTGAAGAGTTCACTTTGTGGAAGCCCGTGGGAGGGCGTGGCTTACAGGAAATGATCAGGGGACACACGAGGAACCCAGGGGGTGCTGGGAGAATCTTGCCTTCACCTGGGGAATCAGGTGACCTCGATTTGCTTTCCATGTATGCGTGCTCAGTCACTTCAGTCGTGTCCGACTCTGCGACCTACGGACTGTAGCCCACCAGGATCCTCTGTCCATGGAATTCTTCAGGTGGAAACATTGGAGTGGGTTGCCCTGCCCTCCTTCAGGGGATCTCCTGGACCCAGGGATCAAACCTGTGCCTCCTCTGTCTCCTGCATTGGGAGGAGGGTTCTTTACCTAGTGCCACCTGGGAAGCCCCAGTTTTTTTGCAGATTTATTTGAATAAACTCCTGGTTTGTTTTTTTTAGCATCTGTAACATGAAGGAAGGTTCAGTGACCTTTCAGCTCTCAGAATCCAATTCAATCCAAGGGCAGAGTTCTGAATCCTGGAAGGAAAACTTAGGAACTGGATTCAAACCAGTGCAGCATTCAAATATCTGTTCTTCCAGACTTCAACTGAAATGAATAAAAGACATAAAATACTGTTTTCATGCTTCCCCACTGCCAGGGAACCATGGAACTGGGTGACTGAGGTCTCCTTCGGCCTGGAATGGAATCTTTCAGTCACTGTTCCCTTGGCTGTGATTTCTTCACATGTGAGTAAAAGTCTCTGTTGGAAGGTATTTCTGATTTTAAAGAAACCTCAATCTATAAAATGAATTGATTGTTTAGGTACTATGAATATTTGCATTATGAAAGCATCCTGAAGAATCCCTCCTTTTGTGCCATTCTACAAATATTATCATTAACACATCAAGTAATGGAAAGATAGTTAAAAATTAGGGATAGAGAAACAGGGCCAACATACAACCAGCCTACTGACTGGTTCAACATGATCATTCATAGCTTACTTTATAAAAGTGAGGATGATGTATGTTTGAAACATGGAGAAGGGCATGGCAACCTACTCCAGTATTCTTGCCTGGAGAATCCCATGGACAGAGCAGTCTGGCGGGCTATAGTCCATGTGGTCACACAGAATCGAACAGGACTGACGCGACTTAGTTTGCATGCATGCATGTTTGAAATAATGCTTATTCCCATGTAGAAACTTTGTGTCCCTCAGATGTGTTTCTTTTGAAAATGCCCTTGCTGGGACTTCCCTGAAGGCCCAGTAGTTAAGAATCCACCTGCCAACGCAGGGGACATGGGTTCGATCCCTGGTTCGGGAAGATCCCACGTGATGCAAGGCAACTAAGCCCGTGTGCCACAGCTCCTGAGCCTGTGCTCGAGAGCCCACAAGTCACAACTGCTGAAGCCCACACACCCAAGAGCCCACGCTCCTCAGCAAGAGAAGCCACCACAATCAGAAGTCAGCACACCACGATGAGAGAAAGCCCGCTTGCAGCAATGAAGACCCAGCTCAGCCAAAAACAGTACCTAAGTACAGAAAAGAAAATGCCCTTGCTTACATCTATCAAGATCCTACCTACCCACCCCCATTCTTGATTTTAATCATGTATTACTTTGTATTATCAACCAGCTATGAGTATAGTTGTACAAATTGACTCCATTACTAAATTTTTCTTCAGAGCAGGAGGTACCGCTCCTTATACCCCCAGGTGACTAGTAGGCTATTCATAATCATTCAGTGTCTGCTTGTTGATGAAGGTTGTGCGCCAGGGAGCTGTGGTCCAAAGAGAGGCAGGGTCACAGGGAGCTGACCCGAACCCCGCTGGAAGTCTGCAGCCAGGCTCAGCTGGCCCACATCCTGGACTGTCCTAGAAACTGCATCCCTTGGAGCTAGAAAAAGACACGTTTGTAAAGCAGTGTGTTTGAGGGAATCGGCTATGCAGCTTTATTGCAGCAAGAGTTGGTTAATATCTGTATATCATTTTACATGAGTTATGGACTTTCACGGTGGCTCAGTGGTAAAGAACCAGCCTGCAATGCGGGAGACACAGAAGACATGAGTTCAGTCCCTGGGTCAGGAAGATCCCATGGAGGAAGGCATGGCAACCCACTCCAGTATTATTGCCTGAAAAATTCCATGGATAGAGGAGCCTGGTAGGCTACAGTCCATGATGTTGGAGAGTCGGACACAACTGAAGCGACTTAGGATGCATGCACACATAGTGAATTACCTGGGGAGGAAAAGCAGAGTGGTGGGGGGAAAAGGAAGATTTCCAGGTTACCTCCCCCTGGGGGAGGGGAGGGTGCTGTTATTTGTCTATCACAGGTCGTGAAGGACTTTGTAGCAAGAATTTCTCTGAACTTTCCAGACCTATCACTGAGCCAGACAGGCCATTATGCTAAATTTTTTAAGGCAGGAATTCAGTGGTGACCCGTACAGAGCTAAAAGGGCAAAACTGAAAGGCAGTAAGAGAATAACCTTTTACATCAGGCAAAATTGATGGCCTGATTCCACAGCCCCAAAGGCTTGTATAGCTCAGCAACTTAGAGCAACCTTCATTCTTGTTCATTTAGGTGACATCCGTTCATGGTAAGAGCGAGAGTCCATTCCTCCACTCCACCCAGTTGCAGGAGAGAGCTCTGAACATTTAAAGAAATATGGGCATAATGTAATTCAACCTTGATGATGATAGAAATTTCCAGGGGAATGGCAATAATATTCAAATCAGTATTACGATCATCATTTGGAAATGTTCACATGATGCTTTAAGCCGCTGTTGTGGTGTTCTTTCGTGTGTAGAGAGATAGAACTTTTAAAAAATGGAACACTTAAAAACCACTTGATACTAGTAATGTGATCCCAGAGGGCCTTGAAGAATATTGGACTAAGCTTAGAAAAATGATAATTATCTGTTACCTAGAAAAAGCGGGTAGGTCATTTCAGAGAGAGCAGTTTAATTTTAGTCTGCGTATTTCCACACAAATTTAAGCCTCCCATGTAATTAACTAAAATAACTGAAATTGGGGAGTGTACAAAGGCCATGCCCATGTATACTAATTAATGATTCAAATTAAGCAGAATTTATAAACCTGTCAAAGTTACTTGTTTGACCTGAATTCTCATTCTGTGATGATGAACTCTTCTGTTGAAATGGCCCACATGGTCCTGAGTGATGCCTGCATCTGTCAGGTCCAGAACCACTTAGCTTCTGAACAAGTACTTGGCTCTCAGGGTGGAAATTACTGGCTATATTTCTCTGTGACCTTGTCTTACCTTCCAATAATCTTTGAGGGCAAGCACTGAGTCTTGAACCACTCTATTTTCATCCCTTTATCATGGTGCTGACATGGTAGGGTGTCTTGGACATTGGAGTTCCAAACATAAATTGTTATTTTTATGGCAGATCCATTTGACTGGCCAACCTAGCCTTCATTAATAATTCCTTTTTGCCTAGCCATCTTCAGTCTAGGCACATGTAGCACAAAACCAACCAGAAACCTCCAAGTGGGGCTTTGGGCAAGTATTATGCTGCTTTAGCTATTTTACTCCTTTTTCTTCTCCCTGCCTGGCATGCACATGTGAGGTTTGGAAGAGCAGCAGCCATCTTGCAACCATGAGGCAACAAGCATACTGATGAAAGTATACACTTTGAAGACAGAAGAGCAAAATGATGTAAAGTACTTGCATTCAATGGTGTGTTGGAGACAGATGTACCAGCTTGTGAGAGTTGACTATTAAATTTCCAGGAATTTTGCAAGCCTGTTTTTTCAGCTCAGCCATTGTTATTAATTATATAAACTTACAATTAATTATATTGTATTAAAACAAAGGTAATGACCTAAGTTTCTAATTTCCTAATTCTTCCATACATTTTTACTATTATCTAATCCTTTAGGATTAGATAAAGCTATGGTTTTTCCAGTAGTCATGTATGGATGTGAGAGTTGGACTATAAAGAAAGCTGAGCACTGAAGAATTGATGCTTTTGAACTGTGGTGTTGGAGAAGACTCTTGAGAGTCCCTTGGACTGAAAGGAGATCCAACCAGTCCATTCCTGAAGAAGATCAGTCCTGGGTGTTCATTGGAAGGACTGATGCTGAAGCTGAAACTCCAATACTTTGGCCACCTCATATGAAGAGTTGACTCATGGGAAAACGCCCTGATGCTGGGAGGGATTGGGGACAGGAGGAGAAGGGGATGACAGAGAATGAGATGGCTGGATGGCATAACCGACTCGATGGACATGGGTTTGGGTGGACTCTGGGAGTTGGTGATGGACAGGGAGGCCTGGTGTGCTGCGATTCACGGGGTCACAAAGAGTCAGACACAACTGAGCGACTGAACTGAACTGAACTGAATAATACCATGGATGTGCAGGAGAAGAAAGAAATTCTACTTGGAACTTAAGTCAGGCAGTTGGAATTTGCAGAAGAAAATCTTGGCGGCTTGTAGTGTTTGAGACGTTGACTCAGTAACTATCAGCATACAGATATTGGGCTGGAAAAGTAGATAAATTGATTTTCCATTCCTCTCACTCTAGCATCTTCCTTTTCATTAATGCAGTAGTGACTGAGCCTATTACTAGCGTAACAGTCCATAATGTAAACATATTATTTTTCTGGTCAAAGAACAATTCCTTTCAAAGTTATATAATGTGATAAACTGTCTCTGAATTATGACCATAAAAATAATAATTCACTCTTCTCTCCAAAGCTATCAAAAAATTCACAAGCTCTGTAACCTATAAAATCTCTAACCTTAAGCCATTGTTGGATAGTTTCCACGTTTTATGAGTTAAAACAGACCTCAGAGTTGGGAAGAAAAGAGACAGGCATTGATACACCTCCTTTACACCTGGGGATATTAAGACTCAGAGAGTTTAAGTCATTTGTTCAAGGAGTGAAAATAGAAAGTAGGACTAAGACTGAAATAAGTTGTATCCTCTTGTTAGTTTTTTTTCCTCTTAAAATCATGTTTCTATATTCCAGTATAAATATTGATTTTGAGTGCATGAAAATAATCTTTCTGGTATCAGTATGGGTGATTTTTTTTTTTTTGGCATTCCTCTTGAGGCCATTAAGGAGAGCCAGAGATCAAGTATTTGGGTCTTTGAATGCAAAATAAAATATTGCAAATATTGAAACTTGATTCTTTATTGGGGATTCTTGGCGGAGAAAAATATATTTTGGTAAAAAGTGAGCAGGCTGATTGCTTCCTTCTTCTTCTGTACATTTTCCTTTAGCTCCTTACCTTCTGCTGATTCATCTTTTATTGAATACATATTTATGGAGCACCTAATACATGCCAGGCAGTCTTTTAGATCCTTGAGAACACAGTGGTGGGGAAAAAAAAATGTCCTTGCTCTCATGGGATGCGTGTGGTGGAGAGATGGAGGGACTAGGACAGTTAGCATGTTATCTTCGAAGGGAGTGCCATGGAGGAAACAGAATCAGGGGATGTGTTTCACTGGGCTGTAGAAGGGACTGGGTAATTTGATAGCGTCCTTAGAGATGGTTAGGAGGAGACATGTGAATAACACTTGCCAGTCTTGCAAAGATTGGGATGGAGCCCAGCAGAAGAAGCAGTAAGTACCAATTTTCTAAGTTACTGCCATCAGCTCCCCTTCTTCCCTCTTGTTGTTTAGTCACTAAGTTGAGCCTGACTCTTCCCTCCGACATGTTCTTTTATTCGTGGGTGACCTCATCCATTCCCATAGAGTCAGCTGACTGTCCTGGTCACCTCCCAAGTCTGTGAGCCTGTCCTTCTCTCCCTCCCTGCTCCCTCCCCCCTCCTCCCCTCCCCCCTCATCCCCTCCCCCTCTTCTCTTCCCCAACAGTAATTAAATCAGGCTCATTCCGTTCACATCCATTTAAGTCAGGAAGCATTTGTTGGACAACTTCTACACAGCAGGCCCTGTGCTGAGCAGGTTCGTTGGTCATCGGTGACTATACAGGATGGATCCACTTTGGCGAATCTAAATCTTCAGCCTTGAGGGCATAGAAGGTTGATTCTCTCGGCATATTAAGTGAGCCAGTTTCTCAGGGTGCAAATTAACCCAGCTCACAAGAAACTCATGTATATAAATCAAAATGTCAATTCACTAATTTACAACAAGAAATACAGGAGGAGCAGACATTCACATGAACCTGATCTGCACATTTTGTCCAACTCGGAAAACTA
Organism: Odocoileus virginianus; assembly: GCF_023699985.2. Classification (NCBI taxonomy): domain Eukaryota; kingdom Metazoa; phylum Chordata; class Mammalia; order Artiodactyla; family Cervidae; genus Odocoileus; species Odocoileus virginianus. Next base: position 30,070,439 of record NC_069706.1, read on the forward strand.
CATATAAAGTCAAATTGTCAGAGGTTGCACGGATTATAAGAGATTAGAGCAAGGGGCCTCGGTGGTGGATTTGAATGTTTGATATCATCAGGCTCTGATGGTCTGATGCTTCTGTCCACAGAGAAATCAAACAAATCATGTGTTCCTGTGGGCTTCCTAGGCCACTTCCTGGGATTTATTTGTTTATTTTTTAAAGTGTATTTATTTGGCTGCACCGGGTCTTAGTCGGGGCACCCGGGATCTTCCATCGTCATTGCAGCATGCAGAATCTTCTTGTTGTGGCAAGTGAAATCTTTATTTGCTGCATTCAGGGTCTTTAGTTGCAGCATGCGAACTCTTCATTGCTACATGTGAGATCTAGTTCCCCAACCAGGGATTGAACCTGGGCCAGCTGCATTGGGAGTCTTAGCCCCTGGACCACCGGGGAAGTCCCAGGAGGAGTGCTTTGATGAGCACTGCCAGAATGGATCGCTCTCATTTTCCCTCTTCACTGTTCTCTGATCACATCTCTCTTTATTCTGATACAGTCTGTCTCTGGATAAGTTAATAAAATCAGTTAACTTACCACCGGGTCTTAGTCTCACCTAGGAACCATTCTATTTCAGTAAGAGTAATGCACATATTTAGGACTTACTTCTTTATGTATGGAAGGTTTTGCTTAGCTATTAGAGAGATTTATTTTCTTCTTTCAAATTCTGTAGCCTCAAGTTCCTAGAATAATGTTTTGCAAATAAACATCTCGGGAAATGTTTGTTGAGTGAATGAATGCATGATTAGGTTCACTTCTGTCTCTGTGTAGCTTGAATGGTTAACTAAGAGGAGTCAGTTTTATTTAACATATTTAGTTGATTTTAATTTGATGGCTAAAAAAACAGTTTTTCTAGCCCACCTCCTAGGACCCAGGGGTCTATCAATATGGTACTGACCAGGGTGACCTTTGTGTCAAAATGGAGTGCAGGACAGTTTCATGGCTCCATTCCACATACAGACTCCAAGGAAGATAACTTTTTGCTCCACTTTTTAATTTTGATTCAACTTTCCCTCTCCTGAGGCTCTCCTAAGAAATCACTTTCAGGCTGCCATCTGCTTTATCATTTCTCCTCAATCCCAATATTCTTTTTCTCATGTTAACAGCATGGCCAGGGTCAGAGGAGACCCAGGTCACACCCAGTGGGTGGTCTTATAGCTGAGTACCTTTCTGGAAGTTCAATGTAAAAAGCCTGTGATCCAGTCATTCCATTTCTAGAAATTTATCCTGAGGAAATAAAGAAGCAGTTAAAGATTTATATGCAAAGATGTTCCTTTTACATTGTATTATTAATAGAACGGGCTTCTCTGGTGGCTCAGATGGTAAAAGAATCTGCCTGCAACACAGGAGACCTGGGTTCAATCCCTGAGTTGGGAAGGTCCTCGAGAGGTGGAAGTGGCAACCCTATCCAATATTCTTGCTTGGAGAATCCCATGGACAGAGGAGTCTGGCAGGCTACAGTCCACTGGATTGCAAAGAATCGGACACAACTGAGCGACACACATACACACACACATTAATAGCACAGTGCAAAGCAAACACAAAAACTAGAAAGCATCCAACAATGCCTGGCTAATACTCTACATTCATACAATAGAGTTTTATGCAACCATTAAAATCGTATTTTCAAAGGATGTTTACAGGCATGGTAAAGTGCTTTCTGTGCACATGGCTATTTTTGTTCCCTATTATCCTTTTCTTTTCCTTTGATTGTTATGCTGAGAGCCCTCCCATGTTCTACATGGCAGTAGCACTCACATGCTAAAACCTATAAATTGAAAAACCTAATGTGCTTAGCCTCCCAAATCCCAAACTCTCAAGCACCTTTTTCTACAGACTTCTCTGTGCTCCCACCAAAAGGATATATAAAGGAAAACAATAAAGGAAGAATTATGTAATGACCGACTGGGGACTATCTTGGGCTAAGTCTTTTAGGAGCCCATGGCTGTGTTGGGAGGTGGGTTCAGGGTATGGATCTCATAAATTCTCACAGAGTAGGTGGAATTAAGCAGAATATTTAGCCTGTCTTTGGGGATTTGGGGCTAGGAGTAAGAGGCTCAGTTACTACTTCGGAAGTCTTCTACCACAAATAGTCAGTTAAACAGATAAAAAATAAAAAATCAGATTTACCTAAAGATAGAAGGTCACTTCAGTTCAGTCGCTCAGTCATGTCTTTGCGACCCCATGGACTGCAGCATGCCAGGCCTCCCTGTCCATCACCAACTCCTGGAGTTTACCCAAATTCATGTCCATTGTCACATGATGTGTTTCTCACCTCCTACTTAGGTCTGCAATGGAGATGTGAACCAACCACATGTGGCTGCCACTTTAAAATGCATCGCAGCAGCCGCAGCAGCAGTGGACAGTGTCAGTGACACTAATTCCACCAGAACATCGTGACATTGGCGTTGATGCCCAAATTCATCTCATGAAATCATCTCTGCCTTTCCGTCCATCAAGTTGGGAGGCAGACACTATTCTTATTGGCTCCAGGAGTGGTCATGTGACATACTCCTGGCCAATCAGAGAACAGTATCATCCCGGACACAGAGACTGGTTCAGAGCTAGGGGGCCGCATCAGAGCTAATGATGTGACACGTCTGCTGAAACTTGCTGTGAAGCTGTTAGGAGAATCCCAGAGTCGTGAACTGCCATTCTGCGAGCCTGAGCAAGAAGCCAGGCTGATGAGGAGACCACACAGGAAAGCAGGGCAGAGGTGACAAGAGGTCAGGCCTCAGGGACGTGGCTTAAAGCTCCAGATTCTACCACGTCTGACACATGCTTCTCCCTGAACTCTCATGTAGGTGAGCCCATAAATTCCCTTTTCTGCTTCAGGCACTTTGAGTTATATTTTCTGTCACAACCAAAAGATGACTAACTGATGGGCTGCCTATGAAAACCAGCTGATAAAAATAACAGGAAAAAGTTATAAATTGCAAATTATATATGTGTGTGAAAAGAAATGCACCATTATGTTAACAAGGATTACCTCTGAATTGTGGGATTATGAGGGTGTTTTTTAAAAATTTAATTTACAGTACTTTATGGAATATTTCAAGTTTTCCTCCCAACCCCCACATATTCATTTTAATAATAACAGAAAGCAAACAAAACCCTCCAGGCTTCCCTTCTTCGTCAGTGACACAGGCACAAGGCCATGTGGCCTTTCTTATAATATCAACACTTTTCACAGCCACCCCTGACACTGTTTAGATGAGGACCAGTGAGCTAAAGTTGTAGGTTAACCTTGTGTTTAGTTAGGTAATTGGAAAGGCACTGTAGTGATTGAGTATCTTAAGGGCTAGCATTTATGTTTCTGATTCAGTGTCTTGGAACCCTATGGACTGTAGCTCTCCAGGCTGTCTGCCCATGGAATTTTTCCAGACAAGAATACTGGAGTGTGTAGCCATTCCCTTCTCCAGGGGATCTTCCTGACCCAGGGATCAAACCCAGGTCTCCTGCATTGCTGGCAGATTCTTTACTGTCCAAGCCACTAGGAAAGCCCAGTAAAAAGGCTCCAAAGCAGTCAAAAGTCTGCCCGAAAGGCCCAGTGACGAGACCGACAGATTGACTGCTAATCCTGAGAGGGGAGCAAGATGGCCACTGATGGGGTCTTTCCGGGGAGGCTGAGGGGGGGTTGGCGGTATAAAGCTTCCTTGGGACATGCTTCCCTGGTGGCTCAGTGGTAAAAAAAACTCACCTGCAATGCAGGAGGCACTGAGACTCGAGTTCAATCCCTGGGTCGGGAAGATACCCTGGAGAAGGAAATAGAGCACACCCCAGTATTCTTACTTGGGAAATCCCGTAGACAGAGGGGCCCTGTGTGCCACAGTCCATGGACTCACATAATAGTTGGATCTGACTTAGTGACTTAACAACAACCGATGGGAGAAAATCAGAAGGACTTCCATTAAACCATCCTCTGTGTTCCAACGGTCAATGAGTCTTTGATGACTAGCTTTGCCAGCTAGACTTCAGGAGGGGAGAGGGGAGGGGAAGAGATGGAGGGGGCTGTGAGGAAGCCCCTCGAGAAGCTTGGCTACAAACACCACCTCCTCCATCACCTGTATCAACCATGGAGGGTTTCATGCTTCCTGGGAGGCCATGAAGTGTACGAACAGCCTGAGTTTTTAAAGGTGCTGCAAAACTTGACGGTGGAGACTATGATAACATTTATAGGTCTCCACCAAAAAGAAGTTAAATAAATCTCCTGCCTGGGGACACAAAATAATCACTTGCCACCTTTCTTTGGTCGGGAGGGAATTGCCAGCTCTGGAGGCCCATCCGCTGCCAGCTACTCTCATGCCAACTGAGGCCAAAGGGGTGGGACGTGGTCCTCACCCTTCAAGTGTCAGCTTCCCGGCACCTCTTTTGTCTGCTAGAACTAATTGTCCCTGGTGGACTCACCCATATTTTAAGCCTGTGTCTAGTGATGAGAATGCAGCAAGGCTCTTAGGCTTACAGGCATTACATGTCCGTGAGTCTGCTCTCTCCCTATTTCCTCAAAGACATCCTGTCTTTCTATTCTTTGAAATGTTCTCCCTCTTTCCCCTGCTCCTACCCCCTTAATATATGTGTGGGTCTGATTTTGAATTTTCATAGCTGGCTCTTTTCATCCTGTCCTCCCAACCAGACAAATACGGGTTGACCAGTTGTCCCCCATAGCATCCCAGAAGGCCCTAGTGGTAAAGAACCTGCCTGCCAATGCAGGAGATATAAGAGATGCAGTTCCATCCCTAGGTCGGGAAGATCCCCTGGAGAAGGAAATGGCAACCCACTCCAGTATTCTTGCCTGGGAAATCCCATGAACAGAGGAGCCTGGTGGGCTACAGTCCATGGGGTTGCAAAGAGTCGGACATGACTGAAGTGGCTAAGCATGCATGCGCATAGTAAAGGTTCAATAAAGGTTCATTTCTTTCCCTGTTTTTCTCGTTTTCTGGGTTTGTCTAGGTTTTCTTAGAATTTTCTCAACTGGAGTATAATGATGACTTATCTGAGAGGGTTAGTTACTCAGTTGTGTCTGACTCTTTTGTGACCCCATGGACTGTAGCCCGCCAGGCTCCTCTGTCCATGGGATTCTCCAGGCAAGAATACTGGAGTGGGTTGCCATTCCCTTCTCGAGGGGATCTGCCTGACCCAGGGACAAACCCAGGTCTCCTGCATTGCAGGTGGATTCTTTACAGTTTGAGCCACCAAGAATCCAGTTCCTAAAAGCATAGCATGTTGGTCACTCCTGGGAGGATGAATGTCCATGTCAGGAGACTGTGTTGAACCCCGAGTCAGCATTTCAGGACACAGCAAGTAGCCTAGAGGGGACTTCAGGAATGCATCTAATTCTGTGTACCTCGAATCAACAATGCATGGAAGTTACCCCAGCCTTCCATGGTAGGGCCAGTCCTTTGAACAAAAGCACTGGCAGTTTCAGATGTGAACTTGGACACAACGAGAGACATTTCCCCTCCCTTCCCGGGTCCTGACAGGGGAAGGTTCATAGTCAGTGGAGACTTTGATGGACTAAGATGAAGACCTGATCAACTAAGTCCTATGTTCTCAGTACGATCTATACCAGCGGTCCCCAACCTCTTTGACACCAGGGATCAGTTTTGTGGAAGATGATTTTTCCTCGGACCGGAGGAGGGGGAATGGTTTCAGGATGATTCAAGTGCGTTATATTTATTGTGCACTTTATTTCTAATCTAATGTTGTCGCTGCTCTGATGGGAGGTTCTGGTCTGCACGTCAGAGTTTGGGTACCCCTGATCTATATTATATACCAGTGGTTCAGAATGAACCTACATTCCAAGTAAAACCAAGAGGGGTAGTCAATTTGGGAGCCACAGGCAATACTCCTGTGATGCTGGTCCTTCAAAAAGGAGACAGAAGCAATCTGAAGGGCTTGGCTTCAGCAGCTGTAGAACAGAAGGTGACATTTATGACTCTGGTTCACAGCCTAGGAGACAGTGGATCCTGAAGGCTCTCCCAGTGCCTGGACAAGAGGAGAGGAGGGCTGTATTTCCAGAGGCCTCCTTGGACACCCTGTTGCAGCTCCTAGCACTGCATCAGTCTGCACAGGATCCTGCCCATCCTCCTTATCTTCTGTACCCAGAGCCGACAGGAAAGGGCAGGTGCCCGGCAGCCAGCACGTACTGTGCTTGAAGCGTAGAAGCCAATGCAATTATGTGGGATACAAATTGGTGTTTTATTCATTTCTTTTCTAACAGGCTCCCAGGGCTAGGATCCCTTTTAGATCAGTGTTGGCCTCTAATGGAGAGGAGAGAGCAGTCTCTGCCCTGCTTCCTTTATCAATACCACCCTAGTCTGTGATTCTGCCCCCTAAGCATGCATTCCTCCACTTGTTACAAAATAATCACTAAAACCCTTCTCTGGAGAAGAAAATGGCAATCCGCTCCAGGATTCTTGCCTGGGAAATCCCATGGACAGAGAAGTCTTGCGGACTCTAGCCCACAGGGTTGCAAAGAGTTGGACATGATTGAGCGACTTTCACTTTCATATGGTCGCAAAGAGTCAAACACAACTTAGCAACTGAACACCAACCACAAAATATATTAAACAGATAACCAAGAAGACACTCCTATATAGCACAGGGAACTGTATTCAGTATAGTGGAAAAAAATAAAACCATAATGGAAATGAATATGGAAAAGAAAAATATATAGACATATATAACTGAATCACTTTGCTATAGACCAGAAAGTAAAACATCATTGTAAATCAACTATTCTTCAGTGGAGAAAATTACCAATTCTGGGGATTTTCGATAGGTCAAGGTAAATTCCAAACAATCTTTTTCAAAAAATTCTCATTTGGATGTCCGTGTATTAGGGATACAAGAAAGAATGACCAGGACACGGAACTAACTCAGTCACAGGAAAGCAGAGAGCTGAAATTTGAGGTGTGGAATATGATTAAAGTGTTTACAGTGTGCTATCAGAACTCAGAAAAAGATTGCTCATTGCCTTTTGAGAGCCATAAAAACTTCCCCAGAGAAGTGACTGAAGAAGGCGATGGCAACCCACTCCAGTACTCTTGCCTGGAAAATCCCATGGATGGAGGAACCTGTTAGGCTGCAGTCCATGGGGTTGTAAAGAGTCAGACACGACTGAGTGACTTCACTCTCACTTTTCACTTTCATGCATTGGAGAAGGAAATGGCAGCCCACTCCAGTGTTCTTGCCTGGAGAATCCCAGGGACGGGGGAGCCTGGTGGGCTGCCATCTATGGGGTCGCACAGAGTCGGACAGACTGAAGTGACTCAGCAGCTGCAGCAGAGAAGTGACATTTGAGCTGGGTATTGAATAGTAGGTGCAAATTTGCCAGGTGCATAAGGGAGTTTTCACTTGTTGAAAGTGAAAGAGCAGAGTGGAAAAGTTGGCTTAAAACTCAACATTCAGAAAACTAAGATCATGGCATCTGGTCCCATCGCTTCATGGCAAATAGATTGGGAAACAATGGAAACAGTGACTGACTTTATTTTTGGGGGCTCCAAAATCACTGCAGATGGTGACTGCAGCCATGAAATTAAGATACTTGCTCCTTGGAAGAAAAGCTATGACCAACCTAGACAGCATATTAAAAAGCAGAGACATTACTTTACCAGCAAAGGTCCATCTAGTCAAAGCTATGGTTTTTCCAGGAGTCATGTATGGATGTGATAGTTGGACTATAAAGAAAGCTGAGCACTGGAGAATTGATGCTTTGGTACTGTGGTGTTGGAGAGGACTCTTGAGAGTCCTTGGACTGCAAGGAGATCCAACCAGTCTATCCTAAATGCAGTCAGTCCTGAGTATCCATTGGAATGACTGATGCTGAAGCTGAAACTCCAATACTTTGGCCACCTGATGTGAAGAACTGACTCACTAGAAAAGACCCTGATGCTGGGAAAGATTGAAGGCAGGAGGAGAAGGGGACGGCAGAGGATGCGATGGCTGGATGGCATCACCAATTCAATGCACATGCGTCTGAGCAAGCTCCAGGAGTTGGTGATGGACAGGGAAGCCTGGTGTGCTGCAGTCCATGGGCTTGCAAAGAGTTGGACATTACTGAGCAACTGAACTGAACTAAGGTAGTAAAAAGCATTTTGGGAAAAGGAAGTAGCCTGGGTGCCAGGGAGAGCTTGTTGGACTGAGGAACTATGAGTATCATGGAGATATTTAGGTGGCTGGTGCATGGGTCCAGCCACTTAAATATCTTGGGGTGAGGGAGTAGGTAGCGAGAGTTGAAGCTGACCCTGTGCAGGCAAAGGATACATGCAAAGCAGGATGGGAGTTTGTACCTTCTTCCATTGGCCACCAGGCACCACTGATGTGAGGGGCATCAAGATCAGATTTATACTTTAGGAAGATCACACTGGCAGCCCATATGGAGGGGTGGAAAGAGATATGGAAGAGCAACCAAGTGTCTTATTTCACCTGGGTTGTTGAGGTTGGGGGCCCTGAAGGCCACCCCAGTGGGGATGGCTGTGGGGGAGAGCATGTAGAGGGATTCGTATCTCTGTGCTCATCCTAGGCACGTGTCAGGTACTCACATGTCCCTGACCAGGCACTGCCCCTCCACCACCTCCACTCTGCATATGGCTGGGCATTACCTCCAAATGGGCCATGATTGCTAAATTAAGTAGCACAAACCACTGTCATCATTAATGCAAACACACAGGGCAGTTTTAGAAATCCTGGCAATGCTTCCTGGCAAGTGTAATGAAAAAATTAATTGAATAATCATCCCATGTAAATAGATTTCATGTGAGCTCTCCTTTTGGCGGGAGGGAAGGGAGGGAAGGGGGAGACTCCTGTGATTTATGGCTTTGAGTGGTATAATGAATTAGGCCGGGTGCCCCGTGGTGAGCCTGAGTCTGCCAGGCCGGTGTTACGAGGTGGTTAGATCATTTTGAGCAGTGTGGCTCAGGTGACCCGATACAGGCATGAGAGATGGGGGTCATTAAAATCTGCCACACGGTAGGAACTCGCTTTAAAAAGAGACTCAAAGGCTGGCTTTGCGGAGGAGCGGCATTTCTCTTTGGGCTACATGGTGTTCTGTCACTTAGAGAAAGTGGGTGCACATCCAAGCCAAAATGATAATGATGGAAAATAAATTGATCTGCTCAAAGGGAGGAGTAGGAAAGAGTGAGGGAGAAGAGAGATGCGGAGCTACCTACATCTGTGGCCGAGGCTCCTGCAAAAGGAAATGATGAACAGGTTAATATCAGGTGGGAAATATTGACTTATGTGTACGGAATGCAAAAGCAGAATTTCTGAATCTGCCAAGCCAGTGTGGGCCGAAGGAAAGAACTGGGAGCTGGAGGCTGACTTATTAATCCTGGTTTAAGACACTTGAGCATGCCCTTTAACTTCTGCTAAGCCTTAGTTTCCACAAATGCAAAAGGGGGATATTAATGTCTATTCCAACAGGTAATTTTGAGTATCAAATGCGATTATGTATTTGGAGGCTGTGTGTGCATGTATTTTCATGCATTTGTTCGTAGGAAATAGGGAACTAAACTCGGAAGTTACAGGAAACACAGTCTCACCTTTCTCCTGGAAGGTAACACAAAGGGCCTGAATAGAATGGCTGAAACCCGACCTGGACTATTCACTGGAGACCCCGCACTTGATGAATTCAGGGTTAAATGCCCGATGCTCGGGAATAAATGAACATCGAACCGAAGGGCAAGGTCATACATTTGAAGAGATGTATGTTTCCATTATCAAGAAGTCTAGAGTGGGGAGGACAGATTTTAGAGGATGACAGCAGGCTTTGTCTGAGCCTTGGAGAACGGTGTTCTGAACCTTCGGTGGAGGAGACATAGGCCTGGGCGTTGATGCTGTGGGAAGAGAAGCTGAGTCTTAGAGCCTGTCAGCAGTCCAGGAGCTCGGGACCAAAGGACCTGCCCTGCAGGGACCAGGTCTGTGCGTTTGACAACAGCTACATCTGGTCTAGAGAACTAAGTTCTCTCTATTGTCATTCTCCTTGGTTAATTCCAAGCCTTCTGAAAGTCCAGTAAGCATTACAGTCTGGCCTGGCCCCCACTGACTCTCTCTGGCCACACATGTGATTCTGTGAGCCCCAGCAGCCTGTGAAAAAGAGTGGTTAGCCGTCTGCTGGGTTATTGGGCATGTCTCCTGAAACCCCTGTGGCTGATAGTATTTTCCAAAGATGATCACAACGATATCTCCCACCCCATACCTTCTGATCATGTGATCTTGACAACCTTCTTGTGGAGTGATGGCCTCCATGTCCCCCAGCTCTTGAATGTGGGCAGATCTTTGTGACTGCCTCAACCATAGAGCATGCTAGAAATGATGCCACATAATTTCTCAGGTCCATCTTGAAAATGTTACATGTTTCTGTTTTGTTCTCTTGGGACACTTGCTCTTGGAACCCAGCTATGTAGGCCACATAGGGAGGGAACAGGTAGATGTAGATACAGATGTCCCGGCCAATAGTCATCCAAGGTCCTGGTCAGCATCCGTCACTAGACATGTGAGTGAGGCGCCTTCAGATGGTCGCAGCCTCCAGCTATTGTCAGCCCCCTGCCTGCCAGCTGTCCCTTTAAGGGTCCTCCTCAAATTTCAGGCCTACAGAGCTATGAGCTTAACAAAAATGGTGGTTTTGTGGCACTGAGTTTTAGGTTGGTTTGTTATATAGAGATAAATCACTGGAACACCCTTCTTGCTTACTTTCCAGTTGGGGTTCAATGAAAACTTGAACTCAGAAACAAGATTTTAATTACCAGAACAGTCAATATAATAAACCATAGAAGACAAACTAGAGATGAAATGGATTGGTGGTCAGAGTTGGAGGGAAGAACATGACAGGAAAGTAAAAGGGATATTCATCTTATTCAAGATTTATTGCTTCAAAGAAGGAGTTAATAACTCTATATGAAAAGTCTTTTAAAAAAACATGTAACAAGCTATTTTTATTTGAAATAAGACTCTGTTTTTACTAGGAACCAGAATTCAACTTAGCTATAAAACAGAACTTACCACATTAATTTACTGAGCCCAGGCAGAACTAGTTCTAGGTATCATTTTTATTTTTAGTGAACCGCAAACCAGAATTGTTTAAAGAAATTATAAATAAAAGCCTTCTATTCAAATTAAAACCAAAGCTATATATCTTAGAAAACAATTTTTGCCATGTTAAAACTTATTGTGCTTTGAAAATACCATGCTATTCTCTAAAATGAACCTGGGGAAAAAAAACCCTTCATAAATAAATAAATATATCATTGTTCAAAGTCCCTTAGGGTACACGCTAATTCATTTAACATTGATTGAGTAAAATTGTGAGAAATACATTATTGATATGAATTGAGGAGGGGCATGCTGCTTCCCACACCAGTTCCCAACAAGCCCCAAGTGCTTTGTGGATTGAAAGAGCTGTGCAAATACTTGTTATATGTCACATGATGTATGGGAAAGATCCAGGGTTTTAGAGTCTTATAGACCTGGGTTATTATTACACCTTAGGAAATTTGCAAAACCTCTCCTAGCCTACTTCATCATGAGTCAAATGGAAAAGCTGCCTGCTTCATTGGATTTGTGTGCACAGTTGTGTGTGTATGTGTGTGTGTGTGTGTGTGTAGTGGGAACAGGAAAGAAACCCCTAAAAGGTGCTTCCTTTTGTGCAGTATAGATTATCTCTGAGAACCCGCTTTCCAGCCAGTTTCTACATTTGCTGACTGCCCCCGCCCCCACCCCCACCCCCTCCCAAGCCGCTCACCTCTAGGTGAGGACTTACCTCTGGTCTCACCATCTCACCATTTAACAGGAAGTGAATTGGAACTTGGTGTGACTTTCTCCCCTCTTCTGTCCTTGCCTGCCAGCGAGATGAGACTCCAGAGACTGTGATAAGAGATTTGGGGCCTTATTTGTTACAACAGCTACTGTTGCCCTAACTATCACATTACTAGAGGAGATACTGTACGCAAAGGGGTAAGCTCAGGGCCTGACAGCGGTGCTCAGTAAATGTGCTATTTTGTCCCTTTGATGAATGAAGCATCTACCTGCTTATTCAGAATCAAATAAGAGACAGCACATTCCTGGAGTTGCAACCCTTCAGGTTATCTTTGTGAATCCTGATATGCCAAATGAGATCTGTTTGGAAAGTCTGGAATTGCAGCTGATACAGGTATCTTCAGTGGGAAGATAGCAAATGAGTGAATACATCTGCTTACTTAAAGCATGTGGTTCTTTTGAAATTTCACTTTGCTATTGATATTTGTGCTGTACATTTAGCCTCATTGGAAGATGGTAACAGAGATTTAGGAGAAGCCTGGAATGCTCAGATAGCAAAACTCACATCTCAAGCTGTGGTTTATCAAAAGACTGCCAGGCATTTCAAGGTTTTCTGGCTCCCAGTCATGAAGGGGTAAAATTTGATATAGCAGAGAGTAGCCCCTGGGCCACATGAAATCCTCCTGTTGCCTCTACTAATTAAAACCCTAAACATTAGAAACATAAAAATGAACACTTCATGTAAAAATGTTTCATTTTAACATAGCAGTAGCAAGTCAAATCCTAACAGTAACATTGTTTGCTTTTTTTTGAAATCTAATGATTCAGAAGCGTGAAATGTAACATAATACCTCATGGATTAGCAAAGTGAAAATTTTCTGTTATGTCTCCTTTTTACATCACTCATGCATGATTAGAAAAACTACTTTTAAACACTCTGATTTTTTAAATTAATTTTTTCTTGTCAATAAAATTTAAGGAAGCCACTCAATTGCCTAAAATTAAGCTTTTATATTTGAATGTTAAAATGCTTTAATTTGTGATGACAGTTGACCTTGGGTAATGATTCTCTTCCCTCTTTTTTGCCTCACATATTTTCGAACCAACATTTGCTTGAAAGAAGGATTCTTCAGTGTTTGCTTTCTGACTATATATATTAAAAAATACAGCTGTGAAATGCTTCGGCAGAAAGTTTCTTTCAGAAAGTCGAAGGTGAACCTTTGTTTTGTGCATGATCTGCTGCTCATTCTTTGATGGACTTAGTGTGGGTGTGGGAACTAGTCAAGGCGCAGGCTGGAGTTGTGTGAGCGCTCAGTTTTGGCTTGAGTTCATGGCCAGTAAGTAGGACTGCAGTTCCTGAAGAAGGGAGCACAGAGAGATAAAGATTAAACCCATTTTTTTAAGCATTTCTTAAAAGATTGGAGTGTGTTGCTGGTTTCTGCTACACAGTGGAGTAAATCAGCTATGTGTTGTGTGTGCTCAAGTGTCCGACTCTGTGGCCCCACGGATTGTAGCCCACCAGACTCCTCTGTCCAAGGAGTTTTCCAGGCAAGAATACCGGAGTGGGTGGCCACTTCTACTCCGGGAACTCTTCCTGACCCAGGGATCAAAACGCTACCCCTTCACCGCCCCCCCCCCCTGACCTTTCACCTCCTGCATTGGCAGGTAGATTCTTTTCCCATCTGCGTCATCACAGAGCACCAAGTTGAGCTATATAGCAGCTTCCCACCAGCAAAGAGTGGTGTCTCATTCCAGGTTCCCTGCAAAGCAGAGCCGGAGGTGTAAGGGGTTAAGACCTAACACTTTATTGGGGAGTGTAATCCCAGGGTGGCCAGAGTGAGGCTGAAAGCAGGGGAACAAATAGAGGGAGCGTTTCCAGCTGTTAACCAGCTTCACCCCAAGGCAACGTCTCCCTCACTCAAGTGGCCTTCAGAGAGGCCGTGTTGCCAAGAGGGCAGGGTGGGGAGAGAATTTATCTGTTGAGCTCCGTCTCCCACTGGTCCAAGTTTGTCCTGCATTTCCAGGCTAGGTGTGAGTGCCTTGCGGGTCCTGAGGCATTTTGCACTTTAGGAGCTATGAGAAAACCCCAGAGTGGTGACTGCGATGCGGAGGTGCGTGGCACCCGTGTGAGGCAAGATGCCATCTGGGCGTACTCCCTGCTGACATCAGGGACCGGGGGCAGCTGTCGCCATGGGCACTGGCTCTGAAGTGGCAGTGCCAGCAGCAGAGACCTTGCTCCAGGGTCACCTCAGCCAGAAAGCAGGGCAATTATGCAGATCTGGGCTTGGGCATAACTGAATCTGGGACAAATAGCGAGTCCAAAGGGAATGGGGTTTTTAATTAAAGCTTTGGTAACGGTAGGTTAAAGTTAAATTTTGCTGAAGCGCATCCTAAATTGTGAGGTGGGAGACCCCCAGGATGAAGAATGTAAACTCAGGCTCGTCTCCCTTCCAAGCCGTGTTTTTCTGCAGTTCCCTTCTGGTTGGTGCAATGCTGGCTTAAACAGGCACGGTAATGGCCGAGGAAGGCAGGTAATTTGTAAGCAGCATTTCAGGTTCCCAGTGGATCAGACATGGAGTTGCATTTAATTGCATTCACTGGAGAAGCAAATGATGGTAATAAGCTTGTGCTAAATGTGGATGGGGGTGGAGTCAGGTGGGAAAAGTCCACTGCTCTATTGCTTTCCTTTCCTTCTTTCTGTGTCCGCCCCCCTCAACTGTTGGATCTAACAGGATGAAGCAGCACCCAGAGGTGCCTTTGGATAATTGGGGGAGTGTTCTTTCCAGCTGTGTATGACAGAAGAGTGGTTGTGTGTGTGTGTGTGTGTGAGTACACATGCATGCGTGTGTGAACCAGGTGCTTCCTACTCTCTTTAATGCAAGTTTCAAGTGAGTTTCTGTTCTGACAGTCCAAAGTCACCTGTTCTCGACTCTTCCAGGTTTCCTAGGAAAAAAGTAAATAGCTGAGGGAAGGGACAGTGAGATGGGAATTGCAGTTCACCATGAAAGCCCTGGGAAACAGTCGAGGGGAAATTTAACCTAAGGAAAGTTGACATCTGCAGCTTAAAGAACTATCAACAGAGCAACCTGGGACGTATTATTGCACATTCACTCTGGAAAACTTTCAAGCACTTTTTAGATCCACTTCAGGATTTCAAGGGAAAACTCAGGGAATGGAATGTCTTAATTCCTAACATGGATGATGTGACAGATGACCTGCCTTTTTAATTAAATATTAAGTTACCATTAACATACAATATTTTATTAGTTTCAGGTGCACAACATAGTGACTCAGTATTTTTATACATTATGAAGTGATCACTGCAGTAAGACCAGCTACCATCCGTCACCATTCCAAGTAGTTACAATGTTATTGAGTACATTCCCTATGTGTACCTTATATCCCTGTGGCTTATTTGACTTACAGTTGAAAGTTTGTATTTCTTAATCCCCGTCACCTGTTCTTAAGCATGAAACTCAACTTTCATGAAGAATTTGTTTGAAGCTCCTTAAATATCACTGCCTTGCTCTGTGGTTTTGGAGAACATACATGTTGAGCTTAGTTCTGTGATATATTTTCTCAGTGTTTGGAGTATCTGGTTATATAGTTTCCCCTGAATCTCCAAGTTTGTATTACACTTGGTAGCCAAAAGACCATGGCTTTAGATGATATGGATAACCTTAGTAGTGTAGTCTCGTCGCTAAGTACTCTTTGTGACCCCATGAACTGCAGCCCACCAGGCTCCCCTGTCCTTCACTATCTCCCAGAGTTTGCTCAAACTCATGTCCATTGAGTCGGTGATGCCATCCAGCCATCTCATCCTCTGTCACCCCCTTCTCCTGCCCTCAATCTTTCCCAGCATCAGGGTCTTTTCCAATGAGCTGGTTCTTCGCATCAGGTGGCCAAAGTATTGGAGCTGCAGCTTCAGCATCAGTCCTTCTAGTGAATATTCAGGATTGATTTCTTTTAGGATTGACTGGTTTGATCTCCTTGCAGTCCAAGGGACTCTCTCAAGAGTCTTCTCCAGCACCACAGTTCAAAAGCATGAATTCTTTGGTGCTCAGCCTTCTTTGTCGTCCTTGGTGTAAGTAATGCAACAGAAGAAAAAACCCATACTATTGAAAGCCTACTTATTTGGGGGTGTTTCTTTGAGTTTGTTCTTTTTTATCAGATAAGGTACTGATTCAATCTCTTTATTTGTTTTAGGAACATTCAGGTCTGTTGGTTCTTCCTGAGTAACTTTCATGTACTTTTTCCCTTAAGACAACGTCAATTTATTCTGTTTTCAAATTTATCAGTATAAGGGTGTTTACAATGTTCTCTTATTGCGTATATCATGTTTCATTGTCTATTGTAATGTTTTTTTTTCAGTTATGCCTTTTCAATCATGATACTGTGTTTGTCCTCTTTTTTTTTTAAGTATTTTCATTGTAAGAAGGTTTACTTTTTAAGTCTTTTCAAAGAACCTACTTTGATCTTTGATGATCCTTTGTATTTTATCTTTATTTTAGACTTCATTAATTTTAGCCAGTATTTTTTATTATTTTCTTCTTACTTCCCTTGAGTTTATTCTGTGTTCTGTCACCAACTTCTTAAATTAGATGCTTTGATCATTAATTTTTAGTCTTTATTTTTTAATAAGTTAAGATTATAAATTAACCTTATGAGCCTTGTTTTAGTGTGTGCCAAGAAATTTGTAGTATAAGACTTTACTATGGTTTAGTCTCAAGTACTTAAATATTTTCAAGATGATTTCTTTGACCCATGAGTGGTTTTAAAGTGTATGTATGTTTGATGTTGATACAAACACAGAATTGATTACATGCATGTTTGGAAATATCCACAATAAAAAAGTTCTTTTAAAAGTGTGTTTTTAAAGTGTCCAAATGCATTTGACTTAGTTATCTTATTGCTGATTTCTAACTTGATCACTGTGGTTGAATGTGGTGTTAGATGTTGGTTCTATGAAAAGCTTTAAGAACTCTCTGATCTGTAATGATGTGAGTTTTTATAAATGCTTTATGAGTGGTTGTATAGAATATGATTTCCATAATTGTTTGATGCCAGTACACATATACATGTTAATTAGGTCAAGCTCGATAATTGTGTAGTTCAAACCTTCGATAGCTTTCTGATTGCTTTATTTATTCTTAGGAAAGATGTATTTTACAATCTGTGTTGATGGATTTGACAATTTCTCTTAAAGTTATGTAATTTTTATCTTGTAAATGAGACTATGCTATTAATCATGAACAATTAAAGAATTGCTGTATCTTCCTGGTGAGGCAAACCCTTGACTCTAACCCTCTTTATTCACAAAGTCACTTTTTTGGCCATAAAGTCTAGTTTATCTGATATCAGGAAGCTACACCAGTTATTTTTCTGTGCTTTTAATACTCATTTTGTACACTAGCATATCTTTTTTTTTCTTAAACCTCAGTTTGACATTCTCTGTCTATTTACTGGTGAATATTAGTCAGTCTATACATTTATGACTGATATGGTTAAATGTCTTTCTGGAGTTGTAGTTCCTGCTTCTATTTGATTTGTCTTTTCTCTGCTTTGCCATTTTCTTTTTCTGTCTAGTTTTGGATTGATGACATTTTTAAAATTTCATGTTTCCCCTCTATTGTTTTGGAATGGAAACTTCCACTAGTCTTAAAATTGCAATATGCTTAAAAACATAAAATCCAAAGTTAAACAATGTCTTTTTTCTTAAAATAATAATCGTAGAACTTAGAACACTTTAAATTCAATCACTTACCCTGTTTTACATATTATTGTATATCAATATTTTCTGCTATTTTTTTTCATCTAACCCATTAACTATTATTTTTGTTGTTTTATTTTGCAAATGCTTTAAACCAGGGGTCAGCAACCTTTTTCTGTAAAGGGCTAGATACGCAGGCTCTAGGGTCTTTGTTGCAGTTATTCAGTTCTGCTGTTGTTTGTAGAAACTGTCATAGGCAATGAGAAGCTGTTTTAATAAAGTTTTATTTTCAAAAATAGACTGTGAGCTGAATTTGACCCATGATCTACCTATAGTTTGCCAACAACTGCCTTAGATTTTTCTGCGATGCCTATTGCTGTATTTAGTTAACATTATTTCTTGAATCTTAGAATTCCTTTGTAGGTCGTCTCCTTTTCCCTGAAGTATATCATTTGGATGGCCCTTTAGTGAGAACCGTGGGTCATAGATGCAGTATTTCTTCAACTTTGTATTTAATTTAGTACTCCTTCTTAGATGGGATCATAGTTTATCTGGATGTATTTTCTTGCAACACTTTATTTTTTGGGTATGAAACGGCAAATCCTATTATTTCAATATTTATTTTCCACTCTAAGTTTCCACCTTGATGAGCTAATAAAAAATTCCACGTTAGTTATTATTGTTGGGCCATCTTTCCCTCTCTGTCTTTATAAGACTATATTTGAAAGTTCTTAGATTCACTTAGTGGTGAAGCATTAATAAAAATGACAGTCTCTTAGTACTTCAAGTTAATATTCTGTGCTTTTCTGGATTTCATAGTTGCTGTTAAGGAAATAAAGAGGCAGTTTGATTGGCATTGTTTTATATGCAATTTAACATTTTTCCTTGGCTACTTGAGATTTTCTTTCTTTTTCTTTGCCTTTGGTTTTCTGTGGTTGTACTGTGATGTACTGTGGATACATCAGAGTATCCTTTCTAGGTATCCTGCTTTATATATCTTGTGTTTCCTGAATCTGAAGAGTCACATCTTTTAATGTTTTTGGAAAATTTTTACCCTGTAGTACTTTTAAAACTTTCTATTCGGTATATTTTTCTTCTTTTGGAATTTTGGTTTGGGTGTATGTTAGACTATATTATTCTTTCCTTCCTACTGTTTCAAATTAAAAAAAAAAAAGGTAAGTGGACCAATTTCTGCTTCTTTTCTGCAGCTTAGTTTTTAAAAAGTCTTTTCTTGGGTTATCATTGAGGTCACTAAGCTTTGGGTTGTTTTCCTAATTCCAAGCAGAGTCCCAAAACTTCACCTTAAACAGACTTTCAGTCCCAATGATTCTCTCTCCAAACTTCATCCACCTATCTCTGGTAGCTGTATTGACTTTGTTCCCAGCCCCTGGAAGCTACAGAAGGTGAAACTCAGGATTTTGTCCACAATGTTCTGATCTGCAGGAAGAGGGAGGCAAATCTGGGTCTCTCTGTGTTTCCTTCCCTTCCAAGTCTCACCCTCCCCCAGGAAATCTTATTTATTTTCTTTACTGCATTGCTAAATCCCTGTTATTGCTGGAGGTAATTAGCTTTGAGCAATTATAATCATTCTCTATTCCCTCTCTAGCTTTCCATCCAGCCAGGGAAAAGCAGAGGTGAGACACTGAGATTGTGGGGGAGGGCTCCTGTTTTCGAAGCGTTTCTACGTCTTTTCCCGCGACTGCCTCACATCTCCTCAGCCTTCTTCTCTAGAAATTCCTAGGTATTTATGAAATATTTTAGAATTGTGTCCATGGACCATCTTTATTCTGTTCTGCTTTTTGGTGGGATGTGCATATAAGAAGCACTAATTCCTAGTCCTTTTTCTCTAGACTTTCCAAAAGGATGATGCCGTAAGCTTACAGCCTTTTGTTTTATGATTATTGCCCGTTTTTTTTTTATGCTGGTTTTACATTTATCTTTCAAATTTATTTTGCTAGTTTTGAGGACTGAAGAAACCATTTATCTCTTCATATTACTTGTGCTAGTGGTGCATTTAAGAGCCTTGTAGATCACTTTCTGAGGGGAATGAGAGCTTTAGAACCAGGAAAGATGCAGATTAAAATTCTAGCCTGGCCATTTATGGTAACATTCAGTTACTTATTCTTGGTATGTCACAGTTTTATCCTTTAATATAGTGATAACTATTATTGTTGTGAGGTTCTGGTTCATATACATATATAAATTTATATCCTTGCAACCCCATGGACTGTAGCTCCCTAGGCTGCTCTGTCCATGGGATTTCCCAGGCAAGAATACTGGAGTGGGTTGCCATTTCCTGCTCCAGGGGATCTAACCCATGTCTCTTGTGTCTCCTGCATTGGCAGGTGAATTCTTTACCACTGCGCCACCTGGGAAGCCCATTATTGTTGTGAGGTTTTAAGTTCATATATATATACACACACGTACACACACACACACACACACACACACACACACACATATATATATATATATATATATATATATATGAATAGAAATAAAATAGGTTTGCTCTCTCCAGGAGGTAATTTTCAAAGACAAACTGAAAAATAAATTGTTCCTTAAATTCCCTGATGGAAGGCTCCTCTGGATGATGTGGAGAAGTATCCTAACCTCGATGGTGGCAGAGGAGCAGTGGCGAGGATGACCACTCACCCTTCCTGGGTGAGGATGCCCTTGATCAGGTACATGACATGATCTTTTTGACATAGCCAGAAGAACAAAGGTGTTACCAGCATGGCTTGGTGGACCAGGTGAGCAGGGGCACTGGGAAGGACTCAGGGACCAGGCCCTAGCCACGGAAGCCTACACCCTCCATGCTTCTCTGTTCCTCTACTAGGAGGAGGGAATTTATCATTTTAGTAAAGGGGAACGCTGGATGCTTTTAAGCTGAGAGGTACCATAGTCAGCTTTGTGTTTCAGCAAATCCAGAAGCCGTGATCAAGATGGTTAGAGAGAATGTGGCAGGTTGTATAAACAGCTGCAACAATGTCAGCCATGCCACATGCTCTTCCTATAATGTGAGGTTGACACTCCTATTGTGGAGGAGTATCTGGGCAGACGCATGATGCTGTGTGTCTTCCAAGTCACATCATAGGAGGAAATGCAGCCTCCCCCTAGCTCTCTTGGTAGACTTGCTCTTGGAATTCAGCCATCACACTGTGAGGATGCCCAAGCCTCTACAGAAAGGCCCACAAGGAGAGGAATTCCAGACCTCAGTTGACACGGCTGAGCTCCCAGCTGACATGGCTGAGCTCCCAGCTGACAGTCTGCACCCTGTGAGTGCACCATCTTGGAAGCCAATCTTGCAGGCCCCAGCTGAGTCCATTCTGTTGAATCCCACATGGAACAGAGAAGGGCCAATCCTGCTGAGCCTTGCCAAAATTCCACACTCGAGGGCAAAATAACGGATTGCTGTTGTTTTAGGACACTCTATTTTGTGAGGGTTTGCTACATAACTGATACCAGGGAAGAGAATAAAATCAGGGGCAACTCTTAGGCAACATAATTGTTCAGGCGAGAGATGATAAGAGCCTCAGCTAAAGCACTAATTAATTAATTAATTGGATAATTATGACATGCCAGCCACTGTGCTATGTCATGAGAATACAGTATGAACTGGGTGGAGAGGCTCCTTCACTCAGGAAGCTGGCTGCTTAGTGGGCAGGGAGGATGGAGTATAGAAAGGATCCACTGAGCTATTTTATCATATTTACCCGTGGATGTCTACTCTCCCAGAACCTGCCTGCCAATGCAGGAAACGGAGACAAGGGTTTAATCCCTGGGGCGGGAAGATCCCCTGGAGGAGGGCACAGCGACCCACTCTCGTATTCTTGCCTGGAGAATCCCATGGACAGAGGAGCCTGGTGGGCTACAGTCCATAGGGTCGCATAGAGGCAGGCGCAACTGAGCAACTTAGTACATTTGCTCTCTACATCCAGCATTAGGAGGAAACTCTTACACCTAGGAAAAGCATTATTACAGGGGTAAAAGTTTTGGCATCCAGCTACCATGAAAATGACTTTGACTTTTCTTTCTCAGGCCCACTGACCATGTTAGGAAGTGGTTTTTTGGTCTTTGTCTTCATCAGAGAAAACCTTCACGTGGGCACTTTTCCTGCTCCTGTGGTATTGGGTGATTTTTAGTTCAAAGAACACACACAATAAAGCACTCGTATTTGCACCAGTGCTTCTTGCTTTTTTTTTTTTTTTTTTTTTAAGAGGTGGAGAGTGGGAGGATTACCACAGTATTCTTTTCAAGTGCTCTCAGTCCCTGATCAAAGGAAGGGTTTTAGAGTCTTAGTTCATCTCAGATTAAATGTAAGACTATTCTTGGTTTGGGGTTTTGAGTAAATCAGTTTTGGTTAAACACCAGAGAGAGAGGTCATGGACTCATGTGTTGTAGACCACAAAGTCCTAAACAAATACCAATTATTTTTATTATTTTAAAACAGCATTTGGGGTGTTCAGTTCAGTTGCTCAGTTGTGTCTGACTCTTTGTGCCCCCATGGACTGCAGCACGCCAGGCTTCCCTGTCCTTCACCAACTCCAGAGTTTGCTCAAACTCATGTCCGTTGAGTCGGTGATGCCATCCAACCATCTCATCCTCTGTTGTCCCCTTCTCCTCCCGCCTTCAATCTTTCCCAGCATCAGGGTCTTTTCCAGTGAGTCAGTTCTTCACATCAGGTCGCCAAAGCATTGGAGCTTCAGCTTCAGCATCAGTCCTTCCAATGAATATTCAGGATTGATTTCCTTTAGAATTGACTGGTTTGATCTCCTTGCAGTCCAAGAGACTTGGGATGTAGTGGTAGTCAGAGAACTAAGCATCAGCTTGGACATTTCATTTTAAAAATAATTACTCATTTTATGATTTTTTTTTAACAAACAGCAGACACTTTCCATCTTATTTTTGCCACAGACTACATGGCCCATTCTTTCTTTTCATCTTTTATCACCACAGTAAAAAGTCATGCCCTGAGTTGGCTCCCCAACCAGTACAACCTGGCTCTGGTTGCCATTGCTGTGCTGGGAATGACCTTTCGTATCATCGATGATTTTGTTTTTGGTTGTTGCCTAAACCTTTGAATTTTTCTTGGTATTCAATTGGCTTAAACTCTCTGCAGCATTTGGTACTGTTGACTGTTGTCCAGTTTTCAAAACTCTAGTCTCCTCTGGCTTCTGTGTTAACAGACTTCATTCTTGCATCTCTGGTTGCTTCCTTTGCTTCTATTACTGGCTTTTCTTTCCACCTCTTTCTTCTTCTTAAATGTCATTGTTCCCAAGGGTTTAGTTCTTAAATCCTCTCCAATCTCCAGAGACACTGTCTTCTATTTCCAAGACTCCCATTCATCCAGTGGTCTTATATATTCTACTGAGTCTTGAAAACCATGTCTACTGTTCTTAAAGCACATATGCCTAGGAATTAAAAAAATTTTTTTATTGGAATATAGTTGCTGTACATTGTTGTGTTAGTTTCTGCTGCTGCTGCTGCTAAGTCGTGTCAGTCATGTCCGACTCTGTGCGACCCCATAGACGGCAGCCCACCAGGCTCCCCCATCCCTGGGATTCTCCAGGCAAGAACACTGGAGTGGGTTGCCATTTCCTTCTCCAATGAATGAAAGTGAAAGTGAAGTCGCTCAGTCGTGTCTGACCCCATGGACTGCAGCCTACCGGGTTCCTCCGTCCATGGGATTTTCCAGGCAAGAGTACTGGAGTGGGTTACCATTTCCTCCCCTAGGGGATCTCCTGTCCTAAGGGTTGAACCCATGTCTCTTGCATCTCCTGCAAGAGAGATGCAATTGGCAGGTGGATTCTTTACCACTGCACTGTATAGGAAGATATGTATACATAGTTCACCTCTGTTTTTGAATTTCCTTCCCATTTAGGTCATCACAGAGCATTGAGCAGAGTTCCCTTGCTATACCGTAGGTTCTCATTGGTTATCTATTTTATATGTAGTAGTGTGTATATATGGTAATCCCAATCTCCCATTTCATCCCATTCGCGTTCCCCACTTGGTGTTCATACCTTTGTTCTCTGTGTGTGTGTGTCTATTTCTGCTTTGCAAATAGGTTCATCTGTACCATTTTTCTAGATTTCACATATATTCATTAAATACATGATATGTATCTTTCTCTCTCTGACCTACTTCACTCTGTATGACAGTCTCTAGGTCCATCCATGTCTCTGCAAATGGCACAATTTCATTCCTTTTTTATGGCTGATTAATATTGCATTGTGGATATGTGCCACATCTTTTTTTAAATCCATTCCTTTGTTAGTGGACATCTAGGTTGCTTTCACATGCTGATGCATAGGAATTTGTGAGGATACAAAAACAAACACAACATAACATCTCACAGAAAGTTGCTTACCGTCTAGTAAGGTGGATGAGATGTCTCCACACAGCTTTGAGAGTTGTGCCTTTGCAGTTCGGACTTCCCCATTGTGTCTGGCACAAAGCGACTTCTCAAGGTAATATGATCAAAAGTTACTGCTTCCACTGCATCCAAAAGACATTAAAACATGAAGGGTTTAAGACTGACACAAAGCAGGGCCTTTTGTTTTATTTGAAGCTGGAGAGAAGTCTTGAGGAAAATAAAATTCCTTGCCTGCTGATCTGTAAGTAGGAATGGATCAGGTGGCGTTCCTCAGTTGTAAGCAATAAAAACTGACTCCAGCTTATTTAAACAAAGTAGAAGGAGTTTATGGAAAGGACAGGCAGTGCTTCTTGGAACTGAAGAGAGAACTGAATAACCAGTCATCCCGAAGGAGAGGTGCCAGCCCCACTCTGGAAATCTGAGTGATAGGAAAACACAGACCATCACAGCCTGAATCTGGGTTCAGAGCTAGCTCCATCAGAACTTCCAAGTAAATGAAACTCTTCAGGCTTAGACCACAGCCATCCACCACAGAGGAGACAGATGGATTAGGAAAGCACACAACCTGGCTCATAGGAGACATGGAAGGAAATATTTTTGAGTGGAGAAATAAATGTCTAAGGTCGTTAGCTAGATTAGATGACATCCACCATCTCTACCCATAATGCTAGACTTCTCCAGACCATGGTGAAACTTCCTGGGCATTCTGTTTTATTATTATTATTTTTTAAATCATGTGTTTATTTGACTGTGCCAGGTCTTAGTTGGGGCATGTGGGATTTTCAGTTGTTGTTGCCCCATGTGGGATCTTTAGTTGCAGCATGCAAACTCTTCGTGCCAACATGTGGTATTCAGTTCCCTGACAAGAGACTGAACCCAGGCCCCCTGCATTGGAAGTTCAGAGTCTTAGCCACTGGACCACCAAGGAAGTCCCTTCCTGGGCATTTTAGTCTGGCTGGTGTAATGAATAAAATATATTTCTGCCCAATTGGGAAGGCAAGAATACCATGTGTAACTGTCTTATTGGAATTCAAAAATCACCCTGGTCATCCCCAAACCAGATGAAAATAAACCCAGAAGAAGCATTTGCACATCATGGTGTTGCTTTTTTTTCCCCTCCCCCCTCACTGATAGGAGCATTATGGGATGTTGAGGGATGCCAGAGAGAATGCAATAATGTTCCTCTGGATATAGAACACTTGAGATTTGACAGTTTCACATTTTTCTTTATTTCTGTTAAGGCAGGATTCTGACAGGGCTATATTTTGCCACCCACTTTCGCTGTTTTCTTGTAAATGGCAGCGAATGACAGAGGGGAAATAGAGACACCTTATTAATCAACTCGGTTACAATTTTACAGCACTATGCCCAGAAGGACACCCTGAACTATCAGTGTCCGTCAGGATAGCACATGATGCAAATTAAAGACTCTAGAAATTCAACAGGTAGACAGGAGCTGACTTTCATCCGTCAGAAGTGGTTCCCTTAAGCCTGTCTGGGCAGCACTAGCTACTCAGGACATGAAATGCACAACTTTATTGGTCCACTGGAAAACCTTCTTGTTTTTGTTTTTTTTTTTAATAAATGTAAGTAAATGTCTTTCCAAATCTGTAAACTGAGAATTCAGTGTTTGTTTTTTAAAAAAATATTTATTTATTTGTCTGTACCTGATCTTAATTGCAGTGCACAGAATCTTTGATCTTGGTTGAGGCATGTGAGATCTTTAGTCAGGGTGTGCAAACTCTTAGTTGTGGCATGTGGAAATCTAGTTCCCCGACCAGGGATCGAAGCTGGGCCCCCTGCTCTGGGAGCAAGGAATCTTAGCCACTGGACCACTAGGGAAGTTCCACATTTTCATGTCTTATGCTTTGTTTTATCTAACCTCTTTGTCTTGTTTTTTGGCAGCACCCATGTCCAGGCACCGATTTTTCTATTTCTGCAGAACAAGCCACCCCAAAAGTTAGTGACTTAAAACCACAGTTTATTCCACTCTTGCAGTTCTGTGGATGGACTGGGCTCAGCTGGGTGGTTCTCACTCGTTGCAGTCAGTCCTCGGGTGGGGCTGGAGTCTTCTGAAGGTTCAGCTGAGATGAATGTCTAATATGAAGTCCTCACTCATGTGTTTGGTCCTCAGCTGGGTTCCCAGGCCAAGTGCTGGCTGGGCATCTCTCTGTTTTCATGTGGTCTCTCTGTGTGGTTAACTTGGGCTTTCTCATGGCATGGCAGTTTTAAGACAGTGCCAGCTTTCCAATATCTCCAGATGGAAGACATAAAGCTTCTCATGACCCTGCCTCAGAAGTAAGCAAAGACTTTTACCACAGTCTGTTGGTCAAAATTAAGATGCAGAGCAGGGTTTAATAGCCAGCTGCCTGTTGCTCTGGCTAAGCCATGAGAAAATCACCATGGGAAAAGAATAAAAGCAAAATATAGCAATACAGCATAACCCAAATAAAAGTACATCAGGTTGATCAGTTGGGGTTGTCATGCCCTGCTAAGCTAAGGAAAAACATAGTGTGGACCTTGGAACGCCAGGTCAGCGCAAGTTCAGAATGCTGCTTGGGCACACACTAAGATGTTTTCCCAAGGCATATGAGGGTCTATGACCTCCAGCTAGGTGATAGCCCTTGTACTAGCAAATAACAAAGATAGTTTAAAGTAATCAATAAAATGGGAGCTGTGACTGGGGACACGGGAGACTGACTTCCTCGTAACACAACAGATACTTTCTGCTTGCCAAGACACTAAGTAGAAGTGATGTGGCTCTGAGGAACAGGGCTCTTGATCCAAGAGGTCTTGAGTGCCCTGGTCCCATCCTTAAAACTTTAATTCTGTCTCTAGTTTCTTTTTCCCAAACTGTGCATCGACCACTTCCGATCCCTACCAGCGGCGCTCGCTGCAGCAATGCAGGTCCTTTGAGATTCAGGGGGTGGGGATTGCATAAGGTCACGCTGGGAGGTGGGCCCCCTTCTGGAGCTGTTTTTGGAGTCAGGCTAGGAGTAGCCTCTTCTCGTGTATGCGGGCTCTGTAGGAGCTGAGCGTGGGCTTGCCTCGCATGCTCTGTGCTTTCACCACTCTGAGGGGGTCCTTTCAGCTCCTCAGATTTGCTCTGTTCCCTTGATCCACATGCACCTGCTGGCCTCCCCCAGCCACATTGCTTTCCCTTCTCTGCCCCTTTGCCTAATTAACTGTTGGTGGCTTATTGCCAGATTTCACACCTTGGCTGCTTAGGCTCAGACACCTCTTCTCCTAAAACCTTGAGGGTTGGGATGGGGGTGGGAGGTGGGAGGGAAGTTCAAGAGGGAGGGGACATACACATACTGTCGGCTGATTCATGTTGATGTATGGCAGAAACCACCACAATCTTGTAAAGTAAATATCATCCAATTAAAAATAAATAAGTTAAAAAAACCCTCAAAGGAAAGAGTTCCTTCCTTTCATGGCCCCACCTGTTGTTTGCATTAAAATCAACCACAGGGCCTCTTGGATAAGACTGAGCCCCAGAGAACAGTGACTATATTCTGTGTATCTTATTAAAAAAACCAAAATAACAATAATTCCATATCATGTTCCCCACACTTAGCACAAAGCTCAGAAATCTTTGTTAAATGAGTGAATGCACCTTCCTTTTTGGATCACCATGCTCTTTTAAGGGTTTGTCTATCAAGATCATTTCCTTTCCTTCTTGGTAACAAGCTTTCTGATGGAGAAGACAATTGGCTGAACGAAGAGGACCGGGAATTTCTTAAGGGGATGAGAAAAGAGAGCAACCTGGTAGGTTTTCCAGAGATGTTGTCCCCATAAGGGTGATGCAGTATTTTACTTTAGTACCTGGATTCTTTCATTTTATTTTGTTTTTATTGGAGTATAATTGCTTTTAAAATGTGTTAGTTTCTGTTGTGCCATGAAGTGAATCAGCTATATTGTATACATATATTCTGTCCCTCTTGAACCTCCCTCCCACCCCTTCATCCCACTCTTCTAGGTCATCACAGAGCAGCCAGCTGACCTGTGCGATACAGCGGCTTCCCACTAGCTATCTATTTTGCACATGGTAGTACACACACACACACAATATATATCAGTACTACACACCCAGTTCGGGATGACCTGTATTTTGGTGGCAAGATTGATTAGCAAGATCTTACCGGAGCCAAGAACTGACAACAGTTGTTGCTTTTGCTGCCTATAGCAGGGGATTGGGCTGACTGTGCTGAGCAGGCAGGAAAGAGGCAGTTGGTCTTGGCAGGTGGCAGGTGGGATATTTAAGCAGCAGCAAAGCTGGTGTGAGTCTGGTAAGACCTGCACATAGGTAGAGTCACAGAACCAACATAGAGGCTCAATTGAACTGTGGCTGCTGCCTCCCACAATGATCTGAAAACTGGGAAGCTTTCTGGAGGGAGCACAGCAAGTAACCTGAGTGTCTGGCTCACCAGCCTTCCTTTATTAACCAAGTTGTATAACCTGAGGCTCTGTCCTGCTTCATGGGGCTAAGTCTGGAGTTTCCCCCACTCTTCTTTCAGTGTGTGCTATGTAGTTCCAACAGCCCCATATTCCCAAACTCTCTGGTTGTCTGTGTTCTTGTTCAGTTGCTAAGTCTTGTGTGACTGTTTGCAACACCATGGACTGTAGCATGCCAGGCTTCCCTGTCCTTCAATGTCTCCCAGAGTTTGCTCAAATTCATGTCCGTTGAGTCATTGATGCCATCCAGGCACCTCATCCTCTGTCACCCCCTTCTCCTCCTGCACTCAATCTTTTCCAGCATCAGGGTCTTTTCCCATGAGGTGGCCTCAGTATTGGAGCTTTGCATCAAGTGGCAAAAGTATTGGAGTTTCAACATTAGTCCTTTCATTGAGTATTCGGGGTTGATTTCCTTCAGGATTGCCTTGTTTGATCTCCTTGCTATCCAAGGGGCTCTCAAGAGTCTTCTCTAGCACCACAGTTTGAAAGCATCAATTCCTTGGCGGTCAGCATTTTTTTATGGGCCAGCTCTCATATCCATATGTGACTACTGGAAAAGCCATAGCTTTGACTATATGGACTTTCATCAGCAAAGTGATGTCTCTGCTTTTTAATATGCTGTCTAGGCTTGTCATAGCTTTTCTTTCAAGCCTTTTAATTTCTGGATGTCTGTGTCTTGATGCCTTCCTTACTATTTCACACCAAACATGAATAGAGGCGCCCCACCTTCAAGCCCCCAGCCCCACCCACACTGACTTCTCTAGAGAATCTGGGTTGAGGAATAGCGGGAAATGACAGCCTGGGGCAGGAAACAACTTAAAAATGGACACCAGATATTGCTGTTCCTAAAATTTATTAGCTAGCCCTCGCCACAGGAAGTCCCTTAAAAGCTATATTTTTCCTCGGTTTTGGCTGAATGTTATTTCATGGAGGCCCAATCCTCCTTAGAGCAAAGACCCAGTAATATCTTTGGCAGCTGCCTCAGCCCCCAGTAAAACTCTTTGAGCCTGCCAAGTGAAAACTTTAAGTCTCTCAACAGGAAAAATATATGATGTAAAAAACTTAGCCAAGATGCCTTCATCAAAGAAGACTCCTTTCACTAAAGAAGAGAGATTTAAACTCTTTGTTTTTGCCCCTTCCATTTTGATTTTCCCTTGCACAATCAAAGGCTCCTTTGAAGGGTACAAGGGCTAAGTCTATATGCCTTGATGGGCCGCCAACCATCTATTAGGAGCTGCATGGCCTCCTGGGGGGGCAGAGCAGCAGAAAAAAACACGAATGGTCTTTATTGTATCCAGGCTTAGGCCTTCTAATCCTGTCCTCTCTCCCATGATTCTCTCTCTTGAGCAGGGCTTGGGGTGGGGCTCACGGCTTGCTGTTGGATGCAGTGATCCTTAGCTAAGGTCAACCTTCACCTCTGCTTGAAGGATCTAAAGCATCTCCCTTGACTGAGAAGAAAGTAGATTTTCAGGAATTACCGTGGCTACCTGCCTTGGAGTGGCCATCTCCCCCCATTCCTACCAGGTCACCTGTGCTCCACCTGCCCACGGAGCCAGCTGCCCAGAACCGGCCTTACCTTCCTCCGCTGTCTGTGCCCTGCTTCTGTGGCTCCGGCTGATGGGCACCTCCGCCCTTGCAGTGGGCCTGGAGCTGCCTCGTCTTCCCTGTAACTTTCCCTTACATCCCCTGGCAGGAGGACGACCTCCTTGTCCAGCTCCTGCAAAGCTTCATAAATTTTCATTTGCGTTACATGTCCATCTGGTCACGGTGAGCTCCATGCTTGGTAGTTACTCACATCTCTCTGTCCCATGCTCACAGCATCATGCTTGCTGGAGTAGGTGCTCAGCAGACAAGCTCTTGGGAATAAACTGGACTCTCAAATCTTTTATTTATTTTTATTGAAGTGCAGTTCATTTACACTGTTGTGCCAATCTCCACTGTACAGCAAAGTGACTCAGTTATATAACTATAGACGTTCTTTTTTTTTTAAACATTCTTTTCCATTGTTTATCCCAGGGTATTGAATATAGTTCCCTGTGTTATACAGTAAAACCTTGTTGTTTATCCATTCTGCATATAATAGTTTACATCTGCTAATCCCAAACTCCCAGTCCTTCCCTCCCCCATCCCTCTCCCCTTTGGTAACTGGGCTTTTCACGCTCAGCCTTTGTGTTGTCAGCTGAGTTCTACAGGATCGTCCCTCTCCTGAAAGACCCTCTTGTTTGTTGCCCTTCCCCACTGTATAAAGTATGAGGTGTCAGGGATTTTAAAGACAGCATCCTGACCTGATGTGCAACTCTGGGACAGTGAGTAGGCTGGACTTGAATAGAGTGACAGCTTATCTCGAGTCATTGTATGTATGGGTGTGTGCGTGCTAAGTTGCTTCAGCTGTGTCCAACTCTGCGCGGCACTATGGACTGTAGCCCGCCAGACTCCTCTGCCCATGGGATTTTCCAGGCAAGAATACTGGAGTGAGTTGCCATTTCCTCCTCCAGGAGATCTTCCTGACCCAGGGATAGAACCTGCATCTCCTGCATTGCAGGTGGATGCTTTCCCCCTGAGCCACTAAGAAAGCCCCATTGGGTGTATATTTTTAAAAATTAATTCACCATAAATCAGCAAGCACTGATTGACCTCAGCTGCCTAGGATGGTTAAGTGCCATGGGGGCTACAGAAGAAGGCTGTTACAAGAAAGCCCAACCTTCAAGAGGGGTGGGCTGGCTGGGAGAGCAAGGCTCTGACTTCCCAGATATGAGACCTTGGAGCATCACAGGGAGAGTCAGCGGCTTTAACTGTCAGCGGCAGCTCTGAGCCTCTACCCACTTCTGTTCACAGTCCTGACAGATTTTATAAGTTTCTCTCTTTTCTAAATGTAAACAGTTAAAAAAGATTTTCCCACTTACTGAAAATGGCAGAGCTATGAATTTTTGTTTAAGAAAGGTCCAATTCTTACACAAAATTTAATTCTGGAACTTTATTGGTATGTTGCTTGTTTTATAGGAATGCACTTTTTTTTCATGGAAAGGTAGAATAGAATTTTTTGCTTCATTGTTATTTTGTTTTGCTTACTTACCAGTCTTATTTAATAATATTGTTTTATCATTGCCAATACTGATGATCCTAGATGCTTCTCATAATGGTGGGAACCATAAATTGACCCTATAAGCTTAAACCATGCAGAGTGATCTTAATAATCAATGGGAAAATTATGACTGTTCAATGACCTTTAAATTTTTTGTCAAAACATTAAGAACATTCTTGCTGTCAGTTACAAATGTGTAGGAAAATTAAGACATAGGAGAAATGATGTTTCTTTGGTAAAGTAATTGAAAGCATTTGAAACATTGAGCATAAAGACATCTTACTTCTTTGTAAAAAATTTATGAAGAGTAGTCTGAACAGTGATTGACTTCGCTTTGTTTAATTTATGATACACAGTGAGCATTTTGGTGAACTGTCATACCTCTTTCTGAGTCTGAATCAGCTTTTCAACATTTCATTCTGTGTGCTTTCAAAATCATCAAATATCTCTGAGTGTGCCTTTCATGTGAAGTCCCTTGCAAGCATCACTTCCTCTGGGACATATCTCCTTTTTCAAAAATCCTTCCTCATTTATGTTGATATGTTTGCCTTCACTAACTTCTTCTGGCTGCAAAAAACTAAGGTGTCTGCAGAAGTGTCAACATTCCCATGATCTTCTATAGCTCCACTAACATTAGAACCAAATTCCACCTCCGGAAGTATCTCTTTTTGTTTCCTGCTGCACTGTGATCTTTTTTAGCCAGTTCCCGCTTCTACTTACCCATTTTTATAATGTGTCACAGCTTTATCACTGGGAGATAAGGAAGAAACACAAGTGCACACTTTGCTGTCTGTGTGTCATCTGAATCATAGATGGTTATTCATTGTTATCCAGACTGTACAGTGACCAGTCACCAACAGACTTTGAGAGAAGGGATGTGATTGTTCACTGATCATGAGGTTTGTGGACCGAAGAGCTGACGCTGAAGTTTGTACTTTATGCCTCTACTCATAGTTAACATACTGCAGTCACAAGATGTATTCTGTTTATTATTGGCTTTTTGTAGACTGGAAATCATGAGTCATTAAGCATAGTCAAGGACCTTTAGTTCTTTCTCAAGGGCTATAGATAATTGCTTAGTCCCCCAGTTTGACTCTTTTTGTGACCACATGAACTGATCAGGCTCCTCTGTCCATGGGATTCTCTAGACAAGAACACTGGAGTGGGTTACCAGCTCCTTCTCCAGGGGATCTTCCCGACCCATGGATCGAACCCATGTCTCTTATGTCTTCTGCTTTGGCAGGTGGGTTCTGTACCACTAGCGCCACCTGGGAAGCCTGTGGACTAGGAACTTAGCACTA
The DNA here is from genome assembly GCF_023699985.2 of Odocoileus virginianus. Taxonomy (NCBI): domain Eukaryota; kingdom Metazoa; phylum Chordata; class Mammalia; order Artiodactyla; family Cervidae; genus Odocoileus; species Odocoileus virginianus. Next base: position 30,103,151 of record NC_069706.1, read on the forward strand.
TTGAGAAAATCTGTCTTTATTTTTAAAGAATGAGTTCTTGTTTTGATAGATATACAATCTATTTTGTAGGTGCATTCTTGCCCATCCTCCCCCCATAAGTCTGGAGGCAGTGTCCTGAGCTTTCCCAAATTGCTTGCTCATCTTGAATTTGAATGATTGAAGTCACGAAAGAATTAGAAGTACTCTTTGTCTGGTCTTGCTTGTCTTAGTCCTGAGTTACCTTACTGATAAAGCACCACATATTGGGTTTAGGATATTAACTTTACATTTATTTATTCAGTTATGTATCAAAGATACACCAGGCACCTCCATTGGGGTAAGCACTGTCGGACAAACAGAAGTGAATTTAACATGGGTACTGCCCATTACAATTCAGTAGAAAGTTTCACAATTGTAAATTATCATCGATCTGCATTGTTTGCAGGTTCGATATGAATTTGCTAATTTGCTAACATTTATTTATAACCCTCACATAGATATTTGCTGTGTTTTCTGGCCATTCACAGGCATGCACAGAACAGCGAGAATTTAAAATCATCCAGCAGGCAACTTCCTCGCTGAGGTCAAGCAAGGCCACTCTCTGCCTGCTTGTTTCAGTCCATGCAGGAGATGTAGGAGATATGGGTTCGATCCCCGGGTCGGGAAGATCCCCAGGAGGCGGCCATGGCAACCCAACTCAGTATTCTTGCCTGGTGAATCTCATGGAGCTTGGCAGGCTACAGTCCACGGGGTTGCACAGAGCTGGACGTGGCTGAGAGTCTGAGCATGCATGCTCGCAGAGAGATGGCCAGGTGATGGAGAGGGTAGGGGCAGCACAGAGCGGTGTAAGAACTCACTCTGGGGCCAGTCGGGTAGGAGTTTGAATCCCAACTCTAGCACTTGTATGTGGAGTGGACTCAGATGAATGATTTAACGCTCTGAACCTCATTTTCTCTTTGGGAAAATAAGGGCAAGGACAATAGAATCTAGAGAATGTGTTGTTTAGTGGATTTAAGAATATAATTCATGTAAGATATGTATCTATACATATATACACATTTCCTCCAGGAGTAATGATTCAACATTTGTTAATATAATGTTCCTGGCAACATTATAGAACATAAAAACCAGGGAAAAGGAGAACTGACTGTATATCTTAGCATGTAAATTGCATGTTGTTATAAGATTATTAACTTTGTAGTCTTTTTCTCTACTTTTGTCAGGCTATTTGGAAATGGGTTTCAATAATATGAATAAAAGTATCTAAATTTGTATTGTTATAACAAAGAAGGTTTAAAACATTCAAATATATTTGCATAAATACTAGTTTACTCACTTGAAAAATATTTAAATCTAAAAAGGCTTCTAGTTTAAATGTAGTTCAAGTTTCACTTATGTGACTAAAATTACCAGGGCTTCCCAGTGGCACTAGTGGCAAAGAACCCGTCTGCTAATGCAGGAGATGTGGGTTCCATCTCTGGGTTGGGAAGATCCCCTGGAGAAGGAAATGGCTACCCACTCCAGTATTCTTGCCTGGAGAAGTCCATGGACAGAGGAGCCTGGTGGGCTATAGTCCATAGGGCCACAAAGAGTTGGACATGACTGAAGCAACTTAGCATGTGCACATGCGCGACTCTAAAATTGTACATATGGTTGATGTAAAAAAAGGAAAATTCATAAATTTTACATGTGGTTGATATAAGAAAGGAAAATTCATAGGCCAGTGGAGATAGTTCTATAGCCATTCCTTGTCCATTTGTAGATTATTTTTTCTTTCATTTGAGTCTAATATTGTCATTTCAATCTCCTCCCATCTTTTTGTTATGAAAACTTTCAAACATACAGAGACATCGAGTGAATCATGTGGTGAATACCTGTACGCTCACCACTTAGATTCAATGATTGTTAGCATTTTGTCATATTTCCTTATTTATATGAGTGTAATATATACATATATTTTTTTCTGAATCATTTTTAAGTTGTAGAGATAAGTCATTGTGCCCCAAATTATTTCATCATACATGTCCTAAGAATAAGAATACGCATGCATGTGTGTGCTAAGTTGCTTCAATCGTGTCTGATTCTTTGCAATCCTATGGACTGTAGCCCACCAGGCTCCTCTGTCCATGGGATTCTCCAGGCAAGAATACTGGAGTGCGTTGCCTTGCCTTCCTCCAGGGGATCTTCCCGACCCAGGGATTGAACCTAAGTCTCCTGCGACTCCTGCTTTGCTTACCCACTGAAACACTGGGGAAGCCCAGGAATAAGAATATTCCCCCTACAAGTGATAATGTCATGAACAAATCTGAGAATTTTATAATACTTCTTTGATATCTAATATCCAGTACATACTCAAATTTCTTCAATTTTCTCCCTACATATATTTTATGATTGTTTCTTTGAATGGAGATCTAATCGAGAGTTGTGATTATTACTTTGTCATTTTGTCTCTTTGGTCTCCTTAATTTAGAATAGACCCTAACTTTTCCCCTAAGGACATCAATTTTTTCAAAAGGTAGAGTCTATATATGTCATAAATTACAGTTAAATAATTATCTAAGTTTGAGTCCTAGCTCTAGGTGATCAAATTTGAGGTCAAATAATCATTAAGAGCTTTAGTATATGTATCTATATTAAAGAAATTAGAAAAGATTAAAAAAGATAATGCATATGAAATTGCTTTCTAAATTATAAGGGCTGTATTATCTCACTTATTTTTAATACTATTATTTAAAAGTTATTTGGAAAGCTGTTAACATTATCATTCTATTACATGATAGTTATAATGAATTAAGTTTAAATTATAATTTAAAAAAATTGGGTCAATGAACTGTTTTCAATTTTTCAAAAATGAACAAACTCTATATTCAATAAAACTCATTTTGAACTCTTCTATGTTAGCCACTATGGGCACAGAGAAGATGGTGATGTACATTTTCATTCCACCACTGGGATTAAAAATGGCTGATGAGTCTGCTGATCATGGGCTCCCAAGAGTCTTCCAGAGACTACATTCCTGCTGGATGCTGTATGATAGATCCCCAGCTCTGGCCTCTTTGCCAAGATCACTGTGACTGGACTCAAACCCCAGTTTAAACTCCTATAAGGACTTTTGCTTTCACCCAAGCAAGAGTGACAGGCATGGAATTTATCGTCGTGCACTGTAGTCCGCCAGACTCCTCTGTCCATGGGATTCTCCAGGCAAGAATACTGGAGTGGGTTGCCATGCCCTCCTCCAGGGGATCTTCCCACCCCAGGGATAGAACTTAGGTCTTCTGCATTCCAGGCAGATTCTTTACTGTCTGGGTGACCAGGGAATGCCATCACCCTGCCAGAAACAATTAAAAAAAATCCAGACAAAATATATAAAAATTTTGTGTGAGTGTGTATATGTGTATGTGTTTTAAAGAAAACTTACTGTCTTGAGTTTCCAGGCTGTGCAACAGAGAGTGAGACCTCGGGAGGAGCCCAGCAGTCTCCTTGAGTTGACAGGATGGGCTGGGAGTCTAGGGAGATCAAGGTAGCTAGAGTTCATAGGGCAGAGCACAGAAAGAGAGAGAGCTGTGTAAAGAGATAACCCTGGAGATTTGCAGGCATCCCCTTCAAGTGTAGGCAGAGTGCTGAGAAGCGGGGTAGGGAAGTCTCCAACAATAATGGAGAATTAGTCTAATTCTCTGTTCAGCTCTATCTGTTTTGATTCACATACTTTGAGACTATGTTGTTTGGTGTGTCCACATTTAGGGTTGTTGTGACTTCTTGGTGGATTGTCTCTTTATCATTACATAATCATGTGCGTATCTGTCAGTGGATAATGGAGCATGAGTGTCTTTTTGCTGGCTTCTATGTGACTTGTTAATGATGCTCACTCGGACTTTGACCTTGATCTGGTCCTCAAGAACTCTGAAGTTTGCCATTGTTGGCTTGTGGAACTGTACACCATTATTTAACTTCCTTAAGCTGCAGATTTCTCATGTGTCCATCCAGGAAGTTCAGTGGATGACTTTTAAGGCCTTTTCCCCTCTAAAAATCTTTGCATCATAAAGATTATGGGTGTGGTTTAGTTGCTAAGTCATGTCTGACTCTTTTTGATCCCATGGACTATAGCCTGACAGTCTCCTCTGTCCATGGGATTTCCCAGGCAAGAATACTAGAGTGGGTTGCCATTTCCTTCTCTAGGGGATCTTCCCCAACCAGGGACTGAACCCAAGTCTCCCACATTGCAGGCAGATTCCTTACCAGACTGAGCCACCAGAGAAACAAATGATTATGGGTACAGGAAAAGAAAGATCATAGGTAAAACCTGTTGCCTGAAGAGCTGAACCTCACTCCCAAATACACTGGACTCTGCCCTGCCAAACCTGAAACAGATTTTATCAGTTTCCTTCCCCTGCCTTGATTTTCAGAGTTGTGTGTATTTTTAGAGAAATATAATCCATTTTTTCAAAATTAATTTACACCTAATGTGACAAAATATTGTTTTCTCAGAGCTTTCCGATGTTTTGCAAACCTTTTCTGCCTTCTTCATAAGCTTTTTCTTCTTTAGCACAGAGTTGTATTTGCCCCAGTAACCCCCTGAGATCCCACATCTAGGGAAAAAAAGAAAAGTCCTTGAATTCATTTAAACTCCTAAACCTGCACGGTTGGATTGGATCCATCAGCTTTTGTATTTCCAGTGTCTTCTGACAGAAGTGTCTGATGCTTTCTCTATGCAAGTGAGGCTTACCAGCTCCTAACCCAACCCTAACTGGGACAGGGTGCACAATCCAGATGCTAGGTAGAAGACTTCCATCTTCCTCTGTGTCCTGTCCTGAGGCTGGACTGCTGTCTCTGCTACCCTGCCTGGCATTTCTGATGCTTGGAGCCCTGCCCCAGGCACCTGGCAGGACTGTGCCCAATGTCTCCTGTAAGTGCCTGGGCGCACCCACCTCTGTCAGACAGCCAGGTTTGTGATGGCCCAGCCAAGAACGTTCCATGCTGAATCACACCTGGGCTCTCAACCGAACAGTTCTTAGATTCCCTCGCATGGCTGCTTTCCCAGGAGGCTCACCTGTTTCCAGGGTTGCCAGGTAAGAGGTGATTTTAGTTGCTTCCCCATTATGACCTCCAGTTACTATTCTTTTGGAAGCTCTGACTCACTCTGGGAAGGAGTTAGTCCATTAAATCTTTGTCTTCTAATTCTTCTCTTCCACATTTGTGGAACTTTTAAAGCGTTGACTCTGTTTTCCAAAATCCACAAGCTCCTCCCAGCTAGAAATGCCCCTTAGGGGGTGATAGTGGTGAGATGACTCTCCTCTTCCCTCCCTCCACTGGTTAAATGTCCCTGGATTGGATGCAGATAAGGCTTGAAAGATAAGCAAAGCTGCTATTAGAGAAATGGTTCTCACACTTTGTATCAGAATCCTCTGGAAAACTTGTCAAAACTTAGATTGCTGGATCCCATCCCAGAGTGTCTGATCCCAGGTCTGGGATGAGGCCTTGCTGCTGTTCAGTTGCTAAGTCATGTCTGACTCTTTGCAATGGGATGAGGCTGGGAGTTTGCAAGTTCCCAGGTGATGCTGTTGCTTCTGGTCTTGAGACCACATTTTCAGAACCACCATATGTAAGCAAGGTAAGTGGTGAGCAGGAATAAGGGAAAGGATTTGGAAGCCATGAATTTTGAACCTGCTCTGGGCTTCCTGGGTGGCGCAGTGGTAAAGACCAATACAGGAGATGCAAGAGACACGGGTTTGATCCCTGGATCAGGAAGATCCCCTGGAGTAGAAAGTGGCGACCCACTCAAGTATTCTTGCCTGGAAAATTCTATGGACAGAGGAGCCTGGTGAGTTGCAGTCCATGAGGTTGCAAAGAGTCAGACACGACTGGGCAAATGAGCATGAACACCAGGCCTTAAATGGGTCCTACCGAGCTGACTTCCCTTGCCCTTCTGACTTTGCTCTTAGCTGAAGTGAAAGCAGAAAAGCGTTATGTAATCTCCACTGTTGCCACCTCTCATCACCAGTCATCCTCACTGTCCTTCTCTTGGGCTCCCCTAAGGCAGCTGAGGAATGCATGGAACTGAGCGATGGGGATGATGACCTACTCAGGGGAATTTATAAAAGGAAATCCAAGAGCTGACCACATGGCAAGTTTTAATCTCTTCTTTCTTCCCCTCCTTCCTTCCTTCTCTCTCCCTCTCTCTCTTCTTTCTTTCCTACATGCTCTCCCTCCCTCCTTTTGTAGTAGTATTTTAGTTTATTGTATTTTTCAAGCACTCTTAGAGATAGATTTTATGGCAGATGCATTTGCAATGTATGCCATGCTCCCCATTGTAATGAACACATTCTCTCACTTAACACCGCCCTTATTCACATGTATCCCTAGTATTCTTAGCATCATAATTTATGCACATGTTTGTTTTCCTTAATGGCTTTATTGAGATATAATTGATATACAAAAGTAGTACACTAGATGCTAAGTGAGGATGCATGCATATAATCATGAAACCTGTACCACTATCAAGATAATAAATGTATCAGTTATCTATCTCCTCCAAGAATTTCTTCATGCCTGTGTGTGTGTGTGTGTATTATAAGGACACAAAGTTAAACATATAGAAAATGGACTAGGGAAGGGGGTGATGGGGAGTTTCTGCTTGGTGGGTATAGAGTTGCAGTTATGTGAGATGAATACCATCTAGAGAGCTCCCATTCATGGGGGTATAGTTAACATATGGTATTGTATACTTAAAAATTTGTTGAGTGCGTTTTCGGGTTGGTCAAAAAGTTCACTGGGTTTTTCCATAAGATGTTACGGAAAACCCTGAACAAAACTTTTTAGCCAAACCAATATGTGGCCTCTAGACTTGCAGGGAAGGAATAGAGACACAGATGTAGGGAATGGACATGTGGACATGGGGGTGGGCAGGATGATTTGGGAGGTTGGGACTGACCTACGTGTACTCCCAAGTGTAAAACAGCTAGCTGGAACCTGCTGGATAGCAAGGGAGTTCAGCTCAGTGCTCTGTGATGGCCTAGAGGGGTGATCCCACCCCTCAGGGAGGGAGGGGATATATGTGTACATAGAGCTGATTCACGTGTGGTATAGTAGAAGCTAATACAACCTTGTAAAGCAACTATATCCCCAGTTAAAAAAATAAATAAATAAACCAAACAAAATGATAAGCAGCAACAGAGATGAAAACAAAAATTTTGCTAAAGAGGGTAGATCGTTTTTTCTTTGAACTTTGCATTGCCTCTTTTGTGCTTTCAGAGGCCTGTGGGCTCAGCTGCCCTCCCTGCCCTGGGAGGTGATCGCGCTGGCATCCTGGCTGGCCGGGTGACTGTCCGTGCAGACACACGTGGCCTCCTGCACCTGGGCGGAAGGCTGGCCATGCTAATAAAGAGTTACAATTTACATGAGAATGACAAGGCAAAAACGTGAAGAGACTGATAGGGTTTGCCCATAGCCAAATCCTTTCTGCCTGAGTACATTCGATTTGAATTCCTCTAGAAACACGGGCTCCGCAGCGCGTGGGCAATATTGAAAAGGTCAGCGGAGGCGATGTCAGACACGGTCCGCGGTTGCTGTACAAGTGCTTGCTGGTGATGCATCACAATGCATTACGGTCACCACCTCCGCCTGCCAGCCCCGGGCTTTCTCCATTTATCTGCTGGCTACAGAACTTTTTTTTTCTTTTTCTTTCCCGCCTTTTCCCCTGCTTCTCCCGAATATAGTATACAGTCAGCTAATAAGTTTTTCTGAGACACAGTGAGGATAAATGCTTTGATCTGGCTTCCGGGCGCAGGCCTCCTTGGAACATTTGCACATTAAATATAAATCGCGGTAACTCCGGGGGCTTAGATGTCTGTACGCAGTGCTCACCTTGGAGAGATTTTGGCTTAACACAAACCTTCTGATCCGCTGCCCTGTTTGCCTCAGGCATTGCTGTGCTGAGGGGCTGTTCTTCAGGCTTTAAAGAAGCGTTATCTGTGAGTCTTATGGAAGTAAACAGCGGATTTGTAGTCAAGAGACTGGGGTGTCGCAGGTCGGGCACTCTGGGAGGAGATGCTGGGACGAAGCTTGCTGTTCAGTCATGTCTGACTCTTTGTGACCCCCTGAATTGTAGCATGCCAGGTTTCCCTTGAGGTACAAGACATTTATTAGGGATCCCTTGTGAAGGGAAGGGGCTGGGAAAGAAGTGGAATCAAGGAGCAGCCCCCATAAATCTTTGGCCAGCGTGGCCACTGCTCTGGAATCTGCTGTCTGCCGGAATCCTGCGTCAGATGGAGATATCCCAGCCTTTCTGCTCTCACTGGATCGGGATGTGGGCTGCCTCTGTGGTGTAACCAGGAGCTCATGGCTCTCTGCGACCTGAAGTGCTGACAGCTGGAGGCTGTCTTCTGCCCGGCGCTCCCTGCTGCAGGACTGGAAGCGGGATCTGAGCAACACCTAACAGTGTCCACTACAGGGGATCAGATGCTCTGTTTCTGGACCAGCTACGTGTGAGCTTGAAGGGCTTTGACCTCGTGACCTAGTCACTGCCCCAGAGGCCCCCCACCTCCCAATACCATCACACCTTTGAGAGCAGGTTTCCGCAGTAGAGCGGCACAAGAATTCAGTCGATAGCACTCCCCTTACTCAGCCTGGGTTTTTCACGTGGACAGTCTTCAGATTGGATGGTTAGCTCAGTTGGTTAGAGCATGGTGCTAACAACACCAAGGATGTGAGTTTGATCCTCTTAAGGGTCACTGCAAGCCTCTTTTCTTTCTGGCTTCTCTGGTGACTCAGATGGTAAAGAGTCTGCCTGCAATGCAGGAGACCTGGGTTCAATCCTGGAGTTGGGAAGATCCCCTGGAGAAGGAAATGGCAACCCACTCCAGTATTCTTACCTGGAGAATTCCATGGACAGAGGAGCCAGTGGGCTATTATAGCCCTTCGGGTTGTAAAGAGTCGGACACGACTGAGTGACTAACACTTTCAGAACAAAAAGAACAGCAACAACAAAAAAGACTGATTTTTGTCCATCTCAGTTCCCCTAAATTATCTCAATCCATCTGTGCAATGAGATCTACAAAAATGCACCAAGAATCAAATTGGGTTAAATTGGCACTGTTTATTTCAGAGCTCAGAGTAGGAGGAAAAAAAAGTTCTTCAAATATGATGGCCACTCCACCAAAACTGGCTGGTGGAACTCATTCAGTGTTACCACATAGACCCAGGCTGCCAAAAATAACCACTTAACATTAGTCCTGACCACTTGCAGTTTCTTCTGGATGCTGAGGGTCAGCAGATTAAATGCTCTGCCCTTCACATGTCAGGCACCGGGAGTTGCCTGCAGGTTTGGCCTTTAGTGGTTTTGTGTATATCCCCCTTAAATATTGTTGCCTTCTCAGCTGTGGATTTGAGTGATGAGTTTCTCTTATGAAGTCAGGGCATATACCTTATTACAAGGACTTCAGACCTGGTATTCAATTTGTCAACCCAAATGATACAGCCCCTGAACTTGTTTAGAAAACATTTTGCAGAAATTAAATTACACTCTTGCCATGTTCTTCCCAGTCTCTCGGGGAAATAAAACCAACCTAGTTTAGCAGTCTTTGTGTGTTCATTTTTGGTTGCACTCCTCAATGCTGAAATAGGCTCCAGCTGGGAAACTGCACTTATTGCAATGAGAATTTATTGTTTATTTCATTTTATTATTTTTTTGCTGTCTCTATTATTGTATAGTAAACATTCTTCTCCCCATTGCTCCAGGCTTGAAGAATGCACCATTGAAGTCTCAGTCACACCTGTTTCCTATCAGTTCTCGTCCATTATTTTAATTCTCCGCCTATTGTGTGTGTTCTGAAAATGTAAGTAAATCAATGTCTTCATTCAAAAAAGAGACCCCGAGTAGCATTTCACGAGTAAAATTTGTATTATCCGTATCAAACGTAATGAAGACTTCCAATGAATAACTCTTGATTATCAGGTGCACACATCCTAGGAATCTAAGAAGTGGAATAATTAGGAGCAACAAGAAGGTTTCCAAACCACAGATTTCGCAGAGCAACCATGCTAAGTGATTGAGTTAAAGAATAAAAATGCTTCCAAAGTGCTCTGTGGAGAGTGAATGTGAATGACGCATTTAATGGAAAATAATCAGAGAACGTGCTTTTGACAGATAAAGAGGAAAGGAAAGGAGAGAAGAAAGGAAGAGGGGGATCACACGACCCTGATTTCAGTCCTTCTCTGTGAGTAACCAGTGTGATGAGGTTAGCCACTGCCCCTTCTGGAACACTTCCCCTCCCTATTCTTTTTCAGTAAAAATGAGAGTCTCATTTGCCCATATCAGATAAAAGAAAACATCTGCAAGAAATGTCAAACCATTGAGGAGAGTACTAGCATTCATGCAGTTCCCCCATACATCTATATTGGTGCGGTGTTTATTTTGTTAAATTATATATTTGAACTAAGTCGTGTCTATTTGACAAACAGCTAGTTTTTCTTTTCCCCTAAAGAATGTTAGACTCCATTGACATAAACAGCAATCAATCATGTAGTGATTCTCCACCGGGCTCTTCATTGGAACCACAAAACACAGGAACTGATTTGACTGATAATTTTTTTGATCAATTCTTCCAAGACCAGAATATGACTAGTACTTTTCTAGATGGCCAAGGAGAGAGTTTAATTTGTTGTGTGCAGTGGATGCCTGAGGGTAGGGGTCTCCAGCCTCCAGGATCTAATAATGTCTGATGATCTGAGGTGAAGCTGATGTAGTAATAACAGAGATAAAGTGCATAGTAAATGCAATGTGCTTTAGTAATCCTGAAACTGTCCCCTCTCTGCTGATCTTCGGAAAATTGTTTTCCATGAAACTAGACCCTGGTGTCAAAAAGGTTGGGGACCTCTGCCTTAGGTATTAGGGATTAATTCTCTCATGGAGCCCCGCTTGAGAATTCTACTAGTTCTTCATCCAATGTTAGAATATACCTTTGAAGTTCTTAATGCCCTCCCCCACTTTTTTTAAGACTTTTTTTTTTTTTTTTTTTTTTAGATGAGAGTGAAATTGTTAGTCACTTAGTTGGGTCAGACTGTTTGCGACCCCATGAACTGTAGCCCTCCAGGCTTCTGTCTCCATGGAATTCTCCTTCTCCGAGGGGTCTTCCCGACCCAGGGATTGAACCCGAGTCTCTTACATCTTCTGCGTTGGCAGGTGGATTCTTTACCTCTGAGCCACTGGGGAAGCTACAACTTCCTTCTTTATTTTCTATTGCCATTGATTTAGTGATTCTTTGTCAGTTTTGGGTCATAGTTATCTTTGAGTTTCTGATGAAATCTATGGATTCCTTCTCCATAAAAAACTTCCTATTGACAAACAAAAATTTGAATACTTTTTCAGAGAAAGTCAGTTCATAATTAAGAATCCTTTGGATTTTCTATGACAACTAACAACTGCCTAAATTTGTTCTTTATCTCTGTCATGGTCTCCCTCCCATGCCTATGTTAAATATGGCTTTTTTCAGGGATCAGACCATTTACTTCTCTCATACCGTAAACTGCCGGTGGGATTCCCTCCTCCACTCTCAGATCCTCTATGTTGAAAATGCCCCAATCTACATTTGTTTCAATTCCTCAAATGGTGGCCAGTCATCTCCTTGGTATGTCACTGTTATATAGTGATTTGTACTAGGAAATATATAACTGGTCTTCATCCATTGTTTCTGGCATAGAGCTCCTAAAATTCTTGGAATTTCCTATGAAGAGAAAGATAGAGCTATTTTTTGTTATGCTAAGGAGGTGACATTTGGACCACATCTGAGGATAGGGGCTGGTTACCAGGGCAACCAACAAAGCATTTAGAAGGTTAAAGCTTTTAGTCCCACTCCCTGACTTCTAGGGAGAGGAGAGGGATTGGAGGTTGAATTGATCACCAATAACCAAGTATTTAATGGTGCCTATATAATGAAGTCTCCATAAAAACCTAAACAGGTGGGAGTTCAGAGAACTTCCTGGTTGGTGAACACATGAAATTTCTAGGAGAGTAGCGTGCCCCCAAAACAAGGAAACCCTATCTCCCTACTGTAGACTTTGCCCTATGCATCTCTTCTGTCTGGCTGTTCCTGAGTTGTATCCTTTCATAAGAAACCTATAATCTAGTAAATTAAATGTTACTCTGAATTCTGTGAGCTTCTCTGGCAAACGATCAAACACAAGGAGGAAGTCGGGCTTCCCCAGTGTCTCAGTGGTAAAGAATCTGCCTGCAATGCAGGAGCCTCAGGAGATGACGGTTTGATCCCTGGGGTGGGAAGATTCCCTGGAAGAGGGCATGGCAACCCACTCCAGTATTCTTGCCTGGAAAATCCCATGGACAGAGGAGCCTGGCGGGCTACAGTCCACAGGTTTGCAAAGAGTCGGACACGGCTGAAGTGACTTAGCACGCAGGCATGGAGGAAGTCATGGGAAACTTCAATCTGTAGCTGGTTGGTCAGAAGCACCAGTGAGCCCTGAGCTTGTAACTGGCATCTGAAGTAGAAGGGGGTGGGGGAGACAGTCTTAGAGCACTGAGACCTTAACCTGTAGAATCTGATGGTGTCTCTGGGTTGATAGTGTTGAATTGAATTGAACTGTAAGACACCCATCTGTTGTTAGAGACTTGTTTGAATGTATGGGGAAAACCCTCCTACACGTTGAAATTGGGACCAGAATCTTACTCTCCATCCTGTGTGAAACTCTTCTGTTATCTGAGGTTACCTACGTCTTGGTCTTTTTTTTTTTAACACTTATGCATTTATTTAATTGGTTTCGCTGGGTCTTAGTTGCCTCACACGAGATCTTCAGTCTAGCAGCTTGTGGAATCTTTAGTTACCGCATGTGAACTCTTGGTTGCAGTGTGTGGGATCTAGTTCCCTGCATGCGTGCTAAATCACTTCACGCAACTCTTTGTGACCCTGTAGACAGTAGCCCGCCAGGCTCCTCTGTCCATGGGATTCTCCAGGCAAGGATACTGGGATGGGTTGCCATGCCTTCCTCGAGGGGATCTTCCTGACCCAGGGATCGAACCTGAGTCTCTTGCGTCTCCTGCATTGGCAGGTGGGTTCTTTACTACTAGCGCCACCTGGGAAGACCTCTAGCTCCCTGACCAGGAAGCAAATCTAGGCCCGCTGCGTTGGGAGCATGGAGTCTTAGCCACTGGACCACCGGGGGCATCTCTACTTCCTGGTCTTTCCCTTCCCTTTCTGTACTGCTCTCTGTGAGCACTGAACCGTCAGTGATTCTCTACCGTGACACAGAAATACAATCTCTTTGTGCTTGTGTTTCCTCTTCCACGGCATCTCCAGGACTCACTTTAGCTAGTTCTTTAAGGATTCAGACACGCTGCTGACCCCTGTAAGGAGGAAACAGTGCTCTGCCCAGTCTGGGGACGTTCCTCCTTCTGTGCTCTCAGGAATTCTCTGCATCCCTCTCATTATGCATGTTAATGAGCTGAGCAGTAGGTGGTGAGGAGGGAGACTCAGCATGCACAGGTATTCTGTCCCCCTCAATGGGCAGTGAGTTGTTTTCATCTTCGGAACCTCAGTTTTGAACTAAGTGAAACTGAGTCATGGATATACCGTTGGTACTACTAGAGCAGTCCTCACCGGATGCCAGCCCTCCCTGTGGACTTTGCAATTGCTTGAGCTGACAAGCATTCTCTTGATTGTCTGAGCAGTGTTCTGTGTGAACGCAGTTTTGAGCATCCTACCCGATGTGGTATTTCAGCACCATCCTGCCTCCATCCTTTCTAGCCTGAGTTTGACCTGGTCTCCCTTATCTTTACAGTGAGAGGTTTAGGGTTATGATGGTTGTTATGGGCTGGTGGCTAGACAGATCTCATTCCTTACCTGAAAGTGGAAGTTCTCTAAATGTATGGCTTTTTTTTTTTTTTTTTTTTGCTGACTGATGCTATAAATTACCTTATTCCTTCCTCTCCTCCTCCTCACCCCAAGTTTAACCAAAACATTGAAGCAGATGTTCGTTTTGAGGAAAACAATATAACTATTAATTAAAGAACATGTAAAAGTTTTAAATAGGCATGTAAGGCAAGAAAAAATTAGGATATTTATCTTAAAGTTATTTAGAAAGAGAATAATAAAGTCATTTTGACAACTGAGGGCTCATTCTGACAAGCAACGCACAAGTCTGTGGAAGAGACAGGGACCCCGTCTAGTATGTTCCTAGTCCCAGTGTTCCTGTAGCCTGGGTGGTTTAGATGATGCTACGTCCCCTGCTGGGCTTTATTTTCTTCTTCTGTGAAATGAAGGAAGAGAAGCTGATGATCTCCCAGGTTCTGTCTGGCTGTAAGCATCCATGATGTATGGCGGTTTGAATTCAATTGATTATTTTCCAGACTCTTCCGTGTATGCCGGCTCAGCCCCGGCTCTCTCCGCTCTCAGCCTTTCTGACAGTGATAAGTTGCAAAGTCTTATAGAAGGGAGTTTTCTGTCTTCAATTCGGGAGACATATCTACCTCTATTACTTGGGTTAACTCAATTCAATTCACATTTGATTCAGTGTTGACTGAATAGTTACTTCAGCCAAATTACAAAGGAGGCCCCTGGTTTCCCTTGTGAACTGTGGGAAGCCTGATGATTTTCTACTCTCTTTCCTTCAATCAACAAATGTTTATTGATTGCCTACTGTAGCCTAGATATTGAGCAGTAGATATAAATCAAGTGGGACCTCGGTCTTTTGAGGGTGTACCAAATACTGCTTTAAAGAAATCAGTCTTAACCTGTGTTAGATTTCTGCCTCTCCCATTTGCTAACTGGAAGACCTGGGTACAGTAATTCCATTTATCTGAGTTTGGTCTGTTGCGCTATACAAGTAAGGATTATATCACTATCTATTTTAGATGGTGTGTGTAAAGACAATATATAAAGGCCAGCACATAGTAGGTGCTCAGTGTAGAGAGAGTTTAGTTGCTCATGTGTTATGATGCATATAAGAAATCCAATAATTGATTTAAAGTTTATGTAAAAATGCTTAGCTTTTAAAATAAGTCCCCTACGTATAAGTTCTGTTTCTAGAGCACGTTCGTAAGCCCAATTTGTTTGTCAGTCCAACAAAGTTAGCCTAGGTACCCAGCTAACACAATTGGCTATCTAGTACTATACTGTAATAGGTTTGTAATACTGTCCACACAAATAATATACAAAAAAATAAAGAATATATTTTTAATCTTATAGTACAGTACCTTGAAAAGTACAATAGTAGCAGCTACGCCACCACTGTGTTTTACACTTGCTTCTGGACATCCTGGGCTTGAAATAAAGATATTGTACTCTATATAATACTGCACAATAAAGGACACAGAAGCACAACCACTTATAGAAGTTGCAGAAATGTGACAATGTACGCCAGATACGTGAACATGACTAAATGTGCAGACACACATTTGTCTCTTTGAAAGTTCACAACGTGAAAGGTCGTATATAGGGGACTTGCTCTACTGAATTTATAGGAAAATGATGTTTACTTACTTCATGTGAAGATTACTGGGCTTGGTTATGATTTGGGGTCTTGCAGAGAGGGAAGGGGTTGAAATTGAATTCTAGACTGATGACGTGGTTAAGGTAAAGGTTGGCAGCATGCATATGACTGGGGGAGGATAAGGTACCTGCGAAAATGGAGAGAGAGAGAGAGAATCTCTGGTATCCCTTGGAGATAAGATAGGAAACATAGGGTAGAGTCAGAATCGCAACAGCTTTGAATATCATGGCAAAGAATTCTTCAGTCAGTGGGGAGCCATTGAAAGGTTTTAAGAGAAATGACCTCACATCTCTCTTTTAGAGTCTGGGTCTTGTCAGGAGAGTTAGTCTGAAGCAGGGACCAGCCAGGAAGTTCATGTAGTTTAAAGCCTGGAGATGAGATGCGACATCATGAAAACTTTATCCAAGTTACTAAGAAGAAGGGATGGAGATGAGGAGGGAATCTGAGCTATGTTTTAGAGGTAGAGACGATAACTTTTGGTGGTCTACTGGATGGCCGAGATGAACGAATTGATGAGATGATTTTGAGATGTTTAACCTGGGCAGCATAATGACTGATGACGCCATTGATGAGATCGGGAATCTGGGATATATGGTGGGTTGTGTTATGATGGGGAAAGATAAAGTTTTTATTTGGTCTAAAAGTACTTGTGAAACTAATTTCCTTCTTTTCTTCCATTCTTCTTTCCAGACTTTGCTTCTTTCATATGCTTTAAAAACTCTTTAACACAGCCTATAAGTTATGCCAGGAGTTTGGTGTACATTGGAGAATAAAACAGACTTAGAAACTATGATTGGGGCATTTATCACTTAGTGGAGAAGAGAGTTATGTGGTACCAAGAGGAAATGGAGCTAGACAACAAATAAGAATATAAACAAAATAATCACTGAATGTGATAAATGATGAAATAGAATAAGCATGGGAAGCTGTGTAGCCCCTTTTAGCAAGGAAAGACTTTCAAGGAGGTGATGCTTTAGGACAGGATTTTAAGAGGAGGGAACTCAAAGTTGAAAAGCCAGGAGCTGGGGAAGGGCTTGGCATGCTCAAGAAACTCCAAGAAGTCCTTGCTGCTGGATCAGGAGAGCTGAAGGAGAGTGAGGAGCCCTAAGCTGAACACTGGCTACTTCCAACATTTATGCCAGTTAGAAGGTGAGGTTGACAAGATAACTAGCTGATACCTGGCAGACAGCTCCAAGCCTGGAAACTGGGAATCAGGTTTGTGCCAGAGATGAAGATTTGGGAGTCAGACTTTCCTGGTAGCTCAGATGGTAAAGAGTCCGCCGAGAATCCAGGAGACCTGGGTTTGATCCCTGGGTCAGGAAGATTCCCTGAAAAAGGAAATAGCAATCTACTCCAATATTCTTGCCTGGGAAATCCCAGGGACAGAGGAACCTGGTGGGCTACAGTCCATGGGGTCACAGAGTTGGAATGACTTAACGATTAAACAACAACAACAAATGCAGATGTAGCACTGAAATCAATGGGGAAACAGGGAGGCTTGCCCTGGCAGAGAGCATGGAGCAGAGAAGCGAGCCAAGCAAGTGCAGAACTTTGGGAGAAGGTGAACAAGCCCCAGAGGGCACCTAGCAGCAGCCTGAGAGGAAAGAAGGAGGAAACAGAGGCAGGATGTAGGAAGTGACCGTGTCATGAAGGACAAGGTGGTCCACATCTCAGGAGCAGCTCAGAGGTCGGGTGGGAGAGAGCCGGGGAGATGAAGCAATAGTTAGAAATGCACTGCAATGACTGGATGAAAGTGAGATGGCAGGGGGCTGGCATGGGAGGTTAGGAAATGGACCTAGAAAGCAGGCACTGTTGTTTTAAAACAATCACAGAGGAAGAAAAGATGGACTGGCTAAGTGTTTGAGAAGGAGAAAGGATGATGGGGAGTTTGTTTTTAAGAATTTGTTTCTTTCCTTCGAATGGGCTTCAGGACCCATATCTGGGCCTTAGTGCTGGGGCAGCAGGTTTTCTTGACTTTCTGGAACGTCAGGCTGCAAGGGCTGAGGCAGCCACCTCCCCTCTGGCCCCTAAACCTTGCTTTTGGCTCCTGTGAAGAACAAAGAAATCAGTGGGGCAAGCAAGCCCGGTGCTTTGATCCAGCTCATTCTCACATTTGCTCTAAGCTGGTAGTTTCCATCACACCCCGTCTGACTTCCAGTTCTCATGCCAGCTCCTTCATCTGAACGTCTTACTCATAGTAGGTGCACGATAAATAGTTGTGCTTTGCTTGGATGGGTGTGACTACGGAGAACCTTACGGCCCCCATAGAGGAGCAGGCGCGGTCTCATCACGTGATGTGAACTGTGCACTAACCATTCATGTCGTACGTGTAGGTACGTGGTGTCCCCAGCAGAGAGACTCCATCTAGGACTGATAACGTCACTGACGGTTCTTATCAAGTTTGAGGAATGTCCTTTGCCAATGCCTCAACCTGCTAGTTGTGTTTAGGCATAGATAATGCTTTAAAAAGTTGAATAGTATCAAGTAGCAGCTACCAGGAAGTAGAAATCCAGCATAGCCAGCGTGGGCCTGCCTCCTCTGAGATTCAAGATGTCAAACTGTGTTACTTTGGTTATTGCGTTACAGTATTTCAAATCGTGTTACATTATATCACGCCACTCTGGAATATGAAGTGAGCCCCAAACTGTCGGATAATGGGCAAACACAAGGGTTGCCTGACAGTATGAATTAGCCTTGAGTGGTTTGGCATAAAGTAATCACACCACTCTTTAGGGAGAGGGGAAAAAAAACAACAGAGCTAGACACTCCGGACAGAGCAGCAGTGTGATCAGATTCGCTGACCCAGTCCAGCCGCTGCCTGCAGGCTGCTGGGCCCCAGAGCCCCTGCCGCGCTCCACGAGCCATGCCGGGCACACCTGAGGCTGAAGACTGAGACGCTGCACCAATCAAGGTCTCTCCCGATTAATAGAGCTGTTGCTCACCCAGCAAGGGAAATTAGTGACAGGTGGAAATGACCATTTAATTCATCCGCAAGGCTGCACTCTCTCAACAGGCTCGTAGCAGCCTGGTTCAGGGACCCTGTCACGCCGTCACAGAAAATGGCACCACTTTCTGGGGACGGTATGATTCACAGCCTGGAGGATGTGGCTTTATTTTGCAAACAGGCATTTCACGAACCCTCTGTGTGCATGTGATGCTTTCTTCTATAGGCAAAGACATTCTATTTTTAAAAGTGCTTTTTATAATCTGGATTTGCATCTCTATTAAAACTGCAAATGATCCATCATTGATGGTGGAGGCTGGGGGTAAAGTGTCCAGTGGAGAAGTCAGGCAACCCATCCCTGGCATCTGCCCCTCGCTCATGGGTAGACTGAGAGGTCCTGGTCGTGGGGTCAGGTCGAACCAGGAGGGGCATTTTAAAAGCAGATGGGGGCCAACTAGCAGCATGAAGAGCCATGGTTTTCATGAAGAGCAGCCGAGGTTGGGCGGGGATAACACTCCAAACATCAGAGGGAGGCTGCAGCCAGTGCAGTCAGCAAGGTCACTCTGAGAGTGACCAGCATCAGGCCTGAGTGACGGTCGGGGATGGAGGTTCAGGATGAAGGTGGGGATGGCAGAGTGAAAAGCTGAGACAGAGCTCTTACTCGCCCCACATTGTTTCTGACAATGTCCTGACTTGCATTCTGTGATCTAGCAGGTGGATCTTCTCTTTGCCCTGTCTTTCCCACAAGCTGCTGTTTGCCTCTTTAAGAGACGTCAGTGATCCCTTTCTTTAACTGCTCCAATTGAAGCCTTTCTTCACAGCGTGACTTGGGAAGACTTGCTTGACTTCTCAGCCAGCCCTGATTTCTCCATCTTGTGGGCTCTTCTAGTAAGTAGCTCTTGACGTCACACAGCATTTCTGGGAAGCTGAGTCAACTCCCGAGTGTCCTGGGAGACCCTTCTGAGGATCTGGAGCCATTTAAGCCTCTTTTAAGGAATCAAGATTCTGAAACCAGGACCGTCCAACGACACGGACAGACTTGAATCAAACAAGCATCCCATTTTGGAGGGATGATGAGAGCATAGAAGAGGATCGTGGGGGACCCACCCAGAGGCTGGCAGAACCGTGTATTTCAGATTCCATCTGGGGCCAGAGGGTAGCAGAAGGCATGTGTGAAAAATCAGAGAGACTACCTCCCTGCAGTGAGATTATTTTTCCTAGCTCCATATGTGAACTGTGTGACTTCTCTTCCCTCTCTCCTCCACCCTTTCCCTGGCTCCTAAGTGCTCTCGCTCACTGGAGTTCCAAGCCCCTGAAGCTCCCTCAGTCCTTTGAACAAGGGAAGATCTCCAGGGAGCTGCCTCTGAGCGCCTTCCCAGGGGTGATGGCACTTAGCAACGCGTCTTTGGGCCCCCGAGAGACCGGCCTCAGGGGACTTCCTGCTCTTGAAGAGGAGGCCTATTCACGCTGCCTGAGCAGTAACTCGCTTGGTGTTTGTGCAGCCAATCACAGAGGGCCTGACACGGGGTTCTTCACCTGCCCCCAGCTCTGCCTCGTAATGTGGTTGCTGCTGCTGGTCTTGAGTTAGCTCTGTCAAAACCCACTCACCCTAGAGCTTTGTGATTTAGAAGGTGTGTTAGTCAGGTCTCTTCAGAGAACCAGAGCCAAGAGGATATCTATCTATCTATCTATCTATTTTTAATCTATCAATCTATCAGTCATCTGTCTCTATCATATATCTTTACCTATCTATCAGTCCATCAGTCTATTGATCATCTTTATTTATCTGTCATCTATCAGTCATTTACCTGTATCTATCTCTATCTCATCTCTCTATCCGCATTATCTACCTGTTATAATATTTAAATCAGTAGACTGTCAGTAAAGCCCTGCATAAAGTGTGTGGGCCTCATCCACTCAGTTTGTCTTAATGGAAAAGAGTGAGGTTCCCCAAAGTAAAATGGATTCTGCTTCAAGATTGCAACGTAGGAACCACACCTGAGTTTCCAGACCTGCTGCCCTCTGGAATACACAGTCAGGACTGTGACATCAACTCTTACCAAGTTTCCAGGCTGCTGGCCTGCCCTGCAGATTTTGTGCTTGCCAGCCCCTACAATTACGTGAGCTCATTCTTTAAGATAGATAGGCTTTTGCATTATGGTTTTCTCAGGATATACACCCAGCGTGAAGTGAGTCTGAAAGAGAAAAACAAATATTGTGTATTAATGCATATATATGGAAGCTAGAAAAATGGCACAGATGAACCTATTTAGTGCAGGGATAGAGATGCAGATGTGGAGAACAGACATGTGTACACAGAGGGGATGGGAAGATGGGACGAATTGGAAGATAGCATTGACATATATGTACTGTTGTGTGTAAAATAGCTAGCTAGCAGGAAGCTGCTCTATAGCACGGGAGCTCAGGTCGGTCTGTGATGACCTAGGGGAGTGGGACGTGACTCGGGCGGGAGGGAGATGCAAGAGGGAGGGGACATATGTATACTTATAGCTGATTCACCTGCTAGTATAGCAGAAACTAACACAAAGCAATTTTATTAATAAAGCAATTATTGTTTTTTAGTTGCTAAGTCATGTCTGACTTTTGCAACCCCATGGACTGTAGCCTGCCAGGCTCCTTTGTTCATGGGATTTCCCAGGCAAGAATACTGGAATGGGTTGCCATTTTCTTCTCCAGGGGATCTTCCTGACTGAGGGATTGAACTCGTGTCTCCTGCATTGGCAGGCAGAATTTTTATCACGGAACCACCTGGGAAGCCCAAAGCAATTATACTCCAGTTGAAAAAAGGAAAGGAAATGACATCTTAAAGAAAGAGGAAGTAAAAAGACTTCCTACTATCCTGTCTTTGTCTCATGGCCTTTTGTGTATATTGACACCTCAAAAGTGGATGGTGATTCTTGTATCTTCACCCCAAAATTTATCTGTGTTGAAGTTAGGATTTCTAGAATTCTTGTGATGGTGTTGAAATAAAAGATAGAAGAAAGGAGGGAAGGACAGAGTGGGGAGGGGAGCAGATGGACTAGTAGCACTAGGCAATTATGGAGCTGAATTTAACCTTAAAGCCTCAGGAAAGCTGTGTGAAACAGGACTCCTTGTTAGCATCCTTGCCTCAAGTTCTAGCACGTTGACTTTCTCAGACTTTGAAGCCACAAAGAGATGTAGTCTGCTTTTCCTAACAGGAGTTTTGCATGTCAGTCAGGGACTGCAAGTGATCGTATCTTTTTTATTGACTGATCAGAAAACTGTGTGCTTCTCTTCCTGGGATGCCATGTATAACCTGGGCCTGCCCTGCATGAGTTAAAGAATTGTGAATTCTCAGTCATTTCTCTGATATCTCACCTCTGGATAATGTCATGACTGAAGATGTGGCTGAGCAGGGCTTACATGCATATACTTGTGGCAGCCCAGGTGGGTCAGAAACTAGAAGTACATCCACCTGTTGGGTAGTAACCAATCGATGAACTAATCCAATGACTATGTATGAGATACCTGCTCTGTACTGGCTTGAGAGCTGCAAGAGCTGGGAAGAATTCCAGGTCAGCAATCAGAACAAGGTAAGGATAAGATGGCAGTCAGTTGGAGGCAGGCCAGGGACAGGTCTGTATCTGTGCCAGGACTGCCCTAGTCAGGAAGACAGGCAGAGCTTGTCCAGAGGCTGGGGATGGACAGAAATCAAGGCACAGAATAAGCAGAAGAGAAATCTACAAGAAGGTAGCAGGCTCTTGGGCACTGTTATGGGTTGAACGATGTCCCCCTCAAATTCCTATGTTGAAATCCTTAGGAACAGGGTTGTTGCAGATGTTGTTAAGATGGGTTCGTATTACTGTAGGCTGAGCCCCCCAATCTAGTAAGCCTGGTGTTCTTACAAAAAGGGAAAATTTGGCCACATGAAGATGAAGGCAAAGATCTTCAAGACAAGGGAGCAAAGATTGCCGCAAACCCTTGGAAGTTAGTGTAGGGGCATGGAACAGATTCTCACAGTCTTTAGAAGGAACCAGCCCCCGTCACACCTTGATCTTGGACTTCCAGCCTCCAGAACTGTGTGTCAATAAGTTTCTGTTGTTTCAGCCACCCAGGTTGTAGAACTTTGTTATGGTAACCCTAGCAAACCAATACAGGCAGCAGCCCAGCCAATTTCTGTCCCTGAAACAGGGCAGTCTGGAGAGACAATTACAGGCTGGCTCTCCTAAATGCCATCAAAATTGTCTTTACAAGAAGGAGGCAGAGAGAGGAAAAAAGGAGGAGGCAGAGGGAGATTCAACAGAGAGGAGAACATGGGGTCAGAGATCGGGTTGATGGGACCACAAGCCATGGGATGCTGGCAGCCACTGGACGCCAAGAGACAAGGAACGGATTCTCCTCCAGAGCATCTTCAGGCAGCCAGTCACCTTGACTTTGGCTCCGTGCTACTGATTGAATTGGGGCTTCCAGCCTCCACAACTGTGCATAAAGAATAAATCTCTGTTGTTTTGAGTCACCCAGTTTGTGATAATTTAAGCAGCCTCAGGGAATAGATCTGGTATTCATGCTTGCTTCTGCTTTCCTTCCCTGGAACACTGCCAGACCTGTCCAGGGCAGGGCCTATCATATACGACCCATTAGTCTTCAGATTCAAAGAAGTCAAGTTGTAATCCTACCTTTGGAAGCACAGACATATGATTTGAGGGTGTGTATCCTTTCTTCATAAACTTCTCTCTGGTTCTGCTAAGAGGCTGGTTGTTCAGTTGCTCAGTCGGGACCAAATCTTTGCGGCCTCATGGACTGCAGCACACCAGGCTTCCTTATCCTTCACTATCTCCTGGAGTTTGCTCAAACTCACGTCCATTGAGTTGGTGATGCCATCCATCCATCTCCTCCTCTGTTGCCCCCATCTCCTCCTGCCCTCAGTCTTTAAAAGCATCAGGGTCTTTTCTAGTGAGTTGGCTCTTCACATCAGGTACAAAACCAGACCCCCTGTGTAGGGCGCCCAGCCTTAGCCATATGATCTGAGGGTGTGTATCCTTTCTACATAAACTTCCTTTTGGTTTTGGTAGAGGCTGGTAAGGGGTTTTATTATTTTTTTAATATTTATTTTTGTTTATTGTATTTATTTAGCTGCACCAGGTCTTAGTTGTGGCATGTGGGAACTAGTTCCCCGACCAGGGATCAAACCCAGGCCCTCTGCTTAGGGAGCATAGAATCTTAGCCACTTTTGACCACCAAGGAAGTCCTTTTTCTCTGATTTTAAATTTGCTTATTCACTAACAAGTAAAATGGTGGCAGAAGTTATGGGATTACTTTCCACCTAATGTCTCTCAACACACAGTGGGTCTGGTTCTTGCCACAACGTCTTATCAACAGGGAAGCCAGGCAGCGCGAGTGGGAAATACTTTGATGTCAGTTGGTAGACCACCATTTGGCCTAATAAACAGCAAAACTGTTGTTTAAGTGCTTTTAGAGAATTGCACTAAAGAGAATGTTGTGAATCAACAGAACTGAATCTTTTTTTTTTTTTTTTTGTAATTAAGGAAGAGAGTGTTCCCATTTTGAGGCCCATGCTGACAATCCCTGTGTGTGAGTGATGGAAAAGATTAAAGAATACAAAGTAGTTCGCCCAGGGCTCAAGATAAAAATGCAGTTGGAAGGGTTCACTTAGTAGTTCATTAACTACATCCAGTCCACAATGTACCCGACTTAATGTTTAGTTTTGTTCTTAAGCAAATATATTATATTAAGGCTCCAGTATAGTAATAAATGCTCCTTTTGCAACTGCCCTGTTGTTATATGTCTGACAGTTTGTTGAAACCACTACTGAACCAGAAACTCTTTTTAGGGAGGGAAGAAGACCCCAAACTTGATATAAATATTGACCTGGTTAATCAGAGGAGTTTGGAGTAAGGCATTGACATCAATGCTTGCCTTGTCCACACAAGAAAACTGGGTCTAATTCACCTTTTCTCTCCTCGGGGCACATGGCCCGACACTCAGAAAGTTCTCAACAAACATTTGGCTCCACTTGCGGGTTCATTTCAGTTCAGTAAACACAGAGGAGACCAAAGATCCTGGTGTTGTCACAGTAGAAAGTGGTTCAGGGGTGGGTGATACCATCTATCTCTGGTCACTAGTGGTTTTGCATAAATTAGATTTGCAAATGAATGAGAACCTGTTTTGTGAGTTAGATCATTGTTTATTTACCACTCATTGAAAGAAACCCTGGCCTTTCCACTCTTGTCAAACTTCTTAGCAGTATCTGATGTTCTGGGTCCAGTATACCTGTCCCGTCTGGATTACTTGGGAGCTGAAGCCTGCCTAGAGACAAGGGCGGTGGAGGGAGAGGGGTAGGAAGAATGCTTCTTATGAGGACTCTATTCTCTTCACTTCTCTGAACCCAGGATTTTTGTCGCCAAGCCCATTTCTTCCCATTGGTTGAATGTGACCCAGAAGGACACTGTCCATTCCTGTCTGGCTCCATTGAGTGACATTGTAGACTCTGGTAGGCAGAGTTTATCCAGAACCTCTCCAGTTTGTCTTTTTTGGCTTTTCCCTCACTCTTGGCTCTCCCAGATCCTTAACCCTTTCCTTCTCCTTTCTCCCAGCTTGTTTTGGCTTCACCTTTTCTCCCAAGCTACCTTGTCTCATGATTCACTATGGAGTAAGCTACATTCCTGGCTCTGACCGTGAAGCCTGTAGCACGGAATAACTTGTCATATCTGTTCTCTGCCTGGTTCCCCACAGTGACCACCTGAATTCAGAAGGCTTCTTCTCTACTCACCTTGTTCCCTCAAGGGAGGGGATTGGCTGTCCTATTCGTGGGGAAAGGGAGGCATAGGACAGTAGATTAAACATTTGACTTATTTTTTCTTTGAGTTTCTGTTGACTTCCTCTTTGTTTTCCCATGGTCTGCTGCCCAGCTCTTCCCATCTGGGTCCACTGATGCTTCTACACAGAACTTAGCCCACTCCTCATATGCCCATGCTCTTGAGCCTGTTGTTATTTTTCAGTCACTAAGTCCAACTCTTTGCATCCCCATGGGCTGCAGCACACCAGGCTTCTCTCTCCTTCACTGTCTCCTGCTGTTTGTTCAAACTCATATCCACTGAGTCAGTGATGCCATCCAACCATCTCATCCCCTGCCACCCCCTTCTCCTCCTGCCCACAATCTTTCCCAGCATCAGGATCTTTTCCTGTGAGTCAGCTCTTCTCATCAGGTAGCCAGGGTATTGGAGCTTCAGCATCAGTCCTTCCAATGAATATTCAGGGTTGATTTCCTTTAGGATTGACTGGTTTGATCTTGTTGTCCAATGGATTCTCAAGAGTCTTCTCCAATACCACAATCTGAAAGCATCAGTTCTTCGGTGCTCAGACTTCTTTATGGTCCAAGTCTCACATCTGTACACGACTACTGGAAAAACCATAGCTTTGACTATAGAGACCTTTCTTTGGCAAAGTGATGTCTCTGCATTTTAATATGCTGTCTAGGTTTGTCACAGCTGTTCTTCCAAGGAGCATGTGTCTTTTAATCTCACGGCTGCATCACCGTCCGCAGTCTTGAGCCTAATCGAGACCAGAAGCACTTAGATGCTTCATCTCTCCATCCAAGGACTGGCCTTTGACTTATTCTTTGGGCAGCTCTGACCCTTAGATGGATGTCCACGGGCTGTCTTTTGGACTCGGAGTCACACCACCTCCCATTCACTAATGGAGTCCCTGTGCTTGATTCCCCTGTATCCTCTTCTAGAAATTGAGCTTCCACTGGCTTCTCAGCCTCAATCCTTTGAGAAACCCCAGCCCCTCAGTGAGAATGGGGACATTTCTTGGTCTTGACCAGACCTTATCCTAGAAGAAAACTGGAGATTCTTGGATTTCTCTATGTTCTGTTTTTGTGACCTAAGTCATTCTTGATTTTTAATTTTTATTTATTTATTTATTTGCTGTGCTAAGTCTTTGTTGCTGCACATGGGCTTTCTCTAGTAGTGGCGAGTGGGGACTACTCTTTATTGCGATGCACGGGCTTCTCATTACAGTAGCTTCCGTTGCTGGGGAGCATAGACTCGAGGCTCACGGGCTTTAGTAGTTGCAACATACAGGTTCAGTAGTTGTGGTACCTGGGCTTAGTTGCCCTGTGGCATGTGGAATCTTCCTGGGCCAGGGATCACACCCGTGTCCCCTACATTGGCAGATGGATTCTTAATGTCTATACTACCAGAGAAGTCCCCTGAAGTCATTCTTATTCATCTACTGGAGACCTCCAATTACATCAAAGACCCATGGTGTCAACAGTTTCCCTGGATTTTGGTGAAAAAATGCCAAACCCTTTGAGTCTTGAGCTATGACTGGTTTGCTGACCTTTTGTTATGGACCTGGCAAATTCCCTGGCCCCTGTGCCTGGTGGATAGATGGTTCTCACCCCATTCTTCTCACTGTTCCATCTTGCTCTGGAAAGCTATCATGCTTTACCAACAAATCCGGACATAGGACTTTTTATTTCTTTGTTTCAAGAGCATGGGATTTTAAGTAGCCCAGACAGCCAAAACACAAGCAAGAGCACACATTGAAACACAGAGGAAAACAATTCCATGCCAGATGGGTGATGATACTGAAACTCATTCAGAAATATATTTAATGCCTCAGATGCTCTTGAGTGTTATTTTAAATACTTATACTTGACTGAAATGACTTTGTGCCCTTGTATTGCTGTATTCTCTGGCTGTTGTCTATAGCTACATGAGTCCTGACTTATAAAGCAACACAACAATGTCTTAAAACAAATTTCCCACATTGACTATTACTAATTTGTCTTATGCTTTATGATTTTCAGAGTTCTTCCTTAGACCTTAGTATATCACATTAGAATGCATCTAGTGCTTTGAAGCTGTCAGTGGGAGTTTCTGTATTTGTTTCAATGTTCAGTCACTGCACAAACATTTCAGAAATTTTAATTTGGGTTCCAAGACATGCAAACTGAGGGCATCATTGCATCAGAGTAGAACAGTACTACTTACATGTTAGCAAGCCTCAGAATCTTGTTACAAACTGGAAAGTTTGCTAAAATACAGACTACCCTCTGCCCCTCCAGTTTCTGATTCAGTAAATCTGGGGCGAGGCCTGGTAATTTGCACCTCTGACAAGTTCCCGGGTGATGTGAAGCTTGCTGGTCCCGGGACCACGTTTTGAGAGCTCCTGCACTGGAGCATCTGTTCTTGATCTGGATGGACAAGAAGAATACCTGTGAAATTCTTAAAATATATAGAAGGGATAAGGAAACACAAAAATGGTCATAGCAGATATATATAATGACCTATTAGAAACAAACAGAATGTCCAACAGCAGGAGAAGAGATTAAATAAAATGTATTATATTCATATAGTGGATCACCAAATGAAAGTGAAAAATGAATGAACTACAGCTATATCTATCAATATGATTAAATCTTACAAATATAAGATTGAAAAAATGAATTTGTGCCTGGATGAGTATAGTATATCATTTGTTTAAGGCTCAAGAATCTACCAAACAGTGGTTTGTATCATTTCAATATGTATCTAGTGAAAGTATAAAGATGTATAAAGACACCCAGGGGATACAGACTTCAGGTGATAAACATTGGTAACTCTGGGCAAGGGTGGAGGGGTGGGGTGACCCTGCCCCTGCAGAATGGTTCTGAGGGGATTCACATGTATGTATAAAGCTTTGTTTCTTAAACTGAGTGATGGGTTCACAAGTATATGTTATAGCATCCTTCAAACCTTTTTCACAATGTGAAAGATGATAAATGTATCATAACATATTCCCATATTTCCACCTGGGGTGCTTATTTCTACAAAGCTCCATCTGGGATTCTTGTACATAGATTACTTGTGTGCCCCTCCTGAAATACACTCTGTATTTTGACCCAATGTGATAATGCTCTGATTATCCACTTTACTCACCAGACTTGGTAATGATATCTTTGAAAATAGATTTGATTTTTGGGAAAAGATGTAATACCAAAGCTTTGTCACAGTGAAGAAAATCAAAACATGGTATTGTGGCTTATAAATAGAAACATAGTTGAGATGCAAACATAGACCCTTAATGGGACCACCCCAAGGGACAATATAGGCATATATAGCCTAGGAAGTTTTCTACCAAACTATTTGCATTTGTTTTTTTTTTTTAATTAGAAATTTTTTTGTAGTTGATTTACAATGTATTAATTTCTGCTGTATAGCAAAGTGATTCAGTTACACATATGTATACATTCTTTTTCTTAATCATTTCCATTATGGTTTATCACAGGATATTGAATATAGTTCCCTGTGCTATACAATGGAAACTTGTTGTTTATCCATCCTATATATACTAGTTTGCATTTGCTAATCCCAAGCTCCCAATCTTTCCCAAATGTTTGCATTTGTTTTTAATCAGTACGTGAATGCACATGAAATGGTCAAAACATAGACTAGGAGAAAGAATACAGTTTCCTAGCTTCGTTTCTAAGAAGTTAATAAAAAAAACACTGTATAAAACTTTAAGCTTAGGCTGCCAAATACACAGAGCATTTCTAGAATGACTTCCTGCTGATACTGGTTTGGAGCCTTTTCAGAATACTGCTGAGAGGAAAAGGATGTGTTCCCAGCTTCAGGTCCTCCCCAAGGAGGGGTCCTAACATTAGAGAAAACCTGAAATACATACTGTGGGCTTTGTGTGTGGGTGGTGAGGCAGGGACATGGACATCAGAGGCTGAACAGGTCCAGACTCAAACATTATGCAATGGACAAGCTAGAGAGAATTGTCTGTCATTACCTTGAAGGCAGACTCAGTGCCTCTCAGGCTATAGCTGTGGTGTAAAAAATTAGAAAACAGAACATTACTGGTGAATGCTGGATTTCTCTTCAGCAGAGAGAATGGGAAGTTTATTCCTTTTTTTTTTTTTTTTTGGTGATTCTCTGGTCCGTGCTTTATCATCACTATGTAGGTTGAGTGTGCGTGCCAGCATGCATGCTCAGTCCTAAAATGTATCCGACTCTTTAGTGACCCCATGGGCAGTAGCCCGCCAGGCTCCTCTGTCCAGGGAATTTTCCAGGCAAGAATACTGGAGTGGGTTGCCGTTTCCTCCTCCAGGGGATCTTCCCGACCCAGGGATTGAATCCACGTCTCCTGTGTCTCCTGCATTGGCAGGTGGATCCTTTACCACTGAGCCACCTGCACGGTGTTGTGTGTATGGCGGGTAGATAACTCTTTTCGGTAATGTGGAGAAAGGGATGGTTCCATGAGGAACTTTGTAAAAAGTGATTGGAGATGACTGTTTTTCATTCCATGTTCCTGTGCTTTGCACTAGATATAGTACTGAGTGACACCCAAGCAGGGGTGAGTATGTGCATGTGTGGAGGAGGCGGGGCAAATGATTGATGGGCAAAGAAATGGCAGTGGAAAGATGACTCTCCACCCACCCAGGCCTGCTCTTCCAGGGACGAGAGTTTTACTAGGAAGTGGCCACCCAGCCCCAAAGACTTCATGACTGGTTCCTGCCATGTTTTGTTGTTATTCATTCTCTGAGTCGTGTCTGACTCTTTGCGACCCCATGGAGTATAGCACACTAGACTTCCCTGTCCTTTACCAACTTCTGGAGTTTGCTCACACTCATGTCCACTGAGTCAGTGACGCCACCCAACCATCTCATCCTCTGTCGCCCCCTTCTCCTCCTGCCCTCAATTTTTCCCAGCCTCAGGGTCCTTTCTAATGAGTCGGCTCTTTGCATCAGGTAGCCAAAGAATTGGAGCTTCAGCATCAGTCCTTCCAATGAATATTAAGGGTTGATTTCCTTTAAGATTGAGAGGTCTGATCTCTTTTCAGTCTAAGGGACTCGCAAGTGTCTTCTCCAGCACCGCAGTATTCCTGCTGTGAACTGTGTCTAAAGTACCTGCTAAAGAGGTTAAAAGTAGTTGTACCTTTCCCCCATCCACTGGCTGGACTGAGGGGATTCTGAGGCTAGAGAGGTTGGGCAACCACAGATAGAAGAAGCCTGGATCCTTGAATCACTCTGTGGAAGGTTGCTGGCCAGTCAGGAACTCCTGCATTGGACTGATGCTTGGATAAGAAATACATTTCTTTGTGTTAAGCCACTGATGATTTGAATTATTTGTTCCAGCCACTAGTATTGCTATAAGTAGACCACTCATGTAGAATTTCAATAGGATTGTTTCATGGCTACCGTAGGAAGGGCAGATTCAACTGAGTTATGCGTATTAGTGTAAGTCACTCAGTTGTGTCCGACCCTTTGCAACCCCATGACCCACCAGGCTCCTCTGTCCATGGGATTCTCCGGGCAAGAATACTGGAGTAGGTTGCCATTCCCTTCTGGGTATCTTCCTGACACAGGGATTGAACCCTTGTCTCTTACATCTTCTGCATTGGCAGGTGGGTTCTTTACCATCTGAGCCACCAGGGAAGCCTATATTTGGTACCAAAATGAAAGACAGGAAGAGAATATTCTACAAGGTGTCTGCATAGGGCACTCGAGTCCTTATTCTTGGCTCTGGGTTGACTGCTTTCAGCTTTGCTGGAAGGCTGTGGGTTGTCACCTACCCTTTTTATTGTCCTGCCATGCAGGTTTTTACCCAGCACTTGAGTGAAGCAGAAGAGCTTTGTGTCTTGCATTAGAGAGCTCTCTCTCTCTCTCTCTTTTTTTTCTGGAAGAAATGAGAAAATGCATTCCATTTGCCACTGGTCATGCTGTGATGACAGATAATTAGAAACTTTAATCAATCTTGTTTTGTCAGCATGACTTTCATATCAAAATGGGACTGTGTTTAAAAAAAGCCACAAATAAATACAAAATTTACGACTGTGAAGCATCAATAATGAAGTGTAATGATGTTAAGGAACGATCTCTCACAACCCTGTCACCAAACCTCTTGTGTGTGTCAAATGCTTGTCTTCCGCACCTCCCTCTGCTTACATTTGCACATCATTTTCATTTATTTATTTGCCCTTCCTGTCTCACAGATCACTGCCCCAAATTTCATGGACATGGATGGACGGGGACTCTGCAATGTAACTTACTCCTTCTCTCGGCCTTGTTATCTGTCTCAGTATTTAGCATATTCAGAACAGGCTTTTTATTTATTTATCTACTTATTTACTTATTGAAGTAAAGTTGACCTACAATGTCGTATTCATTTCTGCTGTACGCAAAAGTGACTCAGTTTTTATACATTCTTCTTGATTATGGTTCATCCTAGAACTCTGACTGTATTTCCCTGTGCTATGCAGTAGGATCTTGTTTCCATCCATTCTACACGTAATAGTTTGCATCTACTATCCCCAAACTCTCAGTCCATCCCTGACTTCCCCTCCCCGCACCCCCTTGGCAACCAACAGCCTTTTAAGTTAGACAAGCCCGCTCACATTCTGATTTTCCCATTTTCCAGCCTTGTGATGTTCTCTCTCTAGGTGCTACCTGTTTCACTACCTGTAAATTATGAACACGTTTACCAACCTGCTAAAGTCGTAATAGCCAAAGGAGGTAACTCAAACCGAGTACCTCGGCATGCTGTCTGTTACAGAATGTTGAGGCTGTGCTCTTGAAAATGTGAAATCGTCTCTGCTTTGTTTTCTAACACAGAGCATTTTTCGATTCCACAGGAAATAGATTCTCTAGCTTGATGACCAGAATTTGTCAAGAGGTTGGTTGACGGCCTCTCTTTTCCCCATTGCAAGGGGCTTGCTGGGGCACATAAACAAACCATCACACCCAAGGTGCTAATGGAGGTGTTATCTGGGTGCTCCAGCGCAGTTTGCCTGCGCTGTCCCCTCCACTGGCTAGCGTGAAGAGTTGTGTGTATTGATCTTATCCAGTTCAAAGAGGAGAAAGCAATCTTTCCTTTAGAGTGTTTTAGAGACAGAAGCCTGAGAAGACTTGCAGCCTAGGAAGATGCTGTGTACATGGATGCCTGCTGATTGTGTCTTGAGGCTGATTCTTCTGCCAGAAATCCTGGAGAGACTCTGGCAGAGAGGCTGAAGCTGGGACTTGTGAATATGTGTCATTCCTGGTGTGATGAGCCGTGGGGCTTAGTTAAGGGTACCTCTAGAGGCCAAGTGGTACTTGAGCTTCACGCACTGCTTTAATCTTGTTTGGTCCCACTTCTGGTGTTCATGTGAAGGCTTGCATATGGATGCTGGCTGCTGCGTGCTCCCTCTTGTTCTGTTTCTGTTTTTATTCTTAGTTGTTCTACTGCTGGCTGCTTTGTCTCCACAGATTCAAACTGTGCCTATTTTTCAGATCCTATCGATGCCTTCCTCCTTTCTAAAAGTGTTTCTTGGTCAAATTTCCCAAATGCTACCTTTTAAACTTTATTCCACTTATCACTATGCAGTTTGTATTACAGCCAGTGCATAATGAAATTTTCTCATTGTTTGATTTACATTTTTCTCAGTTTTCCAACTGGATATTAAGCTGATCGATGCAAGCCTTCATCCATGTAACCATCTGATCAGCTGATATTGACCAAGGACCCTCCATGTGCAGACACCGTGCTAAATTGCTTTCTCACAAGTGATTTTATTTTATTCTTCCCCAAACACCCTGAGGGGGTTATCACCCAGTTTTACAGATTTTTCTGTGAGCCTTAGATTTCTTAATAACTGGTCCTCAAATCTAGAACCTGAATCACACAGCACGTGAGCACAAGCTCTGAATTTTTTTTTTTTTTACAAGCTCTGAATTTTAAGCGCTGGCCCCGAGTCTGTGTGTGTGTTAGCTGCACAGTTGTGTCCAACTGTTTGCAACCCCATGGACCGTATGCCCCGCCAGGCTCCTCTGTCCATGGAATTCTCTAGGCAAGAGTGCTGGAGTGGGCAGCCATTCCCTTCTCCAGGCGATCTTCCCAACCCAGGGATTGAACCCAGGTCTCCTGCATCGAGGGCAGATTCTTTACCATCTGAACCACCAGGGAAGCCCCAAGTCTGTCTTCATACCAGAGTGAATGCTCTTAAGATTGACCATACTTGTCGCTTATTTTGTATCCATCAGAGTAGCCGGTTATATGCTTCACAGGTAATTAAAACTTAATAACTTTTGATCAAGTCTTTAAAAAGGACGCTGTAGGGATGCTTTTTAAGAATGCTTCTTCACTTTTTAACTTAATTTCTTCCTGTACTTCAGAGAAGCTGAATGGAATTTAAGATAATTTATTTAAAATTATGCTTTAGAGTTTTGTTGATAATTTTATGACAGCTATTGAGATAAAAGTGATTTGGGGGGACTTCCCTGGTGGTCCAGGGGTTAAGAGTCTGCACTTCTACTGCAGGGGGCATGGGTTAGATCCCTGGTGGGGGAACTAAGATCCTGCGTGCCACATGGCCAAAAAATAAATAAATGAATAAATGATTTAGAGTTCTTTGAGCTGTTTGTGGTTTGCTTGTATGATTTGGTTTAGGGTTTGACTCAATCTGGTAAGAAGGAGGAGACAGTGGGGGTGGGGTGGGTGAAAAGTCAGAGACCCAGGGCCTTGATCTAGGCTTTGCCACTGCATTCAGAAGACTAATGTTATCATGACATCAATATTTATAGGCTCAGTGACCAGAAAGCCTGCTTCGTGGATGGACTAAAATGCAGGAGCTCCTGAGACATTTTCAGTTGAACTGTTCTCCAACTCCACAGGCTTGGCTTTTAATTAAGCCAAGGGGCCTGTTACCTGGCTGCTTTGATGTGTGGAGTGACCCAGATTATGGCCCCTCTTGGGGGACCGTGGAGTCTCCACGGTGGCCTCTTGATCACTGGCTGCAACACAGCTCTGCATAAGTCTAGAATGATGGCCAGGGACTCAGCAGCAGAATCCTTAAAAGTTTTTCCTACCATAGCCTCCCATAACCCTATCCTATGAGATACCTGAAAGAAATATATCCAGAGTGGAGGGCCAGGCAAAGACACAGTCTTCATACCAAGAAGTTTCGCTCCAAACTGCAGTGCATTCTCCTGTAAGAAATCTTTAAGACCAGATGGTTTCACTGGATAATACTACCAAAAATGTAAAGAAATAAAAATCCATTCTGTATAATGTCTTCTAAAAGCAGAGAGGGAGGAATATTTGCCAACTCATTTTATAAGGCCAGGAATACCTTGATACAAAACCAGACAAAGCAGGTACTGAAAAATGAAAACAGGAATATAAATGTAAAAATGAAAGGGAATGGAATACAGAAATAAACCTGCACAAATTTGGCCAATTAATTTTGGATAACTGTTTGAAGGAATTCAGTGAGAAGAGAGAGTTTTTTTTCCCCCCAATAAATGAATTTGGGACAATTGGACATCTGTAAACAAATTTAAGCAAATGAATCTTGACTTAAACTTTACACCTTATACAAAAGTTAACTCAGAGGGGAGAGATAATCTATTTAAAGTAAATTGTAAAACTTTATAATGTTTAGAAGAAAATATAGGAGAATATCCTTGTTACCTGGGTTGGATAAGAGTTGTTAGTCCTGACACCAAAACATGATTCAAAAAGAAAAATACTGGTAAATGTGGTTTCATTAAAATTAGAACTTTTACTCTGTGAAAAATAAAGTTGGAAAAGACAAGCTACAGATTGGCAGAAGGTATTTGCGAGCTACATATCTGACAAATGATTTGTATCCAGAATATATAAAGAATTTTCAACACTCAGGGGTAAAAAAAAAACCAACAAAAAACCCCCAAACCCAGTTAGAAAATGGGTAAAAGACTTGATCAGAAATTTCACCAGAGGGGATGTATGGAAGTCAATAAGCATTGAAGAGATGTCTAAGATCATTAGCTATCAGGGAAATGCAAATTAAAACCATGATGAGATATCACTGTATACCTATTAGAGTGATTAAGGAAAAAAAATAATGCAAATTACTGACGATACCAGTACCTCAGACGGGAAATAATTGGAACTTTAATGCACTGCTGGTAAGAATGCAAAATGGCATAGGCATTCTAGAAAACACTTTGGCAGTTCCTTATGAAATATGCTCATCACATGACTTAATCCCACCATCAGGTTATCATAGAGAAATTAAAATTTATGCTCATACAAAAATCTATACATACAAATCTATTCATAATTGTCCCAAGCTGGAAGCAACACAAATATCCTTCCATGAGTAAATGAAGAGAAATTCATTGTGCCATGGTTGCACAATGAATATCACTATGCAATGAAAAGGAATGAACTATAGATACACTCCACAGATTGGATGGATCACAAGTGCTTTATGCTGAGTGAAATCATTCTCAAAGGTGTACATACTATCTGATTCCATTTAGATGATCACAGTAATTAATTCTGTGCATCAGCTTGACTGAGCCACAGGGTGTCCAGATGTTTGGTCAAACATTGGTAGTGATGGTGTAGTCGCTAAGTCTTGTCTGACTCTTGTGATTCCATGGACTGTAACCTGCCAGGCTCCTCTGTCCATGGGATTCTCTAGGCAAGAATACTGGAGTGGGTTGCCATTTCCTTCTCCACGGGATCTTCCTGACCCAGGAATTGAACCCAGATCTACTACATTGCAGGCAGATTCTTTTCTGACTGAGCTATGAGGGAAGCCCAAACATTATCCTGGGTGTTTCTCTGATGGTGTTTTTGAATGAGATTAACATGGTGGCTCAGTGGTAAAGAATCTGCCTGCCAAGGCCAGAGATATGAATTTGATCCCTGGGTCAGGAAGATCCCCTGGAGAAGGGAATGGCAACCCACTTCAGTATTCTTGCCTGTGAAAGCCCATGGACAGAGGAGCCTGGCGGGCTACAGTCCATGGGGTTGCATAAGAGTCCGACACAACTTAGCGATTAAACGGCAACAACACATTTAAGCTGGTGGACTGAGAAAAGCAGATTATTCTCCCTGCTGTGGGTGGGCCTCATCCAATTGGTTGAAGGCCTGAATAGAACAGAAGGGCTGACTCTCCTCTAAGCAGAAGAGAGTTCCTCCTGCCTGATTGCTTTTGGACTAGGATGTGGGTCTTTCCTGCTTTGACCTTGAACAGAAATAACGGCTCGTTCCTGGGTCCTGAGCCTGCTGGTCTTTGGATGAGATGAACACCAGCAGCTCTCTTGGGACACCAGCTGGCTGACAGTCCCTGCAGACTTAGGGACTTGCTGTTTTCCATAATCACGTGAGCCAATTCCTTATAATAAATCTCTTTCTCTATATACATACTTGATCTCTGAGTCAGGAAGTTTCCCTGGAAAAAGGAATGGCTACCCACTCCCGTCTTCTTGCTTGAAGAATTCCATGGACAGAGGAGCCTGGCGGGCTACAGTCCATGGTGTCACAAGAGTCGGACATGACTGAGCGACTAACACTTTCACTTCCCCTACTTTCACATGTATGAATAAACGCACATACATGCATACATGGCTGTAAATGGATAGCCTGAGGGGTTTTGTGGGTGATGGAGCTGTTTGTGAATCTATATGTGTTAAAAATGGGGCTGTGTTTGTCC
Organism: Odocoileus virginianus; assembly: GCF_023699985.2. NCBI lineage: Eukaryota > Metazoa > Chordata > Mammalia > Artiodactyla > Cervidae > Odocoileus > Odocoileus virginianus. The sequence continues at coordinate 30,140,025 of NC_069706.1, forward strand.
AAGGGAGACAGTTTAAAAACATTTTTATTTACTTAGTTTTTGGCTTTGCTGGGTCTTCGTTGCTGCGTGGGTTTTTCTCTGGTTGCAGTGAGCAGGTCTACCCTCCATCGGTAGTGCAGGGGCTCCTCATGACAGAGGCTTCAGTAGTCGTGGTTCCCGTGCTCTCGAGCAGCAGACTCAGTAGTTGTGGGGCATGGGCTTAGTTTGCTCCGTGGCATGTGGGATCTTCCTGGATCAGAGATCGAACCTGTGTCTCCTGCAATGACAGGCAAATTCTTTACCACTGAGCCACAAGAGAAGCCCAAAGCCAGTTTTAGGAGCCCAGAGGAAAGTGAGGACAAGAGATGGATGGATTAAAGGCCAGAAATAGTAAAGAATTAGGCAAGACTGGGAGGGAGATTTGAACTGGGCTTCGAGGAATGTCTAGGACTCCAGTAACAGGAGAAATGGGAGGCAAGTGATGTTTGGAGGGGACAGAATATGCTGAAGGAACCACAGGGAGAGACTTATCTAGGGACTGTGACCTGAGAGGGGCAAACTGGGAGGAAAGAATCAAGCCAGTGAGGGGGTCAGTCAGTACCTAATTATAATGGGTCCTGACTAGCTGAGTGAGACATTTGTACTTAAGTTTTTTTTGTGGGGGAGTTTTTGCAGTTACTAAGTAAATTTGAACAGTGATTCCCTCCCAGAATTAGGGGGATCCAATTCCAGGGGAGTTTTGAAGTTTCCTGAAAGCCTTCTGGGGGAAGAAAATACCGAAAGGTTTCTTATATATTCATTTGCAAAATTCTTTCTTAAGTTTACCAATGAGACCCTCCATAAAACATTGGATCCACCAGGGAAATAACTCTGGGATTGATCTAAATCCTTTAGTCTCAAAGTATTTATGTCAACATCTGTCTCAGGCAAGGTCCCGGCAGGAAACAGATGGCACACTCCAAAGAAGAAGCTAGGGAGACTGGAGTGACGAGGCCATGTACACAGACGTGGGCTGGGCTAAGGGGACTGATGGGAGGTGGTCGGGTACCCTGGGCTGGTGATGGCAGGAAGAAGGCTCAGGAGCAAGGGTGTTCCCAGAAGTCTGCATGAGCTGCTGCAACAGGAGTGTGGGCCTGGGTGAAGAAGGGGGCAGCAGAGGATGAGATGGTTGGGTGACATCCCCGGCTCACTGGACCTGAGTTTGAGCAAGTTCGGGGAGATGGTGAAGGACAGGGAGTCTGGTGTGGTGCATTGCATAGGGTCGCAAAGAATTGGACGTGACTGAGTGACTCAGCCTGGCTGGAGGATCCAGCACTGACAGCCTTGGCCCAGCATGGACAGAGCTTCGGAGGCGCTCTGACCACTCCCTCCTCCTGCCCTGCAGGCTCCTGGTTTACTTCCAGGGGGCCAGAGAACCCCATCAACAGAACCCCATCCACGGTGGCCGGCCTCCTGGGAAAGGCGGTGGGGCGGGGAGTGGGTCTAGGTTACCATCAGTTACCATCGTCCAGTCACCAGGTCGTGTCTGCCTCCTTGCGACCCCACAGACTGCAGCATTCTATTTACCATTACACCGTCATGACCTGTTTGGGCTCCGATCCTGGTTGTGGCAGGGCCTCAGTTTACAAGGGCTGCAGGGAGAAGGAGGAAGCTGGTACGTAGACTGGGGAGACTGAGTCAGACTACATGAAGCTGGCCTTCATCAAGTCCTCAGATAGCCTGTTCAGCCCTGATCAGAAATTTCCTTCTCTGCGACCTTCTCCAGGCTTCCCAGGTGAGACTGGTGGTGAAGAACCCATTCGCCGATGCAGGAGATGTAAGAGGCTCAGGTTGGAAGTTCCCTTGGAGCAGGGCATGGCGACCCACTCCACTGTTCTTGCCTGGAGAATCCCATGGACGGAGGGGCCTGGTGGGCTACCGTCCATGGGGTTGCAAAGAGTCAGACTCGACTGAAGTGACTTGGCATGCATGCACATGACCTTCTCCTGTAGAGTAAGGAGCTTTCAACACCCTTCTGCAGAGTTATGAAAGCACTTATTATGCTGTGCTAATTGCTTGTTTATAAGTTTGGTGCCTAGTTACACATGCCTGGCACATAGAGAGGCCCTCAACGAATACTAAGGGAATGAAGATGGGTCAAGTTCAGGTTTCCCAGTGAGCACCTAGATTCTGCTGGGCGATTTCTGGTGATAAGGGCTCACCTTTGGGGGATGGCACTCGAGGTGTTGCCCGGGGACCCAGGCTTGCTGGCTCCTCTAGCTGTCTTTGTCCTACTTTGCTCCCATCAATCAGAAAGAAGGAGAGCAGCCTGTGCTAATGGGATGGAGCATCAACCACAAAGAAGCAGGAGTCATGAGAAATTATGAAAAGGGGGGCCCTGGGGACCCCAACGCCTCTCGCTACATCTTTCCTAATTAGCAGCAGAGGTCCTTGGGGGACGGTCGGAGACCAGCTAACGACCATTAACTCCGCAGAAGAACACTGCCATCACTGTCACCATCCGTGATGTTGCTTCTTCAGTCCCCTTGGGAGGCTTGTTTCCTTAGCAGGTTTTGATTTGGGCAGAGCCTTGATTGGGTGGCACGGAGGATGCCCCAAAGCTATGCCCCCAAACGGTGCTATGACTGATAAAAATCATAAGACATTTAGAATGGGAAAAACCTTAGAAAGCATCCAGTCCAATTTAATTCAATCTACTGACAGGAAACCAAGGCTGAGACAGGCTAAGCCATCTTCATCGAGCACATGCTAGGAGCCCGGCTCTGCGAAGTGTTCTGCAGAGAGTTCCTCACGTACTGGGTACCACATACCGTGGTTAAAAGGAGAACTCCAATTTCCATCCACTCTCTGCTACTGAGACAGCTGCCCCCAAAGTGACCCTGTCACTGCTTTAGAGGCATGGGTACTGGGATGGTGTGACACATCACTTGAAATTCAGGGAAGGAGAATATATTTTACTTCTTTTACATATGATCATAATGGCTGGCACAAAATAGAAACTGAATATTATTGTTGACAGACCAGCTGACTTACGGAAAAATTGTTGCAAGTTCAGGTAAACAGTTTCTGGGGTCTCCAGAGAAGATATTTTTGTTTTTCAGTCACTAAGTCATCGTCTGACTGTTTGTGACCCCATGGATTACAGCACACCAGGCTTCCCTGTCCTCTACTATCCCTTGGAGTTTACTCAAACTCATGTCCATTGAGTCAGTGATGCCATCCAACCATCTCATCTTTGTCGTCCCCTTCTCCTCCTGCTGTCAATCTTTCCCAGCATCAGGGTCTTTTCCAATGAGTTGGTTTTTTGGATCAGCGAGTCAAAGTACTGGAGCTTCAGCTTCAGCATTAGTCCTTCCAGTGAATATTCAGGGTTGATTTTCTTTAGGGTTGACTGATTTGAATTTCCTTACAGTCCAAGGGACTCTCAAGAGTCTTCTCTAGCACCACATTTCGAAAGCATCGATTCTTTGGCATTCAGCCTTCTTTAAGATGAATGGAATGAAAGTGTCTGTTTCTGAATGTATCTTCTTGATTATTAAAAAAAAAAAAGAAATTCAGGACAGAATTCAGAATCCGTGTAGGGTCCTATACTCTCAGTTGGGGTTTGCTGGTTTAGGGCTGCATTTGGGGTGCTGCTAGCCAACAGCATGGCTGACTTCAAGACATCTGATGGAACTGGAACTTGTTTCTTAGTCAGGTCCTCCCACACATGTATGGAATGCCCTCACTGTGATATTACTGTGAGCCTCTCTCTCTGGGTCTCTTAAGACCAGTATCACTGTCTTGTCACAGAGAGCTGTCTTCCAATGTTTCTCAAAATGTCCTGCTCTGTAAGTGACAGGCATCATTGGCCTCACTCACCCACTCATTCATTCATTCATCTCTTCATTCACTCTGTTCTAGGTATTTTATTATCTATTTCATGTCAGACTCTTTGGATGCAGAGATGAAAAAGATAGCCTGTCTTTTTCAAACTAACTTAACAGCCTGCCTTTTCAAACTAACTTAACAGAAAAGAGAAACTTCTTTTAGGATATTGGGGTGTCTCACCCGTGCAAGGTGGGTGATGCAAACACAGGCTTTGAAACTACCTCTCATCTCTGTTCCTCTCTGGGCATGAGCTTCGTTCTTCTCTGTTACTCACACATCAGTGGGAGATGATATTGCAGACCCAGCCACCCAAATGTAGCCTGGGTTTCTTTTGGTTCAAAATCCAAATTCCTGGAGAGGAAACTAAGAGGGGGGCTGAGCAGATGGCCCTTTGGGGTCCCCTCCATAGATGCTGCCTTTGAGGAGCTGACCTGAAGGGAAGCCTGTAAGTCAGTGCTGTGAAGAGCTCTGGAAAGTGAAAGTGTTAGTCGGTCAGTCGTGTCCGATTCTTTGCAACCCCATGAACTGTAGCCCGCCAGGCTCCTCTGTCCATGGGATTCTCCAGGCAAGAATATTGGTGTGGGTAGCCATCCCCTTCTCCAGGGGATCCTTCTGACCCAGAGATCAAACCTGGGTCTCCCACATTGCAGGCAGTTTCTTTACCACTAAGCCAGCAGGAAGACCCTAAGAGCTCTGCAAAAGTGGTTTTTCTAGACTTTAGAGCTTTAACAGGGGTGCAGAGGGCTCCGTGGGACACACACCTGGAACCCTTGAATCTTGAACAAAAAGGTATGTGTGTGTGTGTGCGTATGTGTAGGGGCTGTGGAAGGTTGGGGTTTGCTGTTTTGAGCAGAGTGATTAGAAAAGGCCTCACCAGTAAGGGGACTTGTGTCCAGATCTAAAAGGGGTGAGGGAATAAGTCACATTGAAACCTGGGGAAGCTCATTCCCTGCAGAAGGCAAACATAATGGGCAGTGAGGATGTTTTAGGAAATACAAGGTGCAGCTATGGGGAGAGAGAGAGAAAATGAGAGAGAGAGAGAGAGACGAGGTGGGAATAAGACTGGGTGGCCACAGGTGCCTTAGCCAGGACTTTGGATTTTACTTTGACAGACAAAGGGACATCTTCGGCTGATTTCTGAGCACAGAGTGATGTGAGCTGTCCCATTTTAAAAGGCTCACTCTGGCTGCCAGCTTGAAGCAAGACTACTGGGAGGCAAGGCCAGAGGCGGTGGACAGGTGGGTGGGGGAGTTAGCTCTCTAAACAGTTCAGAGTCAGGACCTTGAACCACTCTGCATTTGGAAGTGCCTTTGAAAACACCAGCACATGGTTAAATGAGGTGAAATGAGGTTTGTGTAGTCAGTGCATTTTAAAAAGAGGCAAATTGACCAGCAGTGTACGGCAGGCGTCCACTCTTTAAAACCAGAACCGGTTCATCAACAGCCATTTCTCATCCCCAGCCACGTTTACGGTAGCCACACTCTCCCTTATTTTAAACCTAGCTCTGTACTCCATGATCGCAAACTTTGTTCAAGCCTCAGGTCAAAAGCCTGGTTTAACTAGTTGTCAAACATCCTATTCTTGTAAAGAAACAAATGCTTTCAATCCAGTTGGCTTCAAAGGGAGTCAGGAGAGAAGTTGCGAACTGAAGTGAAGTTGCTACACTGTTTTCCCATTTATCACCTTTCCACCTGCTTCCTCTGGAAAGCCCTTCTGTTTCCTTATTTGAAAAGACTGCTACCTTCTTATCTTTAGAAAAAAAAATTAACCAATGGTTTTCTCATTATTAGTGGCACTGAAACCAGGAAGGTGGTTAGGCCTTAATCTCTCATTTTGCTGAAAAGAAAGAATGGAAGCAGGGAAGTAAAAAAGAACTGAAATGAGGAGTCTTTCTAAATTAAAGAAGAAGTTAGAGTATGAACTGGTAATTAGACCTGGCAGTTTAACAAGGGTCATCTACCTGTATCTGAGGTGAGACACAAGCTGGAAGCCTCTGAGGATCTGGGGATACATCGCTGGGAGGAAGCTTTTAATAACACAATTAATAGCATGATAGAATGCTCTAGATCTTTGGATCTGCCTCAAAGTGTCTGGGGTTCCCCAGGTGACACAGTGGTAAAAAAAAATTCACTTGCCAATGCAGGAGGCACAGGTTTGATCCCTGGTGTGGGAAGATCCCCTGGAGTAGGAAATAGCAACCCACTCCAGTATTCTTGCCTGGAAAATTCCATGGACAGAGGAGGCTTGTGGGCTGCAATCAATGGGGTCGCAAAGAGTTGGATGCATGCAAAGTGTCTGACCCCAGGATTGCGTCTGAGAGTGAATTAAAAAGAAGCATCTGAATAAGGTTTTGGGGATGACGCCACATCAGATTAAGGGGGAAGGATGTTAGCGGTGGAGGAAAAAGATACTGAGTTGAATCTTGACCATCCCAAGGGCTAAGAGTTCAAAGGAGGCTCAAATTTGTTGTCTACAATCCTAGCATCTGGAGCATCCAGGGAGAGAATTTGGAAAGACACAGAGCCCCTTCCCTTCTATGGACAGTGCAGTTTTGGGTGGGTTGTTCAGTGGTGCAGAGGTAACCGAGGCTGTTTGTGGGTGTGATGGGCCAACTGAATATCAGGCTTCTTGCTTCATTCCGATCCTATGACCTCTGTTCCTCTATCACACGGGCATCGCCCGGCGTGCTTCCTGTCTCACTCCTTTGAGTTTGCTGATTTGACCTCTGCTTTGACCTTCAAGCCCGCCCCTGCCACCATCAGTCACTCACAGGGAGTAACCGCCCATCCCATTGTGGAGATGGTCTTCCCTCCTTATCCAGTGGGTCTCTCGGGCTCTGGGACTTTGGTTCATACTTCAAATGGTCAACGTGTGAATGTTTCAGAAGCTAAGAACCCCAGGTGCTGGTTAAGCAGCCCTGAGAGGCAGCTGCATTTCACAGGTGGCTTGAGCTTGAACAGCTCCTTGAGTGACAGCTCTACAGATTCCCAAGGATGTGAGCTTAGGTGAGGTGCTTTCTGAACCTCTGTCCTGGTGTGTTTACCTCAGGGTGGTTATAAGAATCTCATGTAGCAGGAACGATGAAAGAGCCACTGCTCAATATTTGTGTTTTCTGTGCCTATGATTAGTGCTTGCTACCATGGACCACTGGGCTGGCTGACTCATCCACTAATGATCCAGACCCTGGACCCTGCCTGCCTGCTGGGATCCGTGGTACCCATCTGCCTTTGTTGACCTAGTGGATGTATCCCTTCCCGTGCAAATTTCGGCCAAACTCTCCCACTTAATGACCATCCTTTACTTTTCCTGCCCATTCCCATTCCTTCCTAATATCCTTCCTTCCTTTATATATTCTTTCCTGCATCATTTAATCTCACTTTCCTCATCTGTAAAATGGAAACAACAGCAGTAGCTACTATGCAGGGAAGTTGAAATTCACATGGGATGAATTTGAGAGGGTGCGACAGCAGGTAATGTGTGTAGAGCACCCAACTCAGTGCTTGGCTCACGGAGAGCACTCAGTGGGTGTGAGCTGTTATTATTTCTATTGTTATTGGGATTATTCTGTTTGCGGTCATCACCCCTGGTTAGCTCACGCTCCTCCAGGCAAAGAGTGCTATGGTGAAGCCGGTGAAGGATTCTCCTGTATCTCCCACCTTTTCCAGATAACTCTGTTTTCTTCCACTTGCCTTCTCACTGGGATCCCTCCTTCTTACCGGATGGTTGGAGCAATCACATACTTGGGGCCTACAGGAGTGAAGTGAAAGCAAGAAGCAATGTCTTTCCTCTCTGAGTTTATAATCCACATGCAACCTTTGTAAAACCAGCCCTTATGTCAGGGGCTTTATTTCATGCCAGTGAGTGAAAATCTGGATTGTTTTGACACGTGGCTGATGATTTTTACTTAACCTACTGTGTGGGGTTTGACCCAGGCCCAGGGTCTGCACCAGGGCTGGCACTATCCTTTGGTCCTTTGGCCTTCATACCTTCATACCTGTCTGTGTGGAAGCTGATGACAAGACTTGTGCTAAGAAATCCTTTTGTCTCTTTCTTGAGAAAGTGACACCAGTCAAGAGCACGTGTGTTTATTGCTTTCCATGGATTCCTTCTCCATCTTACCAACAACCTCAAACATGGAGCCCATGTGTTAAATTTTGTGTTTTAGACCTTGTGCAGTCCGCCTGCACGATTCTTAGCTTATTAAGGATCTTTACTCACAAACTCAAAACAGATACTATTCTTGACTGTTTCTTTGCCGTGAGCAGAATATCAATGTGCTGAAAGAAATTTAAAAAGGAAGCTTTTGCAGAAGATATACTCTCTCCTACCTCCCCTAAAACTTGGACAGGATAGAAGAATATACTATAATGAACTGGGTGCGTGCTCGGTCTGTCTGCATAAAAATGACGGCTTCATACAGCCACACTCGGTCCCTACACTTTTCTGCTTCCCTTTCGATAGTGAAACTTCAGAGCTTCTCCCAGGAATGAGACTTGCCTCGCAGTCGCTCATGTGCAATTTCTGTCGACATCGCTGGGAATTGCCTGCCATATGGCTGAAAGCACACTTTGGCCCTTTGCTGGTTAGCTGCTCCTCACAGTAATGATTCCATTTTCCTGAGTGAATTTAATTGCAAAACAGTAAGTAATTGCTCAAGTCGGGGATACACACAGGTTTTGGTGGCTCTCCAGGGAGTTTTTCCCCCATTGAGGGCTGTTGTGTGTGTGATTATAAGGTTATGGCCCCTCTCTTCTATGGAATGGTCTACGCCTTATTAGAGGGACTTCCCTGGTGGCCCAGTGGTCAAGACTTCGTCTTTCAATGCAGAGGGTGCTGGGCAGATCCTGGGGAGCCAAGATCCCACATGCCTGGAGGCCAAAAAACTGAAACATAAAACAGAAGCAATGTTGTAACGCATGTACAATGTTATACAAAAGGTCCACATTAAACAACAGCAACAACCAAAAAACGTATTACAAGTCCCACAGAACAGCCCCTGATCTAGAACTCTCACTGGGAGTGTGTGGGGAACAGGTGATTGGGGACAGGAGCCCAGGATCTGTGTACTCCTGAGAGTTTCATTTGCAGAGGGACTAGAGTACAGCTTTTTTTTAAGGTTCACGAAGAATTCAAGAGGCACATGGAGACCACGATTGTGTGGATTGAAGTCCTCAGGTCCCCCAGAAGGAATGCACGAGTCTAAAAATACAGAATTTACCACGTCGGATCCGTGTTTGAGGTTGCTGATAAGATGGAGAAGGAACACCCTGAAAGCATTAGACACAGAGCACACATCCTGTTAATTGTTGTCACTTTCCCAACAAGGAGACAAGGATTCAAGTACTGTTCGTCCCCCAGTAGAAATATTAGTTGGGGTCCAGAACTTTCTCTGGTTAATGAGGCTTATTTTTTAATGATCGAGTGTTTTATTTTTATCATTTGTATCTGTTGGATCATTGTATATTATAAACTTAGATCGTATCTTTATTAGAGTGGACATTATGGTGACTATTTCTGCTCTGTGTGTACTCAGTCACTTCATTTGTGTCCGACTCTTTGCGACCCTGTGGACGGTACCGCTTCAGGCTCCTCTGTCCACGGGTTTCTCCAGGCAAGAGTACTAGTTCCAGCTAAATGCCCACCCACCGAGGGGACCAAGGGCCAACTTCTAAGATCTCCTTTTGCTGTGGGGTGTTTGTCTTGCAGTGATTTCTCCCTAAGTCTTCCTCTTAATAATGTGTGACACAGACTCTGCTTCTCCCAGTCACTGTACACCATGGGAAAATGACATGGGCTTTGTGCGAAAGTATTGTTCTTATTGTGCAAAGCTCTTCCCCTAGAAGCCCTGGCTGTGGGCAAGAAACTAGATAAGACATGCAGCTTTAGTTTTAGACTAAGGGAGCATTTCAACATCCAAGAGGAAAATAATGGATCAAGGTGGGATGATGCAATGAGGTGGGAGAGGAGCTGAGAGAGTGAAAGGTCAAAGCCAGAGTTTCTTATTTGTGTAGCTGATGTGTCTTTGCAGACACGGGTGTCTGGGTGCGGGTGGTGGTGGGTGCCAAGCTCTGGGATAGAGTGACGGATGGTGACAAACAAGCAATGTGTGAGAATCTGGGTGATGTTAGGGCCCTCTGGCAACGCCAGGACCCGCTTTCAGCTTTCTCTTCCTGCAGTGCTTAGCTTGGCCAGCTTGGCTTTGCACCCATCAGCCTGGATGTGGGAGCCATGGTAAAGTAAGTAACACTCAGATGTCTGACACTAAAATATTTGGAATCCCACAGCGTGCTGGGGTGGACAGATTTGGGGCTGGTTGCTGCTTCTTAGGAATAAGCAGCTGTTCTCTCTCCTCCTAGAAAACAGAGCAAGATGAAGGCTTAGAGAAGAGAAAGAGGGATTTATTTCAATCTGATGAGGGATTTCCTGGCTGTGAAAACACAAAGGGAAATGAAGTCTTGGGATGGATGCCTACCACAGAGCTGAAATCTCCTTCCTTCCTGTAATTCTAGCAGGGAAGAGAGAAGATCTCCTCCCTTGACCGTGCTGTTTCTGGAGACAGGGATCTAGTCCAAATACTCACCCCATGACCATCTCAACCCCCTGATTAAATGAAGAATGTTGATGCGGAAGAGAATCAGGGGTCATTTCCTCACCTTCATCACATATGTGTTGTACATAAAGCCAGTTGCTTGAATATTTCATTCTAGCATTCAAAGCAATGCTGGTTAGCCCAGAAACACTTCTGTTTGGAGAATGTTCTTGTTAGAAATTGGCTCTAGCTAGATGAAAGAAAAGTGGCATGCTGCCTTTTATAACAGAGATTACAGGACAGCACTTGCCAAATTGGCTGAATTATTGTGAATATATTATCCCCAAATGAGTCCATTGGTAGACAGCATGTTATTTAGAAGGTTGCAAGACAGGAGACCTTAGTTCAAGCTCTGTCTCAACGTTTTACAGCCTCAGTTTTATCATCTGAAATATAGGAATGTTTCAATTTTTTTCTGCTTCAACGAATTTTATAAAGTTCAAATATTATAGTACATGTGGAGATGTTTGGAAAACTGTAAAATTGTGAAGTAAAATAACGTATACTCTTGCTTTGATTCAAACAATGAGTCTACTCCTTGTCTTAGGCAGTACTTGTGAAATTGTAGATGAGGAAAAACATTAAAATCAGTTAGTGTATAAATACTTGTTGAATTTGAGTTTTGTCCCTGATGCTCTTTCAACACTGGATTCAATGACACATTTCTTTAGCTCTGTTAAAATGTTGTGTAAACTGTGATGTGCTATTCAGATTTAAAGTATTAGTAGGGTAGCAGTGTTAATGGTGTTCGTGATGTTGAAAGACAACCCAATGTCATGGGTAAGAACAGAGGTTTTGGAGCCTCTGTTCATTTCCTTCTGATACATCCTGGCTCTGTTATTTGGGACTTATAACCCTACTGGGTCCACGTTTCGTCATCTCTGACATGCAGATAATAACAGCCCTGGACACATAGTCAGTCCTCAATACATGTTAACAGTTGTTATAAGAAAACGCAGGAGGGCCAGTGGGGCAGACAGAGACCATGCTGGCTTGGGACAGAGGTCCAGGTTTAGAAAGGGGACTTGGGGGCCAAAGAGAGGCCACCTCCAGGGTTCACAGCTGAATCCGATCACTCCCATCTGACAAAGCACATGGGAAGAAAGGGCAGGCCTATGCTTCAGGAGAACTCTGAGTGTTTACAGTGACACAAGTCTGGCTGCAGACAGTGATAAAGGCAACATATAAGCAACGTCACAGCATAGAGTGACAAGGTGCAGGAGTCTTATGAGACCCCCCAAGGAGTGAGTGGGCTCAGCAGGACTCAGCCAGCACAGGGTGGGGATGAGGCCAGTGTAGACCAGAGCAGGAAACCCCCAGGTGATAAGTTAAGAGTTATCACAGTGTCTCTGTTTAGCCGCTCAGTCGTGTCTGACTCTTATGACCCCATAGACTGTAGCCTGCCAGGCTCCTCTGTCCATGGAATTCTCCAGGCAAGAATGCTGGAGTGGGTTGCCATTTCCTTCTCCAACCATGTCTCACAATGTCTCTAGCAAGGAGTTAATAGACAGTGAGCTCGCTGAGTAGGTTGCTGTGGCATGCTTATGTTTACTAGAACATGCTATGCTGTATACAGTTCTCACTCCAGGGTAAGAGTTTGGTGTCTTCAACAAACATTCTAATTGCCTTCTTAATATCCCCATGACATGTTCATTATCTATACCTCCAGGTGCTTTTGAAGGTGCATGGTTTGGGTGGGCATTACCCACGACAATCAAAGTAGTGATATCTGGAAGAGACTAAATTAGGGCCCATGAAGAATTTATTCTTTTTTTTTTTAAATTGGAAATCCCTTAAATGTTTAGGCTGCAGTCTGCTTTCTTTTTTAAAAAAATTATTTATTTTTTAGTTGGAGTACAACTGATTTACAACATTGCGCTAGTTTCCGCTGTACAACAACAGGAATCAGCTATATGTATACACATATCCCCTTTCTCCTGGGCCTCCCTCTCACCCCCATCCCACCATCTAGGTCATCACAGAGCACCGAGCTGAGCTCCATGTGTTATACAACAACTCCCCACTAGCTAGCTATTTTACAAATGACAGTGTATATGCATGCGTGCTAAGTCACTTCAGTTGTGTCCAACTCTTTGAGACCCTTGGAACTGTAGCCCACCAGGCCCCTCTCCCTGTCCATGGGATTCTTCAGGTGAGAATACTTGAGTGGGTGATCATGCCCTCCTCCAAGGGATCTTCCCAACCCAGGGATCGAATCCGTGTCTCTTAAATCTCCTGTGTTGGCAGGGGGATTCTTTACCACTAGTGTCACCTGGGAACCCTGGTCGTATATGTATGTAAATCCTAATCTCCCAAATCGTCCCATCCTCTTCTTCCCCCCACTGTATCCACAAGCCTGTTCTGTCTTTGTCTCTGTTTCTCCCCTGCAAAGAATTAATTCTTGATAGGGGTTTTTATGCTACACCTGACCTTGAGATAACAGACCACTGACTTTCATAATAATGATCATAATAATTAGTTACTTTTCTCCCATATTTTTATTGAGGTGAAATTCATATAATATAAAATTAGCTGTTGTTCAAGGTTTAATTGTTCCCCCTTCCACTAAGTTCCTATATTGAAGTCCCCAGAATCTCAGAACTGACCTTATTTGTAAACAGGATTATTGCAGATTAGTTATGATGTGGTCCTACTGTAGTAGCTGGGTCCTTGGATCAATCATGACTGATACATACCCTTATACAAAGGGGGAATTTGGACATAGAGACACACCAGAAGTTGACCATCTACAAGGCAAGGAGAGATGCCTGGCACTAACCATGAAACACTGTGACCTTGGACCTCCAGCCTCCAGAGAGAAAGTGAAAGTGAAAGTGGCTCAGTCATGTCTGACTCTTTGCAGCCCCGTGGACTATAGTCCATGGAAATCTCTAGCCCAGAATACTGGAGTGGATAGCCTTTCCCTTCTCCAGAGGATCTTCCCAACCCAGGGACTGAACCTAGGTCTCCCGCATAGCAGGTGGATTATTTACCCTGAGCTCCAAGGAAAGCCCAAGAATACTGGAGTGGGTAGCCTATCCCTTCTGCAGTGGATCTTCCCAACCCAGGAATAGTGAAACAATACATTTCAGTTGTTTAGGGCATTCAAAGTTGTGGTACTTCGTTATGGCAGCCCTAGCAATTTAGTATTAAATATAGTCATTTCAAAGTGAGTGATTCATTGGCATTTAGTATATTCACAATGTTGTCCAACCACTATAGCTGTCTAGTTCCAACACGGGTTCACTATCCTCCTCCAAGCACCCTCCCAATGAAATAGACCCCTTAAGCAGTCACTCCCCAGTCTCCCCTCCCTCCAGCCTGAGGCAGGCACAAATCTGCTGTTTCTATGGATTTAGCTATTCTGGATATTTCATATAAATGGAATCATACAATATGTGAATTTTTGTGTTTGGCTTCTTTCACTTGGCATGAAAGTTGTACTTTCTATTGAGCATCTTGTGTTTAACAGCAATGTAACAGGTAATTTGTCATCTTCCCAACCAACCTGCAACGCAGAGATAATCTTCCCATTTTCCACATAAAGAAACTGAGGTACAGATACCTTATGGAACTTCTCTGAGATCTATCAATCTCTACAGTCATATTTCTGACCAATGAGTCTTGCTGAAGCCCCCTTGGCCTGCCGTTCCTGCTGGGCAGACAGGTCTGCACGTCTAAAAAAGCAAGTGCAATAGACGCCTGTCTCCCTGTCACTAGCCGTTGTCTTTTCCATCACTGTGCTCATCCTTTGGGCCACCTGTGTATTGGAGCCTGGCCTCTACCACTGGGACTGTCTGCTTCCTTTGCCTCTGGCTTTCAATTGGGTTTGGCCAATGGGAAGCAGCAGCAGGAGATGAGAAAAAGGAGGAAAGATTGAGCTGTTTTCTCATGCTCCTTTGCTCCAGGACTCTGTCTTGACTCTTTGCAGGTCACTTCTCCTCCAGAGCTCCAGCTGCACTATTTCTTTTCCTTGTCCCTTCAGCCTTGGGGTGGGGACGACTTCCTCCACCCATCGATTCCCAGATGCCTCAGCATCACCTTCAGTTCCCTTAACGCTGCCCGCAACTCCCTAAGAATCTCCATTGAAGAGTCTCCATTTGAACCATCTGGAGGGGGGTGAATTCTCTTTCCTTCCAGCAGCCTATTAGGGATGATTACCTAATCCCCAAACTTTGTGTATCACTTTCATGATTTCTGCCATATCTGCACAACATCTGGGCTATTGCTTATTTACAGATGGTTTCTGAAATCATTTCACTTTTGTTTTTGACTCACTAATTACTTTAGCTTTACTCTGAGCAATAATAAGGGCTTCCCTGATGGCTCAAGGGCTAAAGAATTCACCTGCAATGTAAGAGATGCAGGTTCAATCCCTGGGTCAGAAAGATCCCCCAGAGAAGGAAATGGCTACCCATTCCAGTATTCTTGCCTGGAGAATCCCATGAATAGAGGAGCCTGGTGGGCTACAGCCATGGGGTCGCAAAGAGTTGGACATGACTGAGCAGATGAGCACAAAGGAGAAGGAAGTGCATCATTACCACAAGCATTAATATCCGTGAAATCATGGGTATGATATGAAAGTTGCATGTTTTTTTCCTGATACGTATTAAAATATATACATAATTATTTAACAGACACTGTTCTGTGTACCACTGTATATCATCTTGCAGGGGCTAGATAGATGATCTCGTAGGCTGTTTCCATCTCAGACAAGCTGTGATGCTAGATAAATGCTGAAACTTTGGTGCTTGTCTTAAGTCAAAAACATCTCTGCGGTTGATAGATTTAAATTGTTTTCTTTCAGCTGTATCGCTGCCGTAAACAGAAATGAGGAAAATAGTTGTACTCCTTATTCTTGCGCTGATGAAAAGCTTCTAAGTGCTACCAAATGTGGAGAAATCATTTGGGCTTTCATTGTATTGTTGTGCAAAGAACAGAGATAAATCTGGTTTTGTGCAAGATGAAATTTTCTTTCCTCAGGTGGCCCTCACTGCGGGGGATTTGGGAGGAAGAAAGAAAAATGGAAACTTGACTAATTGTATTCATTGCAGGGACGGGACTGGGATTCTGTGCACATTGCCGGTGGTGAGGTGAGGTGTGGGTGTGGCAGCTGTGAATAGATCCTGGCACGCTGTGGTTTGAGGGCATGTGGCTCTTCTGAGAATGAGGACAAGGGAGACTCCAGCAGAGATCAGTCCAGAACTGGGATGTTACTATCCTAGCTCTTTGAAACTTGCTCCCCTGTGTCTCCTAGGGCTCTGAGGAACCTGGATACATGCCTTCTCACCTGAATACCCTTCATTCACTGCTCGTTGAACACCAGACTTCTTACACACTTTCATGTGCACCACCATCTCCTGGTTTCTGTTTAGTTGTTAAGTTGTGTCCGACTCTTTGCAACCCCATGGACTACACCACGCCAGGCCTCCCTGTCCTTCACCATCTTCCGGAGTTTGCTCAAACTCATGTCCATTGAGTCAGTGATGCCATCCAACCATCTCATCCTCTGTCGTCCCCTTCTCCTCTTGTCCTCAATCTTTCCCAGCACTGGTCTTTTCTAATGCATTGGCTCTTTGCATCAGGTGACCAAAGTATTGGGGCGTCAGCATCAGTCCTTCCAATGAATATTCAGGGTTGATTTCTTTTAGGATTGACTGATTTGATCACCTTACACTCCAAGGGACTCTCAAGAGTCTTCTCTAGCACCACAATTTGAAAACGTCAATTCTTTGATGCTCAGCCTTCTTTATGGTCCAGCCTTCACATCTGTATGTGACTACTGGAAAAACCATAGCTTTGACTATACAGACCTTTGTTCAATCTCCTCGAGAGCTTGTTAAAATGTAGGTTGCCCTGTACTGGGTGTGTCTGAGTCAGGAAGTCTGAGGTGGAGCCTGGGAGTTTGCATTTCTAAAAAGTTTCCAGGTGATGCTGCTGCTGCTGGTTCAGGGACCATGCTTTGAGAACCCTTGAAATAATAATGCTGAGTGTCTGTCATGTTCCAGACCCTTGAGATGGAAAGATGAATAAAGTAGAATCCTTCCTTCAAATTGCTTACTTTGCAAATAATTCAGACCCTCAGAGGGTCAGTTGCCTCATCTATAAAAAGAATAATTATCTTTATCTCACAGGGCTATTGTGAGAATTAAGTGATATTGAGTCACAGACCTTTGCTATTTTAAAAGGACACATCTCGAGACCTTTACAAGTCCCTGATTCTATGAATACTATTAAAACATGTAATTTTCTCTATAAAACTTAGTTAAGCATAAGTGAAAATTTTAAGTGACCCTTTCAGGCCCCTAATGATTCCCTAAATATAGGATTAAAGCAATTTATAAAGCAATTAAAATAAATTCTTGCTGGAACACTTGCTCAACAGTTTCAGAAATTACTTTTTCTTGATTCCTTGTAGAGTACTGGCTGCCTTGAAGCAACTGCCAAATTCAGATTTTACCCTTGAATTTATTCAACACTTCTTTTCCATTTCTATTTCCATTACTGATATTTGCAGCTGGCTTATACGCATCATCCTTTTTTACCCTCCCATGTTGTTGTGCAGTTGCTCAGTCATGTCTGAGTCTTTGTGACCGCATGGACTGCAGCACGCCAGGCTTCCCTGTCCTTCAGTATCTCCCAGAGCTTGCTCAAGCTCATGTCCATCAAGTCGATGATGCCATCCAACCATCTCATCCTCTGTCACCGCCCTTTCCTCCTGCCTTCAATCCTTCCCAGCATCAGGGTCTTTCCCAATGAGTCCACTCTTCACATCAGGTGGCCAAAGTATTGGAGCTTCAGCTTTAGCATCAGTCCTTTCAATGAATATTCAGGATTGATTTCCTTTAGGACTGACTGATTGGATCCCCGTGCTCTCCAAGGGACTCTCAAGAGTCTTCTCCAGCACCACAGTTTGAAAGCATCAATTCTTCATCACTCAGCCTTCTTTAGGGTCCAACTCTGACATCCATATATGACTACTGGAAACAATACAGCTTTGGACTTTTGTCAGTGAAGTAATTATGCTGTATAGGTTTGCCATAGCTTTTCTTCCAAAGAGCAAGAGTCTTAATTTCATGGCTGCAGTCACTGTCTGCAGTGATTTTGGAGCCCAAGAAAATGAAGTCTGTCACTTTACGCTGAAGAGAAAGCAAAAAGGCCACACCAAGATACAGATGCTGGGCAGTGAGTTAGGCTTGCTCACCAGCTCAGATCACTGCTAAAATATCAACTGTGCTGTAGGCCTGCCATGTTGTACAACTCTAGAAGACATGTTCTGTATTGTAAATTGTGTCTTTCAGAGTTGTGCAAAATGATACTATTACCTTTCTCTGTGAAGGTCTAGTTTGCGATCATATAAGATTTTCCAATTACTCACAGGATTTCGAACCTAAGATTTGGAAACTCAGGTTAACTTTGCAAATGCCATGTCTCTGCTCGGTATGAGAGCACCTCTTAGAATATCTGGAAGAGCGCTGATTTTTCCAAAGAGCCTCTTTCCCATCTTCCACTTCAATTCTGGGATTTATGGTCTTGGCTCCACTCTTTTACACCTTGGGTCTTAACATGGCACTCTTCCAGTTTATTCTGTTGCCTTGTGTTAGACTAGGTTAGGTTGGCATTTTGGCCACACTGCCCAATAGCCCTCTCCAGGGTCTCTGGCTTCTTCAGTCTATAACATACCAGTGGGAGAAGCTGGTTTGAGTTTTGGTGCCCATTCTGCCACTTCCATTGCACCATCCAGAGCAATGAATGTAAACCTTTATGCCCCTTTGTCTTCCTCCTTAGATGGCTCTCTCATCAATGTTGTCCATTGGGCTGCTAAAACAAGATACCATGTATATGTACGTGTGTATACTCAATCACTTTAGTCATGTCCAAATCTTTGGGACCCCTTGGACTGTAGCTTGCTAGGCTCTTCTCTCCATGGACTTCTCCTAGCAAGAATACTGGAGTGGGTTGACATTTCCTCCTCTAGGGGGTCTTCCTGACCCAGGGATCGAACCCACATCTTCTGTGGCTCTTGCATTGGCAGAGAGATTGTTTACCACTGAGCCACCTGGGAAGCCCAGGTACCATACATATACTGACTTAAAAACAATAGAAATCTATTTCTCACAGTTCTAGAGGCTGGGAGCTAGAGATCAAGGTGTCAGCATGGTCAAATGAGGGCTCCCTTCCTTGTCTTTCCAGTTGTCTCCTTACGTGGCTGAGGGGGATGAGGGTGCTCTTTGGAGCCTCTTTTATGAGGGCACTAATCTCATTCATGAGGACTCTATCCTTATGACCCCATCACCTTCCAAAGGCCCTACCTCCTCATAGAATCATTTTGGGGGGTTAGGTTTCAGCATATGAATTTTAGGGGGACACGTAAGGACCACAGTACCCATAAATGGTCTATGTTCAGAGAATACGATGCTTGAGAGTCAAAGAGGCATGGAATTCATTTGCAAGAAGCTTGCTTGTATATCGTCTAGACTGGCTAACTCTTTTGTTTTTATAGTAGGCATAACAATTTTGTTAGACTTTGATTTTCCCAGAAAAGACGTGTTTTAACGCATGCTAAGTCTCTTCAGTCATGCTCGACTCTTTGCCGCCCATGAATGGTAGCCCATTAGACTCCTCTGTCCATGGGCTTCTCCTGGCAAGAATACTGGAGTGGGTGGCCATGCTCTCCTCTAGGAGACCTTCCTGGCCCAGGGTCTCCTTCATTGGTAGGTGGGTTCTTAACCAGTAGCGCCACCTGGAATATTACTTATTTTTTATCTTTGGCCTACCATGTGGCATGCAGGATCTTAGTTCTCTAACCAGGGGTCTAACCTGTGCCCCCTGCATTGGGAGTGCGGAGTCTTCACCACTGAACTGCCAGGAAATTCTCTACAGTGGCATTATTATCAAACAAAGCGTAAATTGTTGTATTTTTATGGAATAAACTTAGGGATTTCAGAGCTTCCTATCTACTGCATCATGCCTTGGGTCACGAAAATCAAGTTGAAGAGAGAAAAAGTAGCTTTCCTATTCTTCCCTGAATTCAGGGGATTCAGGTCCTGTTAAACAATGGTCTGCTTTCCAGATGAAGGAAAGTCCCCACCTACCTGCTCTGGATGGGTTTCCTGTGGCCAGGGCTTTGTAAAGCAGCCAGGAACATTTGTGTAGTAACCCTCTCTCCCCTGTACCAGTAATCATGACGTTCGAGAGCTCTAAACAGTCTGGAGAGCCTGACGCCTGTAAATGGGGCTTCTGGACCCCCTTAAATCATCCACCAGCCAGCTGGCCTTTGTGACTCATACGTCTGTGTTTTGGGGGTTGTTTTTCTCATGTGAATTACAGCAGCTCCTTTCTAATTTGCAGGCTACCATTCCCAGCAGGAACCCCAGCCATTTTTGAATATTCAGAAAGTGCAGCACTGTAATATCGACTTTTTAAAAATTAACACTCATTTCTCATTAGCTTGAGGAGAAGCAGAGTGCTCAGGTCACGGGAAATCCTGAGATTCTGAGTGCTGGGAAAGCCTAACAGCTCATCTCTAAGTCACTTCTTGGGACCATCTCAGCAAGTCTCTTCTATCTCTTTGGAACAGCTATGGAGATATTTGAAGACAACTGTCATACTTTCCCTGATGGCTTTTCTTTTCCGAGCTGAGAATGCCAGATTCTAAAATATTTCCTGCAGAATGCTATCTTGGTTTCCAACACTTCCCTGGACACTTCCCCCAACACTGTAGTTTGTTGTTTGTTCACGGTTTGTTAGTATCTTTCTTTCTTAAAGTCTTCATTGAATTTTTTTTTGTTACAACATTACTTCTGTTGTTTATGTTCCATTTGCATGTGGGATCCTAACTCCCGTTATCAGGATGGAACCAGCACCCCCTCCTCCATTGGAAGGTGAAGTCTTAACCAGGGGACCACTAGGGAAACCCTGTCAACATCTTTCTGCAAGGGGGTGATACAGAAATAATTGTATGGGAGAGTATGACCTCCCCAATCCTAATGTAAATCCATGGCTAATTCATGTCAATGTATGACAAAAACCACTACAATATTGTAAAGTAATTAGCCTTCAACTAATAAAAATAAATGAAAAAAAAAGAATAATTAAAAAAAACCTAATCTGTCTATTGAACACTACTTGGGGACAAACCATAACTGGGATTAATATTCCCATCTTTAGTAGGAAAATGGTAGATTAAACCACATCTAATACAGAACTCCAGTGTTCAGCAGCCTGGAAAACAAAGTTTAGTCATAGCAGTTACCATAATGCATGCCGCATACTATGTCACTTCAATCATGTCCGACTATTTTCGATATTATGGACTGTAGCCTGCCAGGCTCCTCTGCCAGTCTCCTCTGTCCATGAGATTCTCCAGGCACGAATACTGGAGTGGATTGCCAGGCCCTTTTCCAGGCGATCGTCCCAACTCAGAGATGGAACCTACATCTCCTACATCGGCAGGCAGGTTCTTTACCACCAGTGCCACCCAGGAAGCCCAATCACCGTAAGAGCTACCATCTCTTTAATCATGGCCTGCCCTGGTGGCTCAGCAGTAAAGAACCCGCCTGCCAGTGCAGGAGACGCAGGTTCCATCCCTGGGTTGGGAAGATCCCCTGGAGAAGGGCAGGGCAACCCATTCCAGTCGTCTTACCTGGGAAATCCCATGGACAGAGAAGCCTGACGGGCTACTGTCCATGGGGGTAGCAAAGAGTCGGACATGACTTAGTGACTAAACAGCCACATTTAGTGCATACATTTTACATGAATCATCTCATTTAATTCTTACAATTCTGTGAGGTATGTGTATTATAATAATGCCATTAAATCCCATTTTGCACATGAGGGAACTGAGGCACAGTGGTACTCAACAATCTGCCAGGTACCACGTGCAGGATTAAAAGCCCATGTATTTCTTTTATTTCTACACTCCATTACTTTTTTGATTTAGGATGGCCAGGTGAAAAGAGATGTTTAACTGAAAGACTTGCTGCTTTCATAGAGTTGAAGGGTTATTATTTATAATGAGAGAAGACTTTGAACCTCAACTGAGAATTACCGTGGAGAATGCAGATGGAGTACTGGAAACAGACACCTCTAAGACTCCATGATAAATACATTTCTCTTGGCTTCTAAGCAGCATAGACTTTCCAGATGGAAACGAAGCCTGTGAGCTTGTATCTCCCTGACATTATAGCAGTCAGGGGAAAGGTTGAGGGGGAGTGGGGTCCAACAGGTTTTATTAAAAAATAAATAAGTAAATAAATACAACAAAAAGTAGTTAGGTTAAGTGTCACGCAGACAAAGAATGGCATTATTTCCACCTCTTCTGTGAGTCATGGACACAGAAGCACTCTCCATCTGGCAATCCAGAGGAGTCACCTCACTGAAGGATGTATTTAAAGACAGGTTCTCTGGGCTCTGATGATCACCCAGCCAGTCTAGAGTGGGAGTCTAGAGTTTGTGTTTTGTGAAGCTTTTCCAAGGACTTCTGACCTGCAGGTGGAATTGGAAGCAGACAGTAGACTTGCAACCTTGGGCTCTAGGATAACTTAAGTCCGTTAAGCAACCAACCCTCAGAGAAAACCAGCTACAATGATTTTTATTTGCTGAATTGAACAGTTGGCTGGGCATTGCAGTTTCATGCACACTTAACATGTGTATCAGATCACGAGTCTTAAGAACAGCAGTGACACAAATGTACACAGGCTACCATGCCAGTAGATCAGAAGAGATTTGCAATATGATCTTCCAGCTAAGCGGCAAATTCTGTAATTATCAGTATTCTTTTCATGTAGTGTGAGAGTTTGCATAATTTCCCTGTGGTAGAATGCAGGGAAATCAAAACAATAAACTAAGAGATCTACCAATTCATTGGAGCACAAAATTTAAATTCGTGTTTGCTAACAATATTTCAATTTCTGGGCAAATCTGACATGGAGAGACTGAATAATTATATTTCCATCTTTGCTTTGGGAGGAGTCTGTTTATTTATTGCTTTGGTTAAGAATGCTAAAAACCTGGAAGTCTTGTACTATGATACCTTCGTCAGATAAATTTATTGCTTAAGATTGTATTGATTTTGTCTTGCAAACATACTCATCAAATGATTGCTCTCAGTCATAGAGGGAGAGAAATTTAACTTTTAATTAGGGTTTTGGATACTGAGTCCCTACCTCAAGAAAATAAACATAAAAACATAGTAATAATGAGTTGTGTATTTGCCTTAGAGTTTAGAAGATATTTTAAAGACCTTGACCTGGTTTGATCCCTCCCTGCCACAGGCACACATCGAATCTTTGAAGAAAGGAGACAAAATTCACCACAGAATTTCTTTCTATATG